>NC_092516.1:29785981-31078003 GCF_047511675.1 Marmota flaviventris
GATAAAAATGTCTAGATTACAATAGAAAAGTAATTCATCTTACTAAGAATCAGAAAAATATCAACTTGAATGAGAAAAGATAACATGTCAACCCTGAGATGATACCAGGTTGAGTTTATATGACAAGTACTCTGAAGCAGCCATCACACACACAAAAAAAAGCTTCAGTGCACAATTTATGAACGTCCTTGAAACAAATGAAAAATTAGGCTCAGCAAAGAAGCAGAAGGAATAAAGAAGAATCAGGGCTGGGGATGTGGCTCAAGTGGTAGCGTGCTTGCCTGGCATGCGCAGGACGCTGGATTCGATCTTCAGCACCACATAAAAATAAAATAAAGATATTGTGTCCACCGAAAACTAAAAAATAAATATTAAAAAAAATTCTCTCTTTAAAAAAGAAGAATCAAATGGAAATCTTACAACTGAAAACAATACAATAATAAAAGTTTAAAACTCACCAATTTTACTCATTATTAACAGTACAGAGATGACGACAATAAGAACAATTGATGAAAAGTACCCAAACTAAGTGATAGAAGGAAAATTGAAAAAAATTAACAGGACTTCAGGAGCCTGTGGAAGAAATTTTAAAAATGTAACATATCATTGGAGGAAGAGTAAAAGTAATGAACGTAGGGCTGAAAAAATATTCCACGAAGTAATACTTGAAACTTCTCCAGATTTGGCAAAAGCCAAAATCCTACAGATTCAGTAAATGCAAAGGAATCTGTATCAAGTAATATCATAATCAAACTTCTGAAAACTAAAGCCAAAAAGTCTTGAAAGCAGCTATAATGTTTCTTAAAACAATGTATCACCTCTAGACACAATAGGAATAACAGCAGATCTCCCACCAGAAACCATGGAAGCCAGAGGTAAGTGGCACCATATTTGTTAGGTGCTGAAAGAAAAAATCTGCTAGTCCAGAATTCTATATCCAGCAAAAATATCCTTCAGAAATGAAGAGAGAAATCAAGTCATTCTTAGATGAAGGAAAACTAAGAAAATTTGTTACCAGCTGATATCCCCTAAAATGATAACTAAAGGAAATTCTTCAAACTGAAAGTAAATGATAAAAAGAGGAAACTTGAAACACTAGGATGGAGAAAGAACAACTATAAAAAATTATGGGTAAAAGACTATCCTCTTGAGTTTTAAAAATGTTATTCTTGACAGTTGAACCAAAAAGTGTAGCATTGTCTGAGTGGTTCTTATTGTATGCAAAGGAATACAATTTTAAGGAATAAAATTTAAGATAATTTTTAAGTAGGAGGGAAAGAAAGTAGAGGCCTAAATGGAGATACCATGGTAAAATGATGTCAGTTGTCTATTGTGGAGGAAAAAAAAACTATACAAAGAAATGCACTCAAAAACAGTATAAATAAACCAAAATGGAATTATAAAAATGGTCAAGTAACCCTCAGGAAAACATAGAAAGGAAAAAAAAAAACAGACTAAACAAAACATCTTTTAAATGAAAGACTTAAGTGCTACTATATCACAATTACATTAAACATAATTGGCATAAATACACCAATTAAAAGACAAAGATTTCTTTGACAGAGTGGCTTTAAAAACAACTATATGCTCTATATAAGAAACTTACTTCAAATATAAAGATCTACGTAAGCTGAAAGTAAAAGGAGGCAAAAATATATATATACCATGCAGATGTTAATCTAAAGAAAGCAGGAGTGGCTACATTAATAGCAGATGAAGTCAGAGCAAAGAAAATTACCAGGGACAAAGAGGAACATTATATACATCAGTATATAAAGGGTTCAATCTGCTGGGTGTGGTGGCACACGCCTGTAATCCCAGCACCCCAGGAAGCTGAGGCAGGAGGATCCCGAGTTCAAAGCCAGCCTCAGCAACAGTGAAGCACTAAGCAACTCAATGAGACCCTGTCTCTAAATAAAATACAAAATAGGGCTGGGAGTGTGGCTCAGTGGTCAAGTGCCCCTGAGTTCAATCCCTGCTACCCACTCCCCCCACCAAAAAAAAAAAAAAAGGTTCAATCCACCAAAAAGACATTGCAATCCTAAATGTATATGCATCAGATAAGAGAACTCCAAAGTACAGGAGAAATAGGGGAGTCCACAATTATAGTTAGAGACTTTAACATCATTCTCTCAACAACAGGTACTAATCGTAAAATCATCAAGAATATAGAAGAACTGAATACAACCAACCAACAGGACCTGTAGAACAAGCCTTTCAACAACAGCAGAACAGTGGTTCTTCCTGAATGCCCACAAGACACTCACCAAGATACACCACATCCTAGGTCATAAAACAAACCTCAACAAATTCAAAAGAATTGAAATCGAAAAGAGTGATCTCTGGCCATAATAGAATCAAACTAGAAAACAGCAGGAAGATCTCCAAACACATGGACCTTGAACAAAATCCTTCTCAATGTCTCAAGGAAAATTTAAGAACCACATTAAACTAATAAATAAAAATAAAAATTTAGCATATCAAAATTTATAGATCACAGCTAAACGGTCTGAAAAGTAAACTAAACCTAAAACAGACAAAAAGAACCACAAAAATTAATAAAATGAAAAACATAAAAACAAAGTCAATAAAACAAAAAATGGTTCTCATTGAAAGATCAGTAATATCAATAAACCTTTAGCAAGATGGATAAAAGAATGGTCTGGGGTTGAGGCTCAGCAGTAGAGTGCTCACCTGGCAGGTGTGAGGCGCTGAGTTCCATCCTCATCACCACATAAAAATAAATAAGGGCTTGGGTTGTGGTTCAGTGGTAGAGCACTTTCCTAGCATGCATGAGACACTGGGTTTGATCCTCAGCACCACATAAATGTAAAATAAAGATATTGTGTCCACTTAAAACTAAAAAATATTTAAAATAAATAAATAATAAAATAAAGGCATTGTATCCAACTACAACTAAAAAAATTTTTTTAAAAAAATATGGATAAAAGAAGAAAACACAAATTACAATATCAAGAATAATATTGGGGGCTGGGGATGTGGCTCAAGCGGTATTGTGCTCACCTGGCATGCGCAGGTTACTGGGTTCGATCCTCAGCACCACATAAAAATAAAATAAAGATGTTGTGACCACATAAAAATAAAATAAAGATGTTATTATGTCCCACCGAAAAGTATAAAATAAATATTTAAAAAAATAATATTGGAGGGCTGGGATTGTGGCTTAGTGGTAGAGCACTCGCCTAGCATGTGTGAGGCATGGGTTCAATCCTCAGCACCACATAAAAATTAAAAAAAAAAAAAATAGAGTTTATTGTGTCCATCTACAACTAAAACAAATATTTAAAATATTTCTTTAAAAGAATAACGTTGGGCCAGGTGTGGTGGCACATGTGTGCACCTGCTAATCTCAGTGACTCAGGAGACTAAGGCAAGAAGATCACAAGTTCAAAATAACCTCAGCAGTTTAGCGAGGCCCCAAGCAACTTAGCAAGACTCTGTCTCAAAACAAAAAAATAAAAAGGGGCTGGGAATGTGGCTTAGTGGTTAAGTGCCCGTGGGTTCAATCCCCAATGCCAATTTAAAAACAAACAAAAAAAAAAAAAAAAAAAAAAAACCACAGAATGACATCTAGTTATCACTAGACTCTCCAGACTTTAAAAGGGTAATAGAGGAATACAATTAAAAACAATCTTATCCAAATTCAAAAACTTGGATGAACTGTAATTGGATGAACTGTAACCAGTTTCTTAAAATCCACAGAACTCACTCAATATGAAATATATAATTGGAAAAAGTAACGATTTAAAAAATTAAATTCTTATTTTCTTAAAAATGAGCTTTCTGTCTTAGTTGCCCCCACAACTAGTTAGGTGATTCACAGGAAGGACCCACCTGACTCCACAGAAAGTTATATTCTAGGTTAAGGTTTTTTTAACAGCAAAAGGACACAATACAGGAACAGCAGGACACAGATATAAATAGACGAGGGTCAGATGGGTCAAATGTACATTCTTATCCTCTCACTGCAGGGACAGCACAGGCACATCTTTTCCAGGGACAAACTGTAGGGACACGTGTGAAATGTCCTCATCCAGGAAATTCCACTTGAGTCCTAGAGTCAGGAGTTGATCACACACCTGCCATGTGACCAGCCCAGCCCCAAACCAAGCACTAGGTAGGCACCAAGAATCTTTTGTTTGCTTTAAACATCCCAACAGCCTGGTTCATCTGGATGCCCTGATTGGAGCACAGAGAATAATATATTACCCAGTAGCTACATGAGTCTTCCTAGTTTAGTTTTCAGAATTCGACCAAGGGTCATCACCATGGCTACAGAGATAAGTGAAACAGATTTCATGTGGTAACTCCTGCCTCACACTCTCCAAAAGGAACTCTCTAGACTTAGTTTCACTGGAGAATTCTACTCATATTTAACAAAATATTAAGACCAAGCTTACAGAATCTCTAGAAAATAGAAGAAGTACCTCTGAGGAACTTAGGAGGTCAGTATTGCTGTGACATTAAAGCCAGACAAAGGCTGGGGGCCAATATCACTCATAGCTCTAGGAATATTTTTTTTCAGGTGCTGGGGACCAAACCCAAGGACCTTATTATGGTTTAGATACTGGGTGTCCATCTAAAGCTCATGTGTGAAATAAGTGGGTTATGAGAGACTTAATCCCATCAGTAAATTAACTCCCTGAATGAGATTAATTAAGTGGTAATTGAAGGTAGGGTGTGGCTTGAGGAGGTGGGTCATGGAGACGTGCCTTGGAGATACATCTTGTCCCTAGTGAGTGGAGTGTCTCTCTCTCTCTCTCTCCATACTCCCATCTGTTTTTTTCTGCCACACACTTCTGCCATGATGTCCTGCCTCTCCTCAAGCCCCAAGAAATGGAGTCAGCCATCTTTATGAGTTGCTTATTTATTTACTTTATTATTTTGTTTTTAAATTGACACATTATAGTTCGTACAGTTGGAATGCATCGTGGGTATATTCATACATGCAATTAGCAGAATTTTGTCCACTTAAGACTTGCTTTTTTTATAACAACTAACTCAGGAGTCCCATGAAAACTGCCTTTTAATCTCTTCCAAGGGCAGAGCCCTAGGCTCCCTGACTTAAGGGCCCCCCGCCTCTGCACCACCACACAGAGGACCGAGCCTCCAGCCCACCCAGCCAGAGTGGAGTGACGTACTTGCTTTCCTGAGCCATTTCCCCTTGGGACACAGGGAGCGTGTGCTGGGGAGAGGCCAGGCTTCCTCTCTGGTTGACAGACTCATGCTTAATGTACAATGCGGGTATATGGTGGGTCTTGAATAAAGGTTAATTTGTACATTGGATTCCATTCAGGGTCACCCCAGGTGAATTTAGGGTTGACAAGAAATAATGACACACAGATACAGAAAGTACTTCTCTCCCAGGGTCTAGTGACAGCTCCTCAGTCCCAGCTCCCACGAGGGAAGCTAGAGAGGCAGACAAGAGAGAGAGGAGATGTTCTGAAGCCCTATTTATTGAGGGGAGCCATTCTAGAAAGTTCCACCCAAATGAGACAAGGGGTCAGTAGATTGAGTGACATCTTGGCAAGCCACACCCATCTCAGGTGCTGTGTGGGATCAAAGGCAGAGGGAGTGAGAAGGACACAGACCCAGCAGCAACCTCAGTCAGGTCCGCCCAGTCTGCCTTGTGCTCCAAAAGCTCGCAGCTCCCGCACACTGGCTGACCCGAGACATTGGTTATTTACTAGCTTGTGTAAACTTAAAATTATTTCACCACTTGGGTGAAATTTTATAGTGCATTAGAGTTACACAGGCTCATCTGAACCTATTATATATAAACCAGGTATAATAATTGCTATTATGGAGAATTATTGTGAGACTGAAGGGAGAATTTATGTTATACCTGCATAAAGTAAGTGCTAAATAAGTGGAACTTTTGCACAGAAAGGCTGGCTTCTCTGCTCTGCTCTTTGGACTAAACATCTTTTTTATCAGGGACCTGGTTCTAGCTCTGTGAGGTTGCAGGTATATAACCAGAAAAAGATCCCGGATCTTCTTGAGGGGTCAGCAGGGTTGGCTCATCAGAGCTGAGTGGGTGTGGGGCAACCCAGGCCTGGCCAGAGGAAGGAAGGCGAGTGGGTGAGGGGTAGGTCTGAGTCCAGCCTCTCCCTGAGCTGGAGGACCACCACCCACTTGCTTCTGAAGGGCAAAGTGCATGGAAGCTCAGCTCAGTGCCCACCTCTGACTTCTCTGCAGACTCCCCAGCCCCCACCACCAGAATGCCAAGTATGTCCCCAGATTAGTAGAGAACAAGTCAAGCCCTACTCAGAGCCTCTGTGATCACAGCTCTAGGGAGCTCAGCCTCAGATCTGAAAGGCTGTGTGAAGGGTGCATGACACACCCACAGTGAATAGGGCCAGGAAGCACAAGGTTCGCCTGGGAGTCAGATCCAGAAAGCTCTGGAATAGGAAAGATGACACCAGGACTTCATAAAGATGTCCCTGTATGGCTGGTACAGTGGCACACACCTGTAATCTCAACTGCTCAGGAGGCTGAGGCAGGAGGATCACAAGTTCAAAGCCAGCCTCAGCAAAAATGAGGTGCTAAGCAACCCAGTGAGACCCTGTCTCTGAATAAAAATACAAGAGTCCCTGTATAGTTATAAAAAAATATGAGCTGCCTGACTTTTGCATGTCACTTTAGTTTGTTAGAGCCACCGTGACAAAGGAGCACAGACTGGCTGACTTCAACAGAAATTTATTTCCTCAAAGTTCTAGAGGCTGGGAGCCACAGATCAAGGTATTGGCAGTATTGGTTCCTGGTGAGGCCTCTCCCTGGCTTGGTCAAGGCCATCTTCTCCCTGTGCCCACAGGGCCTTGCCTCTGTGTGTCTGTCCTGATATCTCCTCTTTTTAAGGATACCAGTCTTCTTATGAGACCCACTCTAATGACCTAATTTTAACTTAATTTCCTCTTTGAAGACTCTGTTTCTAATAGAGTCTATTCTGAGGTTCTGGGGGTTAGGAGTTCAACCTCTGATGTGGCAGGTGGTGGGACACGACTCAACCCATCCCATACATAGAGCTCAGGCTTCTTTGTTCACTGTTGAATAAAAACCTTCCAAATATATAAAACTTAACTTTTCTAAGGGAGAGATTTCTTCACCCTTTTCCTCTGCTTTCATCCTATTTCAGCTGTTCAATCAACAAAAGTCTCACATTTTAAAAATACCTTAACAATTTTGACATTTGGAAGGGTTCAATGCCTTAGCGAGCTCTCAGATTTGCCCAGCTTGATAGGATCTTGTTTTTCAGAGAAAAGCAGCCTCCTTGGCTCTTAGTCACAGCTGGCCTTCCGGCACATCCTTTCTAGCATTTGAATACTTCCAAGTGGTGGGAGGGGATGTCTTTTATATACTGGGACATTTTGAGTGATCTCGTTCTAAAGACATTCCTCTTTACAAATGACTGAGCTACCTGACTTTTTTTCCTTCCAGAAATAGATGATGTTGCATCAAAATTACATTCCAAAAAAAGTTGATCTGCCACATATCAAGAGAGGTGATGGTGCCTAGGGAAATGGCTGTGGACTGAGAGTCAGAGATCTAGGAGGGCTTCCTTACTGGCTAGTAAAACTTGAGAGAATTACCTAACCATTTGATCATGTTGCATCCTTTGAAAAATGAGAAGCTGAATTAAGGACCTTTGATCACTTCCTGTTATAAAATTCTAAGATTTTAAAATAAAACACACAACTTTCATTACACGGGCATCTTCCTAACTTATACACCCAGTGAAGAGTATTCCATTAAACTCTGAACTCAATTCAAGCAAAATTGCCCAGCCAATACCCATCTGAAGTAATCCCTAATGATGTAAAATTGCAGCCCATGGAAATGACCAGATTCACAGGGCATGAATGAGCTCCAGTGGTGTCAGACTTAGCAGATACAGTTGAACCACAAGACTTCCTCTTGGATTTGTCTTATTCTATTTTGTGTTGCTGTAAGATACCTGAGGCTCAGTATTTTATAAAGTAAAAGAGGTTTATTGAGCTCGAAGTCTTGGTGAGGGCCTTCTGATATGGCGATGGTATCACATGACAGGTATTTGGGTCACATGTCAAGAGAGTAGGGAGGGGCCACTATCTTGTAATAATAACCCTCTCTCAAGGGAACTAACCCACTATTGCAAGACTTAACTGCCTCTGCCAGACCATCATTCATGTCAGGTTGATGAAGGTGACTTAGGAACAAAGCACCAAGCAGCCCACACTCGAAGCCAGTGAAAGAAACACCAATCAGGCACCAAGGAACCGCCTGTCAATCAGAGGAGTCTCCTGGCCAATCCTGGATTTTAGCCAGCACCCCCCCGCCAACAACTCCAGTGGGACAAGTGACTCTAAAAACCCCTTTTCTTGTCCCAATCCCTCCCTTCCTGCCCTAAGCCCAATAAAAATTCCAGTCTGCTCAAGTCCCCAAGCGGTTTCTTCTCAGACCCTCTTCTTATTCTCCTGGTCTGAGGGTTCCGCCCAGGAGAGAAATCTCAATAAAGCCTTTCAGCGGCCTTTTTAAATCTGCCTCTTTTTGGTGGCTGCCATTGCCTGACCTACAGTTCATCCCTTTACAAAGGTGGTCTTGACCCAGACACCTCCCACCAGGCCCCACCTTTAAGAGTTCCACACCTTTCAGGGCAGCTCCACGGAGAACCAGCACATGGACCTCTGGGGGACAAATTCAATGTGAGCCACAACAGTATTCAAGACACATTCTTCTGACCTGTCCCTCAAGCTTCTTCAATGTCCTATGGAATTCTGAACTTGCAAAGTTCCATGTTCTCCTGTATTTATCACTTCTTAGATTTTATCAGTACGTATTAAAGATGCCCTGGTATGGAAGAAACCCTCCTACAAGTCGAAATATGAAATCAAAATATGAGACCGTGTATGAAATGGCATTCCGGAATGACAGGGACTAAGAGACTCTGAGAGGCAGAAGATAACAAGGCACACTCAAAATCTTAGTCCTTGAAACTAATCTTTGATACAAATGTTCTGATGCTTAGTAAACTTCTAGTGTCCCCAGAAAACTTCTCCAAACTCATTTCTTCACTATGGATTCTCTGGTAGCTAGTAAGAGGTGAGCTTGAGAGTTGAAAGTTCTTTCACATTCTTCACATTCCTAAGGGTTTTTTCCAATATGAATTCTCAGATGATGGATCAGGCTGGATCATTAACTGGAGACTTTTCTGCATGCCTTTCACATATAAGTTTTCTTCTTCGGTAGGAAAAATTTTTTTTTAAATTTTTAGTTGTCAATGGAGCTTTATTTTATTTATTGATATGTGGTGCTGAGAATCAAACCCAGAGCCTCACACGTGCTAGGCAAGCGTTCTGCCACTGAGCCACAACCCCAGTCCCAGTAGAAACTTTTTAATGATGAGAAAGAGCTAAACTTTCTCCAAACCATTTCTTGCATGCTTTGCAGCAATATTTTTTGGGGGTCCCCAGGTATTGAACTCAAGGACACTTGACCACTGAGCCACATCCCCAGCCCTATTTTGTGTTTTATTTAGAAACAGGGTCTCATTGAGTTGCTTAGTGCCTTACAGTTGCTGAGGCTGACTTGAACTCGCAATTCTCCTGTCTCAGCCTCCCAAGCTGCTAGGATTGCAGGCAAGGACCACCGCGCATGGCTATTGCACTAATATTTTTTTCCAGTATAAATTATTTGGTGCTGAGTAAGTTTTATGCTTTCTCAAAATGCATTTCCGCAGAGGCTCCATCTGTGTGGTTTCTCTCCTGTATGCATGACCATAAGTTGCTCCAGATCTAAGCACCAGGTGGGCTCCTCCAACAAACATCATACCCACAGGGCCTCTCCCCACTGTGAATTCTCTGGTTCCTTAGTAGCCATGGTAGTCAGCTTTTTGTTGCTGTGATCAAAATACCTGACAAGAACAATATAGAGGAAGAGAAGCTTATTGGGAGCTCACAGCTTCAGAGGTTTCGTCCATGATTGTCAGGTTCTATTGCTCGGGGGCCCACGGTGAGGCAGAAGATCATGAGGAAGGACATGGTGGAGAAAAGCTGCTCAACTCAGCTGGGAAGCAGAGAGAAAGGGAGGAGCCATGGTAAAATATGATCCCCAAGGGCACAGGCACGTGCCAGTGATCTACTTTCTCTAACCACACCCCCTCCTGTCTACTGTCACCACCCAGTAGTCCATTCAAATTGTTAATCCATAAATGGATTAATCCACTGATGAGGTTACAACTCTTATAATCTAATCACTTCACCTCTGAACACTCTCCTGACACATGAACTCTTTGGAGAACCTTAAAGATCCAAACCATAACAAGTTCTGCCTGAGGATTTCTTCACCTCTTTTACAGCCATCTGGTTTTTCTCTAGTGTAAATCCTTTGATTAATGTTGAAAAAAGTATAAAAATTAAATGAAAGATTTCCTGTATTCAAATGTTATCTCTCTGATATGATATACTGAATGAGTTTTTATTTCCTTGAAAGTTCTTCCACACTGATCACATTCTTATGTGAATTATATAATGTCATTCAAAGTTTGGACTCTGGTTAAAGGTTTTCCCACGTTTATCACCTCCATAGAATTTTGCTACCTCAAACATTCCTGTGTCTGATAGGATCTGAGTTTCCCTGAACTGCTTTCCCACATTCCTTACATTCACATGGCTTTGCTCTGATATGGATTCTCTGTTGTATAAGATGTAAAAGTTTTCCCATGCTCATTACATTCAAGGATTTTTTATATCCAGCATGAATCCTATGTTGTATTCTGAATGCAGCTAAATACCTGGGGGTTTTCCTTTTCCATAAAAACTGTCTGATGTATAATAATCATTGAACTCAGACTGCAATTTCTCCCACAAAATTTCTCCAATGCTGCTCCAAATTGTTTCTCCAATCACAGACATGCCCAGACTCAGCCATGGCTGTGTGGACAACATCCCAGAAACATCATCTCAATGCAGGAACGGGTGATTTCACTTCTGTAAGAAACACAAGTCAGCATCTGGTTCTCACTTCCACTCTCACATGCAGAAAAATGTAAATATCATCAAGTCCTGTTTGTTTAAATCAGCTTGTCGTCACTGTGACCAAAAGACCTGACAAGAACAATGTAAAGGAGGAAAATTTATTTTGGCTCGCAGTTTCAGAGGTTTAGTTCACAGTCAGCTGACTCCAGAGCTCTGGGCCCAAGGTGATGCAGAACATTATGGTGGAAGGATATGGTGGGAAAAAGCAGCTCAGGACATGGTAATAGGAAGCACAGAGAGCTCGCTTACCAGGGACCAAAACGTGAACCCTAAAGGAATGCCCCAATGACCTACCTCCTCCAGCCATGCTCTATGTGTCTACAGTTGCCACCCAGTTAAGCCATTGCAATGGATTAATCCACTGATTAACTTCCAACTCATAATCTAACCATTGCACCTCTGAACATTCTTGCATTGTCTCACTCATGAGTTTTTGGGAGACACTTCATAGTCAAACCATAACACCATTCAGGAAAAGGAAAAATATTGATTAGATATCCATGGAGTTTTAGACACAAGCTTAACTGTTTCTATGTGCCAATATAGTAAGTATTCATCTCTGATATTTAAGCAACTTTATTCAGAGTGAACAACAGAAAATATTTATGAGTTGAACATAAATAGATGAAAGGACATCCTTTTGTGAAAATAGCAACAAATTTTCTAGTTGACAAATATGCTTTCATGAATATTCTTGTGGTGGTGCTATGCTGATTTTACTGTGGACCTATTTATCCATGGCATCTAGTCAGGGCTTTCTTCAGGATGACCTTGAAACAACTGACTAAACTTGGCTGCCTCAGATACTTAGGAACTTGGAGTTAGGATGCTATGAAAAAAAAAAAAGTGGGAGAGGACCAGTGGAAGTTATAGGATAGCTATACAGAAGTGCTTTAGGAATGGGGATCTGGTTGGAAGTGGGTGACGCTGGCTAGGTTGTGTATCTTGGAGCCTTGTCTGCGTGCTACATTTCAAATTTTAAGAAGACTATCATGTGATTTCTTAGGGTGGTTTGGGGGAGGGAGGCTAATGGAGATCATGGGGAGCAAATCCTCAGAGGCCATTCCCGATGCTGTCACATTCTGCATCATCACAATGATGATTTAAATTCTGGTCCAGAAGCAAAACATTCAATAAGAGTAGTTTTTCCTTTCTTATAAAAGCAAATTAGGGGAATTAATTTAATATTATTAGTAGTTTTAGACATTCAAAACTGTACATAAAGCCACTAAATCTGTCAGTGATACCATCAAAGACAATGAACATAACTGGATCTTCACTAATAGCTTATAGATTTCTTTTTGCCCTGTAGATCTTTGGGAGGCAGATAGCAAGAATGCTGTCCTTAACTGAGCTAAGTCAAACCTAGACTCATTTTTTCTGTCAATAATCTGCACATATTGAAAAAATATTAGCTGAATAAATAGGTGACGAGTGAGTAAATACATCTGCTCTCTTTTGCGTGGCTTATATTTAAAAACATAGCTGAATTTATTGGAGTTTAAGGGGCAAAAGTGAGGAACAAAATAAATGGGCTGTGCTAACAGCTATTTGAGTTCCAGCCACTCAGGCTCAGGGGCAGCAATGGAAGGAATCACCTCTTTTACCCACCCTGCTCAGGAAAGCACCCCTTTATTAAAGCACTTGATCACAAGAAGTGAGCTATTAGGGTTTATCATTCTTCTGGCTGTCAGTCACAAAGCCAAGCAGAAAGAAAACAATGGAGCCAAATGTGTAGAGCAGGAAGGATGACCCAGCGGAAGTTAAGAAAAGAGAAACAGGAAGTTCAGGAGCAACACCAAGAGCCCAGGTAACACAGAACCCAGTCTAGGAAGATGTTAGATCATCCACGTGGCACAAAACCAGGTGCTTCAGTCAGAGTTTGTGTTGGTGTGACAAAATACTCGATCACAACAGTTTAGAGGAGGAAAAGTTTATCTGGGGCTCATGGTTTCCGAGGTCTCAGTCCATAGATGGCCAACTTCATTGCTCTGGGCCCAAGGTGAGACAGCACATCATGGCGGAAGAGCCCAGTGAGAGAAAGCTGCTCCCCTCATGGCAGCAGGAAGCAGAGAGAGAGGGAAAGGGGAAAGGGCCACAGGGAAGACGCTTGCTTCCAGGGCATGGCCCCTGTGACCCACTTCCTCCTGCCTATAGGTACCACCCAGTCAGTCCATTCAAACTAGAAGACACTGATTAGATCATAGCTCTTCTAATCTAATGATTTCATCCTGAATATTCCTGCACTAACAGGAACTTTTGAGAGACACCTCATATCCAAACCATAACACTCTGCCCCTGGCCCCCAAAAGCTCATGTCCATCTCTCAATGCAAAATTCATTTAGTTCCTAAGAGCCACATAGTCTTAACAGTTTAAGTATTGCCCAAGTCCAAAGTCTCCTTTGAGACCTGAGACAAATTCTTGGTTGTGAACCCCTATAAAAATTCAAAAGCAAGTTACATATGTCCAATATACAGTGACACAGAGTGAACATCCCCAACCCCAAATGGAGGAATGGGGGTACAGGAAGAAGAAGTGAGGCCAAAGCAAGACCAAAACTGAACTGGACAACACAGGTCCCAGAATTCTCTGCCTAACTTCTTCTACAGCAGCTAGGACACATGGCTGAGAGATGTCACTTCCAAAGGGTTGGGCAGGTGTGCTCCTTTAACCTTGCTGGTTTCAGTACACATAGGCTCTAGCCCGGCTGTCTCTGTACCCAGCAGCTACTCTCAGCAAACAGTCCACATTGCTGGCCTCTCTTAATTCCTGTGGTCTCACTCTTGCTTTGGCTTCACTTTTGTAGCTTCATGCATTGCCCTCTCAGGGGCAGTGCTCAGGGACTCTGACCCTGCTACATTCTGCCTGAACCCCCTGGCCTGCCTTTGAAATCTCAGAGGAAGCCTCAATGACCCCTTAACCCCAGGATCCTGCATTCCTGTAGAACCAGCACCATGTGGTCAACATCAAGGTCTACTGCCAGTTCACGCAATACCTGGTTCCCTGGGATCATAGCTGCAGTGGCCTCAGAGTGCCTGCAGAGTTCAGCATGGCGAAAAACTTCCTAAGTGCCCCCTGTGAAAGCAGGACCCAACCACGATCTCTTCTGAAAAGAATTTTCTCTTCTATACCTTGGTGTCTATAGTAGGTATGGTCTTGCAAGTTCTTGAGATGCCCTCAATTCATCTTTCCTATTGTCCTGTGCAAAGAACTTAGCATCTTTTTAGTGGCTATAATATTTTCAACAAGCACACCTTTCTTGGTCCCAGCTTTACATATGCTTTTCTAACCAAACTGCACATTTTTTAAATCAAACTTTAGCACTCCATTTTCTGCTCCCAGTTCTTACAGTAAACTTTGTTAGAGTCTGTAAACAAGTCAAAAATAACACCTGGCATTTTGCCAGGGGAATGTTAAAGTTCGTAAACAAGTCTGGATGGTGCCTGGCAAAATGCCAGAGGGAGTGGTTTGAAAAGTAACAAAAGCGAGCCATTAAGTGTGGAGATTCCTTATTGGTTGACTGATGTATCTAGTTTATGCTAATTAGATAAGCTGTGTGGAATGTATAAATACTGCTCCTGTCCTGCAATAAACGGCTCCCACTCCTGCTGTATCAACATACACAAGTTGTTCGTCACCCCCCGGTTATTTTGCTGCAGCCGGACTGCGGCAAACTTGGCTAAAAGATACCAGCAATATCCATGCCAATGACTGAATGTGTGACTCCTTGAAATTTCCTCCACCAGAGTAACTAATGAAATTCAGCCTCACACAAAATCTCAGGACGTGGGCAAAACAGAAACAAGTTCTCTGCCAGAATATAACATGTATAACATGGTGGCCTCTATTCCAGTTCCCAAGAGTCCTCATCTCCCTCTGAAACCACATACGCACAATCCACATTCCTATTGGCATTCGGGTCTTCTGAGCTCTTACTAGAGTCACCCATTAAGCTGTGCTTACAACACCTTAAAGCTTTTCCAGCTTGCATCTCTAGAATTTTCAAAATTCTTACAAATCAGCTCTGAACAACATGGTCAGATTAGACGTAGCAAAAACCCCACTACTGGACACAAATTTTGTTTCAGTAAGCTTTTGTGTTGCTGTGACCAAAACACCCACCAAGAACAACTTAGAGGAGGAACAGTATATTTGGGGCTCACAGTTTCAGAGGTCTCAATCCATAGATGGCAATTCTGTTGCTCTGGGGCCAAGGTAGGGAAGCTCATCAATGGCTGAAGGGCCTAGTAGGGAGGAATCTACTCCCTTCACGGCAGCAAGGAAGAAGAGAAGATAGGGACATCTAAGGGCTTCGTGGAAGATGCACCCTCCCAGGGTATAACCCAGTGACCCCTCTCCTCCAGCCACCCACATGCCTATAGTTACCAGCCAGTTGGTCCATTCAAACTAGGATGGACTAATTAGGTTATAGCTCTCATAATCTAATAATTTCATCTCTAAATATTCCTGTATTAACAGGAACTTTTGGGAGACACCTCATAACCAAACCATAATACCAGGCAAGAGGGAAAAAAGAATAAAAGTTATAGAAAAGTTTATTTAACTGAAAAGAAATAGAATATTAACTGTGATGTCAAAGACAGCCCTGCTTATTCACTCTATTACCTTGTTATAACAGTTGAAAATGATATGTGAATTCAAATACATCCTCCTTTATGTGCCAATGTGTTCCTAAGAATCAGGTTGCAAAGGAATGCATAGTTTTCCAATTAGTAAACTTGCATTCTAGACCAGAGACAGAACATCATAAATCATGGCTTTAAATTATAGTATAGCACAGGAGCTGGGGTTGTGGCTCAGCAGTAGAGTGCTTACCTAGCATGTGCGACGCCCTGGGTTTGATCCTCAGCACCACATAGGGATAGGTGAATAAAATAAAGG
The DNA here is from genome assembly GCF_047511675.1 of Marmota flaviventris. Classification (NCBI taxonomy): domain Eukaryota; kingdom Metazoa; phylum Chordata; class Mammalia; order Rodentia; family Sciuridae; genus Marmota; species Marmota flaviventris. The sequence goes on from NC_092516.1 coordinate 29,801,919, forward strand.
TATTGTGTCCAACTACAACTAAAAAATATTTTAAAACAAAATAATAGTACACCACAACAGAAAAGAATCAGGCCTCATACCATGATCAGATGGAAACTTGTGTTGGCAGCAGGTCCACCCTGGCCCCTGGAGCCCTACCTCCACTAGTTTGTTCTGCATGCCAGTGTGGCCAGCTCACAAGGCCATGGCGAACTTGCGGTTTTTCTGTTCCTGCTTGTCCGTCTGAGACATATGTATCCCACAGGAATGCCTTGACCTTTTCTGGTCTGATGGACTTATTGTTAAGGGAGGTTTCGGTACCTGACAATAATAGATGTTGAAACTAAATTTCTCCCCCCTCCCTCCTGCTTTTGGGTAGTTTTCCACTTCTGCTGCTTGGGGTATAAAAAAAGGTGTGTTAGCAATAAAGGGTATTGACTCCTGGATGAAGAACCTTGGTGTCCTGTGTGTCTTTTAACCTCGCCGTCCCTCGCCGGACTCGGCTCCCTTGGCCGGAGGTGGCAAACTTGCCTGTTAGCCCTTCTTTCCTAAGGGCTGAGGGCTGACCTTTTCTCTATGCAACATCTATGTATTATGACAGAAGTCAGCACTCTCCAGAACAGCATTCTGCTCGGCCTGCTCCTAACACTTTTGTTTTTAACTTAAACTTGGAAAAGTGAATATATGAGAGTCTTGGAAGCCCGTATTTATATAAAGGCCCAGAAATTTGCTGTGCAGATAGGTCTTCAGAACTGGAATGAACAGTCTTTTCCTAACATCTTTAAACTGTGCATTAGAGTAACCCAGAAATGGGAAGGCATTCAGAGGAACAGAAAGAATGGTGCTCACGGAACAATGATTAGGAGTGTGGTGGTCTACCTAACCTCGGAGATGCGTGCGTGGCTAGTGTGGAGAGCATGCGAACAGAGATTTATGCCAGCTACAGTGAAGACTCAGAAGGTGAGATGGCTGGGAGACACAAGATATGCATGCATAGGCACGTATAAAAATACACACACACACACACACACACACGTGTGTGTGTGTGTGTGTGTGTGTGTGGTTTTTGTTCACCCACCACCCACTTTGAGAATCTGATGAAAACTCTTTCCAACTCCCGGGCTCACCTCGCCCCGCCCCTCCGCCAAATCCTGCGCGCTAACTGGCCAACAGGGCCCCCGCGCCCTGCCCCAAGCTCCATTAGGCCCCGCCTTCTCGCGGAGGGCGGCTAATACGCAGACGCAGACTTAGACGCCTTGGTCCCCGCCGCGCAACGCTCTGGGTCCTCCAGACCACCGAGCCCTCTTCCTAGAGCAGCCCCTTCGGGGACACCCTTCCTCTCCTCCCTCTCTCGCTCCCTTGGGAGCCAAGTGGACTGCCACCCGGAAGTGCAGGCATCCCGGGATACCTAGCGTCCTTTTTGGAAAGCCTGCCGTTACTCTTTCATTCACCCAACAGACGCTGTCCGGGGGCATGTCCTTTGGCAGGGGGACACACGAGGCGCAGTGCCTGTCCGCACCCAGGGCCGCATTCCCGGGCGCAGGATGCTGTACCTCGGCGGAGCTGGGGGCGGGCAGATGGGAGAACGCGTTCCGGGAGGCTGACGGCCCGGTCTAGCGAGGCCGCCATGTGGGCCCGCGGGGGTTGGCAGAGGGGCACCTCCGCTTCGCAGAGTCTCGCGGGGCCGGGAGATTCTGAGTCGAAGCAGCTGACGCTGGAAAGGTAAGCAGGGCCATCCTGAAGGGCTTCGTGTGCGTGGGGGACATTAAACAGGGTCCCGAGTGGCCCCGACGGCGCAGTAAGGAGGACGTAGCGGCTCTTGATTTCCCCGGGGAAACGCAGCTGGCGGCCAGGCCGGGTTGAGGGTCTGCAGGCCGGCGGTCGGGGTGCTGAGAGGAGGCGGGAACGGCCTGAGAGACGGGTGTTCCTGAGCAATCTTCTGTCTTCCCCACGACGTAGCTTCCATGAGAGTAAAGACCTTATCTGCGTAGCATCTCTCTTATCTAACATTTAGGAGAATGCCCGGCACATAGTAAGTCCTTTGTTGGGTGGGTGGGTGGTTGGATGGATGGATGGATGGATGGATGAATGAATGAAGTTGCACTTCAGATTCCAACTGGGAAGCGGAAGAGACAGATTTCTGAAAATCGGAAGAACACAAATAGTGGGATCCTGGTGAGTGGGAGTTCGGTGAGCTCTGCTGTTGGGCCACCTGCCCAGCAGGCAGAACAGGCCCCAACTGCTGGAGGAATCCAGGGAGGGGCCCAGAGCCCAGAATGTGCAAATACCAAAACAAGTAGCAGTTCTAGGTTTTGGTCTCACCAACCGAAATGTCAACTTCCCACATGACTCAATTTGAGAAGCACATACCTGTTTTGTTTTGTTTAGAATCTTCCCACCTAACTGCATGGAGTCCGTATGACTGGGATGCTGCACATTTTCCATTATATTGATGATCGTTTAATAAAATCATTCCCTGGCATCTTTATTGTTTGTTTACCCTTTCAGAGATTGAAGGAATCATCATCTTCATGTCTTCCTTTTCCTCTTTTTTTCCCACTGATTATTTTCAGAAAGAAATAGATGGTTTAGCCAAATATTACGTCTTACTTATAGCTCTTACTGTGTACCTCATTGCTTTCTAAAGCGTTAATAATGGCAGCAGCAATGTCTGTATACCCAACAATTACGAGTTGAGTATTTCCTGGTTCTAGGTAGGAACTGAGCTGGACTGTGGACATGGAGCTGCCCTCAGGTGGCTTCCTTTCGCGGGCAGGAGACCAGCTTTACTCTCCTTCTCACACTAGTACATAGTTACACACTGAGAAAGAGTGGGAAGGAAAAATACAGGCCTTCTTCCAAGAGGCTGAAATCTGTCTTGTAACAATTTCAGCAGAACTAGTGGTAGTAGGGGTTCGGGGTGATAGCCCTAGTGTAAGTCTGCAGAAATTGCAAATGTAGACCTAAATTTTTTACAGATGAATAACTAGAATATACTCAAGAACTTGTCCTGACCTTTCCTCCTACTTTTTCTTTTCTTTCTTTCTTTCTTTCTTTCTTTCTTATTTTATTTTAGGTACCAGGGATTGAATCAGGGGCGCTTTAACCACTGAGCCACATCCTCAGCCCTTTTTTGTATTTTATTTAGAGACAGGCTCTCACTGAGTTGCTTAGGGCCTCAGCCTCCTGAGCCACTGGGAATATAGGCATACACCATTGCACCCAAATACTTTTTCTTTAACTGATCTTTCTCTCTGAGTACACAGCCCCATCTCTTTCTCTTACCTGAAAAGGCAGCAGGAGTCTAATACACAAAGGGACTGAGGGTCAAATCCCAGTCCCTGCACTTCTGGCTCAGTGACAGCAGATGACAGAGCTTAGCCTTAGTTTCCTAATGGGTCAAGAATAGTGCCTTCCTGGGTGTGGATTTTGGTCACAAGTCATGTGTGGGCATTCCATTATGTGGGAAAAAATACACAGCAAAATAGGGTCTCTGGCACCCACACCCTAGCCAGTACCAGACGGCTCACAGACACATAGTGCTGGCCAAGCAAGGACTGTGCCCACTACAGTGAGTGAAAAGGTAGGCCTGGCCACACTGTGGTCTCACAGGAGACCTCTCCTGTCGGCGATGCCAGTGCAGGCCTCCCCCAGGAGGGGCCACTGAGCTGAGAACGTGGGATAGAGCGGAAGTTCACCAAGTCACCCACTTGGGGCACCACCTCTTTGTGAGCCCCCTGCATCAATTCATAAGCAGATCCTTCTCTCCCTCCTGAATAGACTTCCTTACCCCTGTGACTTTTGCTGTGACCAAGTTCTTGCCTGGGCCACTCAGGGAGGGTCCTGTTCATTGCCTGCTCTCATTCTGGCCCCTGCAGCCTTTTTGCCACGCCTGCCAGCAGGAGCCTTTCTTTTATGGTGGACCATTGGACTCCCTCCCTTCAAACGCTCTGTGCTTTCCTATCGGATGGAAAATTTCATGCCAGTTCCTAAGCAGGGCCCACAGGCCTCCCACCATCCCCCATGCTGCTTCTCTGCCACCCTTTCCTCTGCTCACCCCTCCCCGTCAAGCTGGCTCCCTGGTTGGCCTCAAACAACTCTTGGGTGCTTCTACCTCACGGCTCTTGCCCTCGCTGTCGGCTGCGTGGAATGTTCTTCCATTTACCTGCATGGCTCACTCATTCATGTCAGAACTCTGCTCCCACAGCAGGCTCCACTGGGCGCTCCTGACGCTCCTTACCTGGCGCTCCTCACGCTCCTTACCTGACGCTCCTCCCCCACCTTGTTCTTGTAGCACATTCAGCTCCCGCGATCGCTAGGTTTAAATGAAAAAAAGTGTCTCTGCTCTCAAAACATTTCTGAGCCCCAGCAGTTCTCCAGTTTGCCGAAGACACCATCTGGGTACCCTACAATTCAGTCCCCACACTGTCTACCTGGCGTTAGCCTCCCATTCACAAAGAGTTCAGTCCCAGAAAACTGTCACCCCTTCACATGCCAGTGGCGAGTCCCAGGTTTGCTACCTGTGAGTTCTGACTGTAGCTATCAGTGGGAGTTCCCGTAACCTACTCCACAGGGTTGATAATTTGCTATAATGGCTCACAAAACTCAGGGACACACTTTACTTACTATTTCCAGATTATTATAAAAGATATAGTTTAGTTAGCTAAATGGGAGAGACGCATAGGGTCAGAGGTTGGGGTACAGTGTGGTGTGCGAGGCCACCGTGCCTCTAGCATGTCCATGTCATCCCCAGCTCAGAGACCCTCTGAACCCTGGAGTGGAGGGATTTTTGTGGAGGTGTCATCTTGTAGGTGTGATGAATTATTAACTCAGTCTCCAGGCGCCCTCCTCCCCTAGAGGTTTGTGGGACGGATCGTTCTAAGCTTTTAATCGTGCCTTGCTCTTTCAGTGACCAGCCCCCTCACTAGAGCTACCCAGGACCCATCCAGGAATCATCTCCTTAGAACAAAAGATGTTCCAGTTACTCAGGAAGCTCCATGGCACTTAGGAGCTCTGTGTGAGATGCTCTTATTACCTCAGGAGAACACAGGAAATCACAGGGACTTGGAGCTGCCTCAAGAATTGGGGCAGAGACCAAGTGTGTGTGTATATTTCTCATTTTGTCACAGTGTTCTATTTATTTACTCTTTAACTTTTCTGTTTTCCCCACAAAAATGTTAGCTATATGAGATCAAACAGGAATTTTATCGGTACTGCTCTATATAATTAAACCGTGTGTGGCACATAGGAGGGGCTCAGTGTTGATTAATAAGTGAGCCATATAAGGAAGGAAGGAGACAGACGTTTTTGATAGCAGGCTCTTCATGTGCAGGGCATGCAGCCACTTGGAGTTTCAGAACTGAAAGAAGGCCTGTGGGGCAGAGTACAGCCAGGGAGTGGTCATGATGGATGAGGCAGAAGATGGTGACCAGCCAAAAGGGTCTTGTAGGCTGTTACAAAATTTTGGCCTTTCTTCTAAGGGCAAAGAGAAGCCATTAAAAGGTTTCATATAGATTGATTAGTGGGTGGTGAATTGATGGCAATGGGCAGGTGACAGGAGGGGACCAGTGAGGTAGTTGTTGGAGTGATCCAGGCAGAGGTGGTGATGGGAGCTGGTTGAAGAAGATGAAGAGACATAATTGGATGTAAAACAAACTGGGACTGCTTCCTCTCCCCATGATCAAAAGTAGCCAGCTCCGCTAACTACACTGAAAAGCCGCAAACTCACTTCAGATCTCTTCAGGGGCACAAATTGAACCAACCAACTAAGGCATTCTTTTTCCCCCTGTGCCAAGGGTGCAGCAAATACAGAGATGAGTAAAGGAAACAGCTCCCGGGCCTTTCCAGCCCTGCCTTGTCAGTGGTGGCCTCCTGTCTTCAGTCCTGTTTTGGCTCTTCTGCTCCATCTTGAGTGTATCTTGGTGTCCTCTCCACTTGCCCCAACGCCCAGCCAAGGTCAGGTGCTGAATTTTCTCAAGTATTATGCTAGTGGTCCTCAGGGAGCCAATTTCCAAACCTGAGGTTTTCCTCATGATGTCAAAATCGTGGACATCTCTGTGGCATCCTAGCCAAGTAGGAAAGAAGAGAAGAACATCTCTTGCCTACTTGACTCAAAAGACTACCATAAGAATTAAAAGAAAAAATAGTAAAGGGACTTTGCAAACATGCAAGGTGTGCGGACAGTACCCCACTGTGCTTGCACTGCCTCTTCACTGTTGTTTGCTTTATTTTGTAGTTATCCAGCACATATTTATTGCACGTTCCCTGTGGGCCTGTGCTAGGTACTGGAAAGAAGATAGAGTCTCTGCCCTCATGGAATTATTCCACCGTGTTCTAGAGCCCTGTGGGTCAGATGAGAAGAATGGGAAGTCTCTAACTACCCATCAGTGCACAGAACACGACAGCCTGAGGACTTAGCAGCATTTGGTCTTGCTCCTCTGCTAAACTTCTTACTGCCTGTGACCCCATGTGGCAGGCTTTCCGCCTCAGGCACACCCAGAGGATGGTTTACCCAAATAATATTTGAAAGTTGGACCCTGCAAGGAATGGGACAATAGCTTTTTTTTAAGTTCCCATTGGTAGTGTTTGCTGTAAATATGGACCCAGCCGCTGGGCATAGATTGACAGATTCAGGTCTCTAAGAACCAGCAGCGGCCCTAGGACCCTAGTTTGTGACTCTGTTGCTGGCGGTAAAGTCACCTACCTCCAGAGTCCTAGATTTAGTTATACATACATGTATACATGTATGTGCATATGTACATATAACCCGGGCGCCCTACCACTGAGTTCCAGCCCCAGTCCTTTTTATTTTTTAATTTGAGACGGTCTCGCTCTTAGGTACTCGCTGATTTGCCGAGGCTGGCCTCGTACTTGCAATCCTGCCTCCGGCCGCCCGCCTAGCCGACTGCGCGAGGTGGGGCCGAATGGGCGGGGCCTCCCTCTGTCGGGGGCCGCATCCGCCGGACGCCGGAAGTGCCTCTCCGCCCCTGCCACTAGACCATGGAGACTGTGGCACAGTAGACTCCGGTGTGAGGATTGTGGGGGCAGTGGCCATGGAGGCCGTGCTGAACGAGCTGGTGTCTGTGGATGATCTAATGGTGAGGCCTGGACCCCAGGAAGGCAAAGGGGAAAGTCGGAGGGCGGGTCCTGAGGAGAATAGGGCAGGGGATAAACCCTCTCCCCAGCCTCCCCGTCGCCGAAGGAAACGAACTACGGCTCCCGGCAGCCTCTGCGGCGCCCGGCTCCTACCCCAAAGCGCTCTTTGTCCCGGAGGCTGATGGGAGTGGTAGTTCTTGGGTCTCCTCACTTCAGGACGTAGGGCCTGGAGTCTTGACGATGGAAAGGGTGACGGGTTCTGGGTTCGTGCGGAGTTGTAGCTCAGGATGCTCCTTCCCTTGCCAGGGAATACAACTTTTAACCTTGAATCCCGCATGGTGCTAAGTTCACAGCGTGCCAGGTCTCACTCTTCGTAGCTCTAGGAGATAAGCGCCGGTTTTAACCGTGTCTTGCTAATAGGATAAGGTCCAGACCCGGCAGGGTGTGGCAGTGAGGCCAGCAGCCTCGGGCTAAGACCGCGTAGGCTGTTGTTGAGCAGTTGGGACAGTGTGTTTACTGTTCAGCCACTTGGGGTCAGCTGCTCCTGGAGCGTTGCCTGGATCTGCCACCAGGTGGCATCTCCACTAGATACCAGTAGGGGGAGGGCGGAGGAAGGGGCCCCTCGTCCAAGGAGGTCGTCCACCAACCCAGAGAGCACAGTACTTGGATCATGGGTTGGCGGTGGCAGAAGCTGGGGTGCTGGGTACCAAGACCTGTGAGGGCAAAGACAGGAATGGAGTGTGACTGGGACATGGACAACAGGTCCAGATAGAGTGTGCTTGCACCCTTGGTTTTTAAACGATTCCTCTCCTCTCCTACGGCAGAAGTTTGAAAAGAAATTTCAGTCTGAGAAGGCGGCAGGCTCAGTGTCCAAAAGCACGCAGTTTGAGTATGCCTGGTGCCTGGTGCGGAGCAAGTACAATGAGGACATCCGGAAAGGCATTGCACTACTTGAGGGTGAGGCTCTGGGCGGCTGTCGCTGTTCTCTGCTGCATCGGGGCCAGCCTTGTCTGCTGCCATCGGCCTCATTCGCCTCCTTTGTCCAAGCACTGGGATCCTTTCCATCAGGGGACCCTTACCTCACAATACAGTCACTTAATAGTAATTCCCAGCAGACTCGCTGTAGCAAAGGGCTGCACAGTTGGCCCTCCATATCTGCAGGTTCCACATCATGGATTCATTCAGATCAAACATTTGATATAAAACAAAACAACAACAAAAATATTTACTAAAGTGTACAGACTTTTTTTACTTGCTGTTATTCCCAAAACAAAACAGTATACCAATTGCTAATGTAGCATTTGTATTGTATTAAATATCATAAGTAACCTAGAGAGAATTTAAAGCACGCAGGAGGGTGTGTAGGTTTTATGCAAATATTACAATTTACTTAAGAAACTTTAGCATCTGTGGGTTTGGGAATCTGATGGGGCTCCTGGAACCAATCTGCCAAGAATAACAAGGGACAGCTCTACCAGTAAAGGATGCTTGTTGTAGATCTGTAAAACTAAGAGTTTTAATGCAAATACCATCATTCTACATTGTCTGTTTTGCAATTCAGATTTTTCAGGTTCACCCCACACTAGGGCACAAAGGTAGAAGTGGTCTCTGGCCATTGCTCATGTAGTTGAGGAGACATTAGGCACTTGAAATTTTAAGCATCTGCAGAACTACTTAGTGACAGATTCTGATGCTTGAGAACAGCCACGCTCGGTCCTCTGGGAAGTCACTGAATTGGGAAGTAATCAGGTGGGTTTTTCCAGGGAAGTGAGTTAAGGAGGAGGGAATACAGACTCCTCCCCCCCCCCCCACACACACACGGGAATTGAATCCAGGAGCACTTTACCACTGAGCTGCATCCCTAGCCCTTTTTATTTTTAATTTTAAGACGGGATCTGGCTAAGTTGCTTAGGGCCTCACTAAGTTGCTGAAGCTGACTTTGCCTCCTAAATTGCTGGGATTACAGGCGTGTGTCACCACACCCAGCTTTATTTTACTTTTATTTTTATTTTGAGGCAGGGTCTCACTAAATTGCTTAGGGCCTTGCTAAGTTGCTGAGGCTGGCCTTGAATTTGTGATCCTCACACCTCAGCCTCGGAGTCCTTGAGATCACAGGTGTGTGCCTCCACACCCATCTGTGCAAACATTTGTTTTTAACAATAATTGGGCAGCAGGTAATGGCATTGAAAACAACGGGTGCCTGAGTTAAGTAGAGTTTCCTTTTGACTTCCTGTCCTTAGGTTCCTGTGGTTCACTCCAGTGGACCATAGTGACTGTAATATTGATTCCAGGATGTCCGTATTGGGGTGTTGTGGCAGCCTCTGCTCATGGTGCCCCAGAGCTCTGACTGGGAAGCTGAGAGTGACAGCAGCTGACATGGAGGCCCAGGACTGGGACCTTAGAGGGATCTGGAGTGTGGCAGGGTCTGTGGGATGCGGTATTAGGAAAAGAAAGAAGCCGTTTTTTCACCCTCTTTTTTCTCCCTTTCCCAGAACTACTGCCCAAAGGGAGCAAAGAGGAGCAGCGGGATTATGTCTTCTACTTGGCTGTGGGGAACTACCGGCTCAAGGTGAGATGCCTTTCTGCCCCAGGCTAGAGCCCTGGGCCTCAGAGAGGCTGAAAAAGGCAGTAGGCAGGGGGTGGTGTGAGGTCACTGGTGCAAGTTGATACCAGGACTGTTTCAGAGGGAAGGTGAGAGAGGATCAGGGTGCCAAGGGTGTGGGGACAAGGTGACGTCATGATTGGGGTGTAGCCTCAGGCTTGGGCTGTTATCTCCCCTGGCTTATCACCCCAACACAGTTGGGGTTGTTTGTGGACTCTACTCCATCAGGTGGGGCTGGAGGGAGGATGGGGGAGGTTCAGGCAGGGCTGGGGGCGAGAGAAAGGAAGACCCTTCCTGGCAGGAGGGGTCCCGGAGCCCCAGGGTGCAGGTGACTTGCGGTGCATTTCCCCTGAGTGCAGGAGTATGAGAAGGCCCTGAGGTACGTGCGCGGGCTGCTGCAGACAGAGCCCCAGAACAGCCAGGCCAGGGAGCTGGAGCGGCTCATCGACAAGGCCATGAAGAAAGGTGAACGCCTCGCCCTGGGTTAAGTCCTCATCCTTCCCAGGGCCCCATGGAGTGTCCATAAAGGAGCCCCTCCAAGCAATCACTCCCGAGAAGGCCCCTGTCTCCTGCCCTGGAGCTCGTAGCCTTTGACTCTGTCGGGAGGCACGCGTCTTCTGTGGAGCAGCAGGGCCAGGGCGGTCCTGGCCAGGGTCCCTGTGGGCTGCCAAGCTCTGACGGCCTCCCTTCTCCTTCTCCATTCCCTAGATGGACTAGTGGGCATGGCCATCGTTGGAGGCATGGCCCTGGGCGTGGCAGGACTGGCTGGACTCATCGGGCTGGCCGTGTCCAAGTCCAAATCCTGAAGGAGAGCACGCCTGCTCCTCTGCCCAGGGCACTCGGGAGCTGTGGTGGACACTCAGAGCAGGGCCCCGCCATCCTCACGGGCCTTCCCTGTTCTTCCCTCGCATCCTCATCATTGTCCTCTGCGGCCTTCAACCTCTGTCTCCCCAGACCTGTTGTGTAGCCCCAAGTCATGTGCCATGTGTGAGTGTAAATAAAGCTGGGCTGTGGCTTGGGAACCTCCTTGCCTGTGTCGGGGGGTGGCACTGTGCATAGGTGGGCTCACCCCTGGCCCTTTCCTGCCCTGTGCCCTCTTGTTCCTGCCCTCCAGGCCAATGTGGGGGTCTCCTTTGTCCACGGAGCAGCTCAGTCCACACCCTTCCTTCCTCCCCTTCCCCAAAGCCATGTCCTTGAGCAGCAGCAGACAGAACAGGACATGGCCCAGAATCCTGGGAGAAAGCAGCCACCAGCGGGAAGGGCATCCAAGGCGAGGCTGGGATTTACGGCTCCCGTCTCCTCTGACCCACTCAGCTGCCTCGCAGCACGTGGACTTTTCCACTGCGGCCCTTGGGCTTCCTCCACAACCTCCGCCCTTCCCTCCCTTTGTCTTCCTGCGCCTCCCCTTCCTCCTGCCCCATCCTTCTCCTTAGGGAAAGGGGGGCCCCAGTGGAGAAGGAAGTTCTTTTGGTATGGGGGAGGCAGGGGTTTGAGGGGAGGCTAGGGGCAGAGAGTATCTGGGTTCCAGCTTATGGAAGAGGAGACAAGCTCCGCCCCACTGGGTCTGCCCCACGCCCCCTCGTGCCAGGCTCTGCGTGGGCCTGCGCTGCTTGCCGCATACCTCTCGTTCCTCAGCCCCCGCTAGGCCAGCAGGGTGGGAGGAGGCACCTGAGGGAGCATGAGGACCTGGCCCATTGGTGGGGAACAGGGCGGACACCCCCAGGAGTGAACTAGAGCTGTCCCAACCTTGGCCTTGACTCAGGGGTTTTGAGCCATCATGATTAATTGAGTTGGTAACAGCTTCTGGTAACTCTGAAGTGCTAGGAGAGATTAGCCACAGGCTCATGTCCCAGACCTGTGATCTGCTCCTGGGGCCCCTTGGCAGCAGGATCAAACTTGATGCCGAGAGTCAAAGGTCAGCTCAAAGGGGGAAATTCAAGTTCAGGAAGTTTGGAGGAAAGTTACTGCTGGCCTCACCTCAGTCCTGCGGCCCTCAGATCTGAGACGGTCCCCAAGCATGGAGCAGTTGGAGTGTGTGGGGAGCTGTGATCTCTGGTCCCCGTTCTTATTGTGACCTGCAAAGCCAGTACCGGGGCTCCAGATGGCTAGCAGAAAAAAAGTGGAGCTAAATAAACGAGCCTGGCCACTTTGGTAACCTATGGAGTCCAATTTGAATCCAGGTTGCCAGACCCCAGAGCGCTGGTCTCTCCCACTGCCTTCACGTCATCTTGGAGACCCGGGGGTCCTAGAGGTGTGGTTCTTCCCATGCAGAGGGAGTGGCCCTGCCCCCAGTCCTCCATGGAAGGCATGTCTGTCAGGGTTCACTCCACCTCTTGTCACGCTCCTGTCTCTCAGTCCCCTTTTCTCTTCTTGCCCCTCTATTCCATTCTCTGGCCCCAGATGAAAGCTGAGTCAGAGACAGCCGCTTCCCCCTTGGCTCTTGAGTCCTCCCAGGCCCCTCCTTGGCCGGATCCGTTAGTCTTCTAAGTCCTCTCCCCCCCACCCTCGAGGGGCGGGGAGTCCAGGCCAGCCTAGAGGCTGGGGGAGGGGGTGGACTTTTGGCCTGTTTATTCCCTCCATCGTCAACAGCTGCTGCCACACAGGCTTGGCTCATTCCTCTGACCTGTCAGGAAGCAGAGAGACCCAGAAAGGAGGGAGTCAGAAACCTGGAGACGGAAGGACCTGAGCCCGAGAAGAAGCGGGCAGAGGCCACGGCTGGATTCCCCTCCTTCCCCTCTGCCTGCCTTAACGCTCCTCCTTAGCCAAGCCCCTTCCACTTCCCGGGGGGCTCCACCCCTGCCCCTCTCTGGGGCCCAAGCCCCTCAGGGGCCTGCGTCCCAGGATGTCGATAGCTGTGGAGAGCCTTGGCTTCTTCATGGCAGCCCTGGGGCTGCTGATGCTGGGGGTGACCCTGCCAAACAGCTACTGGCGAGTGTCCACCGTGCACGGGAACGTTATCACCACCAACACCATCTTCGAGAACCTCTGGTACAGCTGTGCCACTGATTCCCTGGGAGTCTCCAACTGCTGGGAGTTCCCGTCCATGCTGGCCCTCTCTGGTACGGGGTGAGGAGAGCTTCAGGGAGCAGAGGGAGGGGGGCAGGCTTGGAGAGACCCCAAGGGAAGGGGTGGCTGTCTTTGGTCTGATCTTGGGTGCCATAAGGATGCAGGAAGACGGGTCAAGCTCTGGGTCCTGGGCTGCTGTAGCCAAGAACGCTGGGCACTCCAGCCTGGCTCTGCAGTGAGACCTTGTTATATTTGGCCCCTGGTCTAGTGGAATCCTCCACCAGTGGTTGTAAGAGCAGGCAGCAGAGTCATCAAGCTGCCATGTGCAACTCCTGCCCTGGCTAGCTCTGTGCCTCGGGTGAGGAGACAATGGGCTTGGTATCGGCCACCTGCAGGCTGGGACCATAACAGCACCAGCCCTCAGGTGCTGGTGAAGATCACATGCAGCAAAACCTGTAGACCCTGGCTCCCTGTTGTCACATGTGCACTCGGTACATTTTATTCTGGGTGGGATCGCTGGGTTGGCAGGGTGAGGAGGCCCCATCTTGGCCTCTGGGCAGTTGATAGGCAGCAGGTCTCAGTGACCACCCAAGCATCCACGCTGGGCCGCTGGTCTCCCTGCTGTGCTGAACTGTACAGAGCCCCCAGCAAGGCCAGGTTGCAGTGGACGAGCGGCCGGGCAGTCTGAATGGAGGTGGTGGGCACACCCGGGCACGTGTCTGGGGTTCTCCACGCCATGTGTTCTGAGGTTCTTAGAAGGCTAAGCCTGCAGCTCCAAGGTAGGCCAAACCAGTTCTTTCCGATGAGTGCTCCTCCTGCTGCCTGTTCACCCTTGACTGGCCATCTTCCCACAGAGCCTCCTCTCAGTCTGCCCCCGTGCCAGAGACCAAGAGTGAACCCTCTGTGGGCACCCACACACACACTGGGTCCTTGGGAGTCTTCTTGACCTTCCTGGCTCTGCATGGCAGGTGATGGGTGGGCAGAGAGGAACTGAGGCCAGCACTGGGCAGGAAACAGGCGGTGAGACTGCCCCAGGAATGCTGGAGAGCCTCAGCTGGGCCTGGCTGGGTCTCTTGTGCCCCTCTCTTCCCAGATTCTTGAGGCAGCTGTAGGGGCTTCATGCTTTTCAGCCATCTCCCCAGGACCTGTGTGCAGGACAGGTGTCCCCCAAAGATTCCTAAAAGCTGAGTGCAGTCTGGACCAAAAGCCCAGGGTGCTGAGTGGCCAGAAGAGACAGTGGGGGCAACTGGCCCGGAAACCCAGCCAGCCCACTGCATCCATGCCTGGTGCACTGAGCCCCGGGAGGGACCCATGGGGCACTGCTGCTCTTGGCCTGCAAGAGATCCCAGTGCAACAATGTGCAGGAGCGTCTGGAGGGGAGAGCAGAGGGCCGCGGAGCTCCGGCCTGTGCTTCCCCGTCCAGCTGTGCTGTTGCAGTGGTCTGTAGTCACCTGCTGCTGGGTGGGGCATTGACCTCATTTCACAAAGCTGAAGAAATTCTGTAGGGTATAACAGCCTAGAGCCACAGGAGGTGAGGGCAGCTGAGACTCCAACTTATGGCGCCCGAGCCCAGGGCCCAGTTGATTCCTCCATGGCCCATTGTGGTCCAGAGAGGGATCCTGGCCCTCATTCAGCCACCCACCAGCTGTGCACCCCAACTTCCACTTGGCCACCAGAGCTCCCTGAGGATTGAGAGTTGGGGTGGGGAGGGAGTGGCTGGGAGTCAGAATGTCCTCTCAGAGAACTTTGTCCCTCCTCCCTGCTCCCCAACTTCAGGCCACTTACCTCTTCCTGGCAGGGACCCAGCCTTTCTCCTTCAGTACCCATGCTGCTGCCCCACCCAGGAAAGGGGAGCAAGGTCCTCAGGAGCACTTAGCAATTATGGAAGACAGAGAGGGGAGGAGGGGCTGGCAGTTTCCCTCATTTTTGCAAAAAGGGAAACTGAGGCATCAATATGAGCTAGACAAACTCGGATGATCCTGGGCCCAGGTGTCCCACCTTCCAGGTCAGAAACTGCCCTTGACCCTCTGCCATAGGCCGCTGCTGCCCCCTTCAGGTTACTCTGGGAAGAAACTCTGTTGGAGGTGTCAGGCATTGTGCTTGAGCTCTGGGTGGGACTTGGAGAGCCCTTGGATGCGGGGCGGGGATGGGGAAGGTGAATTTTCTATAATGCACAGTAGAACATGGGCCTGATCTCATGGAGTGGCAAGTCTCAGCCAGCCTGGGTCTGCACTTTGCCTCAGCTTGGGAGGAGCGGGAGTTGCTACAGCATCCTGTAGGCAGAGGTCCAGGGTGCTGCAAAATGCTCCATGATGCATAGGACATTCCCTGGGAACTAGGTCCCCAGCCCAGAGTCAGTAGTGAAACCCATGGAAAAGGTACCAACAAAGTGCACCTGGCTGGGAGGAGGAGGGCATGGGTGGGAGGGGCGTGGATGCACAGGGAATGAGGCTGGAGGACTTCGAGGGACAGCAAGGCCTGTGTCTGAGCAAAGGCCACAGGGGCTGCTGTGGGCCATGGAGGTGGGAGAGATGGGGGAAAGACTGATGCCTGTGTCCCTCCCCAGGGTATGTCCAGGGCTGCCGTGCGCTCATGATCACCGCCATCCTCCTGGGCTTCCTTGGCCTCTTTCTAGGCATCCTGGGGCTGCGCTGCACCAAAATTGGGAGCATGGAGCTCTCCAGGAAAGCCAAGGTGGCAGCTATCGCGGGAGCCCTTGACATGCTGGCTGGTAATTGGGGGAAGGTGTTGGGTGAGCTTGGGGTAGCCCTTGGCCACAGACTACGGGCTTCCTGCCCCATGTCCAGCTCCCTACTCCTGGCACATGCAGCTCCTTCCACTTTGCCTTGACACCTGCTGGGCTCTTCCCTGGCTCCCTGCCATCCCACCCTCATCTGAACCTCCAATCCCATCTACAGTTCAGTCCTCCACCAACACACACACCCATACAGTGTAGAGTAACAATGCAGAGACTCGCCACTAGTGTTCCATTTGTACATTTTCACACCTCTCATCTCATGATAAGTCTGCAAGGTAGGGTGGGCATTGTCCTGTTCCAGATGTGAAAAGCTTTGAAAGGTCAGGTGGTTTCCTGGAAGACAGGCCCCCAGCAAGTGGAGTGGTGACAGCCCAGGGCTTGGTGGGATTTGGGATTCCAAAGGAAAGGGCCATCAGGGCAGTGGGTGGGGAGGCTTGGACAACTGGGCTTTGCAGGCTGGGTAGGACAGATTCCAGGTGAGGCCAGGAGTGCTGGGGCCCTCAGGTTGGGATGAACAAGGCAGCTCTGAGGCCAAGGGGGGCCGGGATTGGATGGAGAGTGCCAGGAAGGGAGGTCAGAAGTGCTGGATTGAGACCTTTACAGTTGACTGCCAGGATGGGAAAGTTTATAGGCTGGGGCGGGAGAAAGGAATTGAAGTGAAATGGTTACCCTTGGACTTGATGCCCTCCATCCTACTCAGGAAGACCCCTGCCTGACCCTTCTTAAGCCCCCACACCAACCTCCTGCCTGGGCCATGCTGACCCAGGGCACTAGTGCGGTTCTCCCGCCTCCCCAGGGGCCTGCGGGATGGTGGCCATCTCCTGGTATGCCGTCAACATCACCCAGGACTTCTTCAACCCCCTCTACGTTGGAACCAAGTGAGTGAGGAGCTCCGCCCTCTGGGACAGCTCGGGTGGAACTTGGCCCTGTCCCTCTGGCCCACACTCACCTCCTGGCCCCCACCCCTGCGTCGCCCTTGCGTCCAGGTATGAGCTGGGCCCCGCCCTCTACCTGGGCTGGAGCGCCTCCCTGCTCTGCATCCTTGGTGGCATCTGCCTCTGTTCCAGCTGCTGCTGTGCCTCCCAGGAGGACCCCACCGCAAGGTGAGAGAGGGGAAGGACAGGGTGGAGGGCAGGGAGCAAGGGTCGTACCTCCCTGTGACGGCCCCCTTCTCCCCACAGGGCCCAGCTTCCCTACAAGACTTCCACAGTCGTGATGCCCACCGCCACCTCAGATGAAGGTGACAGCAGCTTTGGCAAATACGGCAAAAATGCTTATGTGTAGATGAGTTTGGGCCAGCGGAACCCATCTCCCTTCCCACTGCCCCTTAAGGACCCTGGGGCCCATCTTCCCTTTAAAAACCTGCAGCAGGCCACACTCCAGGCCACGCCCCTTGCCTGGAGGCCACGCCCCATCCTGGACTCTTCTAAGGCCTCTCTTCTGGGCGTGAGGGGACGGAGGTGCCCCTCCCCCTGCCCTGTTTGTGCGTTCTATATAAATACATGCATAAATAAATGTGTTTTGTGACTGTTCAGGGTTGAAGGTGTCAGGAAGTGGGGGCTAAGCAAGGGGGAGAGGTGGGGCCAGAGTCAGTTCTTGGACCCCTGTCGTTCTGTCTACCACTTCTGGGCTGTCTTGTCCAGCAAAACAGAGGCGTTGCTAGTGATTTCCAGAGGGTGGTACATAATTACTACCAAGAGTCATCTTGGACCAGATATGGGAAGCCCCACCTCCAGGTTCTTGGAAATATCAGAGATTCCCAGGATCAGCTGGCAGTGATAACAAGCCACTCCTGATGATTTCTCAGAGCTGCCTTAAGGGGACAGTTGGTTTGGAGCAGTTTCTTACCTGGGCCTGAGCAGGGATATCAGGAATGGGCAGCCCCTTTGGAGCTCTGGATCAAGTTAGCTGGGTGTGGTGCCTGTACATTTCTCTGGGGGGGAGGTTCCAGAAGTTTCTGCAGGTACGTGCAAGGCTAGATGGTGTCCCCCTCAGCATAGGTTGGGGGCAGGCGTGGCACAGGCCCAGCTCTACTTGGTACCCATTCAAGACAGGAAAATGAGGCCACAGGACAGAAGCCTGGCATCCAGTGACAGCAGAGAATAGGGGCCCAGCCCAACATGTATCTCCTGCCACAGGACCTGGTGATTCCTGGGTCCCCTCAGCAGTCCCCTCCCTTTCTCTTCAACCTTATCCACTCACCTGAACCGGCTCTTTCCTGCAGGTCTCTTCGCACGCACCCCTTCCTTTCAGGGAGATGCGCCCAAACCAAGTTCCACAACTGAGCACTAAGTACCATGTGCCTTAATACGGTGCTAGGCTGTTTCCATTCCTCTGGCCATCACATGGTCACATGATTAAAGAAGTTAGGGACATTTTCCCCTTTTCACTATATTTGTTGAGTTTCTTCTCACTAGAAGCTGGGGTGGGCACCAAAACATGGACTTTGCCCTCAAAGAACTCAAACTTGGAGCAAAGAGGAATGTCAACCAGAAGCTGCCATCTGATGTCTAACGACAAACCACTCTGGCTCTCGGGCAGTGCAGCAATAGCTGTCAATCCTGGGTGCTCACAAGCTGCGGGCACTGGGTAAGAGTTCTCCCAGTCCTTGCAATACCTGGGAGGTGGCTGCACCAAAAGCAGAGGCAAAGGCACCTGCCCAGCTGCACAAGTAGGAAACAGTGGGGCCGGGATTTCTCCAAGACTGAGGATAGCTGATGATGCCTCCCGGAATCCTCAGCTATCCTAACGCAACTAGCAGCAGTGCTCACTGAGCTCTTTAGGAATAAGTCCCCAGTCTCCAGCCTTCCAGAAGGTGGCACCAACCTCTTCTTCCTGTGTTCCCAGGAAGGGTGGTGCTACTCCATCATGACACTAGGTTTAACTTCTAGAAACTGTTGGAATAGTGTAGATTTCCCAAAGACCAGGGGTCTCCCAAGTCAGCAAACAAGTTTCCCATTAAAAAAAAAAAAAAGCTGGCAAATCTTGTTCAGGCCTTTCCTTGAGGAGTTCTGGTTTAAAATAGGGATCCATGCTTCTTAGAGAATGTTCTTGGATGACCAGGGGAGCCAATCGGCATCAGAGCACCAAGACGCCACTGGGGTTAAGAACCATCCTCACAAGGTCACTTGGGAAGGTGCTGGGAGGAGAGATCTTACACCAAACAGAACCTACATGACTCCATTTATAATAACAAAACATGAAGCAAGGCCCTTGAGGGTGGGAATGAACCAAAGAGCAGGCTGCGCTGACACACTGAGTCTGACGCAGTGTTTCTCCACCAAGAAGGGCTTTTCTGGGCTCAGGACATAGCTCAGGTGGTAGAGCACTTGCCTTGCATGAACAAGGCCCTAGGTTCAATCCACAGCACTGCACACACACACACACACACACACACAAAGGGCTTTTCTACTTTCCTTTTCTGGCCTGTGTAC
Source organism: Marmota flaviventris (assembly GCF_047511675.1). Lineage (NCBI taxonomy): Eukaryota > Metazoa > Chordata > Mammalia > Rodentia > Sciuridae > Marmota > Marmota flaviventris. The sequence goes on from NC_092516.1 coordinate 29,820,793, forward strand.
TTCTTGGTGAAGAGGAAAGATGAATGAAAGGTTCTGGACCCCAGAGTTTCATTTCCTGGGAGAGACAAGAGGCCCAGACAGGAGTTGCTGCCAGCAAACTGAGACTCCTGGTGTCCTTGTTACTACTACTAACAAACCATCTCAAGACTCAGCAGCATAATTCCACTATTTTATTCTGCACACAGATTCTGTAACTCAGGAATCTGAACAGGCACAGCACAGCGAGGCGGCTTCTCTCTCTCTGGATGTGAGACGGAAAGCTGAAGGTGAACTGATGCCAGGGGCACAATCACCTGTGACTGAGGCTGGGCTGGCAGGATTTGAAGGCCTGGCCCTCCTGGGTCTGTAAGTGAGGGCACCTGCCCACAGCCTTGGTGTCACCTGGGCTTCCTCACAGAATGGTGGCTTCTGCTTCAGGGTAGCTGGATTTCCTATGGACAGTCTTGGGGACCCAAAAGCAAGTGTCCTAGCCACAGGGCAGGACTGTGGGTATCATGTTGGGGGAGTCATTAGCCGGCCTAGATTCTAGGGGAACACCCCACCTTTTGATTCAAAGAAAAACAACCTCACCTCATTTCTACGATCACCACACCTGAATTCTCTCCAAACCCTATGGTCACTACCAACTCCTGTGAAGCTGTCATTAATACCATCTGGCCTGCCACAAGTTTTCAGAGAAAGGGAAAGCAGGTCCCCAGAAAACACTGTCCCAAAGAGCAGTGAAGAGCCTGAGGCAGTGCCTGGCATTGTCCTGGTTGCCATCTCATTAACATCTTATTAAGGTCATTTGCTCAACAAATACTCCCAAAGCCCCTGCCTTGCTGTGGCTTAACAATGGACTCCAAGGAGCTTATGGGATTAGGGTTTGCAATCCTCAAAATGAGGCAGAGAAGGCCTGGCACCCCCGCATGCAGCGCCACCAGGCCAGGAAGCTCTACGCTGCAATCCCCACGTCTTCCAGGAACTTCTGGAGTCAGGGCTGCCAATAATTTGACACAATTGTTGTCACAGACAACAGGGGCTTCTAAAGACAACTGCTTTCTCAGACAGGGGCAGCAGGGACAAAGGCTCTCTGGCCACTCCCACTTGGCTAAGCTCCAGATAAAGTCAGGACTGGCACCTTCACAGTAGCATCCTGTATCCCGGCTCTAGCCCTCGCCCAGTTTCTGTTACCCAGCCCTGGAACCTACATGTACTTCAAAAATAGTAAGAGGAACCAGAGAAATCAAAAGCAAAACCAAACTAAATCAGTGCTGAAGAAGGAAGGCCTGGCCCCCCCGGGTCTGCAAGTGAGGACACCTGCCCACAGCCTCGGAGTCACCTGGGCTTTCTCACAGAATGGTGGCTTCTGCTTCAAGGTAGCTGGATTTCCTATGGACTGTGAAGACACATGGATCAGTTAAGAAAGGCAAAGGCAAGACGACGGAGTGGCAGGAGAATGGGACAAAATTCCCCATGGTCAGACACAGAAGGGCAGCGGCAAGTGGCAGGTCAGAGGAAGACAGCAGTAAGTAGGAGCGACAGGTGGCCCATGACCCTCACCCCCAAACACCCCACAACCAAGCAGGGAGGCTCCGGGCACCAGGCCTTTTATTACCACAGCACTCTGCAGGCTGGGCCCACCCTGCTGGATGACCCCAGGAGCAAGACTGGCAGTCCCTGCAGGGACAACAGAGCTGTGCTAGGGGAGCACGTGGCTCCTCCCTCTGTTCAGGGCGCTTCCTTGGTGGTGCATGGAGGTCCTTCCTCTCTGGAGACCCCAGGCTCAGACAGTCCACTTCAGACACCTGCAGGCAAACAGGAAGGCCAGGAAGAGGAAGAGGTCTAGGGGGCCACAGAGGGGCAGTGAGTGTGGACAGGGAGGCCACAGCTCACCTGGTCTCTTGGTGGGTGCCCAGACAGCGCACCGTGCAGTACCGCGCTCCGCAGCTGACGCAGGTGTAGGGGGAAGGGAAGCCGCACACAGCACAGAAGGGGCGCTGAGGGCGGGACGGGGGCCCTGCGCAGGCCGTCAGGTAGTTGGGGCCCTCCGCCACGCTCAGGTTCTGCAGAGACAAGGCGGGCGGGCTCTGTGAGCCCCACACAGCCAACACCTGCCAGGCAGGACCTCCAGGGGCTCCCCCTCCCCACGGTCCCCTGGCAGTGCCCCTCTCACCTGCTCCTCCAGCAAGGCCTGGAAGTTTTTTCGGAAGCGAAGTTTAAAATGATCACCTCGAGTTTTCTTTTTTTTCTTTCCTAGGAGTCCAGAGAGATGAGTCACTTGACAATTGCAGAGAAGGAGCAGCTCTCTCTGGCTCCCCACAGGGGTGCAGTCTGTTTGTCCCGCCCTATCAGCCTTTGCTCTTTACCCCACTCCCCTAGTCAGGCCCCACCAGCTCCAGGTACCCTGACTGAGGCCCAGGTCAGCTCATCCACTCTGTCCTTACTCTGTGTACAAGAGAAACCGAGACGCAGTGGCTCACAGCCACGAGGGCCAGCAGACGTCCGGGCCAGGGGCCTCGCAGCCCAGTGTCCTTCCACAGTCCTGACCTGGGCCTGTCCCTCCCTTCCTCCTCGTCCGCCTTACCAGTGTCTGCATCATCGTCAAACTGAGGCAGCCTCTTGCCGAGTTGGGGGAGGCCTGCATGGGGGTCGTCCTGGAAGTTGTCATTCTCCAAGGCCTCGAGCTGCCTGTTGATGCGGCGCTGCCGGGCAGCCCGGTCCAGCACCCGGCGCTGTCCAGGGTCCTGGGAGCGAACTAGTTGGGGCAGGGCAAGAGTTATGGCCAGAGAAGAGGGACACAGGGAGGGAGCGAGTGTGGATGGGAGGCAAGACGACCAATTCCCCCCCAGACACTGCGGGGTAACTTGACTATGGGCAGTGGGTGGAAGATGGACACAGGTGGTAGCCACGGTCCTCTGGTCTTATCCCAGGCCCCAGGCCCGTGTCCCTGTTTCCCACTGTGTCAGACCTCTGGCTCTGCTTCCTCCCCAGCCAGCAAGACTCCTTTAATTCCTCACGCTGCTTCCCACATTTTCCTAGCACTTCCTGCTTCCAGCCAGTGAAGCCTCTCACTGTGCCAAAGCCACACAACTGTGCCCACGTGGAGGCACGGAGCACCAGGGTTCCCCAGCTCCACTGGGACGTGCCCCTTGACCAGTGTCCCTCCCCACCCCTAAAGAAGCAAGGAACACACACTCCCCCTTCAGACCACCCACAAACACTCCTGCTGGGCCCACCCTCTCCACTCTCCAGGGGCCTGTGACTGAACCCAGCCCTTCTCCTCCAGCTTGAGTCCATCCCTAACCTCAGCACCCTCCACCAGCCTCAGCTGGACTTTCCCTTCAGGAGAATAAATTGCTGCCAGCGTGTCTACGCCTCCAATGGCCTAATCTTTTCCCTTCGAGAGGGTCTGAGTGATGTCCTCACCTCCCACCTACTCCTCAACCTCTAGCAACCTGACTCCTGCCTGACTTCAGTGCAGGCCACGGGTGACCGCCTGGGGCCATTCCAGAGTGCATATCTAGCTCAGTTCTTAGTCTCGCATGTCTCTGCCCTGTGACCGTGCTGCCCACCCTCTTGGGGGTAAAGAATCCCTATTTCCTTGGCGAGGCTCCAGCTTTCCTCCTTCTCCCTCTCTGGACTCTCAGTCTCCCGTCTTGGCTGCCCTCCCTGCCCCTGAGCCTTCTCTGCCCACCCCTCCTCCCTCTCAGTCTACACCCTCTTCCACAGGGCTCTGCCTATCACCCACATGCAAATAACTCCAAACATGATCGTCTTGGCCCAGAATCCTCTCCTGAGCTCCAGAATTGGCTCCAGGACATCAGCACTGACCCTCTGATTATTGCACCTCAATATGGAACATCTTCCATCCAAGTCTGCCTCTCCCTGCGGCCAGAGTGAACAGACGCACTGCGTACATCCACACAGAGCCCTAGCAGTCCGCTCATGCTCTTTGTCACCCCATCAGCTACTCGCCAGGTTCTGATAATTCTACACAAAATATCTTTGTTTATCAGACAAGTACCAAGAGTGTGTTCACCATGATAATAGCAGCAGCGCCAGCAGCCACCACTTGCCAGAAACATACTCTGAGCTAGGCACCATACAGTTGGTCCTCCCTGTCCACAGTCCCACATCCATGGATTCATCCAACCCCCAGATTGACAATATTCAAAATGCACCTGCGCTCAACAGGTACAGACTTATTCCCTAAACAACACAGTGTTAACAACTAGTTCAGTAGCATTTACATTGTATAAGGTATTAAAGTAGAGATGACTCAAAGTAAAGGAGAGGATACACACAAGTTATGTGAAACCATTACACCATTTTATATGTGAGACTTTAGCATCTATGGATTTTGGTATCCAGACAGAGGGGGTGTCCTGGAACCAATCCCCCATAGATACTGAGGGGTGACTTACTAAACAATTAGCATAAACTGAATCATTTAATCCTCACAACAACCCTTTGAGATAGGTATCAGTTCATCTCAACTTACTGATGTTTGGAAGTTAAAATGTTTCCAGGGCTAGGATTGTGGCTCAGTGGTAGAGCACTTGCCTAGCATGTGTGAGGCACTGGGTTCGATTCTCAGCACTGCATATTATTTAAATAAACAAAATAAAGATCCATTGACAAGCAGAACATATATATATATATATATATATATATAAAATACAACTAGAAAAATATATATATAAAGAAATATTTCCAGAGTTTGCACAACTAGTAAATGGCCAGGTCAGAATTCAATCCCAGAACCAAGCAACATCAAAACACACATTTTTTTTGGTTTGTTTTGTTTTGGATTTGGTGGTATTGGGGACTAAGCCCAGGGGTGCTTCACACTGAGCTACACCTTCCTCCCCACCTTTTGATTTTAGAGATAGGGTCTCATTACATTGCCCAGACTGACCTGAAATTTGCAATCTTCCTGCTTCAGCATCCTGAGTAGCTGAGATTACAGGTGTGTGTCATCATGCCTGGCTTAAAACACATGGTCTTGCCGGGCCTGGTGATGAACATCTGTAATCCCAATGGCTCAGGAGGCTGAGGCAGGAGGATCACAAGATCAAGCCAGCCTCAGCAAAAGCAAGGTGCTAAGCAACTCGGTGAGACTCTAAATACAAGAGCATACAGTATTGCAGGAGCACAAAGGATTTTAAAGAACAAGCATGTTTGGTTAGGAAAGTACTAAAGGCTTCGGAGCATAAGACAGAAGCCCCCACTGCGGCCCTGGGGTGGTTAGGGAAGGTAAGTCTAGCTTGAGGCCCAAGTCATCGGTAGGCTGGTTGGGGGAACCAAGAAAGCTGGGTGCCTTTAACAAACCGAGGGAAGTTCAGCAAGACCAGCATGTAAAGCAAGTGGGGTGGAAGCTGAGATGAAGGCATGCCAGGTCCTCAGAGTTCTACCTCTAGATATTTAAAGGAATTTGAACTTGGGGATTTTACAGGTGAGAACAATGGAAAGCCAGTGGGGAGGTGCAAGTTAATTTAGCAGTGTTGACGGTTACTTCCTTTCCTCCGGACTCCTCAGCATCTCTTTAAGTGACCTTCCAGTCTCTAGACCTGCTTTCAACAATAAGGTAACCACTGATCACACGTGGTTACTTATATTTAATCTAATTATGAGAAAATAAAAATTTAAAATTCAGTTCCTTGGTTGCACTAGCCACATTTCATGTGGCCAATAGCCACATGTAGTGAAAGTCCTACTGTGGATTGAACTCCAGAGACACTTTGCCACTGAGGTACATCCCCAGCTCTTTTTATTTTGAGACAGAGTCTCAGTAAGTTGTTTAGGGCCTTACTAAATTGCTGAGGCTGCCCTCCTCGAGCTTGCAATTCTCCCACCTCAGCCTCCTGAGTCCCTGGGCTTACAGGCAGGCCACCACCAAGCCTGGTGGAACACCCCACACTCAACAGCACAGATTAAGAACATTCTCATCATCACATAAAGTCCTACTGGACACTATTGCAATCCATCTGCCTCGCTGAAGCCAGAACTGCCTTTCTAAAAGATAAACCTGCTTAGCGGTCACGCCCCTGCCTTAAAAGCTTTTGATGGCTCTCCACTGCCTCTCCATGGAGTTCAACTTCCTCGGTGGTGTATGGAATGCTTTTCAAAACTTCACCTTTTCCCATTCCTCTGGCCACTGTTTGCTTGTAAGCTCCAAACTTTGAACAGGCTTCCTAAGCGACTTGCTTTTTCTTGCTCCTCTGCCTTTCCTCTGAGGTGCGAAACCTTAACCCGCCTTTCAAGGCTCAATTCAAGCGTTTCTGTTTCCTTCCGAGCCTTCCAGGTCTCCCTTTCCTAGGAGCTGGGGCGGGTGCCTGTGCCCAGGCGCCGTGCGCCGCTCTGCCATGGCACCTATCACTCTGAAGGGCAATGCAGGTCCGGGTGTCCGTCCCGCTTACAGAAAGCCAGTTCTGGGGTAACAGGGCTCTTTCTCCTCTCCATCCTCAGCGCCAGGCTTAGGGCAGGCATCAATAAAACTGAATGAACGGTTTAGGGGGCTGCCCGAAAGACCTGAGAGTCGGTGAAGAGATTTGAGACAAATAACTGAAAAAGTCCCAGGTCGGGTTTGGACTTGGGAGGCCAAGGGGTCTAACCGCCGGGGGCTCACATACCCGAAGTTTTTTTCTCCACCATTTGCGCAACACAGCAGCCGGATGAGCCTACTGCGCACGCGTACTAAATCGGCAGCAGTGGTTTAAAAAAGAAAATCCTACCACTTCCGGCAGCGTGCGTTTGTGCGCGTGCGCAGAACCAGCCCCCACCGCTTGTAGTCATTACGTGGTGTTCCCTTGGAGACAAGAAAGCTTTCCGCCATGTTTTATAGGGGCAAAGCTACTTCCGGTCTCAGTGTACTTGTGCAAATTTAGTGAAAGACCCGAAATGGGAGTCTTTCGAGAAATATTATTGTCCTTGGGTCCTTCAGAAGATGCTACCATCCCAAGGACATCCCCTGAAGTATTTCCCCGGGGCAGTAGATGGGGCGGCCTGGACTGCGGAGGAAAGCGGCCTGGCTTGAATGGGCCGACTGAGAGGTCCTTGCTGACCGTCTGCCCCAAATCAGCCTCCAGCTTCCCAGGGCCGCAGTCCCGCCGCGGACTCCCCGGCCTTCTCCCTCCTTGCCGCCCCTGCGCCTCGCTGCCCCGGTCTTCCGCCCGACGGCCGCGCCCGCGTCCCGCCGGACCCTCCGCGCCGGGTCACTTCCCCTCCGCGGTTTCGGCTCCCCCGGCTGTCGGGCGGGCGGAGAGCGCGGCGGGCTCGGGCCGCAGCCTCGCCCCCTCCCCGCCCCGCGGCCGGCCGCCCCCTGCGCGCGCCCCGCTCGCCCCGCGCCCCGCGTCCCGGACAATCCTCGCCTTGTCTCGGCGCCTGCATCTCCAGTTCTCCGGGGCCTCGGGTTACGCCTTTTTTCCAGGGCGGAGCCCCAGCCCCGCTCCTCCTCGAAGCGGGCGGCTCCGCAGCCCGGGTTCCCCGTTCCCAGAACCTTCTCCCGAGTTGGGATCCAGACGCGCAGCCCAGCCTGGTGCGGGCCCGCGTGCGGCCCCGGCCTGCTCCCCGCCATGGCCTCGACCGGCCCGGGCCCCCGGCTCCTGCTGCTGCTGCTCCTGCTGCTGCCGCCGCCTCCTGCGGCCTCCGCCTCCGACCAGCCTCGGGGCAACAAGCCGGTCAACCCAGGTGAGGACCCCGGAGCGCCAGCGGGCCGAGCGGGCGCTGGACGGACAGTGTCAGCCAACCTGGCCGGGGAGGGTCGGGACTCCAGCCCCCGCACGCGCCTGGAGGCGGTATCACGCGGCCCCTTGCCCACTCCCCACCCTGAACTGGAGTTTTCAGCCTCTCCAGGCAAACTGACCCCGAATTCCTGGATGTCACTCCCACCTGGCTCTCACTGGGGTCAAAAACGTACCTGGGTGGGAAGAATTTAGAGGGAACTGGAAAGAAGAGGAAAAGGCCGAAGTGGAGTTAGGAAAAGGGATAGATGGGGTCCTGCAGAGAGCCAGGCACGTGGCTGGGAAGTCTCAAGTACGCATTCCTGGCTGACCTTAGAGAAGCTGCTGGTGATCACCGTGGCCACCGCGGAAACAGAGGGATACCGGCGTTTCTTGCAGTCTGCTGAGTACTTCAACTATACTGTGCGGGTGAGGAGGGGACCCTGGGTGAGGAGTGGGCTGAGAACTGGTGCCTGGGCAGCCCTCAGTCCTTGTTGATTGGATTCCTCCCTGGTATGTGGATCTCCCACAGACCCTGGGCCTGGGAGAGGACTGGAGAGGGGGTGATGTGGCTCGAACAGTTGGTGGAGGACAGAAGGTCAGATGGCTAAAGAAAGAAATGGAAAAGTATGCAGACCAGGAAGACATGGTCATCATGTTTGTAGACAGGTAAAAGAGCCAGGAACTGGGAGAAAGGAGAGAGTGAACATGAGGAGGGATAAAGATGCTGAGGTTCCCAGCGGCCTCCTGTTCATCCTCCCTTTCCTTGCTCAGCTATGATGTGATTCTGGCTGGCAGCCCCTCAGAGCTGCTAAAGAAGTTCGTCCAGAGTGGCAGCCGATTGCTGTTCTCTGCAGAAGGCTTCTGCTGGCCTGAGTGGGGGCTGGCAGAGCAGTATCCTGAGGTGGGCACGGGCAAGCGCTTCCTCAACTCCGGTGGTGAGTGGCAGAGTGCCTGAGATAGAGGGGCTAAGAGTGTTCCAGGTGCCTGGGGGCTGGAGGGACAGTGGGGCCAGGCCTATCGGGACTTTGGATTTTGAAATCACCACCTCCCCTGCCCCCTCCACCAGGATTCATTGGCTTCGCCCCCACCATCCACCAAATCGTCCGCCGGTGGAAGTACAAGGATGATGATGATGATCAGCTTTTCTACACGAGGCTCTATCTGGACCCCGGGCTGAGGGTAGGTGGGGCCGGAGAGGGGAACTCAGCCTTGTGCCTGTGGGAAGCCTCTGCCTGGGGGAGGCAGATGGAAGGGGGTTTGGAGGTGTAAAGAGAAGAGGGTGGGAAATGATGTCATCCCACCTCCCGTTCATCTCCCTGCTCATCCCATCCAGGAGAAACTCAGCCTTAATCTGGATCATAAGTCCCGGATCTTCCAGAACCTCAATGGGGCTTTAGGTGAGGAGGAAGGCACTGGACGGTGGGCAACGAGGGGCCTACTGCTCGGGGTCCTGATTGGGAGGGGCTCCTGGTGGCCTGTGGCTCCCCTGAGTAAACCGCACTGGGCCAGCCTCGGTAACGAAGCAGCAGTGGGGCTTGTGCCAAGGTACCAGCCTCCGAGATCCCACAGGGGAAGGTGCCTGGCTGTCCACCCTGTACCGATCCTCGGCCATGTGGACACTGGATCCTGAGGGCTAGTGGCTCACCCCAGGTCACACAGGGAGCAGGTGGAGCTCCAAGGGTGGCAGCGCCTGGTCAGAGCTCTGGGGAGAGCAGAGGTTCCTGTCTAAGTGGAGCCACCGTCTGGGGGCCTTGCCGCCCAGGCACCCTCATCCCCTTGAGAAATTGGGACCCCACATTTAGAAGAAGCCATTGTTTGGCAACTCCCAGAGAAAGGGTGTGTAAAACCTGGCCTTCCTCCCCAGACGAGGTGGTTCTGAAGTTCGATCGGAATCGTGTGCGCATCAGGAACGTGGCCTACGACACGCTCCCCGTCGTGGTCCATGGAAATGGTCCCACTAAGGTGCTCTTGTCTGCCCCATGCCCTGGGCACCCCCAGCCCCCTCCAAGTCCCTGAGCAGCAGAGGTGCCGGGAGAGCTTCCTCCATACCCTGCTGCCCCGTCCTCTGGGCCGACCTCCCTCACATCGCCCCTGCACTCCTCCACCCCAGCCGCTCCCCGTCTCTCCCTCACAGCTGCAGCTGAACTACCTGGGAAACTATGTCCCCAATGGCTGGACTCCCCAGGGAGGCTGTGGATTCTGCAACCGGGACCGGAGGACACTCCCCGGGGGGCAGGTGAGGAAGGGAACCAGGTTGGGGTCCCAGAGCACCCTGAAGTGTGTCAGGCAGGGGAGCTCTTGGGAACCCACTGGCCGGCAAGGGCTGAGGGGCAGAGAGGCCTGGGCTCTCCTCTGAGTTCCGCTGTTTGCGCCCCCAGCCTCCCCCCCGGGTGCTGCTGGCCGTGTTCGTGGAACAGCCCACCCCGTTCCTGCCCCGCTTCCTGCAGCGGCTGCTGCTCCTGGACTACCCCTCCGACAGGGTCACCCTCTTTCTGCACAACAACGTGAGAGCCCCAGCCTCTCCCCGGGCCCTGCCCTGCCTGCAGCCCGCTCCCCTTCCCGCCTCGCCCACCCCAGCAAGCGCTCAGCCCGCCTCTCCGCCCGCTGCAGGAGGTGTACCATGAGCCGCACATCGCGGACTCCTGGCATCAGCTCCAGGACCACTTCTCAGCTGTGAAGCTGGTGGGGCCAGAAGAGGCCCTGAGCCCAGGCGAGGCCAGGGACATGGCCATGTGAGTGAGACCTGGTGGGGAGGGTGCGGGCCGCCATCCTGGACCACTCCATGGCCACCTCCACAGACAGCAGAGACCCTGGGTGGGGACAGGACCATCCCTTTTCTTCCCCTTGGGGGTAAAGAGGGGCCCCACACACCCCCTAGTCCCCTCCCCTCTCTGCTCCCTGTTGGGCTCATCTGTGTGGGTGTGTCTCCTCCAGGGACACTTGTCGGCAGGACCCTGAGTGTGAATTCTACTTCAGTCTGGATGCCGATGCCGTCCTCACCAACATGCAGACCCTGCGCATCCTCATTGAGCAGAACAGGTGGTTCCGCCCGGCTGGGCACCCCACATGTCCTGGCACCCCCAGCCACCCCATCCCTTCCCCCTCAAGGCTCCCCAGGCCTCTGCCCAGCCCTCACCCCACCTGTCCATAGGAAGGTGATCGCCCCCATGCTGTCCCGCCATGGCAAGCTGTGGTCCAACTTCTGGGGGGCCCTGAGCCCCGATGAGTACTACGCCCGCTCCGAGGACTACGTGGAGCTTGTGCAGCGGAAGCGCGTGTGAGTCTTCCGGGGCGGGGTCCCTCCTCCCATCTGCAGAGATCGGACCCTCGCCCTGGCCCCCACTCTCAGGTCCATTGTGGCGACTAGGCAGCTGTGTCGTGGCTGCGGGGTAGGTCCCAGCTGTGGATCAGGTGGCTGAGACCAGCAGTGCTTGGCAGGCTCCAGGGCTAGGGTGTCCCCAGGAAGGAGCCTCTGGGATGGACTGGGCAAAATTTGGGGGTCTCCCACCTCGCTGACCCTGGTATCACCACCTGCAGGGGCGTGTGGAATGTGCCCTACATATCACAGGCATATGTGATCCGTGGGGAAACCCTGAGGACAGAGCTGCCCCAGAGGGAGGTGTTTTCGGGCAGTGACACTGACCCGGACATGGCCTTCTGTAAGAGCCTGCGAGACAAGGTGAGCAAGCAGGGCCTGGGGTGCAGGGCCTGGGGCTGGGCGCTGGGAGGCCAAGGGCAGCCACCTAGCGTCACCTCTGCCCCCTCTCACACCCACCCCACCCTGCACCAGGGCATCTTCCTCCACCTCAGCAATCAGCACGAGTTCGGCCGGCTCCTGGCCACCTCCCGCTATGACACAGACCACCTGCATCCCGACCTCTGGCAGATTTTCGACAACCCCGTCGTGAGTGGCCCTCCCTCGGGGAATGCTCCTTCCCTGCCCTTGGCTAAGGAGATCACCCACACACGGGGGCTCCCGGGAGGGTCCCATGTTGCCGGGGTGGGGGGGGGTGGCCCAGGGAGGGTGGGAGGAAGGCTCCTCTCAGACACCCCAATATTCCCCCAGGACTGGAGGGAGCAGTACATTCACGAGAACTACAGCCGGGCGCTGGACGGGGAGGGGCTGGTGGAACAGGTGAGCTGCTCGGGACTGCCCACCTGGAGGCCCTGCTCCTGGGTCCTCCACTAGGACTGGCAGTTCTCAAACTGAGTTCCCAGGGACCTGGGGGTGCTCTGCTCAGACAGGAGGGAGGCAAAGGCTGAGCAGGTGGGGCTCTAGCCCCAATCCGGGTGTCAATCACAGTGATTCTCCTTTCATCTTTTAAATACATAGATGTTTCTCAACTTAGGATGGGGCTGCGTTCCCTTAAGCCCATCGTAAAGTCCTCCGTCGTGAGTTGAGGACCCTCCATGTTGGTGTAATCATACCTTTAGAGAGGGCTGCACTGCTGGGCACAGTGGCACAAGCCTGTACTCCCAGCGACTCGGAAGGCTGAGGCAGGAAGATTGCGGGTTCAAAGCCAGCCTCAGCAACTTGGTGAGGTCCTAAGAAAATTAGTGAGACCCTGTCTCAAGATAAAAATCTAAAAATAAGGGCTGGGCTTGTAGCTCAGTGGTGGAGTGCTTGCCTGGCATGTGTGAGGCCCTGGGTTCGATTCTCAGCACCTCATATAAATAAATGTATGAAAAATAAAGGTCCATCAACAACTAAGCAAAAAAAAAAAAATTAATAAACATGCCTGTGAAGGCTGGGGAGCTCCGTGGTGAAGTACCCTGGGTATGACCCCAGTACCAAAGAAAGAGGAGGGGACGTGCTGCTGGGAGCCACTGTGCCAGTGTCGGTGGGGGGCTGGTCCCTCTTGCCATCTGTGCCCTGCTCCTCCCCCCTCTCTGCTGACCTTTCTTCTGGCCTGGTCCCCGCTCAGGTGGCCCTCCCTGCCCCTCTGCCTTTGCTCGCCTGTGTGCTGCATGTCCCCCACGTGCATATCCCAGCCCCGTCCCCCTCTGCAGCCATGCCCAGATGTCTACTGGTTCCCGCTGCTGTCAGAGCAAATGTGTGACGAGCTGGTGGAGGAGATGGAGAGCTACGGCCAGTGGTCGGGAGGCCGGCACGAGGTGAGGGGAGAGAGGCCGGGCTCCCGCAGGCGGACGCTGGGTCTGACAGAGAGACTGTGAAATCGGGAGTGGGTGCAGTGAGGGGGCCCAACTGGGAGGGAGGCCCAGAGGCACTGTGGCGTCCACTCAAGGCATATTCAGTGAGCTGCTGGCCCAGGTGGCTCAGTGCAGGGGCCAAGCCCACAGGCTGGAGCCAAGCAGGGGCCCTTGGCCAGCCATGGGAGGAATCTGGGGCCTTCATTGCAGAGGCCACAGCTTCCTGAGACTCCGGGCATCAGCGAGTCAAGCTGAGAGAGAGACGAGAAAACTGTTCAGGTGGAGGGGACATGAGCGTCAAGGCCTAGGGACAAGGGAAGGAAGGAGGCCGGCGCTGCCCCCAGGTGCTCAGTGCCCACCGCCCACAGGATTCAAGGCTGGCTGGGGGCTATGAGAACGTCCCCACCGTGGACATCCACATGAAGCAGGTGGGCTACGAGGACCAGTGGCTGCAGCTGCTGAGGACGTACGTGGGACCCATGACTGAGAGCCTGTTCCCGGGCTACCACACCAAGGTGGGCCCCGCTGTCTCCCCCAGCTGGGGGTCTCCTGGCAGGGCACTCAGCCCCTGTAGCCCCTGGAACCCCATGGACTTGGGTCCCAGCAAGGAGCTGCTACAGGAGGCAGCCCAGGGCGGGAAGTGGCCAGGCGGAGCCCCAGGGCTGGCCTTGATACTGGTCAGCATCGGGCCCTTCCTGGCCCCTCCTGGACAGGAGCTCCTGTCGTCCTGTCAGAAGAGTCCGTAGACCCCCAGCCCTCCCTGCAGCCTCTCCCTCGTGTCCCCACAGACCCGGGCAGTAATGAACTTCGTGGTCCGCTACCGGCCAGATGAGCAGCCCTCTCTGCGGCCACACCACGACTCGTCCACCTTCACCCTCAATGTCGCCCTCAACCACAAGGGCCTGGACTATGAGGTGAGCCGCAGCCAGCCCCCCACATACCCGCACTTTACCCTGGGCCTCCTGCCCCTGCCTGGGCCTTTGGGCAGTTCCCCAGGTGTTTTGTGAGTGTCGTCTCCTGGATCCCTTCCGGGGGCGCCTCCCTCTGTCCCCCTGGCCTGTATCACAGCCCTGCCCGCCAGGCCCCCTCGGACCTGCTCACCCCTCCATCCCCCATGGCTGCTCACTGCTCCTTCTCTGTCCCCTTCCCTCCCCAGGGAGGTGGCTGCCGCTTCCTGCGCTATGACTGTGTGATCTCATCCCCGAGAAAGGGCTGGGGGCTCCTGCACCCTGGCCGCCTCACCCACTACCACGAGGGGCTGCCCACGACACGTGGCACTCGCTACATCATGGTGTCCTTCGTTGACCCCTGACGCTCAGCCACTCTGCCAAGTCTTCCCTGCCACCGTGCCTTGGGGGGCCTGACCCCCATCCTTGGAGAGGTGGCTCTGCCCATCTCCTCTCTTCCTGAGTATGTCCCTTGTGCCTGGGACGGAATGTGTCACCTCACCCCACCCAAGGCCCTCTCAGGAAGCCCCTGGAGCCCCCACTCCACTCTGCAGCCCCCGGGGCTCATGGGAAAGGGTTCCTGGGGTCCCCATGTGATAAATTATTAAGGTTTCTCAGCCCCCTCCCAGTAAAGGAGGATTTGTAACTCTCGGGTCCATGTGTCATCTTTCTTCTACCTGTTGACCTCGTCCCCCTTCCTGGCACCCAGAGGAGAGGGGAGACCCCTGATTTCCTCCAGAGGGAGGAAGAGAAGCGGGGTGTTCTGCCTGTGGAGGGGCCTGGCAGCTTCCCAGGGGACCACATCCTCTATCCCCTTTGCTGCCTGAGCTGGAGAGTGCTTGAGAAGGCTGCAGCACCAGAGGACACAGGGTCAGACTCAGGGTCAGGAGCAGATGAGAGCCCTGAAGAGAGAGGGGTGGCGAGCACTGAGCCAGGCTCCAGGGACAGTGCTGGGGAAGCAGATCTCTCCGGAAGCTGGTCTCCAATAAGGAAGGACAGGGTGGAATCCTGCCTGCCACCTGCCAACAGCTGGGACCTACGCTTTTACTGGGACAAGATCTGGAGAGCCCTCTGGAGGGCTCCTGGAATAGGGGAAGCTTCCTGGAATAGGGGAACTTGGAGCACACTCAGGGAGGGGAGACTCCTGAGAGCAGGTCCCCAGTCCAGCCTTCAATCCTTAATCCTCACAGCCAGCCCAACACTAAATCCTCTAGATTTATCTCCCTTTGAAGCCTTTTCAAACTCAACAGGCTTGTTTACCTATTCTGGGACATTCCTGCCTCTGGACCTCTCCCCACCCAAAGCTAGGATCCTCCCCTCCCTCCCCCTGCCCAGCCTCCCTGAAAACCTCACTACTGACACCTTCCTTACTGGTAGGGGGGCTGGTCATCGCTCCCCATGGGTGAACATCTTTCTGGCCAGACTTCCAAGTCCCTCTCACTTCATCTGCCACCACCCTCATGCTGTGACCTGTGGGTGAAAGTGGGCTGGGCAGGGACAGGAGAAAACACTCCTGGAAGGGTCCCTGGATGGGGAGGCCTGCAGGAGAGTGAGGCAGGCAGGGACAGGGACAGAAGGAGTACACCCAGGCTTTGTGACAGGGCCTGATCACCGGAAGCTGGCTGTGTCTGTCTTCTCCATTCATTTATTGACACCTGAACTCTAGGTGCTGAGTGAGTCACATGATGGGCATGATAGCTGTCCTGTCCTCTCCTCACTTAACAGTCTGGAGGAGATGACCTTAATCGGAGAATTGCCCCAGAGATGGGAAAGTATTTTATGGTACAAGAGCATGTAACAAAGGCACCTGTGGGGGTGGGGATGATCAGCCATCCCTAAAGAAATGACATTCAGCAGGATGCCTGGTACATCCCAGCAGCTTGGGGGCTGAGACAGGAGGATTGTGAGTTGAAGGGTAGCCTCAGCAATGGCGAGGCGCTAAGCAATTCAGTGAGACCCTGACTCTAAATAGCACACAAAATAGGGCTGGGGATGTGACTCATCGGTCAAGCGCCCTGAATTCAATCCCCAGTACCAAAAAAAAGAGAGAGAGAGAGAAGTGACATTTATACTAGCAGCTCAGGAGGCTGAGGCAGGAGGATTGCAAGGTCAAAGCCAGGCTCAGCCCAGTCCAAAAAAATTAAAGTGACATTCCCTCACTCATCTCCGCAGGCCTCTGGTCAATATTGGGGATAGGTCAATACTCTCATGGTGATAGGATGCTCAAGAGCATGTCCCACTGTTTAGAAGGCCCTGTCTCCAGGGGTTCACCAATCTTTAGCCATTCCCACAAAGCCCTCCTCTCTGGAGTGACTCCCCCAACTGCCCCAGAGGCCTGAGCTGCTCCTTAAGGAATAGGCCCTCCACAGCCCTGCCCCCAGGATCAGGGCTGGTGACTATAAGATTTTCAAGTTGTTCTCCCTGGTGTCCAGAGCCCTGCCCTTAACAGCATGCCGGGATCTCTACCGGCCTGGCTCCTGCAGAGGCCTGGGCTCTGACCACCAGGACACTCAAGGCCTTTCTCCAGGCTCCTGGCCACACCCCCAGTCATTTAGGTGTGGTCCTATTGGTCATAGCCTGTGGGCTCAGGGACTGATATTCCTTCTCATTCAGGCTCCAGAGGCTCAGGGGGCAGGTCAGCAACAAGGGCGGAACTTGGGGCGGAACCAGGGCCAGGGGTCAAGGTCAGTGGATTGAGCCAAAAAGGAGGTCGGTAAGCTTTTGTACATTGTCCCTATGTGACTCCCCTCTGCGGAATGGAGGCCTCTCCCAGCCTCCTTTGCCGGAGTCTCCAAGCATTCGCGGTCCTGCAGTGGGTCTTCTCCTTCTTGGGACTGGGTGAGTCCCCAGAGCCTGAGGATACAGGCAAACCTGGCACGTGGGCTCTGCTTCCCCGTTCTCCAGAGGAAGACAATGTAGGGCTCTTTGGGCTCCTGAGGGGAGTCTGAATGCAGTGGAACTAGGAAAGGGCTGAGGGGGGGCTGGGCTTGAACACCTGAGCCCTGAGTGCGCCTCCCTTGTTCTCCAGGCTCCGTGTGCCTGGTGGCCCTGCTCCTGGCTCTCCTAGGCCGGGCCTGGGTCCTGGTTGTCCTTTACCTGATCTGGCTCTATGGAGACAGAAGCACACCCAGGGCTGGCGGCCGGCGCTCTGCCTGGGTCCGAAACTGGGCCATCTGGAGACATTTCCGAGACTACTTCCCCATATCGGTGAGGCCTGGGAAGGTGTAGTGGGGATGGGCCTTCAGGACACTCTTGGGACAGTCATCCCCAAAGCCCAGTCTCACCTGCTGGATGGGGTGCCCTCTGCTCCCCAGCTAGTCAAAACCGCAGAGTTGAATCCCTCCCGGAACTACCTCTTTGGCTTCCACCCTCACGGCGTCCTGGTGGTAGGGGCCTTCGGCAACTTCTGCACCGAGGCCACCGGTTTCTCCCGCCTCTTCCCTGGCCTCAGGCCACACCTGCTCATGCTGCCCTGCTGGTTCCAAATCCCTATCTTCCGGGACTACATCATGACCAGCGGTAAGGAGGAGGAAGTCCAGGCTCAGGAGCCTGAACCCAGGCCCCTGCTGTCATTTACCATTTTCTCCCCTCCTCTCCGGGCTACTAGGCCCAGCTCCGCCTTCCCAGTGTCTTCCCCTGAAAACCCAGGCGTCGGGTCCCCTAACCTCTGCCCTCCTCCAGGATTGGTCTCCTCTGACAAGACCAGTGTTTCCTATCTGTTGTCCCGTCCTGGGGGCGGCCAGGTGGCCGTCCTGGCCGTGGGAGGGCCCCTGGAGGCGCTGGAGGCAAAACCCGGAGCCTTGAGCTTGCGGATCCGGAATCAGAAGGGATTCGTCAAGGTGGCCCTGGA
Source organism: Marmota flaviventris (assembly GCF_047511675.1). Classification (NCBI taxonomy): domain Eukaryota; kingdom Metazoa; phylum Chordata; class Mammalia; order Rodentia; family Sciuridae; genus Marmota; species Marmota flaviventris. The sequence continues at coordinate 29,838,447 of NC_092516.1, forward strand.
ACACGGGTGAGGAGCGTCGGGTGGCTGGGGGGTCCACCCGGGCTGCCCACGGGGAGGAGCACCGCGCGCCCCGCGGCCGGGGTCAGCGGTGCGCCTGCCCCTCCAGGGCCTCGCTGGTGCCTGTCTTCTCGTTTGGGGAGAACGAGCTCTTCCGGCAGTTCCCGAACCCCCGGGGCTCGTGGGTGCGGAGGGCGCAGGAAGCGCTGCAGTCACTGCTGAGCGTGGCCCTGCCGCTGTTCCACGGCCGCCTGGGCCTCCTGATGCCCTTCCGCTCGCCCATCCACACCGTCGGTGAGCCCGGCCCCTGCGCTCCCGGCCCGGCGCCTGCTCCCTGCTCCCCTGCTCCCCAGTTCCCTGCTCCCCTGCTCCCCAGTTCCCCGGCGCCTGCTCCCTGCTCCCAGCTCCCCGGCTCCTCTGCTTCCCAGCTCCCCGGCTCCCTGCTCCCTGCTCCCTGCCCGCCGCGCCCTGGTTAGGCCCTGGTGTCCCGGCTGGCTCTGCCCCACGCGTCTGGCACGTCGACCTCGTCCTCCGGGCCGGCCTTTTGCAATCGCCCCAGGCCTGAACTCTGTCCTGGCCCATCCCCGTGGCCAGCGGCGGGGGCGGCGGGCCAAGCATCCTAGCGACCGTCCCTGTCGCCTCGGGTTCCTCCCGCAGTGGGCGCAGCGATCCCAGTGCAGCGAAGCCCGCGGCCCAGCCGGACGCAGGTGGACGCGCTGCACGCGCTCTACGTGGAGCGCCTCACGCAGTTGTTCGAGGAGCACAAGGAGCGCTACGGAGTCCCAGCAGACAGGCACCTCGTCCTCACTTAGGCGCGCCCTGCTGGCCCTGCCCTTTCCCCTCGGTGACCGCAGGTGGGGGAGTGGAATTAAAGATCGGAACAGACCCGCGCGTTTGTGTGTTTGTGCCCGGTGGGGAGGTCCAGCGCGTGCCAGCTCTCCTGGGGAGCCTTGACTCCCCTAGGGACCTGCAAACAAGTCTTGCCAGGGGCCCCTGCTCGGCTGCAGTGGAGATCAAAGTCTCAGCTGGGATCCAGGCTCCCCACTGGGACCCAATGAGGGGGCTGGCCAGCTCCTACCTGCCCCCTGCCCACCTCACCTCCTCAGGCACCGGGTGCCGCTCCTCCCCCTGCATACCCACTTCCCCGACTCCCAGCCCCACCCAGAGTCCTGCCCAGACCAAATGACCGGAAGAAGTTCAAAGATTAGATCAAAAAGCCTAGAGACTGCTCAGGCTCCAGGTCCAGAGATCTCCCCACACCCCAGGGGTAACTGCTAGCAGCCAGAGTGCCCAAACCTTCATCATCGGTCCTGCTGGGATGGGCGGCTCCCAGGTCCTTCAGTCCTCACCCTCCCTCCAGGGGAAAACCCTGCAGAAGCAGGCGCTAGAAGTAGCGGGTGCCTACCAATATGTGCTGACCTTCATCTTCATGGGTGAGTGGGCAGGGTGGGGCATTGCTGCAGGGAACCAGGGCACAAGGGCACTGAGGGTGGATGGCTAGGGCCAGGCCTGGATGCCCTGGGGCCAAAGGACAGGGCCAGGGCCAGAGGAGAAGGCCAGGGCTTGGTGTTGGAATCTGGGACTGTGGGTGGGGGCGGTGGGGAGGGGAGAGGCTGGACTTCATGACAGAATTGCAGAAGTCAGTCTGGTTTTCTGGGTCACCTCCCCCCAGGCCTGTTCTTCACCCTTCTCATGGTCTATCTCCTCTTCACGTCTCTCTGGGCCTTCTCTGTCCTCTACTTGGTGTGGCTCTACCTGGACTGGGACACACCTAACCGAGGTGAGCTCTGGACAGGGTCCCCGGTGGTGACAGAAGGTAAGCGGGTGCTGCCAGGGACCCTTCCACCCCCATCTCTGCCCTGCAGGTGGAAGGCGCTACATGTGGATGAGGAACTGGACGATTTGGAAACACCAAAGAGATTATTTTCCAATCAAGGTGATGGGTCACCACCCAGAGAGATGGTCACCTCCCCCGCCACATGCCTCCTCACCCCTCCCCATCCTGGATCCTGTACCCTGCTGCCAAAGCTCAGGCAGTGGCTAAGAGAGTGGGCTCTCCGAGTCCTTGACCCCATCCTAGGACCTTGACCTCTGAAGCCTGTTGGGGCAGAGGACGCCTCTTCTTAGCTGGTGACTTACCCGCTGTGCCCCCTCCTCATCTTGCCCAATACCCTGCAGCTAGTGAAAACAGCAGAGCTGCCCCCCGACCGGAACTACGTGCTGAGCTCCCACCCACATGGGATCATGGCCAACGGCATCTTCTGTAATTTCTGCACCGACAGCAACAACTTCTCCCAGCTCTTTCCTGGGCTTCGGCCCCACCTGGCCACGCTGGCTGGCCTATTCTGCCTCCCAGTCTTCCGAGAATACATCATGTTCCATGGTGAGCTTGAAGCTCAACTGGAGGAGGCACACAGAGGCCAGAGGGCTCTCCCCGGCCCCAGAACTCCCCCCACACCAGGACCCCCACTCAGGACAGGGACCCGGCCTGAGCATTGGCATGGGGTCAAAGTGGGCCCCAGTTGGGGATGCTGGTGCGGGGACGGGGAAGGTGGGGTTTTGAAGGAACGGAATGTGGGGCTCACTCTTCCGGTACTAAAGGGTGGGGCTGAGGGGCTGGGGAGTCTTGGGGGAGGTGGTGACTGCCCCCCGCTGCTCATGTCCACAGGATTGTGTTCCGTGAGCCGCCAGAGCCTGGACTTCATCCTTTCACAGCCCCAGCTTGGGCAGGCGGTGGTCATCCTGATTGGGGGTGCCCAGGAGGCCCTGTATGCAGTCCCAGGGGAGCACTGTGTCGTACTCAGGAGACGCAAAGGCTTCGTACGCCTGGCCCTGAGGCACGGGTGAGTGGAGGAGCAGGAGCTGCTGGCTGGCTGAGGGACCTGTGCTTCCTCAGCCCCTGATATAGGGGTCCCTGTAGCTGGGAGTCGTGTCCCACATCTGGAAGCTCCTGTCGGCCCTGGAGTATCTTTCTCTCTGACCAGCGCTGTCCTGATTCCCCCAGGCCCCCCTGCTGCGAGTCAGGCTGGGTCAGAGTGCAAGTGGCAGGGCCCTGCAGCTCAGAAGCCCTGACCCTCTCTCAAAGGTCAGACCTGGGACTGAGCAGGGACATTCTCTTGCTGTAGGTTGTCAATATAAAGACCAAATGAGAGAAGGAATATGGGAAGGTCACATGCCACATGACCACATGCCAAGAAATGCGAGCCCTTTCTTCTAACTCATGTGCTTCGAAAGGCCCTGGAATGTGGCGTCAAGAGGCCTGGGGAGGCCTTGCTGCCCCTCAGGGTGCTTGTGTGGCAGCTGTCCAGGAGCTCAGTCACCCACCCTGTGTCAGTCAGCTATCCATTGCTATGACAAATTATCACTGAGATAATCAATGTATTAAGAGAAAAGGTTAATTTGGCTCACAGTTTTGGAGTTTTCAGCCCAGTATTGGTTGACTCCATTGCTGGGGGCCACTGGCGAGGTAGCACATCATGGCAGAAATATGTAGAGGAATAATCCACTTGCCTTATGGCCAGACACGAAAAAGAGGAAGGAAGAGGAAGAGTTTAGAGTCTATCTCCTTCAAGGCCATTGCCCCAAGACCCAAGACTTCCCACCAGGCCCCACCTCCTGAAGGCTCCCCTGCCACTCAATAGCACACTCTGGGGATGGAGCCTACCACACATGGGCCCTTGGAGACACCTTTCCTCTCTTGCCCGCCTTCCCAGGGCCTCCCTGGTCCCCGTGTATTCCTTTGGGGAGAATGACATCTTCAAATTGAAGACCTTTGCCGAGGACTCCTGGCAGCATCTGTGCCAGGTCACCTTCAAGAAGCTCATGGGTTTTTCTCCTTGCATCTTCTGGGGCCGAGGCCTCTTCTCGGCCAACTCCTGGGGTCTGCTGCCATTCGCCGTGCCCATCACCACGGTGGGTGAGTGCCATGTCCCGGGAAGAGAGTCACCCGTGGCTGCGTGGGCAGCGGAGGCCTCTTGCTCACCAGGGTCCCCTTTCCCTGTAGTGGGCCACCCCATCCCTGTGCCCCGGTGCCTCAGCCCCACGGAGGAACAGGTCGACCACTACCACGCGCTCTACATGAGGGCTCTGGAGCAACTGTTTGAGGACCACAAGGAGAGCTACGGTGTCCCTGCGTCTACCCGCCTCACCTTCCTCTAGACCTGGCCTTGGACTCCCAGCTGAGCCCTGAGCCCAGGGTGCAAACACCTCTACTTCCTGCCACTCCATCCTCCAATAAACACCAGTTCTAGAAGCAAGCTTGTCTAGCTTTGTTGACCCCTCGCCTCCCGATAAGCCGCAGAGCTGCTGTGTGACCTTGGATAGGTCTCTCAACTTTGCTGAGCCCCTCTGTAAATAAAGACAATGGCTCAGCTAAGAGCTGCCAGGCATCAGGACAGAGTTGGAGCAGGTCGCTGCACGGAGAGGTATCTTCGAAGAGTGAGCAGGATTTAGGGAGAGGGAGAAGTTAGGGTGGGTGGTGGGACCCCATGGGCAAAACAGAGCGTGATCAAGGACGCTTGGAAGATGGAGGGATGGAATGATCCCCGGGGTCGAAGAGAGAGAATTAAATACGAAGCTGGCTTCTGCCCCTCCCCCTCGGCTTTTAGATTTCCTGGGGGGCCAAGGATCAAGAGGAGACAGGATTTAATTTCCAGGGTGCTTCCTTTTCCTGCAGAGCCTGGGGCTCAGCAATTTGTGGACTCTGAAGATTATACCAATTAAGATTTAAGGACCTGGAACAGAGAGGGGCCTACAGGAGGAGCCAGTTCTCCTCCTCGTGACTGTCCTCATTAAGACTTTATGGCCTAGCCAGGCATGGTGGGTCACATCTGTACCCCAGCAACACCGGAGACTGGGGCAGGAGGACCACAAGTTCAAGGTCAGCCTGGGCAATTTAGTGAAATCCTGACTCCAAATAAAAAAGCAGCCTGGGATGCAGCTCAGTGGTCAAGTGCCCCTGGGTTCAGTCCCCAGAGCCCCCAAAACAAACAAGCAAACAAAAAACCTTCAGGGTTTAAGATGCTGTGTGGCCTCAGCATCTGCTAATTTTTTTTTTTTTTTTCTTTTACTAGGGATTTAATGTAGGGGTGCTTAACCACTGAGCCACCTTCCCAGCTCAGTGATTAATTTTGAAACAGAGTCTCAGTAAATTGCTGAAGGTCTTTCTAAATTGCCTTGACTGGCCTCAACTTGCAATCCTCCTGCCTCAGACTCCCAAATTGCTGGGATTATAGGTGTGAGCCATCACCCTGGCTACCCTCTAACTTGTATCATTTTTTTTTTTTAAAGAGAGAGAGAGAGAGAATTTTAATATTTATTTTTTAGTTTTCGGCGGACACAACATCTTTGTTTGTATGTGGTGCTGAGGATCGAACCCGGGCTGCACGCATGCCAGGCAAGCGCGCTACCGCTTGAGCCACATCCCCAGCCCTTGTATCATTCTTATATGCCGACTGGCTTTGTGTTTGTAGCCAGGTCTAGAACAAGAATAAACTTGTCAGGATGTAATTGGAACTGTACCTTCGCTTGCCTTCCATTGACCCATAACTTGTGGAAGAACTTCCCCTTGTCCCTGGAGGAGGATCTAGCAGTTCCCTGACTCTTCTGCTCAGCCTCAGGTACCAAGTTCTACGTTCACTTTAAGTTGGTGCAAAGAAATGGTCAGTGGATGTGGTCACCCGCACACTGATCTTTTTTTTTTTTAAGAGAGAGAGAGAGAATTTTTTAAATATTTATTTTTTAATTTTCGGCGGACACAACATCTTTGTTTGTATGTGGTGCTGAGGATCGAACCTGGGCCGCACGCATGCCAGGCGAGCGCGCTACCTCTTGAGCCACATCCCCAGCCCCGCATGCTGATCTTCACCCCAGGAATTGTCCCCTGGCTCCCTAGGGCTGGTTGCCAGGAGGGACAGCTGGGGAGGATAGAGTGGAAAGGGGTGGAGCTGACCTCTTGACCTCTTTCCTCCTTTCCCTTGCAAACTGCCCTTACCCAGCCCCCTGGGGTCGGCATGTGGGGGGAGATGGAGAAAGTTCTTAGCAAACACCAACAAGATCGCAGGTCTGCTCCGGGCCTCCAGATCTTGAAGGATGATTGCTTTTCTTTGTGGTTCCTTTCTTTTCTTTTCCTCCTCTTTTGGGTGTGGCCCTGGGGGTTGAACCCAGGGCCTCAGACATCCCAGGCAAGCCCTCTACCTCTGAGCTGTGCTCCCAGCCCCTTCCTGGGGACTTGCATGGGACACTCTTCAAAGGTGTCCCTTTATGCTCCCTCTGGTGGCTCTGGGGCTTTCTGGGCCACATCCCCTCTCCCTGGTCTTCCACCTACATGGGAATCCCGTTATTCTTCTAAACTAGGAGGGATGGAGAGAACCAGCTCTGGGCTTCAGTGCTCTTGGTCTGGAGGCCCTTGGAACTCAGGCTGGTTTGAACCCAGGGGCACTCAATCACTGAGCCCCATCCCAACCCTTTCTTATATTTTATTTAGAGACAGGGTCTCGCTGAGTTGCTTAGGCCCTCGCCAAGTTGCTGAGGCTGGCCTTGAACTGGCGATCCTCCTGCCTCAGCCTCCTGAGCCTCTGGGATTACAGACGTGTGCTACTGGCCCTGGCTGCACCAACCTGCTTGAGTCTTGGGGCAGTTGCTGATTCTTGTCAAGGTAAGCAGGACCCTGCTGGGATGTGGTGACAATGGCTATTTATTGGGAAAGGACATCGGGACAGTGAAGGGAAGGCGCAGAAGCCCAGGAGAGACAAGCAACGCGTCAGAGAAAAGGTTTATTTCGGCTCACGTTTTTGGGGGTTCCAAACTTGTCCCCTGTGATGAGTCAGCCCACCGTCCCAGAGCACTGGGGTGGGGTCCCCAGTGGCCTAAGGGCCTCCCACCAGGCTCTCTCAAAGCCTCCACACCCAGCATGTCCCTGTGCATGCAGTCGGGGGGCTGCACCCACCCAGAGGTGGTCTTTGGACAAATTAGAAAAAGAACGCTGTAGTTGGGCACAGTGGCACACTCCTATGATCCCAGAGGCTCAGGAGGCTGAGACAGGAGGATTGTGAATTCAAAGCCAGCTTTGCAATTTAGCGAGGCCCTAAGCAACTTAGTGAGACCCTGTCTCTAAATTAAAAAAAAAAAAAAAATTCTTAAAGGGCTGAGGATGTGATTCAGTGGTCAACTGCCCCTGGGTTCAATCCCTGGTACCAAAAAAGAAAAGAAAGAAAGGGAAGAAATCTCCTCCCTGGGGAAGTGCAGAGAGGAGGCCAGGCTGGAGTCCAGATTGCCCCAAGGGCACTGAGAAGGCCTGGGCCCCACAGTTCAGGACTATTAAGGAGCTTCCTGCATGGCTCTCCTCCCATGGAGACGGACAGTACCTCCCAGGACTGTGATTCCTCCTTGCAATCCGGAAGAGTCTAACTTGAGTAGCAGGAAAGAAGCCTTAGGAGCTTGTCCCCCCACCCCCCGCTTCCTCAGGGCTTGTTCTCTCCTGCCATCCTCCACGTGGCCACCAGAGGGCGCTCTCTATGCACAAGGCAACTCGGTCCCAGGAGGGGTTCAGGGTGCAGCCCCAGGCCCCAGCAGGCAGCCACCACTGCTTGTTCTTGGGGAGCAGGCTACTGCTCAGCCCTGGGCATTGCTCAGGCTGTTCTTCCTGCCCCTCTGCATCTAGGTTCAATTCATCTGCCACCCCCCCACACACACCTTCCCTGACCTTCCAACATGCCTAGTGGGTCAAGGCCTCTGCTGCATCTTCACAGCTCTTCCTAAAGCTCTCTCGTGGTACTTCTGTGCTGCTTTCAAACCCTAACGAAAAGTTGGATAACTTGGGCCTTAACAACAGGACCCGCCATGGATCGCAGTGCATTAAACACGGTTCAATCCAGGACTTCCTAATGCTGCTAAAAAGAACAACTGATCGCCCCGAGAGCGCCAAGCAGCATACACATGACTCCGAAAACTAACAAAAGGAAGCATTTAGGTATTTACTTTAAGTATTTATTTTGTCTTTCCTTCTCAACTATGTCTCAGGGTAGTTATAGAAAAGGAGGACAAGTTTTCTTTCTGGAAATATCACAGCTAGTAATAAATAAAAGAAAGCATAATGATAGAATAAGAATATTACCACTTTTCAAGCACTGATAAATTGTTGGGGCTGGGGTTGGTGGTGCACGCCTATAATCCTAGCGACTCTGGAGGCTGAGGCAGGAGGATCACAGTTCAAGGCCAGCTCCAGCAACTTAGTAAGTACCTGTCCCCCCCCCCCCAAAAAAAAAAGAAAAAAGAAAAGGGCTGGGGATGGAGCTCAGTGGTACAATACCTCTGCTTTTGATCCCCAATACTGAAAAAAAAGTGTAATATAAATAATGTGATATACTTATAGATTTCTGTGCCAAAAATGCTATATATATATATATATATATATATATATATATATATATACACACACACACACACACACACACACACACACACACATATAGCATAAATATATATGTTTGGAGTTAAGTCTTGAGAATCCATGTCTGATAAGATTCCATCAAGATAATTAGCCCCTGATTTAAAAAAAAAAAAAAAGTGCAACACCACCTATAAAAGTCTTTCCCCAAAAATGTGAGGCCCAACTCAGCAAACAATGTAATGTGAGCCACATGTATAATTTAAACTTTACTGGTAGTCACCACTTAAAAAGAATAAAAAGAAACAGGTGGGCAGGGCGTGGTGGCGCATGCCTGTAATCTCAGTGGCTCTGGAGGCTGAGGCAGGAGGATCCTGAGCCTCAGCAACAGGGAGGCACTGAGCAACTCAGTGAGACCCTGCCTCTAAATAAAATACAAAATAGGGCTGGGAATGTGGCTCAGTGGTTGGGTGCCCCTGAGTTCAATCACTGGTACGAAAGAAAGAAAGAAAGAGAGAGAGAGAGAGAGAGAGAGAGGAAGGGAGAGAGAGAAAGAAAGAGAAAGAAAGAAAGAGGAATTGATTTTAGTAAAATGTTTTGTTTAGCCCAATATATCTAAAATATATTTCAATATGTTATAAATATAAAAATAGTAATAGAGATATTTTATGTTCTTTTTTATTTTTTTTATCCCCAGTCCTTTTAATTTTTTTAGTTTGAGACAGGGTCTTGCTAAGCTGCTGAGGCTGGCCTCAAACTTGTGATCCTCCTGCCCCACCCTCCCAAGTTTCTGGAATTATAGGTGTGTGCCACTACACCCATCTTTTACATTCTTTTTAAACCAGGTGAAATCTGATGTGTAATTTACACTGCCAATATATTTCAGTTTAGATGCTAAACATCCATTGGAAACATTTGATCCCTCCGTGTCTTAGTCTACTTGGGCTTCTATAACAAAATACCACACAATAGACAGTTCATGAACAACAGAACTTGACTTCTTATGGTTCTGGAGTCTGGAAGTTGAAGATCAGGGGACACCAGATTCAGTGTCTGGTGAGGGTCCAAACACTTTCTCACTTAACCTTCAGTAGTGGGAGGGACAAGCGTGTCTCTTGGGTCTTTTTAATCAGGGCACTAATCCCATTCACGAGGTCTCCATCCACAGGACCTGGTCACCTCAAAGCCCTCTCCCGACATCCTCTCCAGAATGAGGATTTCTGCATGAATCTGGGGAGGGCATAAACATTCAGACCACTTCAATATGTACACAGAATATGTCAAATTCACAATTAAAAGAAAAGATTCACAATTGAGGAAGTTATCCTGAACATTCCTAAGTTTTCCAATAACCGAAATCAATGACTTTTAAAAAAATCTATATTAATTAAAGTTAGCTTAAAGATTCAGTCCGTTGGTTGCACCACACATTTCAGAGACTCAGTAGTCATATGTGGCTAATGGCCACCTTAATGGACAGGGCAGTCCACAGGACAAGCAGGACAGAGGAATGTGCTAGCAACACCCTGAGGCTGTGGCCAGTACAGGGCCCTTGGTGGGGGGCTGGGGTGTAGCTAAGTGCTCACCTAGTGTAGCCCCAGCACTACGAAAAAAGAAAAAACGATCCAGATGGAGGAAAATTGTATAGGAGGACAAACAATCTTATTTCTTCAACAAATAAATTGCAAAAAGAGAGACAGGGAATGGGGGTAGAGCTCAGTGGTACAGTATATGATTAGCTGTGGGTTTAATGCCCCAGAATGGGGGGGGGAGAAAATAAGTATCAACTGAGTCAATTGCCTGTTAATTTGTAACAACTTCCAATCTAAAAGCTCACAGCAATAAACATATATTGCTGCAGTTTCTGAGGGTCAGGAATTGGGAGGGGCTTCACCCTGAGTTCTGACGCTAGGGTTAAGGTCAGGGATAGGGTTAGGGTTAGGTTAGGGATAGTGTTTGGGAGATGGCAGAAAGCTGTGATGGTCTGCAGGATCTCCAAGCTCAACCAGGGCTAAAGGCTCCACTTCCAAGTTCACTTATGTAGCTGCTGCCAAGCTGAATTCTTACAATTGGACTGAGACCTCAGTTCCTTGACAGAGGGGCCTCCCCACAGGCTGTTTCTCAAGACAAAGAAGATGGTTCCCCCCAGAGCCAAATGGACAGAGACAGAGAGGCAGAGATAGAAAGAGACACACAGTCAGAGACAGAGATGGATGCTATCTTATTTTGTGTTGCTATGACAAAATATTGGAGGCTGGCTACTATGTAAAGAAAAAAAAAAGGTTTATTTAGCTCATAGTTCTGGAGGTTTAAGATCATGGTGCCAACAACTTATCCACGCTGGTGAGGGTCACGTGGAGAACAGCATTACGATGGTGGGAACATGTGCAGAAAATTCAGGGGAGGTGTTGGGGATACTTAACTCCTCATTCTCCAGGGTTCTAATGCAGACCCAGGAGAACAACCTACTCCCTTGAGACAGCATTAGCCCATTCATGAAGAGCCAATGACCTAATGACCTTCCATGAGGCCCCACCTCTTAAAAAGCCTAGCTGCTCTAGAGGAACACACTGGGGACCACGCTTCCCACACAGGGACCTTCAGGAGACAAGCCACATGCAAACCAAGGCAGAGTCCAACAAGAAACGGCAGCCTTTCAATCTAGAATCCCATCTGCCTGATGCTGCAGGTCACGCAGACCAACCCAGGTACCACGTGGAGCTTAAGAGCTGAGTCTGGGCAGAGGGGGTGGAGCTTAAGAGCTGAGTCTGGGGAGAGGGGGTGGAGCTCGAGAGCTGGGCCGGGCAGAGGGACGACCTTCAGCAATGCCTTTGGGGGACTCACACCTGAGTCCCGACTGCAGAATAAAGAAGAGAGAGGCCTCTACTCTTCCAAAGCACAAGCTGCAAGGTATCCCCCTAGAGAATTACAGCTCCAGTTGGCTAGATGATAATTCCTACCATTAACTGAATTTCTGTGCCAGAAACGCTACACCAAGCACTTCACATACATATCTTATTCAGTCCTTACTGGAAGTTAGGTGCCACGTCCTCTTTACAGCTAAGGAAAGAAACTGTGTCCCCATGATTTACCGGCCGGTGTGTAGCATCTGTGACACCCTGCTTTCTGGGATGATCTGGATGATCCCTTTAAGTGCTATAATTCTGAGTCAGACTTCTAGCCACTCGCCCACCAGCTCTGTCTTGGGGCCAGCTATTTAACCCTTTGAACTTTGGTCCCCTGTGTTAACCCTTTGAACTTTGGTCCCCTGTGTTATCTGCAAAATCAAATGCTTGTGAAGATCTTAAGGAGATGAACTGTCTGGCTCAGTTCCTGTAAAGCATCCTCGTCTTTTATTTTGTTACTTTTTCTTTCTAAGTGCGCATGTGCCGTGGAGAGCTGAAGACAGCCTGGGAGGTCAGGATTTGACTCATGGGCCGGGAATAGCCCAGTCAGAGGGATCACTTGATGAAGAGAGCATAGGTGTCACAGAGAGTGGAAGGAGAACCAAATATCTGGAGAAGAAAACCCTGGTCCCCAGAATCTCAGGATGCAGGGGTCTTCAGGAGACTGGGGAGGACGATTCAAGATGGTCTAATGGAGGGAGGGGACAATGGGAGTCAAAGTGGGGAAGAAGAGGGCATGTACAGAGGGCAGGCCAAATTCAAATGACAGGGCTGGGGCTGGGGGTGCAGCTCGGTGATGGGAGCACTCACCTAGCATGCATGAGGCCCTGGGTTTGACCCTCAGTCTTGGGGAGGGGTGGAGAGAAAGGGGAAGAGAGAGAGAGAAAGAGAAGAGGAGCAGGGAGGTGACAGGGATCAACTGTTCCATCTACTGATGATAAAGCACATCTGATCAAGAAAGGGGACAAACCATTAGCTCTCCCAAATAAAAGACTGAAATAACCAGCACCAAGGGTAAAATCCACATGCAGGACCCAACGGTAAAGAGCAAAGAGCATTTACAAAACCCAGAGAAGCCAAAGGACATTTCCAGTATTAATAGCACCAATGTTCACTTGATGGTTTCAAAGTCCTTGCCCATCGCTTGTCCCATGGGACCTCTAATGGGTGAGAAGACAGTGAGATCTGAATATGCAGTCAGAGGACCTGATCATGCCCCTTACCAGCTTCAGGATTGTGCTCGTCAGATTTCCATGGCTGTTTTTTAACAAAATACCCAAGATAAACAACTTAAAAAGAGGAAAGGTTTGTTTGTGCTCACGGTTTCAAAGCTTTCTCTCTATGGTTGCTTGGCCCTGTTGCTTTGGGTCTGTGGCAGCACCGTATAACATGGCAGGAGCACATGCTCTCCTATGGTGACTGGAAGCAAAGGAAAAGAGGAAGAAAATGGGGTCCCCATAGCCCCCTTCAAAGGTGTGTCCCTAATGACATAACTTCTTTCCAATGGGCTCCACCTTCTAAAGGTTCTACCATCTCCCAGTAGCACCCCAGGCTGGAGACCAAGGGGGTGGAGCTTGGGAGCTGGGCCTGGGGAGAGGGGGTGGAGCTTGAGAGCTGGGCCTGAGGAGAGGGGGTGGAGCTTGAGAGCTGGGCCTGGGGAGAGCGGGTGGAGCTTGAGAGCTGGGCCTGGGGAGAGGGGGTGGAGCTTGAGAGCTGGGCCTGGGGAGAGAGGGTGGAGCTTGAGTGCTGGGCCAGGCAGAGGGATGACCTTCAGCAATGCCTTTGGGGGACATTTCAGATAGGGCAGGGATCTGGCCCAAGTCCGCGAACCTCTCAGAATTTACTTTCCCCTGTAAAGTGCCTAAATACTCACACCTACCCTCATCTCCCCAGCCAGATCCTGTTCCCATCCCACACTCCACCGTGGCCAATCTACAAAATGCAGCAGCCACTTGGCTGCATCCTCTGGACACTTAAGGATGCTGAAAACCACTGTTTTTCTCTGCCTAGCAGGGACATCCAGGAGTAAAGTCGTCTTTTAACTCTTCACGCCCCCTCATCCTCCAGGGAGATCTAGATGCCAGAATCTACTCTGGAAGTCTCAGAATGGAGACTGGAACCAGTCGACTGGCCTTGTGAGTAGCCTGGAGGTGGGACTTATGGTGACACCTGGCTTCTCCGTGGTTTGGACATAAGGAGGAGTTGGAACTTTGGGAAACTTTCAGTTCTGATCATCTGTGGAGACCAGAAATGGGTGAGTGTTACACCAATCCAGGTGGCCAAGGGTGAGGCTCCCGATGAAATGGGTGAGATTAGAGTGTGATTGGTCTCCCCCTGTTGCCACTAGTGCCCTTTTTCCTGGAAACTTAACTTTTATAATGCTTTTCTGCAATGGGGTATAGGCCATCTTTTTTTTTTTTTTTTTTAATTTAAGTTGTAGATGTACACATACCTTCATTTTATTTATTTTTTTATGTGGTGCTGAGGATAGAACCCAGTACCCCACAAGTGGAAGGCAAGCGCTCTGCCAACGAGCCACAAGCCCAGCCCCAAGACCATCTTAACCATACCTTTGTAGCACACCAAGTGGTAGCAGTACAGAAAACAGAAATGGGGGATGTTCTATGTTGAATGACTTATCAGTTACTTTGGGGCCTATGCAAGCTCCATTTCCACCCCATCCTCATCCCTTTAGCCCTTGGTGGGGTTGTGTTTGCCTCTAGGACCACAAGCCTCCACCTTATCACATGAGCATAGCCAATGGAATCAGGTCGCCAGGTTATGGAGTTATCCCCTTGCAAAGTACAAAAATGGAATGAGTCGGGTGAGCCATAAACCTTGGTGGGAAGAGGGGGTGGAGCTTGAGAGCTGGGCCTGGGAAGAGGGGGTGGAGCTTGGGAGCTGGGCCTGGGGAGAGGGGGTGGAGCTTGAGAGCTGGGCCTGGCAGAGGGACCACCTTCAGCAGGCCTCGGGATTCTTCCACATCCCCCACATCTTTGCACGGAGGAGGGTCTTGTCCTTCACTTTCCTGGCTCCTTCTAGGATGGAACTGCAGACATGCTAATCTCACTTTATAGATGAGATACTGAGCCTCTCAGGAGTTAGGAGCCGGGTCCCCAGGTTATGAGTCAGGGGCTCAGGCTGTACTAGCTCCTGGATGCACAGGTCCATGCTTCATATTTCCTCCCACTTTTCTTCCCACCCACCCAGGTCGCTGGGGGTGAGGCCTGGTGGGTGCGCTTGGTCTAGTTTCCACGGTGCACCTGGAAGTCTTTATGGTGCTGCCCTAAGAGGGCCTAGGCCTGAGCCAGGGAGAGAAGAGATGGGGACAGGGTCTACTAGGGCCCTGTGCACCTAGGGGGACAGGGCTGCTCCCCACCGCCACCCCGCAGTGCTGAGAGGATCCAGAAGTCTTGGCCCTGCTCAGCTCTGATCAGCCTCACAACTTCTGCCTCTTCAGGTCTCTTGTTTCAGGGCTTTTCAGCTTTTTCTGATCCCTTTGCAGCCTTTCTGTAGAGAGGGTGGCCCCTGGAGGAGCGCGACTTTGGGGCCCTTGGGGACTCCTGGACCCACATAGAGATGCTGTGGGGCGGGGTGACCACTAAGTCAGAAACCAACTCTCTGCCCAAACCCAAGTCACCCCACGCCCCCTGTCCCGTTCCTCAGGCGGACCTGAGGCGGGGTCTGGTGGGCACTCTGCACCGCCACCCCCGGCACCAGCTGCCGCGGCCACACTGCCCCTGGTCTCCCCGCTTCGCGAGTCCCCGGCCGGACTGGAGTCCGCTCCAGATCCGTCCCGGGTTTCCTCCGCGGCGCTGGGATCTCCGCCCCTCGGAGCCGCCGGGCCGCGGCGGCAGCGGCGGAGCGTCGCCCCGGGAGACGCACGCGCCACCTGAACCCTGATCAGCCGTCCGGCGCTGAACTGCGGCCCAGACCCGGCGTCTGCACTCGAAGTCCCAGTCGGGATCCGACGGCGCGGCCCAGTCCCGGCTCGTCCTCCGCCCTTGACTCTCGGGGCGCCTAGTGGCCCCCACTCCGCGCCGCGGGCCACCTGCGCTTCTCACCACCGCGCCCCGGGCTCCCGCAGGTAGGGCAGCACTGCGCCGGGGCCAGGGGGCTGGCCTGCTCCTCGACCGCTGAATAGGGCCAGCAGAAGGCCACCGCCCTCCAGGGGACAAAGCGACCGCGCCCCCTGCGGCCCAACCCCTACCTGTCAGGTGACCTAGATAACTAGAGGAAGACTTCGCCTCATGTGTCCCAAGGCTGTGTGCCCTCATCCCTCCCAACTGTCCTCCGTCGCCATTCCGCTCCCACCTGTCCTTAGGGTCCAATGCCAGGGGGATCCCTGCCAAGTAGACCGCTTCCCTCGGAATCTCCCTCCCACCTGCTCCACTTCAAGTTCTCCCTCCCGGAAAGGGGAGGAGGCCAGACCCTCCCCCGAGAAGACTCTCCAGCCCGGCCTCCTCCTCTCGGATTGCCGCCCCCCTGGGACAAACCCCTCCCCCACTCGCTGAGCTGTCGTTCTGGTCCCCTGCCTCTGCCCCGGGGGCGCTTTCCAGACCTCCCCGCTTCGTGCTGTCCCCCCTCTCGGTTTTCCGTGTGTTCTCTCCCAGCCTCTTCTGACTTTATCCTCCTCTTGACTCATACCCTCTCTCCCCCCAGACACCCTGGGAAGAAGTGGGTGTGTCACGATTTCTATTTATGGTCCCCCTGGGAAGGCAATGCCCCGCTAAGAGTTTTTTCTTTTCTCCTTACCGGGAATCAGGTGTCACGTTTGATTCCCGGTGGGAACCTCCTCTGGCTCCCTCTCTCGTCCCCTCCAGCCCCGCATCTCCTGGCGCCCTTTGTCTCCTATCTGCTTCCCTTCCTGTCCCTTTGCTCTCATCTTTGGGCTCTTTGTGTAGCTGCCTTCTTTGTCTCCGCCTTGCTGCATCTTTCCTCCCTTCCCTCGGACACCTTCCTCCCATAGTTCTGAAAAGCCATCAGCTTCAAGGGCACCAATATTTCAGGTGGGGAGGGGGCGGTGAAAGTGGAGTGGAGGGTGAGCTCCCAGCATGCCCAGTACTGACTCCCATCACCCACTTCCTTGGAGCAATCATTTATATTTTTGAGATTAAAAGAATGCCCCCAAGGAGGTGGGATGAGGGAGGATGTCCCCCTTCCTGGAGTTTGGTTCAGGACTTTCCTGAACTACATTTCCCACAGTGCCTTGGGGGCATGGGATTGCCTCTGCCTCTGCCTCTGCCTGGACACCTTATGGAAGTTAGTTTCAGAGTACCAGATTACAGGGTGTTGTGCTAGGGGGTGGAAAGAGAAGGGAGCAAGATTTATGGGACCAGCTGCGTGTGGTGGTGCACACCTATAATCCTAGTGGCTTAGGAGGCTCAGGCAGGAGGATTGTGAGTTCAAGGCCAGTCTCAGCAATTTAGTGAGGCCCTAAGCAAGTCAGCCAGACCCTGTATTAACAGAAAATATTTTTAAAAAAATTTTGAACTCAGTGGTTAAGTGCCCCTGAGTTTAATTCCCAGTAAAAAAAAAAAAAAGAAAGAATTATGGGGCCAGCCCACAGTTTGGTTTGTCCTGAAACCCCTGATCTACCTTGCTCTCAGTATTCACCTCAAGGTCTAGGGACCTTGAAACCTTTGTTTATGTCCCCCACAAAGGAACAAGGGTAGAGGGAGGGTCTGGAAAGAAAGAAGAGGGAAGAATTGGAAAGTCTTCCTTGTTCCCTGTGACCTCAGGAGCTCCCCACCCTCACTTCTCACTTTCCCACCCTCACCCAAACCGCCTGATCTGAGATGTAGAACAGTCATTTACAGGAGGCTCTTCCGCCCCTGGAGTCTCTCCATTCTGAAAGCAAGAGAGGGAATGGAGCCTAATGTCTTGAATTAGGCAGACGGGTTCCAGGTACAGGTTGCTCAAGATTTTCCCCCTAGTGGACAGTGGAGTATTGCTGGAGTCACCATGGAATCAGCAGCTTGTACTTCCCAAGGACCCAGGGATGACTAGCTCAGGTTGTCTGGAGATGCAAATAGGAGCCAGGAACTAACCTGTGCATCTCCAGGACCCGTGTCTTCAGAGCCTGGCACTTAGGTGGTTCCTGGGTGTGTAGGTCTGTGTGCTGGTATAGAGTTGCTGGCAGTGGGTAGGGGAGCAAGTGTTGCCCCCTGCCCCCACAATCCCATCTCTGGTTCTAGATCAGTTTAGACCACTTGGGACCTCTGACTCCTGGTATTTCCTCTCCTCACTCTCTGTGTAGGTTTTGTGACCCAGTTACACCAAAAGAGGTCTCCTCGGCTGGCCTAGGAGCCTGGAAATTTTAACTTTTAGTGTGGTTTTACCCAAGCCAAGTCACCTTGGGCAAGCCTCAGTTTGCTTATTAAGGAAAGGAAAGTGTTGAGCCTCCTGGTCAGTAATGGCCCTTGCAGGTGCTTTAAAACCTCTGAATCTGGATTCCCCTTCCCTCTGAATTCTGGCCTGATGTTTCGGGAGAGCCTTAAGCACTGAAATCAGATTAGAAAGAACTGGAAAAGAAAGAGGAATGCAGAGATCTCCCTTTTGAAGCTCTGTGTGTATAGCAAGTGTTTACATAGGCTGTATCTATGGCATAGGAGCTTAAAGCCACCCCCCAATTACCCCATAGTTCCCCAAACATGTTTTTTTTTTGTTTTATTTTTAGTACTAAAAATTGAACCAAGAGCCCTTTGCCATTAAGGTGCATCCCCAGTCCTTTCTATTTTTTAATTTTGAGACAGAGCCTCCCTAAGTTGCTGAGAGTCTCGCCAAATAGATGAAGATGGCCTTGAACTTGCCATCCTTCTGCCTCAGCCTCCCAGTTCACCGGGATTACAGGCATGCATGAGCCACCACACTTGGTTGGCTATGCTTTGTTTAAAAAAAATCCAGCCAAGCCTATCATTATTCCCAACAGAGTAGCTGGTCTATGTCCCCTGGTAGGTTGGTTAATGGAGCTTTTATTTAGGTTATATGAGAGAGTGTTATAATTGGCTGAAAGTGAGAGGAGGGAGGATTTGATTGGTTGGCTTGATTTGGAGAAGACAGATCTAGAATCAGGAGTCATCAGGACATGGGCAGGGGGTTTTCTCTTTCGCTCTGTCTCCAGGCAAGGAAAATAGAAGAGAGTGTTGGATCCACAAGGGGTTGACCCAAATGAAGGACTTTGAGGAATGGAAAGGGCAAAGAAATTCCTGGGTGGGAGATGATGCCAGGGATTTTAAAAAGGGGGGGGGGAGGGGCTCTGCCCTTCTGTCTTTGGAGGGGAAGTGAATAGGCAGAGGGTCTGATCATGGTGAGTGTTTTGTTTGCTGGACCTACACTGCCTATTTCAAAATCACCATTGAGCCCTGGACTGGAGCCAAAGTCACACCATGGGGAGGTGGAATAATTTCAAACAGGAAAAAGTAAAGGTGGCAGGGTTGATTGGCCTGAGAGAAACGGCATTGATTCTAAAGCAGCTGTCCATCTGTACACTTCGGTTGTCAGGTTCACATGTGTATGTCAGGGGGATAGGGTAGTTCACTGGAGCAGTACTGTGAAGGAGATCTGGGGTCTCCAACCTCCTGACCTTTTGCCCAGGTCTCCCTAGGAGCTGACTGGGCACAGAGGGGATCTGGGGCTAGTCTCTGGGGAACTCACTAGGGATTCCTGAGTTTGTGACTATTAAGGACATCCTGGTAAGAGTGGATCAGGTAGAACTGAGACTGGGAGCTAGTGGGAAGAGGGAAGGATTTGAAAGTCCTCCATGACCAGGATCAATGCAGGGAGCAGAAAAAAAAAATGAGTATGTGTGTAGGAAGGGGTTATTGGGACATTGTGTAGGGAATCTGATATGGGAAACATGGGTCTCTGATCCTGTGCTGGGTTCTCTCCTGTAGTGCCGTGAAGCTGGAAGCCAACTGGGCCATAGGCACATTGGAGGTCCTTAACCCAGAAAAAGATTCTGCTTCAGATGTGAAGATGATCTCCAATGTCCAGCCACAGGAGACCCAGGCCAACTCCAGGTCCGGATTAGGGCTTGAGGCTGAGACCAAGCCTCCAAGGACTGATCCAGGGCATGAAGCCCAGGCCAAGTTCTTGCAGGCCGAGCCCAGGACCAGATCATGACCGGAGGCAGAGGCTGACCAGTTGGACTTCCGGTAGCTACAGAACGGAGTTTGAGGAGGTGCCGGCCATCTGGAGGGGCGGGGCGGGGCGAGTAAGGGGGTGCATCTCCGGTGGCTTGAACTACCTCCTGAATGGCTATCACAGCTGGCCCCAGGATCTGTCTCGCCTGGAGGTGCAAGCCAAGGGAAACAGGGGTGTGATGAAAGGGGCAGGGCCTGGATGAAAAGAGGTGAAGCCAGGTTTCGGGGTTTGGATCTTAGGCCAGCTTTTCCTCGTCCCTCATCCGTTTACTGAGAAAATATAGCCAGTTTGGGGACCAAGGCCTAGGACATGCGGGTCTAGGGCCTAGGTCAGTGAGGGTACCGTGGGGAAGAAGTCCATACAGCAAAGGAACCAAAGGGACCCGTGACACTTTCGGAGTTTGAGGATCCCATTGAGACTTTCTGGGGACAGGAACACAAAAGGAAGGGGGCAAACAAGAGAAAGTAGCCTACAGGTGGGAGCAGCTAGACTGGAACCAGGACCTGTGAATAGACGGAATCTGGCCTAAATGATCTACTTGGAAGCTCAGGGCAGCACCAACTGAGTTGGGGCTGTAGAGCCGCGAAGGGGAAGCAGTATTCGAGCTAAGGGCTAAGGGACGTGACAAGCTCTTGGGGATGGAGCCAAGAAAAGGGAGTGGTGAGACGTCTGGGACCTTTTGCAAGCGGAGTTGGAGCGTCCCTCCAGCGGTGGAAGAGCCCCGGTTGTTCTACCTTCTTAGGAATCTGAAACCTAAGTGCTCAGGAGAGTTCCCAGGGCCTCCCGGGTCTGGCCTGGTACTGGGGCCGTGACGAAGGAAGAGTGAGTGTGCAAGTCCTGTAGCGAGAGGCCTGGCGGAGACAGGATTGGGATACCCCCTGACGACCTTGGTCTGCAGACCCCGCTGGAGTCGGTGAACTTGATCGACGCTGGTGGAGGGGCTGCGCTTGGCGCCCTGGGAGCGCAGCAAGAGCGTGGCCCGGCTTCTGCAGAGCTTCTGCTCACAGCTGGTCAAACGACAGCAGCTGGGGGTCAAGGTGGCCCAGGAGCTGAAGGAATACCGCTAATCACCAAGCAGGTGAGAAGGACTGAGGAGCGTGGAGCGCAGGACCTCAGCTGGGGTGCGTTTCCAGTCCACTCCCCACTCCCAGCCCCAAACCCTTAGTCCTTACTTGCCGACTTCCGTGACCCGGCCACCCCTACGGGGATCCTGACACCCTTCACGGGCCCAAACATCCCAATTAGAGCCCTTTCCCTCCCTCTCGGCCGCTCGCATTTTACTTATTGATTTGCTTTCCTTGGCTTCACTCCCCTCGGGTATCCAAAGACCCACACCCCAGGTCTCAGGGCTACTCCATACTGATCCCGCCTCTCGCTGGGGATCCAGGTATTCAAAGCCATTGCCTCTGGCCATCCCTGCTACCTGCCTGGACCCAGTCGGTCCTCCCAAAGGGCCCAGCTGGGAGCCGGTAGGCGCGAGTGTGGAGTGAAGATGCAGAGAAGCCTGACTCTCCAGCGACCCCCGCCCGCCCCGCCTCTGCCACGCGCTCACTCGTGACCCCGCAGGGGATCCTTTTGCTTTGGTTCAACGCGTTGGCGCTGCTGGCGGGCCTGGGCGCCCGGCTGGCGGTTCTGCAGGCCTCTGGCACCTTGTCGCCGCTGCCACAGAGGCCGTGTCCGAGGCAGGCGGTGAAGTGGCACGTCTTCTGCTGTCGCCTTCCTTGCAACGCGACGTGCTCCGGGAGGGACTGGACCCGCAGCCCTACCATCCCAAAAGAAGCAACCTGCGCCTTCTGGCGGCGAAAGGCCAGGAGTGTCGCGTGGACAGCCTCGCGCGCCCGTGCGTGCTCACGCTGGGAGCCCCTTCCCTACCCCGCAAGGCGGTGACCGCCGGTGGCGCTCCCTCAACATCTACTGCTTTGGCAGCGACATTGCGCAAGTGCAGAGCCAGCTGCTGGGGCACCTGCAGCGCCTGTCTCACCGGCCTCTACGTCTTGTGCCAACTCTTCCTGACGCCCCAGCTGTGGTCACAGCTGGCTTATTTCTACCAGGCCTGGGGCTTGGGCTGGTCCAGAGTTATATGGAACAATACCAGCTGGAGGCCGACACGTGAGGCTTCTCTTCCCAGAGAAAAGCGGAAAAGCACTCAGTGTTGCTTCGTTCCTCAAATCCCCAGCCAGCCCGTGCCTACCATTTCCAAGCTCCGCCCCCCTCAGAAGTTGGCTCTGTCCCCCTACCTTAAGGCATGTAGGTCCTCCCCTTTCCCTTTTCTCAACTGGGCCATCTCCTAGCTCCCCCAAATGCCCTTTCCCACTCCAGACTTGACCTCTGAAGATGGGGGAGCCCCTTTGCTCCCTATTACCCACTCCCTTCTCTTCCAAGAATGATGGATCCCTTCAGAGCCCTGTCCATCTTCCCATGATTCCTGGCTTCTCCCTTCTGTACCCATCAGATGGAAATGGCAGCATTGTGTGTGATGCCCAGGTCCCAGTGGGGGACACAGCCAACCCAATCCATGTTCTTTCTCTTCCTCTTCCCCTTCTGAAGCTTCAGAACTGGCCCAGGGTGCTCTTCCTCACTGGCCCCTCAGTCTTCTAGATTAGTGTCCTTTTTCTGCTTCTTATTCACCCCCATTTTCTTCCTCCCTGGACATTCCTGTCACTTAGCTCCTAAACACCAGTTTTTCTGCTCCTCCCCCCTTTTTCTTCTGTTCCCTTCCCCATTACCAGAGAGAGAGGTTGTAAATAAAATATATTTATAATGATCCCCCACTTGGGATCCTGTTTACTTTTGGTGGTGTGCTTTCCTCAGCTTGCCACACTGGCTGGGTTTTGCTCCAAACTGGAATGATGTTGTTATTTCTCGAGGGTTGTTTCCTAAGGTCCCCATCTAACTAGAGGGTCCAGCCAGAAACTGGTGCAACCAAACCTGGCCTAGGGGCTGTCCCTCAACCTGGCATAGGGTTTTTCAGGTTCCAACCAGTCTACCTTCTAGGAGAACAGGAACCCCCACCTCCCTGTACTTCTGCACACTGTTCCTATGGATTATGTATGCTATTTAGACTTTGAGAGTCTTCTATATAAATGCAAGTATTAACCACTGCATTTGTACAGTGCTGTCTCCTATACTGGATCCCACACCAAAGTCAAAAGAAGGAAACAGGCTTAGAAGGGTCCAAGTGACTTCTTTGAAGTCCCTGTTAATAGCTGGACCTAGAACTAGGTGTGCCAAGGCCACAGCATGCCCAGAACCTCGCTCTGTGTGTTGGTATTAGCTTTGGACTTCTTGTTGGACAGTGGACAGTTGCTAGGGAAGTGTGGATCCAGCTCGGGGTTTGCTGGGGATGGAATCCAAGATGTGGGCAGAGGAGGGCGCCAGTGGGTGGGAAAAGGTGGGCAAAGGGAACAGCTACTGTCACTATTCACAGCTCCAGCTCTGTGGCTACGCTGCTCTGCCTTGGCTGCCTCCTGCCCCTTCCTTGCCATTTCCACCATGGCCGTATGGCAATAAAATGGACCTTTTGCCCACCCCTTGTGTGTGTTTCACTTCTTCTTAGTGGGGAGGGATGTAACATATTATCTTCCCCCCTTCCCCAGCAGCCTGTATTAGAGAGGATCTCTAAGCCCCGTGGCAATGGGGCTAATGACTTCCTGGTGTGTGTGGGGGAGCTGGGGAGGGCTGCTGGCCATTGTGCGCCCCCACCTCCACCAAGCAGAGGAAAGAAGCGGTTGCTCAGAACCCAGGCGGGCTGCGACGCGGCGCCCGGATTAAGCCGGGGCTTCGTTTTCGCCTAGACCTGGAAGTCGGCTGTTACCCAAATTCTGTGGGATCGTCTCCCAAGTTCATCTTGGCATCCAGGAACGGCCTCTCTCAACACCAGGATCCAAGCGCCTAACTCCCATCCCTCGACTCGTTTTCCAGCCGCGCTCGCTTTCCCCATTTCTGGGTGGACAACGCGTGGTTGGGGGAGGAGGTGGAAGGAGCCTGGGTACCGCCCCCACTCCCCCGGGAGGGAGCGGAGCTCCAGAGCGGCGGAGACTGCGATCCCGAAAAGTAACACACGGGGGCGCCAGGACCAGTGCGGACGCGGGCGAGGCATCGCAAGGTGGTTTCCGTCCGTGTGAGTGTGTCCATGGGCGTCTTTGTGTGTCTGCGTTTCTGTACCTATGTATACAAGTCAGGGGGTGTCTGGGTGGATGCATTCGGGACAACATACCTGGTGTACCCCCAGAAACAGGTACCCCAGGTGGCTTCTTGATGTAGACAATGCTTGATATGTTACTATGTATGTGTAGACGGGGAGGCAGGCGACTTGTGTATATTGTCACGTGTGTACGGTGCAGACTGTAAGTCCCTGAAAATGCGTCTTCGATTTTTGAAGTCACATTTCTTGAGGGTTTTGATCCCCTTCCTGCCACTCTGTAAGAGGAATGAGGGCTCTCAATTGCTCTGGACAAACCCTCAGCATTAAGTCTGAGTGACTGTGCTAAGCTAGGTGTGACATTGTGTTTGTTAAGTGGGTGTGTCTCAGAATTTTAGTGTAACTCTATATGACAGTGTGTTGTGTGTGTGACAGGTGGACTTTGGAGGGGGCTGGATCATGATTATGGACGTGCACAATTTCTTTTCTCTTGTTAGTTTGTGGATGCCACCTTCGTGATGTTTGTGTTTGTATGTTAGTGTGTGTGTGTGTGTGTGTGTGTCCTTTTCTCATTCTCTCCAGGAGTTGTCTCTCTTTGTGTCTCTCCCCATCTCTGTCTCTTTCTCTTTTTCCTTTTCTTGGTGACTCATCTCTGCGGCGTTGCCTCCCCCGGTTTGCAGGGCCTCCCCTCCCCCATTCAGAAGTGGGTGGGGGTCTGAAGCAATGAGACCCTGGGATTAAAAATCAGGGTGAGAATCCCCTTCCCATTGCTCATCATTCCAGACCCTCCAGTGGCCCCCAGCCCCTTCCCTGGACTTCCCACCCCTGGAGTGACTAGGGAGTAGGGCAATAATGTATGTATTCTAAATGGGGCCATTATCAGGGGGTCTTCAGCACCTCCTTTCACTTCAAAGTGGAGACCCCTGCCCTCTCATAAATGCCCCCTCTCTGACTGTCCCCCCATATGGCTGACGCAATGAAAGGCTGCAGAGGTGAGTCACCGGTTGAGGGAGGGGGAGGGGAAGAAGGGGATGATGAACTGCGGGGGCCCTGAGCCCCTGCCCTTTCTTTCTCTCCCAGATTTTTCAGGGAAAAGACTCAATGCTCTGCCCCAACCCCCTGGTTTTCCAAACCTTCAGCTTTGGATCACTACTTTACTGAACCCTATCTTCTCCTTCTACCCTCCTGGGGAGTATGGCAGAATCAGAAACAAAGATAAAGAGAGATGGATTCATACAAACCACTCAGAGCAAACACCAGGCATCCATCCCCATCTCAGCTCTGCCCTTTCTAGCTTTCTCTCCATTTCTCTTTCTTTCCTGCCATCTTCTCCTCTCCCTGATCCCAGGAACCTGTCCCTAATCCATATCTCTTCCAGAAGCTCCTAGAGGGAGCTCATTCCAGGGAGGTGAAGATGTGTGAATGAGGTGAGCCAGGTCAGAAACCTGGGGGAGAGAGGCAGACCCACAGTCCATAGACCCAACCATCAATATTCAGATAATGGAATCACCAAGCCTATTGCCTTTGGTGCCCTGAGTTTCCACCTTGTCTCCTCCATACCTTACCCCACGATGGCTGAGGCTCTGGGATATTGATATCTGAGAGAGTTCCTGTTGAGAGCCCTGGGAGTAAGTGAGGCATGCAGGGGTGTGGGGTTGGGTGAAATGGAGGAGTGGGGAATGCTCTGAAAACCAGGGACAAGGACCCACAACTTGGGGACAGCAGATAAGTAACTTGGATTCGGAAGCTTTATGGCATAGAGATCTAGAAACAAATAGGGGGAGGAGCAAGAAAGAACAAGGCACATGGAAGTCCACATAATCACCAGCATATACCAGTAGGCATGAAAGAACCCAGATAAATGCACAAAGACACACATACATATATACACATTCTGGGGCACCACCAAGCCAGGCATACCTTTCAGACACCAACAGGTACTCAGAATTGGGTGCAAAGACTCAAAGTTGCCCAGGTGGACAGACATCCCAAAGAAATCAGAACCTACGCAGATATCTGGAAACAGGCAGAAACAGTCACATGCCTTGGAAGAGAAGAGCCCCTATTTAATAGAAAACAGTGCCATGACCATCCACTCTCAATCTGATGCAACACACAATTTGTTTCCCTCATGCCCTTTCTTTTTCTTCCCCACTATGGGTCTTTCTAATTTCTGTACACATATACAGAAAGAAGCTGAGAGGCATATCAGGAGCCTTGACACATATGTATACACATACACACACACACACACACACACAGGTGCCATGTACACACATATACAAACCCAGGGGTTTACAGAATGTGTCTAGGTGCTTGTCTCCCCTCTTCTTGCATTTAAATTCTTATTCCCGTCAGTCAGCCCTCTTGGCTCCCCCCGCCCCAGATGTCTGACACATCTCTCTGATTCATTCAAGGTGACGTGACCCACTCCCCATCCCACTACTGCCTGTAATGCAACAGTCTGAGAAGATGAAGGCAAGGGATCTGAGGGGAATCCAGAGGGCCAGGGGAGGCCCTGGAGAGTTGTGGGAGGGGGTATGTGAAGCACTGCCAAGAGGGTCTCTTGATCCCTTTTCCTTCCTTCCTTTGGGTTCTCCAGTCACCTTGGTTCTCAGTAGTTTTTTTTTTTTTCCTCCCTCTTCTCCTTCAGCCTGCTTCTTCCACCTGCTCCAGGTTCCTTCCTTCTTTCCCTCTCCCTGCCCCCATCTCTTTTCTCTCTCCACTCCTCCCCACTTCTTTCCCCGCAGAGCTGATGGGCTCTCTTCTGGGAAAGTCGAGCCACTGATGGAAGCGAGAAGCCTCTGCTGGCTATAGAGGGAAAGCACGTGAGTGTGCAAGTGTGCGAATGTGTGTGTTGGGGGGACACAGAATGAAGGTCAGTACTAGGAACAGATGAGGAGGGGGGCTCGGACTGGCTCCGAAAGGGGCTATGAGCCCCCACAGACAGCTCCGATCCTGGTTTCCAGAGTCTCGGGATGCCTTGCGTGTGCCCACGAACACCCCTGTGTCCGCAGTTCTTGTGTGTCTGGTGTGTGTCATTGTCACTCCCCCCTTTCCCTGCCCACGCCCCCGCACTGCTCCTCTCTGCCTGCACCGCAGCCCCCTCCAGTCTCCCTCCCTCTCCTTCATTCCTGCAGTGGCTGCTCCCCTGGCCACCTTTCCCTCTCCCCAATCCCCTCCCCATTTCCGTCCTCCCCCCACCCCCGCCCACGCCTGGTCTCCCTTCACCGGACCCAGCTTGCTGATGGATTCTCTCTGCGCAATCCGTGCGTCATCGCCCCCAACTCCCGGAACCTCTAACTATCCAAGCCCCCAGCCCCAACCCCTCTGGCAGGAGATACGGTCCAAGGGTCTGGTGGCAGAGAGGGTCTAACTCTGACGTCGCAGCCCCCCCTCCCATTGCGTTCAAACCTTCCCTTTAAGTGGTGGAGAGAGAAGGAGTTGAGTCACCCCCCTACCTGCGCAACCCCCTCCCCACCTGGTCTGGTCTCGCCCTCCAAACGTCCTTGGGTAGGGGGAGCCGCGGGAGGGAAAGAAGCTGGAGGAGGGTGGGAAGTGGACTGAGGAAGAGGCACAGCATGGGGCCTTGACAAGCACAGTAGTCAGCCGGACAGAAGGACAGACACACCTTTTTCTCCAGACAAGAGCCGGTTGTGAACAGACACGACTCAGAGGCACACATCCTCAGTCTTTCCCTTTTCTCTTCTGACTCGACTCGGACCCTTTCCAATGTGTACAAAAACCGCAAGATCCACCCATCTGCGGGGGACCTGAGCCAGCACCCCGCACCGCAGATCCGTGGACAGCGCCCTCAGGAGAGCAGATCCGCCCCTCTTCTCAGGTTCACGCCGTCCTTGGGCGTGTTCCCCAAGGACCATGAGGTCGAGGGGTAGGGAGTCCAGACCCCTTCGTAGCTTTCAAATCCTTATTCTCCCCCTCCCCAGTATTAATCTCCTACTGATGCCCAGTCAGACGCTGGGGGTGCCCCCTTCCTATTCAGCTCAGCAACGCAAGCTTGGCAGCTGCAAGTTGTTTTGTAACCCACCCTCCCGCCTTCTAGCGCCTCTGCATCCACCCTTCCATTCATTCTCCCATTCATTCATTCATCCTTTTCTCCTCGTCCCTCCTTCATTCATTCATAGCCCCTTGCCCCGCCCTTCTCAGCATTCATTCATTCATTCATTCATTCATTTCCCGGAGCTTGGCTAGCGCACGCCCCTCCAGCTGAGGCCCTCAGTGCGCAGGCGCAGGCCGGGAGAGTCACGCACTCTCCAATCGCTGGGCGTCCTCCCTCCACCAGGCGCCCGCCCGCTTCCCCATGAATGAACATTGACGTCAATGGGGCGGGGCGCACCCACGTGACCCCCGCGCGCTCCCCTTTATAAGGCGGCAGAGGCGCGGGCGCTGTCCAGCGTGCTGAAGCCCTAGAGAGCGAGCAGTCCGGAGCTGTGCCGATCCTGCTGAGCCCAGCCTACTGGACGTCAGACCTCGACCGTCGCTCAAAGCCCAGCCACCACTCGAAGCCAAGGCGGACGGGTCCCGATCTTCCCTTGTCCCTACCCTGCCCCGACCCTCCTCTCCACCTCCCTCATCGTGACACCGGCTGGTAAATACTCCGCTGTCCGCCCCCTAAACCCTTAGCAACCGTGGGTGTGAGGGAGGATTCTCTCTCCTCCCGGATGGGGGTGTAGAAAACACAGCGGGGAGCCCCTGGTAAGGGTCCCTGGTAAATGGGGGAGTCGCAGCTTTTCTCTTGCTGCTGAAGTCGCCCACGCACCATCCGGGGAGTCCTGTGGGGAGGCAGCAGAGATTTTTCCCCCTGCTTAGTACGTGGGCGCTGGCAGTGAGATGGCTCAGGGAAGGGGGTGAGGAGTACTGGGTGAGAGGGTTGCAGGCATCCTTTTCCCATTTTCACGACTTCAGAGAGATCAGCACATCTTCCTCCTTTGCTTCTAAACGTCCCTCTTCTGGGTAAGGTTAGGGGAATGAGGGAAGCCCCGGATTTCCTGCTTAAAGATGGGGGGAAGGGAACGTAGAACTAGAGAGCGGGGAATTCTTACAGAAATCCCCTCTTTATTTGGTTCCTTCTATTTTTCAGTCTCCGGCAGCCCCTTGGTCATGAAATCCCTCAGGTTGCCGGCTTCCGCCCTCTTCTGCTTCCTTCTACTGATCAAGGGGTTAGGAGCAGCGCCCCCGGGGCGCCCCGAGGCGCAGCCTCCTCCCCTCAGCTCTGACCATAAAGAGCCAGTAGCTGGGGTCGCAACGCCCGGGCAAAAGGATGATAGCGCCCCAGATGTCCGAGCCGCTCGAAATTCTGAGCCGCAGGACGAGGGAGAGCTTTTCCAGGGCGTGGATCCCCGGGCGCTGGCCGCGGTGCTGCTGCAGGCACTCGACCGCCCGGCGTCGTCCCCGGCGTCGGGTGGCTCCCAGCAGCGGCCAGCTGAAGACACAGCAGAAGCTCTGCTCACCGAGACCGTGCGCAGCCAGACCCACAGCCTACCGGCCCCAGAGACCCAGGCACCCGCGGTCCCGCCTCGCCCTCAGACGCAGGAGAACGGTCTGGAAGCGGGAGACCCCTCTGAGGAGCTCGAGGCGCTAGCGTCACTGCTCCAAGAACTTCGAGATTTCAGTCCGAGCAGTGCCAAGCGCCAGCAAGAGACGGCGGCAGCAGAGACCGAAACCCGCACGCACACGCTGACCCGAGTCAATCTGGAGAGCCCTGGGCCAGAGCGCGTATGGCGCGCTTCCTGGGGAGAGTTCCAGGCGCGCGTCCCAGAGCGCGCGCCTCTGCCGCCCCCAGCTCCTTCGCAATTCCAGGCGCGTATGCCTGAGAACGGGCCCCTTCCCGAAGCCCACCAGTTCGGGGAAGGAGTGTCCTCCCCCAAAACACACCTGGGAGAGGCTTTGGCACCCTTATCCAAGGCGTACCAAGGCCTGGGCGCCCCCTTCCCCAAGGCGCGCCGGCCGGAGAGCTCACTCTTGGGCGGCTCCGAGGCGGGGGAGCGCCTACTACAGCAAGGGCTGGCGCAGGTAGAGGCCGGGCGGCGGCAGGCAGAAGCCACAAGGCAGGCCGCGGCGCAGGAAGAGCGGCTGGCCGACCTCGCCTCGGACCTGCTGCTCCAGTATTTGCTGCAGGGCGGGGCCCGGCAGCGCGGCCTGGGGGGTCGGGGGCTGCAGGAGACGCAGGAGCAGCGAGAGAGCGAGAGGGAGGAGGCGGAGCAGGAGAGACGCGGTGGGGAGGAGAGGGTGGGGGAAGAGGATGAGGAGGCGGCGGAGGCCGAGGCGGAGGCGGAGGAGGCAGAGAGGGCGCGGCAGAACGCGCTACTGTTTGCCGAGGAGGAGGACGGGGAAGCCGGAGCAGAGGACAAGCGCTCCCAGGAGGAGACGCCAGGCCACCGGCGGAAGGAGGCTGAGGGGGCAGAGGAGGGCGGGGAGGAGGAGGACGACGACGAGGAGATGGACCCGCAGACGATCGATAGCCTCATTGAGCTGTCCACTAAACTCCACCTGCCAGCCGACGATGTGGTCAGCATCATCGAGGAGGTGGAGGAGAAGCGGAAGCGGAAGAAGAACGCCCCTCCAGAGCCAGTGCCGCCCCCCCGGGCCGCCCCCGCCCCAGCCCCCACCCACGTCCGCTCCCCGCAGCCCCCGCCTCCCGCCCCCGCCCCCGCTCGGGACGAGCTGCCGGACTGGAACGAAGTGCTCCCGCCCTGGGATCGGGAGGAGGACGAGGTGTTTCCCCCTGGGCCCTACCACCCTTTTCCCAACTACATTCGGCCGCGGACACTGCAGCCGCCTGCGGCCTCGCGCCGCCGCCACTATCACCACGCCCTGCCGCCTTCGCGCCACTATCCCGACCAGGAGGCCCAGGCGGAGCGCGCGCAGGAGGCGGCGGAGGCGGAGGAGCGCCGGCTGCAGGAGCAGGAGGAGCTGGAGAATTACATCGAGCACGTGCTGCT
This sequence comes from Marmota flaviventris, assembly GCF_047511675.1. Classification (NCBI taxonomy): domain Eukaryota; kingdom Metazoa; phylum Chordata; class Mammalia; order Rodentia; family Sciuridae; genus Marmota; species Marmota flaviventris. The sequence continues at coordinate 29,868,984 of NC_092516.1, forward strand.
CCGGCGCCCGTGACCCGCCCCGGCCCCGCCCCCGCGCGTCCCCGCCGCGCGCGCCGCCACTCCCCCTCCGTGTCGCTCCTCCGCCCTCTCGGTGTTTGCATGCGCCCCGGCCCCGCCCCTCGGTCGCCTCCTGGCCCCGCCCCCGCCCGCGGGCCGCTGTGTCTCCGGGCTGTTCCGGGACCTGCCAGACCTCTTCTCGGGACCGAAGCCCGAACTCCCAAAACTCTCGGGTTACCCGGGGCCCGCCCAGGTGGGCGGGTGGTTTGTGCGAGTTCCCTCCCCTCGGCGGGGCCCTGTCCCTAACGAGTCTCTCTAGGGACGTCCCCGTCCGAAACCGGAAAAAGCAGTTCCAATTAATTGTGTGAAAATGTGTCTGTCTCTCGCCCTTTGGGAGTCCCTAGAGCCTGTCCGCTCTCTCCAAATCGCTCTGAATTTACCTCTCCTTTCCTCTCACTGTTGTAAATACCCCCCACGGAGGAAATAGTTTTGCTAAGAAATAAAAGTGACTATTTTATTAGGACTTTGTTCTCCATTATTCACCCGTCCCCTTGGGCCTGTAAGGTCCTTCCCAAGGGGCGGTGAGGGAAGCGCCGGCTACGAAACCCATTACTTTCTGCTATCCCCAGACCAAAGCGAGGGTCGTGTGGGAGAACAGGTGAAATCATATTTGGAGGGTAAATGTTTCCCGCTTCAAGCTTGGGGATAGGGCAGGTTAAAGTCATCAAGTATGAAGCCACAAGCTTCCAGTCCAAGACACCACAGCAGCCCTGTAGGTACCTGGGAAACTCTCCGTGGTCCTGGGTGGTACCCCACCTCTCCCTTAACTGCCCCCATGAATTCCTTGGTCTTATGTATTTCACAGGAAATGTGGGGGAAAGGGGTTGGCAGCGCAGAGACACCCTGCTGTTAGCTGTTTCTCAATCCTTCCTAAGCACAGACACCCTTGAACTCCTGATTCCTTGCCAAATGAAACTAAACCGGGAAAACGAAATCTTCCATAAGAAAATTGTAGCTGAGTGGACATTTGTCCCTAGGAGTTGCTTCTGCCTGGGTGAAGACAGTGGTCAGGCGCTGAGCACCCAAAACTGTTTGGGCAAGGCTGTCAGATGAAGCATGGAACTCCTAGCTAAATTTCAATTCCAGATAAACAATGAGTATGTTTTTAGAACACGTGTGTCCCCAATGACTGCGTGGGTTACATTTCTAAAATGTGTGCTGACTGTCTGACATTAGAACTTAGTTGGGTATCCTGTATTTTTTCTTAAGTCTGGCAACACCCATTCTGAAAAAGGCTAACAGGTAGTGTACTCTTGGCCTTCCAATGAATGCAGCAGCCCTGCCTTTCTTCAGAGTACAGGCAAACCAAGTCCAGAAACACTTTTTCCTTTTATTTCAGAAGAAAGGAAATAAAGGTGGACACTTGCCCACCCGTCCCGCTTAGCTCTTGCCTCACCCAGAACAGAATGGAGGAGGCACAGGGCCAGTGTCCCAGAAAGCTTGCCCTTCCCCCAGCCCTTCCTTCCCTCAAAGTGGCAAGGTTAGAAAAAAATTAACTAAGTAGTTCCTGCCCTGGTGCTGGACAGGGGCCCCACTAAAGCCAAGGAGGAAGTGGGGGCAGGTGAGGGAAAAGGCCCCCTCCCAGGCAGAGAAGCTGCCCTGACTGGCTAGGGGGAGGGTGGAGGTAGGTTTTGGGGCAGAGGGGAGAGAAGAGCCCTGAAAACCTTTTCCCTTTAACCTGACATATTTATATATTTACAGTGGTAAGTGGGGGGAGGATTTCTGGGTGACATTGGTTCTTCAAAGGCAGGGAATAACAGCCAAATAGCACCCCAACTTGGTCACATTTTCCTGCCTCCTAGCTCCGAAAGCCTTCAGTGGGAAAGGGAGGGTGGAGGAAGGGAATGTTTGAAGGGCCGGAGCCCACGGCTCCCTCCAAAGAAGGTGAGGTGGCAGAGGAGGGGCAACTGGGTCCCACCAAGAGAAGGGCCCTGAGGGACGCAGGAGAAGCAGCCACCATGCCCTGCCTCTCCACCAGCTCCCCTAGCTCCACGGGGCCCGGCCGGCAGGGGCTATGCCAGACCCATCTCCTCCAGCACACTGCGTGGCGACTCATCCTCCTGAGGCAGAGACAGACAGGGTGACGCAGACACCAGGAGAGCAGGGTGGGTAAGACAACCGGCAACCACAAGGAAGGTGGCAGAGTTGGGGAGCACAGAGAGACACGGGGAGGGGGAGAGAAACCATCATGAGCCCAAGGCTGGGGTGGCTGCGAGCACTCAGAGGCGCTCACTAGCCTCGCAGCACCACCCCAGCACCCACAGTGGCATTGAGGGGACCAGGCTGGGCCCATCACCACCCAGAAAACCTACAGCCAAGAACTGGGTGAGCAGGAAGCTTGGCTTCAGGGAACCTGGGACCAGAGCTGGAAACGTGCTTTCCTGGGGCTGGTGGGTATAGAGAGTAGGGTCCTATTTTGGGGGGTTGGGGGAGGTAGTAAGAGGTTGTCACCAAGTCCCTGAGGGAAGGTAAACTAGACTGCAGAGAGATGAGTCACTAGGGTCTCAGCAGAGCACTAGTAATCAGGGTAGGGGTGCACCAGGGCCTGTGTGTATGGTGTGTGTGTGTGAGAGACATAGACACACACACACAGACACACACTGGACCATGACGTGGTGAGTTCAGTTTTACCCTTTTTCCTTGTGTAGGGATGAACCCCCCTCTGCCCCTTTTCTCCCCCTCCTCAGAGCCAGCTCAGGTCGGCTTGCTCGTCACTGCAGATTCCGGTGACTCATCTCCCTGCACCAAAGCTCAGCAGTGGCACAGCAGAGAGGGGGCAGGCAGCAATGGGGTGAGGGCGGGGGTGCTGGATAGCAGGGAACCAACATCCAGGCACCCTCCACCCCAGCTCCAATCCCCATGGCCGACTGCTCCTGAGAAGCAAAGGCTTCTGAATGTGTGTGTTTCAAAAAACCAGGGAAGAGAAGACTGATCTCTGGGTGCCCCTCTCCAGTTCTGAGAAACCCTTGACAGCAAGAGAAGCACTAGGTGGGGAAAGAGCTTGCAATGAGGGGACAATTGGCATAGATGTGTGATGGGCCCTTCCGCCTCCCACCGCATGGGGTCAGGGCTTGAGGGAAAGCTGGACAGATGGGCGTGATGGCGGCCAGACACCACAGGGAAGGGGGCCCCCTTGGTGGCGGGCAGGGTGTCCAGGGGAGGAAGGGTCCCTTCTGCTGTGATGCTCTTCCTCCTCCTCACTGTCCCTGGCCCGTACCTCCTGCAGCAGGTCTGCCTGCTCAATAGCCTTCAGCACACTCTTCTTAGAGGTGTCCTGGACGTCCCCTCCCATCAAAAACTCATCCAGGATGAAGTAGGCCTTCTCAAAGTTGAAGATGATGTCCAGTTCGCACACCTGGGAGGGGGAGGAGAAGGCAGAGTGGCCCATCAAGGTGCGCCCAGTCCCTATTTCCCCATGACCATTCCCCTCGTGGTGGGTTCTTGCTCTGGGCCTCAGTTCTTCCACCCTGAGCCTCAGGACTTGGGTTTTGCTTCTTCTTCCCTCCTTCTTGACTCTTGGCCTCCAACCAGGAAATACGAACTGCCTTTGTCTATCCTTGTCCGTGGTTCCTGTTGCACTGCCTCTAATATCTGTGACACTGTTCCCACCAGAGGCTGTGTGAGCCTCCCTCTGTGGCACAGTGGACAGAGACACTGGCCCATGGGGTAGAAGACTTGAGTCCCAAGCAGGGCTCTGCCAAGACCCAGCTAGCTGTACGTCATGGAGTGTCTCAGCCTCAGTTTTCTCATCTGAAAATGGGGATATCGACACCTCTTTATAGGATAGAATGAGGAGCAAACAAGAGAACCCCAAAGGGCTTTATGGAGTGGGATACAGAATTGTCTGGCACAAGACTCAAGCTCCCCCCCATAAGTGACTTGGATCTCTGGGGGTGGGGCCCTGGGCATTACTATTTTTAAAACACTCTACAGGATTCCAATACAAAGCCAAGGTCAGAACCACTGAGGAAATGTGAACTTGTTTCTGTCCTAGCACAAGAAGTCTGAGCTGAGGAGATTAAGTGCCAGATTCTGTCCCTTCCCCACCCCACCTCAGCCCGGGGCTTATTAAGGGGCACAGCTAATAGGCTTAAAGCTTAAAAAGGGAGATTAATTACTGTTCTCATTGCTCCAACTGCATCTCTCCCCTGAGACTGGAAGAGTAGAGATGACTTAGATGGACCTTGGAGTTGAGCAGAAAGGGGGATTTCTGAGTATAGAACCGGGGTGAGAGGGGAGACTTACGCTGCCGAAGTATTTGTCCAGGAGCTCCACATACCGATGGATCAGCTCCAGCGTGATGAGCTCATTGTCTTGGCCCTCAATGGCGCAGCAGAAATAGAGGCTGGCATATCTGTGGAGGGGACACGAGAGACAGCTTGGAACTGGCTTTGGAACCCAGGTATTCTGAGCTTAAATCTCCCATCAGTCCAAGATCTGCGCCCCAGCTGGACACAGGCAAGTGGCCCTTGGGTACACAAAGAGTAACAACCTCTCAGAAATAAGTAAGGATGCGTGTGCTCTTTCCTTCTTGACCTCTGATCTGCTCAGTTTTGACTCAGCAAAAGCCCAAGCCAACTAACTGACCTGCTCAGAGAAGGAATTGGAAAGGGTATGTGGGGGTGTGTGCACCTATATGCTGGGAAAAGTGGGGCAAGGCCTCTGAATGGTGAGAGACAGTAAGGGACACGTACAGTGGACAAGATAGAGCCTATAGGGACAGAAGTATGTGTGTGGCAAGTGCCAGGCTTGAGCAACACTAAGCAGGGAACAAGAATTTCTTCAAGGGGAGTTTGGAAAGTACAGGAGGCTGGTGTTCATTGCTGTCCTGGGCTCACGGTTCTCCCTGACCTAGGAGGCACCTATTTCTCTGCCATTTCAATTCTTTGCCAAACTTCAATCCAGCAGGATGCGGGTGGGTCTGAAAGCAGGTGGGGAGTCACCTCTTATAGACAACTTTGAGGTCCCTCCACTCCAGGAAGCTGCACATCTTGGGTTTTCGAGCCAGAACAACCTGCATAAGCTCCCGAACCATCTTCTTCCGTTCCTTATCTGACGTGGCCAGGTACCATTTTTGCAGCCGCAGCTTTCCCTGACGGCTGAACAGCAGCATGAATCGCATCTGGAGGACATGGACAGAGCGGAGGGTCCGAGATTTTGTTCTGAACCTCTTTCCTCCATACACACAGGCCCAAATTCAGCCCCTTGCTTCTCTAATTATGGCTGCCTGCTACTTTCTTAAAAAAATCTACCCGCTGGATGTCAACTCTAGGTGTTCCCACCAGCAGGTGACTTTCCTTCTGGCAGAAGCTATTGCTTTGGTGTGTCTGTCATTTGGGTTCAAGTTCTGATTCTAGTCTATGGCCTTCAGTAACTTGATTTATGTCTCTGGATCTCAGTTTCCCTGTTTGTAAGATGAAGATGATCAAACAACTTCCCTTTCAGAGCTGTTAGAAGGATTAAATGAGTTGATATATGTAACAGTGCCTGGCACATAGGAGGCATTATAACATGTTAGGTATTATTTTTATTCCCTGATGTCCATTTCCTAACCCTGCTTTCTAAAGGAAGTAAAATGCCTAACACAGTGACAAGCGGTACATAGTTAATGCAAAGAGATACCAGTTCCCTTCCATCCTCCTGTATCCACCACCATGCTGAAGTGGGGTACTTGACTCAAGCTACCTCAGTTTTCCACCCCATCCTATTCATAAGCCCTTGCTGATGTCCCTAAGTGTCTTCCATGGACAGTCGTATGCTCAGGGGTATCCTTCTCCGGATGTATACATGTGTCCAACACTGGACTTGGTGTCAGGATGATCAAACTCCATCCTCCAATCATCTGATCCCTAGCTCTTCTCTTCCTTTTAGGGTGCCTCCCACTAAGACCCACACTTCCCCAGACATCAGATGACCAATCTCCCTTTCAGTCCCTTGCTTAGGACAGGGTCATACAGGGTGGCTCCCTTAGGGAATGTCTGTGGAACAAAGAGCAAGCTGGGTGAAGTGGCATGGAGAGCAGAGCCCTCACTACCTCGTGCACCCTAGCTTCCCAATTCCAGGTGTCCCTTCCTGGACTCATTTGCTCCCAGCAACTCCCTTCTCCGTGTACATGAGCAGAGCTGGAATCCCCGGGTGTGTACAACAGTACTAGTTTAGTAGGTTAAAAATCAGGATTTGGATAACTGTTTTGTTTTTTTTTTTGGGGGGGGGATGGGGAAGGGGGAGAACCGAGGGGCCCCACGGAGCTCCCGTGCAGCCAAAACAGGGGGTGGGGAGCCAGCAGGAAGACGGAAGGCCTGGGTTCCGGAAAGAGAACAGAATGGGGGGCGGAGAACCAGAGGCGCTGGAGCCGGGGATCCCCAAACCTGGGTCCCCAGCGCCAACCCTCCAGCCCACTCGCCTCCCTACCCCAGCCCAGCCTGGGCGCGCATGGCCGGGAACCGAGGCGGGACGTACACGCCGGGACCCGGAAACAACGCTCTCCCACAGCCCGCTTTCCCGCGGGTCCTATCCTGTCTGGGCCTCAGGGGGAGAGCGTTCAGGTGACCCGCGACCCCCGCTCGCTCCCTCCGCGAACAGACCCCTCGCCCCTCGCCTTCGGGTGCTTCCCTGCGGCCAGGGTCGGGGGTCGCTGGACCGAACTCCGAGCCCTGAGAGCTTCTGCTGGCTTGGGACGGTCCCGCCGCCCCTAGACTGTCCCCTCTCGTCGCACAAACGCGCCCCCTCCCCGCCCCTCTCCCGAGTGCCATTTCCAGCTCTTCCTCCCCAGGCCCGGTCGCCCACCCGCTCAGAGAAGTGGGTCCTCGGAGGACCAGAGGGAGGAAAGAGCGGCTCCCAACGAGGGCGGCCCCCAAGGACCCCCGCAGGTGCAGCCCACGCCCCTCGGTTCCCCCCTCCCCTCCCTCTTCGCACAGCCTACCATCCTGCAGCCTCCGGCTCGGCGCGTCCCTCTTCGGCCACCGTAGGTGCCAGCTCCACTCCCTTTCTATCCTTTCTCTTCCTTCCCTCCCTCCCTCTCCGCCAAAGCCCCGCCCCGTCCCGCCCCGACGCGGAGACCCATCTCACGGCGCACTGCGCAGGCGCCAACGCTGCGGGGCGCGCGGGCGGGGCTGGAGGCGGAGAAGCGGAAGCCATGGCAACCAGGTCCTTGACTTCAGCTTTGAGAAGCTCAGTCGTCATGGTAACAAGGCTATCTTGTGGGTGGGTTGGAGGATGGGGGAAGAGGACAATGAGGTCCTCGAGCTTTGGAGCCTTGGGGGAAAAAGGCGGGAAAAGGGGTGAGAGGTGTCTTTGGGGTTTTTGAGGAAGCAGGGAGGGCTAATGGGAGGGAGGCAGGCAGTTAAGAGGGAATTAGATGAGGAGAGGAGAAATTATATGGAAAAGAGGAAGACAAAGGGGTAGTGGGGGGCATGAGGAAAGTATGGAGCTCAAGTATGTATTGAGAATCTACTAGAACAACAGTCTATTAAAGAGAAATATATAGGAAGCCAGAGGAGTGAGAAAAGAAAAGGGAAGGGCTGGTATAAAAGGGATGTAAGGAAAAGGGGGAGAGAAAAAGAATCTTAAAAGGATAGCGTGGGTCAGAACTAAACAAGTAGGTGTAAAGATGAAGACAATGTAAATTGTAATGTAAGCCTTCAGTGGTGTGTGTGTGTGTGTGTGTGTGTGTGTGTGTGTAGTAAAGTGAAGGAGTATGGATTTAAGAGAAAACTTATATTTTGTTAGGTTGAAAAATTAATAACTATAGTCCCCATTATTCTCAGGGGGTTGCATTTCAAGACCCCAGTGGATTACTGAAACCTTAGACAATTCCAGACCCTATATAAAGTATGTTTTTTTTCCTACACATACCTACCTATGATAAAGTTCAGTTTACAAATTAGGCACAGTAAACGATTAATAATAATAACAGAAAGGGGAACAGCTGGGTATGGTGGCATACTCCTGTAATCCCAGCAATCCTGGAGGCTGAGGCAGGAGTATCCCAGATTTGAGGTAACTTGGTGAGACCCTAAGTAACTTAGCAAGACTCTGTCTCAAAAAAATAAAAAGGACTGGAGATGTAGCTCAGTGGTAAAGCACCCCTTATACAAAAAGGGGGGGCAATTATAACAATATACTGTAATAAAATTGCCACTATGCTTATGCTTTGGAGCAGTTATTCAATAAGATATAGGTTACTTGAACCCAAGCTTTGCAGTACTGCCATAGTCTATCAGCTATTAAGTGGCTGATGGGTGGGTAGCTTGTTCAGTGTGAATACACTGGACAAAGAGATAGATTTGGGATGGAGCTAGATTACATCAGAATGGTGTGCAATTTTAAGAATTTATAAATTGCTTATTTCTAGAAAATATCTATTAATAATTTTGGACTATAGTTGATTGCAGGAAATTGAAACCACAGAAACTATGGATAAAGGGAACTACTATATCTATCTCTAGCTTCTTGTTAGCAACAAATGATGTTTTATTATTATTACTTTATTTTTATCTTTTGGTACTGGGGATTGAACCCAAGGGCGCTTAACCACTGAGTCACATCCCCAACCCTTTTTAATATTTTATTTAGAGACAGGGTCTCGCTGAATTGCTTAGGGTCTCGCTAAGTTGCTGAGGCTGGCTTTGAACTCATGATCCGCCTGCCTCTACCTCTCGAGCTGCTGGGATTATAGGCATGTGCCTCCGTGCCTGGCCAATGTTATTATTTTTTGAATAGCCTTTGAAGAACTTTTTGGTAAAATCTTATGTCTTCATTTTTCTTGTTCTTTGTTAACAGCAATTGTTACTAATAAAGTGGGTATAAGAGCATACTGTAATAAAATTGCTACTTTTGCACTTTAGAGCAGTTATTAAAAAAATACAGGTTACTTGAACACAAGGCAGTACTGTCACAGTCTACCTGATAATTGAGGCCATTACTACATTGTTGGTGAATGATGAATATAGAGAATCTGTGCACTAGAAGTAACTAGAGGTCAGATGTTCTGGTGACAAGAGGGAAGGCCTAGTTCACCTGGTGTGGAAGCTTGTCTCTAACCCCTACTAAAACGTATGTCCTCAAGGGAGTCATTGAACCCTCTATCTTCTTGTTTTGAAAACTAAGAAAGTGGTGGGAAATCTTGGAAGGTGATTTTGAGGATAAAGATAAGATATAGAAAATATTTGCCACATTGTAAATACTTGATAATAGTAGCTATTATTTCCCCCTCTCAACTTGTTTCATTTTTTATTCCTTTCTTTTTCATTTCCCTTCCTCCTCTGTCTATCCCTTATTGCTTGCTAGTGGCCTAATCTAAGGCAGGTGATATATACCAAGGAGATCTTGGTGATGGCCCAGAGAGTTGACTGAATGATCCTGGCATTACTTATTAGGTAAAGCATAAGATCAATAAAGCAAGTTGTTAGAATCAGAAAGGGTGAATCATGAAGGAGTTAAAATAAGGAAAAGGACAGAAGGCAAAACAAATGAACAGAAGTGTGTCCCTGAGAGAGAGAAGGCGGCTACATATAGGGAGCGAGGTGAAGAGGCAGCACCTTCCCACATTGGGAAACGCTAGCGACGTCAGCTCCATACTCCTTGGATAGCTGACACTTTCTAGAGTTCCTCGTCTCAGTGGGACATGCCTAATTGCAGAAAAGATGAGATTAATGAGGGAACTGTTAGAAGATTTTGCTCATGTGGAATAACAGAATTCAAGTGGCTGAGGCGAGTTAGAAAATGGTGGACTGAGTTTCTTCATTGTTAGTGAACCTATGAGTTAATAGAGCTGGTGCGCGGAGATGAGTTGACTTGCTGCAGTGGGCAGATGGGTGCAGAGTCATTATGGTGTCTGAGCTGGTGAATCACTTGGTGAAAGCAGTGTTAAGGACATTAATCACATAGTAATGTGTGGGACAATTTGAAAGGACAAAATGGAAGGCTAGAAGATCATTGAAGAGGCCGTTTTGGGAACCTAGGTGCAAGGATGAAACGGAGAGGGGCAAATCAAGAGAGATGCCTGTGATGGGCCCACCAGCATCCAAGTGGGGAAGCAGGGAGAGGACTCTGGGATGAGCCTGGAGGCTTGGTGACTCCCTCAGAATACCTGGAAGAGGTGAGATTCTCCTGCATAGCTTGGGAGGGTGTTTGTACTGTCACTCTCCAAACCACACTGACAGCTCCCCTTGCCGTCCCTCATGTGGCTGTAGAATGGTTCCTGCAGCGTTTGGAAGGATGGCTCAGCTGGTTTCAGAAGCCCAGCATCCTTTGAGCCTAGGATCTGCATTTTCCCCTCTTTTGATGCCCTTTGAACCCACTTTGGGTCCATTCTTTAAGTCATTACCTGAGTCAATATGTGCTACTCTAATAAAATGCCTCCAACTGAGTGGTTTATAAAGAACAGCAATTTATTTCTCAAAATTCTGGGGGCTGGAAAGTCCAAGATCAGCTAGTTTGATGTATAAGAGTTGCTCTCTGTTTTCCGAGATGGTGGCTTCTTCCTGTGTCCTCACATGTTGAAGGAAACCAAAGGGGCTATGTGGAGGGCAGGCTGTGCTCTGCTCTGAGTCACTTCATGAAGTGTGGAAAAGCAGTTTCAGGCTGTGCCTAAACCTGAATTGCTCCATGTTGTAAAGCAATCGTTTTACAAAAGGTAGTTTGCCATAAGCTTCTTCATTTTCAGTGCCCAAGCAGAATGACTATGCACCTTGTTTGTACAAGTAATGACACCATCTGCCTGGCACAACCATAAGGCACAAACTGACGAATGAATTAACCATGCTAATAAGAGTAACCACCTGTGGACTGATGGAATTAATTGGAAGCACACGGATGTGCAGGTGTATCAAATTCATCTCAGAAAAACCAGACCACTGAATGATGCAGCCCACGCACCAGAGGCCGGTAAAAGGAAGGGCACTCTCAGACTGGACATGGTGGCACCCTGACCCCATCACCTGGTCGCTGGTTTTGAGCTTTGCCCAGGAAAATTGCCATAGTGATGAACTTCTGATTTCCTGTCCCGTTGGGCTTCAGCAGAACATGGTTCCTTCTGCCTGTGATGACCCTGTATGGCCCACTCCAAGCTGACATCTCAAGCTGATATTCTGGAACTGCCATCCATCTGGACCTTGGCCTAGAATAAGTTCTTGCGTGTTGAACAAGCTCTTGGTTGGTTCCTAATCTTATTTGATCACCTACAGGGACCCTGCGTTAGAATCTGCCCTCTGCCTTCCCTCTCAGTTCTGAATCCCTGTGGCTGTCTTAACCCTTTTTTTATTTTTTTTTTTATATTTATTTATTTATTTAGTTAGTTAGTTAGTTTTCGGCAGGCACAACATCTTTGTTTGTATGTGGTGCTGAGGATCGAACCCGGGCCGCACGCATGCCAGGCGAGCGCGCTACCGCTTGAGCCACATCCCCAGCCCGTCTTAACCCTTTTTTAGTCTTTCTGTGACACACACTTGAGTATAAAACTATTAGAAATTAAGATTGGAACTTGCATTTGCGCAACTTTTGATACCAGATAACCCATGAATATTCAGTAAACTGCCAGTTATGAAAATGGGAGAGCACATGAATTTACTGTCATTTGTTGAATTCTGACATTGTGGAAAGACACAGACATGCTTGGTCTATGTTAGTGACAGCATGCTCCCAACAGGCTAAATAAATAAATATAATTAAGAGGATGGAATCCCTCAAGCTCTTTTATAAGGACACCTAATCCTCTGCATGAGGATTGCTCAGTCGCCTCCCAGAGGCCACCTGCTTAATACTGTTGCATTGGGGATTAAGTCTCAACTTGAACTTGAAAGCAGACTGACTCCATTATTCAAACCATCTTGGGCGCAATGGTGGTGTGATTAGCAATTCCGGAGGATGAGGCAGGAGCATGGCAAGTTCGAGGCCATCCTGGGCAACTTAGTGAGAGTGTGTCTCAAAATAGAAATAAGCCCGTAAAGGAAAAGGTTTGGGTATGTAGCTTAGTGGTATACCACCCCTGGATTCAATCTCCCAATACTGCAAAACAAAAATAAATAAATAAAAATTTAAGACGATGGAATCCCTCAAGCTCTCTCTCTCTCTCTTTTTAATTTTTATTTTTTTTAGTTTTAGGTGGACACAATATATTTTGTTTCTATGTGGTGCTGAGAATTGAACCCAGTGCCTCACGCATGCTAGGCGAGTGTGCTACCACTTGAGCCAAATCCCCAGCCCCTCAAGCTCTCTTATAGGGACACTTAATCCTATGCAAAACATAACAGCAATAGTTCATAATTCCCTGATGATGTCGTTTGCAGTTTCTCTTTAAACTCTTTTTAGTGATAATTCATACGGAACCTTACATGCTCTTACCCTCAGTCCTGAACATATGTATACTTTCTGTGGTAGTTTTGTCATTCTTTTTTGTCTCCTAGACTCTAGACCCCCTTTTTGCAGTTTGGTACTACCCCATCTTGAGTCTCCAGAGACATAGACCAACCATCCCACTATAGCATTCGAAATTTCCAGATATGCTATTTTGTAACCTCTTTTGTGGGGACAGCATGGCCGTGTCTGGTGGCCTCTTCCCAACTGTGTACCTACCTGGACTTTGGTCTAGGAGTGGATGAGGGGATGGAGGGTAGGTTAGACTCTGTGAAGGGGCAGAGGGTAAAGTTTCTGGGATGGCAGTGCAGTCTTGTTGGGGACTGCCCTGGGTCTAGTGAGGGGATGGGTGTGTTGTGGGGGGCTCAGCTGAGATTTGGGGTTTTGTTTCTAGTATGAGACTTGGAGACTTGGGTCCCTGGAAGTTCCCTAAGCTCCCTAATCTCCTTTTGAGCTTCAGTTAGAAAGAGTTGGTTTATATCCGGGCTTGGTGGTGCACACCTGTAATTGTAATCCCAGTGACTCGGGAGGCTGGGGTAGGAGGATCACAAGTTCAAAGCCAGTATCAGCAACTAAGCGAGACCCTAAGCAACTTAGCAAGACCCTATCTCAAAAAAATAAAAAAGGGCTGGGAATGTGGCTCACTGGTTAAACGTCCCTGGGTTTAATCTCTAATACCAACAAAAAAAGAAAAAAAAAAAAGAGTCTGTTTCTGTTGCACCCGAGAACTGACTGGCAAACTTCCTTATCAGGCCGTGTCATCCACTGACCTCCTCTGTGAGTAGCCTCATCTCTTCAGCTCAACTGCAAGCTCCTGTGGGATGGTATCATACACATCCTTAATTTCTTCCCATCACCGGGCACAGTTTGTTAGTTGGCTTCAGCTGTGGTCTGTATAGATTTTTGCTGTGGTTTGAGGGTACCCCCAACGTTCATGTGCTGGCACCCTAATTCCTCACTGTGTTGGGAGGTGGCACCTTGAAGAGGTGATCAGGTCGTTCAAGGGGATCGATGGCTTTCTCATTCTATCTAGAGAGGCTTGTCAGAAACCAAGTTCACCTTCCTGCTTCCTTGCTTCTGCCCTTTGGTTTTCCTCCATGAGTCAGAGCAGCCCAAGGCCCTCACCAGAAGCCACGCAGATGCCAGAGCCATGCTTCTGGACGTCCCAGCTGCCAGAACTGTGAGTTCAAATAAACCTCTATTCAGTATAAATTACCCAGTCTTAGGTATTTCATGGTAGCAACAGAGAATGGACTAAGTCATCAAATATAAATATTTAAATCTTACTTCTTACCCAAAATAGTCTAAATTCTAATTTCTTATTTAACACTGTACATTTTATATCTGCTGTTTCTGCTGTATGATAGATGGCCTTCTCCAGCTGTTCCAGTACAGAGCAGACACGGCTCAGTCACCTGCTGTTTAGACTGATACGCATCCCCATGTAAAGGTCCTGCTGTCACCTCAAACTTCCCTTGCTGCAAACAAGTTGCTACCTCCTTCCGCCTTCCTGTGAAGCCACCCCATCTTTTGATTTCCCATGTGACTACTGTCACTGACTAACTCTACACTCAAAAGTTATAAGCCTGGAACGCAAAGGTTAATAAGAAAGGACACATGACAGAGACAGGGAACACCGACTGGGTTATCAGAGGAGAGAGAGAGCAGCAGGAACTAATCCAGCAACTCGGGACTTCATCCTCACCTGTGTCTTTGGAACCTGTTTTTTGCCATGATTTTTCCTTTGTGATTTTGCTGACACTGTCTTCTAGAATGTTCTACTCCCCTGACCCAAATCGATCATATTCAGCCTTTAAGGTTTCAATCAAACATCTGCCCTCTGATGGACTTATGTTCTAGTCTGGACTAGAGGGATTGTATCTAGAATGTTCCTTTGATCAATCTTTCAATGGCATGCATTGTTTTTCAGCTTTCTGGTGTCTCTTCTCCTTGGGAACCTGATGTTAAGAAGCATCACTTATTCTTTTTCTCATTGCTTCTTAGTACCTAATGTGAAGTTTGGCTTTCAAATAAATTTTTGTTCCATTGGATGGAGTTCAGACTTGGCAAGATTTTGGTTGAAGCCACAGCTGCTGTTTTGGAGAAGAATTTTCCATTAGAGTCAAAGCGACATCTGGTGGCTGGGGGACAAAAGGCCATGTTTAGGAAGCTGGTGTTGTGGCTGATGCGGTAGCATGTGTAAGTGCACAAGGTCCTGGTGACTGGCATGCTAGGGCAGCACTCTCTGAGTCCTTCTTTGTTTCCAGGGAGACTTGTTGCTGCTGATAGATGCCACAGAGAGAAGCAATCCAATGCCACGACAAGTACAGAGATGCTCACTACCTGGGGCTGTTAAGTAATAATGATAGTAATGGCAGGAGCTAGGCACAGTGGCATCTGTAGTCCCAGTTGCTCAGAAACCTGAGGCAAAAGGATCTCTTGAACCCAGTAGTTGGAGGCAAGCCTAGGCAACATAGCAAGAGCCTGTCTCAAAAAAATATAATAATAATAGTAATAGTAGTAGTAGTAGTAGTAGCAGCAGCAAGTTTCTTAACCTCTCTGTGTCTTAGGTCTCCTCATCTCTACACAGAAGTTTGCCACTATTATTACAACAAAACTTACTTCAGGAGCCATTTCAAAACAGGGTTTGGAAAACAGGTAGTATCTCCTGGATCAATTTTATTCTGATAGAATATTTTTACATCAAGGGACTTCTGACATTCATGTCCGTTGCCCTCCATGGTCAGGTTCATCATCTCCCTGGGTGAGATTAATAAGAAATCTGCAGAAATGGTGGCTGGAGGCAGGTCTTGTTAGTTTTTCATCCGTAAAGAAATAGAGAAAGGAAGAAAAACTTTGAACAGACAAGGAAGGGGGCCAGGGCAAAGTCAAATAGGGTGTCAGGCCTCGCGCTGTGACACCGCGTGCTCTTCTTTATCCTCGCAGTATCAGAGAAGCTGAGCACGCTGTTAAATGGGGCAGTTCCCAGTGCAAACTTCCCCTGTTGATAAGGGGGCCTTTTGAAGAATTCTTGTCTCTTGAACCTTCTCAGCATGTATGGATGGTTTTTGAACTGTATACTACAGAATTAGAGCTAACTTGTCCTGGTTTTTGAAGCATTTTGTGCAAAAAGATTTTCTTAGAATTCTAAGAAAATATGTTACAAATGGGTTCCTCTTCGGTCCCCAGCCCAAGCCCTGGAATTGGTCATATTTTCAGGTTATAAAGAGGTCAAAGGATATACCTGGGTTTCAGTGTCCCTGAGTTCTTAGACTGTCACCTTCGGGACCCTAGCTACCCCTATGAGCTCAAAGTAGGATCTGTGAAGAGAGGAAGGCAGGAAGAGGGATACTTGCTACCAGCTGAAATTATGGTCAGAAATCCCAAGTGGAACTATCTTGTGAATCGGATGGGGCCAATGTTTGTGTCTCTGGGTTAAGCTAGCCCAAAGTAGGCCCAGTGCCTCTAGGCTCTTTGATTCTCTGGTCCATAACTGTATTTTCTCCCTAGAAAGCTTGCCAGTTGCACGTGAGGACAGCACAGGAAAGATGTAGACTTGTGAGATTCAAAGACAGCCTCTCTGATTCTTCAGAAAACTTGGAATGGAACCATCAGTTGACCCAGTTATTCTACTCCTTGACATATACCCAAAGGACTTATAATCATACAATAGTGAAACAGCCACATCAATGTTTATAGCAGCTCAATTCACAATCGCTAAGCTATGGAACCAACCAAGGTGCCCTTTAACAGATGAATGGATTAAAACATGTGGTATATATACACAATGGAATATTGTGTATATATACCATATATACCACTCAGCCATAAAGAAGAGTGAAATTATGGACTTTGCCAGTAAATAGATGGAATTGGAGACTGTCACGCTAAGTGAAATAAGCCAATCCCCCAAAAACCAAAGGCTAAATGTTCTCTCTGATTTGAGGATGCTAACACACAATAAATGGCAGGGGAAAGAAGAATAGAAATTCAGTGGATTAGACAAAAGAGAATGAAGGAAAGGGAGGGGGATGGGAATAGGAAAGACAGTAGAATGAATCAGCCATCAGTTTCCGATGTTCATATATGAATACACAACCAGGGCATTCATCATGTACAACCCCAAGAATTAATTAGAATAAGTTATACTCCATCTATGTATAATATGTCAAAATACATTCTAGTGTCATGTATATAAAAATAAAAAATAAAAATAAATGACAGCCTTCTCTCTAAAGTGAGGAGAACTTTCATGAGCCACCCATCTTGTCTCTTGCCTTGGTTTCCTCTGGCTTTCTAGGGGAGAAGACCCTTCCTTTCAAGCTTGGTTAGACTTTGGGGACCCTCTCACTACATTAGTCTCATGGGAAAAGAAAAAGGTGAATTGAAAGGGAGGAACCCATAAGGAAGGGGTGCCCACCAACCAGATAGCCTTAGAACATCTGAGCACACCACACTGGAGGTGCCCAAGAATGCCCCCACTGGCCCTTCAGAGGGGTGGGGCCAGGCAGAGGCCTTTGGTACTGTTGAAATGATTGAGGAGTCAATGATTGAGTACCTTGCCAGGTTTACTCTCAAACACATCATGATCAGAATTTCCTCAAGGAAGCCCAACAGCATTTAAGAGAGACAGGAAAAAAAAGATAACGTGAGGGTTCTTTTTGTTCACAGAATAAAATCTCTCTTTATTCACAGCAGTAGGTTTATGTGGGAGTCGTGAAGTCTTATTCAAGCTTGAGAAAAGGTAACACTCTCATCGGGCAAAATGGCCACTTTTGATTGTTTTGCATCATTTGGGAATGTTTGTATCACCAGAATCACACAATTTTAGGAATGGAAATTTCCTAAAGGAGACAGTCACATCATGAGAAGTCACTCTGCAGATACACGAGTCCCTGGTAAACGTGACAGGGTGTCTCCCACAGCACTATTGGTAACAACACCACCAGTGACAAAACCAGGCAACAGCCACCCTTGGCGGGTCAGGACATCTATGGTGCATCTACATAGGCAGCTGGCAGAGCGAACCCGGGAGAGGCCTCTAGCAGCGATCATCAGGTGATGAAGCCGTGTATCTGTGTGTACCATGATTTTATTTGAATGAAAGAAACGAATTTTTAATATGCTTCTAAATGCTTAGCAAAGCTCTAAAAGAATACCCCAAACTGGGGGACTCTTACATTTCTACTTCTATCTTTTAAACCGTTTGTATATCTTCCTATAAGCATGTTGGGTTTTTGTTTTTGTAATTTGAAAAAGTCACTTAATCTGCACCTTGACCACTGACACATCTCCATCAAACAGTCATCTGGCTGTCCTTGAATCCTGCCAGGGACAGAGAACTCACTACCTCTTAACCACAAGACAGTGCTTTGACGCAGAACGCATAGGTGCTTAGTTCCTATTTAGAAATGAGTTGGGAATCCAGAGGGCTGGACCTATCAATCCTATCTTTAGAGTTCTGGAGTTGGGTGTCACACAATGTTGATAGTCAATGTTTTTTGTTGTTCTTTTTTTTTTAGTTAAAAAAATAGTTTTGAATATGTGAACAGAAACTAATTGGGGGAAGTGTGTCCTCTGCCAAGAGGCTTCCAACTACGAGGGGGGCTGGGAGCGTATCTCAGTGGTAGAGCCCCTTCTTAACATGCAGTGAGGCCCTGGGTTCCTGGGTTCCATCTCCAACATTGAAACACACACACACGCGCACACACACACACAACCCTGGAGGAAAAGAATAAGAGACTCTTGGGAAGATGTTTTAAGGAGGTTATTAAGAATATGCTAACAAAAGAGCTTTGTTTTCAAAGAACCTGATTTCTAGATGCAGCTGTGGAGTAGGAAGCATCATCGCCTGGGAGTAGAGCTTTGGTTCTCAGCAGGAAGGCTGTCTAGAGAGTGTCGGATCCAGGGTGGTGTGGCTGGATTGATTCAAGGGCAATCGTAGGCAAAAGAAGGATGACTTGATCTGGGCTGGAGAGATGAGGAGCAGGGGCAGGTGGCTGGGGAGGCTTTGGTGGTGGAAGGAAATACACTTGAGAACCTGCAGGGATGGGGCTATCAGGCCCGCCTGGGCTGGTGGGAAATGTCTAAGGAACCTTTCACTTTTCTTTCTCTTGATGCTGGGGTTTGAACCCTGGGCTTCTACCACTGAGCTACACCACCAGCCCAAGACTTTTAACAATTTTGTGAATATGCTAGAGATTGAACTCAGGCCTTGTAAGTGCTAAGCATGTGCTTGTCACTGACTACCCCAGTCCCTTCTTTCCTTTTTGAGGATGGTTCCCAGGGGAGAATCAATCTCTCTCTCTCTCTCTCTCTCTCTCTCTCTCTCTCTCTCTCTCTCTCTCACACACACACACACACACACACACACTTTTGGAGTCTTGCCTTGCTGCAGACCTGGGTGACCCATCTTGGAGACCCACCCACAGCAGGTCAACAAGCCTGTGCCTGTAATATGTATCTCACCGAGATCCCTGCCACCTGAGAAGTCTGCCAGCCAGCAGGGTCCCAGTTCCTTGCACCATGCGAAACATAGAAGCTAAGAGCAGGGACTTTCTTGGCATATTCCTTGTACTTATTTTATTTTTTAAATATTTTTTTTTCTCATTTATATATCAAAAGTGTAAAAGCATATAAGTCAACACAACTTCGAGAACATTCAGCCCCACATTTGGGGACTCCTATGGTGACCATGTGTGGCTGTCACTGTCCAGTGCATAATGAATTCAGAAACAAACAAACAAACAAAAAACAGTGAATGAGGCTATTTCGGGAGAGAGGGTGTCAGGGTGACTCAGCTTCCATGAGATGACACTCGTTTTGCATCCACGCGCAGTTCTGCAGTAAGCGGGTCTTGGTGCAGTACCCCAGCTGGTCGGTTTTCAAAAAGATGAATTAAGTGGGGTGGTTGAGTCCGAGCTAGCTGTCTCCTCCATCCGCCCCCCCTCACGTGTCCACTGCTCACACACAGCAGCCGGAAATGACACATTGAAGTGAGTCACCACTGCGGCTGTGAGTCACCCTGTAATTGGGGAAAGTTCTGTCCTGGTAGGTCATTCAGCCCCTTGCATTTCTGCTCCTAAATATATTGTAAAAATCTGAAACCATCCTGTCCTCCCTCAGGCCTCTCTCACCCACCCCATCCTTTTGGTGTCTAATGAGGGCTGCAATTGGACCACCTTGGCAGGGGCCCTAAATCCATCAGGTGGAAAGAGAGGTGCTGTGGGGTCAAGCAGCCACAAGGTGGCAGTGTGCGCACCACCTCGCTTGAGCCCATGGGGGGATGAGGGTGGAGTGGCAGGCTCTGAGGTGCATGACACAGCCCACGAAGAAACATTCTGAGCAAGTTTAAATAACACTTTCCCCTTAACAGCCCTCACCCTCTCTAACACGCACACAGGGCAAGGCTGAGATAAATACTCAAACACACCCCTGGCCTCCCCCTCCCCACCAGAAGATCTGGGGTGGGGGGCCAGGCACACATCTGACCTTTCTTCCTCAATTCCTACAAAAATAAAGTTTATGGGAAGCAAAAATCTGCTTCTATAAGTAAACAAGTCACCTACACTCCAAAATAATATATGCGGGATGCTTCTGGGGCGGGCGGGGGCGGGGAGGCTGGGCACGGGGTGGGCATTGGGTCCGCCCATCTGCAGCCAGAGTGGACTTTGAGATGAAAGAGCGTTTCTTCCATGGCCTTCTCTGGCCTGTCGCCAGCCTCGGCAGGGGTGGCAGACAGCGCAAGAGTGACAGCAGCGTGACTGGAACACAAATGGTCTCTAGCAAGCACACAGAAGCTCCTGCAGGCCCCATGGTTCCATTCTGCCAGGGCCTCCATGGGAAGCAGGTCCAAAGGCCGAGCGGGCAGGGAGATAGATGGGCACGGGCAGCTGTGCCCGCCATTCCTTCCGCGGGTTTTAAGGTCTGGCTTGGAGATCTTTGTGCTCAGGGGTCTCTCCCGGGCTGGGCTCTCTAGCTGGGCAGTTACCCTGTAAGATCCTCCCACCTCCGAAAGAGGCCGAGGTCATAGAGTCGACTGGAAAGAATTTACCATTGGGGAAAAAGAGACAAATGCCTTCTCTCTCCCCAGAAAGAGTCATCACAACAAAAATTCCTTTCTCCAGAGTTTGCTTCTTCCCTTCACGACACATCTCCAGTTTTGGTCCCTGATGAGAGCTTCTTTTCCTCTGGTTAGGGCTCCATCACTTGGCCCATGAAAAGCACTGCCCCTGAGGGGGAAGAACAGAAAGTGGAAGTTGAGAACAGGAAGCCTGAAATTTACAGATCAACTGAGACCTGAGCAGGTGGGTGAGTGTCTGGGGTCACAGGTGCTTAGATGACTGAGTTAGGACTGCATGGTCTACCCTGGAGCACCATCTCCACCAAGGGGGGGAGTGGAACCAAGTTCTATATTCTTTGCCCAGAGTCCTTGGTGGGAGGCGGTGGAGGGGCATCTACCTCTGCATGGGCTGGTGTACCCCAGGCAAGGATGTTGGGAGGACAGGGTATACTGTGGGGTTCCGTGCTCACCTGTGGGGTTGTGTCGAACCACAAAGAGGAAGGGCCGGTCCATGACAATCTCCTCAGGTGCCATGCGGGCTGAGACCAGGATGGCTAGGAGAGAAGGGACAATGTCTTAGGACAGAGGGACCTCTGTACCAGTGCCTGGATGGATCCCGGGGATTCTGGTGTCACCAGTCTTCCATCTGACAGCAGCATGGGGAGGTGACTTTGCCTCTCTGAATATGGGTCTTGGGGGTTGGGGGATGTCTTCTCTGGTTTCCTCCAGAGGTTGGGTTGACACCTCTCAGGTGTTCTCTCAAACACTTTTAGGGCTTACTGATCAGCAAGCTCCTTACATTTAGGTCACACTGTGAGACCAACCTGGGCTTTCGTTTGGAGGACTTTTCCACATTCAGGGGCCTTAGGAGTCCCAGGGAAAGTGGGCCCCTTTCCAGGTTGAGAAACATGTGGGGGAGTGGCATGACAGGACCACTGTCCCCGGCACAGGAAGTGTGCTCTGGGCAAAGAGGCCCATGTGGAACTGGGCAGGGGGGTCCATTTGGGATCTAGGACTAGTTATCCTGCAGGGTGAGTGAGGCACTGGCTGGTGGCCCCTCCTAGTACCCTTGGGCTGAGACTGGTGGAGCCTCTCCTGCCAGACTCACCCGTGGAGGAGGATGCTACTGTGCCACTCTCGTTCACCTCGATCTTGACTTTTTGCAGCGCTTGTGATACGTAGAGAAGCTCTTGGACTGAAACAGAGAGGAATACAGGGTGGATCAGCCACTGGTCTCAGAGCAGCTCCTTTGTCCTCTATAGGGGCCCATGACCCATGGGGATTAGGAAGCAGGAAAACCTCTCACCTGAAAGACTCGTGAAGTCTGCCTGGACGGGGCTAAACATGTCGGTCATCCCCAAGTTCTCCAGGGGCTTCCTGAGGTCAACTTCAGTTTCCAGGGAGAACCTGCAGGTGGCAGGGAGAGGGGAGACAGCTCAAGCCCTGCTTCCTGTTACTGGCAGCATCTGCCTCTCCCTGTCCCCCATCAGGTGCAACGGGGGCAGAGCAACAGGATAGGAAGTCATGGGAACATGGAAGAGGACTGTTTTTTGTTTTTTTTTTCTTCAAATCTGTTTGCAAAGCCTCTCTCTTTGCTGGAGGTTTCTAATATTAATGAACATTCTTCTTCAATCTCCTCACCCCCTTGAATCTGTGACTAATTACTTTCCTCAAATAAGGCAGTATTTTAAGCATAATTTTATTCAATCTGACTAGGGGGCCAAGGGAGAGTTCTCCTGCCAGGATGTTTGAATAAAAATCTGGTCTGTAGATTGTGTTTCAGAGAGCTAACCCTGAAGAGGACTCAAGCAGTGAGGTTTGGGGGCACTCTGCTTCCCACCAGGGCACAACTAATCGCCTCAATTTTTTTGTGTGTGGTGTGTGAGAGAAACAGAACCAGCTACCCAGATAAATTCTCCTCTTTCCCCAAGGCTGTCATTTTAGCATCTGGAAGTTGGGAATAAGCCTGTAGGAGTGTCCCGGCAATTCTGGAATTACCCAGCCTCAGCCATCTCCACCCACCTTGCTTTGTAGAAGGATTGAGAAAATCTGCTCTCCTGAAACTCCAGCCAGAAGCCATAGCTCAGGCTGCCCCATCTTGAAATGATTCCTTTTGTTCCACTGTTAGGATGTTGATTCAAGGAGGTGGGGGTGGGAGTACTGGTCCTTCCTGCTCTTGTGCATGTAAACCCATTCAGCATCTCTCCCCCACATCGTTTTTCCAGCTCTCCCTTTGGCTGGCTGTCACTGGGTATTTCTGGGGGTGGTCAGTATGGGGGCATAGTCTGGAAATTTCCCTCCAGAGGAGACAAACAGAGGGATGATTCAAGGGATCATAATGGAGCCCAGGCCAGAGCACTTCCCTCCAGCCTCCCACACATGCCCCCGCTTGGCAGGCATTAGAGATATGGGAAACTCAATACGGGGGCAGTAATTTCAGGGAACTGGGAGACAGGGAAGATCAAGACATTGGCAAGCATGGCGAGAGCCTAGAATAGCTTACTTGGGCAGAACCAGGAGGCGGGGCAGCCTGGTCATGTTGCCTTTCCACTGGCTGATGAGCTCGGCATCCAGAATATTGGTGAGGGCAGAGAGGGGCACATCTTTCTCATAGGGAGCTGCGATGAACATGCTGAGGGTCTCCCCATGGTAGGGCAATTCCAAGATGTCATAGTAGTGGCCATCAGGGGTGGTGAACTCAGCTATGAAGATAACCAAGATGGCGGGTTAGAAATGGCTCCAGCCTTTATTAAAATATCCCAGCCCTGGGTTTTCAGCTATTTCTCCTGTCTTCTCCACTCTTTCTGGAAGCCAAGCACCATTCCAGTTTGTTTGTTTGGTATTAGAATCTCTCTACCACTGAGCCACATCCCTGGTCCTTTTTTGCTTTTTTAAATTTTAAGACAGGGTCTCACTAAATTGCCTGGGCTGAATTGCTGGGATTATAGGTATGCCCCGCCATGCTCAGCTTCCATTTCCACTTTTGAGGCTTCCCTTCCCACTGTCCCCATTCAATGTTTGTTTATTTGTTGTCCCCCTGGCCACTGATGCTGGGGCATTGAATCCAGGGCCTCACACAGGTTTGGTGAGTGCTCTACCACCGAGCTACATCCCAGTCCACAGTCCATGTTTTGAGTGGCATTTGTTTGTTTTTGCAGCACTGGGGAGGGAACCCAGGGTCTCCTGCACACTAGGCCACCACTCTCGGGCCCTTGGTATAGAGCCCCAGCCCCTATTCAATGGTTTGATTTCCATTTCCCTACTCTTCTGCCAATTCAATGTAATCTGGTTTCTCTCCTTTTTGACCTTCTTGACCTTCTTTGGCCTCCTTCCAACACCCAGTCACTATTTCATTCCAATCCTCATCCTTTTAATCCCAAGTCCCATGTAGCCCTCCTCCCAGCAGGATTCATCAGCCCTATATAATCACGCCACACACCCTGAAGTGAAGAGATGGGGTCAGGTGGTTGACCAGATGTGGGCCTGAGGGAATTTCTAGATTTTGGCTTCATCCGCATGAGAAAAAAAACTCCTTTCTTCTGCTCTCATTATCCAAGTGGGAATATTTGTCAAAATTGGGGTGAATACTAAGGTTAAACAGAAATGCTCCCTATGATCCTTCTCCCCAAGAAGGCGACATTTTGGATGTTCTCTAGGAGACCTTGGGGAAGAGGGGCCCTTGTTGTGAGATTGAGAAGGGGGGTCTTGTACTTACTGTAGTTAAACTTGTTGGTCTGAGACATCATGGGCACGAAGACAGTGCTGCCATCAGACTTGTGGAAGAGGCGGCGGTGGGTGGCCAACTCTGGGAAGGGCGTCTTCCACTGGCCATTGAAGTAGAGGGCGTTCACCAGCACCAGGCGTGTCAGCTGGTCCACAGCCTCTTTGCCAAGTAAGTCACTGATCATACCTGTGGACAGCCAATTGTCAAAGGGATGTCCATTGAGGGGACTCAGTTAGAGGGTGAGGTGGAATGGGGTGAGTGGATCATCCTAACTGCTTCCAATTTGTTCCATCTTCCTGAGTCCCAGGAAGTCTTTTCTCACCACGCTTTCCTGATGCTAGGATCCTGTTCAGGATCAGGGTTGGAAACTTGACCCTGTCCATTGCCCCGATACTAACATCTGGTCATTGTGTGTACCAATGTTACTGCTGCTCTTACTAAATCTCATACTTTAGAGGGATGCCTTTGGTGTTGGTTCTTGAGAAAGTCTAATTAAGGAAAATATTAGCTACTGCACTCTGTTCTAAAGCACATGTGTCTCCAGGGAAGAGCGTGCTGAGGGGAGGCCCCTGGTGTCATGGCTCCCTTTCCCTGCCTGCTCACCTTTCGTGTGTCTCTTCACCCAGTCATTGATGATGAATCTGGCTCTGTCCACCTCTGAGAAGTCCACCTGCTTGACTGTGCTCCGGAACAGCCTGAAGAAGTGGGGCATGAAGCCCTGGACCAGCTTCACATCCCGCTGGACAAAGATGGCGTCTGTGCTGCTGATCTCGTCCTTGTTCCATGGTCCTATGAGCTCCTTGTACAGCTGACGGAGGGCCAGGGCCATGCCCTTCTCTGTGCCGAGGCAAGGACAGGGCATGTTACATTCATGTTGGGCCAAGGACTCCCAGATGGCCAGCCTTCCTCAGGAAGGCCAGACCCTACTTGGATACACATGGTTCTTCTGCCCCCTCAGAGGTCTCTGGAGGGAGATTTCATTCCAAACCCTAATCTTGACATCTCCCTTCTTTTCTTATAAGTCTTAGGACATACCCCTTTCTTTGGTTTAGAATATTTTTCTCTTTTCTTAAGTTACAAACCCTAATTTTTATAATAATGTTTATGCCAAATATTTCAGATGATTCTGTTTAATACTGACATAGCCCTGTGTAGTGGGCCTTTTTAGTATCCTCATTCTGTAGAGGAGGAATTCATGGTTTAGAGGAGTTAAGGAGCCACAGTTAATAAGGGTCAGTTCCACTGGTCTGTACACCCTGGGCAAGTCAAGGGCCCAGTGGTATAAGGTATGTGGGAAGAAGACGGGGCAGTCCCTCTATTGCACAAGGGTGGACCTGGCTGGGCTGGAGCCAGCCTGTCCCCAGTTTCTGCTAGATTCAGCCCCTACTCTATGAAGCCCACCTGACTCCCCGCCTCCCGCTCTGTCCTGTCTCTCACCATTAATGTTGAATCCCATCGCTGCTTGAATCTGCTTCTGGGTCTCTCCTCCAGTGGTTGCCTGCAGCATGGCCAGCACTGAGGCCACCCCGTAGGGCGAGAAGACCACATTGCGGTCCTTGGAGGCCCGGGCCACCTGCTGAAATACCTTCACTCCGAAGTCTGTGGCCAGATGGGCGGCCTGGTACTCATGCCGGTGCAGGGTGGACCCTTCAACAAAGAGGAGGGCCAGGCCCAGAGCCAGGCAGGCAAAGACTGGAGACAGCTGCATCCTAGAGCAAATGGAAGAGGGTCACATGAGGGAATGTTCTAGAGGATGGCTGAATGGACAGCCGTGGGCCAGCCTCCTCTTTCTTGCTGCCACCTGGGGATAGATGAACAGGGCAGCTTCTGATTCATTAAAGGATCACAAACAGTGCTGAGCCTGTCAAACTTGGCCTCCATCTGATTCTTTTCACTGGTCAGCCCCAGGGAGTCTTAAGCAATTTTTTTTTTTGTATCGGGGACTGACGCTTAACTGATGAGCCACATTCCCAGCCCTTTATCTATATATTTTAAATTTAGAGTCAGGGTCTCGCTGAGTTACTTAGGGTCTTAATAAATTGCTGAGACTGGACTTGAACTCACAATCCTCCTGCCTCAGCCTCTCAAGCCACCGGGATTACAGGCGTGCACCAGTGCCCCCGGCTTAATCCCATTTTTTACCTGTGAGAATCTTGCAAAATACCCAGCGTGTCTCCCAACCCCTCCAAGGGGCTGAAAGGCTAAATTACAATGACATCTTTGAACTGTGCAACGTTTTCCAATTCTCTTATCACATGTCCCCAACTACAGCTTCATTCGAGTTAGCAGCATGAAAACCCCCTCTCCTGAGGTGGGGAAGCAGCAAGCACCTTGCAGGAGAGGGACAGAGTAAGGTCCTTGTTTCTGGGTGACAGGGTTGTTGGTGGGGCCTGACTACCCTCCTGCTGCCAAGCCAAGGTGCCAAGGCAGGATTGGCTCAGAGCTACAGGGGTCTGGGGAAAGAATACAGAGGAAAAGTGGGGATTGTGGACGGAGGAAGCCCCCGGGTGAGAGGTGAGGGAATTTGCTTTTCTCCTACCTGAAGTTCTCAGAGGAGCCTTGTGACTGGCCGTTTGTCCTGCAGGAGCTGCAGCTGTCTAGTGGCTGCTGGAGGAGGGGGTGTGGCCTTCCTTCTTGACAGCGCTCTTGGCCTTGCAACCAGCCACAGCTGTGCTCCTCCTGGGCCGCTGCTTCCCTTTATACCAGATGTGGGCAGGAAATAGATGAACTCATGTTCCAGCCCCACCCACTTTCTGGCTCTGGAAGTTCGTCTGAACCGCCAGCCAGGCCCCCCTTGCACCTCCCTCTCCAGGGCTTGCCGAGGCGTGTGTGCGTGTCACTGTGTGTGTACGTGTGTAAGAGAGGGCTTGGGAACAATTGAGCAAGTCCTGATTGCCCGAGTCCCAGGGCCTCCCTTGATCTGACCACCCTGATGCCTGTGTTCCTCTCTCTTTGGTCAGCTTGACCCCTGGCTGTGCCAGATGGTCCATGATGACTAGGGTCCAGGATCACCTTCCCTGGTGCTCAGCTTGGGCAGAAGCAGCCCATGTACTCCCTTCCCGCTGGAGAAACAGGTAGCTGTGGAGGATCCAAGAACCCAATGGACTTTGTGCACTTCTCTCCGCCAGCGCGCTCTACCCAGCACCCTGGCTAAGCTCCTGGCTAAGCTCCTCCCTCCTCTGGGTCTCAGCCCAGTGGCCGCAGGCATGTGGTGTGCCAGGAGGTTGTCTGGGTTCTGACTGTTCTGTACTGGGCCTCCACAGAGGACTGCGGGTCCCTGCCTCGTCCCCACCATGTGCCCGCCCAGCTCCTGATGATGCACAGTTAGGTCCCTCCATGTGTCCAGACTCTCTTGGTGCCCTCGAGGACTCTCCTTGTGCCAACAGCACTCTGACTGGAGTTTGAGGAGTGCTGGGTGGGGTAGAGGTGGTAACCAGGGGTTACCAGGGTAAAGCTTTGGCAAGAATGGACCTTTCATTTCTTCGAGCTGCCTTTGGTGGCTGGGAGGGGCAGTGCCTTCTCCTCCTTTACCCATAACACTGAAGGCTGGAGCCACAGGAGGAGGGACAGGAGAAAGCAGAGTGTCAGTTCATGGTGGCTTTGCGGGATGTGCTTTTAGGGCCTTGGGCTTAAAGGAGGAAGAGTGACACTGAGTTCTTCAAGGGTGGGCGTTGGCTAGTGTGAGCCTGTAGGACCAGGGGAGTTTGGAGGATCAGGAGCCCTAAGCCATGTAGCCTGGATGCTGAGGGTGGAGGGGCCACAGGGGAAGGCCGGAGGCTTCCTGCAGGGAGAAAAATGGAGTTGTCTTCTTCAGGGTCCATGCGCTGTCATGCTCCTTGTAGGGGATGGGTTTCAACAGGCGGTCTCCATAGAGACAGCTGATGGCAGAGTCACAGGAAGTTTAAGTGGGTGGTAGCATCAGGATATTTGTTATGGATTTTTCTGTAAACAGATGCCAAGGGCAACCGCAGCTGAGTGGCTTTCCCATCTTGACTTTGCCTCCACTTTTGTTTCCTCCGTCGGTTCTTGGAGTCGGGTGGGGGTGGGGGCAGGGAATGAGGGAAACCTCAGTCGGAAAGTTAGGATCACAGACACAAGAGAGAACTGTTCCTGTGCATCTGTCTCTTGTTTATGTCTTTTTCCTTTTCTCAGTTGTGGTTTGAAGGACCTCAGAGGGTGGTTAGTGGTGAGGGAGAGGCAGTGCCCTTGACCTCTCCAAGGGAGGAGACCGAAGCCCCTCTCCAGCCCTACCTCCTACCCGCCATCCTTAGGGATCAGAGGGGAATCCCGAGAGTCTGGGTTGGGAGTGCCAAACCCCAAGGATTCAGAAAACAGTGAATGTGGTCATTTTTAGAAGTGGACCCTCCAGGTGCCCTGGTCCAGCCTCTTGATCACCTTAGTGGAGACTCCTTCCCTTCCCCTGAGTCATTGCCACAACCTGCCTGGCTCAACCATGAAGGCCTCTGCTGTGATCTGTGGATGGCCTGGGCCTGGCCAGGCAGAGGCCAGTTCCACCCCCGTCATGGACCCCATGCCATTCCAGAAAAGACACTCTGTTCTGTGGCACAGGAGAGTCGGGGAGCAGCTCTATGTCCTGATTGGGGAGGGGTGGGGGTGTACATCGTCCTTTGGAAAAAAGATTGACTCACAGGGAGACTTTTCCCAAACTGGAGGGAATCTGTAGGCATCTGTAGGTGGATGTTAGGAACTAAGGCGAGACCGGGCGGGCGGGGTGCCATGCTGGTTTGCTGACTTCTCCTTTGACCCCGGTCAGCTGGGCTGATGGTCCAGAACCCAGACTTGACCTTGGTCCCTGCCTGTCCTCTGCACGCACATGGCCTTGTCAACCCTTGGCGAGGTAGAAGAGCTGGCCTTCCGCGCGCAGGGTGCAGCTTCCTGCAGGCTGCTGGGGGGCTGCTGCCCCAAAGCCTCCCCACAACACCCTTCTGGGAATCTAGCCCGACTCACTGTGTTGTCACTTTTGCTTTTTATCCTGAACCCCAAACAACTCTGACCCAATCTCTCAAGCTCTGGCTGTTTTGTAAGGGGTCAAATGGACAGAGAGAGACAGAAAAGTCCGTGCTGTTGAAATAAGTGGATCTATGATTTCCGGAGGGTTGGAGATAAGAGACTCAATGACAGGGCCGTGAATTTCTGGGGGAGTTCCAGAACTAATTGGGAAAGAGAGCGCTATCTGACCCGCAGCAGGTGGTTCGTGACCAGGCCAGTGTCACATTTTCTGCCACCATCTCCCACCCTCACGTAGGCCCTGACTCCTCTGGGCCCAGATCACCATCCTCCTGGCGCCCCTTCACCCCTTCACCCCTTCACCCCTTCACCGCTGCCCTCTTGCCCTCTTTCCTGCTCTCTTGCTCTCTCACACCAGCCTCCAGTTCACTCCCTCTCTCTCACTTTCCCTTTGTCCCTGTCTCCTCTCCTCTTCCTGCATGTGATCTCTCCCAGGCTCCCACCTCCTCCTTTCTGCTCTCTGACTCAATCTCTCTTTCCCTCTCTTCCACCTTCCAGAATCCCTTTTACAGGCAAACACTGCTCTCAGGAGCCCTTCCTGTGGGAAGAGAGCTCTGCCTCCCCCAGTTACACAGACTCCCTGGAATGCTGGGCCTGGGCCCTGATGGCTGCTGATTTCAGTGGGAGAGCTGGGGGTGGGAGAAGGGCAAGGTCCTGCTAACTCATGGCGCTATTTCTGGACTGGTGGCTCTCCAAACAACACAACTCCCAAAATAGCCTGTGTTTGGGCTTGGCTCCCTCTGTCCCTCTCTAGGAGTGAGCCGAGCCGAGCATCCTAAGTCTCCACTTCTGTTCATTGAGGATCCTGGCTAGATGAGCCCAGCATGCGGAGTGTTGGCTTGTTCGGTTCCCCCTCCCCAACTAGTTCCTGACTTGCCCGTCTCTGTAGCACCCGACCTTTCTGTCCTCTCCAGCCCCTGTCCAACCTTGCTCCCTAAATTCTTTCTTTCTTTTTTTCCTTTCTTTGGTACCCAGGATTGAATCCAGGGGCACTTAACCACTGAGCCACATTCCCAGCCCTTTTTTATATTTTATTTAGAGTCAGGGTCTCACTGAGTTGCTTAGGCTGGCTTTGAACTCTCAATCCTTCTGCCTCAGCCTCCCGAGCTGCTGGGATTCCAGGCATGCGCCACTGCGCCTGGCTCCTTAAACTCTTACAGCACTCAAACCCATGCTGTTCCTCTGTGTAGCCCTTGCTTGTCACCTTTTCCTCCAATTCATAAAGTTCCATCTAACCCAGGAGGAGCCATCTCACCCAGTCCTGGGGTTCAGAGAGGCCGCACAGTGACAATACCACAAATGGAAGAATGGTGACCATGGAATTGGACCCAGTCTGCAGGCAGGGATGTGACCCTTAGTGACTCTGTGTCTCAAGGCAAAACTTAGCTTTTCGCGCCTCAGTTTTCTCTTTGTTTCTTTATTCTATGCCTCAACCCAGGGTCTCGGGCCTGCTAGGCAGGCACTATACCAGACCTCAGTAAAACAGATTCCCATCCTTCAGGGTTGTTGTGAGGTTTGCTTGAAACAGCATCTGTCCCCATGTTGGGAATTCTTAGATTCTCACCAAGTGTCCGCCACTCTCGGTGGGTGGCAACACCAGGACGGGAGCCCAGACAGCCTAAGCCGTTAATTTTGATATAAAGCAAGCTCCCTGAGGGAGGAATGCTTGGGCCTTCTTTTTAGCTTCGCTCGGTGGTTTGGCAGAGTATTGGCATGAAGTGCCCGGGCAGGGGATTGGCAGGTTGCCAAGAGGGTGGCTGCCAGCCCCACTCGTCCCTTTCAGGCCAGATCTGCCTGTTTCCACTCCAGCCCTGTCACTCACGCTGGCCCAATTTGCTGGCTTTCACTTCTTCTCTGGGCTTCAAGATCCTGTACGGATGCTACTCACGTTCCTGGCACATTCTGATTTCTTGAACATTCCAGGGACGAGGGCGCCTTGTTTCACCAACAGGTAAAACTGGAGCTGGGTTTGACTGGGCCTTTGGAGCCATCCTTTGCCACCACACTACCCCGGCATGTTAGTTCACTCTTATCCCTTGGCACCCCTTGTCTGGAAGTCATTTCTGCACTGGAATCCAACATGGCCCTCCACGTGTCTTAGGTACCTAATTTCCTGAGGGCGGTTAGTGCCGTTAATGTGCAATGGGAGCAAAGGATCTTCTTGGACCTCAGGCAAGAAGGAGGTTCCTCAGGCCCAGTGTGGCCACCAAGAGGAAGTCTGATGGACAGGGAAGGGTGGAGTGGTGCATGTAGATGTGACCACAGAGCCGGCCCATGTCAGCAAGATAGACTGCAGGGCACCTCGGGGCCTTCCTGGCTGGATTCCGTCCCCCTCGTCCACTTCTCTAATCACATCTCTGGATCACCCAGCTCTGATTCACTCCTTCATCCTGACCAGCCTGGTTCCGCATTCCCTGCATGCCTAAGTCTCCCTTTACATCATTCTGTGGACACATCCTGTTTTTATTAGACCCTGGTAATGTACGAATCTTGGCTTCCCCGACGTGGCCAACTATTCCTTGACGGTGTGAAACTCAGAAATGTGAACTTCTCCCTTCCCTGAAAGGGCATCATAGACACATGGGAGACAAAGACCAACGTGCATGACAGGATCATAAAAAGAGCATAAAACCGTCTGAAGGAATTTTAAATGTTAAGACTTAGGGAGTTAAGGGTGGAGACGTGGAGGCTGTGGAATATGGAGGGGACGTTTCATGGAGGAAGTGAGGCTGATGCTGAGCTGGGAGGGAGGCCCAGATGACTTCAGCAGAAGAGCAGAGAGGCCAATATGGATGGGGTGGGTTGGGGAGGCACAACGTACAGAACATTCCCTCCTCCTCCACAAGTCTTCTTCTCTAGGGACCAACCTGTCCCCAGTCTGTCTTGTCCTCTTGGTGGGCTTTCATGCGGTGGGTCTCTTTCTGGACTCTTCTACCCATCTGGTTGAGTTGGATGTCTGGATCCTGGCTGTGAACATGAGTCTTGTCCTGAGCTCCCACTGAGCTGGACAGACAGGGAGACAGTGATGGGGGTCAGTGGGGTCTTTGTGGGTGGTGGAGTTCCCAGGGACGAAGCGGCTCCTGAGGTGATATAGCACAGATGGAATTTGCCATGGGGCTCCAGGGACACACCGAGTCACTGACCAGTCCTTTCTTCCCGGCTTTCTTGCCAGATAAGACTCCCGCATGTCTCTTCATCTGAGTCACCCTAGACCCCCTCAAGCTGTCCCTGTCATCGGAACGTGACGGGGCTGTAGCTGCTTGGCTTGGCTTGAGCCTGGGCCCAGAGCCCTTCCCCGAGCTCCTGGTGCAGTTTTTCAGTTCTAAGTGCTGGGATGGCAGGTGCTGTGCGAGGGGAAGGACAGAGACCCCAGCATGTCTGTCTTCCTTTTTCTCCGACACAGCTGATTTGGGGGCCCAGCGGGAACCTCAGGATCTTCCCTGAGATGGGCTTTGGGGCCCCCCCCAGCACAGACAGGGCGAGTGCGTTCTCGTCCACAGGAGCTGATTCTCTTGCCTCTGTTCTGAGCAGTACCCTCTACCCCAGAGCAAGCTGGGCGTCAAAGGCTTCTCCGCTCCAACAGGTCCAAAGCAGACCCTCCAGGTTGTCATCCCGGCTGCGCCCCTTATTCCCAGGACTCGAGGCCAACCTGGGAATAACGGCACGCTCTCCTCCGAGGCCCCTTGTCAGGGGCTCTGCTGCATCCCTGCTGGCCCCCGCCTCTGTCAGGAACTGGCAGGGCTGAGTGAGTAAGGCTGATATGGCCCAGACAGTAACTGTCATTCAGATGGCAGCGAGGCCTTCCTGGGGCCGTGGGAGAGGGGAGGGGGCTGCCAGGTAGAGGAGGTGAGGTGGCAGGTATGAGGCAGCTCAAACCCACAAAGGGCCCCAGGGCCTGCTGCTCCACGGCTGGAAGGGCGGGCTGGTCCGGGCGCCTCCAACAGCACAGGAGTCAGACTTGGGCTGTCTTCTGGAACCGGCACACGGCCAAGGCCCAGGAAGCCAGGAGAGAGACCTGGGCCATTCCCCTGCCTCTCCCACTTCTCTCCAGCCTTGCAGAATCCCACAGGAAGTGCCATGGGCAGGGGGGCTTCCTCTTGAGCCACTGTTGCCAAAAGCTTGGCCTTGTCCCTGATGCCAATCCAATAATGAGGACATGGGTATTTTTTTTTTTTTGGTACTGGGGATTGAACTCAGGGGCCCTTGGGGCCCTGGACCACTGAGCCACAGCAGGGTCTCATTGAGTTGCTTAACACCTCTCCATTGCCAAGGCTGGCTTTGAACTAGAGATCCTCCAGCCAAGGGCTTCCTTCTGAGGGTCCAGCGGGGACAGCTTCTCCATCCTTCAGGGCCCAGACCCAGCCAGGCATTAGGAAGCCAGGGTGACAGCAGAGGGACATGAGGCAAAGCTCGAGGCTGGAGGAGAAGCCCACATTTGTAATCCCACATAATCCCACACGCCTGGAATTACAGGCATACGCCATCACGCCCTGTGAAGGCACAGTTTTGAGAAAAAGGGAAAAAGATGGTTTATTGCTTTGCTAGCAAAGGAGAAACACAGGGGACTCATGTCCCAAAGGATATGATTCTGTCCCTCGGCAGGAATAGCCGTCTTTTTAAAGAGGTGATTCAGAGAAAATAAGGTTAGGGAGGAGAGATCAGGGAAAACAGGATCAGGGAGGAGAAAATCAGGAAGGAGAAGATTAGGGAAAAAGAAAAACACACGTTTCATGGTGACAAGGGATTAGAGCATCAAGTGAACCCCTGTTCCACCAGGAGTGTCTTGCACCAAATCCAGATCCAGAGTTGAGGATATGAAGTCCATGCAGATTTGAGAATATGTCCTCCATCTGGGTGGAACCTCCTCATCTGTCCACCTGGGCTTTCTCCCTGGGCTCACACTGCCCCGCTGCATAAGGGACAGCTTGCTGTCCATGGTGGACCCCACAGGCCACTGAAGAGGAGGACCCAACCAAGGAAGAACTTCCATTTCCTGCTTCCTCCTGCTCCAGTCCTTTGCTCTTCATGGCCCTTGGGCTCTCCATGAATGGTCAAGCTTCTGGCTGGCGGCCAGCCCTGTCTGGACAGGAGGAAACCAAGAGGTGAGGAAGAGAACACTGAGTCCTCAAGACCAGAAATTCCACCGGAAAGCAGACAATGCACAGGGGAGACTCACCCTCTAGAGATCAGGGGGCAAGGAGCCGGACAGGCCCTTCCTGCTCCGGCGGGGTAAACAACCCAGGCTGGGCGGCCTCTGCTGCTCCTTCTCTTCCCAGTGTGAGTGCCAGCATCCAGGCAGGAGGGCTGGGCAGGGCCCCTGCACACCTGGGAGAAGCAGGCCCCTGAACATCAGGAAGCCAGTGTGACAGCAGAGGGACTTGAGGCAAAGCTCAAGGCTGAAGGAGAAGCCCACACCTCTAAGGGACAGAAGAAATGCCCCCAGCAGGCTAGAGTGCCCCTAGGTCCCCAACCCAGCCTCCCACGCCCCCAAGACTAGAAGAAGGATTGATGCCAAATCCAAAGACTTCTGCCTGGCAAAGTCTGGATTCGTGGTTGCCCCTGTTCATCTATTTAGGGAACTTTCCAATCTGCGTATTGATTCATTTTTAGGATTCAGAGCTCCGCTTGCCTTTTCTTCCGAGTTTTAGAAGTTCCTGTCCCCAAAATGCAGCAATGATGACAGCTAAAATACGAGTTGCGGTTGCTGTTTGCCAGGGATTTTTGCTTGCTCATTATTTTATTTCATTTTCATGAAACTCAAAACTGTGTGCGATAGCCCGGTGGAGCGCATGCCTGGAATCCCAGTCAGCCCGGGAGGCTGGGCTGAGGCAGGAGGATTGCGAGTTTGAAGCCAGCCTCAGCAACTTAGCCTGGCCCTAAGCAAGCAAAGGAGGGGGCAGCCGGCGTGAGCTGAGGAGAGGGGCTGGCTCCAGCTCCCCCAGCCCCAGCCTGGTTCTCAGTGCCTCGGTGGCTCCCTACCTGTCCCTTGCCTGTCTGTCCCCCAAAACTCCTTCCCCTATGGTGTGTCACTGGGCTCCCTGCGTCCCTACCCCTAGAGCTGCTGAACTGAGGACTGATTGCAACTCAGGTGTCCCAGAGTCAATCGCTTTTGAATTGTCATTCTGTGCCTTGGTCCAGTTGTTCCCAACCCCATCATCAGCTCACACACACCCAGGAGCTTTGCAAATCTCCTGAATCTGGGCCACCTCTGATGGTTGGAACCTGAATCCTAGAATCTGGGAATCCTGGAATCTTGGTGTTTGGGTGTTTCTGTTCTGTTGTTATTTTTTTCTGTTTATCAGCTGCCCAGATGTCTCTGGGATGGAGATAGTGGCCTTAGCCCAGATGAGGGAGTGGAGGGGCAGATGTTGGAGGTAGGGGTCATCTCATCACCCTGCAAGGAGCTGCCAACTGGCTGAGGGTTGGCCAGTCTTTCCAGAGGCCCTGAGGCTGGGTAACAAGGAGCCACGGCCAATGAAAGGGGCAGGGACAATGGGCGTGTCACCTTGTCCTTTGACACCCCCCCCCCCCCCCCGCTGTCCTTTGCCCCATTCATGTTTGTGGGATGGTTTTATGGACTTCAGACCAGACCTTGAGGTGAGAAGAGAAGGGAGAGAGAAGACAAGGAGCTGGTGGTGGTGGTGGTGTGGGGGGGGTTGGGGGATCTTCACCCTCAGGGTGCAAGGCCAGTGGGTCCCTCAAGTGCCTGGAAAGAGCTACTAGTGAAATGCCCGGGAAGGGCCCTGTGGGAAATGGCTTGTGAGGCAGCCCTTGAAGATAGAGGGTCACTACCATAATTGTCATCCACAAGCATTTCTGGGGCACTGCTTTCTTCTGCCCTGGAACATAAAAAGATGGAGGGATCTGTTGGGGAAAAAGGCAGGCGTTTATAAAGACCAGAGGCTTCCAGGGAGTCATGCCAGATGCCCCTTGAGGGACGCCAGGTGAGGAAATCAGCAAGGGGATGTCTGGGGCTTGGGGAAGGCAGACAGGAATCCGGGGACCTGACCTACGGCAGAGAGCAGGGAGTGTGGGGGGAAGAGGAGCAATATGGAGTCTGTCACACCATTTCTTGAAGAAAAAAAAAAAATGAGACCAGTTCCAGGAGTCTCAATTGAGACAATTTCATGTGGAGCGCCGGGACTCCTGGTAGAAGGGCCTGGAAGTGCAGAGCCCCAGTGGGAGGCTCTGCTCATGTGCAAGGGCCTGGAAGAGCCTCCCTGTTCCCGCTCTTCCTCCTGCCTGGACCTGCTCTCTTAGTCAGCACCTGTGCCAGGTGCTCTGTCTCCCCTACAGCTCTGGGGTGTGATGAGGCCCCCGTTATTCACAGCCTGAATGACTCCCTTGGGCACCCTCCCATCCTCCACAGCCCGGCCTGCCAGCTCACCATCCCCCTGGGGCTAGCTCCAGACCCAGACAACCCGACGTCAGTGGAAGCCTAAGGCCCCGCTGGGCGTGGTGGCCCACATCTGAAGTCCCAGCAGCTGGGGAGGCTGAGGCAGGAGGATGGAGAGTTCAAAGCCAGCCTCAGCAAAAGTGAGGTGCTAAGCAACTCGGTGAGACCCTATCTCTAAATAAAATAAAAAAATAGGGCTGGGAATGTGGCTCAGTGGTTGAGTGCCCCTGATTCAATCTCTGGGACCCCTACCGGCCCGCAAAAAGAAGCCTGGGGCCCTGCAGGGGACAACTCTCCCTCCTCCAGAGCCCCTGAGCCCTGGACTGGCCAGCTTCTTGGAGGGATCAGGCTGTCTCAGGAAGCAGAGAGGCAACCATCACGTTTGTAAGGCCTACCTCCTTCAGAGGGGACCCACTTCTCCTCCTGAGCCCTGGTTAGGGTTCATACTCATAGAAACCATTCCACTTTGGGTCTATCAAGTGCCTATTCTGTCCCTCAATTGAGACTCCTGGAACTGGGCTCATTTTTTTTCCAAGAAATGGCGTGACAGACTCCATATTGCTCTTGTGTGCCTTGGGTGGTAACTTGTTTGCTCAGGGAAAGGGAGGTGATGGTGGGAGACAGGGACTGAGCCCGGATGGAAAGCCCCAGTTATTCCTGTTATTTCTGAGAATCCCGAGGGACTTGTAGGTGAGAAGTCGTGTTGTGTCTGAAGCACGAGGCTGGATTTCCGGACTGATTCAGGGCCATGGCAATGGCCTCACACCAGGTGCAGAGCCGCGGGGACATCCCTCCTGGCCGGGGCGGGATTCCCCTGCCCTCCCTCTTGGACAGGGCTTTCCTGCCTGGTGTCCCGCTAGACCCAGCGTCTGGATGGACGGAAGTGTATGTGTGTGATTGGCATCTGCTGGGGCTCTGATAATTTCGGGGCTTCCCTTGGACTTTCTGAGTTTGTTGACAAACCCAGTGCATTGACCAGGGAAGGTCTGCAGGATCTGTGTGGGTGAAAGCCGGAAGCCAGGCACGCATTCATGAACAAGGGACATCACCTGCCACCTCTGTGCCCTCCCCCTCCCCCTCCCCCCACATCTGATTTCCATTTCCCCATCATCCATCTCCCGCATTTAGGCCAGAGGGCTCGCTGGCCTCTCCATGCCACTTCGTATACCTGGGGGTCATCTCAGCCACTCCCCTGGACACCCACCCCTCCAGATGTCCTGCCTTCTCTGCTTTTCCTAAACCTGGTGTCCACAGCTCCTCTCAAGGCTGGCTGCTCAGAGCCCACCTTTTCCCAAAGCCACCCTCCCCTGTCTATCCCTCCTTTGAACTTGGAGGCTCTTACAACCAGGTGTGCACAAGGTCGCACGCTGACCTGGTTTTCGATGGCACCGAACATGTTCATCTAATTTTCCTGCTGGATGGTAGGCCACCAGGGGGAGGAACCATTGGGCGACAGACAGCCTTCCTCCCATGCCCCTCGGTGCTGCACAATGTGGCCATGCTTGGGCCTGACAGCCGTGCACCTGCAAGCTCACAGCGCCTTCTGAGAATTCAATCAGGAAGAAACAGTTTAGGAGAGGACATTAGCCCTTGCTGGAAATTACCTAGGAGACAGTCTGTCTGCGGACATCCCAAATCCAATTAGGGAGACCTGGGCAAAACCTCAGAGCAGCAACAAGAAGCTGCCGGCATCCCTGTCCTCTGTCAGAGGGTGGTGCTGGGGCCAGAGGCGGGTTCTGGGGAAAGAGGGTCCAGAGACCATATTTGGTGCTGGATCACCAGGCTGTCCAGGGGAGTTGTTGCCTGGCCTTGCAAACATTGGTGGCCAGGCCACAGCATAGGTGTGTGGATGTCACAGGCTGTCATTTGATGACAGCAGCCATGGAGACCATCCAGCATCCTGGCCTCGTTCGAATCCCAGGCTCAGAAACTCTCCTGAGGCCTCCGGAGAGATGCGTGTGTCTGGGCCCCTGGGGATCGGGGCTCTGTCTGCACTGGCACAGCTGGCCCTCCAGCTCCCTACGCTGCTCTTTCGTGGGTCCGTCCACGTTGGCTGGCTCCTGGGTTTGGTTCATTGCAGAGTTCACACGTCAGCCAAGGACCAGCTGCTGGACTATTGATAAAGTCACCACAATCAAGTGATCTCATCTGGGTCACCAGCCACCTTCCTTGGCTAGCAGTGTCTTCCCTCCGCAATTCTGCACTTGCTGTTTGCATTGGTTCCTTAGAGGCAGGGCCCTATAGATCCTGCAGCATGGTGGACTGTCTGGTGCATGAGCAGATGGAAAGTAGCTCAGACCATGTGTTTTGTCTCCAAAAGGGGAGGGGAGGGCACAAGGTCCCAAGGGGCAGGGGAGGAACGAATAACTGTACGTTGATGGCACATCTTCCATGTGCCAGGCACTGGCTGGGTACGTTTACCTTCCCCCTCTCCCTCTCTCCCTCTCTTTTTTTTTGGTACCAGGGATTGAACCCAGGGTGCTTAGCTAGTGAGCCACATCCCCGGCCCTTTTTTATATTTTATTTAGAGACAGGGTCTCACTGAGTTGCTTAGGGCCTCGCTAAATTACTGAGGCTGGCTTTGAACTGGTGATCCTCCTGCCTCAGCCTCCTGAGCCACTGGGATTACAGGTGTGTGCCACTCACCTGGCTTACATTTACCTTTTTAATCTCATTTATTTATCCCCAGAGCTCATGGGATATTTAACCGTGTTCATTTTGTATAAGAAGAACAGAGGTTCAGAGAAGTTAGTAACCCACGCAGAGGTCCCTCAGCTACTGTGTGGGGGGAGCTGGGATTCAACACAAGTCTCCTTGCCCTGACCACCCTTCTTGGGTAGGAAGGAGGAGGGACACAAGGTGGTGAGGATGTACCTTCTGGATGGAGGGCTGGACAGGGCATGGAGGGCTGTGCTTGTCACCCACACCCAGCATTTGCCCTTGATAGCCAGACTTGGCAACTGTGATCCCCAAGTGAGGATTAAATGGTAGGAAATGAGCCTTGGGAATTTCCAGTCTGGATTATTTGAAGAGGTGAGATCATGGTGTCCTTCCTGGGAACCTTGATGGACCAGGGGTACACCCCTTTTCCCCTCTGAACCCTGATGAGGATGCCCCTCCCCAGCCACGTGAAGGAACCCATACATGAAGCGCTGCCCCGCTTTCTCCAGCACCCAGACCCCAGCTGTCCCTAGAATGGCATGTGGCACTGTGCCTCCCTGAGCCAGGGCGTGAACCCTCCAGGCCTCACCTTGCCCCCCATTGCTGATCTCCTTGCATTTCCTGTTCTTTTCCCCAGGGACCACATAGGAGCAAGAGAGGCCAAAGCCCATCAGCTTCCCATGTGACCCCAACCCACCACTTAAAACACCTGTCTTCCCTGCAGCACAACTTTTTAACTGGTCTGATTTTCTTCCTGGCAGGAAAATAGAAGTTGATAGAGGGCATGGGGGTTGCGATGCTTTGAATGTGTTGCCAAATGTCATATGTGGGAAACAACCTCCAAACTCATACGCCAATGGCATTTGGAAGTGAGGTGGTAATTAGGCCCCTCCTCTGTGAAGGGACTAGTGGCTTTGTAGGGAGAGACAGCAGAGCCGACAGAAGCTTTCTGTCTCACCATGTGATACCTTCTGCCATGTTAGGACATTGCGAGAAGGCCCTCACCTGATATGGGCACCATGTTCTTGAACATCCAGGTATCCAGAACCGTAAGCCCAATCAACCTCTATTATGTATAAATGACTCAGTCTCCGGTGTTTTGTTATAGCAACAGAAGACAGACTAATACAAGGGCAGAAAGGCGAACTGGTAGGTGAGGTAGAAGGAGTACGGGCCTATATGTAAGTTGGCTCCTGGGCCTGATGATTTCTTTGTCCTTGATCTGCAAAACTGGGGCGGGATGTACTGTTCCCGCGGCTTACTCCCTAACACTCATCCCTGCCTTCCACAGACTGTGTGGGAAGCTCCCAGGGCTGAATCCAGATCACTTTCCTGAGGGTTTCTTGCTGCCTGCGGCTGAGCTTGAGCCCAGGGAAGTCCCTGAAACACCAGTGCTCCAAGATGCCATCTCCTCTCAAGACCAGTTCTGCAGGTGGAGGGCAGGGAAGCCAGGCCCCGGAGCCTCAGGCCAGCTTGAAGACCGGTCCACTCCTCCATCACATCCACCAGCCTCCCTCCTGCCTGTGCTTCTATCCACTCTGATTTCCTCCCAGTTGAGTTTACATCACAGAGTTATTTTGGGAGGTCATGGGAAGGTCGGTGGGGATTAAAGTGATTCCTGGGGTGTGTCTTCACCAGGGCAGGAAGAGTTGGCGCAGGTAGGCAGCTTTGGCCTCTGCCCTGCTCCCTGCATGGCTCTTGGCCGTCTTTCACGTGTTACATAAGCCCTCTAACCACACCTTCCTGAGTTCTGGAGCAGGCACCAGAGCAACACCTGCTTCCTGGAGAGGTGGGGACGACTAGAAGGAGGAACTTGGGCAGCACCCACAGTAGGTAGAATGGGGCCTGACTCCGTGTGAGCACTCTCAGGGTCCTTCACTTATTTATTCTATTTTTTTTTTTTTGGTACTTGGTATGAAGCCCAGGGGCGCTTAACCACTGAGCTACATTCCCAGCCCTTTTTATGTTTTATTTGGAGAGGGGGTCTCACTAAGCTGCTTAGAGCCACAGCACTGGGCTGCTTTCATTCATTCGTGCCCACTGTAGCTCTAGCACGGTTCTAAGGGTTAGGATCCGTGCACAAAATAGACAAAGTCCCCTGGTTGTAGGGGGCTTGCATCTTCAGGGGCAAGAAGTGTCAGCGGGAGGCAAGAAATAAACCATTTCGTTATTTCAGATGAGATAATGAAAAGTCAGAGTGGATCCTTAAAGTGCCATGGGAGGTGGGTGGGGGTGGGGGAAGTTCCTCAGAATGAGATTTTTATCTTTTCTCCCAGACTTTGGATAATGTCACTCTTATTCACGATTTCCTTTTAAGGAAAAGGAGTCCATCTCTTTGGCCTCAGGGCCTCACCCCAGGCATGGGGCTGCCCACTCCTCCCTGGTCAGATCCAACTTGAATGAAGTGACTGGGTGGGCCACCAAGGGCAGCAATTTCGGAAAGTGAAGAACTGTTTTCCGTGTAGATCCCAGAGCACAAACCCAGAGCCCCATTCCCTAGGCCCCCCGCGGGAGAGCTGAGAGGGGCTGCGACCATCTGTCCAGTGTGTGCCCAGCCCGTGAGGCGCCTGCCTGGCCCAGGCAGAGATGAGGGGGCTGCATCCATAGCCTCTGGCTGCAGCCATGGCTGCTCACCAGGGCTGTGGGCAGCAGAGGTGCCTGGGCCTCTCGCATGCACAGGAGGAGAGACAGACCAGGTCAGAGGGAGGGGCCACGGCCACATGGCCGGGAGCATGAGGCCCGAGTGGGTCTGACCACAGAGGCAGACACTCCGCCTTGGGGTTTGGGCTGGGAACAGGCTGTTCTGCTCACAGTCACCGCTCGGCTCACATGGACCGCAGCAGGCAGCAGCGTCTCCTGCCACCGGCCCCCTCGGCAGCTGAGTCACGCTCCCCGGGGTTCACCGGGGCGCCTGGTCCAGAGCGGGCTGAGTCATCCGGGATGAATTGCTGGATTCTTGGGCAGGCCTGTCAGCTCGGCAGCGGCAGCGAGGCCCTGCTCCCTCGCCAAGCCACTCAGAGCACTCCCTCCTTGGCTGTCCTTCCTTCTCCAGCTTGGGGGCCCTGGCGGTGAGATCAAGACCGCAAGGAGGGCCTGGGGCCACTGCAGCTCCTTTTCATGCTTAAGATTCCAGACGGGTGACAGGGACAGGCCTGATCTGTCAGCTCAGGGACCTCCGGTCCCCTTTCTTTCACTCTCTCATTTTGTAATGGAGATAGGAACACAGCTGGGCTCAAGTGACAGAGATGCTTAGGAAAGCAGGGGACCCCGTGATGAATACTGGGAAGGGCAGCTTTGGAATCAGAGGAAACTTGGTCTGAGTTTAAGTCCTGAGCGAGCTGCGGCAAGCCTGGTTTCCTTATCTATAGAATAACTGAGTGATGCCTACACTGGGGGAATCCAGGGTCCTCAGAGGCGCGGGCTGTAAAGTGCACTAGGCAGCCCTGCCACTGCTCTGTGGCCTCCTGTGTTGGACAGGGAGGCCGAGAGCCGAGGTCTTTCCTCTTCTTGCTCAGGAAAACTCAGAGGGGAGAGGGATGAAGTGCCTGGAGGGGATCCTGGAGACTAGGCTAGGGGTGTGGGTTTGGCGGATGGGCAGATATTCCTAGAACCCCGATACCCTTCAACCCTGCAGGAAGGATCACAAATGAATGTGCTGGCTCCAAAGTATCCAGAAGTACTTGCTTGGTTCCCTCAAACCATAAAATAGGTAAAGACCAATGTATGGGTGCAACCATGGTCCCCCGGGGGGGCCACCTCCAACGTGTCAGACTCTGACCTTGTTCCATGCACGTGGTCCTGAATGGACTGGGTCCCTGCTGGCTTCCTCCCAGGCGTAGTGTACAGGAACACATCTCTCCCCAGAGGACCCATCTGTCCTGCAGGAGGGAGCAAGCTGGGACAAGATGGGATCACAGATGGTGACTGTGCCAGTTTCTGCAATGTCACCAGAGAATCTGCCTGGCCATCCCGGGTGCTGCCACCAGGTGGCGACAGTCATCTGATTCCCTCTGCTTTGGGAGCCTAGGTGTTGAAGGTTCCCCATACCCACAAACCCATCTGAGAAAGGCTTCCAATTTTTCAAAACAACTTTATTAAGAAACAGAGGAAGATACAAAATAAACCACCAAAAGAATTCACAGCACAGACACTAGATCCCCCCGGCCACCCAGAGAAACGGGCTGGGCTGACACTATGTAGGGGACTAGGGTCCTGTTTCATTGTTCTCAACTCAGCCTTTCTTGGTCACTAAATCAACCAGCTTACACTTTCTCTGGAGACACCTCGGGCTGCCTCTCCCAAGCCCCCCAATCCCACTTCCTAAACTGCCTTTTCACACAGGCCTTTCTCCACCTGGTCCCAAGATTCCTCACCCAGCACCTTAGGTGAGGCCTTACCTGACCTCTCTGTGCTTTCTTCACCCTTCCAATCCTAGGAGTCTGTGATTCCCCAGATGATCTATTTTTCCTCCCGTCATGACGCATGTAATTAAACTATGTTTGTGAGCCAGCTGGGTGGGCTGGTTCTGCTCCCTTGGATCAAATTACCTATCTTCCCAAGCTTGCATCTGAACTTGGTTTCTCTCCTGCTACGAACAACTTCTTGGGTGCTCTCTCTGCCAGTGTAAGACTGCGTGCTCCCCAATACAGAAGTCTGCACCCCTCTCCCATCACCCACTTATTTCACAGAACAGCTCAAGTTCTCAGCTTTCCTGCCAAGAAGAGTGGTCAAACACCTTGACCTTGCCACCCGTGGATCAAACCCTGCCCATCTCAGGTCCCCAACATCACCGATTTCCTCTGAAAGATTCTCACTTCTCTCTTGGTCTTCTTCTCCTTTGGAATTTTATCTCTGTAGATTCAGAAAATGACACCACTTTATAGATATAGTAAGACTACAGTTACAGGAAGGCTATTCCTTCCCAAATTATATTTTCTCTGAATTATCAAAAATTTTATCTAAATTATCTCTAAATTATCACTCTTGCCATTTTTTATCTTTCTCTCAACGTCTAGGTAATCAGTCCTTAATTAGCATAGTCTGATTCTCAGCTGGCTTTTGGGAATCGCATGGAATCTTA
Organism: Marmota flaviventris; assembly: GCF_047511675.1. Classification (NCBI taxonomy): domain Eukaryota; kingdom Metazoa; phylum Chordata; class Mammalia; order Rodentia; family Sciuridae; genus Marmota; species Marmota flaviventris. Next base: position 29,913,346 of record NC_092516.1, read on the forward strand.
GCAAGCTGGTCATTGGTCCCTTCTTCTGCAGTCACCGCTGTGTCTTTCATGTGGTTTCTGCACAAAACAGCTGGAATGCAAAACAAGACAGCCTCCTCCAAAGGAGAGGACAGTTTGTAGGTAGCAGCCCTACCCAGAGATTCTCGAGCTTTTATGTCAATACGTGCACGTCAAATCCCCATTCACACTAACACCGATGGAGAACAGGTCCGCTGAACTTCTTTCTAACCAATATCACGGAGCTGAGCTTCATGGTGTACAAAATACTTCCCTATGTCTCACTCCGATCCTCACTGCAACCTGGAGATGGGCATTCAATTCTCACTTTACCCATGGACAAACTGAGGTTCAGAGAGGTTAGGGAACCAGAGCAAGTTGACACACCTATCAAGCAAAAGAACCAGCACTCACTCGATGCAGATCTCTGCTGCCCCATTCTCCCCCTTTTTTCTGCACAAACATTGTGAAAGAGGTTTCTAGTCTTCTCCTCCAGACCCAGATGGCATTCAGTCCACGCACAGCCTGGACAGACCTCATGGGGAAAAGGACAACTGATGAAACTAATTGTCACGGTCCAAAATGGGATGGAGTGGGGATTTTTGTGGATACCAAAGAACGCTTCCCTCAGTGCTGGATGTGCTGGACGATGCCTCTCACTGGGCTTTCCAGGTCACAACTAAGGTGCTGAGGATTTGACTTGCAAATTAAGCTTGATGCTGCCCATCCTATTCATCTTTCACATTTTACCAGGGTTCTGTGCCTTCCTACCCTCCCTCTTATGAGGAAAATTCAGGATTTTCCTCCGTCTTCCAATGTCCCTGGGAAGCCATGTGTCACTTTGATCTCTTGAATTTTTCTGGGACTTTTCTGCGGGACATTTGCCATCTCACCAGTCAGGCTGTCTGCCCAGTGTCTCTATGCATTTCTGGAGAACTACTGTTCCAATCAGGGGAGAGGACATTAGCCCCCCATTCTACAAACATAGAAGCAAGATCTCCCAATCTTATCTGTTTTTTGACACAGAATCCAGTCTTGGGAAGCAAATGGTGGACTGTGTCCACAGTGCCCCCTACTGGAGATTTCCCGCCAGTGATGGTGTTTGCACAGCTTGACTGACTAGGGCTTTAGCATTTTGAGGTGGGAGATCTCTGGAGTCAGACCACTGTCTTAATCCTTTATAAACATTAATTCATTTCACAGATGTTATTGAGCACCTGCAATGAGCAATCACTGGGTGAGTTCTGCAGACAGAGCTACAACCAGGACAGACACCGTCTTGGCCTTCATACGACCCATCTCATACAGTGGGGTCTGTAGAACTGTTCCTTGGTTCCCAGATGGTCTGAGTAAGTGGGGGAACCCGACAAGACTTCTGCATTCTGGACATTCCACAATCATCCCATCACCCTCAGGAATTGCCTGAACTCTTTGAACCTTCCCAGGGTGGTACCTTAGTCCATCCCCATGCCCAGACAGGCCCAGCTCTGGTGGACCTTCCTCGCTGCTGGCCTGCTGGGATTCCCCTTCCTGGCTTCTCTAAGGATAATCTCATTTGTTCTAACCGACACATTCATTCTGGAATTCAGTAGTTACTTTGGAATATCACAGAAAAAGGCGTTATTTTCTCGAAGTAAATGTTCAAGCATATGTTATGTCATGGATGACGTTAACTGAAGTAGAAATGTGCATATGCGGATGATAGCACAAATAACTCAAAGAGAACTCGGTCTCCCAGATCACTGACTATTTACAAAGTTGGCCCTATTTCCACTCGGTCATTTTTCAGACATATTTTACCTTGATGCTATGACTATGTGATCCCAATTCCAAATTCTCCTCTCTCTCTCTCTCTTTTTTTAATTGGCTTGTGATTGCATCACATAACTATTTCTTCCACATAGTCTTCATAGTTGCCATACGTGAAGGCAGTAGCTCATTCCCCTAACAGACCACAATCTCCTGAGCTGTCACCCTCCAGCCGAGAAGCTTCCAGTTAATGACTCTAACACTGAAGGCAGCCATGAATGTCTTGGCGCTAATATTTTTTTCTATTGAATTTTTTTTCCAGAATATATTCCCCAAAGTGAGGTAAAGTATTCTTACAATCGTTTTTGCTTTTTTTTTTTTTTTCTCTTGGGTCAAATATTGCCAAATTGTTCTACAGGAAGTAATATTTATAGTGCCAAGAGTCTACATATTTCTCCGGAATGTATTTTTGAAATTTATTATTGACAAATGCAAGTGGTTTTTATTACTTGCTGGGTGCATGGTCTATCTGGTTCTTTGTCCAAATCGTTCTCTTAGTCATTTCATATACTGAGTTTCTTCTCATCAAATCAATCCTATATAGTTTTCTTATCTTATTGGTTTTCTTTGAATCTCTGTTATTCTTTGCTGTGAGCACATTTTTAATTTTTATATCACCAAAATTGTCCACCTGGACATTGATGATTCCCCCCACCGTTTCAATAATAAGAACTGTTCTCTCTGGAAAAGGATTTTCTTTTCCCTGACCCTAATACAATCCACTTTCCACCTGAATTTGTTCCAAATCTCTCTAGTTTTCATGCACATTCCACCGTCTGTGATCCCTATATGACGATTCCCTTCTCCATTCACCTCTCCACAGCCCTGGCTAAACACATTCACAGCCAACTCAACTACCTCAGCTCTATCACTGCCACCATACATAAAAAGGACCAGTGGCCACGGCTCACCTCTGACTGGATCCTTCCCTTGGTTTTCGCACCTCCCTCCCATCCCCATTGCTGAATTCTCAGGTTCCTAAGCTGGCCTGGCACCCACCCCAGTACCACCCTTGGCCGCCATATTGGCCTATGGAAAAGGACAAATTCCTTTACCTGTGTGTGCAGCCTAGCGAAGGCTGACGTCTCCTAAAGGGTATGTTGCTGAATAATGAAGGGGAAACCAAAAAACAGACCCCGGGAAATATAAAGAAAGCCTAACAGAAACGTTGCCTCGTGGAGATCTTACAACCCCACCAAGGCCTTGCCTCAGAATGGCTCTGGTGGGGGGCGTGGAGGGCTCCCCTTCTCTGATACCCAAACACTTTTTCCAAACAATTCTGCCAGGGATGCTTTCCTGGGAGCCTATTTCCTCCACAGGCTTCAAGACTAACACCTATGGCCTCTGCTTATGTCTGCATCTGGGCCCACAGGAAGCCCATACCATACTCTTCTGAGACCGCCTTCACTTCCCATGTCTGTCTGTGTCAGGCAAAGCATGTCACTGTCATTTACTTCAAGATCTCAGGCCTCTTCTGACCCCAGCTCCTCCTGTGTCCAGCTGACCGCAGCCCGTCCGTGACTCTATTTCATAATGCCCATGTCTGGCCTCCTCTGGCTCCTTCTCGACTCAGACGGCGATGACGTGACCTCCACCTCCCCAGGACTCTCCCCCGGCCTCTCTGCCAGGAATGGTTTTGAAGAATACAAATCAGGACACCTCTATACAAATCTCAGAAACCTCAACCACATGGTAGCAGCTACAGCAGCAGCAGTCACCCATGAAAGGAAGAGGTTCTATTGGCTTCTAGAACCTTCCCCGCCCCAGTGCTTCTGAGAGCTATGCACGCACCACTACCCTTGGTCCCTGCACATCAGAAGAGGGGTTGGCAGTTTGGCATTCGTGCTGAAAAGCTGCCAACCACTGCCCTTTGGGGAAATGTCCTTGGCCACCATACCCCACGTGGCTCTACTTCCCACCTGCCCCCCCACGGCCCCCCACCACCCCCATCTCAGCCCCTTTAATTGTCAGGAGAACGAACCCGAAAGACATGGATGGTCCCATTACTGAGGGACACCACCAGGTACCTGCCATCCACCATGGTGGTCACCCGGGGCTTTTCCAGACCGTGGTAGGCTGTCAGGAAGTCACCAAGAAGTGACCCCTTGGGATCCAGGATCACCACCTTGTTGACTTCTCGAAGGGTCAGAAAGATGTAGCCCTTCTTATCCACGGACAGGGAGCCCGGCTGGCAGCCATGCAAGCCCGGCCCCTTGTATTCCCCAATCACCTGGCCCAGCCCGTCGCAGACCACCACGCTGTTCTGCTGCCAATCTGACCCCACAAAATTGCCCTGAGGGCTGGTGGTCAGGAACACCAGTGCCCGCTGGCCCCGGCTGGCCTTGCCCCCGGGGATGAACCGGGTGGCCAGGCTGCCTTCCATGTTATACACCTCCACGTGGCCTGCCACACTGACAGCCACCCGGTCCCCACTGGGCAGCGCGGCCACGGCATGGCTGGCCTGGGTGAGGCTCAGGGCCCGGCGCCACTGCACTTCACCATCAGGGCTGATGAGATAGAGCCTCGCGCCAGCCGAGAAGGCCACTGTGCTCTGCAGAGCTGCCACGCTGCACGGGGAGCAGCCCTCGGGGACCGGCACGGTGCCCTTGTAGTCGCCGTTGAGCGAGAAGCGTTTCAGAGCCCTGTTCTGCTCATCTGCCACCAGGATTTCCCGGGGACCAAAGGGACAGAGCCCAGTGATTCGGGGAGACCGCCTGTCCCCAGGCATGCGCGTGGGGAAGCTGCAGAAAAAGATGGGTCTGGGGAGGAGGCCGGAGCCTTCCAGGTTTGGCCCCAGGGCGGGGCTGGGCTCCCGGGACATGGACTTGCCCCTGCCTTTGAACTTCCTCTTCTTGTTGGACCTGCAGCCCCTCTCGACCTGGACTCCTCCCTCTTCTTGGCCTGGCTGGGTACTGTCTCCTTTGGGGGCTTGGGCTCCATCTTCTTGGGGTGTCTTGGCTTTGTCCTCTTTGGGGGCCGGAGCTCCATCCTTACCCTGGGGCTGGCCTCCACCCTGCCGCTCGGCCTTGGCTCCATGCTCCCTCTGGCTCTGGGTTTCTTCCTCCCCCTGGGGTCCTGCCGCACCTCTCCCATCCTCCTGCAGGGGCTGCTCCTCCTCAAAAGAGAGCTGGAGCAGGTGGCAGTTTTTGTCCAGCAGCCCAGGGTAGAGTTCCAGCTGGGGCAGCAGGCAGGGCACTGGCCCCGGGGTCCAGGGGCTGCTCTGCAGCTGTCGGAGCCTCTGGGCAATGGCCCCCTCCAGGGAAAGGATCTCAGCCTCCCGACCCAGGCTGAGCACCCGCCGAGCAAAAGCAGCTGCCGCCCTGGCCACCTGCTCCCGGCCTTCTAGCTTGGCCAGCCTCTCCCGGGCAGCCTCTTCGGCAGCCTCCACGTGGGCCCGAAGCTGCCCCAGCACCTCCTGCTTCTGGGCCAGGAGGGCCCTGAGGACGCCCTCGGCTGCCTCCTCCACCTGAGTCCCCACCCTGGCAGCCTGCTCCCGCAGCCGGGTCAGTGCTTCCTTTTCGGCCACCCGAGTGGCTTCCAGCTCAACTAGGCTGCTGTCCACGCCGGCCAGAAGCTCCTCAAGGCCCGGCCTCCGGGCCCGCACTGCCTCAGCCAGGGGCAGGCAGGGGTGGTCCAGGTGGGGGTCCAGGCGGCACTCTCGGCAGAGCAGCTGGGAGCAGGGCTGGCACAGGAAGCGCAGGGCCTCCCCTGGGTGCTGGGGACACTGGGCTGCTTGGCGCTCCCGGGCCTCCTCGTCGTACCACCCGGCCCTGTAGCCCACCAGGTCCACCACGCGATGGCTGTGGGTCTGGCGGGTGCAGCGGTGCCCGTCGGCACAGGCCTGACACAAGTCGTCGGCACAGTCCAGGCACCGGGCTGTGGCTGGTCCCCCGGCACTGGTGCCCCCTACAAGGGGACACAGGGCACAGGCTGGCTTCCCTGCACGCAGGTCTCCGCAGGCCCGGGCCTTCACCAGGTCCAGGAGCCCATTGACGAAGAAGTTGGTCTTGAAGGCGGCCACCCCGGCGGGTGGCACGGGCACTGTCTCGCGGCACTCTGGGCAGCGGACGTGGCCGCCGTCGGCCAGCTGGGCCAGACAGTCTTGGCAGTAGGTGTGCAGGCAGGGCAGCGTCTTGGGTGTGTGCAGCTGCTCCAGGCAGATTTTGCAGGCCAGGAAGTCGCTGCTCAGGGCCTCCAGCAGGGAGGGCGAGGAGCCCTGGGAAAACATGCTGCAGGCAGGGGCAGGGGCAGGGATGGAGTGGCCTCTCAACAGGGCCTCCAGCCCAGTCCCCCTTTCTTCCCACCCTCCAGCACCACAAAAATTCCCTGGCCTGGGGTCTCACCTGATGGTCAGCAATTTCCTTCTGGCTTCCTGGGGCCTTGGCCAGTGGTGGAGCTTGGGAGCCTCCCTCTTCCTCTTCCCTTTCCTCCTCCTCTTCCTCCCTAGATACATTCAGCAAATGTAAACAAGTCAGTGCTTGGGGGTGGTGACAAGCCAGGAGAGGGCCTCCCAGAGCAAAAATCGAATCATCAGTGTTCCAGGCTCCAGGCCTGGGGCAGGTGTGGTCCAAGCCCTCCTGGTGACTCAGTGGGGGGGGGGGTCTGCCTGGACTGGGTGCTGGGTGGGAGGGGCAGGCAGTGAGGACACAGGAGAGTCGGGTGAGCACAGACACCTGGGTGCTGGCAGCTGGGGTAGGGACTTGCAGTGGGACAAGGGCCCCAACTGCCCCCAGGACCATTCCCCAGGGAAAGGGGTCCCACTTCCTGCCCTGACTTTTTCCTGAAATCCATTCTGGGACAGATCTCCGCCTGCTGGACCTCGGGATCTCCCCCGTCCTGACCTCCTCACTGTCACGAGCAGCTTCTCAGCCTTGTCTGGTTACCAGGAGTTCCCTTCCGGATATCTGCACTGGACCCCGGACCGCGACGTACGCGAACACCAAGCACGAACTCGATTGCCTTTTGAAATGCTGGTTTATTCGCACACCACACAAAGCAATACACGAGGTGGCTGGCACACAACTGCACGATCTTACTCTCAGGCGACGAGAGTTAGTTGTGAGCAAATACATGGAGTTTCCCTCGCGCTTATATACTCTATATGTTTACAACAAACTTGTTTATGTCTAACTTATCTAACATAAGCACACTACCTAGTTACATCATCAACTTATCTAACATGGGCATACTATCTAGTCATCCTATAACCAAAACATGTTTACAACTAAAAAGTCACTTAGTCACTGCAAAGTCCAAAACAAGTCCAAAACAAGTCCTTTTGCTGATTCATGTTGTTTATTCATCCTTGATGTTTACTCCTGTCACTCTCCTAGGGTCCTGCATTCTAGAAACCTCTGAAGGGTGGGACTGGTGAGCTCCCAGCACAGTGACAGAGAGGCCCTTCATGCTGGGACTTGGTGGCCTTTCCCCTTTGCCTACTGGGGGGTGGGAAGGGAGCTCAGAGAGTGGGAGGGGGTCTTTCCTGGGGATCCTGAGCCCTCTGGCCATGGAGGGGGGGTGTGGGGACAGTGCTGCCTCCCAGCTACCCCCTCCTGCGGCCTTCCGGGTCCCTCTTTCCCTCTCTCCCCTCCCTTCCTCTTCCTCTGGAGCCTTCTCTCTCTCCCTCCCTCTGTCCCCCACCGCTGCCCCCCACCCTGCTGGCTCAGCCCCTGCACCCCTCCTTACCCAGCCAGAGGGGACCTCAGGCTCCAGGAATGGCAGGGGGCCGAGGTCCGCACAGCGCTGTTTCTGGGGCCTGAAAGAGAAACAAAACTGAAACTAATTGGACTTGTGGTGCAACTTCCGTCCCCGGCCCGGGACACCGGCTCGCACCGGCGCAGGCCCCGCCCTCCTCCCCTCCCCGGCCCAGACCTCGCTCTCCAGGCCCCCGGCCCAGCAGGGCCGTCCGTCCGGCTGCAGGCCCGGGGCTCGGTCCGCCTGTCAGTCCCAGCCTCGCGCTGCCAGCTGAGCGTGTGTGTCGTAAACAAGGCATTGCCTGGGGACCTGCTCTCCGGAGTGCTGGTGCACAGGGTCAGAAGGTTTATTTGTGGAAATAAATGAGAGATCATCGGTGATGCAGAGACCGGGGCAGCTAGAAGCCAGTTCCCCGGGCCAGATCCACAGCATTGTGGACGCCCCAGCCTCCCCCGCCCAGACCCTTGACCACATAGACTTTTGCCCAGGGACAGGAGAGCAGCGCACACCCGAGGAGGACCTCTCCTAGGGGTCAGCCAAAGCTTCCTGGAGGAGGCAGAAGCAGAGGTGCATTTATGGAGGATACACAGGTTTGGGGTTCAGGGAGTCAATCAATGAGCATTCTGGGAATTGGAAGCTATGGTGAATGAAATATCCCACTCTCCTGAGAGGCTCCAGGTCATTTAGGATGGTTTGTGGGAAGGGGATATGTGAGCCATGGCGGATGGCGTAATAGAGGGAGGAAGCAGTCGATCAAGAGGCCTCCAGTTCACTGGGAAGGAGTCCATGTTATATAGAAAAAGCCAAAAGAATCATTGAAGGATAGTTTCCCCAACATCTTAAGAAAAATTTGCAGCACAAAGAGGTTGGAAGGAGGGCATCAAACACTCACAGACCCACAGTGAACACTCACAGACCCACAGTGAACACTCACAGACCCACTACACGTGACTCTATAATTGTCAGTTGAGAGCTGGGTCCTCATGGATTCGTCCATGTTAGCACCCCTCCCTGTGCCCCAATGACAGAATTTAAGTAAGAAACTTGACTGATGAGAATACACTCTATCAATAACAGAAGATCGAGGGAGGTGAATAGTGGGGTGGGGGCTCTGAGATATAGTAGCCAGAGCGGGAAGTAGAAACCCAGGAGTGAGGGTCACAGCAGCCATGTGGGAAAGCAGGAAGGAGGAGGTAGCCTGCGCATTGGATGCCACAGACCAGACAGTCAACCAGGATGAGGTCCGAAGAACACAGGTGGCCCCCAACTTAAGACGGTTCCACTTCCCTGCTTGATAAAGGCGGGTCAGCAACACACCTTCAAGGGAAGCCAAACTTTGTATTCTGAATCATGATCTTGTTGAGGATCAGAAAACAGTATCCTAAAGCAAAGGGCTGAGAAGTGATGTCAGCAGAAACGCCAATCTTCCCCGCCCTCTGTGTCCTGTTCTCCTTTCCCCCAGGCAAGCTACGGAAACTGGAAATTCCTCTTCCCCAAGGAGGGCACAGAAATTAGAATTCCTTTTCTCCAACTTAAGCCATAAAGCCTACTTTATGTAATCTTCCCCCCTCATTTTTATCTTGGATCTGGCCGTAAAGAAATTCTCTGCCATGCTTTGTCTGACCCCAAATCATAAGACCCTCATTCTGGAGGGGCCCTGCTCCGTACCTAGAACTAAAGAATGCTGCCCAGAGGCCAAGGAGAATCTGAGCAGCCAGGCCCTGCTGGGCTTCCCCAGGCCATCTTTTTGCATTAGGTTGTATGTTTTTGTTCCATGATGTCCTACACGGTTGTCCATGCTTCATCAAACCTAAGTGGAAAGATGGGCAGTGTACCCTGGAGCTTTGGGTCTTCAGTCTGAAGTGCCATGTAAGACTGTGGTCAAATACATTTGTTATATTTTTCTCTTGTTAAGCTGTCTTCTGGAAGCGGGGTGTTGGCCATGACCCTTGATGATGGGCAGAAATGTGATCCATGCCCTTTCTGGCACCTACCATCTTGCCCCAGGCTAGCAGCTGGTGGTGTGATATTCTCTTGAGATGCTGGGACCACAGGGACGAATAACCAGCATTCCCTAGTGTGCTAGGCTAGAACCTTTGGTGGGTTGGGTGTGTGCAGTGCATTTTTTTACTTATAACAGTTTCAACTTGAAAAAACAGCCTCTACCTCAGAGCAAAGCCTGTCCAAGGAAGGGACATGACCTTTGTCCTTAGAAAGACCCACAGAGCACTCCTAGGCACATTCCCACCCTGCTAAGCTGTTTATCTACGAATGAGATCTGCAGCGCCAGGTGTCCCTGACTCAGTCAGGCTAGGTGGGGACCCATAGCATCCCAGCAGCCACCAATCAGCATGAGACAGGGAAATACCTGGGATGCCAGATGACCCTCCCAGTAGTTTATGGTGGTTGATAACGTGTTGGGAAACCATGTAGTTCAGCACGAACACCCCTCTTGGTTTAAACCAATCAGTTCAAATGAATACCCCTCTTGTACTAACCAATCACCCCTACCCAACCTGTTCCCTCCAGTGAATGAGCTAATCATGTTTTAGAGTTGTTATTTGATTTTCCCGCGGTGTGTCATGATTTGCTAAGAGATGCTATGATGTATGTGGGGGTCCCTGCCTTCTCCAAAGAATGTATAAAACTGCTGCAAACCCTGGGCTCGGGGCCTCTCAGCGTCACCAGTTGCTGTGTGTGCGCGGAGGACCGAGCTAGCTCGCAATTAACACCTCTTTGCTGTTTACATCGATCTTGGTCTCTGGTGATCTTTTGGGGTCCCAAATTCGAGCATAACAAACTCATGATGGGCTTATCTGGATTATAATTCCCCATTGTAAATGGAGGAACATCTGTGTTGGTGCTTGTGTGTCCATAATTCTAGGCACACACCTACTTGCACACGCCACTGGCCTCCCTGTGGGCTAGTCTGTGCACACTCAGGAAGGATTTGTTGAAGGCTGCCTGTGGTCTAAGAGTGTGGGGTGGGTCCTGTGGAATATACAAAGATAAGACATATTCCCTAGCTGTCAGAGGTGGCAATCTCATAGGTCCTGTGAAGGACACGCTGCAAAATGAGGTGGAAAGACGATGCTTTGATGGAGGTTTTACCATGACGCTTGGTGTGGGGTGTGGTAAACACACCCCAACTGAATCCTCCCTACGACCTGGTGAGATCTGGGATGATAATTGCCTCACGTAACAGATGAGGAGACCTAAGGAAGTTCCCCAAAGTCATACAAATGCTAGGGGAACTCGGAAGAGGGAGTGACCTCTCCTATATAGGGCCAGGTATGGGATTCCGGAAGGCTTTGTGGAAGGGGCAACATCAGGATGGCCCCCCACCCCCTGCCACCCACCAACAATTGCTTAAAGCGCCTACAGTGTGTGTCAGGCCCCAGGGAGACAGTTTCCCCTGGAGACTGGAATTCTAAGTCCTCACCTACAGCCTGGTGATAAGCGTTACCATGGATACACAGAGATAGCACTAGAAGCCCAGGGGAGGAGGGGAGGGTGGTGCTGCTGGGAAGTGGGGGTGGGGAGAGGTTGTTGCTGGATTCTGGGGTTCCTGGGGGTGACCCAGGGGATGTTTTTCAGCAGAGGGACCACAGATCTGATGGATTGGATGGGTGCGGGGAGGTGGTAGGAGAAGGGAGAGGGCTTCCAGAACAAACGTTAAAGTTCCCAGTTGAGAAAGCTATAATGCCTTAAGGTAACCGGAAGCCAAGCTCGCCATCCTCTGTGTCCCGGGATTCCACATTCTCAGGTGTTGAGTCCATGGAATCAACCAATCTTTGGTGGAAAGTATTCAGGAAAAAAAAATTGTCTCTGTCTTAAACATAAGCAGATATATTTCTTGTCATGATTCCCTAAACAATACCTTATAACACCTCCCCTTCCCCCATCCCTAGGCCCTGACAGTTCTCCATTTCTTTCTTTCATTTTTTTTTTTTAAAGAGAGAGAGATAGAGAGTTTTTTAATGTTTTATTGTTTAGTTTTCGGGGAACACAACACCTTTATTTGTGGTGCTGAGGTTCGAACCCAGGCCGCTCGCATGCCAGGCAAGCGCGCTACCGCTTGAGCCACATCCCCAGCCCCTCTCCATTTCTTTAGTTTTGTCATTTCAAGAATTTATATAAATGGCCGGTCATGATGTCACATGCCTGTAATCCCAGTGGCTCAGGAGGCTGAGACGGGAGGATCCTGAGTTCAGAGCCAGCCTCAGCAACTGTGAAGCACTAAGCAACTCAGGGAGACCCTGTCTCTAAATAAAATATAAAATAGGGCTGGGGATGTGGCTCAGTGGTCGAGTGTCCCTGAGTTTAATCCCCGGTAAACCGCCCTCCACAAAAAAAGAATTTAGTATAAATGGGACCGGGGTGCTCATTGGTAGAGCACTTGCCTAAAATGTGTGAGGCACTGGGTTTGATCCTTGGCACCACATAAAAACAAATAAGTAAATAAAGTAGAGGTATAAAAGATGACATTAAAGACCTTAAAAATAATTTTTAGGAATGGAATTATAAAATATGAAACCTTTGGAGACTGGCTTTTGTCACTCAGTGTAGCATCCATCCAAGTTTTTGTATGTACGTTAGGGGTTCCTTCTTTTTACTTGCTGAGTGGTATTCCATTATTTGGATGTACTGCAGCTTGTTTATCCACTGACCTGTAGGAAGATGCTCAGATTGAGTCCAGCTTTTGATTATTACAAATACAGTTACTACGAATATTCATACACAGGTTTTTGTGTGAGCCTAAGCTTTTATTTCCCTGGGATAAATATACAAGAGCATGATTATTGAGTTGTGTATTTTAGTTTTATAAGAAATTGCTAACTTCTTTTTTTAATAATTATTTTTTAGTTGTTACACACAATACCTTTATTTATATGTGGTGCTGAGGATCGAACCCAGGGCCTTGCACATGTTAGGCGAGCGCTCTCCCGCTGAGCCACATCCCCAACCCCAGAAATTGCTAACTTCTCTTCCATTCCCTCACTAATGTATACTATCTGGATTCTCCACATCATTGCCAGAATTTAGTATTGTCAGTATTTTTAATTTATTTAAATTTTTTATCCATATATTACCCACTTCCCCAGCCATATATCTTCTTTGGTGAAGTGTCTGCTATTCTTTCTGCCAATATTCAACTGGATTTTAAAAGTTAATGTTGATTTTGAAAAAAAAAATCACATATTTTGGATACAAGTAATTTGTTGGTGATTTTCAAGTATTTTCTCCCAGCCTATAACTTATATTTCCATTTTGTTAACAATGCTATTTGTAGGATGGAGTTTTTAATTTTATGCTGTCCATTTTATCAATTTTTTTATTTTATAGTTCATTTTTTAGTGTCATGTCTAACAAATCTTTGCATGACTCAAGGTCACAATGATGTTCTCCTATGTTTCTGTTAGAAGATTCATAGTTTTAGCACTTACACATGGGCTCTAATCCACTTTGAGTTAGTTTTGCATATACTTTGTGACTGGGGCTTTGGTTTTATTGATTGGACATGAATATTCTAGTGCTACATATCGAAAAAAAAAATTCTTCCGATTTTGGATTTTCTTAGTATCTTGGTCAAAAATTAACTGACCATTAGTCTTTCCCAAACAGGCTTTCGTTGTTTATTTCTGAACGTCTTATTCTACTCTATCAGTCTATGTGGCTCTTCCTAGGCCAATACCACACTGTTGTGGTTACTGTGGCCTCCTGGTAAACTTTGAAATCAGATGGAGCGAGCCCTCAAAGCTTGTTCTTCCATATCTAAACGACTTTGGCTACTCTAGGTCCTTTGCATTTCCATATGTTTTAGGATCACCTTGTTAATTACTTACAAAAGCTTCCTGGAATTTTGATGGGACTTTAATTGAATCTACAGATCAATTTGAAAAGAATTGCCCATCTTAATACTATTGAGCCTTCTAATTCATGAACACAACATATCGTTTCATTGCTTTGAGTCTTTAAATCAGCAATGTTTTATAGTTTTCAGTGTGACAGTTTTAGCACTTCCTTGGCTAAATTTGTTTTGTTTTTTTGAGAATTTTAATATTTATTTATTTATTTTTAGTTTTCGGCAGATACAACATCTTTTGTTTGTATGTGGTGCTGAGGATCCAACCCAGGCCGCTCGCATGCCAGGTGAGCACGCTACCGCTTGAGCCACATCCCCAGCCCCAAATTTGTTTTGTATTATGTTTTTATTTTTACTTTATTGTGAATGAATTTTTTTCAGTCTCATTTTGTGATTGTTACTTGCTAATATATGAAAATACAACAAAGTTCTATGTATTGATCTAGTAGCCAATGACCTTGCTAAGAACACTTATTTGTTCTAGTAGTTTTTATTTTATTTATATGTTATTTTTTGTAGGTTCCTTAGGATTTTCTGCACACAAGGTCATGTCATCTATGAATAAAGACAGGAGAAAACAGGCACAGTGGCTCATGCTTGCAACAGGCTCATGCCTGTCTCTCTCTCTCTCTCTATATATATCTTTTAGAGACAGGGTCTCATTAAATTGCTTAGGGCCTCACTAAGTTGCTGAGGCTGGCTTTGAACTCTCGATCCTCCTGCCTCAGCTTCCCAAGCCTCTGGGATGACAGGCCTGCACCACCACACTCGGCCCATCAATCTTGATATTTGTATTTTTATTTTCATTAAAGTCGAGATATTTTCTAATTTCTTTTGTGATTTCTTCTTTAACTCATGAATTATTTAGAACTGTGTTGTTTAGTTTCCAATATTTGGGAAATATTCTTTCTGTTGTGGATTACTAATTTAATTTTGTAGTCATTTGCATGATTTCAAACATTTTAAATTTATTGAGCATCACATTATGTCCTACCATATGCTCTCTCCTGGACAATATTCTGTGTGTGCTTAAAAAATGTAGCTTGCTGTTTTTTGTTTTTGTTGTTGTTGTTGTTATTGTTGTTGTTTGTACCGAGGATTGAACTCAGGGGCCCTCCACCCCTGAGCCACACCCCCAACCCTATTTTGTGTTTTATTTAGAGACAGGGTCTCACTGAGTTGCTTAGGGCCTCACCATTGCTGAGGCTGCCCTTGAACTCAGGATCCTCCTGTCTCCCCTCCTGGGCTGCTGGGTTTGCAGGCATGAGTCACTGTACTTGTTTTCTCCCGCTGTTTTTAAGCAGTGTTGTATGTCTACTAGGTCAAATGGTTCCGGTTGTTCCAGTATTCTATATTCTAATTGATTATCCAACTGTTCTATTCAGTACTGGTGTTTCTATAATAATGAATGGTTGAACTGTTCATCTGTTATTTCATTTTTGCCTATTTTTACTTCATGGATTTGGGGGCTCTGTTGTTAGATGCTTACACATTTATAATGTTTATATCTTCCTTTTTCATTATGAAATGTCCCACTTTGTCTCTAATAATATCTTAAATATTGTCATATATGTGTGTGTGTGTGTGTGTGTGTGTGTGTGTGTGTATCCATACTAGGGATTGAACTTGAACCCCAGGGCCTTCTACCATTGAGCCACATCCTCAGTCCTTTTTACTTTTTTACTTTTTATTTTGAGACAAGGTCTTGCTTAGGACCTTGCTAAATTGCCAAGGCTGGCCTCAAACTTGCAATCCTCCTGTCTCAGCCTCCCAAATTGCTGGATTGCAGGCATGAGCCACTATAGCTGGCTCCAGTTTTCTTATTACTGTTTGCATGGTATATATTTTTCCACAATTTTACTATTAACCTATTTGTGTCTTTGATTCTTAAAATGTGCTTCTTATAGACAGATATAGTTGGATATTAGGTTTTGTATCCAGTCAGATAATCTCTGCCTTTTGAGTGTTTAATCCACTTAAATTTAATGTTATTATTGACATGATTGAACTGCTTTTGTTTGTTTTATTTTGATGCTGGGGATTGAACCCAGGGCTTTTCAAATGCTAAACATACAATCTACCACTGAACTATACCCCCAACCAATGTCTATCATTTTGATATTTGATTTCTGTCTCATATAGTTCTGTTACTTTAAAAAAATTGCCCTACCTGGTGTTAAAAATGCTATTAGTGTATTCTTTTATTTATTTATTTTTAAAGTATTTTGTTGTTGTTAGACTTCTATCTTATTAATTTATTTATATGTGGTGCTGAGAATTGAACCCAGTGCCTCACACATGTGCTCTACCACTGAGCAACAACCTCAGCCCAGTGTATTCATTTAATTCCACCATTGCAATATTTTAAAAATGATTTCTCAGGTTTCCCTAAATTTTATAGCATGTATCTTTAATTTATCAACACAGATTTCAGGTAAATACTGACTTACGTTCAATATACCCACATAGCATTATGTTCTCCCTTTGTTATTTTGCTTTACGTTTGCAAATAGGAATATATACTTAATACACGTAATACCAATGTAACACCAACGATGCAGCATTTTAATAATTACTTAAATAGTTCCATTTTAAAAAGCAAATGAAGGGAAGACAACATCTAGGTCCATCTTTCGTCTCTTGCCACATGTTTACCGTTCCTCCTGCTGCTCATTGCTTCCTGAGACTTGGAGCTGCCATCTGGTACCCTTTGTTTGCAATCTGAGGACTTCCTGTGGCACTTCTTGTTGGATGGGTTTTTCCAGCCACAAGTTCCCTCGGTTTGTATTTTTCTCGGAATGTCCTTATTTTTGCCTTTAGTTAAAAAATTTAAATGAGAAATTTACTTACACAGGATGCCTGACAGGAAGAGAACATTACCTAGGATACATTTCTTCTTTTTTTAAAGCGATTTACCACTAAAGACAAGATGGCTCTACGTGCAACAGCTACGTACAAAGAAAAAATTACAGAAATTGTCCTTGACTTCACCATAAACAATGAAAAAAATGGAAATTATGTAGACATGGTATATAGGAGTCTTCTTATTGTTCTTTTTGTTAACAGCTAACATAAATAACTTATTGGATTATTGAAATAAGAGTTCAATAGGAATGTTCCCAATGGAAAAAGAGGTCTTTGTTTTGTTTTATTTTTTAGTAAAAATAATACTTTTCCCTACCCTATCTCCATTTTTAAAAAATATTTTTTAGTTTTAGGTAGACACACTATCTTTATTTTGTTTTTATGTGGTGCTGGGAATCGGACCCAGTGCCTCATGCATGCTAGGCGAGGGCGCTACCACTTGAGCCACATCCCCAGCCCCTGTCTCCATTTGATGTTGGGGAAAATATATCATTGACCATTAAAAAACAGAAAGCAAGGAACTCGGGTGTAGATACCGGTGTGTTCAGGTACAGTAAAGGAATGGGAAGGCTGAAGTGGAACCAGATTACAGTTTTCTCCTTGAGAATGTCATTCTTGGTCTGTGCAAATGAAATCCTGGGATAAAACAGCAGTTTCTCTGTTTAGTAGGCACTTCCTGTCAGCCACAGGAACACGTCAGCTGCATCTTTGCCCTTTGCTTCCACCTGTACAGGTGTGTCTGTGTCATCGATGGACCACCCAGCAAGAGCAGAACCTGACCTTCCTCGTGGACAAATCTTGTCTTTCCAAAACAGGCTTTCATTAGTTTGCTACATGGTATTTGCTTCTTAATCTTTTTTTTACTTTATGCTTTATAGGTTTTTAAATGACAAATAATGATTGCATATATTTATGGGACACAGCATGATGGTTGTGTAAGGGTAAAAGAAATTGAAGTTAAAGCGTAAAAGTTAAAGGGTAAAAGACCGGGTATTGTAAAGTTTCTAAGCTGCAAGGTCTGAGTTAAAATGTAAAGGATTAGGTATTGTTAGGTTTCTATGCTACCTGTAAAACCTGAAATCCCTGTAGCTGTTAGGACAATACTGGAACTGCCCAGTAAATATTCCCACTGACTCCCTGGTTGTCTAATAACCTGGGACTCTGTGTAACTTGTCACGTAGTCATTTAGGCCCTAAAACCAATCAGTTTGAATGTGTACCCCGCTTAGAAGTGACCAATCACCCCCGTCCGACCTGTTCCCGCCAATGAATGAACTAATCATGTTTAGGAGTTGTTGTTCAATTTTCCCACGCCTCATGATGATTTGTTCTGATGTATACAAAGCCCCCCGCCCTCCCCCCAAAAAGTGTACTTAAGCACTGCTTGACCTCTGCTCTGGGCTCTGGGCTGCCCTCCCTTCTTGAGCGAGCCTGCCTGGAGCCTCAGCGCGCTGAATTGGATCCTCAATAAACTCCCTCCTGCTTATTGCATGAAGCCAGTCTCTTGTGGTCTCTTCCTCCGACGCTTCGCCAGACCCTTACAGTTGGATATGTGTGTACATTATGGAATGACTAAATCAAATGAATTAACATTGATAATCACCATTCCACCCTCTATTTTTATGAATTCAAAGGCCTCTTCATCTTAAATTGCACTGTAGAGCCATCCTGCCCCACCACCGTCTAATTCACATAATTATTCTTCATCAGGACTCCTTCCTTGCATTTTTCATCATAGCAAGTGCTACAGTCTCATTAGCTGCTGTCATAAAAAAGGCTCCAGAATCACTCCTCCCCCCAAGGGTACATACACAAGTGAGCAAAGTCATTTTTATTTTTGAAGGATATTTCTTCTGCCCCATCTCTTCCCCACCCCACTCCTTCATTCTCTGGATTCTCCTTTATACATACTTTGTACTGAACATTGACCCACAGGTCTACGATACTCTGTTCATTTTCTTCAATCATTTTCCTCCATGTTCTTTGGATTGTATAATTTTTATTAACCTGTCTGAGTTCACTGATTCTTTTGCCATCTTAAATTTGCTGTTGAGCCCTTCCAATGAATTCTTCAATTCAGTTATTGCATTCTCCAATTATTGAATTTCCATTTGGTTCTCCTCTCTTGCTTCCTTCTCCTCCTTGTTGCCCTAGGGTCTCCTTGCACACATAGGTGTAATAGGACACTTAGCAATATTTGCACCCCAGGCAAGTATTGTTAAAAAAGAATCATTACTTTCTGAAGGTAGCAATGCTACAAAATAGTTTATAATGTTTGTTTATGTAGAGTACAATTGAACAGGGTGAAGTGGTGTACACCTGTAATCCCAGTGACTTGGAGGCTGAGGCAGGAGGACCTCAAGTTTGAGGCTAGTCTCAGCAACTTACCCAAACCTGCCTCAAAAATAAATAAAAAAGAGTTGGGGATGCAGCTCAGTGGTAAAGCTCCCCTCAGTTCAATATCCAATATTAAAAAAAAAGTACAATTGAGATTAGGAGGTGTATTGGTCAGATTTTCATCATTGTAACAAAATTGCTGAGATAAACAACTTACAAAAAAGAAAAGGTTTACTTTGGTTCACAGTTTTGAATATTCAAGTTCATGGTCAGTTAGGGCATTGCTCTTGGGCCTACAGTGAGGGAGCATATCATGACATCATGGCAGGAGCTCATGGCAGAGGAGGCTGCTCACCTCCTGATGGCCAGCCAGACAGAAACAGATGGAGGCACCGAGGCTGTGGTCCCAATATCCCTTCAAAGGCAGGCCCCAGGTGACCTCACTTCTTCCCATGAGGACCCCATAGGCTGGGGACCAGACCTTCCACACATAGGGCCTTTGGGGAAAATGCAGGAGGGAGGGGGAGGGGGAAAGATGGATGGATGGATACTAAGTTTAGCTGGGTAGGAAGAAGCTGTGGAGTTCTGTCCCGAAGTAGGGCGACTATAGACAATGAAAACGTACTGCGTGTTTCAAAAAGTTGGAAGAGAGTCTCAACGTTTTCACCATGAAGGAGTGATAAGATTTAAAGGGGATAGGTACATTGACCCCGATTGCAACATTATTCAGCATGTATGTGCTTGGAAACATCATAGGGCTCCCCACACATAGGACAATTTAATGTTTTTATGCATCAGTTCAAATAAATTGAACTTTAGAGAAGTACATGAGAGTCCTAGGCGCAGCCTGTGGTCCTCCTCAGGACTTGCTCCAGGCCAGAGGTGGCCCCTTATGCTGAGAAGCCGTTGGGGCGATGGCTCTGATGGGTCTCTGCCTCATCTCTTGCTCCACACAAACCGACCGGCCTCCAGCTGTCCAGGCGGGACCCACAGCAGTTCTCCCTCCTCGCTCAGCCTTGGGTGAAGAGGCTGCCAGACTTTGTCTCAGTATTCTCGTTGGTGTGAAGCTGGAATTCCGTCATTTTAGAGTAACCAGTTTCTCTGTGTCACTCTGATTTTGGAGGCCTCAAGAATCCATTGGATAACCGGTGGCCAGTTGTCATGGCGCAGTGCCAGGGCCCCCAAATCTATGTTGTAGGCCATCTGGCAGTAGACCGTTTCTACCCCACTCGGCCTCTCTGACAGTTGATACGCTGATTACTTCCTTCTCAAACCTCGCTCCTCTCCAGGCCGTCACTTTCCTCCTCCTCTAACCATTCCCCTCTGCCCTTCTCCTCCTGCTCACAGGACACACCTGCCATCCCCATGCTACGACCTCCTCCTCTCCAAGCTGTCTTTGCCACCTACGGCCACCAGAGGGCGCTCGGTTCCCTGCTAAACCTGACCGCCAAGTGGGAAATGGTGAATTACCCAATCGTGCAGAAAACCCACCTCTGCCTCATCTCCAACCGGTCCTCATTTCTGCCCCTCCTCCGGATTTACAGCCTTTCATCTGGCAAACCCTAACGTTGCCATAACAACTGCCTCTTTCATTGTCTTTTCCTCCTTAGTCAATTCTGGAATTGGCTAATTCTAGAATTACTCTCCTGTATGGGGCTTCTGTATGGTCACTCTCTCAGCAGAGCCCATGGCGACTCTTCAAAGATTTCAAGGCAACCCCGTGCCCCTGCATGTCAGCAGCACAAGAGAGCCGAGGAGAGGACCGGAGGCCAGAGCCCCTGAGGGTCCTTTTGGCCTGTGGGTTGCTCCTGCCAATCATCAGAGGCCTTTCCGGTAATGCCTGACCCAGGGCCCCGCCCCCACCTCCCTTTCACATTAGGAAATCTCCCTCAAAGATCCTATTTCCTCCTTTAACTGCTCTTCCCACCAGGGCCTCAGACGTACAATCTATAGAAGCATCAAAAATATCAGTCATTAACATAAATGTTAATGGATATGCTTAATAATAAAAGCCTTTCATGTGATATTTAAAAAATCTAAATGACTGCCCCAACTCCATAACTAACATGATTTCTCAGTTGTAAGTAAGGATAGGATGGCCGTTAGTGATTCTTCCTCTAGCCCCAGGCTTCAACATGGCTGGCTGGGCACGGCTGGGCTTCACCTCCTGCCACACACGGAAAGACCTCTCTTCTGTATTTTTCTCTCTCTTGCAACATCCCCTTGCCTCTGTCCCCGGGATCCTTCCTTTAGAAAGCCGGTTCCCTGCTTGACCTCTCACCCTCTCCTTTGTCAGCACTCCGTGGAAGCCGCTCTGACCAAGGTCAACAACAACCTCTACCTTCTTCTCTGTGCTCCTCTCATTTGACTCTAGGGTTTTACAGAGACCTTGAATACCTTTCTCTTAACGTCTTGTCCTCCTGTCTCTCTTGATCCTCTTCCTGCCTGCCTGTCTTCTCTGTTTCTGGGTTCTCCTAACATTCTGACCCTAAACATAAGAGTGTCGTCGGACTTCCTGTCTATCCGTCCTTCCTCCCTGGGTGATCTCATCCAGTTCTGTGGCTTTCAATTATGTTGTGTTTTTCTTTAATAGGATGATGAATTAGTCTATTTTGTGTTACTATAACAAAATACCCAAGGCTAGGTATATTTATAACGACAGTTTATTTTGACTGGGTATGGTGACACATACCTGTAATCCCAGCTATTCAGGTGGTGGAGGCAGGAGGATTACAAATTTGAGGGCAGTCTTGGCAACTTAGCAAGACCCTGGGGACATAACTTGGTGGTAGAGCAGCCCTGGGCTCCATTACAAATACCAATAATGTGGGGGGACACCTTTCTCTCCATCATCATCGGGAAGTGGAATCTCTACAAAACCATGGGTGAACATGGACGAAGAACAATTAGTAGAGAGTATTTTTCTGGTAAGAAACAGAGACTGCCTATGTTTTAAGAGCCCGAGTTCTCTTCAACAGTCCCTTAGAGAGTCGTCCCAACACTCGGGTGGTCTCCCGATTCCCTGTGTGCACAAGCTTGGGCCCTGGGGTCCTCTGTTAGTGCTCAGGTGGTTCCATCCTCACCATCTTGAGAGTCACTGTTCTAGAAGAAGTGAGTTGGGGGTTGTCATTTATATGAGGTGCTCCCCAAAAGCACTTGTCAACGCAGGAACACTCAGAAGCGAGATCGTTGGATTACGAGAGCTGTGACGTCATCAGTCCATCCCAGTTTGAATGGTCTGACTGGGTGGTAACCACAGGCGGGTGGGATGTGGCTGGAGGAGGGGGGTCATGGGGCATGCCCTGGAAGGCTGTGTCCTCTCTGTGTCCCCTTCTCTTTCATTGTCTCTGTGCTTTCTGACCCAGCCAAGAGCTGAGCAGCCTTCCTCCATGGGCCCTTCCCCTATGGTGGGCTGCCTCACCCAGGATCAGCCTGCCTTGAGGTTCAAGCAGAGAAACCCCTGGGACTTGCAGGGCACATCAGGGCAGTGACACTCCTGGGCATCCCTGACTTATCAGACCACATCCCGGGTCTGGAGAGAGTCAACCCAAGTCTCTGCAAAGCACAGTCCATTCTGGAAAAAGAGGGAGGTGAGGCAAAAACAGCCTCCCAGGAAGGTTTTAGCTCAGCCTGGGACACAGGAAGAGCAGGCGAGTGGTCCCCTCTCCGACCATCTGGTCTACCCTGGTGGCGCAGAAAGAGATCCTTCCCAGGCGGTTGAAAGAGGGCTCCTCTGTACCCTGGGGAGAGAACCTCCCTGCTCCTGCATGTGTTAGGAGAAAGCTGGCTCTGCTAGCCATGGATGCCCTGGGGCCCAGCCTGGGACTGGAGAAAGCTGTGTGCTTGCCTGAGTCTGTCCCCACCACAGGCCTTGGTATGTCCTCGCCTGGTGAAGCTCCACCCAGCAGGCTGCTTCCCTCCTTCCTGGGTGCTCACTGGTGCAAAGGGGCTGGTGGGCTGCCTCACCATGGGTCCAGAGCAATGGGGTCAGATCAAATGGAGTGATGCTGAGGTCTCCACCCTTCCTAACACAAGGCACGTGTGAAATGTCATGCTAATAGAAAGGCCAGAGGCCGGGACTTCCCCAGGGCGGTGTGACAGTTGTTGACCAGCCTTGCTGGGGGGGCCTGAGGGCTGGGAGGCCCCTTCCCTTCCTTCCTCTGCACAGCAGGTTGGGTGCCTGGGGTGGGGAGCTAGGGGTTGACAGAGGAGCGCATGGCTTGGCACAGGCCTGGCATCCACAGTGGGTTCATAAGTGGATGGGCTCTTGCTGCAATTAGGACAGTTTGGACGCCTGGAGATGCCACCCTGAAGGGACCTGTCGGTGGCCTGTTTCTCAGTCCTCACCGGGCACTGTGGATCTTCTTTGCCCACAGACTCCATTTCATCTTACATAAACAGGTGCCGGTGCCTTACCCAACCAGGGGGCTATGGCTGCATCTCAGGTCAGGGGCTCCTGTGGCCACCCTCTGAGAATGGTGGCCTATCCCAGAATTAAGGCTGGGGACTCCTGCCTCCTACCCAGTGTCACCTGGCAGAGGCCAAGTCCCTGAGGGACCTGAAGACGAGGATGCTGGCAGCAGATCTTGAGATTTTCATGAGGCCAGCACCAGAAGAGGTGCCATGGGCCCGGAACTCTGCCCTTAGTCAATCTCCTGGCTCCTGGCTGCCTCACTGTTTATACCTGCATTTACCTGTCACCAGACTCTATCCGAGTCGCTGCTCTGGACCCACCCTGGCTCCCAGCACCGTGTGTCTCCTCTGGATTTGCCCCTTCCTCTGCTCTCCTGAGGCCCAGTGATTCCTGACCTCAGCAAACCCCAGCTCCTGAGCCTCCTCCACCTTGATGCTGGCTGACCCGGCTCCCCCGCATCCCCTCCCTAGCTCTGCCTCCCGCCCTCAGCTCCCTCCAGGAGGCACAAAGCTAATCAGGCTGATTATCGCCCAAGTTCAATTCCACTTTCCCTGGCTCCAACACGCAGTAAATTTCCTTAGCTGCTTGGCTCCCCGGTGAGCTCTGCCTCTTGTCAGGCAGCCCAGCCTAGGAAGCCGCCAGCACCCCCACCTGCTGTATCATCACGGTGAATCAGGCCCGCCCGACGTGGGGGTGTCATTTAAACGCCATCTACGGAGTCACATCGCACGATCGATCAGGTCCTCCGAGGTCTTAATGCCAAGACCTTCCTGTTCTCTAAAACACCACAATATAATCTGACGCAGGAGGTCTGGATCAGACAAGATGCTTTTGGAAAATGATTTTTCCTCCTCCACACATTTTGAGGGTAGGCAAGTGGCATTGGGGTCACTGATTTGTCAGGAGGTGGTCCTTGAACTTCCAGCCCCATTTCCTACTTGTCCCACTCCCCAAGGTCTCTGGGTGACTGAGGGTGACCTGAATCAACCTGAGAAGGAGAGGAAAGATCAGGATGCTGTTTATTCTCAAACCAGGGCCCCCTGGGAGGGAGAGAAAAAGCTACGCAGGCTTTTCCTTTAGCCTTGATCCCTTCCAGACAGGGGGAGGCTTGGCTGTGGGAGGGAAGCCGAAAATCTGGCAGAGATGAGTTTTGACTCAATTAACTTTAATGAGCATTAATAGCCTCTTCTATGCACAAGGCACTGTTAGGCTCTGTGGAGTCCAGAGGGGAACAAAACCCCGTCCTCACCCTCGAACAGGGTGGAGAGTGGGATGCGCCAAGTGTACATAGCAATGTCATGGAGACCCAGACGAGAGAGGTTAATTGAGAAGGATCCTATCCAAGAGGGCTTCTTGGAGGAAGCAGAATGGGAGTTGCAGTTTCTAGAGAGGAAGCTGTGGGCGGAGAATCTGCTGAAGGGAGAGGGTGGCATTCCAGTAGTCTGTGTGACCGGGATGTGGGGTGGAGGGAAAGATGGAGTCCTAATTCCAGGGACCTTGAAAACCATGCTGAGGAATGTGGAATTTGCTTTAATAAGAGAGTGAAGCTTCTGTGCTTTGGGCAGGTGAATGGCCTCATTGGAAGGAACCATGGGCTGCTGTCGGAGAGACAAACATGCAATAGGTCAGACTATGGGGATGGGGGGGGCAGCTGTGAGGCTGTTGGATGCTACCAGCTGGGTCTGAGCTAATGCACCAAAGGGCAGGCAGGCTGTGCACATAGCCAGGGGCGCCGGTGAGCCCCCACTTCCCCCCTCCAGGCCCCCACCAGAACCTCCTCCGTGTGCCTTGGTGTGTCTGCCCCCAGATGTTTTGCACATCTCCGTGTGCATTTGCATTTCCATATTTCTGCAAAGCCACAAGGTCTTCCTGTCATCTTGCCCCAACCCAATCCATCACTTTTCTGTGGTTGCAGGAGGATGCTCAAGAAGAGAGGAGGGATGCTGGAGAGAGAATAGTGAAGGAGGAAGCAGATGTTCCCTTTCTTCTTTTCTTCTCCATCGCTCCCTTCCGTTCTTCTCTCCCTCCATGTTGACTCTCTCTCGTTCACTCCTTCCTTCCTTCTTTCTCTACCTGTTTCTCTCTCCCTCTTTCTCTTTTTAGAACTATTTACATACCAGGCACCTTACAGGTATTCGTCCAGTTAATCTCATGTCCCACGAACATGTGACTGAGGGTCAAGGTCATGGACTTGACTGCTGGCCTTGTTGATTTGTAATCGCAGCTTCCCACCCACTGACGGCATGATCCCAGGCAAGTTACTGGGTATCTCTTTGCCTCCGTTGCCCTCCATTTGCACACGGAGGATGGTGAACAGTGCTTGGCACTTGGAAACTGGTCCCTGACTTTTTGCAGATGAGACAACAGGGGTCCAGAGGGAAGAAGTTACTTTCTCACACTCACCCAGGTAGTGAATGGCTTGCCAAGAATCGGACCTGGGCAGCCTCTGAGTTTGGCTCGTCTCTCCTGCTTCTCCACTGAGTAGATGGTAGGAGAGAGCAGGAAGGTGTGAAGGTGGATAATGTCCTTCCAGATGGGAGCTGGGGTCTGCAGCCCTAATAAATATCCCCTCCCATGACCACGGATGCCCAGACCTGTAGAGGCAGGATGCAGGTCTTAAAGTGAAGAATTCTGCCTCCATATATGTTTGAGGAGCTGAAGATTTGGATAGCAAATATGGAAACGAATCAAGGGTAGGTTAAAAATTTCTCATGGCTGAAGCCCCCGAGGAAATGACTGAAAACCTGAATGGTGCCTGCAGATTCTGGAGGCATCCACGAGGGGGCAGCAGAGTCTAGGCTCTGTCTTAGATGGGGCTGTGCGGTGGCCGGAGGGAGAGGTGTCCAGTACAAAATGTATCCTGAGCTGCATACCGGGAATCTTCACAAAAGCCTCTCCAAAATATTAAGTGACAGTGAAGAAGCAGACTTTAGAAATGACCTACTCCTTATTCAGTGGATTACCAGACTGAGTCCAAATATTCACATGATCCTGCTTTTGGTCCCCCAGTTTAACCCAGGGGCTGGATGAGAAAACTGGAAATAGAACCCAGGACTCCCTGTCTCTAGAGCTATGGAAAGAAATGTGACCATTCCAGGAGAACTGGTTCTCCCCAGGGGAAGTGAGTCCCTGTCTCTTGTGAGGTGGGTGGGTGTGGTCTTGCTCATGGCATTCTCTGGGACCAGAGGTGACGCTGGAGAAGACTTGGGATGGTATCTTTACGGAGTGCAGAGCTACCCCCTCACCACCTCTAGACCCCCCATCTCATCAAACCTACATTATGGAAGGAGGAAGAAAAAGGGCCTGGTGGGTGACACTGTAGACTGCTGGCAACCGGAGAAAGGTCTGGGAACCATGAAAATTCTAACAAAATTGCTTTTGTTGTTTTGAGTTATTATAAATATATGTTATTAATATTTATTCACGAAAAATCACAACCCATAAAAATAAGAACTTTATTCATAATCTTAGAAACCCAAAGATATATACTATGTATTTATCCTGTAAATATTTACATTATTTAAAAATAGACGCCTTTTACGAAGATGGGATGCAAGGGTCCTTAGACGAGCGTTTTGTAGGTTCCAAAGCGCAGTCCCGGGGTGGAAGCGGTCCCAGTTGCAAGCCTGTAGGCCGGGCGCTGTCCTTGGTGCTGAACGTGGGCAGGCGCGCTCAGAAGAACCTCCCAGGAAATGGGCAAGAAGGCCTCGCCTGGCATCACCACAAGCCCTCTGGAGCCTCCCCGGTGCTTCTACACGACTTCATAAGCAGAAGCTGAGTTGTTGTTTCTCTCTCCTCTTCCTCTTTGGTATGTGCAGTGGCTGTTTCCCAACAACTCCTGGGGCGCGCTCTCCATGGGGAAATGTTCCACCAAGCTTAGCCCAACTGGGGTCCCCTCACTCCCAGATCCCACGGCGCCACACAAAACTGCTTTGCTTTACAAGGCTGTCATTACCACCTGGGGCCTCTGAATTTGGACCTGAAGAGAGAAACAGAATTCAATGAGGGCTGGGCCCATGAGTTATTTGGGTTTTGAAAGCATTAGAGGCTCGGGCCTAGGAAAATCTCAGCTTTGAACTTGTCCTATTACCTGGAATCCAGCACAAACACATGGTATCGTCCCTCCCTCATCAGAAGCCTGGCCAGTGATTTTATTTTTTTGCCCCAAGATTTGCTTTCTCTCTCTCTCTCTCTGGGAAGTACAGTATCTGAGGCCAATCACACTTGGTGATTCTTCTGTCCTCAAATATCTACCCAGATGAAATAATATTAACGAGGTCATTAAGAAGTGGTCACCTTCTCCCAGGGAACCAGTCATGGCCTTAGTCTCCATGGGACAACCTGATGTTGTGTTTCTCCTGGGTGATGCAATAACATTATCTAAGACATAACAAAGATGTTTAAGCTGAATTTAATTAAGCCTCTAGACCTAACCTCCAGTTTGTAGGAATTACTGAGGATTAAAGGACAAGTTAAATGAGACCACCAGGAAATAATCAAACAAATACAGAGTATGGGCCCCTCCTGCAGACAACCATCCTAGACTTCCAAAACGACACAATATATGTTTAAAAGCCAGTTATAGATACAAAGGCCAAAGAAACAACAAAATTCACCAAGTGAAATTTATATCCACATATGAAAAAAAAAAAGTTATAGGGCTGGGGATGTGGCTCAAGCGGTAGTGCGCTCGCCTGGCATGCATGGGGCGCTGGGTTTCTATCCTCAGCACCACATAAAAATAAAATAAAAATGTTGTGTCCACCTAAAACTAAAAAACAAATATTTAAAAATTTCTCTCTCTCTCTCTTAAAAAAAGTTATAAAAGATGCCCTTAGATCAGTTGGAAAAATTGGTTATTGGATGATATTGTGGAATTATTATCAACTTATTAGGTATAATAATAGTATTTGGGAATATGCGTGGAGGTGTTTTGAGAGAGAGTGTCATAATGTTTGCAATTGACTTTCAAATGGCTCAGAAAAAAAATAATTAATTAATTTCCCTCCTTTTAAAAATACTGGGGATTGGGGCTGGGGATGTGGCTCAAGCGGTAACGCTCTCGCCTGGCATGCGTGCAGCCCGGGTTCGATCCTCAGCACCACATACAAACAAAGATGTTGTGTCTGCCGAAAACTAAAAAAATAAATATTAAAAATTCTCTCTCTCTCTCTCTCTCACTCTTAAAAAAAAATACTGGGGATTGAATTGAGGTGTGCCTTGCCAACAAGCTACATTCCCCTGCCCTTTTTATTTTAAAACATTTTCTCCCTAAGTTTTTTTTTTTTTTAAGAGAGAGAGAGGAGGGAGAGAGAGAGACAGAGAGAGAGAATTTTAATATTTATTTTTTAGTTCTCGGCGGCAGACCAACATCTTTGTTTGTATGTGGTGCTGAGGATCGAACCTGGGCTGCACTCATGCCAGGCGAGCGCGCTACCTCTTGAGCCACATCTCCAGCCCTCTCCCTAAGTTTTTGAGAGAATCATTAAGTTTCTGAGGCTGGCCTTGAACTTGCAAACCTCCTGCCTCAGCCTCCTGAGTCTCTAGGATTGAATGATTGAATTGATAGGTAGATATGAAAAAAGAAAACATGACAACATGTTAAACATCACTATCTGGGTGAGGCATGTAAGTATTTACTATTGTTCTGATGTTGATGGTTGCTTAAAAATTAAAATAACTAAATAAATTGGCCATGATGGACATACTTACAGTGGAGAGGGAAATCACAGAGGAGGAAGAGGGAAGGTAGATTCCACCTTCTCCACCTTCCCTACCAACTGCCCTCCCAAGTTATGCTCATTTCCTGGCCGTGTAGTCCAGGGACCACTGCCTGGACCAACAAACCATACACATGGCTTTACTTGCTGAAGGTCCTATTGTGTCCTGGGGAAGATGGCACCTCGGAGTGGAGGGAGGTGAGAGTCTCACCCAGGCTGTTCTTACCTTTTTTGTAGGGTCTATGTGATTCAGAGAGGGCTGGAAGTTACTGTAGATGGCGTCCAGGTGGATGTAATCTTCTCTTTCTAGAGGAGGAGAAAGCCCCCCAGAGACAGGTGGTTAGGAAGATAAGGTCTCATTTCTGCTCACCCGAAAGAGGGCGAGCGGGTTCATTCTACACCCTTGAAACTGAAAACATGGCAGACTACCTAAACTGCTTCACCCCCAAAGCTTCCAGTTATAAGTCTTTTGAGGCTGTACATTTCTTTCTGAGTATAGTCATAACTGCCCTACAAGTTCTCATGCCAAGTATTTTCATAATCTCTTACATCCAAGTATTTTATAACTTCCATATGATTTCCTGCTTAACTCATGAGTTTTTTAGAAACTTAAATAGTTTCCAAAGATACAGAAGTTTTTGTTTTCATTTCCAGAAATTTTTGGTATTGACTTCTAAATTACTTGCATTATGGTCATATAATGTAGTCTGACTTTTATATTTGTTTTGAAAATTTGTTGAGGACTTTTTTTTGTGGCCTTGTGCATGTCCATCAAATGAGTCTTCTATATTCTCGTTATAATTATGTTCCCTTCAGTTGTTGAACACGATGTTCTGTATTATACCAAGGCTTCCAGTTACTGGGTACAAGCATTCTATATTCCTGATGACTTTTTGTCTGCTGGATGAATCAGTTACAACAGGTATTTTTAAAATCTCCCACCATGTTGGTGGACTTGTCCATTTTTCCCCACAGTCTTGTCAATCTTCGCTTTTCGTATTTTGAAACTGTACCTATTGGACACTAGTGGGACTGTGTCTAACATAGTAAGCCATTTTCCAATATAGATCCTTTCTCTCTCTCTAACTTAAAATTTATATTCCCACAACAAATGTAGAGAACAACAAATATTTTGTCTAGCAATCCTGTTTTCCTTTTTCCATGTTCTTTTTATATTTCTCTGTCCATCTGTTTTCATATTCCTCTCATCCATGATAAACAGCTAGATTTTTTTAAAAATTCACTCTTTTAACTGGAGTGTTTAATCCACTTGCATTTTTTTATGACTATGGATGGTTTGGATACTTTCTGCCACCTTATTTTGTGCTATTTGTCTTCTCATTTTTCTTTTCCTCCCCTTTCCTGCCTTGTTGTGAATGAACTGGACTTTTTCCTCATTCCAACCTTCCCCTTCTTAGAAGTTAAAGACTCTTCTGAGAAATTTCCTCGATGCATGATTTTTCATCTTTGCAATTTAAAAACTTTATTTCTAGAACTTTTAACATGTGCATTTGACCTAACAAAATCGAATGTTAATCTCTTTGGTGAGATGCAACTTACTTGCTAATGAGCTTACCCACTTCTGGGCACAAATCTATGTCCACATAGGCCGTTTTGTGTTCTAGAGAAATCTAGCACTGTCAGGTAGCCTGTGCCTCCCCAATGGTCTAGCCAAGCAGTGACCAGGCTTATGCCCTGCCCAGGGTCTTGCAGGAACAAGCCGTGGAAATTGGGTTTCCAATGTGGCACCAAATATTTGGGAAATGGCAAATGCTCCCCTCTTGCCCCCTACTTTTTTTTGTACTAGGGATTGAACCAAGGGGTGTTCTACCATTGAGCTACACCCCAGCCCTTTTTATTTTTTATTTTGACACAAGACTTCACTAAGTTGCCCAGGTTGACCTCGAACTTGTGATCCTCCTGCCTCCACCCCCCACTTCACTGAGATTACAGGCATGCCCCACTGTACCCAAGCCCCCTTCCCTCCTTCAAGCACCAGTGTTCCCCCTGGTCCCTCTCTGTGTGTCCCCACGCGTTCTGAGTCCAGTGGAGTTTGCCCATACCTTCGCAGATGTCAAAGCCAATGTTTCGGAGGGTCCCAGGGACAGATCCACCATTGTCTTCTTGCCACTGGTACAATTGAGACACTGTGGCCTTTTGCCTGTTGATAGAGATGTACAGAGACCCCATGATGATCAGGGAGCAGGGACGAGGACCCAAGGACAAGCTAGGTCCCTGCTTTCAGCTTCTCACTCTTCACCTCGGGGTTGGAGAGACTGAAGACAGAGGATCTGAGCAGAGGGAGGAGGAGGGGGACCTGGAGGAAAGAGGGGAGGGGCAGCCGTGGCTCACCTCTTCACCTCTCTCCTGGAGCGG
The DNA here is from genome assembly GCF_047511675.1 of Marmota flaviventris. NCBI lineage: Eukaryota > Metazoa > Chordata > Mammalia > Rodentia > Sciuridae > Marmota > Marmota flaviventris. Next base: position 29,944,423 of record NC_092516.1, read on the forward strand.
AGCGTGAACACCAGGAGGACCACGATGACCAGCAGCACCACGGCACCGCCTGCGCCCGCGAGTCCGTACACCAGGCTCTTCTGGATGCCCCACTCACAGGTCTCTCCGCTGTACCAGTGAGTCTCTGTGATCAGGCAGCTGAGATGGGGGAGAGGGGCAGCGGGGGTGAGAGTGGGGTCAGCACCAATCTCAGAGCTGGGCCCTGACCCCTGGGTGTCTGAAGCGGGGAAGGGGGAAGGAGAGTGTGGGGCAAGGAGGATGGACGGAGACCAAGCCCAGTGTCCCTGGGCTGGCACTTCAGTGGGTCCAACACCCAGTGCCAGGCCCCTAGGTTTGCCCATAGTAGCAACCCAGGACTTGGGACAGCTGACCCAGCCCTGGACTTCCCTGGGCTGCGCCCCAACGTGACCCTTCCACCCACCCATTAATGGTCCTCATTTTCAGTTCTCCTTTCTATCCGGAAAATCTGTCCCCCGCCCTGATCTGGGGCCCCTGTTCCCCCTCTGAGGCCCGGCTCTTTTCCTCTCTGACCAGCGTGGAAGGTCCTCCCCCAGGAAGCTGTCCCAGAAGGACCTCGCAGGCCTCCTCCTGAGGGGGCTGAGGCAAGTGAGAGGAGTGCGGCTCCCTGCTGCACCCCCAGTGCTCTCGCCGGCTGCCACTGTCTCTAATTCGGTTTAGGTTGGCAACGTCTTTCTTGGCTTTTGTCCCTCTAGGACTGGGCTTCGTGGCCTCCCTCCTGCCCGTGGAGATGTGTGGCCTTCTTTCCCTATTTTGCTCACAGGAGATGGCGGTCCTTTCCCTGGAAGCAAGCCCCTGCTTCCATGTCAGGCTGCAAATGTCCTGAAGCTGGGACCCTCCTTCTGCTCCCGGGGAGCTCACCCCGCCCTCAGTGTCACCCAGCACAGAGAGGACACCAGGAAGAGCAGCTACTGAGCCTATCTGGACCTGGCCAGGGGGCTTGGCCATGCATGTTCTGCCAAGTCCTTTGTGACCTGATGCATTCAGGAGATGCTGGGATCCAGTCCCATGACCTTGACCTTCAGACAGCATCTTGGGTAGACCCCAGGGGCTGGGCGGGGGCGGGGGGTAGGTGGGGTACTCACTAGCACTGGGGGCCACTGCGCTGCAGCTGGCACTTGCCGTAGTGGCAGTCCCACGAGGCTTTGAAGCCGGCCATGCAGGGCGTGATGCAGTAGGGCTTCTGGTCCTTGTACTCCACCGTGAAGTAGGGGGCAAATTCCTCCCCAGCCTTCTTCCGGCATTCCTCTGAGGGGACACGAGAGCGGCTGTGATCAGGCGCCAGGAGCCCTGGCTTCCCACTGCCCCCTCACCTCTCCAGCTCTTCCTGAAACCACCGTGTCACCTACCTTCAGGATCGTACTGGGTGACTGTAATGTTCTGCACCTTGGTGGCAGTTGAGTTGAAGCACAGCAGGGCTGTGAAGGAGACACAAGGAGCCTTTATAACCAGCCGGTCCAGGGTCCCCACGGGGCTGAGGCGTGTGAGGGGGGTGGGGGTGTGACAGGGACACAGGAAGCGGCTCTGTGCAGAGGCAGGGCCAGCCTCTCTTCCAGCTCCCAGAGGCCCTGCCGCTCCCTGGGTCCCTTTTCTCTCTCGATCCCCGCACCTCTCTCGATCCCCGCACCTCTCTTGTGTTCAGAAGATTCACTGCATAATAAATCACATTGGTCCTCACTTCCCAGCAGCCCCAGCTGTCCTGGACCCTTCCAGTGCCCTGTAGGACTCGGCCCGACTCCACTGGGCTCTGCGGCCTCCTTTTAGAGGCTCTCTTGGAATCTGCCAGTCTGAGTGAAGGGCCGAGGGGCTGATTCCTGGATCTCAGTGAGCTGCCATCTCCCTCCCTTCCCCCCACCTCCCAGGATGACAAACATGAAGGACTTCTCTGGCAGCCCCACCTGGACGCAGGAGCCCACCTGTGCAGGTATCATTGTTGCTTATCAGCTCTCTGGTTGCATTCTCGATTTTTTCCTTCACCTCCTCGGTGGCCTTCTTGAAGATTTCCTTGTATTCTGGGGTGAACTTGGTCTTCAGGATGATGTCATGCTCCACCACCACACTGCCCTGCCTGAGGAGGAAGAGACAATGACGTCCTGTCCTTGAGCATCCTCCCCTGGTGGCCTTGGTGCCCGCTCTTCCCACTGGCTCTGCTCCATCTGCTCTCTTGGGGAGGCAGAGCTGGGGGAGGGACCATTAAAATGGTGACCTGAGGCCTCCTAGGTAAGTGCTCTGTCCCAGGCACCACGGTAGGCCCTTTGCCACAGGTCTTTCTATAATGGCACCTAAGTGAAGCCTTCGACAATGGGAGGAGGGGCCTGGGCAGCCTCCAGGGAGCCTCAGCCATGTGGTTGGATGTTGGTGGAGAACATGGAAAAGCCATCCTTAAACTGTCACTAGATGTAACCCAGCAACACTGAGGTGACCTGAAGGAGGCTTGGTCTCAGGGTAGGTGGTCACTGCAGGGGCTCTCTCGAGGTCACATCTCCCTAGGGACAGGTGAAGGCCTACAGGAGGTCTCTGAGCCTCTTAAAATGACATGCAGAAATCCAAAGGCACAGACATGCATTTTTTTTTTCTAATCACATATATTTTTGTCACCGCTAAAATGATCTCCAGCTCCCAGATGATTGAAATTCCAATCAAAAAGGGACAGGCACGGTGGTGGCACACGCCTGTATTCCCAGCAGCTCCGGAGGCTGAGGCAGGAGGGTTGTGAGTTCAAAGCCAGTGTCAGCAAATTAGTGAGGCTCTAAGCAACTCAGAGAGAATATGTCTCTAAGTAAAATATTGAAAAAGGCTGAGGATGTGTCTCAGTGGTTAAGCACCTCTGGGTTCAAACCCTGGTGCAAAAAAAAAAAAAAAAAAATCCCAAGATTAGGGTTTAATTTATTTAGGGTTTAGAAGTCAAGGTCAGTGCCCCTAAGAGAACAATGCAGCCAGCCCCGGAGTTTATGAAGGCCATCTCCTGTGTTTACAGAAGGAACCAGGAAGTTTGATGATCAGCAACCTCACACTGCAGGCCCCAGAGAGCACCTCTCAGGGAGCACAGGGATTATGTGTACCCTAAGAATGAGTCTTTTCTGGATTTAAAAACACAGTGAAAGTCTGGCCTCGTAAGCACCATCCAAGATTCCTAAATTCTAGAAGTCTAATGCCCTCTTCCTTTTTTCTTCTTGATACAATATTGAGAGGCTTAACTATCAACAGCAGATTTGGGGGAACTACTCATAGAAGAAAATTAGAGTATCACATTGACTAATACAGCATGTGGAAAAATCAAATTATACAATATTATCTATTAGAATGTGCACTATAGGATAATTACATGAATCATAATGTAGCCATCTCTTAAGAGCCATTGCAGTCTAGTTCCAGGACCCCTTACAAGTACCAAGATCCAAGGGTGCCCAAGTCCTTTGGTCCTTTGGTCCAGCCCTTACCTAGCATGCCCAGGGTGCAGACTTCAGTCCCCAGGGCTACACACAAAAAATAGCAATGCTGTTTAAGTTCCTTATGAAAACTGTCCATCATGGCTCTGCTAACCCAGGAGAAGAGATTTTCCTCATGATCCATGAGGGACTCAGGGGACTCGTGCCAGCCCTGTTGGCCAGCACAGATCAAATGGTTTCATAAAATTGGGGCGGCTCCTAGGGGAAGATTCTACAGGACAGAATCCCAGGAGGGCGGGTAGGTGAATGCAGGATGGGGTGGACTTGGGAGCCTTTCCCCTGGGCGCCTCCCTCCCCGGGCTCAATTATTTGGCTTCATCTCTGAAGACGAACAGGGTATCTATCCCTGGCTCCCACTGCGGCTTTGGGTTTTCCAGATGGTCTCTTCCTGACATGACAGGATTGAATCTCGGCTCTGCCACTCTGTAACGGACCCCTGAGGTAAGTCGCTGCATCTCTCTGAGCCTCAGTTTTTCCATTTGTGCAATAGAAACAGCCCGGCTGGCCTCCCTCACTCCTGATGAGCATCCAGTGGGGAAAAGAGGCAAAATCATCGTTGAGAGGTGTTAGGGGCTGAATGGTGTTACAGTCAGCCCCCCAATTCATGGGTTGTAGCTCTAATCTCCGAGCCTCAGAACAAGATTCAGGTGAAGTTAAAATGGAGCTATTGGGATGGAACCTAATTCAATTATTGATTGTTGCCCTTATGAGAAGGGGAAATTTGAACAAAGAGTCAGCCAAGATATGCAAAAAGAGAAAAGGACCATGTGAGGACCCAGCAGGGAGGTGGCCATCTGCAAACCAAAGAGAAAGGTCTCAGGAGAAACCCACGCTGCCCACACCTTCATCTTGGACTTCCAGCCTCCAGGACTGCGAGCTCACTCTCTCTTGCTGAAGCCCTAGTCCACGTGTTCCACCAGGGCAGCCCTAGCAGGCTAGGACAGACGGCCTGGTCACAGTGGCCTTTATAACTAGGACCGCTGCTTCCACTCCGAAGGCCCAGCCCCAGATACGCACCTCAACCCTGTGATGTTGACTCCTTCATACTCAGGGATTCCAGAATAAATTGTGTTCATCTGAAAGGTAAGAGGTCATTCTATCATCCCAGAGGTCCCATCTAGGGGTCTGCTGGGCCTTTCTGTGGAACATCAGGAGGGTCAGCATGGCCGCCCTGTCCCTCACCACCTCTCAGTCCTCCTCCCCAGTTCTCCCTGGAATGGAAAGATTCCTTCCCAGAGACCAAGGTTCCTCCACCCAGCAGCCTCCAGAGGAAGTTGGTTTCCTGTGTCCAGCCTCCCTAGCAAGTCCGAGGACATGAGGGAGCCGAGAACTCACAAGTCCATTGAGGAAACAGCCCTCAGGTGCTTTCCTAACCCCTCTGGACTCCTCCCCGGGGGAACTGAGGGGCCCTGGGGACTTGCTCTCCCAGGTTTACCTGTTCCGTGAATGTGTCATTGAACTTCTTGAATTCCTGAGAAGACCGGTCCTGTAGCTTATCACTGTATGGCTCACTAGTCACGGTCACGGTCAGTTCCATTTGAGCAGTGACCGTCTGTGGTGGTGGCTCTGGAGGGAAGTGACAGGAGCACCACTTACTGAGCAAGCATCACCTCTGGGCTCCCTACCAAGGAGCCCTGAACCCCCCAGAAGCTCACCCTGGGTGGAGGCAGCAACCTGGGTCTCTCCCGACCCTCTGTCCCCTGGGAAGAGAGGTAAGTATCCTCTAGTCCTCAGGGATAAGGGATGGAGCACAAGGGGCCTTGGGTCTTATATTCTCCTAGAAAATTCTACCCATATTGCCCTGTGCTCTGTTCCTCAGCTTATGATGGGGTTACATCTGGATAAACCCATCATAAATAAAAAATATCATAAACTGAAAGGCATTGCGTCCACGAACCTACAGAAAATCATAACAGAAACCCTGTAGAGTGCCCGTCGCTCCCCTGCACCCCCGGGTGACTGTGGGGCTGGCTGGGAGCTGCAGCTCTGCATCTCGATAGAATATACCTGACATCCCTCGCTTGGGAAAAGATGCACATTCACACTTTGCAGTACGATTCCCACTGAATGTGTATCACTTGGGCACCAAGAGAAAGCCCCCAAATCCTAAGTCGAACCATCCTGAGCCGGGGACCGTCTATGTTGCATTTTATGGTCAAATTCTGGGCCAAATTGGTATTTTGTTCCAAATTATACCTTCTTCTTTTATTCACTTAAAAATGTTTTTAACTCTCATCATTAGGTTAATATCAATCCCCAAAGTGGCCATGCTTCCTGCCACACGCCGCAATGGGACAGGAACAGGTGCCTAGTGGGACACCCTGGGCCTGGCGCTGGGGAGAGGAAGGGTGTGAGGTCTCACGTACCAATCTCGATGCTCTCCACCACATTCTCACACAGTGGCCCATAGTAGAGGCTGGGACACTGACACTTGAGCCCATCCCAGAGACCTCCATTCTGGCAGACATTGGTCAATAACTGACATCGATCTCCTGTGAAGCCCGGGGGACAATCACAGGCCACTCCTGTCCACTTCCCTCCATTCATGCAGGTCACTGAAAGGCAGAAGGTCATGGTCAACCACATGATTTGCACAGCATATGATAGTGGGGAGTGTGTTCTCAAAGATGCTGTCTGATGGGATACTCTTGTGAGACCTGGGGTGCGCAGGTGAATTAGGATCATGCCCACTTTACAGACAGGAGAAGGGAGGCAGGAAGAGGCCTGTCCAAGAGTCCAGGCAGAGGCAGCCTGGACCCCCCTTCTCAGAGTTCATCTTGCTTTACTTCAGCACATGAGGAAGGAGAAACCTGGTGTCGTGACAGGTGACACCATCAGGACCGAGGAAGAGAAAACAGGAGGCGGAATAAGGGAAACCAGGGAACCGGACCAATCGAGATTCCATGAAGGTTAAGAATGAATGTGGTCATTGTCCCTCAACCCCTGCGTCAGAAGGACTCATTACTGTTAACATCTCTTTAGGATGCTTCTCATATTTCCTGGCTCATGGAATTTGAGGGGGAAGTCTAGACATAGTTTAAAATGACAGGAAGTGGAGGCAGGTGAGGTGGTGCACACCTGAAATCCCAGTGACTCAGGAGGCTGAGTCAGGAGGATCGCAAGTTTGATGCCAATCTCAGCAACTTAGTGAAGCTCTCAGTAACTTAGTGAGACCCTGTCTCAAAATAAAAATAAAAAATAAAAGGGGCTCGGATGTGACTCAGTGGTTTAAGCACCTCTGGGTTCAATCCCTGATTACCCCCAACCTGCCCCCCCCCAAAAAAAAAGACATGGTTCGGCTCTTGGTGAACCGTGCCAATCAACCTGCAAAATCTAAAGCACTTTTTGACTTTTCTGGAATATTGTTGTGCCCGTGTAGAGCAGATTTCAGGGTGTGCACATGAAGGACGTGTATACTCTGCAAAGACTGCTTTCTGTTCTAAACCCACCAGACTCAAGAGAGCAGGGACCACATCCTGCAGCCTCTAAGTCAAGGGTCCCGGCACACAAGAGAGTCATAAATCCTAAATCAGTTCGTTCTTCTCCCTTCTCCCTCTCTCATTACTGAAGATGCTCAGACCTGATTTAAGTGTTATATCTTTTCACAAACTCAAGCACAGGTTTGTGAAAAGATACAAAAACAAAACTTGGGGGTCCTCATCTGTTGCCTAACAGCCTAAAGGGAAGTACAGCCTCTGGGGAAGAGAAAGAGGACAGAAGTGGAAACCATTAGCCTTCAGAGTGGTGACCAGCACAAGTGGTGAGCCCCACGGGAGTGCAGGCAATTTTTGTGCAACACCTGCATGGTTTGAGGTGTGCCCCCCAAAGATGCATATGCTGAAATCTTAGTCCCCCGTTGAGTGGTAGGACCTTGAGGAAGTAAGTCCACACAGAAGCTAACTAGGTCCATCTGGGCCTCATCCTCATGAATGGATTAATGCTGATCTGGCAGAGTGAGGAGGGTCTTCCTCAAGAGGTTGTTATAAAAAAGCAAGGCTGGGGCTGGGGATATAACTCAGCTGATCAAGTGCTTTCCTTGCATGCACAAGGCCCTGGGTTCAATCACCAACACCACCAAAAATAAACAAATAAATAAAATAAAAGGCAAGACTGGCCTGTCCCCAAGCTCCTGCTTCCTAACTTGCACACACGACCCTTCTGCATGTGCCTGGTGCTTACCCTTCATATTGGGATGCAGCCAGGGAAGCGATGCCCATATGCCAGCTCCATGCTGTTCTAGTCACCAGAATCATGAACCAAATAAACACCCTTTGCTTATACTTTACCAATCATCAGGTAATATGTCACAGCAACACAAATGAACTGAGGCAATACGTATGGGACGTTCTACAGACACAAGACTCAGGTCTCCGACGTGAAGAAGCTTGGGGGCCCTTGTCAGAAAACCAAAGAGCTCAACAAGAGAAAGACAACTGCGCAGAACCCAGATAACTTAAGAAGAAACTATAAAGTCCTGAATCCCCTGGCCAAGAGAGGAAGAACATCCTTTTATTTTTATGAGTTAAACATGGATTGGGCAAATACTGCAGGAAACAGATCATAAATATATGAGAAGGCCCAGGAGAAATCTAGCTCAAGGAATGTACTCAAGTGTTATAATAACTGTATTTTATTTAATTAAGGACAAATATCCTTTGCTCATCTGGAAAAAATATATAAAGTCTTACATTATATAATATACATAGTAAATAAATGGGCCATGACATTCTAAGAGAAAATGTGTGGGCAGATATCACACCAAAAGCAGAATAAACAGAGACAAGTCCAAGATCCGCAGTCAGAAAAAGTTACAACATAAAGAGAGACAATACCTCAAGGTCATGAAGGTAGAGTTAAAAATGAATAAAAGACAGTATACCTTCTCTAGAGAAGAAAGACAAAAATGAGAGTTAATGTGGAGAGAGAAAAGGATGCCAAACATACACATAAAAACTAATGGCATCAAGCTCATGAAGATTAAATCTCATGCACATGCACAAACAACTGAGAGTTCAAATTTACTATGATGAAGGAGCATTAAAATATTGAGAAACAAAACAGAAAACAAATGGACATAATAAGGTAAAAAGTTAAAATGTTAAAAGGGAAAATATAAAAAGAGTAAATGAAATATGAAAGTATACGATGCAAAAAATGAAGAGAAATCTTTAAAAAAAGAAAATTTACAAAATAAAAATGAGAAATTACTTACCACTTGTGCTAGGAACAATGGAGGTGGTAGTTGAAGTGGTTGTAGATGTAACCCTAGAAGTGGTAGAGGGAGAAGAGGATGTGGGCGATGGCATGGTGGTGACGATGCTGGGGCTCGAATTTGCACTAGCAATGGTAGTGGTTCCCAGAACAGGGTACGAAGAGGTGGAGGAAGAGGTGCCCTGAGTCCAGGCAGGAGAGGCCACGGTGGTGGTGCTGGCTGGGACACTGGTCGAGGCAGAGGTCCCCTGAGTCGTGGCAGGGGAGGTCACGGTGGTGGTGGCAGTGGTGGCCTCAGGAGTTGGGGATGCAGAAGTGGTGGCGGAGGCAGAGTTGGTGGCTGGGACAGTGGCAGAGGACGAGGTCCCCTGAGTCGTGCCAGGTGACGTCACGGTGGTAGTGGCAGTGGTGGCCACAGGACTGCTGGCGGAGGGAGAAGTCACACCTGTGGTACTGGCTGGGACGGTGGATGCGAAAGAGGGCCCTTGCATTGTGGCAGGTGAGGTCACAGTGGTGGTGGGAGTGGTGGCCTCAAGAGTTGGGGAAGCAGAAGTGGTGGCAGAGGCAGAGGTCACAGCAGTGGTGCTGACTGGGACAGAACCCGAGGTGGAGGTCCCCTGAGTGGTGGCAGGTGGGGTCACGGTGGTGGTGGCAGTGGTGGCCTCAAAAGTTGGGGAAGAAGAAGTTGTGGAAAAGGCAGAGGTCAACCCTGTGGTTGTGGCTGGGACAGTGGACAAAGAAGAGGTCCCCAGAGTTGTGGCAGGTGAGGTCATGGTGGTTGTGGCAGTGGTGGCCTCAGGAGTGGCAGAAGTAGAAGTGGTGGCAGAAGCAGAGGTCATCCCTGTGGTGTTGGCTGGGACAGTGGTCGAGGAAGAGGTCCCCTGAGAGGTTCCAGGTGAGGTCACGGAGGTGGTGACAGTGGTTACCTCAGGAGTTGGGGAAGCAGAAGTGGTGGCGGAGGCAGAGGTCATTCCTGTGGTGGTGGCTGGGACAGTGGCCGAGGAGGACGTCCCCTGAGTCGTGCCAGGTGACGTCACGGTGGTGGTGGCAGTGGTGGCCACAGGACTGCTGGAGGAGGTAGAAGTCACACCTGTGGTACTGGCTGGGACAGTGGATGCGGAAGATGTCCCCTGAATCGTTACAGGTGAGGTCACGGTGGTGGTGGCAGTGGTGGCCTCAGGAGTTGGGGAAGAAGAAGTTGTAGAAAGGGCAGAGGTCAACCCTGTGGTTGTGGCTGGGACAGTGGACAAAGAAGTGGTCCCCAGAGTTGTGGCAGGGGAGGTCTTGGTGGTTGTGGCAGTGGTGGCCTCAGAAGTGGGGGAAGCAGAAGTGGTGGCAGAGGCAGAGGTCATCCCTGTGGTGCTGGCTGGGACAGTGGTCGAGGAGGAGGTCCCCTGAGTCGTGCCAGGTGACGTCACGGTGGTAGTGGAAGTAGTGGCCACAGGACTGCTGGCGGAGGTAGAAGTCACACCTGTGGTACTGGCTGGGACGGTGGCTGCGGAAGAGGGCCCTTGCGTTGTGGCAGGTGAGGTCACAGTGATGGTGGGAGTGGTGGCCTCAAGAGTTGGGGAAGCAGAAGTGGTGGCGGAGGCAGAGGTCACAGCTGAGGTACTGACTGGGACAGTGCCCGAGGTGGAGGTACCCTGAGGGGTGTCAGGTGAGGTCACAGTGGTGGTGGCCTCAGGAGTTGGGGAAGCAGAAGTGGTGGCGGAGGCAGAGGTCACTCCTGTGGTTGTGGCTGGGACAGTTGCCGAGGAGGACGTCCCCTGAGTCGTTCCAGGTGAGGTCACAGTGGTGGTGGCAGTGCTGGCTTCAGGAGTGCTGGCAGAGGTAGAAGTCACCCCTGTGGTACTGGCTGGGACAGTGGCTGCGGAGGAGGTCCCCTGAATCGTTACAGGTGAGGTCACGGTGGTGGTGGCAGTGTTGGCCTCAGGAGTTGGGGAAGAAGAAGGTGTGGAAAGGGCAGAGGTCAACCCTGTGGTTGTGGCTGGGACAGTGGACAAAGAAGAGGTCCCCAGAGTTGTGGCAGGTGAGGTCATGGTGGTTGTGGCAGTGGTGGCCTCAGGAGTGGCAGAAGTAGAAGTGGTGGCAGAAGCAGAGGTCATCCCTGTGGTGTTGGCTGGGACAGTGGTCGAGGAAGAGGTCCCCTGAGAGGTTCCAGGTGAGGTCACGGAGGTGGTGACAGTGGTTACCTCAGGAGTTGGGGAAGCAGCAGTGGTGGCGGAGGCAGAGGTCATTCCTGTGGTGGTGGCTGGGACAGTGGCCGAGGAGGACGTCCCCTGAGTCGTGCCAGGTGACGTCACGGTGGTGGTGGCAGTGGTGGCCACAGGACTGCTGGAGGAGGTAGAAGTCACACCTGTGGTACTGGCTGGGATGGTGGCTGCGGAAGAGGGCCCTTGCGTTGTGGCAGGTGAGGTCACAGTGGTGGAGGGAGTGGTGGACTCAAGAGTTGGGGAAGCAGAAGTGGTGGCGGAGGCAGAGGTCACAGCTGTGGTGCTGACTGGGACAGTGCCCGAGGTGGAGGTCCGCTGAGTGGTGGCAGGAGAGGTCACGGTGGTGGTGGCCTCAGGAGTTGTGGAAGCAGAAGTGGTGGCGGAGGCAGAGGTCACTCCTGTGGTTGTGGCTGGGACAGTTGCCAAGGAGGACATCCCCTGAGTCGTTCCAGGTGAGGTCACAGTGGTGGTGGCAGTGGTGGCCACAGGAGTGCTGGCGGAGGTAGAAGTCACCCATGTGGTACTGGCTGGGACAGTGGATGCGGAAGATGTCCCCTGAATCGTTACAGGTGAGGTCACGGTGGTGGTGGCAGTGGTGGCCTCAGGAGTTGGGGAAGAAGAAGTTGTAGAAAGGGCAGAGGTCAACCCTGTGGTTGTGGCTGGGACAGTGGACAAAGAAGTGGTCCCCAGAGTTGTGGCAGGGGAGGTCTTGGTGGTTGTGGCAGTGGTGGCCTCAGAAGTGGGGGAAGCAGAAGTGGTGGCAGAGGCAGAGGTCATCCCTGTGGTGCTGGCTGGGACAGTGGTCGAGGAGGAGGTCCCCTGAGTCGTGCCAGGTGACGTCACGGTGGTAGTGGAAGTAGTGGCCACAGGACTGCTGGCGGAGGTAGAAGTCACACCTGTGGTACTGGCTGGGACGGTGGCTGCGGAAGAGGGCCCTTGCGTTGTGGCAGGTGAGGTCACAGTGATGGTGGGAGTGGTGGCCTCAAGAGTTGGGGAAGCAGAAGTGGTGGCGGAGGCAGAGGTCACAGCTGAGGTACTGACTGGGACAGTGCCCGAGGTGGAGGTACCCTGAGGGGTGTCAGGTGAGGTCACAGTGGTGGTGGCCTCAGGAGTTGGGGAAGCAGAAGTGGTGGCGGAGGCAGAGGTCACTCCTGTGGTTGTGGCTGGGACAGTTGCCGAGGAGGACGTCCCCTGAGTCGTTCCAGGTGAGGTCACAGTGGTGGTGGCAGTGCTGGCTTCAGGAGTGCTGGCAGAGGTAGAAGTCACCCCTGTGGTACTGGCTGGGACAGTGGCTGCGGAGGAGGTCCCCTGAATCGTTACAGGTGGGGTCACGGTGGTGGTGGCAGTGTTGGCCTCAGGAGTTGGGGAAGAAGAAGGTGTGGAAAGGGCAGAGGTCAACCCTGTGGTTGTGGCTGGGACAGTGGACAAAGAAGTGGTCCTCAGAGTTGTGGCAGGGGAGGTCTTGGTGGTTGTGGCAGTGGTGGCCTCAGGAGTGGAGGAAGCAGAAGTGGTGTCAGAGGCAGAGGTCATCCCTGTGGTGCTGGCTGGGACAGTGGCTGCGGAAGAGGTCCCCTGAATCGTTACAGGTGTGGTCACAGTGGTGGTGGCAGTGGTGGCCTCAGGAGTTGGGGAAGAAGAAGTTGTAGAAAGGGCAGAGGTCAACCCTGTGGTTGTGGCTGGGACAGTGGACAAAGAAGAGGTCCCCAGAGTTGTGGCAGGTGAGGTCACAGTGGTGGTGGGAGTGGTGGCCTCAAGAGTTGGGGAAGCAGAAGTGGTGGCGGAGGCAGAGGTCACAGCTGTGGTGCTGACTGGGACAGTGCCCGAGGTGGAGGTCCCCTGAGTGGTGGCAGGTGAGGTCATGGTGGTTGTGGCAGTGGTAGCCTCAGGAGTTGGGGAAGCAGAAGTGTTGGCGGAGGCAGAGGTCACTCCTGTGGTCGTGGCTGGGACAGTTGCCGAGGAGGACGTCCCCTGAGACGATCCAGGTGAGGTCACAGTGGTGGTGGCAGTGGTGGCCACAGGAGTGCTGGCGGAGGTAGAAGTCACCCCTGTGGTACTGGCTGGGACAGTGGATGCGGAAGAGGTCCCCTGAGTCATTCCAGGTGAGGTCACGGTGATGGTGGCCGTGGTGGCCTCAGGAGTTGGGGAAGAAGAAGGTGTGGAAAGGGCAGAGGTCAACCCTGTGGTTGTGGCTGGGACAGTGGACAAAGAAGAGGTCCCCAGAGTTGTGGCAGGGGAGGTCATGGTGGTTGTGGCAGTCGTGGCCTCAGGAGTGGGGGCAGCAGAAGTGGTGGCAGAGGCAGAGGTCATCCCTGTGGTGCTGGCTGGGACAGTGGTCGAGGAAGAGGTCCCCTGAGGGGTTCCAGGTGAGGTTACGGTGGTGGTGGCAGTGGTGGCCTCAGGAGTGGAAGAAGCAGAAGTGGTGGTGGAGGCAGAGGTCAACCCTGTGGTTGTGGCTGGGACAGTTGCCGAGGAGGACGTCCACTGAGACGATCCAGGTGAGGTCACAGTGGTGGTGGCAGTGGTGGCCACAGGACTGCTCGCGGAGGTAGAAGTCACACCTGTGGTACTGGCTGGGATGGTGGCTGCGGAAGAGGGCCCTTGCGTCGTGGCAGGTGAGGTCACAGTGGTGGTGAGAGTGGTGGTCTCAAGATTTGGGGAAGCAGAAGTGGTGGCGGAGGCAGAGATCACAGCTGAGGTACTGACTGGGACAGTGCCCGAGGTGGAGGTACCCTGAGGGGTGGCAGGTGAGGTCACAGTGGTGGTGGCCTCAGGAGTTGGGGAAGCAGAAGTGGTGGAGGTGGCAGAGGTCACTCCTTTGGTTGTGGCTGGGAAAGTTGCCGAGGAGGACGTCCCCTGAGTCGTTCCAGGTGACGTCACGGTGGTGGTGGCAGTGGTGGCCACAGGACTGCTGGAGGAGGTAGAAGTCACACCTGTGGTACTGGCTGGGATGGTGGCTGCGGAAGAGGGCCCTTGCGTCGAGGCATGTGAGGTCACAGTGGTGGTGGGAGTGGTGGCTTCAAGAGTTGGGGAAGCAGAAGTGGTGGCAGAGGCAGAGGTCACAGCTGTGATGCTGACTGGGACAGTGCCCGAGGTGGAGGTCCCCTGAGTGGTGGCAGGTGATGCCACGGTGGTGGTGGCAGTGGTGGCCTCAGGACTTGGGGAAGCAGAAGTGGTGGAGGTGGCAGAGGTCACTCCTGTGGTTGTGCCTGGGACAGTGGACAAAGAAGAGGTCCCCAGAGTTGTGGCAGCTGAGGTCTTGCTGGTGGTGGCAGTGGTGGCCTCAGGAATTGGGGAAGCAGAAGTGGTGGCAGAGGGAGAGGTCATCCCTGTGGTGCTAGCTGGGACAGTGGCCGAGGAGGAGGTCCCCTGAGTCATGCCAGGTGACGTCATGGTGGTGGTGGCTGTGGTGGCCACAGGACTGTTCGCGGAGGTAGAAGTCACACCTGTGGTACTGGCTGGGACGGTGGCTTCAGAAGAGGGCCCTTGCGTCGAGGCATGTGAGGTCACAGTGGTGGTGGGAGTGGTGGCCTCAAGAGTTGGGGAAGCAGAAGTGGTGGCAGAGGCAGAGGTCACAGCTGTGGTACTGACTGGGACAGTGCCCGAGGTGGAGGTCCCCTGAGTGGTGGCAGGTGGGGTCACGGTGGTGGTGGCCTCAGGAGTTGGGGAAGCAGACGTGGTGGCGGAGGCAGAGGTCACTCCTGTGGTTGTGGCTGGGACAGTTGCCGAGGAGGACGTCCCCTGAGTCGTTCCATGTGAGGTCACAGTGGTGGTGGCAGTGGTGGCTACAGGAGTGCTGGCGGAGGTAGAAGTCACCCCTGAGGTACTGGCTGGGACAGTGGCTGCGGAAGAGGTCCCCTGAATCGTTACAGGTGTGGTCACAGTGGTGGTGGCAGTGGTGGCCTCAGAAGTTGGGGAAGCAGAAGTCGTGGGCGAGGCAGAGGTCACTCCTGAAGTGCTGGCTGGGACAGTGGACAAAGAAGAGGTCCCCAGAGTCGTTACAGGTGTGGTCACGGTGGTGGTGGAAGTGGTAGCCTCAGCAGTTGGGGAAACAGAAGTCGTGGGGAAGACAGAGGTCACCCGTGTGGTAGTGGCTGGGAGAGTGGCTGTGGAAGAGGTCCCCTGATTCGAGGCAGGTGAGGTCACACTGGTGGTGGCAGTGATGGCGTCAGGAGTGGGGGAAGAAGAAGTGGTGGCGGAGGAGGAGGTCACTCCTATGGTTGTGACTGGGATAGTGGCTGAGGGGGAGGTCGCCTGAGTCATTCCAGGTGATGTCACGGTGGTGGTGGCAGTGGTGGCCTCAGGAGTTGGGGAAGAAGAAGTTGTGGCAAAGGCAGAGGTCAACCCTGTGGTTGTGGCTGGGACAGTTGCCGAGGAGGACGTCCCCTGAGACGATCCAGGTGAGGTCACAGTGGTGGTTGCAGTGGTGGCCACAGGACTGCTGGCGGAGGTAGAAGTCACACCTGTGGTACTGGCTGGGATGGTGGCTGCGGAAGAGGGCCCTTGCGTCGTGGCAGGTGAGGTCACAGTGGTGGTGGGAGTGGTGGCCTCAAGAGTTGGGGAAGCAGAAGTGGTGGCGAAGGCAGAGGTCACAGCTGTGGTGCTGACTGGGACAGTGCCGGAGGTGGAGGTCCCCTGAGTTGTGGCAGGTGAGGTCACAATGGTGGTGGCAGTGGTGGCCTCAGGAGTTGGGGAAGCAGAAGTGGTGGCGGAGGCAGAGGTCACTCCTGTGGTTGTGGCTGGGACAGTTGCCGAGGAGGACGTCCCCTGAGTCGTTCCAGGTGAGGTCACAGTGGTGGTGGCAGTGGTGGCCTCAGGAGTTGGGGAAGCAGAAGTGGTGGCAAAGGCAGAGGTCACCCCTGTGGTTGTGGCTGGGACAGTGGACAAAGAAGAGATTCCCAGAGTTGTGGCAGCTGAGGTCATGGTGGTTGTGGCAGCGGTGGCCTCAGGAGTTGGGGAAGCAGCAGTGGTGACAGAGGCAGAGGTGATCCCTGTGGTGCTGGCTGGGACAGTGGCCGAGGAGGAGGTCCCCTGAGTCATGCCAGGTGACGTCACGGTGGTGGTTGCAGTGGTGGCCACAGGACTGCTGGCGGAGGTAGAAGTCACACCTGTGGTACTGGCTGGGATGGTGGCTGCGGAGGAGGGCTGGTGCGTCGTGGCAGGTGAGGTCACAGTGGTGGTGGCAGTGGTGGTCTCAAGAGTTGGGGAAGCAGAAGTGGTGGCGGAGGCAGAGGTCACAGCTGAGGTACTGACTGGGACAGTGCCCGAGGTGGAGGTACCCTGAGTGGTGGCAGGTGAGGTCACAGTGGTGGTGGCAGTGGTGGCCACAGGAGTTGGGGAAGCAGAAGTGGTGGCAGAGGCAGAGGTCTCAGCTGTGGTGCTTGCTGGGAGAGTGGTCGAGGCAGAGGTCCCCTGAGTCATGGCAGGGGAGGTCACAGTGGTGGTGGCAGTGGTAGCCACAGGAGCTGGGGAAGCAGAAGTGGTGGCCGATGCAGAGGTCGCAGTTGTGGTGACGGCTTGGACTGTTGACGAGGCAGATGTCCCCTGAGTCATGGCAGGTGGGGTCACAGTGGTGGTGGCAGTGGTGGCCACAGGAGCTAGGGAAGCAGAAGTGGTTGCTGATGCAGAGGTCGCAGTTGTGGTGATGGCTTGGACTGTTTTCGAGGCAGATGTCCCCTGAGTTGTGGCAGGTGGGGTCACAGTGGTGGTGGCAGTGGTGGCCACAGGAGCTTGGGAAACAGAAGTGGTGGCAGAGGCAGAGGTCTCAGCTGTGGTGCTTGCTGGGCCAGTGGTCTTGGGAGAGGTCCCCTCAGTCATGGAAGTTGAGGTCACGGTGGTGGTGGCAGTGGTGGCCACAGGAGCTGGGGATGCAGAAGTGGTGACAGAGGCAGAGGTCACTCCTGTGGTTGTAACTGGGCCAGTTGTCAAGGAAGAGGTCCCTAGGGTCGTGGCAGGTGTCAAGGTGGTGGCCACAGAAGCTGGGGAAGCAGAAGTGGTGGCAGAGGCAGAGGTTGCACCTGTGGTTGTGGCTGGGACAGTAGCTGAGGAGGATGTCCCCAGAGTGGTGGCAGGTGAGGTCACAGTGGTGGTGGCAGTGGTAGCCACAGGAGCTGGGGAAGCAGAAGTGGTGGCCGATGCAGAGGTCGCAGTTGTGGTGACGGCTTGGACTGTTGACGAGGCAGATGTCCCCTGAGTCATGGCAGGTGGGGTCACAGTGGTGGTGGCAGTGGTGGCCACAGGAGCTAGGGAAGCAGAAGTGGTGGCTGATGCAGAGGTCGCAGTTGTGGTGATTGCTTGGTCAGTGGTGGAGGCAGCGTTCCCCTGTGTTGTGGCAGGGGAGGTCACGGTGGTGGTGTCAGTGGTGGCCACGGGAGCTGGGGAAGCAGAACTGGTGGCTGATGCAGAGGTCGCAGTTGTGGTAAGGGCTTGGACTGTGGACGAGGCAGATGTCCCCTGAGTTGTGGCAGGTGGGGTCACAGGAGTTGGGGAAGCAGAAGTGGTGGCAGAGGCAGAGGTCTCAGCTGTGGTGCTTGCTGGGACAGTGGTCTTGGGAGAGGTCCCCTCAGTCATGGAAGTTGAGGTCACGGTGGTGGTGGCAGTGGTGGCCACAGGAGCTGGGGATGCAGAAGTGGTGGCCGATGCAGAGGTCGCAGTTGTGGTGACGGCTTGGACTGTTGACGAGGCAGATGTCCCCTGAGTCATGGCAGGTGGGGTCACAGTGGTGGTGGCAGTGGTGGCCACAGGAGCTAGGGAAGCAGAAGTGGTGGCTGATGCAGAGGTCGCAGTTGTGGTGATGGCTTGGACTGTTTTTGAGGCAGATGTCCCCTGAGTTGTGGCAGGTGGGGTCACAGTGGTGGTGGCAGTGGTGGCCACAGGAGCTTGGGAAACAGAAGTGGTGGCAGAGGCAGAGGTCTCAGCTGTGGTGCTTGCTGGGCCAGTGGTCTTGGGAGAGGTCCCCTCAGTCATGGAAGTTGAGGTCACGGTGGTGGTGGCAGTGGTGGCCACAGGAGCTGGGGATGCAGAAGTGGTGACAGAGGCAGAGGTCACCCCTGTGGTTGTAACTGGGCCAGTTGTCAAGGAAGAGGTCCCTAGGGTCGTGGCAGGTGTCAAGGTGGTGGCCACAGAAGCTGGGGAAGCAGAAGTGGTGGCAGAGGCAGAGGTTGCACCTGTGGTTGTGGCTGGGACAGTAGCTGAGGAGGATGTCCCCAGAGTGGTGGCAGGTGAGGTCACAGTGGTGGTGGCAGTGGTGGCCACAGGAGCTGGGGAAGCAGAAGTGGTGGCCGATGCAGAGGTCGCAGTTGTGGTGACGGCTTGGACTGTTGACGAGGCAGATGTCCCCTGAGTCATGGCAGGTGGGGTCACAGTGGTGGTGGCAGTGGTGGCCACAGGAGCTAGGGAAGCAGAAGTGGTGGCTGATGCAGAGGTCGCAGTTGTGGTGATTGCTTGGTCAGTGGTGGAGGCAGCGTTCCCCTGTGTTGTGGCAGGGGAGGTCACGGTGGTGGTGTCAGTGGTGGCCACGGGAGCTGGGGAAGCAGAACTGGTGGCTGATGCAGAGGTCGCAGTTGTGGTAAGGGCTTGGACTGTGGACGAGGCAGATGTCCCCTGAGTTGTGGCAGGTGGGGTCACAGGAGTTGGGGAAGCAGAAGTGGTGGCAGAGGCAGAGGTCTCAGCTGTGGTGCTTGCTGGGACAGTGGTCTTGGGAGAGGTCCCCTCAGTCATGGAAGTTGAGGTCACGGTGGTGGTGGCAGTGGTGGCCACAGGAGCTGGGGATGCAGAAGTGGTGGCCGATGCAGAGGTCGCAGTTGTGGTGACGGCTTGGACTGTTGACGAGGCAGATGTCCCCTGAGTCATGGCAGGTGGGGTCACAGTGGTGGTGGCAGTGGTGGCCACAGGAGCTAGGGAAGCAGAAGTGGTGGCTGATGCAGAGGTCGCAGTTGTGGTGATTGCTTGGTCAGTGGTGGAGGCAGCGTTCCCCTGTGTTGTGGCAGGGGAGGTCACGGTGGTGGTGTCAGTGGTGGCCACAGGAGCTGGGGAAGCAGAACTGGTGGCTGATGCAGAGGTCGCAGTTGTGGTAAGGGCTTGGACTGTGGACGAGGCAGATGTCCCCTGAGTTGTGGCAGGTGGGGTCACAGTGGTGGTGGCAGTGGTGGCCACAGGAGCTTGGGAAACAGAAGTGGTGGCAGAGGCAGAGGTCTCAGCTGTGGTGCTTGCTGGGACAGTGGTCTTGGGAGAGGTCCCCTCAGTCATGGAAGTTGAGTTCACGGTGGTGGTGGCAGTGGTGGCCACAGGAGCTGGGGATGCAGAAGTGGTGACAGAGGCAGAGGTCACCCCTGTGGTTGTAACTGGGCCAGTTGTCAAGGAAGAGGTCCCTAGGGTCGTGGCAGGTGTCAAGGTGGTGGCCACAGAAGCTGGGGAAGCAGAAGTGGTGGCAGAGGCAGAGGTTGCACCTGTGGTTGTGGCTGGGACAGTAGCTGAGGAGGATGTCCCCAGAGTGGTGGCAGGTGAGGTCACAGTGGTGGTGGCAGTGGTGGCCACAGGAGCTGGGGAAGCAGAAGTGGTGGCCGATGCAGAGGTCGCAGTTGTGGTGACGGCTTGGACTGTTGACGAGGCAGATGTCCCCTGAGTCATGGCAGGTGGGGTCACAGTGGTGGTGGCAGTGGTGGCCACAGGAGCTAGGGAAGCAGAAGTGGTGGCTGATGCAGAGGTCGCAGTTGTGGTGATGGCTTGGACTGTTTTCGAGGCAGATGTCCCCTGAGTTGTGGCAGGTGGGGTCACAGTGGTGGTGGCAGTGGTGGCCACAGGAGCTTGGGAAACAGAAGTGGTGGCAGAGGCAGAGGTCTCAGCTGTGGTGCTTGCTGGGCCAGTGGTCTTGGGAGAGGTCCCCTCAGTCATGGAAGTTGAGGTCACGGTGGTGGTGGTAGTGGTGGCCACAGGAGCTGGGGATGCAGAAGTGGTGACAGAGGCAGAGGTCACCCCTGTGGTTGTAACTGGGCCAGTTGTCAAGGAAGAGGTCCCTAGGGTCGTGGCAGGTGTCAAGGTGGTGGCCACAGAAGCTGGGGAAGCAGAAGTGGTGGCAGAGGCAGAGGTTGCACCTGTGGTTGTGGCTGGGACAGTAGCTGAGGAGGATGTCCCCAGAGTGGTGGCAGGTGAGGTCACAGTGGTGGTGGCAGTGGTAGCCACAGGAGCTGGGGAAGCAGAAGTGGTGGCCGATGCAGAGGTCGCAGTTGTGGTGACGGCTTGGACTGTTGACGAGGCAGATGTCCCCTGAGTCATGGCAGGTGGGGTCACAGTGGTGGTGGCAGTGGTGGCCACAGGAGCTAGGGAAGCAGAAGTGGTGGCTGATGCAGAGGTCGCAGTTGTGGTGATTGCTTGGTCAGTGGTGGAGGCAGCGTTCCCCTGTGTTGTGGCAGGGGAGGTCACGGTGGTGGTGTCAGTGGTGGCCACAGGAGCTTGGGAAGCAGAATTGGTGGCTGATGCAGAGGTCGCAGTTGTGGTGATGGCTTGGACTGTTTTCGAGGCAGATGTCCCCTGAGTTGTGGCAGGTGGGGTCACAGTGGTGGTGGCAGTGGTGGCCACAGGAGCTTGGGAAACAGAAGTGGTGGCAGAGGCAGAGGTCTCAGCTGTGGTGCTTGCTGGGCCAGTGGTCTTGGGAGAGGTCCCCTCAGTCATGGAAGTTGAGGTCACGGTGGTGGTGGCAGTGGTGGCCACAGGAGCTGGGGATGCAGAAGTGGTGACAGAGGCAGAGGTCACCCCTGTGGTTGTAACTGGGCCAGTTGTCAAGGAAGAGGTCCCTAGGGTCGTGGCAGGTGTCAAGGTGGTGGCCACAGAAGCTGGGGAAGCAGAAGTGGTGGCAGAGGCAGAGGTTGCACCTGTGGTTGTGGCTGGGACAGTAGCTGAGGAGGATGTCCCCAGAGTGGTGGCAGGTGAGGTCACAGTGGTGGTGGCAGTGGTGGCCACAGGAGCTGGGGAAGCAGAAGTGGTGGCCGATGCAGAGGTCGCAGTTGTGGTGACGGCTTGGACTGTTGACGAGGCAGATGTCCCCTGAGTCATGGCAGGTGGGGTCACAGTGGTGGTGGCAGTGGTGGCCACAGGAGCTAGGGAAGCAGAAGTGGTGGCTGATGCAGAGGTCGCAGTTGTGGTGATGGCTTGGACTGTTTTCGAGGCAGATGTCCCCTGAGTTGTGGCAGGTGGGGTCACAGTGGTGGTGGCAGTGGTGGCCACAGGAGCTTGGGAAACAGAAGTGGTGGCAGAGGCAGAGGTCTCAGCTGTGGTGCTTGCTGGGACAGTGGTCTTGGGAGAGGTCCCCTCAGTCATGGAAGTTGAGGTCACGGTGGTGGTGGCAGTGGTGGCCACAGGAGCTGGGGATGCAGAAGTGGTGACAGAGGCAGAGGTCACCCCTGTGGTTGTAACTGGGCCAGTTGTCAAGGAAGAGGTCCCTAGGGTCGTGGCAGGTGTCAAGGTGGTGGCCACAGAAGCTGGGGAAGCAGAAGTGGTGGCAGAGGCAGAGGTTGCACCTGTGGTTGTGGCTGGGACAGTAGCTGAGGAGGATGTCCCCAGAGTGGTGGCAGGTGAGGTCACAGTGGTGGTGGCAGTGGTGGCCACAGGAGCTGGGGAAGCAGAAGTGGTGGCCGATGCAGAGGTCGCAGTTGTGGTGACGGCTTGGACTGTTGACGAGGCAGATGTCCCCTGAGTCATGGCAGGTGGGGTCACAGTGGTGGTGGCAGTGGTGGCCACAGGAGCTAGGGAAGCAGAAGTGGTGGCTGATGCAGAGGTCGCAGTTGTGGTGATGGCTTGGACTGTTTTCGAGGCAGATGTCCCCTGAGTTGTGGCAGGTGGGGTCACAGTGGTGGTGGCAGTGGTGGCCACAGGAGCTTGGGAAACAGAAGTGGTGGCAGAGGCAGAGGTCTCAGCTGTGGTGCTTGCTGGGCCAGTGGTCTTGGGAGAGGTCCCCTCAGTCATGGAAGTTGAGGTCACGGTGGTGGTGGCAGTGGTGGCCACAGGAGCTGGGGATGCAGAAGTGGTGACAGAGGCAGAGGTCACCCCTGTGGTTGTAACTGGGCCAGTTGTCAAGGAAGAGGTCCCTAGGGTCGTGGCAGGTGTCAAGGTGGTGGCCACAGAAGCTGGGGAAGCAGAAGTGGTGGCAGAGGCAGAGGTTGCACCTGTGGTTGTGGCTGGGACAGTAGCTGAGGAGGATGTCCCCAGAGTGGTGGCAGGTGAGGTCACAGTGGTGGTGGCAGTGGTAGCCACAGGAGCTGGGGAAGCAGAAGTGGTGGCCGATGCAGAGGTCGCAGTTGTGGTGACGGCTTGGACTGTTGACGAGGCAGATGTCCCCTGAGTCATGGCAGGTGGGGTCACAGTGGTGGTGGCAGTGGTGGCCACAGGAGCTAGGGAAGCAGAAGTGGTGGCTGATGCAGAGGTCGCAGTTGTGGTGATTGCTTGGTCAGTGGTGGAGGCAGCGTTCCCCTGTGTTGTGGCAGGGGAGGTCACGGTGGTGGTGTCAGTGGTGGCCACGGGAGCTGGGGAAGCAGAACTGGTGGCAGAGGCAGAGGTCTCAGCTGTGGTGCTGGCTGGGCCAGTGGTCGAGGCAGAGGTCTCCTGAGTCATGGCATGTGAGGTCACGGTGGTGGTGGCAGTGGTGGCCACAGGAGTTGGGGAAGCAGAAGTGGGAGCAGAGGCAGAGGTCTCAGCTGTGGTGCTTGCTGGGCCAGTGGTCTTGGGAGAGGTCCCCTCAGTCATGGAAGTTGAGGTCACGGTGGTGGTGGCAGTGGTGGCCACAGGAGCTGGGGATGCAGAAGTCGTGGCAGAGGCAGAGGTCTCAGTTGTGGTGCTAGTTCGGAGAGTGATCGAGGCAAAGGTCCCCTGAGTTGTGGCAGTTGGGTTCACGGTGGTGGTGGCAGTGGTGGCTACAGGAGTTTGGGAAACAGAATTGGTGGCGGAGGCAGAGGTCTCAGCTGTGGTGCTGGCTGGGACAGTTGTCGAGGCAAATATCCCTTGAGTCGTGGCAGGTGGGGCCACATTTGTGGCAGAAGTTGTGGCCATAGGAGCTGGGGAAGCAGAAGTGTTGGCGGAGGCAAAGGTCAAAGCTGTGGTGCTGCTGGCTGGGCCAGTGGTCGAGGCAGAGTTCCCCTGATTCTTGTCTGCTGATGTCTCTTTGGTGGTGGCAGTGGTGGCCACCGGAGCTGGGGAAGCAGCATTGTTTGCGGAGGCAGAGGTCACAATGTTGGGGTTGGCTGGGACAGTGGTCAAGGAATAGGGCCCCTGAGTTGTGGCAGGTGAGTTCACATCGGTGGTGGCATTGGTGACCTCAGTATTTGGGGAACCAGAACTGTTGTCGGAGTCCGATATCACAGCTATTGTGTTGGCTGGGACTTTGGCCCCTGAAGACCTTTTTTGAGTACCTTCAGTTGAGGCCCCCGTTTTGGGCAGATTTTTGGGCCCAGCATTTTTGAAATTTGGGCTGGTTGGAGAGGCTTCTCGTGTGGATGTATTTGTACTTTTCGTGGTTTTGAATGTACCTGTCTCCCGTGTGGTTGAACTGGTCCCTTCTGTGGAGCTCTGAGCACGTATGCTTGTTTCCCTCCCAGTGCTGAGCGATGACTTGTCTTTAGTCATTGGGGATGTGTTTGTATGGACCTGTGTCCTTGTCATTGTTGGTTCGCTGGCATTGGATGTACCCGACCTTGTGCTGATTCTCCTTGGAACTCCATCATTTTCCCTCGTTTCTTTGTTCATCTTCTCAAATATCTGTGCACCTGCAGTCATTTTGGGGAGAGGTACCATTTTAAAGAAGAGAAGCTTCACATATTGTTTAGGTTTTCAATCTCTCCTGGCGTTTTGAGCTTTCCCACTGTGATGTGTGTCTTTAAAATTGCTTCAAATACACACGGCTCTTTAGGTTGCACCCGCATCTTAATGTGCTAAATTACTGTTTGTTCAAGCTCTTCCCTGGCCACTGTTTCAGATAGAGTCATTTTATTGGAATTCTTTGTCAGATCTGAATTGAAGGCTTGCACCCCCTCTGCCTGTCTGTCTGTCCCCATTGCCCTCTCTTTCTAGGCTGCTGTCCATTGCCCTCTGCCCAGTCTGTCTGACGGGCTCCCTTCCACCACTCACGGGTCTTTCCTCATTCCCAGGAGGCAGATGCCGTAGAATCTCGGATCTTTGGCAACCTGGCAGTGTCATTCATTGTGCCTCGCAGGCGGGACCCCTTCCCAGGATCTGTAGGGTACCCTTGCCTCACCTCCTGTGTTGCTTTCCAACAGGCGCTGGCACGGGGAGTCCTGGGAGTCCTCTTGGGGTGGGCATCCTCCTCCATCCCACACAGCCCCGCTCTCGCTGAGTTCTGAAAGACAGAGAAGCCAGTTTGCTTCCTGGAGCCACCACCTTCTTTGAGTTTCTGGGTCCTTCCTTCTTTAAAACCTCTGAGTTACCATCCCTGCTCCTGCAAGGCCCGGTCCCTGGCCCGGGAAACTACCTCCCAGCATGGAATCAGGCACCTACCTGTCCTTGTCCCCCATCGAAGTCAAGCAAGAAGATGGGGGAACGGGTGGTGCTCTTACTTAGGATTTACTGTACTTCCTTAGCTCTCGATCAGAATTTTAATGGAGAAAAGAATCAATTGGTCTATCAACAATTTCAAATTGTCAACGAGGAAAATGTAATTTCAAAAAAATTTCAGTGACTTTGGTGAAAATATCATTTCCAGCCATAAAACCATATTTAGAATGCATTCTTCAGATTATCAACAGGGACTCTGTGTTAATAAATATAGCTTGAAAACTAATAAAAGTGGGTAAATATTTCCAAAAATAGTCATTCTACTTCCATTTATTGAGTGTCAAGAGTACCAATATCAAATGTTTCCATTTCGCCTTAATGTATATACATACATACATGTTACTTTAATTTTTTAAAGATTTTATTTCTGGTCAGAGTAATTTTAGATCCATCAGTATAACAAAATTAATTTGCCAGTCAGTAAATGAATGTGTCATTTATTTAAAAGAAGACTTACCGTACTCAGAACTTTAATTTATAGACTTGTAGAATGACTTACTACTATGATTTGTGCCCTCTGAAGTTCCTGTCAAAATCTGATTCCTAATGTAATGGTGTTCAAAGTTGGTGGGGCCATTAGGAGGGATTAACAGGGACTGAGTTAACTATCAAGATGACTGAACCAGTTACCACAAGAGCAGGTCATTATAAAGAAGGGCTCATGGTTTGCCTCTTGCACAATACCTACTCGCCCTTCACCATGAATTGAAATAGCATGAGGCCCTCCCCAGAAGCCAAGCAGATACCAGCACCATATTCTTGGACTTCCCATACTCCAGAACCATGGGCCAAAATAAACCTCTATTCTCTCACAAATTACTCAGTCTTGGGCATTTTGTTACAGCAACACAAAACAGACTATAACACTCAGGATCTTGGGAAATATTTAAAAATACATATTTAATTTCTTGGATTTATAGAATTCCTTAATTGGGAAGTTTCCGTTCATTTATCAGATAACTGAAGCCCTTAAACAGAAAATACAACACATTGATTTTATAAGGGCAATTGAAAATGTTTCAAGGAATTTAATCAGCCAACTATGTGAAATAGAATCAACACTAAACAAAGGTCTTCATAGAGGCAATTATTTTGCTTCTGCTTCTGGCCAGGATGGTGTAGCAAGATTGGATTTACCCTTCTACCTGGTCGCCCACTTCCCAGGAAACAGCATACAAAAGACATGAATCATCCAATATCAGATACCGAGGGACAGTGATTCCTGAGAGATGGCAAACAAATGGCCCCACAATGGCCCCAGATTATGGGCTTGAAGGAGTTTTCAGGAAGCAGCAAGGAGAAGTGGACCCAGCCGGAGGCGAGCAAGACCCCCTGAGTTGAGGAGATGCAGGGATGAGGGTCTTGGAGACCAAGGCAGGTCAACTTCATAGGACGGAGTTCCTGGAGCAGAGAGGACAGAGAACCCCAGAGACCAACCAAGCATCCTCCCTTGGGTTTTAAGCCCAACACTGACCAGGGTATGTCTATAAGGAAAATGTTCAAGGCCAGGGAGATAACATCAGATAGTGTTAGAAGGAATGAGGTGTGGCTCACACAGGGCCAGGGCTCAGTGCCGAACTGGAGAAATTCCTAGGGCACTGGAGGGAGTACGCAGGATGGTTTTGCTTACATCATTGGAAACACGGCTGCAAGCTGGGCATGTCTCTGGACACACCTAAGAAATCATAAAAGCAAGACCTCCAAAGGATCCGACCATTTCCAAGTGGCTGAACTGCATCCTGGAAGGAGGGTAGGAGATTTATAAGAAAACAAAAACATCCAGCACCCTACAAGGTAAAATTCACTCTGCCTGGTGCCCAGTCATTAGGTGTCCAAAATACACATAGAAAAATGAATCTCAGAAGATTTTAAAAGATCTTCAGGGGGCTGGGTGTGGCTCGGTGGTGGAGTGCTTGCCTAGCCTGTGCGAGGGCCTGGGTTCAATCCCAAGTTCTTAAAAAAAAAAAAAAAGCAGGGGGGGGGAACATCACTGAGCTTTGGGATAACTTTAAGCAGCCTCGTGTATGAATAGCTAGAGTCTCTGAAGGCAAGGAGAGCAGAAAGGAAGCAAGAAATATGTGAACAAATAACAGCCCACAAGGTTCAAACTCAAACAAAACTATAAGTCCCAGGAGTCGAGAAGTTTGACAACACAGAAACAGGAAGAAAACTTCCAAGGAGTTCAGATTCTATAGATACTAAAAATGAATTCTTAAAACACCTCTATTCAATCAATCCGACAGCTTAAATTAAATGAACAAATCCCCTGAAAGACAAATCACAAAACCTCACTCAGAAAGTACATTACCTGAATAACTCTGTATTCATTAAGGAAACTGAGGCCATCCATAGTTGTAAAACCTTCCCACATAAAAAATACTACACCCCAAACATCGAACAGGTGAATTTTATCCGGTAGTGAAGGAAGAAATTATACCAATTCTTACACAAGCTCTGACCAAAATCGAAAAGAAAAGAAAGATTCTGAATTTATTCTAGAGGCCAGCATCACTGGGACATGAAATCCAGACATAGAAATTTCAAGAAAAGAAAAACAAACCACAGACCAATATCCTTTGTGAACCCAGATGAAAAAAAAAAAATTCTAAACATCATTTTAGCAAATTTAGTTGAACAACACACTGAAAGAAAACCACATCATGCCCAAGTGAAGTTCTAAGAATGCACTATTGGTTTAACATTTTAAAATTCAAACAGTGTGATTCACTTGTGTGTGTGTGTGTGTGTGTGTGTGTGAGCGTGGGTCAGGGTGGTGGAGATAGAACCCCCAGAGCCTGGTGCATGCTAGGCAACCGCACCACCCCGAGCCACACCCTGGTCCTATGACTCACGATTTTACCAAACTCCAAGAGAGACACCATAAGATCATTTCAATTCAAAAATCTCAGCACTTCAGGAAAAGAAAAAATTTTGAGCAAACTACAAATGTGGGGAGCCACACTGAATGACCACGCCTTTCAGTCCTGATGCCCCAGGCTCTGACCAACCACTGTCTTTGTTGTGGCTTGGACAGAGACCCACTCAGATAGCAAGGAGGTCTTCTTTGTGGGTGTGCCCCCAGGGTTGAGTTACACTCACCTGTTTCCTTGTAATCCTACCCCGTCTGCCCTTTTATGGATAGAACTTTCTAAGAACAGTGTTGTCCCCCACCCCATAAAAGCTCACTTCTGAACATGCTCCCTCTCTCTTGTCAGCCTCTCGTGACTTTCTCTTGCTCTCCCTTTAGGGGAACCGGAGGCTGAGAGCCGGGGAAGCTGTCCTGAAGCTTGTAAATTGTATCTGTGTTTTATGAGGTGTCCCTGTAAATTCACACGAGCGATCTGAGTTCAGCTGCCTGCGCTGGTCAGGGGGACAGCATAGGAATAAAAGGGAACTCCTTCAGCCCAGTAAAGAACCACTAGGGAAAAATTACAGTGGACACTATACTTAATGGTGAATGCCTGAAGTCTTTCCCCCAAGATCAGGAACAAGACAGAGACGTCTGCCTGCTCGGATTCTGTGTAACATCTTACCCAGGGCACTTGTTTATTCTTAAGAAAGAAATAAAGATGGAGGAGGCGGGGAAAGAAAGAAAAGAAAGGCAGGAAGGGAAAGAAGAGGAAGAAGAAGAGCAGAGGTAGAGGGGAAGGAGAAGAAACCTCTAAAAGCCATGCCAAAGATGGCCGGCTAACTACCAGAAGCTACAGGAAGGCATGGGATAGATTCTCCCCAGAAAAAACTAACTCAGCCAACACCTGCATCCTAAGACAACACATTTTTGTTATTTCAGCCACCCAGTGTGTGCTACTTTCTCCATCCCGGGCCAGCCACCCACACCCTCTTCCTTGCGCCTTACACAACACTCAAGACTGATGGCTGCAGGCTGTGCGGCCTCAGTCGCTGCCCCCCTGCATCACCTCCCACACCCACCCACCACCTTCCAGCCACCTGGGAATGATGTGACAGAAATTTCAGTATCTTCCAATAATGAATATTTAAACTAAAATGTAATGAAGTTTTTGTTTTCAGGTTGTAAAATCCATTTTAAACCAAACTAAGCCCCAAAGCAAATAAGATTGCTCTAAAATCAGAACATTGACCCACGCAGTTCAATCATCCCTAGCAGCGTACGAAAAGTGGAAGAAACGTGAGCTGCAAGCTGGAAGTATTCATTTTTTCTGTCAATTAGCTTTCCATAGTTGTTTGCTGAGAGCTAGAGTCAAAAGTGTAAAAATTATGGAAATACTGAAAACATACTAGAAATTTAAAACTGTTCTCTTGATAGATTTGGCCTTTTTTCAAGGGTCAGATGTTGACATTTTTGATTCGCGAAATGTAAAAATCAAAAGAGTAAATAAAAGCCTTTCCCGTTCTGAAAAATAGTCAAAAGTTCTCAAAGAATTATTTAAAGTGTTTTTAAATGCCCCCCTTCTACAGTGTCACCAATTTGGCAGGGGAAAATGTTGTGCTACAATGATATTTTTAAAAAATCAATTGTTCAAATCAGATTTTCTTTCTTTTTTTCTTGGTTTGTTTGTTTATTTATTTTACTAGGAATTGGACCCAGGGCCCTCTGCATGCTAAATACATGCTCTACACAGAGTGGTACCTCCTGCCCTACAGTGTGTTTTTCAGTTGTCTTAGCAGCTGGGCCAGCTTCTATGAAGGACCCTGTGTTTATCAGGTGCTCTTCTGACTTTTCATTGAAATTATTTTTAAAAAATATTTATTTTTTAGTTGTAGTTGGATACAGTATCTTTAATTAATTTATTTATTTTTATGTGGTTCGATCAACCCAGGGTCTCGCACTTGTGAGGCAAATGCTCTACTGCTGAGTCACACCCCAGCCCTGCATTGGAATTCTTAATCATCTTTCTTTTAAAGTTTGTTTATTTATTTTTGTGGCATTGGAGATTGAACCCAGGGGCTTTGTTTGTTTGGTTTTTGTACCAGGGATTGAACCCAGGGGCTCTTTACCACTGAACTACCTCCCCAGCCCTTTTTATTTTGAGACAGGGTCTCACTAAGTTGCTGAGGCTGGCCTCAACTTTGAATCCTCTGCCTCAGCCTCCTGAGTTGCTGGGATTGCAAGCGTGAGCCACTGCACTGGCTTAAAATCTTAATAATCTTTGAATGATATGCCCATATTGGGCTGAACCCTGTGAATCATATCACCAATCCCACACAGAGCGAGGAGAGAGGCTCCAGCCCCATCATCTCAAGGGCATGAATTGCTTGCAGCTGCTCTGTTGGTGGGTTGCCTGTGGCCAGGGTTGAGGACAGGGAGGCCGAGCATCATGGCATGACCTAGAGGACCTGGTGGCTCCCAGAACCAGCCCTCTTACCGCAGAGATGGACCAAAGGGCCAAAGTCCCGGGTCCTGCAGTGGCGGCTTCCTAGAACCAGCCCACCCCTCCCTCCCTGCCTGACCCTCCCCAGTAGGTCCTGACCCCCCTGACTCCTGAGTGATGTGAAGAGGGTGAGTGGGGAGGAAGCACAGGCTTTGCAGGGTGGGAGTTTAGGCGGGAGAGGTCAACTGGGTCTCAGAAGCTTCGGGGGCTGATCAGCCAAAGCAGTTGCCTCTACACTGGAGAATGAGGGTGTGGGAAAAGAGGGGAACGGGGGTCACCCCACCAGTTTCTCCCCACCAGCTCACCTCCCCTGCTCTTCTTTCTGATTAATAGCAATTACTTTTTTTAAAAAGTCCCTGGGTAGTGCTTACCCAGAATGCACAGGGCATGGGACTCCATCCCCAGCACCTCAAAAATAAACAGACCCCTTCCCCACCCCTGAGGTCTCCTCCCACTCCTTCCTCTTAGGAGCTGAACTGAAGCCCAAATACCTCAAGGGCAAATTTACTTGGAGATCGTGTTTGCAGGTGTCCAAGTTAAACTGAGGTCATTAACACAGGCCCTACTCCAGTATCACCGGTGTTCTTATAAAATGGAGAAGTTTGGACACAGAGACAGACACATGCACAAGACAGATCCACACAGGAAGAGGTCAGGACGAACTCCAGCCACCACCCGAGGCTGAGAAGGGACCTGGAACAGAGCCTCCTGAGCACCTTCAGAGGGAGTGTGGCCCTGCTGAGCCCTTGGACCTTAGACCTCTCTCTATCCAGGTCTGTGAAACAATACATTTCAATTGTTCTAAGCAGCCCCAGGAAGCAACTCCAGCTTCTTATCTGTCACCTTTGGTAGCAGGGTGGGTTTCAGTGGAGAGGAGATAGTGGGGGGGCCTGGGAAGGTTTCTCAGAGGAGCTGGGCCCTGTTGACAGGCGGTGGGGTCGGTGGGTGAGGGAGGGCAGAGGGACACACGCAAGGGACTGGGGACTGACCTCCAGGTCCATTCAGGCTGGGTGTGGGGGTGAGAGGGCACTTACTTAGGGCTGGGCCTGACCAGGGAACACTGTGTTTGTTAATAGGCCATATACCCGTGGCTCTGGGGGGTGAGAGGGCATCTGCTGGGAAGGGCTGGGCTGAGGCCACAAAGCTCTTTCTCTAGAACACACACCCTATCCCAGCACCCCCAGTCCAGCATCCCTGAGGGATGAGTCATTGAATCTCTGGAGAGGGAACAGGGAAGGATCAGATGCCTCTCAGAGCTGGCCGGGGCCCAAGGGAACAGCTGATCCCAGGCCCAGACATGGGGGAAACCCCAGAATCCTGCAGAGCAGGGGCAGAGCCCTCCAAGCTCCCATGGCAGGAGGGGGAGACGGAGGTCAAGATCAACGAGGCCCAGCATGTAGCAGGTGGGAAGAGGCCAGAAGACGAGGAAGGAGGTGGGGAGGGGAAAAGGAAGGATGAGAAGGAGAGAACCCAGAAAGAGGAAATGGAGCCAGGCACGGTGGCCACACCTGCAATCCCAGCGGCTCCGGAGGCTGAGGCAGGAGGATCACGAGTTCAAAGCCAGCCTCAGCAACTTTGCGAGGCCCTAAGCACCTCAGAGAGACCCTGTCTCCAAATAAAACATAAAAAAGGGGGGAGGGCTGGGGATGTGGCTCAGTGGTAGAGCGCCCCTGGGTTCAACCCCTGGTACAAAATCAACTACCACAAAAAAGGGAATGGAGGAGAGAAGGGAGGACAGAGGATGAGAGGAGCCGGGAAGTTCCTCTCCACTGAGGCTCATGTCCGTGTCTCAGATGCCACCACCCAAAGCCCCAGAACCAAGGATTCAGATCAGCTGTATTCCCTCCCATGCCCATGCATGTCCTCCTTAGACAACAGCTGGCTAGCAGGGACCGGCCCCCTCCTCTGGGCCCCTGCTGTTTCAGGAAGTGCGCTCAAGGCAGGGCAAAGTCCAGGGTGGGTCTCTGGAGATGACCTCTACTGGACTAGGCAAGAGAATTCCACTTCTAGCTCCAAGTCCCCTTTCTTCCTACCCAGATCCTCCCAAGGGGACAGTTCAAGGGGATGGAAACACTGAGCCCCTTGGGCTGGGTTTCTGCCTCGGTTTCCCTCCCTCCTTCTCTGGGGACAGGCAAGGGACAGAGGGAGCTCCTGATAGTCTGAACACAATCCACTGTCATCTCCTGCTGCCGTGAACCTGGTCTCCATGGCTGTGGAGCTCAAGGTAATTAAGTCCAGAAGGGCCTCTAGAGGCCCAACCCTTGTTTTTTCAAGGAAGACACAGAGGCCAGAGATAATGGAGTGGCCCATGGCACGTAGCTGGCTCCTGGCAGGATTAGAATCTGGGGCTCCTGAGACCCCGTCTTGTGACCATTCTCAGGGCACAAAGCAGGGGTGAAGTAATGCAGAAACGGTCAAGACAGATGTTAGAGGAAACAGAACTTTCAGGCAAAGTGTCTCATGGTACATGAAGAAGAAGACCCTGGGCAGAAGGGAGACATGCACGCCTGTGATCCCAGCCACTCGGGAGGCTGAGGCAGGAGGATTGTGAGTTCAAAGCCAGCCTCAGCAACTCAGCAAGACCCAAAGCAACTTAATGAGACCCTGTCTCTAAATAAAACATAAAAAGGGCTGGGGATGTGGCTCAGGGGTTAAGCACCCCAGGTTTAATCCCTGGTACCAAAAAGGAAGACCCTGGGGTGTTTGGTGCAGGCATGGGAGGTGAGAGGGAGTGGGACAGGGACATTCACAGAGTGTAGACAGGCTCCCGATGGAGCATCTGTCTTGTGCCAGGCATTGTGTCTGGCGTGTTCCGTTAGATCCTTGAAGCTGCCAGATCAACAAGCAGGTGTTTTGAACTCACCTGCTGGGAGGTAACAGGCTCAGAGAGGCCAACCCAAAGCAGGCTCCAAGGTCCCGTACTTACCAGAAAGGTTTCTGGGAGAGGAGGGGAGTCCAGGGGGCATAAGGCTGTGCCCTGGGTGGAGGGCGCCCCTCACCTGGGCCCGGGGGTGGGCAGGTCCAGGAGCAGGCTTGTGGGGACAGCATTGTCAACATTACTCACCCTGCTCAGCAGCAGCATGGTGGGGCAGGTGCCAGTGGGCGAGGAACAGGCAGAGCAGTACAGTTGCCAGCCTCGGCATTGGAACACGGAGTATCGCGTCTGCCCTTCACCCCTTGTGGAAGCTGGCAAAATGAATTGCACCCGGGGAACCCCACAAATAAAAAGGGCCCGGAGACCTTTGAACTCCGAGACTGAAAATCTTGGAGCCAATCCAAACCTGAGTTAATCCAAGGATCTTCCCTCATGACTGGGGGTGCAGGGCCAAAGGGCAAAGGGAAGAGAACCCCTCCCTGGACGGGCAGTGCATAGGCACGCAGGCAATCAGATTTATCACCACTAGAGGGGCAGCACAAGGGGAGCTGAGGTACCCAGGGAGAACTGAGAAGACCCCCTGCCCCTCAGGAGAAAGGAGAGAGGTGAAATGACCCAAAGGACTAGGCCTGAGCAGGAGAGGAGGACAACCTGGGTTTCCCCCAGCCCCTGACAAGGACATCACATTCCTAAAGGCCTTCTTTACCCCGTGGATGCTCCAGCAGGACATAGGGTACAGTTCCTGGCCAGACTCAGGCCAGACCCAACCCTGGGATGGCCAGGGGTCCTTGGGATATATGTTCAAAGGTAAACATGGCTTCCCCTGTGGCCATCTGGAGTGACCGCACCAAATCCTCAGGTGAGCAGAGCCAAGTGCTCACTCATTGGCCTTCTGGGGGCTCCCACCCCTCACTCCTTGGGCCTGAGGTCCCCAGAAACTGACCCTGAGCTTGTCCTCAGGCAGAGGTGGGCCTGGCCCTGCCCCAGCTAGAGCAGGAGAGAAGTTCATATCTGGATACAGGAAAGGACCCTTGACCTGGGAGGATTGCCTCCCTGCCCCGCCTCCCCCACCATCACCCCAACACCAGCCCTCAGACCCAGGCCTGCAGCCAGCCCCGTGGAGGGTGGGGGCAGAGGGGGAAGGAAAGCTCTGACGTCACTCTGCACTTTAAGAGCTGCTTTTATTAGAGGTAAATTCCAGACCGAGGAATCACCCAAGAGCAAACAAGATGGCAGGGTATCTGGAAACCTTGGGGCTCCTGGACAGAGGGGTGAGGGCTCCTGGCCAACCCCCTTCATGGCCCAGGGCAAGGGACCACTGGCCGAGTCCGCCACCCCTAAGCAGATCTGCAGGCCTGGCCTCGGCTTGCTCCTGACCACCCAGGGTTGCCTGCGGTGGGCCTCTCTCTGTTGTCCAAATCTGGATGGAGGGTGGGAGCCATGTCCCTCACAGAGACGTCGTCACCACTTCTGGCTTCTGAATGTGGAGCTGGTGGAGAGAAGGGACAGGTGATGACAAGGGGCAGCCCCAGGGCTGGGTAAACTCCGGGGCTGGGACAAGCTTATCTGAGTCACCTCTGTGGTGGGATCCACCTTCTCCAGGGAGGGTCGGAAGTGACTGTAGCCATTCTCAAGGCCAAATTTGTCCTCCTTCAGGTTCTTGCCTGTAGGGAGAGGTGTGAAGTGAGAGGGGATCAGGGAGGGGCTGGGAGACACAGGGGGTAGTTTCCAAAAAAAGAAAGAGAATCCTCCCACCATTCAGCACCCTGATGGGGTCTTGGGGGGTTTGGAGCTTGCCTGGGTAGCTGGCCCAGCAGGACCTAGGGACAGAAGGCAAGCTGAGCAGCAGCCCACCATCACATGACAGGGGTCAAATGTCATAGCCCAGGAAGTGGGGGTCATGGCCAGGGGCCTGGTGCACCATGGTACCATGTAATGAGATTATAGATTGGAACAGGAGGCAGCCACCTGACTCAGCAGGTGTCCCCAGTCTGCCCCACCCATAGCAACAGTAACCACAACAGGAAGAGCCCAGCTTGGCCAGGAATGCTGGGTTGTCCCCTTCCTTGTGTGGGGCAGACGCTCCCCCAGCCCTTTCCCTGTCTTAATGGGACTCTTCTGGGAGCAGGAAGTCCACCTCTGACCCATTGCTTGGAGAACCACACTCAACTCAGGTGGCACCTCCTCAGAAGCCTTTTCTGACCCCCACCCAGGCTGGGCCAGGCCTCCTCCGTGTTCCAGTCACGGGCTGGGCACCACCCTGCCATCTCCCTTGGTGCAGTGCATGTCTGATACCGTTGCCAGGTGCTCTTTTGGGGCAGAAGCCGGCCCTCAGCACCCTCTGCTCCACTGTGTACAGGGCAGAGCGTGATGGTGGGCTGCTGGGTCAGAAAGAACTGGGAAGCCCGGGAGGCTGGGCTTGCTCAGGGGCAGGGCAGGGCAGAGGCCAGCCACACTCTTGGGGAAGAGGCTATGGAGGCAGGGACAGGGGCAGACATGGCACGGGGGCCTCCTGAGCGACTCTGGAGCCAGAGTCAGCTAAAGGACTAGGAGGCTTCCTGGAGGGGCCAGTGTCTAAACCAGATCCTGGAAACAGACTGGGATCGGGGCCTGCAGAGTGGGAATGTTCTAGATGGTGCCCCAGCATGTGCAAAGGCCAGGAGGGGCAGGGTGGCGGTGCAGGACCCAGCAATCCGATAGGGAGAAGCTGAGAAGACGGAGGGTCACCGAGACTCTCCCTCCAGGTTTGCCCGCCCCATGCCCTGACGACAGGTACCTTCCCAGATGTCTGTGTTCTGGAAGGTGCCAGGGATGCCTTCTCTCTGCCACTCCTGAGAAGGATCGTACTCTTGCCTGTTAACAGAAGTGTGGTGAGCAGCGGGAAGCAGGGAGGTCAAGGAGGGGGCTCACCAGGCCCTACCCCTGGGCTTCCCCTAGGGGACTGTCACGGCCACAGCCCTGAGTCAGGGAGGGCCCTGCAGTGAATGAAGAAGTTCAACATGACCTCCCCACCCTCTGAGGGCCCTGGCTGGGCTTGCTGGGTGCCCCTCAGTCCCCTCAGTTCCTTGACTCTGTGATGGGGACATTGCAATAGTGTCAGGGTGGATCCCTCCAGCTACAGGCCTGGGGCCAGGTGCTGCACCCAGTATTTCACCTCAATCTTTGCACGAGTGTCTTATTCTATTTATAGCTGGGAAAGCAGGACCGAGCTGGCTCGTTCCCAGCTAACCAGTACAGCTAAGCTGCTCAGGGGCCGGCCAGGTGATAATAAACTGCAAATGATCTCATTGCACAATCTAACTCCAGGGCTTAAGTTTTTGTTTCCATTTCTTGGCCTAACAGATGTATCCAAAGGCCCTGGGCTGGAAGGGGCCCTGCACCCCGTCTGGCCTCCGCTGGCCTCTTTGTCTGGTTGAATGAAACAGAGCCTCAGGACCTTGGCTGCCCAGGGTCCCTTCTCTCCTTCTGTCTCCTCTCTCTGGGCCCACTGTGCCGTCCCCACTGCTCACCTGTGCAGTTTCCTCTGGGATCGACCAAGGAAGATGGTCAGGATGACCACTACGATCAGCATCACCGCCACCACAGCGGCCACTATCCCATACACGAGATTCTTGCTGAGGCTCAACTCACAGGTCTCTCCCCAGTACCAGTGTGTGTTCGTGTTCGGGCACCTGGGGACACACACAAACTCAAACCAGTCCACAGGCGTCCCTCTGGTCAAGGAGGGCTAATCTCCAAAGCAAACATCAATTCCAAAGCTGGGGACAGAGACTGGGTACCCAGAAAGCCTGACTCCTAAAAGTCAGGGACTCAGGGCCAGCAGAACAGGAATTCTGAAGATTAGGGCTCAGAGGGATCCCAGGGAACTGGGCAAGTTGGCCCAGGCAGTGAGGTTTACCCATCTAATCTCCAAGTAGCTGGCATCTGATGCGCTTGTTATCTTGTTTTAGATTTTATACTTTAATTTATGGTCTTGGGAACTTAAGTCTAGGCCACAGCTGAAGGTGATAATGGTACCACAGCGAGATAACATGAGTGACAGTCACAGAGACAGGGGAAGGGGGGAAGTTGACCGGCTGAGCTTTATCAGGAAGGGGATGGCTTGGCCACAGATGCCCTACTCTACAATGTGCCCATCCTTGACTCTCATGGGGGTGAGGGACGATGGTAGAGGGAGAAGACATGGAGAGGAGGAAGGAGAAGGTGCCTTCCAAGCTTGGCCACCTCCACCTGACCCATGGGAGTGGACAAGGGTGGGGAGGGCCTTTCCACCAGGAGAGGGTGGGTGCTCACAGGCATCGGGGGCCACTCCGCTGCAGCTGGCACTCGCCCTGGTTACAGTTGAGCTGCGACTTTGTCCCTGGGGTGCACTTGGTCACGCAGGCCAGCCTTCCATCCAGTTCGTCCACGTAGTAGAATTGGCCGTAGCCCTGGGCAGCTCCCCGGGCGCATTGCTCTGGAGGTGAGGGGCGGGCAGTGGGTGTCAGCCTGACTACAGCTCCCCTCCGACTCCAGGCTCACTGCCCACACCCCAGCCCCTTCTGTCCACCCGAGATGCTCACCCTGGGGGTCATAGCCCAACTTCACATCCTCTTCCACCTCAGTGGCCTCTGAGTTGTAACACAGTATGGAATCTGCCAGGGACGAGGGAGAAGAAAACCAAGAGAAATGCTTCCTTCCACCTCCACGGGTATAGCCAGGGCTCCCCAATTTCTACCACACCTTCCTCACTGGGCCAGCACCAGAGGGGTGGTGGCCCATCCCCGGATATGCAAAGGGCCTGTGGACAGGCTCAAGGGGAGCCATTGAGGGTAATGAAGGCAAGAAGGAGGTTGGGGGTCAGGGGAGGTCCCCGGACCTGGGTTCTAGATTTCTCTACATGAGGCTTCGGGAGTTGGGGAGCAGGAGGCCAAGACCGAGACCCCCTTTACCACCGATGCCGAGGAGTTTTGAGGGAGCCTACTTTGACACTTGAGAACATCGTTCTGGATCTCGCTGGTTGCATTTGTGATCTTGGCCTTCACGATATTTCTGAGGTTCTGGAAGTGTGTCCGAAACTCTGAGGTATAGTTGGTCTCCAGGACCACGTCATTTTCCACCACGATGCTGCCGTTGCTGGAATGAGGAGTTGTTTCCTCAGGTCCCCGATGTCACCCACCCGCCCAGCAAGGGAGGCTCCCCCTCGAAGAAGCAGGAGGAGAAATGGGGGACAAAGTAGCCCCAGAGACAGGGAAGAAGAGAGTTCCTCTCTTGAGCTGCTAACCATCGAGGAGGCAGTGGAGCAAGACCAGGTAAGGTCCAGAAAGAGCAGCAGCCACTGTAATGTCCACGGGTGGAATCCATCTCTGTGAACCCAAAGGCGCCTTATGTGGAAGCTGGCTGGGGGCGGGGGGCGGAGAGAGGAATGAAAAGAGAGGGGGTAGATCTCATGAAAATAGAAAGAGACTGATGGAGAAGAGAAGGAGATGGGGGAGGGGAGCAGAGGGCCTGGACAGCAAGATCACCAAATCATACGTGTCCATGTAGGAACGCACCACCGGGAGCCTGCCTATGTATGTGATGATAATGCACGGATTAAAATAATAATAATAATAATAATGGAAGGGAGGTTGGTAGGAGTAGAGCAAGTGGATGAGGGAAGGAAGGAGGGATCACAAAGGAAATGTACTGGGGAATGAGATTAATAATATGATTTTTTTTCTAGAAACAGAACCCAGAGGCCTTTGCAACTGAGCCACATTCTCAGCCTTTTTTATTTCATTTCATTTTATTTTTTTGAGACAGTTTCTCACTGTGTTATTTAAGGCCTCGCTAAGTTGCCGAGGCTGACCTCAGACTTGCAATCCTCCTGCCTCAGCCTCCTGAGTCACTGGGATTATAGGCATGCACCACCCAGCAGATCGATCAAATTATGTTATGACTGTGGTATAAGGAATCACACTATCATGTATCATGATAATGCACCAACAAAAGGTAAATTAAGACTAAAAATAAAACTGAAGGTTGTGGTGCACACCTGTAATCCCAGTGACTCAGGAGGCTGAGGCAGGAGGATCAAGAGTTCAAAGCCAGCCTCGGAGACTGTGTTTCCATCAGGGCTCTTCAGAGTTCAGTCCCTATCAGCCCATGGCTGGGCTGGGGCACTCGAACCACACCACACTCCGACTTCTTCTCTGTTCTTCTCCTTGTCCCAGCACAGAGCACCCCATACCCCAGCATCCCAGAATCGTGGCCGATCCTCATCGGTTCCTCTTCCACCCCCAATAACAGACACCCGTCATCCTCTGGGGCTGGTCCTGCCTCCCACGACCTTTCCCACTGAACTCCTTTTCTCCTGACTGTCACCTCTCTGGTCTTTACCACTTTCACCTCCAGTTTAGACCCCTGGGCACCCGTTCTCCACCCTGAGCAGTCTGCCCTGAAAGTCAGATACTCCCCGTCACGGCTGGACCTGTAGACGCCTCAGGTCTAACTAACCTGGCACCCGCCAGGTCTCCAACCTCGTCCCAATGCACCTGCTCTTCCCTAGGCCGCCAGCCAACTTGAGCACCTTTACGTTCCTGGAATCTTGCCCCCTCTCTCTCAACTCTGGGCTCCTCGTCCTGGTCTCTGCCCTTGGCTGTCCCTCTCTCCCCCTCCCTGCCCTGGCCCTGCCTCGCTCCCCCTCATCCCTCAAGGTTTGACTTAGTCACCCCATCTCCCAGGAAGAATCCTCCTATCTCCCCAGGCTTGCTTTCAGGACCCCTCCGGTGCCACCCCGAGGGTCCCTGACCCCACCTCTCTCCAGACTGCACAGCCACTGTGTCACTCTGAGCTCCAGGAAACTGGGACTCATGTGCTCCCGCCATCTAGCACAGGGCTGCCTTTTAATAAAAGTTTGTTGAGTGAATGAAGGATCAAGTGTCAATGGATAATTTATCAAGAATCAATGAACAAGTAATGAAAGAGCTAACAAAAGATTGAATCATTGAATGGAGGCATGGACTCCTCGGGTGTGGCCCAGCCGGGGGTGGACATGCTAACCATTCATGACGGAGGAGGCAGGACAGCAGGGCTAGAGAGAGGGGCTCCCTACAGCATATAAACCTGCCCCCCAACATACTTACAGCAATCTCCTGATGATCACCTCTCTGTATTCAGAAAGGTCCTTCCCCATGTAGACTTTGTTCATCTGAAAGAAACCGCTGAGATCACACAGGGCCCCAGAGTGCAGAGGCCACGACGCCCCAATCTCCTGGCAGCCCCAGGCTCTCTCCTGCAGGGCCCACAAGCGAGAGGACAGAAAGGCACAGGAAGCCCACTCTGCCAGACACGTGCAGGGTGGGTGGGGTTCCTGGGTGGAGGCTATCAGAGGGTCCCCTCTTGAGACTTGGGAGACAGAGAGGCCCATGAGCTGCAGAGCCCGGGTGAATCCCCCTGCCCTGCACCCCTGGGCCCCTGCTCTTACCTCCTGCTTGAAAAGTTCTGTGAAATTCTGGTATGCCTGGGAGGATGTGTTATTCAGGTCATTTGTGAAGTTCCTGTGAATCACTTTCACTATCACCGTTACGGTGGCATTGAGGACGTCTGGGACTTCTGTGGGGGACAGGCCACACTGTGCATGAGAGAACAACCTCCCCGA
The DNA here is from genome assembly GCF_047511675.1 of Marmota flaviventris. Classification (NCBI taxonomy): domain Eukaryota; kingdom Metazoa; phylum Chordata; class Mammalia; order Rodentia; family Sciuridae; genus Marmota; species Marmota flaviventris. Next base: position 29,984,715 of record NC_092516.1, read on the forward strand.
GTACCTCTGGGGACTGGTAAATTCTCTGCCTCTGGGTCTCATGGCAGTGAACCAAGTGGGTTAGGACCAGAGGATGGGAAAATCAAGAGTCAGGTGGGGTCACTGAGACTTCTGTCCCTGGTCTCCCAATCCCATGAGAAGCTAGTGGCCAGGATTGAGACCCAGAGGGAATTAAGTGGAAGACTCCAGGAAGTTGGGAGATAGAAACCCCCTGATGGAATGGGCAGGAGAACTAGCGAAAAGGCCCCTAAAGATGGTGGCTGAAGGTTCATGTCCTACCCGAGCTGTAGCCTGGACAAGTCTCATCATGGCCTCTGCCTGCCCAGCAAGGACATGGCCAGTACTTCCAACACCACCATCTTATTTTAAGCGCTAAGGGGCCTGGAAGGATCTGTAGGTCTCAGAGGTCATTACCTATGGGGAAGGAATACAGGAGGGTCTGGCACTGGTAACCAAAGTAGCCTTGGGGACAGACGCATTCTTTTCCATTCCAATGTCCACCGTTGTAGCAATCCACTGTGGAGGGACAGAATTCCTGTAAGTCATCAAGGAAGCCCGAGGAGCAGAAACACTGGCTCCCAGCCAGGTCTCAGCATGCAGGCATTACATTAAAGAGAAAGATAGGACAAGATGATCCTGCAGCCACTGAGGACCCTCAGGTTCCACCCTGTCCCCAGTGTAAGTAGGGGAAGGAGGAGACAGGCTGAGAGCAAGGAAACAAGAAATAGACAAAGAAGAGCCCTGAGAACCCCAGAAGGACACCAGCTATCAATGTGGGTGACAGGCATGGTGGCCAGAGAGAGCGGGAAAAGTGGAAAATGACAACGGGAACAGGTGATCAGAGCACAGGACACACAGATGACACACACAGAGACGCACCTGGTGGCAAAGAGGAAGAGCTGGTGGTCATGGAAGTGGTGTGATTGCTGGTGAATGCAGGACCAGCGGTGGAATTGGTTGGGAACACGGGGGCTGGGGATGAAGCAGAGTGAGGAGAAGAAAAACCAGGAGAACTTGTAGGAACAGAAGCATTAGAGACTGCTGAGAAGGAGGACATCGAGAAAGAACTCCAAGAGGTGGCATGGAGGACCGTGGTTCCAGAGCTGCGAGGTGGTGCCGTCGTGTATCCTGAACCTGGGCTGCTGGGGAAGGCTGTCCATCTTTCAGTCGAGACGGTGGTTTGGGACGTATAAGATGGCACCGTGGTGTGGTCAGAACCTGGGATGCTCGGCAAGGCTGTAGATCCTTCAACTGACACGGAGGTTTGAGAGACATCCAAGGGTGGTCTAGAGTGGGCTGAACCAGGGCTTTTCTGGGAGGCTGTGGATCCTTCTGGAAGGACTGTGACTGGAGAGGTGTCTGCTGGTGCTGTTGAGTGAGCTGCCTCAGGGCTGGTCTGGAGGCTGGTCTGTCCTTCAGTCTGGACTGTGGTCTGAGAGCTGTCTGCTGGCTCTGCTGTGTGTGCTAAAGCAGGGCTGCTTGGATACCTGGTAGTTTCTCTGGTTGGAATAGAGGTTTGTGAGCTGGGGGATGTCACTCTTGTGGGTTCTGACCCTGGGCTGCTTGGGAACACACTTGGTCCTTCAGAAAGGGCGGTGCTTTGAGAGCTGTGAGATGTAGGTGTCACGTGTGCTGAATAGGAGCTGCTTGGCGAGGTTGTAGATGCGTCTTTCAGGACTGAGGTTTGGGAGGTGTCAGGTGACACCGTTGTGGGTCTTGAACCTGGGCTGCTTGGGAAAGGTGTAGATCCTTCAGACACCAATGTAGTTTTGGGGCTGTCAGTCAGCATTGCTGTGTGTGCTGACCCTGGGCTGCTTGGCAAGGTGGTAGATCCTTCAGGCCCAGGTGTGGTCTGGGAGCTGTCAGCTAGCTGGGTCGTGTGGGCTGAACCAAGGCTGGGCTGGAAGGCCGTGGATCCTTCAGTTAGGACAGTGGCTGGGGTGGTGTCTGCTGGCTCTGTTGTGTGAGCTGAAGCAGGGCTGCTGGGGAATCCTGGAGATGCCTCCTTTGGAACTGTGCTTTGGGAGTTTTCAGATGCTGAAACTGGGCTGCCTGACAAGGTCGCTGATCCTTCAGACGTGGCTGAAGTTTGGAAGCTATAGGGTGGTGCTGGAGTGTGTGCTGAACTTGGGCTACTTTGCATCATTGTCCATCCTGCAGATATCACAGTGGTTTGGGAGCTGTCTGTTGCCACCACTGGGTGTGCTGAACCTGGGCTGCTTGGGAAGCCCGTGGATCCTGCACCCAGCTCTGGGGTTGGGGTGCTGTCTAATGGCAGTGTGGTATGGGCTGATCCAGGGCTGCTCAGGAAGGTTGAGGATCCTCCTGTGTGGACAGTAGTTAGGGAGCTGGCAGGTGACAAGGCTGTGGGGGCTGAGCCTGAGCTGCTCATTAAGGTGGTGGATCCTCCAGCCCTCACAGTCTGGGAGCTGTCTGATGGCAGCGTAGTGGGGGACGACCCAGGGCTTGTTGGGGAAGCTGTGGATGCTTCAGTGTAGAGAGTGGGCTGGGAGCTGCCCGATGGCATCAATGTGCTCACCACACCTGGGCTGCCCTGGGCGGTTGTCCCCCCTTCGGCAGGGACTGGGGTTTGGGAGATATCCGTGAGTGCTGTGGTTTGCCCCACACTTGAGCTGCTTGGCAGGGTGGTGGCTTCCTGGGTCAGAGCTGTGGTTTGAGAGTTATCAGTTGGCACTGTTGCTTGTGCTGACTTGGAGCTGCTTAGGAAAGTGGTTGACCTTTCATCTGGGAGTGTGATTGGGGAGCTGTCTGGTGGCGCTCTGGTGTGTGCTGATCCAGGGCTGCTTAGCAAGGCCGTGGACCCTCCCGACTGCACTGTCACTGGGGAGCTCTCCGTGGGCTCTGCGGTGTGTGCTGGGCCTGAGCTGCTTGACCTGACTGTAGACACATCAGGCAGGACCGTGGGCTGGGAGCTGTCAGAGACCACTGTGGTGTGCTCTGACCCTGGGCTGCTTGGAAAGGAAGTAGAGCCTCCCAGCACCCATGTGGCTTGGGGGCTGTCAGAAGTGACTGTCATGTGTGCTGAATTGGAGCTGCTTGGCAGGGTTGTTGACCCCTCTGTTTGGAGTGCAGTTTGGGAGCTCTGAGATGGCACTCTGGTGTGGGCTGAATCTGGGCTGCCTGGGAGAGCTGTGGAACCACTTGCCAGGGCTGTGACTTGGGAGGTGTCCGGTGACACTGCTGTGAGTGCTGAACCTGAGCTGCCTGGAAAGGGAGTGGATCCTTCAGTCAGGAGGGTGGACTTGAAGCTCCTGGAGGTCACTGTGTGGAGGGCTGATCCAGTGCTGCCTGAGAAGGTTGTTGGCCCCCCAGAGGGCAACGTGGTTTGGTGGGTGTCTGAGGGCGTGGATGGTGGTGCTGACGCTGGGCTGCTTAGCAAGCTCGTAGATCCTTCATCCTTCATTGTGGTTTGGGAACTCTCTGATGGCAGGGGAGTGACAGCTGTCCCAGGGTCCCGAAGGGAAGTTGCAGATGCTCCAGTTGAGACTGTGGTGTGGGAGCTGTCAGAGGTCATGGCTGTGCTCACTGCAGCAGAGCTGCCAGAAGGGGTGGTCGGCCCTGGGGTCAGGACTGTGGCCTGAGAGGTGTCTGGTGACACCCCTGTGGGTGCAGAGCTTGGACTACTCAGCACAGTTGTTGATGTTTCAGGCAGGACGGTGAACTGAGAGATCACAGTTGTCACTGAGCTGTGTTCAGAAGCAGAGCTGCCTGGGAAAGGTGTAGATCCCTCAGACACCAACGTGGTTTGGGGGCTGTCAGATGGGGCTGCTGTGCGTGCTGACCCTGAGCTGCTTGGCGAGGCTGTAGGTGCCTTAACTGTCCCCGTGGGCTGGGAGCTCCCAGATGGCAGTGTAGTGAGGGCAGACACAGGGCCACTGGGGGAGGCCATGGATGCTCCAGTTAAGACAGTGGAGTGGGGGCTCTCAGGGGACGAGGCTGTGCTCTCTGCAGCTGGGCTTCCCGTGGTGCTAGTTAACCCCTCAACTGTAGCTTGGGAAGTACCAGTGGGCAGTGTGGTGTGTGCCACCCCTGAGCTGCTTGGCAAGGTTGTAGCTGCATCAGGTGGGGCTGTGGTGTGGCTGCTGTCAGGTGCCCCTGTGGTGCGTTCTGACCCTGGGCTGCTTGGCAAGGTGGTAGATCCTTCAGGCCCAGATGTGGTCTGGGAGCTGTCAGCTAGCTGGGTCGTGTGGGCTGAACCAAGGCTGGGCTGGAAGGCCGTGGATCCTTCAGTTAGGACAGTGGCTGGGGTGGTGTCTGCTGGCTCTGTTGTGTGAGCTGAAGCAGGGCTGCTGGGGAATCCTGGAGATGCCTCCTTTGGAACTGTGCTTTGGGAGTTTTCAGATGCTGAAACTGGGCTGCCTGACAAGGTCGTTGATCCTTCAGATGTGGCTGAAGTTTGGAAGCTATAGGGTGGTGCTGGAGTGTGTGCTGAACTTGGGCTACTTTGCATCATTGTCCATCCTTCAGATATCACAGTGGTTTGGGAGCTGTCTGTTGACACCGCTGGATGTGGTGAACCTGGGCTGCTTGGGAAGCCTGTGGATCCTGCACCCAGCTCTGGGGTTGGGGTGCTGTCTGATGGCAGTATGGTATGGGCTGATCCAGGGCTGCTCAGGAAGGTTGAGGATCCTCCAGTGGAGACAGTAGTTGGGGAGCTGTAAGGTGACACTGCTGTGAGTGCTGAACCTGAGCTGCCTGGCAAGGGTGTGGACCCGTCAGTCAGGAGGGTGGACTTGGAGCTCCTGGTGGTCACTGTGTGGAGGGCTGATCCAGTGCTGCCTGAGAAGGTTGTTGGCCCCCCAGAGGGCAGTGTGGTTTGGTGGGTGTCTGAGGGCATGGATGGGGGTGCTGACTCTGGGCTGCTTAGCAAGTTTGTAGATCTTTCATCCCTCACTGTGGTTTGGGAACTCTCTGATGGCAGGGGAGTGACAGCTGACCCAGGACCCCGAAGGGAGGTCGCAGATGCTCCAGTGGAGACAGAGGTGTGGGAGCTGCTTGGTGAGGCTGTAGGTGCCTTAACTGTCCCCGTGGTCTGGGAGCTCCCAGATGGCAGTGTAGTGAGGGCAGACACAGGGCCACTGGGGGAGGCCATGGATGCTCCAGTTAAGACAGTGGAGTGGGGGCTCTCAGAGGACGATGAGGCTGTGCTTGCTGCAGCTGGGCTTCCCGTGGTGCTAGTTAACCCCTCAACTGTGTCCTGGGAAGTACCAGTGGGCAGTGTGGTGTGTGCCACCCCTGAGCTGCTTGGCAAGGTTGTAGCTGCATCAGGTGGGGCTGTGGTGTGGCTGCTGTCAGGTGCCCCTGTGGTGCGTTCTGACCCTGGGCTGCTTGGCAAGGTGGTAGATCCTTCAGCCACCTGAGGGGTTTGGTGGCTGTCCGATGTGATTGTTGTCTGTGCTGAATTTGAGCTGTTGGGCAAGATTGTTGATCCCTCTGCTGGGGCCGAGGTCTGGGAGCTCTGAGATGGCACTGTCACGTGAACTGTGTCTGGGCTGCCTGGGAGAGCTGTGGAACCACTTGCCAGGGCTGTGACTTGGGAGGTGTCCAGTGACACTGCTGTGGGTGCTGAACCTGGGCTGCCTGGAAAGGGAGTGGATCCTTCAGGCAGGAGGCTGGATTGGGAGCTCCTGGTGGTCACTGTGTGGAGGGCTGATCCAGTGCTGCCTGAGAAGGTTGTTGGGCCCCCAGAGGGCAACGTGGTTTGGTGGGTGTCTGAGGGAGTGGATAGGGGTGCTGACCCTGGGCTGCTTAGCAAGCTTGTAGATCCTTCATTCCTCACTGTGGTTTGGGAACTCTCTGATGGCAGGGGAGTGACAGCTGACCCAGGACCCCGAAGGGAGGTCGCAGATGCTCCAGTGGAGACAGAGGTGTGGGAGGTGTCAGAGGGCGTGGCTGTGCTCACTGCAGCAGGGCTGCCAGAAGGGGTGGTCGGCCCTGGGGTCAGGACTGTGGCCTGGGAGGTGTCTGGTGACACCCCTGTGGGTGCAGAGCTTGGACTACTCAGCACAGTTGTTGATGTTTCAGGCAGGACGGTGAACTGAGAGATCACGGTTGTCACTGAGCTGTGTTCAGAAGCAGAGCTGCCTGGGAAAGGTGTAGATCCCTCAGACACCAACATGGTTTGGGGGCTGTCAGATGGCGCTGCTGTGCGTGCTGACCCTGAGCTGCTTGGCGAGGCTGTAGGTGCCTTAACCGTCCCCGTGGGCTGGGAGCTCCCAGATGGCAGTGTAGTGAGGGCAGACACAGGGCCACTGGGCGAGGCCGTGGATGCTCCAGTTAAGACAGTGGAGTGGGGGCTCTTAGAGGACGATGAGGCTGTGCTTGCTGCAGCTGGGCTTCCCGTGGTGCTAGTTAACCCCTCAACTGTGTCCTGGGAAGTACCAGTGGGCAGTGTGGTGTGTGCCACTCCTGAGCTGCTTGGCAAGGTTGTAGATGCATCAGGTGGGGCTGTGGTGTGGCTGCTGTCAGGTGTCCCTGTGGTGCGTTCTGACCCTGGGCTGCTTGGCAAGGTGGTAGATCCTTTAGGTCCAGGTGTGGTCTGAGAGCTGTCAGCTAGCTGGGTCGTGTGGGCTGAACCAATGCTGGGCTGGAAGGCCGTGGATCCTTCCGTTAGGACAGTGGCTGGGGCGGTGTCTGCTGGCTCTGTTGTGTGAGCTGAAGCAGGGCTGCTGGGGAATCCTGGAGATGCCTCCTTTGGAACTGTGCTTTGTGATGCACCTGTTACGTGTGCTGAAACTGGGCTGCCTGGCAGGGTTGTTGATCCTTCAGGCTGGACAGTAGACTGAGAGCCATAGAGTGGTGCTGTGGTGGGATCTGAATGTGGGCTTCCTGGGAATGTTGTGGATGCCCCAGCCACGGCTGTGGGTTGGGAGCTGTCTGTTGATACCTCTGGGTGTGCTGAACCTGGGCTGCTTGGGAAGCCCGTGGATCCTGCACCCAGCTCTGGGGTTGGGGTGCTGTCTGATGGCAGTGTAGTATGGGCTGATCCAGGGCTGCTCAGGAATGTTGAGGATCCTCCTGTGTGGACAGTAGTTGGGGAGCTGTCAGGTGACACTCCTGTGGGTGCTGAACCTGGGCTGCTTGAGAATGTGGTTGACCCTTCAGAGAGAAGGGTGCTTTGGGAGCTGTCAGATGGGATGGTCGTGTGTGTTAAATAGGAGCTACTTGGCAAGGCTGTAGATCCTTCTGCCAGGGCTGAAGTCTGGGAGCTCTGAGGTGGCACCGTTGTGAGTGCTGTGTCTGGGTTGCCTGGGAAAGTAGAACTACTTGTCAGGACTGTGGACTGGGAGCTGTCAGGTGACAGTGCTGTGGGTGCTGAACCTGAGCTGCCTGGCAAGGGAGTGGACCCTTCAGGCAGGAGCGTGGATTGGGAGCTCCTGGTGGTCACTGTGTGGAGGGCTGATCCAGTGCTGCCTGAGAACGTTATTGACCCCCCAGAGGGCATTGTGGTTTGGTAGGTGTCTGGGGGCACTGATGGAGGTGCTGACCCTGGGCTGCTTGGCATAAGTGTAGATCCTTCAGGCACCCGTGTGGTTTGGGGACTGTCGGATGTGACTGTCATGTGTGCTGAATTGGAGCTGCTTGGCAACATAGTAGATCCATCAGCCAGGACTGTGGTGTGAGAGGTCTCAGGTGGCACTGTTGTGTGCGTTGTGTCCGGGCTGCCTAGGAAAGTTGTCGATGGCCCAGGCAGGGCTGTGGTTTGGGAGCTGGCCGTTGACCCTGCTGGGTGTGCTGAACCTGGGCTGCTTGGGAAGCCTGTGGATCCTTCACCCAGCCCTCGGGTTGAGGAGCTGTCTGGTGGTGATGAAGTGAATGCTGATCCAGGGCTGCTTAGCAAGGCCGTGGACCCTCCCGACTGCACTGTCACTGGGGAGCTCTCCGTGGGCTCTGCGGTGTGTGCTGGGCCTGAGCTGCTTGGCCTGGCTGTAGACACATCAGGCCGGACCGTGGGCTGGGAGCTGTCAAAGGCCACTGTGGTACGCTGTGACCCTGGGCTGCTTGGAAAGGAAGTAGAGCCTCCCAGCACCCATGTAGTTTGGGGGCTGTCAGACAGCTGTGGAGTGTGGGCTGAACCAGGACTTTTCTGGGAGGCTGTGGATCCTTCTGGAAGGACGGTGACTGGGGAGGCGTCTGCTGGTGCTGTTGAGTGAGCTGCCTCAGGGCTGGTCTGGAGGCTGGTCTGTCCTTCAGTCTGGACTGTGGTCTGAGAGCTCTCTGCTGGCTCTGCTGTGTGTGCTGAAGCAGGGCTGCTTGGAAACCCTGAAGATCTTTCAAGGGAAATTGTGGTTGGTGAGCTGGGAGACGTCTCTCTTGTGGGTCCTGATCCTGGGCTGCCTGAGGATGTGGCTGATCCTTCAGAGAAGATGGTGGTTTGGGGGCTGTCAGATGTGACTGTCATGTTTGGTGAATTTGAGGAGCTTGGCTGGGTTGTTGACCCCTCTGTCTGGACTGCAGGTTTGGAGCTCTGAGATGGCACTGCTGTGTCTGGGCTGCCTGGGAGAGCTGTGGAACCACCTGCCAGGGCTGTGGCTTGGGAGCTGTCAGGTGGCACTGCTGTGGGTGCTGAACCTGAGCTGCCTAGCAAGGGAGTGGATCCTTCAGGCAGCAGGGTGGACTTGGAGCCTCCAGTGGTCACTGTGTTGAGTGCTGATCCAGTGCTGCCTGATGTAGGTCCCTCAGAGGGCAGTGTGGTTTGGTAGGTGTCTGAGGGCACTGATGTGGGTGCTGACCCTGGGCTGCTTGGCAAGCTTGTAGATCCTCCAGCCCTCGTTATAGTGTGGGAAGTGTCTAGTGGCAGTGAAGTGACGGTTGAAACAGGGCCCCTTAGGGAGGTTGTAGGAGCTCCAGGAAAGACAGTGGCATGCGAGCTGTCAGATGTCACAGGTGTGTGTGCTGACCCTGGGCTGCTTGGCAAGGTGGTAGATCCTTCAGGCCCAGGTGTGGTCTGAGAGCTGTCAGCTAGCTGGGTCGTGTGGGCTGAACCAAGGCTGGGCTGGAAGGCCGTGGATGCTTCAGGTAGGACAGTGGCTGGGGCGGTGTCTGCTGGCTCTGTTGTGTGAGCTGAAGCAGGGCTGCTGGGGAATCCTGGAGATGCCTCCTTTGAAACTGTGCTTTGGGAGTTTTCAGATGCACCTGTTACATGTGGTGAAACTGGGCTGCCTGGCAAGGTCGTTGATCCTTCAGGCTGGACAGTAGACTGAGAGCCATAGAGTGGTGCTGTGGTGGGATCTGAATGTGGGCTTCCTGGGAAAGTTGTGGATGCCCCAGCCACGGCTGTGGGTTGGGAGCTGTCTGTTGCCACCGCTGGGTATGCTGAACTTGGGATGCTTGGGAAGCCTGTGGATCCTGCACCCGGCTCTGGGGTTGGGGTGCTGTCTGATGGCGGTGTGGTATGGGCTGATCCAGGGCTGCTCAGGAAGGTTGAGGATCCTCCTGTGTGGACAGTAGTTGGGGAGCTGTCAGGTGACACTGCTGTGGGTGTTGAACCTGAGCTGCTTATTAAGATCGTGGATTCTTCAACCCTCACCATAGTTTGGGAGCTGTCTGATGGCAGCATAGTGGGGGACGACCCAGGGCTTGTTGGGGAAGCTGTGGATGCTTCAGTGTAGAGAGTGGGCTGGGAGCTGCCCGATGGCATCAATGTGCTCACCACACCTGGGCTGCCCTGGGAGGTTATCCCCCCTTCGGCAGGGACTGGGGTTTGGGAGATATCCGTGAGTGCTGTGGTTTGCCCCACACTTGAGCTGCTTGGCAGGGTGGTGGCTTCCTGGGTCAGAGCTGTGGTTTGAGAGTTATCAGTTGGCACTGTTGCTTGTGCTGACTTGGGGCTGCTTAGGAAAGTGGTTGACCTTTCATCTGGGAGTGTGATAGGGGAGCTGTCTGGTGGCGCTCTGGTGTGTGCTGATCCAGGGCTGCTTAGCAAGGCCGTGGACCCTCCCGACTGCACTGTCACTGGGGAGCTCTCCGTGGGCTCTGCGGTGTGTGCTGGGCCTGAGCTGTTTGGCCTGGCTGTAGACACATCAGGCCGGACCGTGGGCTGGGAGCTGTCAGAGACCACTGTGGTGCGCTGTGACCCTGGGCTGCTTGGAAAGGAAGTAGAGCCTCCCAGCACCCGTGTGGTTTGGGGGCTGTCAGACAGCTGTGCAGTGTGGGCTGAACCAGGGCTTTTCTGGGAGGCTGTGGATCCTTCTGGAAGGACTGTGACTGGAGAGGTGTCTGCTGGTGCTGTTGAGTGAGCTGCTTCAGGGCTGGTCTGGAGGCTGGTCTGTCCTTCAGTCTGGACTGTGGTCTGAGAGCTGTCTGCTGGCTCTGCTGTGTGTGCTGAAGCAGGGCTGCTTGGATACCTGGTAGTTTCTCTGGTTGGAATAGAGGTTTGTGAGCTAAGAGATGTCACTCTTGTGGGTTCTGACCCTGGGCTGCTTGGGAACACACTTGGTCCTTCAGAAACAGCAGTGCCTTGGGAGCTGTCAGATGTAACTGTCATGTGTGCTGAATAGGAGCTGCTTGGCGAGGTTGTAGATACCTCTTCCAGGACTGAGGTTTGGGAGCTGTCAGGTGACACTGTTGTGGATCTTGAACTTGGGCTGCTTGGGAAAGGTGTAGATCCCTCAGACACCAACATGGTTTGGGGGCTGTCAGACAGCGCAGCTGTGTGTGCTGACCCTGAGCTGCTTGGCGAGGCTGTAGGTGCCTTAACCGTCCCCGTGGGCTGGGAGCTCCCAGATGGCAGTGCAGTGAAGGCAGACACAGGGCCACTGGGGGAGGCCGTGGATACTCCAGTTAAGACAGTGGAGTTGGGGCTCTCAGGGGATGAGGCTGTGCTTGCTGCAGCTGGGCTTCCCGTGGTGCTAGTTAACCCTTCAACTGTGGTTTGGGAATTACCAGTGGGAAGTGTGGTGTGTGCCACCCCTGAGCTGCTTGGCATGGTTGTAGCTGCATCAGGTGGGGCTGTGGTGTGGCTGCTGTTAGGTGCCCCTGTGGTGCGTTCTGACCCTGGGCTGCTTGGAAATGTGGTAGATCCTTCAGGCCCAGGTGTGGTCTGGGAGCTGTCAGCTAGCTGGGTTGTGTGGGCTGAACCAAGGCTGGGCTGGAAGGCCGTGGATCCTTCAGTTAGGACAGTGGCTGGGGCGGTGTCTGCTGGCTCTGTTGTGTGAGCTGACGCAGGGCTGCTGGGGAATCCTGGAGATGCCTCCTTTGGAACTGTGCTTTGGGAGTTTTCAGATGCTGAAACTGGGCTGCCTGACAAGGTCGTTGATCCTTCAGATGTGGCTGAAGTTTGGAAGCTATAGGGTGGTGCTGGAGTGTGTGCTGAACTTGGGCTACTTCGCAACATTGTCCATCCTTCAGATATCACAGTGGTTTGGGAGCTGTCTGTTGACACCGCTGGGTGTGGTGAACCTGGGCTGCTTTGAAAGCCTGTGGATCCCGCACCCAGCTCTGGGGTTGGGGTGCTGTCTGATGGCAGTGTGATATGGGCTGATCCAGGGCTATTCAGGAAGGTTGAGGATCCTCCAGTGGAGACAGTAGTTGGGGAGCTGGCAGGTGACACTGCTGTGGGTGCTGAACCAGGGCTGCTTGGCAACGGTGTGGATCCTTCAGGCAGGAGGCTGGATTGGGAGCTTCTGGTGGTCACTGTGTGGAGGGCTGATCCAGTGCTGCCTGAGAAGGTTGTTGGCCCCCCAGAGGGCAGCGTGGTTTGGTGGGTGTCTGAGGGCATGGATGGGGATGCTGACCCTGGGCTGCTTAGCAAACTTGAAGATCCTTCATCCCTCACTGTGGTTTGGGAACTCTCTGATGGCAGGGGAGTGACAGCTGACCCAGGGCCCTGAAGGGAGGTCGCAGATGCTCCAGTCGAGACAGGGGTGTGGGAGCTGTCAGAGGGCGTGGCTGTGCTGGCTGCAGTTGGGGTGGTTGTAGATGCCCCAGCCAGGACTGTGATTTCAGGGCTCTCAGCTGATATGGTTGTGAGGGCTGAACCTGGGCTGCTTGGAAATCTTGTAGATGCTTCAGAGGAAGTTGTGGTTTGTGAGCTGTGAGATGTCACTCTTGTGGATTCTGAACCTGGGCTGCTTGAGAATGTGGTTGACACTTCAGACAGGAGGGTGCCTTGGGAGCTGTCAGCTGTGACGGTCCAGTGGGCTGAATGTGAGCTGACTGACAGGGTGGTTGACCCCTGTGTCTGGACTGCAGTTTGGGAGCTCTGAGGTGGCATTGTGGGGTGGGCTGCATCTGGGCTGCCATGGAGAGCTGTGGAACCACCTGCCAGGGCTGAGGTTTGGGAGCTGGCAGGTGACACTGCTGTGGGGGCTGAGTCTGAGCTGCTCATTAAGGTGGTGGATCCTCCAGCCCTCACAGTCTGGGAGCTGTCTGATGGCAGCATAGTGGGGGCTGACCCAGGGCTTGTTGGGGAAGCTGTGGATGCTTCAGTGTAGAGAGTGGGCTGGGAGCTGCCCGATGGCTTCAATGTGCTCACCAAACCTGGGCTGCCCTGGGAGGTTGTCCCCCCTTCGGCAGGGACTGGGGTTTGGGAGATATCCGTGAGTGCTGTGGTTTGGCCCACACTTGAGCTGCTTGGCAGGGTGGTGGCTTCCTGGGTCAGAGCTGTGGTTTGAGAGTTATCAGTTGGCACTGTTGCTTGTGCTGACTTGGGGCTGCTTAGGAAAGTGGTTGACCTTTCATCTGGGAGTGTGATTGGGGAGCTGTCTGGTGGCGCTCTGGTGTGTGCTGATCCAGGGCTGCTTAGCAAGGCCGTGGACCCTCCCGACTGCACTGTCACTGGGGAGCTCTCCGTGGGCTCTGCGGTGTGTGCTGGGCCTGAGCTGCTTGGCCTGGCTGTAGACACATCAGGCAGGACTGTGGGCTGGGAGCTGTCAGAGACCACTGTGGTGCGCTGTGACCCTGGGCTGCTTGGAAAGGAAGTAGAGCCTCCCAGCACCCGTGTGGTTTGGGGGCTGTCAGACAGCTGTGGAGTGTGGGCTGAACCAGGGCTTTTCTGGGAGGCTGTGGATCCTTCTGGAAGGATGGTGACTGGAGAGGCGTCTGCTGGTGCTGTCGAGTGAGCTGCCTCAGGGCTGGTCTGGAGGCTGGTCTGTCCTTCAGTCTGGACTGTGGACTGAGAGCTGTCTGCTGGCTCTGCTGTGTGTGCTGAAGCAGGGCTGCTTGGAAACCTGGTAGTTTCTCTGGTTGGAATAGAGGTTTGTGAGCTGGGGGATGTCACTCTTGTGGGTTCTGACCCTGGGCTGCTTGGGAACACACTTGGTCCTTCAGAAACAGCAGTGCCTTGGGAGCTGTCAGATGTAGGTGTCATGTGTGCTGAATTGGAGCTGCTTGGCGAAGTTGTAGATGCCTCTTCCAGGACTGAGGTTTGGAAGCTGTCAGGTGACACTGTTGTGGGTCTTGAACTTGGGCTGCTTGGGAAAGGTGTAGATCCCTCAGACACCAATGTGGTTTGGGGGCTGTCAGAGGTCGCTGCTGTGCGTGCTGACCATGAGCTGCTTAGTGAGGCTGTAGGTGCCTTAATCGTCCCTGTGGGCTGGGAGCTCCCAGATGGCAGTGTAGTGAGGGCAGACACAGGGCCACTGGGGGAGGCCGTGGATACTCCAGTTAAGACAGTGGAGTTGGGGCTCTCAGGGGATGAGGCTGTGCTTGCTGCAGCTGGGCTTCCCGTGGTGCTAGTTAACCCCTCAACTGTGTCCTGGGAAGTACCAGTGGGCAGTGTGGTGTGTGCCACCCCTGAGCTGCTTGGCAAGGTTGTAGCTGCATCAGGTGGGGCTGTGGTGTGGCTGCTGTCAGGTGCCCCTGTGGTGCGTTCTGACCCTGGGCTGCTTGGCAAGGTGGTAGATCCTTTTGTTGTGGATGAGATCTGGGAGCTGGCAGGTGAAGATGAGCTGTCTGAATTGGCTTTTGATCCATCACTGGTGGAGCTGGTACTGGATCCACTTGTATATGATGTAAAAGTAGAATATATTGTAGACTCTGGATTGAGAATAATCAGAGGAGACACATATATTATGAATTTCTCATTTTCCTTGACTCTCATTCCCGCAGCTGCTGGGCTGAGGCATAGCTCATGACAGTGACGCTGGCCTGTCCTTTTCAGTGACCCCAGGAACATTCCTTTTGCTCTTCACATTCTGTCCTTTACAGGTCACATTCTTGCCTTACACCCTCTGGCTTTTTCTCAGTCCGATGAACACCCACCTCCATTCTTTACTTCTGAAACTCCCTTCTTTTTTTTTTTTTTTAATTATTATTATTATTTTTTAATATTTACTTTTTTTAGTTTTCAGCGGACACAACATCTTTGTTTGTATGTGGTGCTGAGAATCGAACCCGGGCCGCACGCATGCCAGGCGAGCATGCTACCGCTTGAGCCACATCCCCAGCCCTGAAACTCCCTTCTAACCCAGCGTTTGCCACCAACCTCCGAGCAACAGGAGAGCTAAGGCGGTCACCTATGACCATGCAAAATTTTTCTTGGTGTCGTTTCTCCCGAGATACATTTGCATACATGAGGGCTAGCCACCCTCCCCAGAATACCAACGCCTCTCCCTGGCCACCCTGTTGTCCCCACCAACGAATTCAGCGAGCTCTCCTCCCCTGGGGTCCACATTAGTGGGCCAACATGTGGAAGTATGAGGGTTAGACTTGACCTGTGGCTGGAGGGCGTATCCATCCTCTCCGTGACACCGAGAATGTGCAGCTGTACATTGAGGAGAGTTTTTCTATGTAAAGTGAGAATATCAACCCTGGGTCCTCTTCATCCTGCCCATATGATGTGTAAGGTGGGGTCCAGACAGGGCCTTTAGCCCGAATGTGCTATCAGTCTAGGGGTGACTAGGAATCACACAGGATGGCACACAGGGACATCCTCACAAGGGCAGGGCACAGGACCTTTTGTCCCTACTGTCTGTCCCTCCCCTGCCCAGAGATGCCTTAGAACTATGTCTCTGTCACCTCTGAAGAGAGCCAACCTCATTCCCTAGCAGAGGGGACTGTGGCCATCTAGCGCAAAGGCACCCTCTGCTACCTGTGACAGCCCCGTGTTCACAGGGTCCTGAAAGAGACAGGACAGACTGGGGGCAGGAGCAACAGTAGAACAGTCCTGTCAAGGAAATCAGTAGTGCTGATCCGAGGCTTTGCAAAACATCCGGAGAAGAGGACTATCAAATCCCTAATTAATGAAGTTCAGGTCGAAGGTGCAATAGCCTCAGATTTTTAGAATTCTAAATTTGCTTTTTTTTTTGCTGCTGGACTCAAACCCAGGGCTTGGTGCATAATGAGGCAAACATGCTGCCACAGAGACCCACCCCAACCTTTTTTGAAGTCAGTAAATACGTTTACTTCAGCCCCGTCATCTCTACTGAGCTAAGCTTTGTCTCGTTTGACATAAAGTAAGTGGGGGCGCTGAGCTTGGGCAGGTGGGGGAGTCAGAGAGTGAGCTCACCCAGAGGCCTCGGTGGCCCTCACCTGCCCTTGAGCGCCCCTCGTTCCTGCTTGTTGTTAAGGAAGGACTCTAGGAGGAGGTCAGATGTAAGCTATTGTGTTTTCCTTCTTTATTAAAAAAAAAAAAAAAAAAAAAGCAGTTCTTGGATTTACTCATAAATTTTACCGGACTTCTTGGGTTATAAAAGTAGAATATGTTTGTTGTGACAAGTCAAACAATAAAAAGTTATATAAGAGCCGTTTATGGCCCTCTCCTTAACTGACTCACAGGAATGAATAGGGGTGAGGAAAGGTGGCACTGATTGGCTGTCAATCACACTCCCGCCCTCACCCCCACCCTCCAGGACCTAACACAGTTAAAATTCAGTGGTTTTGTGACGGCCTCGGCGGTGGTACCTTTGCCTCTCTGGGCTGTAAACCCTGAGAGTACAGCACGCTCAGCCCTGTCCGGCCCACCCAAATTGAGAACTTCTTAAATAAGTGAGTCAGCGAGTTCCTGAAAATCTGCCAGGCCCCTCCTCCTCCTTGTCGAATGCCATCTTTACACTGTACAGAGCCGACGCTGCCAGTTTTTCATTTTTTTTCTTTTTTCATGTTTCTTTTGCCATTCTGGGGACTGAAGCCGGGGCCTCTCATGTGCCAGGCAAGCACTGTGCCATGGAGTCACACGCCTAGCCCGAGATACTGCCATTTCTAGTCTACCTAGGAATGGAGGTTCTGCGGGTGGAATACTTCCCAGGGTCCCTTGGCTAGTGGGACAGAAAGCCAGGCACATGCTGAAGCTGGATTTCACTTTTAGTACAAAGAAAGAGTTCAGGGAATAGAGAAGAAGAAGGGAAGGGTGTCGAGCTGAAAGAACAGCATGTGAGGTGCGTTAAGAGTGTTCCCTGCATGTCTGGGAGGGGGCTAGGCACTGAGTAAGGGCAGAGGGAAGGACAGGTTGGGCACAAACCCACCCTGAGGGTGGGGCTTGGACTGGGCTGAGCAGCAGAGAAGAACATTCAGCAAAAAGCCATGATCTCAACTGTGCCTTAAGGCTGTGCCCTGGAGACTGTGAGAAGATGCAGAGGCAGGGAGACTGAGAAGCCATGACTGTGGCATGGTGGGCCACTGGAGGACCCAGGGAAAACAGGAATGCTCTGTGGAATGCAGGAGAGGTGTGCTCCAGGCAAACCTGCACTACCTTTTGTGATTATTCCTTCCTTTTGTTACTATTGGGTCTGTCCTTAACCATCCAATTAATTCTCTATACAATCGTCTCCTCAGGCCATGCTGAGCACTGAGTGACCGAATATGTCCATTTTATCAAGCTTTCATTCTTCTTTCTAGGCTCTGATCTCCCCACCACCATGCCCAAGGCATCACCAACCCCTCAGTGTCCTCTGCTCCTGTGCCTTTTCTCTGCTCGCTGTCTAAGGGGAAATCCCAAACTAAAGGCTTGGGCTCTGCCACCTGCCACCCTCTGCCAAGCAAGCACTTTCATGCCAGGGCTCTCCCATGCGCACTCCTGGGAGGGACCGAAGGTGCCCTGGACGAAGACACGCAGACCCAGCCCAGCCCAGGATTCTAGTGGCAACAGCGCCCCCTAAGGACAAGGCAGAGCAGGGGAGGCTCTCCTCCCCAAGGTCAACCTCAAGGTCAGGGATGCTCTGCTAGGAAGGCGAGCAAAGGAAAAAAGCTCATCTCCTCTGCAAAGAAATCCAAGTGGTGGACAAGCCTATGAGAAGGGAAAAATAAATAAACTTCACCAGGAAGCAAAGGTGTTCCAAACAAAACAAGACACTATTTTTTACCTATGGAATCACCCCCAAGGGTAATAACAGCTGCGGATGTTAACTTGGTATCACATGTCTAAAGGATAAGTTTGAAAGATGCCTCAGAGAACTTAGGAACAGGGATATCATTTTAAGGATGCCGTCTCTAGCTGCTGATCCTAGAGTAATCTATGCAGGTGTAAAAGATTTTATACAAAAGTGTACATTGCATCGTTCTTTATTATCGTGAAAACCTGGGGTAAACATATCCAAAACTGAATAGAAGACTGTGGTATTCCACAAAATGCAATATTAATCAGCCATTAAAATATAAACCTCAGGACTCAGGGTGCAGCTCAGAGGTAGAACACTTGCCTGGCATGCATGAGATTCTGGCTCCATCCCCAGCACAGCAAGAATAAAAAAATAAAAAAACACAGCTGGATGTGGTGGTGCATGCCTATAATCCTCAGGAGGCTGAGGCAGGAAGATCTTGAGTTCAAAACCAGTCTCAGCAACTTAGCGAGGCCCTAAGCAACTTAGCGAGAACTTGTCTCTAAATATAAAAAGGGGCAGAGGATGTGGCTCAGTAGTTAAGTGCCCCTCAGTTTAATTCCTAGTACCAAAATAATAATAATAATAAATTAAAAGCACAAATAAATAAATTTTCTACAAATCTAAATACACACTTGGAAATAAACAAAAATGTTAACAATGTTTATTTGAGCTGCAGGTTTAAGAGAAATGTTCTTTTGTTTTTCTATATTTTCTAAATATACCACAACAAATATGTGTTCACGTTACTGATTGAATGATTGATTGATGGTGGTGCTGGGGATGGAACCCAGGGCCTTGGGCATGCTAGGCAAGTACTCTACCACTGAGCTACACCCCTAGCCCCATGAATATATATTATTTATATATTTTTATATATTATTTATACATATTATATATTATTAATATATATTATATATATTATTTATATCTATTATGTATATTATTTATATATATATATATATTTTTTTTTTTTTAACTGGAAATTAACCCAGGGGCACTTTACTGTCCCAGTCCTTTTTATTTTAATTTTGAGACAGGGGCTCACTAAGTTGCTAAAGGTCTTGCTAAATTGCTGAGGCTGGCCTCGAACTTGTGGTCCTCCCAAGGCACTGGGATTACAGGCATGCACCACTGTGCCCAGCCCCATGTAATAATTTTTATATATGTATAAAGGAAGCCAGGTGTGATAGGGAAGGTCTATAATCCCAGCGACTTGGGAGGTGAGGCTAAGGCAGGACGATGGCAAGTTCAAGGCCAGCCTGGGCAACTGAGTGAGACCTGTCTCAAAATTAGAAATTTAAAAAGGGCTGAGGATGCAGCTCAGTGGTACAGGCCCCTGGGTTCAATCCCAGTCTCTCTCTCTCTCTCTCTCTCTCTCACACACACACACACACACACACACACACACACACACAGTAGAAAGGTGCATACAAGAAAGATTTAGACTTTTAAAAATATATATGTTAGGGATGTGCAATACTATCCCTTGGAGAACCCATGGAAAATCACCCACAATAGGTGATTCCCAAGCTGGGGGTTGCCCAGACTTTTATAGTCAAAACGCTTAACAGAATTATCCATTTGCCATTCGAGAGCCCAGAGGTCATGGGAGTTGCAGCCAGGACCCTCTTGCCCAGTTTGCAGTTGGTGATGCTTCTCCATTCTACATGAATTTGGGTTTTTCTCTTAAAGGATTATTTAATTACGGCGGCTGGTTTGTGGTGCTGATCTTTCACATCACGGCATTCTGCGGGGAGAACATTAGAAGGCACTGTGGGGACAAGATGTCTGAAGACTTGCTGAGCTATGGGACTCTCCCTCCTGCCATCTCCAAAACATATTTCTGCATTGGGGTCCACAGGGCAGCCCCCCTGAAGAGCCAGTGGTGCTGTGGGCAGTTCCTAAGGTGTGTGGAGTGGGAAGCTCCAGGTGTCACCAAGCCCAGCTGCTACCTACTACGCAGCTGTGTGACCTGGGACAATCCAGAGACCCTCTCTAAACTTCCATTTCATTTCCCCCTAGAAAATGTGTGTGTGTGTGTGTGTGTGTGTGTGTGTGTGAGAGAGAGAGAGAGAGAGAGAGAGAGAGAGAGATGACGTCTGCCCTGACCACCTTGCTCACTCTAGAAATATCTAGCATATTCTACAATCTGGAAAAGTTGGGGCACTGGGATGATCTTGGTCATGAATTCCCAGGTGCACCTTTTTAGCCCTGCCATGTGTGAACTTGGTGGCTTGGGTCATTCACGCATGGCAGAGTTGCAAGCAGAGTAAAACAGGGCCACCCTGGCTCTTTCCCACCCCCTGCACAATCACGGCAAGTGGACAAGCTTCCTGACTTTCTGGTGTCGGCAGGTATTGCCTCCCTTGCCCCTGCCTACTCCCTCCTTAAAGCAAGAGCCACCTGTTGCCACCAGGTACAGTGTAGTGCATTGAATAGTGTCCCCCCCCACACCATCCCATAAAACGTGTTCACATCCTAAACCCAGGTAGCTGTGAATGTGACTTTGTTTGAAAATAAGGTCTTTGCAGGTGTAATTAAGTTAAGGATTTCAAGATCAGATTTAGGGTGGGCCCTAAATTCAAACACTTGTGTTCTTACAAGAGGACACCGTTCCCATCTCATTAAATCTACTATAAACTTTTTATTCATCCTGCCTTTTCAGAACCCTGGCCAAGGTGGAGCTAGAGAGAGATTTCAGGAGAAGACTGAAGGCAGAGATTGGAGTGAACAAAGGAACACCAAGGAGTCACCAGACACTGTAAAAGACAAAGAGCCCTTGAGGGAATATGACACTAGAGAGACCTCAATTTCAGATTTCCGGCCTCCACAATTTAAGAGAATAAAAAAATCCTGTTTTTTTTTTTTTAAGCCACTGAGTTTGGGGTCATTTGTTGTAGCAGCCACAGGAAACTCATACTCACAGAGATCCCCAGTTCCAGCAAATTGTAAGGAATGTGGGCTCTGGAGCAAGAAGACTTGTGTTCAAATCCTGGCTCCTTCACTTCATGGATGGATAACTGAGAGCAAATTAATGATGATCTCTGTGCCTCAGAGTCCCCATGAACAAAAACAGAATTGATAATGGGACCCTTCTTCTAATACTGTTGTAAAAGTTAAATGAAATAGCAGATATTTAGAACAGTACCTAGCACAAAGTAAACCCTCACTGAACATCAGAAAGTTTTAATATTAATATTAACCAGGGTCAGCATGGCTTCCCCTGTTTGCTGTTCCCTGGGGCATCTGCTCATCAGTATTCCAGTTCTCTCCATAGCTATGTATGGCTTGGTTAGTTCTATATTTATCGAAAGCCTTTGAGCATCTATTAATCCTTCCTGCCAGCTGCGGTAGCACACACCAGCAAATGGGAGCCTGAGGCAGGAGGATCCCAAGTTTGAGGCCAGCCTGGGCAATTAACTTAGTGAAATCTCAGTGACTTAGCAAGATTCTGTCTCCAAATTTAAAAAATAAAATAAAAAGGGCTAGAGATGCAGTTCAGTGATAAAGGAACCCTGGATTCAATCTGTAGTACGAAAAAAAAATCCTTCCGGTACTACTCCCCAGACCCAAATGCCACCTCTCCCTGGAGCCTGGTGGTCCAGCAAAAGCAGCCTCTGAACCCCAGGCTGCACCCCTACCCCAATTCCAGCCTGGGCCTCCCTCGGCTTCAGCACCACAGGGGGCTGTGGCTCACTGCGCTGTTCCCATCTCATTAAATCCACTATAAACTTTTTATTTCTATTGCTTTGTCCACAGCACCTGCCCAGGCTGAGCTGGCCCTTGGTCCCCGGTGTTTGCCGAATGAGTAAGTTTATGACTCAGGTTGGGAAGCAGCACTTCCTTTTCGGGGCTCGGAATTCACATTACATGGGTTTCAAAGGTTGCCCCTTGTCTCTTGTGACAAATCCATTCTCACCTCCAGCACGTCCTTCCTGATTTTGTAGATGGGGAACATTTTTACATCCACCTCCACCCGTCTAGTCCCTTCAGACCCCTGCCCCAGCCCCTCCAGGACCGACACTCTCCCCTGCTCCATGTCACCCAAGGAGCTCCCCTCCCCCCACACCTTACTACAAACACTTTGAACTTCGCGCCCACAAAACAGGCTGTGGGTTGTGACCCTCATGTTTATCCCTGGGACTTTCTGGAATTCTCTGATGGAGAATGGAGAATTCCAGGCTGTGACCCCCTCCCCAGAGGCCCTAGGACAGCTTCACCAGAAACCCCATGCTCATCCCAAACCCAACAGGCTCAACTTTAGACACTTATTATCCACCATCAAGAGGCTCCTGCCCTCCCAGTCAACAGAACCATCCATCTGGGTGCCCCCACAGCCCTCTACCAGCGAGGCCTCCATTCCCTGGAGACTGGGTGGAGGCTCTCCTCTTCCTTCCAGGTGGCTCCTCTCTATGCCTCTCCACAGGCCTCTGATGCCTGTCTGCCCCATGGCAGGGACGTCCCCAGCCTGGCTCAGCCCACACGGGTTCCTCTGGTGTCTAAAGCCTCAGCCTGGCTCTTCTGTTCCCACCACCCACAGATGACCCAACACCACTGCGCTCACCCCCACTGAACACTCGCTCTGCCTGGCACACGCCCCCTCCTCACCTCCCCGGGCCTCCCTAGGCCTTGGTCCCCCCACAGCCACCGAAATGATTTCCCCAGTGTCTCACTGAGGTCTTCTTCCCCCCAACTGTCTGCTTATCCAAAACCTCATCAGTTCTCACAGAGAGTAATCAGAAGGGGGGACAAAGTAGAAAGGAAAGAAAACTACCGACCCCCCCACTCCCACAGCGGTCCCTGGCCTGACATCTGAGCTGCTCCCTGAGGACCCAGAACACATGCCTAGGGGGAGGGAGCAGGGTGCAGAGGACCCACTGGCACAAACCCAGTGTGTGTGGCCCCCAGTAAGTCACTCACCCTCTCTGGGGCCTGTCTCCTCCTTGTCCTGACTTCCCTCCACATCCATGTGAGAATCATCCCAGGAGCTGCCCCCTGGGAAGTGGTTCTGAAGAGAGCAGTGCTCTCTGCGAGGGGGGCCCCTGGGTATGGATAGGCCCCTGAATCCCCCTCAGCAGCCCCCGTGCCTGGCCTCACCCTCCAGACGGCCCTTGGCACTTGCTGTAGACAGATGTTCTCCTGGCTCTTTGCACACCCATGGATTCACTCATGTTATCATTTCAACCCAGTTTTAAGCACTGGGGGGACATGGGCTTTGGTGGGTTGGGGTTTCCCATGCATAGCTGGGTAAGAGCCTGGTTGGGCCCCTCATCATCCACCCACACATCACCTCCTCCCGCCCCTCAGGTAACCTGGCCAGAGGGATGTCCTGTACCACGCTGGGCCAGGCCTGGGGAGGGACAGGAGGACCCTTCCTAAGAGAGACTCCCGCTTGCAGCTTCCTCCTCTTGGTATGTTAACTGGAAGTGAATGGACCTGGTATTAATGTTCTCTCATAATGTCCTTAAATCTCCAAGGACCACCAGGTCCTTGCTCCTCTCTCCTCGGCTTATGGGGAGGGGGAGGTCTGTCAGGGCTTGTTAGCCTGAGGAGGCCCCTAAGGCCTTGGGACTTCCTGATGGCCGCCCCGCAGGGCTCTATATACCCCACCCCACATTCCGCAGCCCACTCCCTGGCCTTCACTCAGGCCCCCCTCTTCCACCTGGGACCTCACTTCTCCTCCTCTCAGCTTCCCAATTCCATGAGAGCTCTGCCCTCCCTTGAGGGAATCAGAAACAAAGCAAAACCAGCTTATAACCAGTCACTTCCCAGACATGGCTGTGGCCGGGCTCAACAAGGACCCTCCAAAGCCAGCCTCTAACCATTTCTAACAGCCCACCCACCATCTCTAATGGTCATTTCCACCTTTCCCAGGTGTACCTGCAGCTCCTCTCAAGTCAAGTGGGGAAGCTGCCAGATGCCTCCCAACACCTTCCCTCCCTGCCAGGGCCAGGAGCTTCTGAGGTGCCTCTGGGAGGCTTGGAAACACCCAGGTTTCCAGGCAGGGCAGCCCCGAGGCTGAGGGCAGAGAGCACCGTGGATGTGAAGAAAGAGCCCCATCCTCTGGGGAAGGCCGGAGAGCAGCAGGGACGGCTCCCAGCCACACCCCAACTGGGGCTGCCTTAGCCATCAGCTCCAGGACCACAGGACGCACCCCCTCCTCTGCACCTACAGCCTCTGCAGGGCCTCTTTAGCACCCCAGAGGCAGGATGAGGACACAAGGTGGAAGGACAGAGGGAAGCCAACCACCTGTGGCTCTGCCGGAAGCCGGGGAGCACCAGGCTGGGTCTCACTCACCTGCTGTTACTGCTGTTGTTGAAAATGAAGTGCTAATAGGCGTCAAGAGCTGGAGAGCCAGCAGCAGGACCCAGGTCACCAGCATCTCCCGGGCTGTGCGCCCCTGGCTCCAGGATCTTCCCTCTCAGGAGAGGGGCCAAGAAATGAGAGCCTCCCAAGGAGGGAGCAGCTATAAAAAGGACCCTGGAGACCTTTGCCTTGGGGAAGGACAGCGCCTGACCCAGGGTGGGGGCAAGGTGATGACACGGGGTGGGTGACACACAGTGACTACAGGGAGTTGGCTAAAGGGCAGCCTCTCAACCTTCCTCCCCTCTAACTCCTGACGCACTGACTCCCCTGAGTCAGGGTCACTCCAGCCAGAAGAAGACAGTGTCACAGGGTGGGACAAGTCAAGAGGGAGGGACAGGAGGAAGGCAGGGGTGTGAGCCTGAGACAATGACAGAGGGGCGGGACCAAGAAATGCCAGGGAGGGGTGACTGAGGAGGGAGGGGTGTCCCAGGAGGGACACCCCGCAGGACGGGTGAAGGAGAATCTTGCCCAAGGAGCACCCCCTTGCTCTCAGCCTTCTCTCCCCACCACCCACCTCCAGCTGCCCCTTCAGAATTCCCGGTGCTTTCCCATCAGGTGGGGCGCCCATTCACACCTGAGGCTTTATGGCCTGACTCCACCCCTGGCCAGAATCAGAGGTGACGAAAGGCCATGGGCCAGCTTCTGCCTAGGGCAAAGGTCCATGGGGGCCTCTCCCAAACCCCCACCCAAAGGATCACGGGGATAGATTATTTCTGACCATCTCAGCTCCAGCCAAGCAGGACCAAGAGCCCATAATGGTGGCAACAGGAGGGTCTGAGCCGGCACAGACAGGCCCTGGTGGGAGGACATGTTTGCAAGAAGGGATCTGGGATGCTCAAGGTCTTTGGGGGCCCAACTTTATATTTCTGCAGAAAAGGCAGCAAGCCCAAACTGGACACCTCCCTGCCCCAGTCCTCGGGTCTAACTCCTTCCAAACCCCAGCCCTAAGCTTTGAGGTCACAGGTGACAAAATCCAAGAGACCCTCACCTGCTGCTAATGGAGAGACTCCCTGCCACCCAACCAATAGCTAACAAAATGGGTCCCCCCACCAAGCTTGAGGTAGTCATGGCCCTGAGGGCTGCCCACAGATCTTCCTTTCACCCTGGGAGACAGGGATGCTTCCCTGACCCTCCTACACCTCATTAGGAAGTCCCTGTTCTCCAACCAGGTAGACACTGCTGGGGACAAGATGAGGCTGCAGGGGAGAAAGACACCGAATACCGAACAGTTTCTTTGATAATAAATGCTATATTGTGTTCACTTGGGGAACTGGAGATTCCCCAACTCCCCATCCCCAAACTTGATCTTCCTGGCAAAGGAGGTCCGAGGGCTTCAGGCTCAGAGATCGCTGCAGGGATGGGGTAATCCGAAGGAGAGAGGGGAAGAAGAAGAAGCAGGAGCGATGGGAAGGAGGCCGTGAGGCTGAGGGGAGAGGGGAGGAGGCGGGTCAGGGAAACAAGGAGGAGGGGGCCTCACTTCCCCCCATCCTTGGGAGCTCTGGAAACTCAGGCTCCACCCCTGCCCACAGGGATCCAGGTGCCCTGGGGTGAGAGGAAGGGGTGGAGCCTCAGAATGGTGAGGCTAGGAGAGTGCCAGTTGGGGGACCCTCAGAAGCCAGGAGTATCTGTCTCTGTCTAGGAACAGGCAAGTAGGGAGGAGGTAGGATTTCGGGGGAGCGCTGGGATGGGGGAGGCAAGGATTCAGGGCTGAGAGTACCAGGGTGGGAGAGGGGAATTCAAAACTGGGGAAGATATAGGGCTGGGGGAGGGGACTGGTTTAAGGAACTGGCTCAGTAAGGGAAAGAGGCGCAGAAGCGGTTATCTAGGAGAGTAAGAGACGGGTGGGCTGCCTATGGGTTCAGGGTGAGGGACCAGAATCATCTGGGATAGTAATTGGGTGCAAACAGAAAAATAGGGACCAAGGCTGGAGACCAGGGGAAGAACTTGGGGAAGGGGGACCTGAGGGAAGTGACCTAAACATGAGGGTTGACACAGTTGGATAGATTGGAACAAAACTGACCAAACACGTGGTTTTCACAGTAACAGTAGGAGGTATCAGGACAAGTGTGTTATATCCACTTTATAGGTGAGAAAACTGAGGTGAGAGAAAACACTGAGTCGCTCAAGGTCCCACAGCAGAAGAGCCTGGATGTGAACAGGGTCTCCAGGTGGATTTCAGCCCAGTTGGGAGGATGGGGATAAAGGGAACAGTCTCAATTTGCCCCAAGGACACCAGGCGCCTGAGGCCACCTCTGGAAATGGACGCAGTGTAGATGGTTCCCTCCTGCAGTCCTGGGCAGGGTGGAGGGGGTGGTGAAGAGGCCCCATGGGGCTCAGAGCCAGGATGAGGCCATCTCAGGTCTCTGAATGTGTACCTGCCACAGAGTATAGGGTGAGAGGGATTGAGAAGAGGGGACCACCTGCGTGGGCTGGCCAGATGGCCAGTGGCTGGGGGAAATCCGGCACTGGAGCTGGGAGAGGTCCTTAGCGTCCTCCCTCTGCCCCCTCACCTTCGTGCTGGTGTCCACATTATCCAAGGCCACGTGGAAGCTTTCATCGTTGACTAGGGAGAGAAAAGAGAGGAGGAGAGGGGAGAGAAAAGGAGTGAGACTGGACGTGGAGGAAACTCCATGTCCAAAGGCAGGGCCCCAAGTGGCTGGCTGCTCTGCCTGGGGATGGCCTGCGCAGGAACAGGATCTTTCTCAGGAGGGGTGACACAAACTCCCTGGCACGACATACAAAACTGTCCCATCCTGCCCAGGCCACAGTGATGCCCAGGGAAATCCTACCATCTTCTCAAGAAAGACTCACCTATTCTGTCGTCCTCGAAGCCAATGTTGGAAAAAGTCCCCACGGTGTCTTCATCCCAGATCTCAAACCATTGTCTGTCCTCGTCCCAGGACCTAGGTGAGGGCGCCAAGCGGTCAGGCAAGCCGGGGTCCCTGGGCCCCTCTGGCCACCCCCACCGCGGCCCTAGAGCACTCACTGTCCTCGGCGCTGGCGGTCCTTTCCCCGGGAGCGCACCAACCAGACGCTCAGCAGCCCCAGCAGCAGCAGCAGCACCCCGGCGCCCCCCGCCAGGCCCCAGACCAGCGCCCTCCAGTGGATGGCCATCTCGCAGCGCGACCCCGAGAACCAATGAGTGTCAGTGGAGAAACATCTGGGGAAAGGTCACAGGTCTCAAGACAGGTCACAAGCGGGGCCTCAGGGGCGGGGCTCCACCCTAAGGCGAGTGGGCAGGGCCTGGGGCGGGGCGCGGGCCTGGAGGGCGTGTCCCTGAACGAGGGGCGGGGCTTCCAGCGAGGGCAGGGCCTCACCTGCACACGGGACCGCTCCTCTCCAGAAGACATTGGCCCTGTCCACAGTCGATGGCACCGTCCACGCCGGGCGTACAGTTGGTGACGCAACGGAGCCGATTCGGCTCCACCAGGGGGAAGTAGAATTCCTCATAGCCCTTGGCAGCCGCTCTGCTACAGATGGCTGTGGGAGGGGGCGGGGTGTAGAGACCAGGGTCTCATTCATTCCTCTCAGGGCCTGGTTGTGGGGACCGAAACGCATGGGGAGGACTCTTCGGAGCGCGGGTGTTGGGATTAGAAGCGGGAAAGGCAGCTTCCCGCTCCCCACCTTCTCACCTTGCCTTGCGGGAGCTCAGGTGTAAGCTACTGACTGGAGCCCAGAAGGGCAGGACGGGTCCTCATCTCTTGCCTCCCCAAAAGTTCTCCCCCTGCTCCCCCAGGGGAACTTCAATGGACAAGTGTCCCTTGTGGGAAGGATCATGGCCACCTGAAGCCGCTCAGCCCTTTGCCCCCTCCTCACCTTTCGGGGTCAGCTCTGTCCTGATGTCCTCATTCACTTTGACGGAGTTAGGCTTAAAGCACAGGGCTGGGGAAACAGGTTCAGATGAAATGGGGCGGGCAGGGATGGGGAGGGCTGAGAGGGCTCTCTCCATACTCCCCAGATGTGGAGGGGCAACTAGGGAAGGCTGCTGCTGCCTCCCTCCTCCCCCCTGAATAATCAGACACCCAACCATCCTAGAAGCACTGAGCATACCTACCAGGGGGTTTCTTCCTAGCACCCCAGTCCTGAGCCCTCCTGAGCCCACCCTTGTCCCAGTTGGGTGTAGACTTGTGCCCCTGCCAGAGGAACCACGGAATGGCCCCTGAACCCTAAGAGCCCCCTGGACTGAGCTGGAGCAAGCTGGGATGACCGCTCTGACCCCTCCCTCCAGCCTCCACTCACTCTGGTTATGCTGGCAGCTGTCCCCATCCTGAATGACACTTTGGAGCTTTTCCTTCAGGACAGTCTTCACCTTCTCATACTGGCTCTCCAACTGCAGGCTGAAGGACAGCTCCAGTAGGACCAGATAATCCACCATGATGCTGCCACTCCTGAGGGGGCCAGGAACCTTAGAGGGTGCCCAGGCTTGGGGAACACAGGTCCTGGGAGGGGCTCCTCCAGAACCAACCACAGTGCATGCAAAAGGGTTAGAGGTCCTGAGGTGAAAAGCCATCCATGCTTTTCTTTTACCCACACATGCTTTTCAAAAGGGGCTGCCAGCATCCCTGATAATGGGCGTTTTCTTTGCATGACATCAAGCCGTCACCAAACCACCAAAGCTGTTTCTCCGGGGCTCTCTGTCTTCCCCATCCGTCTCTCTCATGCTGACTGACTCAAGCAGAGCCAGTGCCAGGCAGAGGACAAGACAACAGTCCTGACACTTCCCTGCCTGTCCCTGTGTACTTCCTCCACCCCTCTCTTTATGAAAGCAAATGCTTCAAGAAGCAAGGGATAGATGCCCCAGCCCTTCTTCATGCCCCTGTCCCCTCCTAAGGCTGCTTCCACATCCCCAGCAGGGTCTCCTACCTCAAGGAGAGGATTTTCACAGCCCTGAACCCCTGCACGCCTTTGTAAATCTTCATCATCTGAAATGTCAAGAATCCCTGGGCTCACGTCTGAACCTGTGGACCTGAGGGCGCCCACTGCAGAGGAGGACCCTTTACTTCCCCTCCCTTTGCCCCTCACCTGATCCTGGAAGGTCTTATTGAAATCTCTGTAGGCCTTGGAAGTGTTATCATTGAGGTCCGGAGAAAATTCCTGGTCAACAGACACCTCCATGCCCACTTCGGCTTCCACTGTGCCTGCATACAGCACACTCCGCTCTGGTCACTACCCCATCTGTCATCACCACCCACCATCCACACCCCCACCCCCAGGCTCCCAGCTCTGCCTGCTTCCTCGTCTCTGAGGACTGACTGAATGGCAGTAGGGAGAAAAGAAGAAATTCTGAGACAAGTTGTCTAGAGGTAAGGGAAAGTGGTCCAGAAGCACGGCAGCCAGACTGCAGTCCCTCCTGGGGTAGGCAGAGTAATGACCCCCAAAGTTGTCCTGCCCTGGTCCCCAGAAAAGGCCATAGTATAAAATTAAATTACAGATGGACACAGTGGTGCACACCAATAGCTTGGGAGGCTGAGGCAGGAGGATCTCGAGTTAAAAGCCAGCCTCAGCAACTTAGCAAGGTCCTAAGCAACTCAGTGAGACTCTGTCTCTAAATAAAATATTAAAAAGGGCTGAGGATGTGGCTCAGTGCTTAAGTGCCCCTGGGTTCAATCCCTGATACTAAAAAAAAAAATTACAGATCATTTTTGTGTATGATATTGGGGAGTGAACTTGGAACACTGAGCCACACCCCCAGCCCTTTTTATTTTTTATTTTGAGACAGGGACTTGCTAAATTGCCCAGCCTGGTCTTGAACTTGCAAGCCTCCTGTTTCAGACCCTCAAGTACCTGGGATTGCAGACGTGAGCCACTGCACCCCATTAGATTACAGATAATCCGTGTTAAAAATAAAGATAAAATTCCACTGTTTATCAGTTCACCTCCATATGGGAAAATTAACCTGGCCCAATCAGGTGGGTCCCATATGATCACAAGGGTCATTAACAGTGAAAGAAGGAGTCAGAGGAGGTCAGAATCAATCAGAGGACGACAACTATGGAAGAAAGACACAGAGGACCCAGGTGGTTTTGCCGGGGGGACCTTGACACGAGGAATGTAGGAAGCTCTAGACACCAAAAGTAGCAAGGAATTGGATTCTTCCCCAGATCCGCTGGAGAAAAACACAGCCCTGGTGACACCAGTTAGAACCACATCTGACATCTAATTCACAGAAGTGTGAAATGATCACGTGTGTTGTTTCAGCTGATAGTTTTAGGGTCATTTGTTATATAGGAAAGAAGACAGCACCAAGCAGCCCCAACCAGGAGGGGTTGGTAAGGGAGTAGGACATGGCATGAGACAGCACAGGGCATGGGAGAGAAGCCAAGGATGGGAGGACTGGAAAGATGGTACATGGCTAGCTCAGGTCCCCCAGAGGCACCCGCAGGAGGAAGCGGAGAGCATGCAGCTTTAGCAACTCACCTAGCTCCAACTGTTCCGCCGGAAACTCACAGAGAGGGCCATAAAAGGTGGTGGGGCAGAGGCACTTAAGGCCGTCCCATTTACCCCCATTCTGGCACCCGATGTCCTTGTGCTGACAGCGATCCCCAGAGAAGCCGGGGCGACAAGAGCACTGGCCCTGTTCCCAGGTGCCACCATTGTCACAGTTACCTGGAAAGCCCAGAGAAAAGTTGAAGTTCCAAAAGGACCTGCTCTTGGGGACATAGGAATTTGGCAGGAGGAGGAAGGAAAGAGAGGAGGAAGAGAAGGTCCAACCTGGGGTTGTTCTTGACACTGTAGTCATCTGAGTAGTGGTCAGTGTTGTTCCTGGGGACGTCAGGGTGGTGGGAGTCTTCATGGTGGCCACTGGTGTCTCTGGGCTTCTAGTGGTGGGTGGAGTGGGATGTGTCAACTTGCTGGAAGTCGTGACCGTTGGAGGGCTACTGTTTGGCTTTGTGGTCGGTGGGAGATTAGTGGAGCCAGGCATATGTGGGGTGGTGACAGAGTCGGAGCTAGGTGGGGTCTCACTGGAGGGCATTTGGGTGCTCATTAAATCTGTGCTCATGGGTACAGTTGTAGGGCCGGAAGAACTAGGAGCATCAGTTGTAATGTTGGTGGGCTCAGATTCTGGAGTCATGGAAGTAGAAGCATCCGGTTGTGTTGGAAACATGGTTCTTATACTGGTAGAACTGGGAAGGGTAACCACTTCAGTAGAAGAGGGAAGGACCGAGAATGGCGTGGTGGGAGAAGAGGTAACATCAGTGCTGGGATCAATTTCTACACATGGAAGAGTGGGAGAGGTGGGGACTATTGTAATGGTGATAGTTTCTGGGCAGGGTGTGGAGGAAGGAAGAGAAATAAAAGAAAAGGGGGTTATTTCTGTGAGAGTTGTGGTCAGCGAGGAAATGGTTGGAGAAGTTCTGGTAGTTGCAAAAGAGGACAGAGAAGAGGTGGTGGTGGAAGAGCCGACTTGTTCTGTATTGGAGATAGGTGGGGAGGTGGGGCCAGTGTTGGTGGTAGTGGGGAGCATGGAACTGCTGGTGGGAGAAGAGAGAGGAGAGGACAGTCTTACTGTGGGTGTAGAAGAGATCAAGGTCCCAAAGGACGTCATTATTGCATTGGTGGAAGTGCTCTCCCTAGTGAAGTCTTCTGTGCTGGACTCACGGGAGGTAGTGAGTGAGGTTACCACTGGAGGGGTGGAGACAGAGGTTTTAAGAGTGGACAAGTCATTATGTGTCATAGAGACATGTGACGTTGACATGAGAGTACTCGGGTGTGGTGATAGAGTGAAGGTAGGAAGAGAAGAGAGGGAAGAATCTGTACTTACAGGAGAAAAGGAGGACCCTCCATCAGAGGTAAATATAGCAGAGGAGGACGTTGGCAGTGAGGTGTCAGATGTCACCTGAATACCTGTACCAAGAGAACTTCCCCAGGTGCTCTCAGAACTTGCCAGGGTAGTTTGCATACTGGGGGTGATGTGGATTGTACTAACGAGTGGTGTGGAGTCCATGTCCTGGACAGTGGGAGACCAGGCGATGGTCCTAGTGTGGGTTGTGGACACACCGGAATCAGTGCGGGGGGAGGAGTTGCCTGTCACTGTGCTCAGTGGACTGGTGTCGCCCACAGTTGAGGGACTGATAGAAGGGGGCGTGTTGGATGCAGGAGTGTTGGAGGGCATGCCTGGATGAAAAGAAGACCAGGGGGTAGAAGTGGATGTCCCTGTGCTCTCTGAGGTCCTAGGAGGTGAGGAGATGGCAGCTGTGGATATGCTATGAGCGGGGTAACCACTTGAAGTGGTGAAGCTGTGTGTGCCATCAGAGGTGGTCATGGTGGCCACAGGCACCTCCGTTGAGGGAGCAGTCTTGGAGATGTCTAAGGTGGACACAGAGGCCCAGGTGGGAGTGAGGGAAGCAGCACTGGTCTGTGTGTGTGTCATGGTGGAAGGAGAGGTGACAACAGATGTGGAATGTGTGACACCACTAGAGGGAGAACTGGCTGAGGACATCTCTGATGTCGCTGTAGACATGGCTTCTGTCATAGATACTGTGGTGAGCAAGGTCAATAATGTGGTGTTAAGGGTTGTAGTAGTAGTGACAGGGTCTGTGCTTGGGACAGAGGTAGGAGACAGGATTGTACTTGTGGGGGACATGAACATGTTGCTGGTCATGGCAGGAGAGGTGCTGGCTGCCATGGATGGGGAGGTTGCAGATGTGGCTGGAGTCCCTGTGGCCAGGGAACCTGTTGGGGAGCTTCCAGGACTCATGGTCGCCCTGGGAGTGGCAGTCAGGGTGGTGCTAGTCAGTGGTGTTGTATGGGTGTTCTGGACAATAGGGGACGAGCCAATGGTGTTGGTGAGGGTTGCTGGATTGCTGGAGGCTGTGTAGGTGGAGGTCATGTCTGTCATCGTGGTCAACGACCCACTGTTGTCTGTAGATGAGGTGGCATTGGTTGTTAGTGTGATTGAAGGGAGGCCTGGACTGGAGGAATGTGTGAGTCTGGATGTGGACGTCTCTGTGCTCTCTGAGGTCCTAGGGGGTGTGGAGGTGGCAGTTGGGGATGTGCTATGTGTGGGGTAGACGTTGGAAGTGGTGAAGCTGTGTGTGCCATGAGAGGTGGTCATGGTGGCCACAGTCACCTTCATAGTGGGAGCAGTCTTGGAGGTGTCTGAGGTGGACATAGAGGGCAAAGTGGGTGTGAACAAAGCAGAACTGGTCTGTGTGAGTGTCATGGTGGAAGGAGAGGTGACAACAGATGCAGAATGTGTGACACTACTAGAGGGAGAATTGGCTGAGGACATCTCTGATGTCCCTGTAGACCTGGCTTCTGTCATAGGTACTGTGGTGACCAAGGTGGATAATAGGGTGTTAAGCGTGTTAGCAGTAGTGACTGAGTCTGTGCTTGGGACAGGGGCAGAAGACAGGATCGTACTACTCGTGGGGGACGTGATCTCGTTGCTGGTCATGGCAGGAGAGGTGCTGGCTGCCAAGGATGGGGAGGATGCAGATGTGGCTGGAGTCCCTGTGGACAGGGAACCTGTTGGGGAGCTTCCAGGACTCATGGTCGCCCTGGGAGTAGTGGTCAGGGTGGTGCTAGTCAGTGGTGTTGTCTCCGTGTTCTGGACAATAGGGGACGAGCCAATGGTGTTGGTGAGGGTTGCTGGATTGCTGGAGGCTGTGTAGGTGGAGGTCATGTCTGTCATCGTGGTCAACGACCCACTGTTGTCTGTAGATGAGGTGGCATTGGTTGTTAGTGTGATTGAAGGGAGGCCTGGACTGGAGGAAGGTGTGAGTCTGGGTGTGGACATCTCTGTGCTCTCTGAGGTCCTAGGGGGTGTGGAGGTGGCAGTTGGGGATGTGCTATGTGTGGGGTAGACGTTGGAAGTGGTGAAACTATGTGTGCCATGAGAGGTGGTCATGGTGGCCACAGTCACCTTCATAGTGGGAGCAGTCTTGGAGGTGTCTGAGGTGGACATAGAGGGCAAAGTGGGTGTGAACAAAGCAGTACTGGTCTGTGTGAGTGTCATGGTGGAAGGAGAGGTGACAACAGATGTGGAATGTGTGACACTACTAGAGGGAGAATTGGCTGAGGACATCTCTGATGTCCCTGTATACCTGGCATCTGTCGTAGGTACTGTGGTGACCAAGGTGGATAATAGGGTGTTATGCGTGTTAGCAGTAGTGACTGAGTCTGTGCTTGGGACAGGGGCAGAAGACAGGATCGTACTACTCGTGGGGGACGTGATCTCATTGCTGGTCATGGCAGGAGAGGTGCTGGCTGCCATGGATGGGGAGGATGCAGATGTGGCTGGAGTCCCTGTGGCCAGGGAACCTGTTGGGGAGCTTCCAGGACTCATGGTGGCCCTGGGAGTGGCGGTCAGGGTGGTGCTAGTCAGTGGTGTTGTCTCCGTGTTCTGGACAGTGGGGGCCGAGCCAATGGTGTTGGTGAGGGTTGCTGGATTGCTGGAAGCTGTAGAGATGGAGGTCATCTCTGTCGTCATGGTCAACATAGATGAGGTGGCATTGGTTGTCACTGTGACCGTAGGGAGGCCTGGACTGGAGGAAGGTGTGAGCCTGTGTGTGGATGTCTCTGTGCTATCTGAGGTCCTAGGGGGTGAGGAGGTGGCAGCTGTGGATATGCCATGAGCGGGGTAACCACTTGAAGTGGTGAAGCTGTGTGTGCCATCAGAGGTGGTCATGGTGGCCACAGGCACCTCCGTTGAGGGAGCAGTCTTGGAGATGTCTAAGGTGGACACAGAGGCCCAGGTGGGAGTGAGGGAAGCAGCACTGGTCTGTGTGTGTGTCATGGTGGAAGGAGAGGTGACAACAGATGTGGAATGTGTGACACCACTAGAGGGAGAACTGGCTGAGGACATCTCTGATGTCGCTGTAGACATGGCTTCTGTCATAGATACTGTGGTGAGCAAGGTCAATAATGTGGTGTTAAGGGTTGTAGTAGTAGTGACAGGGTCTGTGCTTGGGACAGAGGTAGGAGACAGGATTGTACTTGTGGGGGACATGAACATGTTGCTGGTCATGGCAGGAGAGGTGCTGGCTGCCATGGATGGGGAGGTTGCAGATGTGGCTGGAGTCCCTGTGGCCAGGGAACTTGTTGGGGAGCTTCCAGGACTCATGGTCGCCCTGGGAGTAGTGGTCAGGGTGGTGCTAGTCAGTGGTGTTGTATGGGTGTTCTGGACAATAGGGGACGAGCCAATGGTGTTGGTGAGGGTTGCTGGATTGCTGGAGGCTGTGTAGGTGGAGGTCATGTCTGTCATCGTGGTCAACGACCCACTGTTGTCTGTAGATGAGGTGGCATTGGTTGTTAGTGTGATTGAAGGGAGGCCTGGAATGGAGGAAGGTGTGAGTCTGGGTGTGGACATCTCTGTGCTCTCTGAGGTCCTAGGGGGTGTGGAGGTGGCAGTTGGGGATGTGCTATGTGTGGGGTAGACGTTGGAAGTGGTGAAACTATGTGTGCCATGAGAGGTGGTCATGGTGGCCACAGTCACCTTCATAGTGGGAGCAGTCTTGGAGGTGTCTGAGGTGGACATAGAGGGCAAAGTGGGTGTGAACAAAGCAGTACTGGTCTGTGTGAGTGTCATGGTGGAAGGAGAGGTGACAACAGATGCAGAATGTGTGACACTACTAGAGGAAGAATTGGCTGAGGACATCTCTGATGTCCCTGTAGACCTGGCTTCTGTCGTAGGTACTGTGGTGACCAAGGTGGATAATAGGGTGTTATGCGTGTTAGCAGTAGTGACTGAGTCTGTGCTTGGGACAGGGGCAGAAGACAGGATCGTACTACTCGTGGGGGACGTGATCTCGTTGCTGGTCATGGCAGGAGAGGTGCTGGCTGCCAAGGATGGGGAGGATGCAGATGTGGCTGGAGTCCCTGTGGACAGGGAACCTGTTGGGGAGCTTCCAGGACTCATGGTGGCCCTGGGAGTGGCGGTTAGGGTGGTGCTAGTCAGTGGTGTTGTCTCCGTGTTCTGGACAGTGGGGGACGAGCCAATGGTGTTGGTGAGGGTTGCTGGATTACTGGAGGCTGTGGAGGTGAAGGCCATGTCTGTCAGCCTGGATGTGGATGTCTCTGTGCTATCTGAGGTCCTAGGGGGTGAGGTGGTGGCAGTTGGGGATGTGCTATGAGTGGGGTAGACATTGGAAATAGTGAAGCTAGGTGTGCCGTGAGAGGTGGTCATGGTGGCCACAGTCACCTTCATAGTGGGAGCAGTCTTGGAGGTGTCTGAGGTGGACATAGAGGGCAAAGTGGGTGTGAACAAAGCAGTACTGGTCTGTGTGAGTGTCACAGTGGTAGGAGAGGTGACATCAGATGTGGAATGTGTGACACCACTAGAGGGAGAATTGGCTGAGGACATCTCTGATGTCCCTGTAGACCTGGCATCTGTCTTAGGTACTGTGGTGACCAAGGTAGATGATGAGATGTTATGGGTGGTAGCAGTAGTGACTGGGTCTGTGCTTGGGACAGGGGTAGGAGACAGGATTGTACTACTGGTGGGGGACATGATCTCGTTGCTGGTCAATGCAGGAGAGGTGCTGGCTGCCATGGATGGGGAGGATGCAGATGTGGCTGGAGTCCCTGTGGACAGGGAACCTGTTGGGGAGCTTCCAGGACTCATGGTGGCCCTGGGAGTGGCGGTCAGGGTGGTGCTAGTCAGTGGTGTTGTCTCCGTGTTCTGGACAGTGGGGGCCGAGCCAATGGTGTTGGTGAGGGTTGCTGGATTGCTGGAAGCTGTAGAGATGGAGGTCATCTCTGTCGTCGTGGTCAACGTAGATGAGGTGGCATTGGTTGTCACTGTGACCGTAGGGAGGCCTGGACTGGAGGAAGGTGTGAGTCTGGGTGTGGATGTCTCTGTGCTATCTGAGGTCCTAGGGGGTGAGGAGGTGGCAGTTTGGGATGTACTATGAGTTGGGTAGATGTTGGAAGTGGTGACACTGTGTGTGCCATGAGAGGTGGTCATAGTGGCCACAGTCACTTGCATTGTGGGAACAGTCTTGGAGGTTTCTGAGGTGGACACAGAGGGCCAGGTGGGAGTGAGAGAAGGGGTACTGGTCTGTGTGTGTGTCATGGTGGAAGGAGAGGTGACATCAGATGTGGAATGTGTGACACCACTAGAGAGAGAACTAGCTGAGGACAACTCTGATGACCCCGTAGGTATGGCATCTGTCGTAGTTACTGTGGTGATCAAGGTGGATAATTGGGTGTTATGGGTGGTAGCAGTAGTGATTGTGTCTGTGCTTGGGACAGGGGTAGAAGACAGTATTGTACTACTGGTGGGGGACATGATCTCGTTGCTGGTCAATGCAGGAGAAGTGTTGGAAGTGGCCACAGTGAGTGTATTTGTGAGGGGGACTGAAGGAGTGATCAGGGGAGTAGCAGTGACTTCTGTCATGTGAGATCCTGTGGGAACGTGTGTGGTTGGAGCCAGTGTGGATTCTGCAGGGGACGAGGCCCTGGGGGTGGTGAAGGGGTCCTGAGTTGTTCTGGTCACTGGTGCAGTGGTGGGAGGTGGTCCTGGAGATGAGGTTGGTGTGAATGTGGCGTCAGTGGGGGGTGTCGGGGTGGATGTGGCTGTCGTGTGAAGTGAATGGGGGGTGGTTGGAGCTGAAGAGACACTGCCAGTGTGTGTGGTGCTGGCGCTGCTGGCTGCCATGGATGGGGAGGTTGCAGATGTGGCTGGAGTCCCTGTGGCCAGGGAACCTGTTGGGGAGCTTCCAGGACTCATGGTCACCCTAGGAGTGGCGGTCAAGATGATGCTAGTCAGTGGTGTTTTTTGGGTGTTCTGGACAGTGGGGGACAAGCCAGTGGTGTTGGTGAAGGTTGCTGGATTGCTGGAGGCTGTGTAGGTGGAGGTCATCTCTGTCATCGTGGTCAACGGCCCAGTGTTGTCCGTAGATGAGGTGGCATTGGTTGTCACTGTGAATGAAGGGAGGCCTGGACTAGAGGAATGTGTGAGTCTGGGTGTGGACGTCTCTGTGGTACCCAAGGTGCTGGGTGGGGAGGAGAGGGCAGTTGGGGATGTGCTATGAGCGGGGTAACCACTTGAAGTGGTGAAGCTGTGTGTGCCATCAGAGGTGGTCATTGTGGCCACAGGCACCTCCGTTGAGGGAGCAGTCTTGGAGGTGTCTGAGGTGGACACAGAGGCCCAGGTGGGAGTGAGGGAAGCAGCACTGGTCTGTGTGTGTGTCATGGTGGAAGGAGAGGTGACAACAGATGTGGAATGTGTGACACCACTAGAGGGAGAACTGGCTGAGGACATCTCTGATGTCGCTGTAGACATGGCTTCTGTCATAGATACTGTAGTGAGCAAGGTCAATAATGTGGTGTTAAGGGTGGTAGTAGTAGTGACAGGGTCTGTGCTTGGGACAGAGGTAGGAGACAGGATTGTACTTGTGGGGGACGTGAACACGTTGCTGGTCATGGCAGGAGAGGTGCTGGCTGCCATGGATGGGGAGGTTGCAGATGTGGCTGGAGTCCCTGTGGCCAGGGAACCTGTTGGGGAGCTTCCAGGACTCATGGTCGCCCTGGGAGTGGCGGTCAGGGTGGTGCTAGTCAGTGGTGTTGTCTCCATGCTCTGGACAGTGGGGGACGAGCCAATGGTGTTGATGAGGGTTGCTGGATTGCTGGAGGCTGTGTAGGTGGAGGTCATCTCTGTCATCGTGGTCAACGGCCCAGTGTTGTCCGTAGATGAGGTGGCATTGGTTGTCACTGTGAATGAAGGGAGGCCTGGACTGGAGGAAGGTGTGAGTCTGGGTGTGGACATCTCTGTGCTCTCTGAGGTCCTAGGGGGTGTGGAGGTGGCAGCTGGGGATGTGCTATGTGTGGGGTAGACGTTGGAAGTGGTGAAACTATGTGTGCCATGAGAGGTGGTCATGGTGGCCACAGTCACCTTCATAGTGAGAGCAGTCTTGGAGGTGTCTGAGGTGGACATAGAGGGCAAAGTGGGTGTGAACAAAGCAGTACTGGTCTGTGTGAGTGTCATGGTGGAAGGAGAGGTGACAACAGATGCGGAATGTGTGACACTACTAGAGGGAGAATTGGCTGAGGACATCTCTGATGTCCCTGTATACCTGGCATCTGTCGTAGGTACTGTGGTGACCAAGGTGGATAATAGGGTGTTATGCGTGTTAGCAGTAGTGACTGAGTCTGTGCTTGGGACAGGGGCAGAAGACAGGATCGTACTACTTGTGGATGACGTGATCTCATTGCTGGTCATGGCAGGAGAGGTGCTGGCTGCCATGGATGGGGAGGATGCAGATGTGGCTGGAGTCCCTGTGGACAGGGAACCTGTTGGGGAGCTTCCAGGACTCATGGTGGCCCTGGGAGTGGCGGTCAGGGTGGTGCTAGTCAGTGGTGTTGTCTCCGTGCTCTGGACAGTGGGGGACGAGCCAAGGGTCTTGGTGATGGTTGCTGGATTGCTGGAAGCTGTAGAGGTGGAGGTCATCTCTGTCATCGTGGTCAATGGACCAGTGTTATCTGTAGATGAGGTGGCATTGGTTGTCACTGTGACCGTAGGGAGGCCTGGACTGGAGGAAGGTGTGAGTCTGGGTGTGGAGGCCTCTGTGCTATCTGAGGTCCTAGGGAGTGAGGAGATGGCAGTTGGGGATGTGCTATGAGTGGGGTAGACATTGGAAGTGGTGATGCTGTGTGTGCCATGAGAGGTGGTCATGGTGGCCACAGTCACCTTCATTGTGAGATAAGTCTTGGAGGTTTCTGAGGTGGACACAGAGAACCAGGTGGGAGTGAGGGAAGCAGCACTGCTGGTCTGTGTGTGTGTCATGGTGGAAGGAGAGGTGACATCAGATGTGGAATGTGTGACACCACTAGAGGGAGAACTGGCTGAGGATATCTCTGATGTCCACGTGGCAGTGGTGGTTGGGAGTGTGGTGACCAAGGGAGATGATGGGATGGTGTGCGTGGTGGCAGCAGTGACTGGGTGTGTGCCTGGGATTTGGGCAGAAGACTGGATTGTACTTGTGGGGGACATGACCACGTTGCTAGTCATGGCAGAAGAGCTGCTGGCTGCCATGGTTGGGGAGGGTGCAGGTGTGGCTGGAGTCCCTGTGGCCAGGGAACCTGTTGGGGAGCTTCCAGGACTCATGAGATTAGTGGTCACGCTGGGAGTGGCGATCAGGATGGTTCTGGCCCGTGGTGTTTCTGTGTTCTGGATGGTGGGGGACAAGGAAATGAAACGGCTCTGGGTTGCTGTTTGGGTTGAAATGAGTCCTGTCCCCACAGAGAACAAGCCTGTTGTGATCTCACTTGAGTGACTGCTAGATGTCGGTGTTGTGTTGGAGAAACCTCTACTTGTTGAAGCTGCTGTTACTGTTCTGGAAGTTTCCATGGTACCTGAGGTGGTGGGAGCTGAGGTGATGCCAGTTGTGGACATGGTGGACCTAGTGGGGTTGGTAGTAGGGTTTGTGGAAAATGGAAGCGTGCTTTTTGGTATTGTTAAGGTTTCTGAGGCCATTGGTGGAGCAGTGTTGGGTTTCAAGGTAAGGACTGTACCGGCCAGCGTGACAGTTGACATCCCTGGGGAGGAGGATATCGTTTCTGTGGTGAGAGTCTCTCTGGGAGTGTCAGCGATGGGAGTGTGTGTGGTTTTCCTGGACGTCATTATCATTGTTGGTTTGTCTGGATGAGTGTGTGTTTGCACAGAGGCCGAAGCAACAGGTGTTGTTAATCTGTGGGTGGCACCGGCTGAATGTGTGGTGGCAGTTTTTGTTTCAAATGTGCTGCTGGTGTTAGGAAATGGTGTTGTGACCAAGCTACCCCTGGTGGTGGGTGATGAGGTGTTACCAGTGACTATTGTTAGGAAGGTTTTGGGGGGCATTAGAGAAGGGACAGTAGCAGTCAGAGAAGTCATTCCTGGGGTTGGAAACTTGGTTGCATGGACACCTGATGGGGTCAGGGTAGTCCATCCTGTGGTCCCCTTTGTAGAGGAGGTCACAGAGTCCCTGGTGGTATCTGAGGTTGAAGAAGAGAAGAAGGGTATGGCCATTATCATGGAGGTGTCCCCCATAGTGGTAGAGGTGGGGGAAGAGGTCATGGCTGAGGTCACCTTCTGGGTAGTGGTGACAGGGTAAGTACTGGTGATGGTTGTCACTGGCTTCTGTGTCACGGGAGTGGTAGTGTATGAACCAGTGAGGGGCACTGTGATCATGGTCACACAGGTGGTGGTGGGGTAGGTGGCGGTAAAGACAAGGGTCCTGGGATTTATACACTCAGTGGTAGACTTGTAGACAAAGACTGTAGGGGGCGTGGTTTCAACCCTGATGGCGAACGTGGCCCCAGGGGTGGTGGAGGGGTTGGCATTGACTGGGGATTTGGGCCCTATTTCAGAACCAGGTTTGAGGTGAATGGACGTGAGAGGCCTAGGTGTCTTTCCTCTGTGGCCAGGCGTGGGAGGAGCTGTGTGGGGAGCACCCAGGGGCCCCCATGCTGCACCCCTGGAGCGCGGGACAGGGTGGGCTGCAGCAGAGGTGGATGTGGCCGTGGAGAAAGCCCCTGTGTTGGCGGTAGAGGAACAGAAGCCATGAGTGAATCTGTAGGTCATTTGTCCTCGTCACACCACATAAGTTAGTCACTCTCTCAGCTTCCTGACACATATCCCAGCTCCTTCCCTGTCAGGGGCAGTTTGGAGCTGGGGGCTTTGGGGTCCTGAAGCCCACCATCTAGAGGTCTGCCCCCGCACAGCAGAGGACACCCTCAGCCCCTTGCCAGGCGGTGCTGAGCACCCCAGTTCACTCCTCCTCCCTCCTCCACACCCCGGGGCCCTTCCCTTCCCCTCCTTCTTCCCCTTGTCCATCTGCTGCCCGGAGTCCTCCAGCCCCTCCTCCCCAACACCAGGGCTGACTCCCTTCCAGAGAAGGAGAGACAACTCTCAAGGCTGTGCTGGGCGAGGGGGCATGTCACAGAAATCAGAAGTCAGGGATCACAGAGGGAGATGTGCAAAGAGGACCCCCAAGGGGGAAAAGAGATTGCAGCTCAGACTGTGCTGAGACTGAGGAACTGATACGTCAAGGAGCACAGAAAAGGAACAAACTCCCCAAAAAAGAGGAAACAGGAGCCGTCGGACAGGAGTTCTGAAGACCTAAGTCCTTGCAGTTAATTTTTTTAAAATGGACATTTTCTTACAGCCAGTTCTGTTCCAGCCACTGGGTTAACTAGTGCACCCCCTTGTTCTTTAGAGATCACCAACCCATTTTATACATGGTAACACTGAGGATCAGCGGTCTGCTGGGCTGGGGGCGAGGGGTCGGGGAGACAGGCAGGAAGTATCCCCCTCCTGCCACTCAGCCGCAGTCCTTCTCAGATGGGGACCCATGGTTGCTTCCTCCTAAGGGCTGGGTGTCACTTCTCAGGCTGGTTGGGGATGTCAGGGAGGTGGGGTGGAGGAATCATGAGGAAAGCAAGCCTGGGCCTCTTACAGCCAGAATGTGGCCTTGAAAAGGAATGAGAGGCACAAACCTGGGTGGCCTAGGGTGGGTGGTCTCAGAGCCACCCTCTGGGTGAAACAAAGGGGACTTTATCGACCCCAGCCCTGGTGACAACAGCTATGACCTGGCTGGGTTAGGGACATGAGGGGCAGAACTGGGGAGAGAAGTAGGGAAACCAAAGGCAGAAAGCCCAAGAGAGGGAAAGAGGAGCCAGGGACAGAGAATGGCTAGGACTGCAGAGGGTGCCGTCCCAGAGGTCCAGGGTGGGAGGAAGACCAAGGCTGGGGTAGACAGCAGCAGTGGGCATGAAGGGGACCAAGTCAGAGGAACACTGTCCCTGGAAGGTTCTAGAAGGTGCACTCCCACCCTCCAAATGCTGATACGAGAGTGCCCAGTCCTACAGCCTACTCAGCCGCTGGTCAAGAGCACAGCAGCTCAGCCGCCCTCCTGTGCACC
This sequence comes from Marmota flaviventris, assembly GCF_047511675.1. NCBI lineage: Eukaryota > Metazoa > Chordata > Mammalia > Rodentia > Sciuridae > Marmota > Marmota flaviventris. Next base: position 30,027,202 of record NC_092516.1, read on the forward strand.
CGGGGGGGACCACAGCGACCCCTCCTCAGCCCTCCAGTGTGAGCCTCAGAGCCACCCCCACTGAGCCCCGGAACAGCAGCTCCCTTCCTGCTCGCTGTCCCTCTCACCTGTGGCCCCTGAGGAGGCCCTGAGCATCCAGAGGAGGCCGAGGAGCCTGAGCAGCAGCATGGACGGGTGGGCAGAGGAGCCTGGGAGCAGAGCAGGTGCCAGGACTGGGGTGGCAGCAGGGACACAGCCAGGGCCTGCACAGCAGAGCCCGGCCGCGGCTGCAGCTGAAAGTCGTGATTACCTGCCCTGCTGGGCGTGAGGGCCAGCGTGTCACCTTTGCACAGCCCAGCCTTCCCCACCCCTTCTCCCTAATCCGGGACCTCAGCGCTGTGCAAAGAGAAGGGAGAAGAGGGGCTGAGACAAGCTCCAGGGGTCAGGCAGGGAGAGCTACCAAGGGCCCGCCCCAGCCGGCCAAGCCCACGCCAGCCTTTCAGTCCAAGGACGCGGCTTTCCTCCCTCCCCCTCCCCCTCCCCAGTCAGGTACACCTCGCTGCGGCTTTGATCGCTGGAGTCTGGGGAAGCTTGCAGCCACCCCTTAGCGTCAGCCCCACCTGCCAAGGGAGGACGTGGACCCTCTCACCCCTGCTGTCCCCCTCTCTGCACCCCACCTCAGCTGGGCTCTGGGGCTGCAGCCCCACATCCAGGTGACCTTGGCTTCAGTACCTAAAGGGGACACAGTTAGCAGTCCCTCTGCTCGAGGTGAAATGAAGGGGGCTGGGGGTGGGACCATCCCTAAGACCTTGGGATGAGGCTGTGCAGAGAGGAAGCCTGAAATCCCTTGCTTCCCAGCAGGCCCAGGGCTCAGAGGGGGCAAAAGGGTTGCAAAGGCAGCTGGAGGGGCCAGGCCCACTGGGAGGTCCTCCAGGGGCTGTGCTGTCCTGACTCCTGGGAGACCTTGTCTAGATCCAGTCACTGGGAGGAAAGGGGTCGTGAACACCCAGCACCCAACTCTGGCTGGCACTTGTCACAGGCCTCATGGTAATAAAATTGGAGAATGTTATCTGCCCTGGCTTCAGAGGGCGTGTGGTTCAATTGGGGATGTACCCAAAGGAGTAAAAAGAGCATCCAAGTGAAGTGGTGCCCACAGCCACACAATGACACCATTGCTGTGGCCCAGGACACAAGACTATTCTCAGAGTCCATTTGCCCAGTGTTAAGACAGATGGTCCTTGACCCTACAGCCACCTGTATTCCACAGTATTCAATAAAGTACCTGAGAAATTCGACTCTCTGGTATAAGGTAGGCTTCAAGCGAGATGCTTTTGCCCCACATAAGCCAACCTAAGTGTTCTGAGCACATCGGAGGTAGGCCAGGCTAAGGTGTGATGTTTGGTAAGTGAGGTGAATTAAATGCACTTTTGACATTAAGATATTTTCAATTTCCAGTCAGGCACAGTGGCGCACACCTGTAATCCCAGTGACTTGGGAGGCTGAGGCAGGAGGGTCACTAGTTCAAAGCCAGCCTCAGCAAAATCAAGGCATTAAGCAGCTCAGCAAGACCCTATCTCTAAATACAAAATAGGCCTGGGGGTGTGGCTCCGTGGTGGAGTGCCCCTGAGTTCAATCCCTGGTACCAAAATACCCTGGGTTCAAACAAGGAAGTAACCCTACCAATAGTCAAGGAGAATCTGTATTTGTTTTCAAAAAGTCGTTTTGTTTTCCAGAGCAGTTTCCATGGAAACCACCAGAGCCACGTAGTCAAGCATGAACCAAGACGCTGAGAACAACTGGAAAGTTGGGGAGTTTCTGCTCTATTTTTTTCCCCCTTTTTAAACAATCAGACACCATAAAATGCTCAACGTGATGCTGGAGCCACACTATGACGGGTCCTTGTTGAAACACAGGCTCCCTGGGACAAAGACTGTGGTCCCCCCTCTGCTCCATTCCCCTCTGCTCACACCTTCCTTCCTGCTCCCACCAACAGGGCCCCTAGCTGCCCCACCACCGGGTTCACCTCCTCTGGGCCTCTGCCTGAGCTGCTCTACCCCCAGGTGCCCTCTGCACCTCTCTTCCTCTTCCTGACCTTCACACTCCGGGCCTTTCTCACCTTTACCAGAAAGCAATATATCAATCAGGAAGTGAACTCCTGCAATTCAGTGGTGCCTGTGACTGGTGGCTCCCCCATGACACTTGACAGTTCAGCCATTTGAATGCCTGCCCACAAGGAAGAGGGGATCTCCCCTGTACTGTGCACTGGGGCGGTGGCTGCTGTGTCTCTAGAGTCATGGTAGCACCATGGTGGGAGGAGAGGGCTGGTTAAGGCTGCTGCAGTCCCTCACTGCTGATGGAGGCTTGGTGGGGAGGCTGGAGAGCACAGTGGGCAGGGCCCTGTGGTGCTACACCCACAGAAGCTGGGAAGCCCTGCTGAACTGCCTTTGTCTGGGCCGTCTCCATGCAGCTGAGGCCCAGACACGAGCCCAGACATTAATACAAACCCAGCCGGAGCGGAGTGCCAGGTGAACCGGCAGGCTCCTTGGGAAGCAAGAAAAGGCAGAGGAGGGGAAACAGGGGCTGAGGATGATCTTCAGTGACACCCACTGCAGGGGCACTTCACAGTGCCTCAATCCACAGGCCAGGCAGTATGAAAGTGGGACTCCCGGGAAGTTAAAGGGAGGCACAGGCTTCTCTCGGAAGTCTGGCCATTCACAGGGACCTGGGGGAAGCTGCAGCCATCCCCCAAAGGCCAAGGTTTGGGGGCAAAGTGTTGAAAGTAGAGCCAGGAATGGGTCACCCTTTCTCCCCACAAGGTGCGAGGAAGGGAGGAGGAGGCTGGAAATGTTAGGCCTGGATCGTGGCTGTGGATCTTGCCAATGGGATCAGGGTGGTGGCAGTTGAGGGGCCCAGAGTTCTCTCTGAAGTCATGGTGGGTGGGGAGGGGGCATTGATTTTCTTGATGGCAACTAATACTTGATTTTGAAACAAATGGAAGCCAGTGAGGGTTAGTATGTCAGTCAGGAGATGTCAGGTTATGCTGCGGTAACAAGTAGGCCTAAAAACTCAGTGGCTTACAACTACAAAAGTTTACTTCTCACTCCTGCTGCTTGCCCATCTCAATGCCTACCCTCTCCTCCATACTTCACTCTGGGACCCAGGCTGTTGGAGCAGCTTCTGTCTGCTCCCATGGTTCTCAAGGCTGCTCTCAAGAAACAACATGCAGGACTAGGGTTGTGACTAGGGTTGTGACTTAGTGGTTGCCTAAAACACTTGCCTAGCACATGTGAGGCACTGGGTTTGATCCTCAGCACCACATAAAAATAAATAAGACAAAGGTATTGTGTCCATCTACAACTAAAAAAAAAAAAAAAAAGAAAGAAATGACACGCACATTCCGACCCATGTTTTGTTGGTCAAAGCAAGTCACCTGGTTCTCCTGCAGTTTGACAGGACAAGGAGATTAAAGACTATCAGTCAAATAGACATCAATCATGATATCAGAGGGGCGGGGAGGTCTAATCCACCCCAGGAAGGGAAAGCAAATAGTCCCAACAGCCACACAGCCTGCCACAGCTGGGATCCTGGCATGGTTATGGCTTATGCTATTCAAGATTCCACCAGGGGAGCTGGGCTGGGGCTCAGGGGTAGAGCACGTGCCTGGCATGCTTGTGGCACTGGGTTCGATCCTCAGCACCACATAAGAATAAAGTAAAGGTATTGTGTCCACCTACAACTAAAATATACATATATAAAGATTCCACCAGGGACACTGGCAGATAGGATTGAATCCCTGGTGAGTCTTTGTCAAAGCCAAAGTTGAGAGGGTCCCTTGATAACAGAATGAGGAAGGATAGTTGGGGGTACTGGTGGGCCTGGCCCCAGTAGTCAAGGATGTCGAAGAACCCCAAGCGACACAGGAGGGGACACTCCTACATTGAACTGGACATTGTGGTCATGGTAGAAAAGGGAGAGTCCTCCCAGGTCTGGACAGACTTGACAAAGGGCCCAGGGGAGGATCAGTGGATTCTATCAATGGGAAGATGACAATTTCAATTCAGGGTCACTTGTCAACACAAGAAGCAGAGATGATAACTGTCGCTTCTGGTCACTTTGTAGAAGAGATGAAATGGTAATGGAAAGTTCTTTGGTACTAGTATGAGAAATAGGGCAACGTAAAGGATAAGAATCAATTTGCTGAGGAATTTATGCACAATAATTCCATTCAGGTAACTTTGTAAAGGGCTCATCTGTGCCGGGTACAGTGGCACACACCTTGTATTGCAGCAGCTCTGGAGGCTGAGGCAGGAGGATCGCACGTTCAAAGCCAGCCTCAGCAATGGCAAGGCACTAAGCAACTCAGTGAGACCCTGTCTCTAAATAAAATATTAAAAAATAGGGCTGGGGATGTGGCTCAGTGGTTGAGGGCCCCCAAGTTCAATCTCCAGTGCCAAATAATAACAACAATGTAAGGGAATAGATAATAACATTACATATCCCAAATAATCACTCAAGCTATTTTTACCAAAATCAAAAAAAAAAAAAGGGGATGCTCACTATTGCCATTATCATTTCAACATTGTTTTAGAAATTTCAGCTGATGTAATAAACATAAACAAAAGGAAAAAGTTAAGCTGTTCTCATTTTTGTTGATGAAATTGATTTGAAAATCAAAGAATACTAGTGGGAAAAATATTAATGAAAAGCCTTGATAAGTTGGGTGGACACACTATAAAATAAGTAATTTTCGCCATTCTAGAAATTACCAGGTAGAAATGGAAATTGAAAGAAATATTCCACTCATTGTGGAAACTCACATGTAAAAATATTGAGAAAAAATTTAACAAGAAAGAACACATCTTGGTCAAGTGCATTGTGCATGCCTGTAATCCCAGTGACTTGGGAGGCAGAGGCAAGAGGATCACAACTTTGAGGCCAAGCCTCAGCAATCTTAGTGAGGCCCTAAGCAATTTAGCAAAGACCCCATTTATATAAATAAAATAAAAAGGCCTGGAGATGTGGCTCAGTGGAAAAGCACCCCTGGATCCAATCTTTGGTACAAAAAAAAAAAAAAAAAGTGAAGAAATCTGTAGGATTTTATTCAAAAGCATAAAGCAAGATCTAAACAAGTGAAAGGATGCCCCAAGCTCTTGGATATGAAGATTCTATAACACAAATGTGTCTAGTCGGTTGATGCATAACTTTAGTGCAATTTTAAATAAAATCACCACAGGGTTGAATTATTTTAATAGATAAAATTACCTTAAAGCTCATATAGACAAATGTTTAGGAATATAGTAGAAAATTGTGAGAGAAAAAAAAAAAAGCAAGAGAGTTTGTCTCACGAGATATTGAAACATACTATGAAACTTGTATAATCCAAACAGTATGGTGTTGCCACAGAATAAACAGTAAAAAGCTCAGTTGATAGGAGCTGGGGTTGTGGCTCAGTGGCAGAGCACTTGCCTCATGGGTGTGAGGCCCTGGGTTCAATCCTCAACACCACATAAAAATAAATAAATAAAATAAAGGTATTGGGTCCATCTACAACTAAAAAAATATTATTAAAAAAAAAGCTCGGTTGGCAGAGTGCTCGCCTCACATTCACAAGGCCCTGGGTTCCATCCCCAGCACCACAAAAGAAAAAGAAAAAAGAGCCAGGAGAGGTCCTGGGGTGAAGGAGGGCTGGTAGGGCTCCAAACCTGCTAGTCAAGTGCTCTGCCACCAAGCTACACCCTCCCCCTAGTCCCTTTATTTAAATATACAACAAAGGTGGAATATAATTCAGATGAAAGACTGGTTTATTTAATCACATACCTGACTATCCACATAACAGAAAATAAACCAGGATCTTTATTTTACAAAGTTAAATTTTAAAGTAAATCAAAGACATGGTGGGTGGGGGAAGAGACATGTAAAAACCCTAGAGGAAAATTTAGGAAAACTAATAATGCATAATTTGGGAGCTGACAATTTTAATCAAAAAAATAAAACCAAAAGCTTAAAAAATAAAAAGCACAATCAGACATAGCCTACCACATTGAAAAGAGCAGATTGTGGCATGAAACTACCAAACAATACAATGTAGACAAAAAAAAAAAAGATAAGTTGGGGAAAATAATTTCCAACATGAATAACTGGTTCTTTTAGAGTTAATGGTATAATCTTGCTGGTTACGTAAGAGTCCAGTGGTAGTGGACTTATGCTTATGATATAGGGATCCCGAGTTAAATGTTTTTTCAGTAAGGTTTTTCAAACTTCTATTTCCGTGTGCAGTTTCTCCCCAACCCACCCCTGCCCCACGTCTCTGTTTCTCCTTCCTTGTTTGGTTTAGGCGTGCATGGTGATACCTAGAGGAAAAATGACCACTTTGCACCCAAATCTTGGGGAACCTAAGATCACAAAGTGGCATTTCAAGCAATAGCCAGTTCTTTTTTTTTTTTTTTTATTGTTGGTTGTTCAAAACATTACGTAGTTCTTGACATATCATATTTCACACTTTGATTCAAGTGGGTTATGAACTCCCATTTTTACCCCGTATACAGATTGCAGAATCACATCGGTTACACATCCACTGATTTACATATTGCCATACTATTGTCTGTTGTATTATGCTGCCTTTCCTATCCTCTACTATCCCCCCTCCCCTCCCCTCCCATCTTCTCTCTCTACTCCATCTACTGTAATTCATTTCTCCCCCTTGTGTTTTTTTCCCTTTCCCCTCACTTCCTCTTGTATGTAATTTTGTATAACCATGAGGGTCTCCTTCCATTTCCATGCAATTTCCCTTCTCTCTCCCTTTCCCTCCCACCTCTCGACCCTGTTTAATGTTAATCTTCTTCTCATGCTCTTCCTCCCTACTCTGTTCTTAGTTACTCTCCTTATATCAAAGAAGACATTTGGCATTTGTTTTTTAGGGATTGGCTAGCTTCACTTAGCATAATCTGCTCTAATGCCATCCATTTCCCTGCAAATTCCATGATTTTGTCATTTTTTAATGCAAAGTAATACTCCATTGTGTATAAATGCCACATTTTTTTTATCCATTCGTCTATTGAAGGGCATCTAGGTTGGTTCCACAGTCTTGCTATTGTGAATTGTGCTGCTATGAACATCAATGTAGCAGTGTCCCTGTAGTATGCTCTTTTTAGGTCTTTAGGGAATAGACCGAGAAGGGGAATAGCTGGGTCAAATGGTGGTTCCATTCCCAGCTTTCCAAGAAATCTCCATACCGCTTTCCAAATTGGCCACTCAAGCAATAGCCAGTTCTGCTTTTAACTTTCTTATTGGTCATTTCATTTATCACTATCACTTTGATATAGTTTCCACACGTTTCATCTTGAATTTGTATGATGAATGCATCATAATCAATGTGGGTGTGGGGGGACAAGAGCTGGCCAGTCTCTGTTTGAGACATAACTTTATACCCTATCACTATTGAGTCTAATGGATATTAATAGCCTCATAAATTGAAGTCTGAGACTGTGCTTTGAGAAGGATTTGCTCACATTAAGTACAGATTAATGAGTGTCTTCATTTATGGATTTATGAGGTTGAAAAAAATTCAGAGAAGGCTATGCAAACATTTCTCATATGGTCATTGTTTTCCGGCATTGTGTAAAAGGCAGACCAGGGCAGTCTGAGGATTTTTCTGAAGGTTCCAAGTCAAACTGAATCAGGGAAATTGGGTCTTACCTTTCTTTCTTTGATGTTAATTTCTTCTCTCTTACCCCATCTTCTCCCAGGGTGCAGTACCTCCCAAAGTCCAGTGGGCAGAAGCCTGTGCCATATTACTGTCCTAAAAATACCCATGGTGGCACCAACCTGCTCCTTCCAGCCCCTCAGAATCCTCAACAGTACACACTCACCTAAAATAATAATGGACGCTTCAGACCAAAACAGAGAAATTAAAAGGACATTATGTTGAGTATCAGATATCAAAAACTGCCATTCTCAGTTTTTACTTCCTGGGAGTTGTAGCCTTGAGACTTCCAAATTCTTATTTTGGTTTTGTTGGGGTAGCGGTGGTTGGTACTCGAAAAGTGCTCATTGCCAGGTACGCGAGGCATACACCTGTAGTCCCAGATGCTCAGGAGGAAAGCTGAGGCAGGAAGATTATCTGAGTTCAAGGCCACCCTGGGCAACTAGTGAGAACCCATCTTTTAAAAAAGGGAGGGAGGAGGGGAGAAAAAGGAGAAGTACTGGAGACTGAAATGGAACACATGATGTTATATGCATTTATAAATATGTCAAAATGAACCCCACTATCATGTATAACTATCATGTACTAATAAAAACATTAAATAAATAAAAGCCAGGCACTGTGGTACACGCCTGTAAACCTAGCAACCCAGGAGGCTGAGTCTGAAGGATCATGAAGCAAGGCCAGCCTCAGCAACTTAGCAAGACCCTGTCTCAAAATAAAAAATGAAAAAGGGGAGATGGAATTAGTAAATCAAAGATCTCCTAACAAAGAAAATCCCTGGACCTGATGGCCTCACCTGTGAATTCTTCAATTCTCAACCTGTTCCAAAAAGCTGAACTCATTCTAGGAGGCCAGTACAATCTTGATATCAAGACAGACAAAGGAATGATAAGAAAAGGAAACTACGCAGCAACGATATTCCTTATGAACGTGATGCAAAAATCTTCAATGAATACTAGCAAACCAAATCAGCAGTATGTGGAAAAGATTATACAATGTGACCAAGTGGAATTTATTCCTGATTCAATATGTGGAAACCTATCAGTGTAATATGCCAGTTTAACAAAATAGGGGTATTCAACCCCCAGGCTGCAAAGACCTCAAGCACACTGTTCAGGATCCCAAAGACAGGACTCAATGAGAGATTTTAGACAGTTTATTACTTATTCACTGGTGGGCAGTAGTGGGCCAGGATGCCTAGGAGCTGGGGGAATACAGGATAGGTCACATGCCGACTGCACAGGTGCTTTCTTCAGATGTTTTAAGAGTACATTCCCTTATTTTACAACCAACATCACTCTTCTAATCCTCTCCCAAGGACTGGGGGAGTGGCCAGCTCCCTCTCCATTTCCCTAGTTATCACATTTTTTTAGAGACCTTATCTCATCTCAAGGTAAATTTTCCTGGGCACTGGTAAGTGTTTAACCCAACAAGGGGGATAGGGTGGGGAGGGAGGGCTACATGATCACCTCAATTGATGCAGAGAAAATGCTAGACAAAATTCAACACTTTCATAATTAAAAAAATAAAAGGACTCAACAAACTAGGAGCAGAAATGAACTATCTCAAAATAATAAAAGCCATATATGAAAAAATCACAGCAAACATTATATTCAATGGTGAAAGACTGAAAGCTTCCCCTCTGAGATTAGATACAGGGCAACGAGGCCCATTTTCCACTTCTATCTGACATAATACTGGAAGTTCTAGCAAAGCAATTAGATAAGAAAAAGAAACAAAAGGCATACAAATTAGAGAGGAAGAAGTAAAATCAACTCTGTTTTTAGATATGATCTTTTTTTAATTTTTTTTTTTAGTTATAGATAGACATAATATATTTGCTTTTATTTATTAATGTGGTAGTGAGGATCGAAACCAGGGCCTCATGCATGTGAAGCAAGTGCTTTACAACTAAGCTATAACCCCAGCTCTAGATATGATCTTATAGTGAGAAAATCCTAAAGATGTCAGGCACGGTGGCACACACCTGTAATCCACCCTAAAGATGCCACACAAAAACACTATTAGTACAAATCAATGAATTCAGCAAGGTATCAGGATCAATACACAAAAATCATTTGCATTTCTATACACTAACATTGAACAACATGAAAATGAAATTACAAAAACAATTCTATTTATGACAGTATCAAAAAGAAGAAAATTCCTAAGAATTAACTTAGCCAAGAAGATGGAAAACTTACACAATAAAATTGCTGAAAGGCTGGAGGATTAGCTCAGTTTTAGAGCACTTGCCTGACACACATGTGGCCCTGGGTTCAACACCCAGCAACACACACATACACACACACACACACACACACACACACAGAAACAAAGAAGTCACAAATAAATGGAAATACATCCCATATTCATGGATTGGAAGATGTCAATACTACCCAAAGCAATATATAGATTCAACACAATCTCTATCAAATGCCAATTTTTTTTTCATAAATAGAAAAGCTCATGCTAAAAATTGTAGGGAATCTTTGGGATCATGAATAGCCAAAAGTGAATCCTGAAAAGGAAGTATGGAGGACTCACATTTCCTGATTTCGAAATCTATTACAAATCAAAAGTAATCAAAACAGCACAGTACAGTGTAGACAGACGCACAGACCAAGGGATTGGAATAGAAATCACAGAAATGAATTCTCACAGTATGGTCCATTTTTGACAAAGACACCAAAACCATTCAACGAAAAACAGTCTTTTGAACATGTAGAGCTGGGGAAATTCACACATAGGTGTAAAAGGTTGACATTACCTAACACCACATACGGAGATTAACTGGGCGGGCGTGTAGCTCAGTGGTACAGCACCTGCATAGCATACCAGAAGCCTTGGGTTCAATCACAAGCACCACCAAAAACAAAAAGAAATTAATTCAAAATGCATCAAAGACCTAAATATAAAATCTAAAACTACAACCAAGTGTGGTGGTGCATGCCTGTTGAAGGGAAAGCGAGGAATGAGAGATGGAGACCAGGCAGAGATACACATGAGAGTTGACCTGTCAGAGCTGAAATAAAGGCCATCTGTCTGTAGGAGAGAGAGCAAAACAGGCTTGGGGTTCTGGGATTTTTGCAGGGCAGGCTCAGGAATCAGAGCCTGTTGGGTCCTAATGCAGGCGGTTAGGGGCTGGGTTGGTATGAGGGAGTAGTGAGCCTTTCTCAGAAAGGCCCTTGAGCAGGAAAGCAAAACTTTTTCCTTAAAATGGTGGCTGTCACTTAAGATGGCCATCCAGATGTTAAGCAAGGACCTTATACATACTGTACCACAATTTTAAAAGTGAAGGTAAAAGGCAAAGAGCCCATTTGTTTTGCATCGTGTCATCCAAGTTTCCAACCACAACCTGGGTTTTGCTCCCTGACCCTCCAAGGCCACCTGGGGAAGTCTAAAAGGGTCTGCAGCACCTTGAGCGCCGTGGGCACTGTACACACTCCGTGTGATTGTGACCTGCCAGGCAGGGGCCTGTCGTTCCTGTGTGTGCTGTGGCAACCACCTGGGAGGTTTTGAATAAACACTGTTTAATGAATAAATAAGAAACAATAGAATATTTCGAAGTAAATGAGAGCCCAAGAGAATACTCAAATATAACCCCTACTATGGTCTGAATGGGGTTTATGTGTGTCCTCTGAGGCTTTCTGTACTGGAAGCTTCGTTCCTGGTGTTGAGGGGTAGTGTGGGCCCTCTTAAGGTGGAGTTCAGTAGAGGGCAATTAGGTCATTGGGGTCCCTGCCCTTATATTAATGCAGTTCTCCTGAGACCTTAGTCCCTGAAAAAATGAAGACCACTGGTATAAAGGAACAAAACAAGACTGACACTTCCCCAGGCTCTCTGGCTTCCTGTCTCTCCCCCTTGATTTCTCCCTCCCACGTACATTCTCACCATTGTGATGCCATCTGACCTGAGGTTGTCACCATAACTGAGCTGATGTGCTAGCACTGATGCCCTTGAACCTCCAAAAACGTGAGCTAAATAAACCTCTTTTCTCTATATATTACCCAGCCTCAGGTATTTTGTTACTTTGAAATATTCTATTGTTTCTTATTTATTCCATTGATTAATACAGTCCCTGGTAATTGCTAAATGCCATGTACTGTGTTTCACTGAGTGCCAGGAACTGTGTTAAGGGTGCATTCCTACTCACAGAGGCCCCTGGACATGATGATAATTATTATTATTATTATCATCAGCCTCAACGTACAGATGAGGAAACAAAAGAGAAATTAAGAGGCTTCCCCAGGCCACACACCTTAGGCAAGTGGCGGAAGTCGGTGAGAATGGACAGTCTCCAGCTCAAGTCCATGTCTTGGGGGCCATGCTTTGCTGCTCTTCTTCAGAAGAGACCTTGGGAAGCTTAAGCTTTATATTTGGGGGTAAGGTAGTCATTTAAAGAATTAAACATATATGTTTTACTAATGAATAAAAGACACAGAACAACTCCCAACTTCATCTACAGTGTTGGGTGGCAAGAAGAGCCAGGAGTTAGAACTCCAGCTCAGCAACTTGGGAGCTGGGAGGCCTTGGGCAAAATGGTGAGGTCTCTGAGCAACAGCTTGTTTAAATGGGTGCTCCCTCTGGAACCAAGGAAATGCAAGAAGTCATTTCAGTCCGATGCCAGACTCATAATGTCAAGATATCATATGTAAACATCCAACAAGAGTATCACAAACTATGTGGTCAACAAATGGTCAAATATTTATTTTTTTTAAAAAAAGTAGTGAAGACATTATGAAACTTGACAACGTGAAAATCATATGTGTTGTTATTTGAGAGGAAAAAAATTAGAAAGGTATGTATACTGATTTTTCTCACCTTTCACTGCTAGAGACCCATTAATATCACTTAAAGCTGATTAAACAAGCAATAAATGTATTAAAATATTTGACTGTACAAAGGAAAGATAATTAAACCGGACACAGAGGAGGGGAGGGACCTGGAAAAAGGAAAGTATATTGACCACATTATTTCTCAAAAAAAGAAATCAACAGAAGAAACAGAGTCAAGCCTGTAATAGAAAGCATACTTATTGTAACAGAAACCACTCATAACAAACTTGAGATATTCCATATTATCAGAAAAAAATAACAAAGGTTGGGGGCTGGGGCTGGGGCTCAGCAGTAGAGCGCTCACCTAGCATGTGCAAGAGGCTGGGTTCTATCCTCAGTACCACATAAAAATAAATTTTAAAAATAAAGATATTGTATCCAACTACAACTAAAAAAGTATTTTAAAAAATATACAAAGGAAAGCATAGACCACATAATGAGAGTATTTTTAAGTTATAAAATAAAAAGCATTAAAAAAGAGAAAAATAGCTGTCATATAAATAAAAGAAAATGAATTAAGCTCACTTTTTTTTTTTTGGTACCAGGGAATGAATTCAGGGGCATTCAATCACTGAGCCACAGCCCCGACCCTTTTTTGTATTTTATTTAGAGACAGGGTCTCATGAGTTGCTTAGGATCTCGCTAAATTGCTGAGGCTGGCTTTGAACTCGTGATCCTCCCCCTCAGCTTCCCGAGCCACTGGAATTACAGACGCGTGCCATGGTGCCCAGTGAGCTTACTTATTTTTATAAAAGACTTTAGGCTAGGCGCAGTGGCAGTGACTGTGATCCCAGAGACTCAGGAGGCTGAGGCAGGAGGATAACAAGTTTGAGGCGAGCCTTGGCCACTTATGAGACCTTGTCTCAAAATAAAAAATAAAAAGGCCTGGGGATATGACTCAGTGGTAGAGTGCCCTTGGGTCCAGTCCTCAGTACCACAAATAATAATAATGGTAATAGTACATACATACGTACACACGTAAGACTTTAGGGGCAGGGAGTAGTGGTATAGTCATGTAATCCTAGCAACTCAGAAGGCTGAGGCAGGAGGATTACAAGTTCAAGGCCAGCCTCCATAGCTCAGGGAGACCCCATCTCAAAAAAAATAAATAAATAAACCAAAGGGCTGGAGAGGTGGCTCAGTGGTACAGCACCCCTAGGTTCAATCCCCCATACCAAAATAAATAAATAAATAATGCCGTGATGCTTATTAATTACAAAGACCAAAATAATACTGTAACCACACAGCCAAGGAGTTGGTAGATGCACCCTTAACCAAGCAGCACCACAGGTCATGATCCTGGACCTCACCCTCGGATGTGCAGAGAAGGGCCCACTGTGCTTCTGGAGAATTTTAGACAGAAGTTTGTAACCTGAACCTAATCATAAGCAAATACAGGACACAAGCAAATGGAAGGACAACTTACAAGATAGCCAACAACTGCTCTTCCCTGTGTCAAGGTCACGAAAGACAAAGAAATACTGAGCAACTGTCCAGATTGAAATGATGGAAAGTGGGCATGTTTTCGTTAAAAAGGGAGAAAATAAAGAATGAGGACCTCTGTGTACTAAAGTGTAACTATCCTTGAAATACGTCACTAGGTTAAAAATGTGCAAAGTCAGTGGGGTCAACTGTCAGCCCAGCTTGGCTACCCTGGAGGCTGGGCCAAGAGAATCCTGTGGCAATTTAGCCAGACCCTGGCTGGGGACGGAGCTCAGTGGTAAAGCACCTCTGGGTTCAATTCCCAGCACTCAGGGGAAGGGGGGATTTTTTTTTTTTTTTTAACAAAATCAAGTGCAAAACAAGAGTGTCTTGGTCCATTTTTCTCTTGCTAATAGCACAACACTAAAGACAGGCATGTTATAAAGAAAAAATGCTATCCTGGCTCATGGTTCTGGTCCAAGGCCAAGGAAGCATATCTGATGACGGCCTCACTTGCTGGCAGAGTCCAACTCAGACCATCGCTTGGCAGAGACACAGCCAAACTGGCTTTACAGGGGACCCAGTACACATTTAACCTATTAGCCCATCAGTTCATTAATCTACATCAAATGAATGGAATAATCCATTCATGAGGACAGAGCCCTGATCACCTTGAAGGGGATCAAATTTTGACATGAGTATAAAAAGGACAGATTACGCTCAAACCCCAGCATTCAGTGTATACAGGAGGCTATAATTTATGTGGAAATATAGGCTGGGGGCAGAGGGATCTATTGGGAAATGTATGTTACAGAACTAACACATGTATCAGGCACAGTGGTGCATACCTGAAATCCTAGCAGCTTGGGAGGCTGAGGCAGGAGGATCACGAGCTCAAAGCCAACTTCAGCAACTTAGCAAGGCCCTAAGTAACTCCAGTAAGACCCTGTCTCAGAATAAAATTTTAAAAGGGCTGGGGTTCAATCCCTGGTATCAAAAAAAAAAAAAAGAAAGAAAAGAAAAAGAGAAAGAAAGAAAGAAAGAACTGACATGTAACCTTGCTCCTAGGGATGAAAACGAAGGTAAGAGGTCTTTTATCTTTATACCTTTTGAGGTTCTTTTTTTTTTTTTAAGAACTTTTTTTTTTTTTTTTTTTTTTTTTTTTTTGTGGTGCTGGGGATTGAACCCAGGGCCTTGTGCATGCAAGGCAAGCACTCTACCAACTGAGCTACATCCTCAGCTCAAGAATTCATTTTATTTATTTATTTTTATTTATTTATTTTTTTTATGTGGTGCTAAGAATGAACCCTAGGCTTCACTCAGGCTAAGCAAGTGCTTTACCTCTAAGCTCCAACCCCAACCCAACCTTTTGAGTTTTAAGAATCCATTACTGTCCAAAGAAATAAAAGGTAACATAAATCACAATCCCCAGCCAGGAAATGACTTGTCTCACTCTTCTGAGATCCTCAGCTCTTACTTGCCTGCGATACAGACATCTATAGTGTGTGCGAGAGGGCTGGGAAGGGGTCACTATTGAACTAAAGAGAGGGTGTCCTTCCCAACCAGAGAGCCCGGATGCTATGAGTTGGTCCACTGCCTGCTGCGGCTCCCGCATGCCAGTGGCCCAGCCTCCCTGTAGCCTCAGTCCCTCACCTGGACCTGCTGGGACCCTTCCCAGCACACAGGTGGGAGGAAGCCCCTGCCACTGCTCCGGGACCCCACCCCACCACTGTGGCTGAGCCCCAGGCCCAAGCGATCTGGGAGGGGAAAGGCAGGGCAGTGGGGTGCTGGCCAGGGGGCTGGAAGTGCTTATGGTGGCAAGACTGCAGCTCCCACCTTCCTCTCACCAGGGTTCCTGTGGTTCTGGTGTCCTCCCTCCCACCTCCTTCCTCTCCAGGGGACACTGGGGCAGGGTCCCTATGCCCTTGAACCTCCACCCTTGAGAACTGAGCCTCTGGAAATGGGGTCCTCTGGGCAGAGGGCAGGATCTCCACAAGTGGTCCCTGAGGAAAGAGGGGTCAGGCAGGGTGGGGCGACAGGGCCCAGAGAGACAAAGGCTGCCCTGGGCTCAGGCTGGGGCGAGGCTGCACAGGCTCAGGAGGTACTACCTACCAGTGACTCTCCAGCCACAGGGGACATCGTGGCTTGGATATGAAGCGTCCCCCCAAAGCTCCTGGGTTAGTGCAGGAATGTTCAGAGATGAAATGACCGGATTGTGAGAGCCGTGATCCTATGGGTCTCTCCTGGTTTGAATGCAACTTCCTGGGTGGGAACAGTGGGCAGGTGGGGCATGGTTGGGGAGGCAGGTCACTGGGACTGCCCAGGAAGGGGACATCATCCTGCCTCCTCCCCCCTCTCTGCTTCCTGGCTTCCATGAAGAGTAGCTTTCCTCCCCACACCCTTCCGCCATGATGTTCCGCCTCTGCCTGGGCCCAGAGCAGTGGAGCTGGCCCACCACGGACTGCACCTTAGAAACTATGAGCTGAATTTTACTTTTCTTCCTTTGAGTTGCTCTTGTTGGCATCTTGTTCACAAGGACAAGAAGCTGACCGACCCAGGGAGGTCAGCATCCCCTGCCCTCAGCCCCTGGCCTGGCTGAGGCCAGCCCTGTCTTGCTAGGCAGAGAGGACTCCGGGCCTGGAAGTCAGGGGAGGTGCGAGGCTCCAAGCTTGAGGAAACCGCAGAGGCCCTGGCTCAGCCTGGGAATCCTGGTGCCTGCTCACCCTCTTTACACTGGGGCACCTCTCACCCCAGTCCAGGATGGCTAACAGCTCTGACGTGCTGGGTCCCCCTCTGAGGCCATAAAGGAAGAGAGAAATGGAGAGAGAGAGACAGACAGACTGACCGATGGAGGATGGTGGGAGAGTTAGGAAGGAGGGAGGAAGGGTACCCAGGAAGCACGGGAGACCCACACAGGGACCCCCACAGCCCTCTTTTTAGAAAGGAGGGGCTGGGAGAGCCTGAGAGACCCTGGGAGGTAATTTTCTGAAGTCACAGACACAAGGGGAGGTGGCTCCAAAGCATTCCAGTTTCAAGGTCAGAGTTCTCACCCAAAGTCTGGGAGTCCCTCTCACTGACCTGCTGAAAAACTGAACAAACGTGGCATCATAGTCTACAGGTAATGTCCCTGGACATCACTGTTCATTTTCCTCCTGTCAAGTTGCAGTGGTGACAGGGCCTGCCCTCGGGGAAGGTCTGAGGGAGGAGGAAGTGAACAGTGTCCAGGGAGCGCCTGGCTTAGAAGCCCCCAGGTCCCTGGACCTAACACTAGATCTAGACTACTCACCAAGCCCACCCTGGTGTCCCTGATGTCACAGACATTCACCTAGAGGCTCCAGCTGGCCATGGGACGGCTGGCCACAACACCTACCTTGCAATGAGTCTGCACTGTCCCCAGGGCCAGGCGTGGGGGATCCCAGACAGGTCCTCCCACTTCTATGCCAACCCTGTATCTACTACCCAGTGTCCTGGAACCACACCCCGGGTCATCTAAGGAACATGTGCTTCTGGCCTGGCTCTCACTTGGCCAACTGATACCTGCAGGCCAGCCAGGACCAGCCTGGACAATTTACAGAGCTTTCTGGGTGTCAAACTGTGATAGTTCCTAGTGGGACCTCGCCAGCTGTTCCCAAGAAGTCATCCTAGACGCATCGCTGACATGTAAACAGAAACCGCGTCAGGGCTGGCTGGGGCCTGTGGGAGGTGGGCCAGCAGGCCAGGGATGGGCCAGGGCTGGAGTCCATAGGGAGTTCCTGGAGGATTCCAACACCAAGAAGACCCGTGGCAACCCAGAGTTCAACTAAACTACATACCCCGCCCCACCCCCACACCCGCCACCCCCACCATGAGAACTATTAAATAAAGCTCACGGGCTATATGAAGCCGGAGACCACAAGTTCAAGTCCAGTCTGGGAAATTTAGTGAGACCTTGTTTCAGAATAAAAAATAAAAAGGGCTGGGGATGGAGCTCTGTGGTAAAGGGTCCCTGGGTTCAATCCTCAGTACTGGGAGGAAGAAAACAAAAAAGGTCCAACAGTAGTCATCAATCCTAAGCTCAAGGGTATGAAAACCCCACACCTCCTGCCACCTTCAGCTGGAAAAGGAGCTTGAACAAGCAAAACAATGTTTTGGGTTGCTTTGTTTTGTTTTTTAGGTAGTAAGGATTGAACCCAGAGGTACTTTACCACTGAGGCACACCCCAGCCCTCTTTGTTTTTTTATCTTCAGACAGGGTCTCACTAAGCTCCTGAGGATGGCTTCAAATTTGTGATCCTCCTGCCTCAGCCTCCTGATCTGCTGGGATTATAGGCCTATGTCACTGTGCCTGGCCGCAGAAGGACCTTTGATGAATTGCATAGGCAATAATGTAAACTGTAGTTTAGCAATAATAGCTAATAAATTTATGAAAATTATAAAATTATGAAAAGTAAGACTGGGCAGAGACAAGTTTTAAAAAAAATGTATAGAATGCTTAAAAGTAGCAAAAGAGAGAAAGGCACAAACGGAGTGGATGAGCCCAAAGGAGGAACCATCCCATCCCATGCGAAATGATGTGACTTGGATCAGGTCTGAATTTGTGGGCATGTGATGCTGGGGATGGAACCCAGGGTCTCACACAAGCTAGGCAAGCACTCCACCACTGAGCTGTATGGCCCTAGCCCTGAATTTGGGGACAAGCTGAAGTAGGGGAGACAGGAAAGGGTGGGCAGAGGGAGGAATGTCCCTTGTGTGGCCTCGGGCTCCCCACCCTGCTGAACAACAACCCTACTACATCAGAGAGCAGGAGAATCACCTCCCCCGCAGCCACCCAGCCCTGGGCAGGGCAACCTGGAGCATTCTCTGCCTGAGGCAACCCATCTGCACTCGGGGATGGTGGAAGGAGCTGGGGATGGTGGAAGGAGCCGACTCATGGCCCAGAGCCACTCTAAGACCCTGTGACTGCCCTCACCCCTCCTCAATACCTTTGTGGGTCTCTGCTCTGGATGCTCCTCCTCTGGGAGCCCCACAGGTCCCAAACAGCACCCTCAGTGGACAGAAATGCTGTAAACAGGTTAGTTACAAAATACCTGGCAGTGTCGCAGGAGAACCAGTGTGTCCTGGAGACATCACCAGCGAGGGAAGGTGGCCACAGGTCATAGAAATGCCGGAGGCAGAGGAGTAGGGGGGTTGATTAGTGTTTCTCATTCCTGCACTGACAGAGGCAAAGGAAGGTGTCATGGGATTTGGCAGACAATGGCTGTTCCTCCTTCTTCCTAATACTAGGACATCCAAATTTCTGATAAGTACACAGTTATCAGAATGAGGACCACCTCTCGGAACCTCCTTCACAGCCGTTACGACCTTAGAATCACGATCTGGCCAGCAGATGTAAAAATCAAGTGCTATGTGTAGTCACCAGGAAATGTCTGTAAAAGGAGAGAAGTCTTTCTTCAAACCTTCCTCCTTCCTTCCGGCTGGAATGCAGATGTAATGGCTGATGCTCTAGCAGATATCTTACACCATGCAGTGGAAGTCAGGGCAGAAGATGGTGAAGTTAACAAGACTGGTCCCTGGTATCAACAACACTGAGCCTGTCCTGCATGGCTAACTTCTGGCTCTCTTTTATGTAAGAGAAAAATACTTTCCCCTTATGTTTTGCTTAAGCCATTATTATTTGGGTTTCTGTCTCACACAGCTGAACTGAATCTTTACCAATAAATGGAGATGAGAATACTTTTTGTTAGCAGAGATGGGACAAGGACTGTAAGAGAAAGGGGGAGGGGTTCCCTGAACTGACAGAACTGAGGACAGAAGCCTAGTTGATTCTGGGATAAACAGAAGTTGTGAAAGAGGACATTCCTGCAGAGACAGGTGGAGGGTAGGGGCCCCTGAGACTGCCAGGAGGGGCAACGTTGGGCCTTGTGAGTAAGTTGCTGTAGTCGGAGGCAGGCCAGGTCCCTGTGTTGACAAAAGGCTGGGGAGAGACTCAAGCTAGGAAGGATTGTTCTGGAAAATTCTGTCCATGTTTTCGCTTGTTTTGTTCGGGGCAGATTATAAGTGCTTTATGCTTTTTAACGTGGAAGAAGCTTGGTGGTATAGATGAGGCTATTTGACACTTCTACAAAGAAGCGAGTTCAGACTCTCATAGAATAGGAACATGGCCTTACACACATAGATGTCATTCTTATCCAAATCCAGCTTCCTGCTGGGGCACAGTGGTGCATGCCTGTAATCCCAGCAGCTCGGGAGGCTGAGGCAGGAGAATTGCAAGTTCAAAGCCAGCCTCAGCAATGGTGAGGTGCTGAGCAACTCAGTGAGACCCTGCTTCTAAATAAAATACAAAAAAAAAAAAAAGGGCTGGGGATGTGGCTCAATGGTTAAGAGGCCCTGGATTCAATCCCCGGCACCAAAAAAAAAAAAAAAAAAAGAAATTCAGCTTCTTCACTGCAAGAAGATTCACTCTCTGAACTTTTCTTTCAGTCTCTTCACTTTCACTATCAAACACCAGAAGGTTTCTCACTGCCACTGCTGGAACACTCACTTGAACCATCTTGACCTACCTGGCAGGTCTTGGGTCCCTGGCTACAAGTCAGATATTTTCGGATGATACTTCACTTTCCTGGGCTTGTGTACCATTCCAGAGGCTTGTGTACCATTCCGCTGAGACTGCACTGAAATGGTTTCAGAATCAGTGACACCAGTGACATTTAAAGGACAGGCTTCAAATGTGACATCATCTAGGCCCAGGATGGATGACAACCTGGCATCTAAAATGTTGAGAGTTGTTTCAATCTGTTGGATCCAAAGAGAAAGGTCTGCTGGTTTCTCCTCACAAACAGAAGAAAAATCAAAGTGCACCACAAACTGATTTAAAAATGCCACCAATCTATTCTGTTGAACAGGTGGCACCTTGGTCACATCTATGCCTGAACCCATGAATGGAAGCCTGTCTCATCTCCCTACCGGGTGGGGGACCCAGAGCCCACCCACTGCCTCTCAGGCCTTCCTACTGGAAGGAACAGCTTCTCCCCTCTCTTTGCTTGGCCCCTCTATCCACCTTTTATGACCAAGGGCAAATCCACATCCACCCGATGTCCTCATCACTTTCTAGACCACCCTCTTCCTGCTGAGCCATACAGCCTGTGGCTCCTGGAGAGGTCAGTATTAGACTAACCCTGGGGCCACACAGTCCAGCATAACTCTTCATGTGGCCTCAGACCACCTTCCCAGGACCTCCCTGAGGATTTGCTAAGAATGTTGATTTAAGAACCCTACCCAACACCCAAGGGACCAGCCCCTGGGCACAGCTCCCGTGATGCTGATCTATTCTCAAATTCAGTTGATTGTTCTGGGAAAACTGAGGGTTATACAAGAAGCGTGACTCTCCAGAGTCTCACTGCCAGTCAGCAGAGCACTGGGCAAGCACCCAGGAGTCAGGACCTCCAGTCCAGGCTGCTTCCAATGCATGTAAGGATCACCCAACACCAGCAACTTTTATCCTGAAACTTCTGGAAATGGGGGGATCCCTGCCAACTTAAAAAACCTCTGAGATGAGCGCAGCATCCTCATGGTGTCCCCATCCTCCAACTGGTAAGATAAACCGTAAGGTAAAGTCACCCTGGTGGCCCTGGGCCCATCTCCGGGAGCACAGCAGGGCTCCCTGAAGACTCACACACTCACCCCACTGGACTTTCCATTCAGGAACAAGCCCTCCTCAAATCCTAACCTATTCTCTACAGGGGGGACATTACCTGTTCCTCCATCTTGGCTGCCTGGGCAGCCCTGGCTCTGCACTCCCCCAGCCTGGCACTGGGGGAACGAGCTAATGTGAGCCACGGCACCCCCTTCCTGTCCCTAAGAACTAAGAACTTCATCTCCATTTCTCTTTCTCTCCTGCTCACTGACCTCCCTCAGTTTCTGAGAAGACAATTAAGTTCTGACTGGCTTCAGAACGCTCCACGACCCACCCCTTCCCCGCTGGTTCCCCACAGGGACTGTCCCGCGACAAGCAGGTGCTGCCTCCAGCCCCGCACACACCTGGGCACAGTTCCCTTGGGCTGAAACCACTTGTCTCAACCCAGTTGCCTCAGCCGAGGATTCCGGCCCACACTGGCTGCCTTTTCCTTGACTGGGCAGCAGCAGGCTCAACACTGCCCTCTCCCAGAACCTATCCAGTCCCTTCACTTGCTAAGTCACCTAAGCTATCATTATTTGGTGATAACACTGGGTGATAAATTGTCCCTACCCTCCCAGTCTCCACCGCAAAACCTGGCAGAGGCTTTAAGGTGCCTGAAGAATGGAGCCCGAGCTGGCACGGTGGCATATGCCTATAATCTCAGGTGCTGTGGAGGCTGAAGCAGGAGGATCTCAAGTTTGAGGCCATCGTGGGCAATTCACTGAAATCCTAAATCAAAATGAAAAGGACCAGGACTATAGCTCAGTGGTAGAGCCGGGGTGCGAAGCCCTGGGTTCCATCACCTACACTGCATTAATAAATGAATGAATGAACGAAATCAGAGACCCAAGAGAGAGATGGTGAGAAGTTGTCCCCCGCCCCCTGCCCGGTCCTAGACTCCGGGACCCGAAAGGGTGCCTTTGGCGCCATCTGGCGGCCAGGGCTGCGGAGCTGAGAGCAGACCCCGCGCAGGTATCCCGCGCGGCCTGCGGGGGCGGGTTCCCGCGAGCCCGGGGGAGGATGCTGGGTACGGTCCAGCTTGGAGAGCCAGCTCCGCGTGGCCCAGGAAAGGCTCGACTCTGGATTCAGGCGGACCCGCCACTCTCCGCGAGCCCATGAGACCCGGTGCCTTCGTTCCCAGCTGGTGGCGGATGCAGACCAGGGATGCTGTGGGACGCAGGGCAGCCAGAGAAAGCATGTGCGTGCGCGTCCCCCGCACCACGCAGCGCCCCGCACCGCCGCACGCGCGCGCGCACGCATGCCCCGACGCTCGCCCGCGCCGGCCGGTCTCCCACGCCACGGCCCGGGAGCTCCCCGGCCAACGGTCCCGGATAAGCAGGCCCTGGCACTCGGCGAACTCGCGTGAGCACAGTGCCGCGTCCCGTTTCCACCGACACTTCAGACGCGGGGACCCCGCCGCGACAGCACCTCTCTCATGGATGACCCCATGGAGGGAGGGGCGCGGGGGTCTGTGCGGCTCAGGCCCGCTGGAGCAGGCTGGGGGCGCCCGGGCCAGGCCGCTCCCACCTGCTGGCCGCGGCGACCAATGAAAACTTGGCCTGGTGATGTCATGCCTCTGCCGGACCTTGGTGACGAAAGTCCGAGGTCACCCGTCTGGGGACCAGCGCAAGCCCACCCGCGGGGATTCCGGAAGTTTCCACTGCTGCAGCGGAGTGCAGCCTCGCCCAGCAATCTTGAGCGTGTCACCACATTGGCCTTCCTTCTGGGGTGTCCCCGTGTCACCTCTTTCTTCCCTGAGGGTCTCCTTTCCCCGTGGGAGAACCCCTGATTTCCATCAAGATCCTGTGTTCCCGTCTTCATTCCCACAGGTGTCCCCTCATCCCCAGGAGTGCCCCATGTCACCTTTTCTCCACCAGTGCCACCCTGAAGGGGTCCCCAGTCACACTTTCACGTGTCGCTCCTCCCATGCCACCCCTGGCTGTGTCGGGGACAGAGAAGCTCATTTATTCAACCCCTCGTCCTAGCAATAACTTCCGAGCCTGCGCCGAGGCTGTCAGTGTGTGGGTCCGTCTGTGAAAGTCGGTTTATCTCTGTCACTACAGGGGACTGTCGCCTGCGTGTGTGTCTATCTCGGCAGGCTTCTGTCCGTCTGTCACGTGGGTGTCTGCTCCGCCGCTGCGGGTCTTCAGGTCGCGCCTGTCACGGCGTGTCTGTCCGTCTGTGGGCGACTGTCACTGGAGTGCGTCTGGGCCCCCCGGGTCCACGGGTCTTAGCTCAGGGGGAGGGAGAAGGAGGGGAGGTGGCAGCCCAGGGCAGCGGGGAGGGGCGGGGGCGGAGACAGTGGGCGGGGGCGGGCGGGGGCGCCGTGCGGCCCAGAGGGGTGTGTGCGGGGGGCCGGAGGCGGCGGCTGCCAGAGTCGGCTCAGCCTGCGCCGGGGAACATCGGCCGCCTCCTGCTCCCGGCGCGGCCTGGCCCGGCTCGGCCGCCTCAGGTGAGTCTCCCGCCCCGCCCGGGACCCTCCCCCAGCCGGCGGCCACTCGGCGTGCCGGGGACCGTGCGCCACCGGAGCGATCTAGGCCTCCAAACCTGGCGCCCACCGCGCCCCCGGGCCTGCCCAGCGGCGTCCCCCGCCGCCCCGCACTCCTGGGTAACTCTTCCCTCGCCGCCGCACACTTACCGAAGCCCGCTGGGCCGTCCGCTGCCTCTCCAGAGGTTAGAATTCCTGCGGGACCCCCGAGCGCCCCTTCCCCGCTAGCCCCAAGTCTGAGACCACTAGAAGATGCCCCCTGTTTGGGGCGGACCCCAAACTGCGCAGGTTCCTGGCGCCCTCCTGGATGCCCCTGTACCCAGAGTGGAGCGACCCCAGAGTCCCTGCGCAGAGCCCAGCCCAGGCCCCCTCCGAGGCCTGGGACCCCCTCCCGCGGTGACTCCGTCTCTATTTTGGGGGAAGGGGACGCTCAGCGGAAGCCCCGAGTTATAATTAGCCCAACTCGGGTTTCCTAGTTAATCTCCAACACCACCAACAACCCCAGCTCAGGGAGACAGGGCTGGATGAGGGGTGACCGCCGAAGAGGGGGGAGTTCCGACCCGGGGAATTTTGATCCCTTGGCTGGAGATGCCGGAATCGCAGCAGCTGCTACCCCAAAATAGCGCCCCCGCCCTTGCGGCCGGGGATCTCCGGAGCTCCGGGAACACAGGCGTCCCGGCTCGCCCTTCAGGCCCCTGTGTGATACCCGCGAGCTCCCAGGCCCCCACCCCAAGTTCCCGGCTCCCGGGCTTGGGGCGGAGAGCGCAGTCCTCTTCTCGGTCTCTACTGCCCCCTTCCGGCAACAGCGTGAACTGCAACGCCGAACGGATAGGGTCTCGCATCCTGGGGTCCAGGGCCCAGGAGCCTGTTCGCTGGGAGTAGGCAAGGCGGGGTTTTGCTGATGGGAACCGACGGGTACCAGCGCGCGATGCCCGACAGCAGATGGGGCGAGGCAGGGTAGGGCAGGATGTGGAGTAGGCAGGATTTGGGGTGCTCCAGGATCTGGAGCTCCCACACCTTGAATGTCCAAACCACTTCCCCTAGGGCCAAGGCACTGGCCAACCCAGGAGAGACTAGGGCTGTGCCTGTAGGCCGCGCAAGTTCCCCCAGCTGGAACCGCCCGTCAGTGAGGGCCCCGCCCCTGTCCTGTGGCCTGTGCGTGGACTGCGGCCTCTGGTGCCCGCATTGCAAGCACCCTGCCCAGCCCAAGCCACAGAGCCAGAGGAAGGTGAGGGCGGTGGGCCCCACGGGGCCCTGGAGGGTATGCATTGGCAGATCTTCTCTCTGTTACCTGCATTTGTCTGGGTGCGTGTGTCTGCCTGATCTGTCCCCTCTTGCCTATGTCCTTTCTCTGCCTGTCTCCTTCACTCCCTTTATTTTTCTCCTCCTCTTGCCAACCTGCCCCACCTCCTCTGCAGCGGAGAGATAATCCTTGGGCAAGATTGTTACCTAATCTCCTCCCTCCTGGCGGCCTGCAGCCTTTACCCTTTGCCTTTCTTTCTCCCAGCAGACGACCGCCTGCCCTGGCAGCCATGAGGCCCCCGTGGTGTCCCCTACACACGCCCTCCCTAGCTTCCCCACTCCTTTTCCTCCTCCTCTCTCTCCTGGGAGGAGGGGCCGGGGCTGAGGGCCGAGAGGACCCAGAACTGCTGGTAACTGTCCGTGGGGGCCGACTGCGGGGCATCCGCCTAAAGGCCCCTGGGGGCCCCGTCTCTGCTTTCCTGGGCATCCCCTTTGCCGAGCCACCTGTGGGGCCCCGCCGCTTTCTACCACCGGAGCCCAAGCGGCCCTGGACAGGGGTGCTGGACGCTACGACCTTCCAGAGTGTCTGCTACCAATATGTGGACACCCTGTACCCTGGATTTGAGGGCTCCGAGATGTGGAACCCCAACCGTGAGCTAAGCGAGGACTGCCTCTACCTCAACGTGTGGACACCATACCCCCGGCCTGCATCCCCCACCCCTGTCCTTGTCTGGATCTATGGTGGTGGCTTCTACAGTGGGGCTTCCTCCTTGGACGTGTATGATGGCCGCTTTCTGGCACAGGTTGAGGGGACTGTGCTGGTGTCCATGAACTACCGAGTGGGAGCCTTTGGCTTCTTAGCTCTGCCAGGGAGCCGAGAGGCCCCAGGCAATGTGGGTCTGCTGGATCAGAGGCTAGCACTGCAGTGGGTGCAAGAGAATGTGGCAGCCTTTGGGGGTGACCCAACGTCGGTGACTCTGTTTGGGGAGAGTGCAGGCGCCGCCTCAGTGGGCATGCACCTGCTGTCCCCACCCAGCAGGAGCCTCTTCCATAGGGCTGTGCTGCAGAGCGGTGCACCCAATGGACCCTGGGCCACTGTGGGCATGGGGGAGGCCCGCCGCAGGGCCACACTGCTGGCCCGCCTCGTCGGCTGTCCCCCGGGGGGTTCTGGTGGCAATGACACAGAGCTAGTAGCCTGCCTGCGGACACGGCCAGCTCAAGACCTGGTAGACCACGAGTGGCACGTGCTGCCTCAGGAAAGTATCTTCCGCTTTTCCTTCGTGCCTGTGGTGGACGGAGACTTCCTCGGTGACACGCCTGAGGCCCTCATCAATGCTGGAGATTTCCACGGCCTGCAGGTGACTAGTGGCTGTCAGGGGTGGACTGGGTTCCTCTGGGTCTCACCCACCCTGCCCCTGCCCTGCCCCCCCAGGGAGCTGGGGATGTGGGCTCCTCCAGACCGACTCTCAGAGGTCCAGGCTTCCGGGCCCGTGGCCACCCCCTCCCCCTGAGGGCTCAGATCCAAGGGTGGTCAGCAGGGTGGAGAAGACAGGAACTGTGGGTGCATTTCCTTTTTTTCTCAGTCCCTTCCCCAATCTCACTCTTCCTCCGTGGTTCTGGGTCTATAACTGTTCATCTCTCTGGCTCTTTGTTTGTCTGTTTCTTTCCACCTGTCTGTCTGTGCCCCCTCCATCCTGTCCTCCACCCCCAGGTGCTGGTGGGTGTGGTGAAGGATGAGGGCTCCTATTTTCTGGTTTATGGGGCCCCAGGCTTCAGCAAAGACAACGAATCTCTCATCAGTCGGGCCCAGTTCCTGGCTGGGGTGCGGGTCGGGGTCCCCCAGGTGAGTGACCTGGCGGCCGAGGCTGTGGTCCTGCATTACACAGACTGGCTGCACCCTGAGGACCCGGAGCGCCTGAGGGATGCCATGAGTGCCGTGGTGGGTGACCACAATGTCGTGTGCCCTGCGGCTCAGCTAGCTGGGCGACTGGCAGCCCAGGGGGCCCGAGTCTATGCCTACATCTTTGAACACCGTGCCTCCACGCTCTCCTGGCCCCTCTGGATGGGGGTGCCCCATGGCTACGAGATTGAGTTCATCTTTGGGCTTCCCCTGGACCCCTCACTGAACTACACTGTCCAGGAAAGAATCTTTGCCCAGCGGTTGATGAGATACTGGACCAACTTTGCCCGCACAGGGTCAGCAGCGCTGGGAAAGGGAGGGTCTCTGGGGGTTAGGGGAACAGAGGGAGCACATAGAGGAAAGGCAGGAGAGGAGAGCAAACTTTCACAAAGGAAATGAGACAAAGGACGAGAGTGGGGAAGACAAAGAAGACCTAGAGAAGGCAGGCAGGATGGGGCCTCCTTCAGAGGAAGGCAGGAAGGCAAGCAAGAGGTAGATGATCAAGGCCAAGACAAAGGAGTTACGAGAGTTAGGAGTGGAATGTAGAGCTGGATTAAACTGGACCAACAGTGATTTTCTCCCTCTCCCTCTCTTTCACACACACACACACTCACACACACACACTCACACACGTCGCGCACGCACAAACACCAGTTTGTCTGAAGAAGAGGGCAACAAATCTGGCATCGAAGCCAAGGTGATGTTTGTAGAGACAGGACAGCATCTGGTTACACAATAAGGGCTCAATAAATCCTAGCAATTTTTTGTTAATGGGAAAAGACAAAGAGCAGAAAAACTGAGGGAAAGGGACAAAAGAGAAGGAATGCAGGAGGAAAGGGTAGACTCCTAAATGTCGGGGGACACTGGAGAAGGAAAAGGGTTGGAGCTGGGGTGGAAGGGAGGAATGGTGCCCCCAAGAGGTTAAAGAGAGCCCAGGGTCAGTAAGGGAATGCTTCCGCCCACCCCCACCCGCGTCCCCATCTTCATTCCTCATCTAGGAGCCACAGGCCTGAATGGGACTGAGCCTTCCCTTTCCTTCCGCAGGGACCCCAATGACCCGCGCAACACCAAGGGCCCACAGTGGCCACCATACACTGCAGGTGCGCAGCAGTACGTGAGCCTCAATCTGCGGCCGCTGGAGGTGCGGCGGGGGCTGCGCGCCCAGGCCTGCGCCTTCTGGAACCGATTTCTACCCAAATTGCTCAGCGCCACCGGTATGCGGGGGCCAGCGGGCAGGGGCTGGGAACAGGGGAGAGAAAGGGGTCGCAAAGAGAAGGGAGTGGGAACCGGCTGGGTATAACCCCTTTCTTCTCCCCCCAGCCTCGGAGGCTCCCTGCACCTGCCCAGGCCCCGCCCATGGGGAGGCTGCCCCGAGGCCCAGGCCCGGCCTCCCCCTGTCCCTCCTCCTTCTCCTCCACCTCCACCTCTCCCGGCTTCAGCGGCTGTGACCACGGCCTCTTCCCCCTCCGGCCATAGGGGCCCCTCCTCTTATGCATGGTCGGACCGCGGGGAAAGGCCCTTCTCAGGGACCCAGCGCCCCCTCCCTCCTCAAACCGAGAGACACAAACTGGAAAGTCTCAGGGACCCACACGCCTTTGTTTACGTGGAAATGAAAAAGTCATATATATATTATATATAAAATTATCCTTTGGAGCTTGACCCTGATGTTGGGGGCAGAGGGAAGACCCGGGGTTGGATAACACCCCCACCCCCTCCAGCGGGGCTATAACCGTCAACCATTTCTGTCTCTCCTCTTTTCCCCACCAACCCGTGGATCCTCCCCACTCTGATCCTGTGTGTCCCTCCGGTCTTCTGATCTTTTCCTCCTCCTCTCCTTTCTACCATATTCCTCTGGCCCCGCCTCCACCTTCATCCTCCCTCTCGTCTACTGTCTTTCCTGATTCTCCTGATCCTCTTTCCACCATCCCACGTGGCCTCCTACATTCCCCGTGTGTCCCCCCCGCCCTGCGCTCACGCCCCTCCTCCATGTCCTTTCCCCAATCTTCTCGATGTTTTCGTCCTCCCACCACTTGCCGGGTGCCCTGGCCGCAGACACGCTGGACGAAGCAGAGCGCCAGTGGAAGGCCGAGTTCCACCGCTGGAGCTCCTACATGGTGCACTGGAAGAACCAGTTCGACCATTACAGCAAGCAGGATCGCTGCTCAGACCTGTGACTCCGGCGAGACCCCACGTCCCTCCGCCCCGCCCGGCCCCCTCGCTGTATATATTATTTATTAAATGGCTGGGATATAACAGACCAGCCCCAGACCCTGCCCACCCGACCCCGAATCCCCCCGGGGTTCCCCCTCCTCTGCATGTCTCGGGCCGAGCTCCCTCCCCCGCGGTGCCTTCGCCCCTCTGGGCTGCCAATAAACTGTTACAGCCACCGGAATTTGCGAGATTGGGGAGCCGGGGTCGGGGCAGAACGCCGGGATCACCGGGGCCGACTTGGTAGAGGAGTGGGGGCTGGAAGACACCTAACTCGCGATCTCCGTAACGCTGCCCACGGCGCCTGCGCTTAGGGCCCCGCCCCCGTCCCGCCGAATCTCGCGCCTGCGCAGTGAGACTGGCGGATCGGAGCACCAGTGCATGGTGGGAGTCTGTGGGTTGGGGTCGCCTGGTGGCTTCGGTTCCGTCCCCGCGCACATCTCTGGGGCTCGTCCTGCCTGCAGCTAGCCCAGCATCTGAGGCTGAGAAAGCATTGGAACCGGAGTTCTCCCTGCGCCGCTGAAAAGAGGCATCTGGCCGCCCTGGCGCCGCTGAAGGACGTCCACCTGGGCCTAGCCCCGCCGAGTCGAGGCGCCGCTCGCCTGGCCCTCCTTTCGGGCCACTACCTCTACTATCACTATGGTTGCGACGGGCTGGACGACCGGGGCTGGGGCTGTGGCTACCGTACTCTGCAAACGCTGTGCTCGTGGCCAGAGGGCCAGTCTACAGGCGTACCTGGATTGGTCACCATGCAGGCGGCCCTGGAGGACATGGGCGACAAGCCCCCAGGGTTCCGGGGCTCCCAGAGCTGGATCGGCTGCGTAGAAGCCAGCCTCTGCCTCGCACACTTCGGAGGGCCCCAGGGGCGCCTGTGCCATGTGCCCCGTGGAGCAGGGCTTCAAGGGGAGCTGGAGAGGCTTTACTCACACTTCACTTCAGGCGGTGGCCCAGTGATGGTGGGAGGGGATGCGGATGCCCAGTCCAAGGCTCTGCTGGGAGTCTGCCTGGGCCCAGGCACCGAAGCTTATGTCCTGATACTGGACCCTCACTACTGGGGCACTCCAAAACACCCTAGTGAACTACAGGCTGCCAGGCGGGTTGGCTGGCAAGAGGTAAGCACAGCCTTTGACCCCAACTCCTTCTACAACCTGTGCCTGACCAGACCTAACTCTGACAAGAATCAGCACACCCTGGACTGAGACTGACTGCACACGTGTGCTCTTATTTACTTCCCAGAGGTGTCCCAGCAAAGTGGGACTGTCAGCATCAAAAATAAAGTGGCAAGGCCCAGCTAACCTCAGCCCCTGCTAGTGTCTGGGATGATTTGGGAAGTTGTATAACATACGCTGAGTTACAAGTCACTACTGAAGTGCTTTTATTGGCAGTATGTCTGAACGTACAAAAAAAATTCTCAGCTGATGGGACAAGGCAATCACAATTACAGATGATAGGAATGGGGGACAGGGGACACGGCTCAAAAGAAATCAACATCATCGGGGGCATCCAGATCACGATATTCCACAATGGCCCTTGGGTCTCCACGAACCATCCTATATGATAAGAGGGGAAGCAGGATGAGAATTGAAGGTCCCCAAGTTTTGAAGGGGGCAAGAAAACTTGGGACATCTGAGCTCAGTCTCACCTGTTGCGAGGTTTCCCAGGATAACCACCCTGGCCTCGAAAGGCATCATAGTTCCCTCGGCCGGCACCATATGGGGCATGTGGGTATGGAGGCCCTCCTGTGGGGACTGCAGGGCGGACAGCACCCGCTGTGAGAAAGATCAGTGTTGAATTGAAAACCCTGACCTCAGCCAGGGCCTCAATTTTCTTCCTCCCAGCTACGTGCAACCACTACACCCCTTCAGCTCCCTCCCATACTCACCTCCATAGCCCAAGATGGGCGGCCGGGGCTGACCATAGGGCATCAGGCCCTGGGGAGTCTGGTGTGGGTAGGGGAGTCCCGGGGTCAAGCCTGGGGGGAGTACAACACGGACAGGGACATGAATTACTGCGGGGAGAGGGGAACGCAGAACAAATGACTTCTAGAAATAGGCTTGAGGGTGGGGTAGACACTTCTGGGGAGCGGGGTGACAGGTTAAACAAACAGGAATCCATGGAGGGGAAAAGGGGAGATGCAAGACCCCCCATGGATCGTATCTTACTCTGGGCAGGGCCAGGTGGCTGAGCTGGCTTAATTTCAGGCAGAGCCGGGCGCTTAGCATCCGTGAGAAAGTTGTTAAAAAATGCCACCTCTTTCTTTACTTCCTCAATCTTCTCTGCATGCTTGTTAAAGATATGTTTGCGAACAAATTCAGGGCCCTGGGTGGAGAGGAGAGGGTCAGGACAGAGCAAGTGATGTGGGTTCCCTCATTCCCAGACCCAACCTGGAAGGCCAACAGCCTTCATCCTGCTGGGCCAATGACTATTTCCTTCCAGGGCCTTTGGGGGTCTTCCTGTGACCCTCTCCTCCCAACATTCTACCCCACTAATTCTCTAACATCCCAGACCTTAAACTTCTTGCCACTGAGAGGACACAGCCACTTATCCTTGCCCAGTTCCTGGGTGTTCGAGGTGACAAACTTTTCCACTTCTTGCTCAGGGTCTTTGCGACCCATCTTCTGAGCCTCTTCCTCTGAGAGGGATTCCCGCACACTGAGCAGTGGAGTCAGCTTCTCCTCAAAGGTTTTCTGCCACTCCAACACTGTGGTTGGGACCAGAGATAGTTATTCTGGAGACAGGAGCTGGAAGCAAGGGACAGGAAAGGAGGGGACCAGAGGCCACTGGGGAGAAAATGGGAAACGGAATGGGGCGCTGGAGCGTACCTTCTCCATGACTGATTCGATTGGGAGGCATGGGCCCCCGAACGTGGATGATGCCACAACGATTGGGCATCTCGTCCTCGTTGGGGTACTCGCAGGTGTTGTAATAATCCAAGGAATGTACGATGCGCAAATAGAGAAGGAGCTTATCCAACACCTATGGGCAAAGGAAGCCACTGGTCACCACTTCCACCCCTTCACTGCTGAGCCACCCTGCATACCCCACAGTTATAGCTGGCACCTTGATCAATTTCTCGTCCCGTTCCACGTTGATCTCTGCTGGGTTCCCTTCCTTAGGCGGCTCCTCTGGGGGGGCCCCTCCACTGCTCCCCAGCAGCTCCTCTTCCTCAGCACTCACTTCCTCAATCAGGTAGTCAGTGATATTCTTCAATATTGGGTTTTGCGAAGGCAGACTCTGGTCGGGAGGGAGCCGGAGAAGTAAAGAGCAAACCTTAGTGCAGGGAGCCCAGGGACTGCCAGCAATGGAAGGCACCGTGGAACGGAAAGGAGTTCAGGGCTCCCTGGATAAATTCTGACCTCCACCTCCTACCACTTTTCTTATTTTTATACTTGTCCTGCCCTAGCCCACAAACAACGCCATCAGTCTGTCCTGCTGGAAGTTGGACATGTTTCCCAGGGGCAGAAAGGGGCAATTAAGTGAGGATGTGGATGGGCCCAAGGGGTCACTGCTACAGATTAGAGGAGATCAAGTATCAGGAGAATGAGGTGGTATCAGCTGCTTTGGAAACAGCTTCTTGGGGAGTCACTGACTGTTGGCAGAGGAGGTGTCCCAGGCTCAGAGGCCCAGAGCTGAGTCCTGTCATCCAGCGTATGGATCAGCTTGGCTGCCAGCTTGATGTCATTGCGCACTATCTGTTTGTGCTGTGTAATGCCGTTGATGTTGCGGACACGACGAGTCAGGTCTCTGTTCACACCGGGGCTCAGTTCACATTCCCGGAGCTAGAAAGAACACAAAATCAGAAAGCTGGCCTACTGTCCCAGAAGCAGCAACTCAGAGACTGACCCCCATTGCGAATATCAGTGATTAGACTGTGAGCTCCCTGAGGACAGGGACCAAAAAGTGTCTGTCTTGTCCTCAGAGCTCATCCAGGAACAGAAGTAAAACAAGCAGACTGAACACACAAGGGAGTCAGGTCACGTGGACATAGACAGCCACAGACCCATCCTCCAACAAGCCCCACTCATAGAACTCACCCGGATATTCTGCAGGTTCCAACAGATCTCTTTAATATTAACGCTGCGGTCAAAGGTCACCCAGCCACGACGGAAAAACCTACACAAGAACAAATGTCAGCACGGTCATGGAATGGAGAGGTGCTAGCCATTAACCTCGCCCCTGCATCTTCTCTCCAAGGGGTCCAGTTCCTCACCTCCTCTCAGGCTGAGGCTCCGACAGTGCTACACGCATAAAGCCTGGGTATCTTTTACAAAGCTGCAGGAAGCAAAGTAACAGAAACCCCATTTAATGATTCAGAACTCACCTCTTCCTCCAATCCCCACTCAGAACCCTGGGGAAGTGCCTTTTAATCCCTCCCATCCTCAGGCAAGGAAAAACCAGCCAAGAGTTCAAGAACACCACCACCTGAGTGCCACAGCGCAAGAGGCAGGGGACTCCCTTATCAAAGGCAACCGCAGCAGCACCAGACCGCCTCTCTCCACCGCTACCCCAGGACCTGAGCCTGGGGCCAGCCCTGCGCTAATACCAGCTTCCCCACTCACAGAGATGATCTCGGCCCGGGAGATGTTGGGCGCGATGTTGCGCATGAAGAGGGAGCAGGTCTTATGAAGGGGCCGGGGCTTGCACTCCAGCCCCGCAGCATCCTTGGGCTTCTCCCTGTCCTCCTCTTTGGGCTTCTCCTTTTCCTTAAGTGCTTCTTCTACACGCGAGGGGGTGGGAAATGGTCGATTTTGTTATTTTGGGTGCAGCAGATAGAAGAGCTTTTACCACCCCCAACCACAGTCACTGCCCCCACCTAACACCTCCCCTCAATTTCATCAGCCCCCTGCCCCACAGAGGCCCATGCAGGAGGAGGACTAGACGCAGAAAGTAAGACCTACCAGCCTCTTCCTTCTCCTCCTCAGCATGGCCACTCTCAGACTCCGACTCCGACTCCGACACACTGCCTTCGTCAAAGCTGTCATCACCGCTGTGTTTCCTGTTCCGTTTCTTACTACTCTGTGGGAGCCACGGCAACAGGGTCAAGTCAAGACAGCCTTGACTACTGCCCTCACCAGCTGCCCCCATGAAAGACACCCCACCTTTTTGGCTTCCTTCTCCGAGTCTTCTTTCTTCTCTTCCTTGTCCCCATCACCCTCGGACTTCTTAGTTTTATCGTCATTGGAACTATCGTTTTCAGCCTACAGGTAGAGATTCCTGGAGAGTCCTATCTCCCCTTCACCTGCTTCAGAGCCCTTCTCACCCTCCACAGCCAAGCCCAGAGGTCCCCCCTTCCACCGCAGCCAATGCACAGCCCTACTACCAGCTCCTCTGGACGCCACACACTAACCTGTTTGCCCTCTTCTTTCTTGTCATCCTTATCGCTGGCCTTGCGCTCTCCATCCCCCAGGCCTGGTCCAGCCCGGCCTTCCTCTTTCTTGTTGGGCTCCCCAGGCTTTCCTGCCTGCTCCTCCTCCTCCTCCTGCTCCAGGATGCGTAGATCGTTCTCTGTGCCCCCTTCCATCTTAATCACAGCTACCAACAAAGGCAGAAGTCACAATCCAAGGGCCCTGGCTGCTATCAATCTCCTTCTGTTTCCTAACCCAGATCCCAACCAAACAGCCTCCACCCTATGAGCCAAGCCCACACACCAGCATCCAACATCTTGACAATGGCGTCAGCTCGGTCTATGTCCAGGAGGAGATTATCAAACCAGCCACTCTCCATAAGCGACAGGAATACCCTCAGTCGGTTTTGCAGGGCCCCCCGGGCCTCCTGCCTACGCTTCCCCACCTCATCTGGGTGGTACTTAGACCGAAACCTAAGAAGAAAGCGGGGAGGGAAAAGACAAAATAGTCACCAGAAGCCAGGGCCAGTCTGTGGGGCGGGGCCCAGGAAAGTCAGGGCATAGCCCCCATCCTCACACCCATAAAAGGTCATAAAAACAGAGAGATTATGGGAGAGAGGTGCACTAGAACCACCCAACACCCCAAAAGGAACCAGAGGTTGTGCTCTGCAAACACCTGGGGAACAACCAGGAACTAAGAGCTCTGGATTTGCAAAGACCAACAACTACAGGGGGAGGCCAGGGTTGGAGAGGCAGATTTATAGCTTCAAGTCTTTGGGAAACACTAACTTAAACAGGAGTAGTTTCCCAAATCTCCAGAGAGGAGGGCTACAGTAACTGCAGGCCCCAAAGAACCTCCCTCTTGTTGCTGACCCCAGACTACAGTCATTATGAGAAAGGTGCCCACCAACTCCCTCCACCCCTCGGTGGAAGACAGAAGGAAACCTGAAGTGCACTGGATAGCAAAAGCCAAAAGGCAGGCCATTTTCTCCCCCCTTGGGAAGATAAGCAAGATGGTGAAGGGACAGGAAAAGACCAAAGGGAGAACCAAGTGCCCACACAGCCTCAGGAACTGCCCCCGGGATAGAAAAAGGAGTGCTGGAGGGTTAGGGTGGGGCATGAAAATAAAACATTTCAATAGGACCTTGGGGAGGAAAAAACAGAAGAAATTAGGAATATGAGAAAAAGGAGAAAGGAAGGAGGAAGAGTGAGAAAGGCCCAGAAATTGAAAACCAAAGAAAAAACTAAGCATTAGACAAAATGAAAAAACCAGAGGAAGGAAGTGTTAAGCAGAAAGCAAGAACAGGGACAGAGAAAGAATGAGAGGTGTGTGAGATCAAGACAAGACACACAGGGTACTCAGGAAGAAGGGACGGTGAGGACAGAACAGAACCACAGTTGAGCAGAGAGGAAAGGAAAGCCGCAGGCGTCATCTCCAGGATCTTTACCTTGGCTGCTTGGTCAAACAGAGCTCAAGATTTAACTAGTGGCGCCCAGGGCCCATGCTGGCTGGTGGGCCACCGGCTGGCTCCTGGCTGGGGCGCCCGGCCCAGATGCCCCACCCCCGCGGGACTCCGCGGTGGGGGCCCTGACTGACTAACTGCCTGAGCAATCACATTCAGCTAAATGCTGCATTGTGCACAGCAGTGCCCTGCCTATCTGCCTGGCCGGGGCAGCGCGGCTCAGCCCAGGGGCTCATGTATGGGCTGGGTATGGTGGGGGTGGAGGTGGGTTTGCTCCGAGCTCCGTCGATGAGCGGGTGTAGTTCCCAGTTCTGGCTCTTTTCAAGGAGGAGGAGCAGAAAGAGGATGAGGAGGAGGAGGAGCAGGAAGGGGGGAAAAGATGGTTGATTAAAATTAAAACATCCACAAAAGGAAAAAAAATTAAATTTTTTTTTCTGTCAAATGACCCTGAGATCTTTGCTTTTCTTGTCTGGAGTCACTCGTCGCTTTTGGGAGGATGCCACAGCCACATTGGGTCCTGGTGATCAGGGATGACAATGACCCAATACCAGAGTGTGGGAAGCAATCTGCTGCCCCCAGGAGCCAGGTGGCTCTGGCCAGCTGCCTGGAGGTGTCCCAGGTGAGGACAGTGGAGAAGGGAGATTGGGGGAGCATGGGAGGGGGCCTTGGCAGTCAAAGTAAGGAGGAGACCCCATCAGCCAATGCTGTTACACTTCCCTCCCCCACCCCCAGGAAATTCCAGGTTGGGGAATGGGAGCAGGAGAGGGCTGCAGCCCCACTGGCAGGGCCAGGGGAAACATGCCAGGGAAAGGTGGCAGGGAAGGAGGGGCACTTACCACTCCTCATCTTTATGAGCCAGGAAAAAATCCTGCATCTGCTGCCTGCGAAAATCCAGTTTGTAGTCATTATAGCGTTTGACAGCCTCGGTCTCATCCACAGAGTCATCCAGCGAAAGGAGGAACTCTTTGAAGGTCTTCATCACCGGTGGCGGCACACCTAGGTCAATCTCAGCGATGCTGCCCAGCCTGGGATGGACAGGAAGTCTTGGTTGTGGGAGAAGAGGTGGGGGGATAGGGGCACCAAGGTAGCCAGCTGCTCGCCTGCCTGGCCCACCACCCCCAGCACCAAGTGCTACCACCCACAGGCAGCCCTGCGCCCTAGCTTACTCCCCGGCTCCAGCAGCCCAAACTGTTCCCCAAGCCTTCTTCCCAGAACCCCACGTCTTTACCTGGCCTGGATAGGCAGTACGTGGTGCTGCATGATGTGTACATCTGGGTGGCCCCAGGGCTGAGGAGGGCCATAAGTTGGGCCCCCACCACCCCCAGCATAGGGCATGTCATAGCCACTGTGGTATGGGTCAGAGCTGTGCTCATCCCTGAGGGTAGGGGACACAAAAATCAGACAAAGAACCAGAATCATCTTTCCAGAGCACAGAGGAGGGCCAGAGGGAAGGGCACGCACAGAACACGTCTCCCACCCAAGGGTTTAAAGGACTAAGAAACAATGGTCATATGAAGTCTGAAAGAAACAAGCAGCTTTATGCAAAGGCAAGGGAAGGGAGCCGAGGCCCCGAACCAACACTGAAGACGAGAAGCTGAAGCCAACTCACCAGTCCCGCCTCAGGCGCTTCTGTGGGGGGCTGAGCTCGTGGCGCGGAGGAGAGAAGCGCTCCCGGCGATTCCGGTCATAGTCTCGATATTCACCCCGACTGCGGCGTTCCCGGCCCCGGTCCCACTCCCTGGACAGAAGAAACAAAAGGAGTAATGACAATGAAAGACACAGCTGGACAGGCCGAGGCCACCATCCTGGGCAGACCCTTCCTATCCTGACACAAAACGCCAAAAACCATGAGATGACTCTCTAATCACAAAGACTCACCTCCTTCCATCACTGTGGCCTCCCCTACCCCAGCCCACTGAACTCTCCCCACTGGTGGGTGAGGGCACGGCTCAGTGGTAGAGAGCATGCCCAGTGTGCCCAGGCCCTGGCTTCTAGCCCTGGCACCACAAAGAAAAAAAATCCTATATATTTTTTGGTCACCTCAAATTAGCTTGTCAGAACTGAGCCTGTGGTTCCCACCATTACGGGCCCAAACTTGTTTCCTGCTCCCTACCACCTACTATCTCAGAAAAAAATACCAGCTACACAGTTATCAAGCATTATCCTCACCATTGATGTTATTGTTTTTATGAAAAACTACCATTTAAAAAAAAAGTGCCATTGTTTTTACATGTTTACAAATCTCTTCAAGATATGGCTTAAGAGAAGATAGCGTCTACATTTAATTTGTTGGTCATTATTTAGTCTTTTTATTTATTGAGACAGGGTTTTGCTAAGTTGCTATGGCTGGTCCTAAACTTGTGATTTTCCTGCCCTAGCTTTCATTGTTGCAAGGATTACAGGCATGCACCATCATATCCAGCTCTGCCTCAGTTTTCTTTAAGGCTAGTTACAATGTTCAACCTAAGACCAGTGAACATTCTATTCTCTGCTACATTCATTTCACCCCATGTTCTACCTTGCTCTTGACGTGTCTCTTAATACAATATCAAAATATCATACTCCTTAGTATATTACTTATCTGATCAGAAAAGTCTTTAAGTACTGAGAAGCTGTCAAGCTCACATTGGCAGATACAAGTTTTCGAAAATTTTAATTTTTACTAGAAAGATCTATGTCATCATTGGCAACAAATTCTGACAACTTTTTTCAAAGTAACAGGGTCTCTTAATTCACTTTCCCAAACTGTCAGGACAAATTACCAAATATGAACCAACACTGAAAACCATTCAAATAAAATGGCATCAAATAGAAAAAGTTCAGTTCAGTTCAACTCACACAACTGCTCTTGCTCAAGAAAACCACTGTCTTTCTATATTCAAAATGGTTTATAAATACTTCTCATTTCATCATAGGTACTGAAAAGATGTACACATATTCAAGTCATCAAATGAAAATCTGTAATTGTTTTTATTAAGAATATTAAATGAAATTGGTTTTGTTTTTTTAAACGCTGTTGCACCCCCAGTTTTACCCACCATTACCAGAGAGCCATCAATGAAAACAATGCTATCTCAGTTGACCATAAAAACAATTTTAGGCTGGTGATGTGGCTCAAGCAGTATCGCGCTCGCCTGGCATGTGCGGGGACTGGGTTCGATCCTCAGCACCACATAAAAATAAAGATGCTGTGTCCACCGAAAACTAAAAAATAAATATTAAAAAATTCTCTCTCTTTAGAAAAAAAAAATTTTTTTAGCCTCCTGTGGTGACACATGCCTGTAATCCCAGAGAATTCCGAGGAAGCTGAGGCAGGAGAATTCCAAGATCCCAGCCAGAATGGGCATTTTAGTGAGGTCCTAAGCAACTTAGCAAGACTCCGCCTTGAAACAAAAAGAAATGGGGCCAGGCACGGTGGTGCACACTTGTAATCCCAGCAGCTCAGGAGGCTGAGGCAGGAGGATCATGAGTTCAAAGCCAGCCTCAGCAAAAAGCAAGGTACTAAACAACTCAGTGAGATCCTGTCTCTAAATAAAATACAAAAAAGAGCTGGGGATGTGGCTCAATGGTCAAGCGCCCCTGAATTCAATCCCTGGTACCAAAAATAAGGAAAAAAAAATGTGGATGTGGCTCAGTGGTTAAGCACTCCTGAGTTCAATCCCCAGTACCACCACCCCCCACCCAAAATTTTAGCCTCACAGACGGACTAGGGTTTTAGGCATTTTGAGAACCACTAACACTGACCAAACCTGAATCCATGCTGATCTGCAAACATCACGTCCACAACACCCACCTGTTCCCGTTAGTAGTGTCTAAGGAATTCCCACTCACCTTTGCCAGTCTAGTTAATTATCACTATCCTACAGCTCTCTCTCACACCCCACCTCCAGCACTACTCCCCCGCCTGGAACATCTGTTCCCTCAACACTTACCATCTTCCCTATGTTCTTACATATATGCATTTGCAGCATGCACCCAAGGTCATTTTGGCCCCCATGCCAAGCAGCCCCACACAGCTTCTAAGAGCAGTAACTACATCTTATCTAGTTTCACAATTCAGAATAGCATCTTTAATATTCCCCTTAGAAACCACCACCTGAACCTGGACAAGATGGTGCATGCCCATAATCCCAGCAGCTTGGGAGGCTGAGGCAAGAGGATCATGAGTTCAAAACCAGCCTCAAAAAAGGTGAGGCAATTAGCAACTCATTGAGACTCTGTCGCTAATAAATGAATAAATTCTATCACAAGTCATTTCAAACTTTCTTCAAAATTGAGCCACTATGGGGCTGGGGAAGTGGCTCAAGCGGTAGCGCGCTCGCCTGGCATGCGTGTGGCCTGGGTTCGATCCTCAGCACCACATACAAAGATGTTGTGTTCACCAAAAACTAAAAAAAAATAAATATTAAAATTCTCTCCCCCCCCCCCTCTGTCTCTCACTCTATCTTTAAAAAAAAAAAAAAAAAATCGAGCCACTCTTAGCTCATTCAAACCTAATCAATTAATCCAATTGGCGCTGCCCAAAGAGCTCTAAGATTTTAGGCAAAAGGATTATAAGAAATTTAAGCATGGTTTGCAGGAGAACTGGTCTACAATCTCTCTAATCTAATCAATTCCATATTATCCTTTCTCTGAACCAATCTTTTTGAGGTATAATTTACAAACAAGATCCCAGCAGCTTGGGAGGCTGAGGCAGAGGATCATGAGTTCAAAGCCAGCCTCAGCAAAGGTCATTAGCAACTCAGCAAGACTCTGACTCTAAATAAAATTGAAAACAGGGCTGGGGATGTCGCTCAGTGGTTGAGTGACCCTGAGTTCAATCCCCAGTACCCTCCCCGCCATAGAAACAACAAACAAAAACTCACTTTGGGTCCCTGTGTAAACAATATTTTTCATCCTCAAAGTTCTAGTGCTTTGATCTTGAGGATTTTTCAAAAATTAAGCCACGGCTGGTTCTTTGGGAACAGCAAATAAGCTAAACCACAGAAAACGGTCCGACGACGAACTTCACTAGGGTCAGTCCTAGCTAAACTAGGGGGAAAGGCAATGAGGGCGGGGCGGGGCAGGAAACCCGGGAGGCAGGGGACACAATTACCGATCATTCCAGTCGTCTCCTCGCCGCCTTTCGTCTCTTTCTCGGGATCGGTCGTAGTCGCTGCGCTCTCTTCTGAACTTGTCCCTGCGCCTTCGATCGTATTCGTCGTCACTGTCACCCATGGCGCGGTCTGAGAGGGCCAAGGGCCCGGGGAGGAGGGGCAGGGAGTTGAGCAAGGACTAGTAGAGTGACGGTCCCCCGGGGCCAGTACGCCCGCCTCCCTCCTTCCAAAGCTAGCCTTCCGCGGCCGGGCCCGCCATCCCGGATGGCTCCCACTCGCCCCGAGGGTCTCCTGGTCGCCCGCGGGCAGACTCCCCGGCCTCAGGCCGCACCAGCCGGACCCCCAGTTCGCCTCTCCCCTCCCCCACCTGGGAGCGGTCGCGGCCGTTGGTCGCGCGCGAGGGCGGGCTTGTCTTCCAGGCGACACGGGCGCGCGACGAGGGAGGCGCAGAGGTTGAGAGCGAGGCGCGGGGCTCTCAGCCAGGGGGCCGAAAACAGGGGAGGAGAGGGAGACCACAGAGAATGGGCGGTCGCGCACACCGCTAGCGCTGCGCCTGCGTCACGGGCAGAGGTCTGACTCCGACCACAAACGAGCCCCGCGCGGCCCGAACTGGAACCAAAGCGCCGCGAAGAGGGGAAAATAAGGAGTGATGGGAAGGGGCGGAGACATGGAAGTCTCGCGCGCTTCCGCGACGAGAACTACGCGAACGCGAATGCGAAGGAACAACGGGAGCCGAGCTGGATCAACGTGAGTCTCGCGAAAACGGTACCGCCTTCAGAGCCTGAAGGTAGCGCGTCCTTGGGCGCAGGAGGAGGGTGGTGTTTCCCTACGGCACTCAGAGTCAGTTCGCATCCCGCCGGTTCCCTCTGTGCACACTGTGCACCCGGCGCCTCCTGACCTCCCCGGCGGGGTGGTTTCACCCCCTCGTCGCGCAGGGCACGGGCTTGGGGAGCCTAAGCGTTTAGGGACTAGAGGATAGAAGCAACCATTTTAAAGCATCTCTTCCCACCATTTTCTGCACCCACCAGAGAACCAGCCTTTATTGGTGCTGCAGAAAGCGCCAC
Organism: Marmota flaviventris; assembly: GCF_047511675.1. NCBI lineage: Eukaryota > Metazoa > Chordata > Mammalia > Rodentia > Sciuridae > Marmota > Marmota flaviventris. Next base: position 30,069,604 of record NC_092516.1, read on the forward strand.
CTGCAAAACCCCGTTGTTCCTCCTCTCCTTATACAAAGACGCCCGCAAAATGGACAAATCTAAATATACTTTGACTACATAAGCTGGAGGTCACACCCCTGAGCAACAGGCAGGATCTGGCCTGTCCGGAAATAAAATGCACCAGCACCCCCAGGGAAAAACCCAAGTCCCCTCACAAAGAATGGACCGTGAGGCTCAAGTGTGGCAAATGCTGCCTCCCTGAAGCAGCCTCTCTCCCGTACTGAGAAGAGGTGTCTTCACAACAAAACACAGAATTTTTTAAATACAAATTTTAAAAATGTAGTACGGGACTGGAGGTGCAGCCTAGCATGCTTGAGGCTCTGGGTTCCATCCCTAGCACCACCACCCCCCCAAAAAAAAAAATTACAGTAGAATTGCAACTGGTGAAGCCAGATTTAAAATTAGGCAGTCAGTGTAGTTAAGTAAATCGGGTCTAATATATCCAGTGAAATCTAAAATGGAGGCCATGCCGATAATGATTCTGGAAAACGCAGGACAACTCATGGAAAGGCCCTAGGCCAAAGTCCACCCCAAAGAAATGTTAATGGGAACAGCCCCAGCAGATTTGGAGATAGCCCATCCCAAAGAAGTGTTAATGAAGTCCTTCCTGCCCAGATTACCTGTGTCCCACCCCTCGGGCCTTCCAGCCTACATTCCATTCCATCACCAAAACTATAAAAAGGGGAGACAACCCGCACTTCCATGGATTCCACTTCTTGGGTCCCCTTCTTCCTCTGGGAGAAGTCTTTTCTGCTGTCCTTTAATAAACTTCTAATTTCTACTCTGACCTTGCCTCGGCGTGCTTCTTTGGTGTTATTCTTCAACATTGGGGAAGCAAGGACTCATCACCGGCCAACAGTGGTAACACTGGGTAAGACCAGAGCTAAGACCCAGGAAGTGACCTTGGTTCTGCCAGCTGAGAACCATACAATCTGGGATCTGGCTCTCAATGGGCTGCTGTGGGACTCAGAAAAGACAATGGATTTGAAAGTTTTTTGTAAACTCTTGAGGCATTATTATTTCATGATTGGATAAAGAAGAGACAGCATTTGGTGACAAAGTTGTAAAGATAGATGTCAGGGAGGGCGATGGATGGGGACCAAGTTTGTAGCAGATGCTTCTAGGAAAACTCAGCAGTCAGTGGTGACGGTGGCTGAGAGCTCCTGGATGCGCCAGGCACTGCAGGCCTTGCACAAGATGTGCCCGTCCAGGGGGTAACAGCCCTGACATTCACCCTCAGAAGACAGCAACAGCCCACACTCCTGTTGGAAGAAGAAACAGTTTTCATCAGCCCCAGACTCTCAGACCCTTTCACCCTACCCAAACGCACTTGTCCCTGAGAGCCCTTTGCTCTTACCCACACCCCCTCACCTCACACTTGTAACAGCCAATGTGAAAACTTCGATCCAGAGCAACGATTCTCACCGTCTCCTCCTGACCTGGCTCAGGCATGATGGCACCACCACACACTGAGCATCGTGGGGCAAACTTCCTGGCATGTGAGGGAATCAGGGAAGCTGTCAGGCCCCAGGGTTGTAGGGATTTCACAATGAGCTCAGAAAAGGTAGGGTATAGCAAGGAAGAGAACAGGCCAGAGACACAGTCTTGAGAAAGAGAGTGATGTCAAAGAGAGGAGAGACGTCCAGGGGCTGGAAATGGGAAGGGCCAGTCCTGGGACATGAAGCAGAGATAAGAGCAATGGGAAAGGTCACACATCCTGAGGTTGGGCTGGGCCCAGGCCTGACCTGTGAAAGTCCTCAATGCAGTGGATCTGGCTGGTGGCATCCACTGTGAAAGGGATGCCATCTAGGCCACGGTGGCACACCACACAGGTGAAACAGCCAGGGTGGTAGGCCTTCCCCATAGCCCGCAGGATCCGGTCCAGGATGGGCTGGGAGCATGTGGAGCACTTCTCCAGGGTGGCCTGTTGGAAAAGAGGACAGGAATGTCAGAGCCACGATGGCAAGGAAGGTACCCTGTCGACCAACCACTCATCTGTGTGTATCCTCTGCATGTGATCCAATGAAAGGGGACTTGAGCAGATCTGAGTTCACATGCCAGCACCACAGACAAGGAACTTAACCTCTCTGAGCTTCCACTTCCTATAGAACCAATCAGGAATCATCTGTGCCCCACAGGGTGTTGTGGGAATTTCATATATTCGCTTAACTCTAAAATGCCTCCCACGTGTAACGGACCCTTATCCTTCCCCTCCAGCAGCCATTTAATTTAATTCCTCTCTCCTTCTTGCACATCAGGTGGGGTCCTCCAGCGTCCAGCCCCATTCCTCTGAATAGACGCCCCATGTGCCGACTCTGGCACCCCTAACCCCAGCAGCTTACCACATAGCAGCTCTCGCAGTACGCCTTCCTCTCGACGGCGTAGAAATGCTGGCCCCGGAGCTGGGCGCGGCATGCGGAACACACAAAGCAGCCAACATGGAAGACACGGTCAAGGGCCACAACCCCAGCCCCATCCCCAACCACATCTTCTCCACAGCCGCCACATCGACCTGAGGACAGGGAGGGATGGAGTCAGTTTGCACAGACCCAGGATGCCAGATCCACTGTCTCTTGCCTGTTCCCATGAGCTCACCAAAGTACTCCCCGCTGGGGGGATGGCTCATGTCGTGCACCATCTTCTTAGTCAGTCTTTCCAACTCCTCCTCTGGAGGCTGGCTTAGAGGGACCTGGAGGTGGGAATCAGAAGGATTCACTGCTACCACCAGTCCCCAATGCTAAAAACATGCCCAAGGTCAGCCAGGCCATTCCAGCTAGAGAGCGCCTCTGAGAGCATCTCAGCCCAGGAGCCAGTGGGCGGCTCCCCTCCCCTCTAGATGTCCTTAACCTCTGATTCTATTCAAAAACCAAGATCTTCAACAGCCCCCAGCCCCACCCCCACGTCAGTGTCCAGTTGTCTATAAAGCCCCCATACCCCCATGCCCCAGGCTTACCTGGGGCCCATGCCCGCCTCCTCGTCCTCTTCCTGCAGAGCCAGAGACCCCAGCAGCCTCCTCCTTACCCCCTGGCCCTGGCTCGCGGTGGCTCCTATAGCCAGCTCCCCAGACTTCACCTCGGCCTGGGAGAGGAAAGTGGGGGCCCGGGAGGGGCCCAGAGGCCTGAGAGGCCCCCCGCCTGGGCGGGCCGCAGCCTCTCACAGGTTGTGCCACCTTCACTTGCACGGGGAAGGCAGGGCCTGCTGGGGTGCTGGCGGTAGCGTAGGAGGCAGGAGTGGGGCCTCCATAGGGGGATGCTGGGAGAGGGAGGGGTGGAGCACCCCCTCCATTGGGCTTCAGGGAGCCTGGGCGGTAGGCAGGGGGCTGAGAGGGCTCATAAGCCTGGGGAGAGAGGCAGAGCAGAAGCATGAGCAAGGCCCAGGCCACCCACAGAGGGGGGCAGATTGGGGCCGAGAGTGCTGAGAGGCAGGCTGGGAAGCAGGGGCAGGGACAGGAATGGGGGAGTCACCTGTCGGTCTGGTCGCCTTGGAGTATGGCCCCGACCCCCGTCCAGCTCGGCCAGCATGCTGGTCAGCGAATCTATCTCAGCATCCAGACTTCCTGGGCGCAGGCCCCCTCTGTCTGGGGGGAGCCCCTGGGGATGGAGCTAAAGCAAGGAGAATGCAGGTCACAGTGTCTTCTCTCTAGCCCTAGGTCCTGCTCACCCTCGGCTCAGGGGGGGGGGTCCCCCTGCACACCCCATTCCAACCCGGGTTCTCACCTGGGAACGCTGAGATGCTCCATGGGAACCCACCCAGGTTGGCCCCCGATCCTCTGATCCCCCGGGGGGCTGGTAACACTGCTCAGATGGGAGGGGGCAAAAATTGACCCTGGGGTGAGGCTGGAGTGCTGAGATGAGGGAAGAGAGACCAGAGGTGGGGATGGAGGAGAGGAGGTGCACCCTCTTGGAGGCCGTCCTCTCCACCTCTCTCCTCCCTGTGCACCTAGGAACCCGCGGAGGGCTGGGCAGCTGGCCACAGCTGACCTGGGGAAGGGACAGCAGGAAGCAGGCGGGGCAGGGGCAAGGGCTGGTGAGCAGAGGTGAGTGTGGGTGGCCGGTGGCTTTTTGGCTTCTCGGGAGCCTCCTTACCTGCTCCTTGGGCTGGTGGAGGCCCGGGAGCGCCTCGGGAAAGCACCCTCCCCTGAGGGGCTCTGGCGGGCTCCGGCTGCTTAGGGGGGAGCCAGGTGGGCCCCGACATGGCCTGGAACGGGGACTCCGGACAGCAATCAGGGCCCCACAGAGCACTGGGACAGTGGCCCAGACCCCTCCTCTTCCGTCCCACACCTCTTTCGGGACTCCGGGAAAGAAACTTTTTTCTGGCTTTTTTTTTTTCCCCTTCCTCCCCAATTTTGGGGATGGCCACGCCCCCGGTGACGTCACTACATTCCTGGGGGAGGGTCACGTGGGCCCCTAGGCCCTAATCTGCGGTCCCTCCCCGTGTCGGCCCCCTCCTGCCCAAAAGGGAGGGCTCTCCATGGGAGCTAAGTCACGGGGGGCTGCAGGCAGCTTGGGGTGGGAAGCGCAGGCCGCGCCAGCCTCCAAGTCCAAGGACTCCCCCCAGGCCCGGGGCCCCAGCTCTGCACGTGGCAGCCTCCCTGTGGGTTGCTGGAAGCTCCTGGTCTCCACCCCGATCCAGACCCCTCCCTTCCCACCGCCTCCCTCTCACCTACCCGCCAGCAGTGCTCAGCCAGACTTTAGTGTTTCAGTCTTTTATTCATGGTCAGCAGAGTTAGAAAAATAAAACAGAACTAGAGCATCACCACCCCAGGGGCCAGTGTGTCTGTCACGAGGATGGGGACACTGAGGTAGCCTAGAGTCGCAGAGGAGACCAGCCCCTCCCGTCAAGGCACCAGTGAAGGGAGAGGCCCAGCTGGGGAAAAGGGCTGCAGATGCTGACCCCTGTGCAGTGGGGACAGCTACCCAGCATTAGTGCACTAGGTCCCTCTCTCAAAGAAGACTGGGCCATCCAGAACTCAGCATCTGCTTAAAACATCTGCTAGGTTCTATGACCCAAGGTCCGGGCCAGTGGGAGGCGGATCGTCCGTTAATCAGGATGAGCAAGGGCTTTCACTAGCCACCTAGAGCCTCAGAGGTCAGTGCAGGTGACAGGGGTGACACCATGAATGAGCAGCGTGGGGCCCAGGTCGCGACTCAGTATCTCCAGCAGTGCCAGGTAGCGGGTGTAGCGGGCAGGATCAGCAGGCGGCCGAGGCAGGTACAGGAAGGTAAGGGCTGTGGCAGGACCTTCGTCCCCACCCTCAGGCCCCCCAGGCCCTCCTCCAGAGCCTTGACCCTGCTGGGCCCGCACCAGAGCGTTGGCGCTACAGGCCAGGGCCTCGGCTTCAGCTTCACCCCGCCCACCGTTCACAAAGTCCCCTTCCTCCTCCTCCTCTGGCGACCCAGCCCCAGCACCCTCACCCCAAACCACCTCCTGCACCTCAGCCCGGATCCTCAGTTGGCTCAGCAGTGCCCGGAGTCGCCCCTCAGCCGCCCCAGGGGCCTCCTGAGGCCCCAAGCAAAGGAAGATCCGGAGCCGGGCACTGTGCCAGGCAGGCACCATTCCTAAGATGGTCGCCATCTGCAGCAGGAAGAGACCACACACATCCACATAGCCAGGCCCACCCCGGGGCCGCAGCAGGTTGAGGGGCCACACGTCCACATGATGAAGCTGAGCAGTGCTCCAGGACCCCCGGCTCAGCCGCTCTGGGGGCAAGGCCCCGCAGGCCCGGGCCAGAACCACATTCTTGTTCATCTTGAGGGCATCTGCCATGGTGGCCACATAGTCCTGGGGGCTGAGAGCCCGGGGGCTCCCAGGAGCCCGGGGTGGGGGGAACAGGGTGCTCAGGGCAGGAGACCCACCCTCCCTGGTGCCATCCGCAGGCTCAGAGAATGCTGGGTCTGTGAGGAAATGGTCCTGTGGGGGAGCATCATCATAGAAACCTAGGACCAATGTGTTGGGCTTCATGCCGCCTGGGGGCAGAGAGGGGGAGGCAGAAAGGAACAGACAGGAATCAGGTTGAGTTTACTGCACGCTGATCCGCACCCACTCACACAAGCTGTCATCAACGTGTGTCAGCCATAAGGTATTAGGTCCCTGCTGCACCAGGGCCATTATGGTGCAAACATGACGCATGCTTGGAGAATGACTTAGTTTTCCTAAACACTTTCACATGCATCTATTTGATTATCTCCATGGCTAATCTTCTCCCCTTAAATAGACAAAGTTCACCTCAGGATTCTTTTAACTAATTAGTGTTTGTGATGCCGGGGACCTAGCTGTTACCCACTGCAAGCCAAAAGCAGCACACCTTTCTCAGGTTGGGAAATGAGAATTGAACTCCACCCAGCAAACCAGACACCCTGGTCATTCAAGCACAGGGTCTCAACCCCAGAGAAACAGCACCCCAGGCCCCACAGGGGGAGGATCAGAAAAAGTGCTGGGCTCTGCATTTTGCTTGTATTACTATAAAGCCCTGAGAATGGTGGTCCATAGCCTGGCCCTGAAAAAAAAAGAGCTAATATCTGCATGAAAGCTCTTTGTATTTTTCTTCCTTTGAGCCTTGAAGTAAAGCTATGAGATAGATACTATTTATCGCCCCCTTGTACAGAGAAGGAACCTGAGGCCCCACGCGGTGAAGTCACTGGCCCAGAGCCTCACACTGGTGAGTCCCAGGGCAAACAGACAAACACAGTCCACCCACACCAGAGGTTGTTCTCTGGGCCACCAAGCTGGGTGTAGACTGACTTCAACAACCCAAGTCTCTACTCATAGCTTCTGGTTTTTAATTTTGGAACCACCAGTGTGCAATCGGGTTATTCCCCCTTCAACAGGGCTAAGTTTACAGCCAGACTCAAGAAACCTCTTCTGCCAGGTGCGGTGATGCACACCTGTAATCCTAGCAGCTTGGGAGGCTGAGGCAGGAGGATCGAAAGTTCAAAGCCAGCCTCAGCAACTTAGTGAGGCCCTAAGCAACTTAGGAAAATCCTGTCTCTAAATAAAATATTAGAAGGACTGGGGATGTGGCTCAGTGGTTAAATGCCCCTGGGTTCAATCCCTGGTACAAAAAGAGAGAGAGAGAGAGAAAGAGAGAGAAAGAGAGAGAGTGAGACCTCTTCTAAAACCCCTTCTCATGAAACAAATGGCTCAAAATCTTTAAGATCAAATCCTACATGCTCAGGGAGTTTACAGAGGAAGTGCTTTCCCTCTTGTTGGAAGCATCTTCCACAGGAGAAGTTTCATGAACACACGAATACAATGGTCTCTCTGAACAAAAGCAGGAAAGACCACACTCTCAGATGCTGGAATGGGGGTCTCAACATACTTGGTACTGTCCCTAAACCTCTCAGCAAGCAGGAAGTGCGGCTGATCTTACAAATCAAACTAGTCACAACCCCTCCTGAGCATTTTCCTGGGTTCTGATTCACACCAAGCAGGGCAATGTCCAATGCTGTTGAACTTTAGCCAGATTCTAAACAGAGGAGGAGGTGTGCACCCAGGTGACAGACACTACTAGTCTTGGGATTAAGGGAGAAGGAGGAGGCTGAGCATGGATTCAGAGGAATCTGAGGTACAAGGCTGGAAACCTCAGCAATGAGGATCACAAAGCTGGGAATGTTCCACTCCATCTAAAAGGATCAGCCCCACACACCCTCCAGCACCCTTTGTGGTGTCAGGGACCATGTTACGCCCCTCCCTACCACTTAGGCCCTTTCAGGCCTGGCTTAGTTACCATCTCTCCACAAAACCTTTGCTGGCCACATCAGTGCCTCGTGGTCATGCTGGCTCTGAACCCTGGTGGTTAGCAACCATCTGTTTCAATGGAGCAATCCAAGACTCAGATAATTCTCCCATTGTCCCAAGAAATACACTCTTCAGAGCCTACCCTCCAATTTTTTGCTCAGGGGAGAAAAAAAAAAAAGGAAGAAAACGAAACAAAATAGGATCGTTCCATAACTAGCCCTCAGCCTCCTCTGTTAGACCATATCGCACCATTTGCAGCCACTATCATCGGGCACGGTCTTATCTGTACTACATCGTGAGTTCTGCTTGCAGAGTTGTGGTTTATTCTCTGTGGGAAGAAAGCTGAGATTGGAAGGGGCCATAGAGGAGGCTAAAGGGACCCAGGGAGGGGCACTCACCAAGGCCTGAGATTCGCAGCAAATGCTGAGCCCCCTGGCGCACAGAGGATGCCAGGGTGAGGTCCACGAAGGCCTTCACTTGGGCCTGGTCCACCAGGCTCAACCATGCCCCGTATTGCGGCTGTACAGGGTCTGAAGGCAGGGAATCTGCCGAGAAGGAAAATAACACTGTGGGCCACACTCATTGATTCTTTCTTAGAGTCCAAATCCCAAATGGGTATGGGCAGGGCTATGACTGGTTGAAGGATAATTTTTTCTTTTTCTTTCTTTTTTCTTTTTCTTTTCTTTCTTTCTTTTTTTTTTTTGGTACCAGGAATTGAACTCAGGGGCACTCAACCACTGAGCCACATTCCCAGCCCTATTTGTGTTTTATTTAGAGACAGGGTCTCACTGAGTTGCTTAGCACCTCACTGTTGCTGAGGCTGGTTTCAAACTCGAAATCCTCCTGCCCCAGCTTCCTGAGCCACTGGGATTACAGGCATGAGCCACTACGCCCAGTGGGAGAATAATTTAAGTAGAAGCACGTGCTAGGCTAGGACATACCTGTCATCCCAGTGACAGGAGGCTGAGGCAAGAGGATGGCAAATTCAAGGCCAGCCTCAGCAGCTTAGCAAGACCTTGTCTCAAAATAAAAAATAAAAAGTACTGGGGATATAGCTCAGTGGTAGAGCACCCCTGGCTTGAACCCCTAATATCAAAAAAAAAAAGCAAGCAAGCATGAGGAGTCTGAGATGAAGGCAGAGAAAGGACAGGAGCAGGCAGAAGGGCAGCTCACCAAGATCTCCCAGGATGACATGGCCCAGTACATAGAGCCCTCCCTTCTTGAGCTGGTTGGCCAACCTCAGCAGAGGCAGGGCACCCCGGGGGTTCCCCACCAGGAGCAGCAGTTGGGGCCGCCAGAATTTCACATGCTCCTTCCGGACATCCAGGCGCAGCAGGTACTTCCGCACCTGAGGTGATAGAGAGGACAGGTTTGAATGGGCAGCCCCCTGTCAGCTCCTCCTGGACGGGACACCAATTCCCTGGCAGGGGGCTTTCATAGATCGCCTCCCCAACCCCTTCCCACAAGCACCCCCAACCTGGTGGAAGAGCAAGGCCTGGCTGACGTAGCCCCAGCTGCTGGGGCCTCCTCGTGCCGTGAGCAGGGCAGAGAGCAGGCCCATGAGAAGCAGGGAGCCGCCGGCAGCCCCAGGGCTGATGAGGAACATCATGAGCAGGCAGGAGGCCACCCCCAGGAGGCAGGTGTGCCAGGAGAAGAGGCTGAAGGTGGGGCTGGGGTGGGCAGAGGGAAGGGAGGAAGGGAAATCAGGCTGGTGTCCAACAAACGGCATGTGCTCAAAGTCCCCAGCCCACCCCCCCTGGACTCAGTCCTTCCTATTCCTCCCTCCTTTTCTCTAGGGACTCAGGCATCTCAGCTTCTCACCGGAAGTTGGGGGCAGAGGCCCACTCCAGGCTCAGGCAGGACAGGTCCACTGCAGCATAGGCTACCAAGTAGAAGACAGTCACCACGGCAGCCAAGGTGTTCAGCTTCCCTACCAGAAGCACCAGCTGGGAAGGGACCAAGAGGTGGGGCATGGATCCAAAGTGCCGTCGCATCCCCCACAAAATGCCAAAGCACCCCAAGAAGTCCCAGCGAACATCATAAAAAGACAGTGTACCCCACCAAATGCCAACGTGGCCACCTTTCCATACACGTCTCCCAGCCTACATGTAAGCCTGATCCTGATCCTCCCAGCTAGAGGGTGAGGGGTAGGGCAGCTCACAGAGGAAGGCTTACCTGTACTAACCCCCAAGAATACAGGACAGCGCCCCAGGGGTTCCCCCCTCCAGACACAACTTTGGCTGGTGCCAAGATCACTCCTACAAAAACAGAATCATAGGAGACATATCACCTTGGGCCAAGTGGAAACTGAGACAGACTCAAGAGCTCGTGCTCACAGCCAGCATGAAGAGAGAGGGGGACAAACCAAAGAGGTCATCTTGGGCCAGGGCATGCAGGATGCGGGAGGCACCGATGAGTGAGCTCATAGAGGCTGACAGCGATGTGGCGTAGATGCCAATCAACACCAGCGGAGGCCACAGGCTGATGGCTCGAAAGAACCCATAGTCTTCCTGCAATAGGGTCCTGGGAGGGAGGGCAGAGCAGGATATGGATAATCGCCAAGCACCCATCAGAAGGTCCTTGGGAGAAAATTCCTCATGACAATGATCAGTTAAGAGCTTGATCCTCTTAACTGACCTTAGCTGTGATCTTAAGGATCAGAGTGATACTGTTTATCAAATGTGCCAAGGGCTACACTTGGCATTCCATGGTCATCCTGGACTGCGTTGGTTGGTCATTCCCAATAGTACATGCACAAGAGGCAGAACATTTGTACAAATGCGAAGTCCTGGAAAGCCATCCCCCACAACCATCCCCAGCTGAGTGCTCACAACTAAATCAGGCACGTGGCAGCTGCTGGATACTGTTTAGCTACCATCATGGAGCCAGCCCTCCCCAAGGACAGCAGCAATTCTGTCTCTCTCCCCATGGGGGTGTCCCCATGCACCCCTCCACCCAACAACTTGAGTACCTGCTCCCCAACCTTTGCTTCTGGTGGTGATCCAGGGGCACCAGCCTATTCCAGCACCCACCCACTCCCTTGAGGGCCTGTCTCACTTCCCCCCCCCGCCCCACAGGCACCTGTCACAGGTGAAGCTGGAGAGGAAGAAAAGCAGGATGTAGATAAAGAAGGTGTAGACAACAGCGATGATTGTGCCCAGAGGAATTGCGCGGCTGGGGTCCTTTAGCTCCCCTGGAGGGAGGGGAGCAGAGGGAGAGAGGTCAGCCTTCTGCTTGCCCCATATCCTTCAGGGTGGCCTTCCCACTCACCCAGAAAGCTGCAGCAGAGACTCTCACCTGACATATTGGCCCCAGCCATAATGCCTGTGCAGCCATTAAAGAGGACAGCAAAGACGCTGGCAAAATTCATCATGGCCCCTGTGGTGTAGTCCTCAGCATAGCCAGCTGCAAAGGATTGTTCCCAGGACAAAGAGGATATCAGTGTCCCTCTTGGTATCTAGGTATCATAGTCCTTCAATTCCATATGCCCTTGTCTCCCCTTCACTGCCCTCATGGAGACCCCAGCCATGACACCTCTGCTGGCCCTGCATTGCCTGCTCCCCGGTTCTCTGTTCCTTCCTACAGGCTCAAATCCACTCTCTTTCAAAATATGCTTCCCTTCCCTGATCCTTGCTATCTGAATTCCCCAGCCCAGCTCAGACCAGATCCCCTGCCCCTGCCTTTGGCAGCCCATGGGCTGGTCCCCTCCTCTGCTTGAATCACGCTGGGTCTTACTGAATTACTTAATCATTTCCTGAGTGCACATTGTGTTTCTCCAACCTGCACGCAAGTTCCTCTAAGGCAGAGTCTGCTCTGCGCTCTCTCCACCAGGCCCAACACATGCCACACACATTTGTGATCTGCCTGCCCTGTTTGGAGGTCCAGGCCTCCTGCCCCTGAGTCTGTCTCTCTGACACTTGGGAATCTCCTCCTGAGATTCTAAGTGCCCAGACCCCATATCTGCCCACGCTTCACTCAAGGACCCTGGCACCACAGCACCCAGCTCACCGCCCAAGTTGTCTTTCAGGGTGCTGCTATTGAAGCCAGTGAAGTGGCCGAACCGGGGTGGCAGCGAGGAGCCATTGGTACCAGGCCGAGGAGTTAAGCGGATGTCCTTTGGGCCCACCGCCACAAAGCTGACCAGCACTGAGGCCAGAGAACCAGAGACCAGCAGGAATGTCAGGAAGGAGGCGCGGGCATAGAGGCCAGCTCCCAATGTGCACACACCACCCACAAGGCCCAGGAGCAGGGAGCCATAGAGCAGGTTCCAGCCATAACCCTGGGGCAGGACCCGGATCCCACTGGGCCCTGTGGCATCTGGAGAAAGGAAGGGATACAGTTAGAAGGCATGACCCCAGGGAAGGCCCCAGCTCCAGAAATGACCCAAAACAGAATCAGACCCCTCTGCCTACTGCTGTCTGAGAGCCCATCTTCCCCATTTCCCCACTGAGCTGCTTTACCCCAGCAACCTAGTTCTCCCTGGTGGGTACCAATCTTGCTCTATCAATTTGGGGATTACGGTGGTCTCTCTGACTGGGATGTCCGTATTTCCTATATGAAGCTGGCCACAAAGGAGAAGAAAACCAGAATTCTGCCTTCCTCATGATCCCACAATCCCAGACCCTGCAAACCCACAAGGCTGCCCCAACCAGGCTGGGAGAACACAGACCTGCCCCAAAGACGTCAAGCACTGACTCCACCAGTCCCAGCAGGGAGACGGCACAGCCGCAGACGTTGGCCAGGTAGAACATGAGGCCAATGCTGCCCCCGACCTCGGGCCCCAGAGTCCTGCTGATCATGACTAAAAGTGGAAGCGAGGGTGAGCGTTAAGGGAAAAGAAACTGAAGTGGAGCATGAGGAAGGGGCCATGACCTGAATCTCTCTGAAACCAGCCTCTAGGCCTTGTCTCCCTGCAAACTGCAGCTCAGATCCCTGTGGTAACGTATCCAGGTGAGGCCATCTCCCAGCCATGTGGCTTTGCAGAGATCGCCTGTACCCTCTGAGCTCCAGTTTCTTTTCTGTAAAATGACCAGATTGATACACAGGGCCATGTTGGTCTCCTTCATCCTGGCCTTCCTTCTGGCCATTCATTAGAATTTACCCTGCCTTCAGCAGATGGAGGATACTGGCCCCTTCCCCCCCACCCCTCAAAGACAGAACAACCCAGATCCCAGTCCATCCGGGTTGGAGGATACAGTAGGCTCCACCCCCTCGCACGGCTCCATTGGTAGCGATGGCACAGACAGAGAGGACAGTGAGGGCCAGAATGAAGTAGGCAACCAGGAGCATGGCCAAGGCTTGCAGCAGCCCAGCATGGCCCACCACGAACCCTGGATCAGAAGGGCAAACAGGTCACAAGGCACCCCACCACCACCCACTGCCCGCTCCACTGGGCAGCAGAATTCCAGGGCAGAGCTACACATAAGGCTACAGATGGCCTCCCCATAAATCCTCCCTCCACTCTCTTCCCCCAGCCTTATTCCAACCACCCATATCTACTCCCCACCCACAAGGTAAGTCCTCCCACACTCACCAATCCTCAGGAAGACAACTATACTGAACATGGACAGGACAGTGGGCACCACGACACCCAGGAAGGTAGAGAGCTTCCGGGGGGATGGCCCTCCAGGACCTCCAACTCCAGAGGCAGGGAAGGCAGACCCCTCATCCCCCAGGAGCCTGTAGGCCAGCAGAGGCGAGTTCTCGCTGGCCATGGCTGAGCCCAGGCAAAGGAAGCCACAAATGAGTTCAGTGGCCTGTAAAGGAGATTATGCTGCATGGATAGCAGTTCCACCGAGCCCCCCACCCACAAAAAAAAAAAAAAAAAAAAGAGAGAGAGAGACCTGTAAGGAAACTTACACATTCACTGGCAAAACACACACACACACACACACCAACTCAAAAGCGCCAGCAAGGCTGCAGATGATCCCAACCACTGTCTCCCAATCGTGAACCCCAATCCCCTCCGCATGGGTACCAGCACCCCTCCCAGCTCATGGGGACCACCCCTTCCCATATCCCTGAAAAAAGGGATGGCAGCGGCTCTAGAAAGGGACATAGGTATGCTGTCAGCCCAGGCTTCTCCAGCCTATTCCCCTTTAACTAGCGGAACAAGAGGAAGCAAATACCCCAAAAGGGAAGTAAGTTACCAGCAAGCAGCCCTCCTCATCCCCTCCTGCAGTCCTGAGCCACCCCTCTCAAGTCCCACCACACAATCACCTCACCCAAGAGCAACAAGAAACTTCCAAATATTGCAAAGCCCCGCCCTCCGTTATCCCCCTCCCTCAGCCCATCTCAAGCCCCCTCCTCTCCTGAGCTTCGCCAGATTCCGCCCATCCACACCAGGCGCCCCCTCAACTCTACCAACCCAAACACACCCCTCGACTACCAAAACAGAAACCCAGGCCAGCTCCCAGCGATCCACACAAGGTCCGGGGGGTCTCCTGCCCCACCCACCGGCTCCTGCCCACTCGCTCCCGCAGCGGGGTGCAGGGGCCAAGCTCCCCTTTCGCCGGCCAGGCGTACCCCTTGGTTCGTAGCAGCGGGGCGCTCACTCACCACCCGCGGGACGCAGCCGCCGGGGGTGGATCCCCGCAAGCTGTGGGGTCCGCTACGCGCGGCGGGGGCGCGGGGGCCGGAAAAGACTGCCGGCTACCGGGATGCCAGGCCCCGAGCCTGCCCCCCCAGCAAGGCGCCCCATTGGTCCCTGGCGCCGGCCCCGCCCCGTGGGCGTGAAGGGGAAGCCCCGCCCCTCGCGCTCCCCGGGCCGGCGCGGCAGGCTCCACGTGCGCCCCGAGGGGCTGCTGCCAGGTCGTCCTGTAGACCTGGGTCTCGCGCGTGGCATGGGCTACGGTCCCTACAGCCCGCGTTACCCCTATGCAAACAGGCACCCGTCGCGCGGTCCCGACGCCGCTCAGGTCCAAGGAGTTCCCCGGAGGAACCGCCCCCTAAAATGGGTGTGTGGCAACGGCGGAAAAACGAAGTGGGGTGGGCGGGGCCGCGACACCTGGCTCAGGTATGTCACCAGGTATTTCGAGCGACGTCTGTCGGTGCCTTCTGGAATCGTAGTTCTCCAGCTTCACGGAGCCCTAGAATGTACACTGCATCGTCGCCCCTCACCCCCAGCGGGGGACCCTTCCCCGGGCCCTGTCCAGCCCGCCAGCTGCGGTCTTCGCCTCGGCCACGGGAGGGAGACGTGGGCCGCCGATCGGGGCTGGAGCCCCGGAGGCGCAGATCCTGAGGATCTGACTGGATCGCTGTCTACTTTTGTGGCTCTGGGCTTGAAGCTCCTACCTCTTGAAGAGATCGTGAAACTTGTGAACCCAACTACCTAGTTGGAGCCCCCTACTCATTCTTTACAGGTCCCATCAACTGCAGCACCGCCAGACAACGTTTCCTCATCTGTAAAATGAGGGTAAACTACGACCTCCCTCCCAAGGTTGCCATGAGAGTTCATGAGCTAATAGACATTTCAGAACAACTCCCGCACGTTCAGTAAATTATTCTTTGCATACAGTGCTTCATTAAAGGTGCATAACCACTCTCTGAGGTCGTTGTTGCTATTTCAGCGTTTTCAGATTAGGAAATTAAAGCTTGCAGAGCTTTCGTATATTCCTAAATTTTATATCGACCTTATGGTCACACCTTCATTATGAGCCTCAGGAAATGAACAGGTGTTTCCCTAACACTGTTCCTTGGTTGTAGAGTATCTACAACACTCCTCTAGGAGAGAAAGGAGGCCAGACCAACCCAAATGTGGCTCTGTCAGAAAGAGATGTCATCAGCAGCTCAAATTTGGCATTTTTAGGTCATCTCTGCTGCCCGCAGGTCTATCACAATTTTTGGTGGTTTCCACTTTGGTGAGACTTCCAACACCCTGGCCAGTCACTCAACTCTGCTTCAGAGGCCTTATCCTTCATGCTACCCAGTTCTCCACTGGTTTTGCCCTACACCTTGTCTTTACCAATATCTGCAGTCCCTCTTCTTTCATACCTCTTTTAGTACATCTGTTAGAGAAAATATTAATCTAACCTTGTTAAGGAAGACTTTATTCAGGACTATTGCAGTGTCTTCAAGATTATTACAACAGGCACCAAGCACAGTGGCGTAAGAGTGTAATCTCAGCACTCTGGAGGCTGAGGCAGAAGGATTGCAAATTCAAGGACAGCGTCAGGAACTTAATGAGTGCCTGTCTCAAAATAAAAGATTAAAAGTGCTGGGGAGGAGGCCAGGGTTGTGGCTTAGTGGTACAGTGCTTGCCTAGCATGTCTGAGGCACTGGGTTCGATACCTGGCACCACATAAAAATAAACAAACAAATAAAATAAGGGTATTGTGTCCATCTACAACTTAAAAAAAAAATTTTAAAGGACTATGTATTGGGCTTATGCAGAGTCACTGCAGAGCCCCATAACCACTTTAAAAAAAATGCTGGGGATATAGCTCAGTGGAAGAGCATCCCTGGGTTCAATTCTTACTACTGCAAAAGAAAAAAAAAAATTGCAACAGGGAAGAGATATCAAACTCAGTTCTGAAGATAGTTGGGGGTTCATAGCCAATGTGCATAAAGAAGGGGTCAACAGATGGATAATTACTAAAAGGAGACATCAAAGTAAGAAAAAAAAATTTTTTTTTAGTTTTTGTTGTTGTTTGTAGTTGCAAATGGACAGAATGTCTTTATTTGTTTATTTTTATGTGGTGCTGAGGATCAAAACCAGTGCCTCATGCATGCTAGGCAAGCGCTCTGCCACTGAGCTACAGTCCCAACCCTAAAGGGACTTTTGCTAAACCAAAATAACAGGATTCTTGCTGAAGGCAGCTCAGGGTAATCAAATATCAAGGGTGAAGGGAATTCCCTCTACACTGAACTGGACAAACTGGACACAGATACACATGCCTATAATTCCAGCTACTTGGGAGGCTGAAGCAGAAGAATTTTAAGTTTGAAATCAGTCTCAGCAACTTAATGAGAACCTGTCTCAAAATTTTAAAAGGGCTGGGGATGTAGCTCAGTGGTAGAACTCACTTGCTTAGCATGCACAATTCCCTGGGTTCAATGCTCCGCACCATAAACAAACAAACTGAGCTAGACAGGCCTGGCAGTGATGGGGGACGGATGGGTTGGCAACACTGAGGCTGGTCAAGAAGGGGACTCAGAGGAGACTGGCTAAAGTTTGGTCAAGGAGAAATCTTTGTCATGCCCCACCCCAACAATCCTGTACCTCACTGGACAGCCCCCCACCATGATCCTCTTTCCATTGTTCCTCTTCCCCCTCACATCCTGATTTCCCTTATTACTTAACTCAAATTTAAAGGACAATTATAAGCACTTCCTTGCATAGACCATTGCCCCTCTCTCTATCTGGCAAAACCGCAGCCCTGGTAACTCATTTGGCCTATCCCAAGCAGTTGGATGTGGCTGGAGAAAACACTCAACCATGGCAACACATCTCATGCAAATTCATGACCCTTAACCTTAAGTGGGTCCTTGAAGCCCCCCAGCATTCTGAAAACCTTTTTCTAGTCCATTCACTCTCCTACACCCATAGATTCCAACCCTCCCCTCTTCAATCCTCTAGTGCTTCCTCCACCTGTAGCCTTTGGCTCTCTGCCTTGCTTCCCATGTCACTGAGAAAACAGAAGCCATCAGAGCTCCTATCCACCCACCACCTGCCTCCCTGCCTCAGTGCGCTTTGTTCTACCTGCCTCCTGACACTATGAACAAACTGAGCATGCTCCTAGGCACAGTCAACCTGCCACTTGTGCTCTCACTGTCTTTTCATTCCATTGGGTCATTCCCATCTATCTATCTATATATATATATATATATATATATATATATATATATGTATATATATATATATATATGTGTGTGTGTGTGTGTGTGTATTTTTTCTTTCTCATGTCTTATAAAGAAATAGATTTTCTTGATTCTACCTGCCACCTGTTACCCACCATCCCTCCATTTCGCTGTTCTCCTTTATAACCAGATTCCTTATAAGTTTAGGTCTATACTAGCTATTTCTAATCTCCTCCTCCATTTATTTTTAAAACTTTTATTGGTACTGGGGATGAAACCCAGGGCCTCAGATTTGCTAGGCAAGTTCCCTGCCCTTGAGCTGCATTCCCAGCCCTCCTCGTTTCTTCTTAATCCCATTACACTTAGATTTTTGCTCCTTAGCAAAAGGGAAACTGGTCAACAAGTCACCAATGACTTTCACTTGGTCAGGGTGACGGCCTCTGTTCCTGTCCTCATTTCCCCATCGTCTGATGTGCTTGCTCAATTCTCCTCCATGTTCCTCTCTTGCCTTCTAGGACTCCACACTTAGCATTTCCTCCCACTTAGCCTCCTCTGCTGGTTCTACCTCATCTCTCATCTCAACTTTGGAGCATCTTTAGGTGTCATGAGAGAAACAGCCAAGAGGCAATTGTGAAATGGAAGCTCCACTTGAGGGTAGTAGTTCAGTCTTCACCACTTACATCCATTAGATGAGACTGGTGACCTCATCCAATTTCATAGTTTTAAATACCATTTATATAACAGTGCCCCCAAGGGTGTATCTCCAGTCCAGACCTCTACTCTGAACTTCAGAATGTATTTCCAACAACGTACTGACATCTCTGCTTGGACCTCAAGTAGGCAGCTCAAACCTGGTATATCCAAAATCAAATGCTTCAACACATCCTCACAACCAACTCCTATGGGGTCTTTTCATCTTTCCAGATGTACTGGAAAGGCAAAAACTGTGGGGTTACACTTCAATACCGTCTCACACCCCACATCAACTCATAAGTAATTTTTTTTTTTTTGCCTCCAATGTCAAGATACAACGGGTATCCAAACATCTGATCACCCTAGTCCAAGTCACCAGCAATTTATCCTTTAATTATTGCAATAGCCCCCTCACTGGCTTTCCTGCTTCTGCCCTTGACCTTACAGTCCCTCAATAGAGCAGTTAGAGTAATGCTGTCAAAGTAAATATCCGCTGGTGCTGCTTCTCTCCAAAACTGTCCACTGGCTTCCCATTTTCTTCAAAGTAAAAGCCAAGTAATCTACCTATCAGTAGGGTGGTGGGATTCACCAACTACAGGTCTGATTCATGCCTGTTGCCATGACATAAATATTAATAATGTTTCATTTTGCCCAGAAGTGTCTCAGAGTAATCTAGACATTATATGAACATCCTACCCGATCTGCACCCCATCCCCAATCTCTCATCTCCTGTGCACAATCCCCACAATGGCCTCTGGGCTGTGCTTCAAACAATCCAAAGAACGCTCTGTGGCTCAAAGAACATGATGAGTTTCCTTTAAGTCTTCGGGACTCATATCTTCTTAGTGGATTCCTTTGAAAATTAAATCACACCCTCCTCCCCATCAAATCTATTTTTTTCCTCCGTAGCATTTAACAACATATTAGATGTTGTATTGTTTTCTTATTTTCTTGTTCCTTGCCTACTCTACAAAACTGGAGCTCCTATTCTCTCCGCTGCTGTAGCTCTGGCGCCTCAAACAATCCCCAGTTCTAAGAACTACTCATTATGACTGTAGGTGTAGGAATCCTCCCGGATCCGCCCACCAGCTAGCAGTCGCTAGCTTCAGGCTTGTTTGATGACATGACGGTAGCGGCTCCGCCCCGCCTCCTGGGAAGGGAAGATGGCGGAGCCCTGGGTGGCTTCAGAGAAAGGGCAACCAAAGAGAGGACGCTGGCTCGCCAGAGCGTCTACGCCGCCGCCTTTTCTGCGGTCGCGTCCTGGGAAGGCGCGAATTCTGCGGCTACGTGCTGGTCCTCCTCCCCACCATATTTTACGAGGGAAAGAAAAAAAAAAAAAAAAAAAAAACTAAGCTTCATAGACAGATCTGCCTGCCGCCTCCCTATCTCTTGGGATCCCCACGATCCGAGGCGTGTAGGAAGAAATTGAGATTCAGGGTTTTTCTCTCCTGCTGTCAATCCCTAGTCAACCTATTAAGTGACTTCAGGGTGACCGCCCAGCCTCTAGGGATCCCCAAACACATAATCGGTCCGCCCCCCGGGCGACTGGGTTGTCCTGGAGTCCTGGTGGATCCGAGTTAGGCCTCGAATAATAATTTCCTGGTGATCCCACCCCGACTCCCGCTGTGAGCTCCCCAGGATTAAGTCTGGTGAATCTGCGCACCCCCCCTCCCAGATCCCCCAGGTCCCTGGGGCAGATGAGCCCTTGGCCACCGCCCCTACAATTTCCTGCAGACCCAGCAAACAAAAGGCTCAGACTCGGGAAGAGAGGCGAGGCTGAGCAGGGCGCCCTTCCTGCAGGAACAGCTGATGGAGCAAAACGTCGTCGCAGGAGGGAGCACAGGGGAGGGATGAAATTCCAGGGATCCAGGAGGACAGTAGATGGCACAGTCCTGGATCCTAGAGAGGGAGAGCATCCAAAGAACTGGATGTGGAGGGCCTATGCTGAACACTTAGGCTCTCACCAGAACCTTGCTGCCCTGGTGGGGTGATGTCAACCTTAGGGAATGGAGGGGGTGGGGGCACAGGGATTCAGGTGAGCTCTCAGGCCCCCAGGTGGGAATAGTGGGGGCTGGGAGAGGCCTGAAGCCCTGCGTCATCCCCTCTGGGGCCCAGCCTACCTCCCCTTTCAGGGGACCTGCTACCCTCTTTGCTGACCCCACCCAAGCCAGGCTTCCTGCTCCTCCCCAAGCACAGATCTCTCCCTGCCAAGCTCCGCTAACCAGCCCAGGGGCTTCTTGTCCCTGCAGTACCCTGGTAGTTTAGCCCCCAGCCACAAATAATCCTTCTTATAGTCCCTCTTAGAACCAACCTCCTGCCTGCCCCCGCCCCCATTCCCAACAAGGACACAATGGTTAGGGAAGGGCCCTGTCCAGTGGGTGGGGGGATGCTGGCATGGAGGTGGGGGCTTGGCCTCATATCCTGTCAGGCTGCCAGGGGAAGAGAGGAAACAAAAGACTTCCCCCTGCTGGGACAATGAACCTCCCACTACCTCTCCCCCCCCCTCCCACTCCCCCTCCACCACCTTTCAACTCCCTGCCCCCCACACACACACTTTAGCTCTGGCCCCACCAGCCCCTTAGCCTCAGTCCTCTCCACCTCCGTGCCCTCTGGTATCCCTGGCCTGAGCAGCAAGCTCTGCCCTTCCCCTTTCCTATTCCCATCAGCCCCAATGATGCTCATTCCCTTTTCTGGCCGGCTTCTCTCAGCCCCTGCTAGTCTAACAGCAATCAGGGTCTCTTCCTCTATCAGCACCAAGGTTGGGGGCAGGGTGGGAAAGTCTCCATGGAATGTTAGGGGGCTAAATCACGCTTCTTTAATGGCCAGTGGAAAGTATTGGTTCAGCAAGAGAATAGCTCCACAGCAGAGGTAGGGACATGCCCCCTGCCTGCCCTGGGTCCTTGAGTGGGAGCCAGGAGGAGGAGCAGAGGGGCCTAACAGGTTCCTGGAGGTGGGGCTGGGAGCCCTTTTTCTATGCTGAGTGAGGTGAAAGATCACAACAGTGGGTCAGGTGGCCTGAGTGCCTTTGACAAGTCACTAAACCTTCTGAACCTACCTCCTTGTCTTTCTGTTTTTCAAATGGGTGTCCTATTAATAGGTGCCCTACCTTGTAACAAGGTTCTTTATGATAATTTCAATGTTAGTGGGGATTTTTTGTTTTGTTTTTCCTTTGTACTGGGGATTGAACCCAGAAGTGTTTTACCATTGAGCCATATCCCCAGCCCTGTTTTTTTTTTTTTAAGATAGAGTGAGAGAGGGAGGGAGAGAGAGAGAGAGAGAGAATTTTTAATATTTATTTTTTATTTCTCAGGGGACACAACATCTTTGTTTGTATGTGGTGCTGAGGATCGAACCGGGCTACACGCATGCCAGGTGCGCTTGAGCCACATCCCCAGCCCCAGTTGTTGTTTGTTTTGAGATAGGGTTTCACTAACTTGCTTGGGGTCTTGCTAATTTCAGAGGCTCCCTGCAATTGCACAACTTGGGAGGCTGAGGCAGGAGGATCACAAGTTCAAGACCAGCTTCAGCAACTTAGCAAGACCCTCAGCGACAACTTAGTGACAACACTTAAAAAAAAAAACTATTTATAAAAAATAAAAAGCGTTGGGGGCTGAGCTTGGTGGTATACACCTGTAATCCCAGTGGCTCTGGAAGCTGAGGTAGGTGGATCTCAAATTCAAAGCCAGCCTCAGCAATTTAGCAAGGCCCCAAGCAACTCAGCAAGACCCTGTTTCTAAATAATGTATAAAAAAGGGCTGGGGATGTGGCTCAGTGGTTAAGCACCCCTGGGTTCAATCCTCAATTCCAAAACACAACACACCAGAGAAAAAGTGAAGTCATGACATTTTCCCCAGTGGTTCCAATCTGTGCACCACCACCCCCCATTCCCATGTCCCATAGTTTCCTTTACCAACATAGGCTTATCACTACCAAACCTGGGTCTCCAGCCAAAGAACTGTCCTTGAGCTCCAGTCCTTTGAAGCTGGGATCCAATTAGCTTCTGGACCTGCTGGTACACAGCAATCTAAAACTCCACATGTTCATGATAGTTGCTGTGTCCCCAAGTCTGCACTTGAGAAGTCTGGATTTGTTTCCTCTGGCCCCAGAGCCAAGCTCCAAGCTGTGCCTACTTGAGCCCCTCAATGGCTCTTCAATTGTCCCCCAGCCACACTCATACCTATAACACACACACGCATACACAGCCACACACACATATCTTTTTTGCAGGTAATAGGGATTGCACCCAGGGGTTTTTTACCACTGAGCTACATCCCCAGTCCTTTTACTTTTTTGGGACAGGGTCTCACTAAGTTGCCCAGGCTGGCCTCAAACTTGCAATCCTCCTGCCTCAGGCTTCAGAGTCTCTGGCATTGTGGGCATGCTCCCCTGCCAGATCCCCAGGCCTGGCTACGAGTACCTATTTTGATTTGATTCAAGCCCACACTGCCATTGGACACCGCACTGATTTTTCTGCTTGCAGCCTCCAATCCACTTTCCAAAGCTGTGCAAGTAGGATCTTTCTATACAAATCCAACCATGTCACTTCCTGGCCTCAAACCCTTTAGAGGGTGGCTCCCAGGTGAGCAGACAAGCCAACCCTCCTGGAAAGTCCTGGAAAGACAGCTGATGCTGACCCTTTTCTCCTCTTCCAGCTCATTCACAGTCACTGTCCTTGCACTCTGCCCTGGCATCATCCTGCTCTCTAGCAGCAGTCTGAATGGGACAATGTCATCATCTCTGTCCCCTGTATTTTCTGTTCCTTCCAATTTTTTTTGCAAGGCTGTACTGGAGATTGAACCCAGGGGCGATTTACCACTGAGCTACATCCTCAGACCTTTTTATTTTTTATTTTGACACATGATCTCAAGTTGTCCAGGCTGACCTCGAACTTGCAATCCTGCCACATCTCCCTCCAGAGCTGCTGGGATTTCAGGCGTGAGCCACCATGCCCAGCCTTCCCCCTACTTTTAAACTTATTTTCCACCAGTTTCCTTTGGGACTCATTCAGACAGCATTACTCTCCCCCAAAAGCTCACCTGGAAGCTGCAGGCTGGATTTAACTCTGCTTCCTCTGTGATTCAGAGACCCTGTGCATGCCCCCTTTTGCTAACCACTTAACCTCTGGGTCCTGCTGAGGTCTCATAGCTGTTTCTCCCTATGGACAGTTTGGACCTGGAAGGCAGAGGATGGTTTATGTTGTTCTCAGTCCTGACCCATAATAAGTATTCATTAAATAACTAATGAATAGCCAAGTTCGGTGGCACATGCCTATAATTCTAGCTACTCAAAATGCGTGGGGTGCTGCCCTCCTGTAATCCCAGCAGTTAAGGAGGCTGAGGCAGGAGGATCAAAAGTTCAAAGCCAGCCTCAGCAATTTAGGGAGGCCCTAAACGACTTAGCAAGACCCTGTCTCAAAATAAAATGTAAAAAGGGCTGAGGAACAATAAAGCAGGGGAGGGAAGAATAGAAGTCTTTTGGATTAGACAAAGGGGAATGAAGGGAAGGGAGTGGGGATGGGAATAGGAAAGACAGTAGAATGAATTTTCTTTTTTTAAATTTTAATATTTATTTTTTAGTTTTTGGCGGACACAACATCTTCGTTTGTATGTGGTGCTGAGGATCGAACCTGGGCCGCACGCATGCCAGGCGAGCGCGCTACCGCTTGAGCCACATCCCCAGCCCTAGAATGAATTTTCTATGTTCATATCTGAATATACAAGAAGTATAACTGCATATCATGTACAACCGCAAAAATGAGCAATTATCCCCATGTATATATAATATGTCAAAATACATTCTACTGTCATATATAGTCAAAAAGAACAAATAAAAATTTTTAAAAATTATAAAATATAGGAGCCGGGCGCAGCAGTACATGCCTGTAATCCCAGCGGCTTGGGAGGCTGAGACAGGAGGATTGTGAGTTCAAAGCCATCCTTAGCAACAGCAGGGCGCTAAGCAACTCAGTGAGATTCTGTCTCCAAATAAAATACAAAATAGGGCTATAGCTGTAGTTCAGTGGTCAAGTGCCCCTGAGTTCAATCCCTGGTGCCCCCCCCCAAAAAAAAAACAGGGTTAAATATTTAAAAGGGAGGAGGTGCTGGGGATGTGGCTCAGTGGTTAAGCATCCCTGGATTCAATCCCTGGTACCAAAAAAAAAAAAAAAAAAAAGAAGAAGAAGAAGAAGAAGAAGGGGGCTTTACATATGCACATTTTTATTACCACTTTGTATACAATGGGTTCTAGATAGTTTGTGGCGCCAGACTAGGGGTGGGTCCTGAAGTTCACATAATTTGGGGATCCCTGCTTAATAAAGTGAAAACAAAATTATGAATATAAAATTAGGCACTAAAGGGGCTGGGGATGTGGCTCAAGCGGTAGCGCGCTGGCCTGGCATGTGTGCGGCCTGGGTTCGATCCTCAGCACCACATACAAACAAAGATGTTGTGTCCACCGAAAACTAAAAAATAAGAAAATAAAAAAAAAATTAGGCACGAAAGTTAATGTGTTTCTGTTGAGGAATTATCACCAGCTTCAAAAGTTCAAAATATTATAAAAATTACAAAATCTAGAAAAATAACAATATTCATAGGAAACAAGAATGATTAACCTCTGTATTAGTTTCTTTGCTTTTTGCTTTGTTTTGTTTTGTTTTTGTTTTGGTACTGGGGATGGAAATCAGGGGCACTTAACCGCCAAGTCACATCCCCAAACCTTTTTGTTTTTTATTTTGAAACAAGGTCTCAATAAATTGTTTAGGGCCTCACTAAATTACCAAGGCTGGCTTTAAATTTGTGATCCTCCTGTCTCAGCCTCCTGAGCCATTGGGATCACAGGCATGCACCAAAATGCCCGGCTCTTTTTTTTCTTTTCTTAAACCCAGGACCTTGTGCGTAATAGCAAAGTGCCCTACCACTGAGCTGTGCCGCCAAGGAATCCAGCTAAACTTTGTAATGCTTTTTTTTTTTTTTCCTTTTCTGTACAGGGGATTGAACCCAAGGGCACTTACCACTGAGCCACATTTCTAGCCTTTTTTTTGTATTTTATTTTGAGACAGGTATCACTGAGTTGCTTAGGGCCTTGCTAAGTTGTTGAGGCTGGCTTTGAACTGGCCATCCTCTGGGCTCAGCCTCCCAAGCTGCTGGGATTACAGGTGTTCACCACTGCACCTGGCTGTATGCTTTTTTTATTTTTTATTTATTTTTGTTTTATTTATTTATTTATTTATTTATTTATTTATTTATTTTGTGTGTGTGTGTGTTGCTGGAGATTGAACCCAAGGCTTTGTACATGCTAGGCAAGCACTCTACCAACTGAGCTAAATCCCCAGCCCTGTAATGCTTTTGTTTTTTTAAATAGCTAAGTTATCTAATTCAGTCCAGTCATTTTTTTAGATCAATTTTATTTTTATATGACAGTGAAATGCATTACAATTCTTATTACACATATAGAGCACAATTTTTCATATCTCTGGTTGTATACAAAGTCTATTCACACCAATTCATGTCTTCATACCTGTTCTTTGGATAGTAATGATCATCACATTCCACCATTATTAATTACCCCATGCCCCCTCCCTTCCCCTCCCACCCCTCTGCCCTATTTAGAGTTCCTCTATTCCTCCTATGCCCCCCCTCCCTATCCCACTATGAATCAGCCTCCTTATATCTAAGAAAACATTTGGCATTTGTTTTTTTGGGACTGGCTAACTTCACTTAGCATTATTGTCTCTAATCCCTTCCATTTACCTGCAAATGCCATGAATTTATTCTCTTTTATTGCTGAGTCAGTGCAGTCGTTGGTTTTTTTTTTTTTAAGAGAGAGAGAGAGAGAGAGAGAGAGAATATTTTAATATTTATTTTTTAGTTTTCGGTGGATACAACATCTTTATTTTATTTTTATG
Organism: Marmota flaviventris; assembly: GCF_047511675.1. Taxonomy (NCBI): domain Eukaryota; kingdom Metazoa; phylum Chordata; class Mammalia; order Rodentia; family Sciuridae; genus Marmota; species Marmota flaviventris. The sequence goes on from NC_092516.1 coordinate 30,095,756, forward strand.
TCGTGCTGTGAGGATTGAACCCAGCGCCCCGCGCATGCCAAAATACCTTTATTTTATTTATTTATTTTTATGTGGTACTGAGGATCGAACTCAGTGCCTCACACATGCTAGGCGAGTACACTGCCACTGAGCCACAACCCCAGGCTCCTGTAATGCTTTTTGTTTCCTACTTTTTTCTTAGCTGGTACCCTTTGATCACCTCTCATATGATAATGATTTTGTAACATTTTCTTTATTTTATTTTATTTTCATGCTGGGGATTGAACCTAGAGGTGTTCAACCACTGAGCCACATCATTTTCTGCTTTTTCTGAAAGCAGAAAAATCAGTGCAGTATCCAAATGATTATACATTGATTATGTATATCCAAAAGTTATTTAATTTCACTAGATAAGTAAATAATTAGATAAGTAAACACCAGCTTTATTTATTTATTTTTGCAGGGCTGGGAATTGAACCCAAGGCCTCATATAGGCTAGGCAAGTGCTCTACCATGGAGCCATATCCCTAGCTCTTTTTATTTTTGAGACAGGTCTTGCTTAGTTGCTGGGGCTGGACTCAAACTTGTGCTCCTCCTCCTCAACCTCCCATGCCTGGGATTACAGGAATGCTGCCCTGCACTTGACTAAAACTTTTTTCTTTCTTTTTTTTTTTTTGGCACTGGGGATTGAACCCAGGGGTGTTTAACATTGAGCCACACCCATGGCCCATTTTATTTTATTTTATTTTTTGTGGTGCTGGGGATTGAACCCAAGGCCTTGTGTGTGCAAGGCAAGCACTCTAGCAACTGAGCTGTATCCCCAGCCTCCATTTTATTTTTTACAATTTTGAGACAGGGTCTCACTAAGTTTCCTCGGACCTCCCTAAGTTGCTGAGGTTGGCTTTAAACTTGCAATTCTCCTGCCTCAGCCTCCCTAGTCACTGGGATTCCAGGTGTGTGCTACTGCCCCGAGCTACACTTTACTTTTGATAATGTCAGTACCTCTATTAAATTTCTTTTGTATAAGGGCTATAAGATTTCTGGCCATTTAAGTGTTGTGTGCTGTGGCTTACCTTAAGAACTGTTTAAATTGATGGCACTTATTAACCAGAGCCATGGAAAGAGTCAAGCAGGTGAGGCATGCTGAAGTTTAAACTTCATGAGCTTTGAAGTAAACTTGAACTTTGGACCTAAATGGGCTAGATAGACCAAGAGAGGGGAGGTTGAGATATAAGAAGCAAAGTGACAACTTCAATAATTTATGGTGAAAAGGCATGATTAGTTGTTGGTTTTTTAATTACATATAGGAAAAGTCACAACTCCAAGATTGTGCAAAACAATTATCACAGGGTAGATAAAAAAAGAGAATCCTACTTCTTTCTCTCTTTGTACTGGGGATTGAACCTAGGGCCACTTAACCACTGAGCCACATCTCCAGCCCTTTTTATATATTTTATTTAGAGACAAGGTCTCGCTAAATTGCTTAGGGCCTGGCTAAATTGCTGAGGCTGGCTTTGAACTCTCAATCCTCCTGGCTCAGTCACTCAAGCTGCTGGGATTACAGGTGTGTGCCACCACACCCAGCCTGGAACCCTACTTCTAGTCATGGATGCTCCATATAACTATTGGCCTGGCAATGTGGGATAACAGCTATGGCTCCAAGAGGGGAACTGGAGTGACAGCCTAGCCAGGTGCAGTGGTGCACGCCTGTAATCCCAGCAGCTGGAGAGGCTGACCCAGGAGGGTCATGAGTTCAAAACCAGCCTCAGCAAAATGGAGGCTTGCTAAGCAACTCAGTGAGACCCTGTCTCTAAATAAAATACAAAATAGGGCTGGGGATGTGGCTCAGTGGTTGTGTGTTCCTGATTTCAACCTTCAGTACCCCTCCAAAAAAAAAAGAGTGACAGTCTAACATTTGGGATTTGCCAAGAGTCAAGTATCCTGATAATGAAGAAAGGAGGGCTTGAGCCTGGGGATGTGGCTCAAGCGGTAGCGCGCTCGCCTGGCGTTCGTGCGGCCCGGGTTCTATCCTCAGCACCACATACAAACAAAGATGTTGTGTCCGCCAAGAACTAAAAAATAAATATTAGAAAAAATTCTCTCTCTCTCAAAAAAAAAAAAAAAAAAACCTTAAAAAAAAAGAAAGGAGGGCTTGAGATTTGTTCAGTTCTCTGGGATAAGCATTGATTCAGGTAGTGACACGAATGCCAACCTGTGTGGGACAATTCTGTGGATACTTAGCTTGCCTGGAAAGTGATTCTGGTGGTCTGAGGGTGGAGGAAATGATCTCACACCCACAGGATAGACCTAGGGTGACTCTAGAGCATTCGAGTAAAAATCTCAGGCGTCATCTCCATGGAAAGGGGAAATCATGGGATTGTTACTATTAGCTAATAATTCACTGGATCATATATATTAAATCATTAATTTCCACCAGGTTTTTTAAATTTCTTTCTTTCTTTTTTTGGCTGGGAGCCATGTTTTACCAACCTTGTAAACAATGATCATTTGGCACATGGTAGTTGTTCAAGAAGAACTTCATTTATTCATTCTTTTATTGATAAACACTAGATACTAAGAATTGGATTATAGGCTGGGGATGGGATTTGAAGACCTGATAAGGGATAGGTTGTGTTTTCTTTTCTTCTCTTTTCAGTACTGGAGATTGCTAGGCAGGAGCTCTACCACTGAGCTACACCACCAGCCCTGGTGTTTTCTTACTGGGGCTTTCTTTGTCTTCCCTCTAGATGAGGGGCACTGATCCCCAGGGGGGAAGTACATAGGGTCCTGGTCTGACTAAAGCTGTATTACCTCTTCATCCCTCAGAGTTACCAGGCCTCATTTCCCTGTGCAGAGGCCCTGTCTCCTCACCACTCAGGCTGACTCCTCTCTGCATAGTGAACTTTATCTCCCACTAAATGAGAAAAATTAAGCAATCCAAGGCCTGGTTCAGCGGGTGCATGGAGGGCAGAGCCCACCCAGAGGTTGAAGACAAAAGTGAGAGGTGCAAATCCTGGTGCAGAGGCAGTGTGGGTGTGGATAAACAGGAGTGAGGAGCTGGATACAAGCAGGGAAGACTGAGTCTGGATGGGGAGGGAGGAGGGAATTCCCAGCCCCAGCCGGTCTGCCTGGCTCCAGCCAAGCCGGCTGTTTCCTGCCCTCTGTGACCCCCCACCCCGAGCAGGACCTAGGCTGGGCAGCGAGGAAGGGCAGGGGTGTGTGGAACACCACTTGTGTCAGGAAGATAAGTGCACAGGGACAAGAGGTTATCCAGGGCCGGCTGTAGTCTCTGGGGGCTTAGGGCTCTTGACAGCCCCCAGGTGTCCCGGATGCCTCCTTCCCTGTGACTTGGCTCCTCAGTGCCTCCAGATACTGTCCTCCTTAATTATCTTCAGTCTAAGCTCTTTCCTTCCAGCCCTTGGGGGCCGGACTCTGACAGCAGCACCCTGGAACCTCCACTATAGACACCCGAAGTAGAAGGGAGATTGGTGGGAGGAACATGGCTTTCCTGGATCTTCCCCTCTAACTGATGGATAGGGGGAGTTGGCAATGAGAGGAAGGGCCCCTCCCTGTCATCCTGAGGGCCCCCAGGAGACGGACAGGAAACAGCCTCAGGAAAGACAGCAGCAGCAGCCCCTCCAGCCCCAGTCCTCTGGGTCGTGGCTGCGGGCGGCAGGGACACCCTCCCCACACCCGCCCCGCGCCCACACAAGAGTGAGAGTGAGAAGAGTGATTTGGAGCTATCCGGACCATCACCATCGGTCACGCCTACCTTTTATTTACCCTTGCTTCCTTGTTTTTTCTAGATTCCTCTTCATCTCAGCCCAATTCCCCTGCCCTCTCTGCACATTTCAGCTCTGGGTTGCACGCACAGTAGGACCTCAATACTTAATGTGCATGAAATTGAACGTCACAGAACGTCAGCTGCAATTATTGCCTGGGGATTTCTGGGAGGCCCTCCATTCACAAAAGCCTCTACCCCTTTCTCCCTCCCCTTTCCCCCAAATGCAGTCTCCTGCACCAATTCGGGGATAGAGGCACATCCAGGACTGGAATCTCAAGTGCACAGCAAGGTCAGAACAAGCTTCGTATGCACATTTACTCGCACCTCGGTGTGGCTCTTCGCGTTGCTGCGTGTGTTTCTCTTTGGTGCCTGCTGGGTTCGGGCCTGTCCCGAGGGTCCCAGGGCCCTGGCCCCAACACGCGCGGTCCCAAGCAGGGCGCACGGCCACAGCGCACGTCTGGGCGGTCCTCAGGCTCCCCGCCCGCTGCCCCTCCCCCTTCTCCAAACTTTCTCTCAACTTCCCGACCTGCTCCATTGGACTCCCCGCTCCGCTTCCCTCATGAATTATTCAGCAGCTTGCGAGCCAATCAGCCCGCCTGGCCCCCTCGTCGAGCCCCGGCTGGGGGGAGCTGCCCCCGCCCCCTGCACGCCCCTCCCTCCCGGGCAGGCGCCGCCCGGCCCAGTCCCAGCCCCGGCCCGGCCCGCCCGGCCCCGCGCCGCAGTCTCCCTCCCTCCCGCTTGGTCCCAGCTCGGGCTCCCACCCTCCCCGCCCGCGCGGAGCGCACACGGCCCGGCGGCGCGAGCAGCGCCACTCCAGGGAGGGGGGGAGACGGCGAGCGGCCGGCCCACCTCCAGCCAGCCGGGGCGGGACCCCGAGGCCCCGAAGGGACCCCGACTCCAGCCACGTCTCGAACTGCGCCCGCCCAGCGCTCCCACTGCCAGGACGCCCCCAGGACGCCTCCTGCGCGCGCGGCAGGGACACCGGGCCACACCTGGGCGCCGTCGCCGGGTGCCCCGCGCGCCCGCATGGGCCAGCGCTGAGGGCCCCGATCGAGAGTCCCGCGCGGGGAGTTGGCGTCCACCCGCCCAGGGGAGGGTCAGACCTGGGGGGGCTAGGGCCCCCCAAACTCGGATCGGATCCAACCCGAGTGAGGCGGCGCCATGGAGCTCCGGGCGCTGCTCTGCTGGGCTTCGCTCACCGCCGCCTTAGAAGGTGAGTTTCCTTCGGGGCACCCCGCCATTTCTGGGGCCCCCAAAGTTGGGCCTCGGATTGGAGGGGCTGACCTCTCCCTGTACCTACCGGGGCACCCGGACCCCAAACGCTTCGGACCAATAGTGCTGGAGCGGGAGGGGGCGGGGAGGAGGCGGCCCGGCGGGGAGTGGAGTTTTCTTTTGTTTGGGAAAGAGATGGAGTCGAGCTCCGACCCGGACGTTCCCCTACCCAAGGCTCCCCAAACTCCTACTCCTAACGCCAGAGGCCCCTGGCAGCTTTGCCTTTCCTCCACACCCCAGTCTTCAAAACTATCCCCAGAGTTTCTAACCCACTTCCCACCTCGGGCCAGACATGAGGGAGGGACGTTCCTGCAGGAACAACTGCAGACCAGCAGAACTATGTGCTAGGCCATAAAACGACCCCCACCGACAATTCCTCAGCTTTCACACCTGGATCCTACAACTCCTCAACCCCGTCAGTATGGACACTCTCCAGAGTCACACTCCAGACCCCCAAATGGCTTGCCAGGCCACTGCCTTTACCCAGGGGGCCCCTCCTGCATTTCCCCAGGCTGTACCCGAATCCGTTCAAATGCCATCTGGCCCCCTTCTCTGCTTGAGTCCTCGGCTTCCCTCCACCTCTGAGTGCCAGCAGAAGCTGCCCTAGATGGCCCTAAGTCATCCCCACTCAGCCCAGCTACCTAAGCCTCTAGACAACAGGTTTCTAATTTTTTGCTGTATTCCTGTCCAAATATTTCTTCAAAGTCCATGAGACTCTCTCCCCTCCTCCCCCTCCTCCGGAGGGGCAGCCAGGAGTCCTCTAAACCCTCTTCTTGCATCCCTAATCTCCTTTCGGTGAGGCCCCCTCCCTTTCACTGCTGAGAATCAAAGGGTCTCTGGGGAGTGGGCCATGGGGGGCTGCTGACTCGAGGAATCAAAGGCAGTTGGAAAACCCTTCTCCCCTGGCTGGGCAGTGTGCTGCTCTGGGCTGGGGATCAAAGGCTGAGTATGGGAGGGAATGAGCAGAGACGCCCTGCTCAGAGACACCAGAAGAGAACTGTGGGCCAGGGGAAGAGGCGGCCAAGGGGGCTGAGAAACCTTCAGGATGAAGCATGGTGGGGAGATGCAAAGAGGAAATGCCTAATTTCATGCCTGTTACCCTGGTGCTTTCCAAGCCCCATGACTATGAGGAGCGAATTTGCTTTACACACCTTATCTTTTATCTTCACTTTCTGCAACCCTGGGAGAGGGAGGTCCTGTTGCCGCCATTGTACAGATGAGGAGACTGAGGCTTAGAAATGTTAAGTAATTTGCCCAGCACCGCCCGTGTGCCCCTAGGGAAGTTGTAAGGTGGGAGATAGCCGAGGAAGGAGAGGGTGACAGAAAAATGGAGATGAGCAGAGAGTGGGGGAAAGAGAAGAGAGGCAAATGAACTAACTGATCAGAGTTGGAGGCGGCAGGTCTGAGAAGGGAGAGAAAGTGAGCCAGCTCTCCAAGCACCTAGGACAGCCCTGAAGCAGAGACAGTGTGTAAATTGGAGACAGGAAAACACTATCCACGCTGGAACAATGGAGGGTGGAGACGGCAGCCTCTATCCACCCGCTTCCCAGAACCCGGGCATCCTGTCCCCAACATGCTGGGCTGTCTCCTGCCACCCATGAGGGCCCTGGGCCTCACCTTGAGCTGGTCAGGTTCCTGCCTGCCCCCTGCCCACTGGACATCATCTGGTGGCTGCCCCACCCTTTCTCCCCTGCAACCCCTATGGGGGTGGGCGGTCCCTGTTCCAGGTGTGTTGCTGGCTCCCCTGGGAAGGCTCTGTCTGCTTCTCCCAGGTCCCCAGTCTCTTGCCCCCCACGTTGCCCTGGCCTCTGTGGGGATTCCCCCACCTTCCCTCCACCTTCTGCTGCCAGAGGCTGCAAGTTTCTCCTAATCCCCCTCCTTCCGCCAGTGCCCTGCCCCCTCCCCTCCATGATGCCGGAGCCCAACCAGGTGTGTTCACCCCTACCCCACACCCCTAAAATCTCTTCCCTTTTCCTTCCCGTAACCAAATCCAGATGTGAGAACTCTGGCAGGAGCCAGGGTGGGAACCCAAGCGTCCTGGCCTCCAGCACTTCCTCTTCTGATGGCAGTAAAGTGTGTGTGGGGGGGCAGCTGTGCTTCAGGGGCACAGCACCACCTTGAAGGAGGGAAGGGCTGGAGTGTTTGGTGTGAAAGGGGGTGGGGACTTGGAAGAGGAGTGGAGTTGGAATGGCAGGGAGGCCAACTCTGGGACTTTGGCAAGGGGAAGTGGAGCTTGAGGCTATTCTATAGGGACCATGGTGGGCACCAGCAGCCCCCCTGCCCACGTGGGGTCCGTGCCAGAGCAGAGTTCTCTTAACACTTTGTGAGCCATGGACCTTTTCCCCTTCAAGCATTGGAACCCTCCTTCTTCCAGTCCTGAGATCAGCATGGTTACTGCCAGCTGCCGCGGATGGGGTTGGCACGAAAACCAGAGGCATGATGTCAGAAGGGGAGCAGAGGGGATGGCTTGCCCGCTCCTCCTGTCGCCTGACTCCAGCTTGGAGCTACACAGAATCTCCTGCCTAAGAGATCTGGTCTTTGGGTCCCCCACCTCCACTCTGCAAATGCTGACTTGGTCTCTCTGTCTCTCTTAGAGACTTTACTGAACACAAAATTGGAAACTGCCGATCTGAAGTGGGTGACATTCCCTCAGGTGGAGGGCCAGGTAAGAGCTGGAACTAGGAACTGGGGCCCAGGAGGGAAACTGAGGGAGGGGGAGCTCCAAGCCACTTGCTTCCCATGCCACCCCCACCCCTAGCTGGAGGCAGGTTGAACTGGGGTTCCTCCAAGCCGCTTCTAGCTCCCTCAGCCCCTGCGACCATCTGTCCATCATCCCTCCTCACCCTGGGAGGGACACCCCTGAGCCCAGCTCTTGCCCTTCGCACAGTGGGAGGAGCTGAGCGGCCTGGACGAGGAGCAGCACAGCGTGCGCACGTATGAGGTGTGCGACCTGCAGCGCGCCCCAGGCCTGGCTCACTGGCTGCGGACGGGCTGGGTCCCTCGTCGCGGCGCCGTGCACGTGTACGCCACACTGCGCTTCACTATGCTCGAGTGCCTGTCTCTGCCGCGGGCTGGCCGCACCTGCAAGGAGACTTTCACCGTCTTCTACTATGAGAGCGATGCGGACACAGCCACAGCCCTCACGCCGGCCTGGATGGAGAACCCCTACATCAAGGTACCTAGCCCGGGGCCGCAAGCACCATGGATGAACTTCCAAGGCCTTTGGCAGGGGCACTTGCTAGTTTCTGGAAGCAACTTGTCTTTTTAAGTTCCAGCACTCAGGTCCCACTCATCCTATTGAGACCGATTGATTCTTCCTGCCCTGGGTCCTATATCAGTCTGTGCACGTGCCTGTCACTACTGTGGTTCCTCCTTGGCTGGGGGTCAGGCCCTGGCATGGCCTGTGTGTCCATAAATGTTTGTAGAACATGTGAATGACTGGAAAGGGGGTTTTGGGTGGTTGGACACATCATGAGCAAGGATGAATGGACAGCTTTGGGACCTGCAGAAACGTTCATATTGGGGAAGGCAGAGGGAATGTTCCAGAATAGGAACCAAGGAGGTCAAGGAACGCGGAGCTGGGATGAAGTCAGTCTTCCAGAAAATCAGAGGAGCTGGGGACAATGGCAGTAAGTCTCCCTCCACCCTGCAGGTGGACACAGTGGCTGCGGAGCATCTCACAAGGAAGCGCCCCGGGGCTGAGGCGACTGGGAAGGTGAACGTCAAGACGCTGCGTCTGGGCCCGCTCAGCAAGGCCGGCTTCTACCTGGCCTTCCAGGACCAGGGCGCCTGCATGGCCCTGCTGTCACTGCACCTCTTTTACAAGAAGTGCCCCCCACTGACGGTGAACCTGACCCACTTCCCAGAGACTGTGCCTCGGGAGCTTGTGGTGCCTGTGGCTGGGAGCTGTGTAGCAGACGCTATCCCTGCCCCTGGCCCCAGCCCCAGCCTCTACTGTCGGGAGGATGGCCAGTGGGCCGAGCAGCCGGTCATCGGCTGCAACTGTAACCCAGGGTTTGAGGCCACCGAGGGAAACACAAAGTGCCGAGGTGAGGACTAGAAGCTTGCCTGTGCTTTGCGAGAGGGTCCTGCACCCCAATCTTAAACTTTTCCACATTCTTTACTCTCTGACCACTTAGTTTTCAAAGCCTCCAGCTAAGTTTTGAGCTCTTCTTGATTCCAAGACTTCTCCCTTACTCTGTCCAACTCATCTTCTTTTGGTTGCTTTCTGGAAGCTGGCCTGGAAGGCAGGACTGTTCTTGAGTAAGGGGGACACCTTGTTGGGTTCAGGACATATAGTTTCCATTCTGGTTCCTTGTGGGTTTTCTTGGACTCAGTAAGTTCTTACTTGTCCTTTCTTTCGAGCAGAGCTTCTCTGTTTGCTTTTCTTAGATGGAGTCTCACTCTTTTCCCCAGGCTAGCCCCGAACTCCTGAGCTCAGGAGATCCTCCTGCCTTAGCCTCCTGAGTTGGCTACTGTGTCTGGCTAGGGCAGGTCTTCCTAACCTGGGCTTTGTAGGTAGAATGGAGGGCACCTGTAAACTGTGGTGGAGGGGGAAAAGACTTTATTTTCACCTAAAATTAGCCACTCGTGCCCTATGGGATGTGAGCTGCAGTATTTGAAGTAGGATTTGAGGCTGATGCATTATCTACTTCATAGGTTTTACAGCCCATTCCAGGTGCCACAGGATCTCAGAATATTGTCATTGCTCATCATGACCTCAGTGTTACGAGGTTGAGACCTGCCCTGTATTTTTTTTTTTTTTTTTTTTTTAGTACCAGGGATTGAACTCAAGGGCAGTTGACCAGTGAGCCACTTCCCCAGCCCTATTTTGTATTTTATTTAGAGACAGGGTCTCACTGAGTTGCTTAGCACCTCTCTTTTGCTGAGGCTGGCTTTGAACTCATGATCCTCCTGCCTCAGCCTCCCAAACTGCTGGGATTATAGGCGTGTGCCACCGCACCCAGCCTGCCCCTGTTTCTTGCTAACCAAGAAATACACTGGTTGCTACATCACAAATTTGTTTCCTTTAATCCTTTGATCATTGTGTTGTAGCTTACTTGGTTTCCTTGGTAATCCTGTGTGTTTCATGTTGTGCATTTCACATCGTTATTCCGAGCAGGGGTCTGAGGGCTGTACTAGACTGCCGCCAAGGTCGGGGTTAGAAAAGGTTACAACCACTTCTCCAAAAGGAGGTTTCGGTTTCTCTAGCAGGAGAGGTTTCTGATGTCTGCCATTCCACCTTAGCATTACATGCAACCTTAGAGGTAGCTGGACTTTTTTTTTTTTTTGGTACTGGGGATTGAACTCAGGGGCACTCAACCACTGAGCCACACCCCAACCCTATTTTGTATTTTATTTAGAGACAGGGTCTTACTGAGTTGCAAGTGCCTTGCTGAGTTGCTGAGGCTGGCTTTGAACTTGCACTCCTCCTGCCTCAGCCTCCTGAGCCTCTAGGATTACAGGCATATGCTACAGCACCTGGCCCCAGTCCTTTTTTTATTTCCTATTTTAAGACAGGGTCTCCCTAAGTTCCTGAAGTTGCCCTTGAACTTTTGATCCTCCTGTCTTGCCCTCCTGGATTGCTGGGATCACAGGTGTGCACCACAGTGTCTGCGTCCGACATGTTTTTGACAACCCACTCACTCTCTCCTCTTCTTCTTTCTCAGCCTGTGGCCAGGGCACCTTCAAGCCCGAGTCAGGAGAAGGGTCCTGCCAGCCATGTCCGGCCAACAGCCATTCTAACACCATCGGGTCCCCTATCTGCCAGTGCCGCATTGGGTACTACCGGGCCCGTGCGGACCCCCAAGGCGCACCCTGCACCAGTAAGTGACCATCAGCCCAGTACCATTTATCAGGGAGGGAGTGTGAACTTCTGGGGTGGACCCTATCACAGCCCTCATCCTTCCCAGCTTCCCCATGGCCCCTTGCCCTCTCGATGCCTGCATGTTCCCTGGGTGCCCTCCCCCTCTCTGCCTGCCTCCCCCTCCCCCTCTCTGTCTGACCCCCTGATTTCCTGCAGCCCCTCCTTCTGCTCCAAGAAGTGTGGTTCCCCATCTGAATGGCTCCTCCCTGCACCTGGAATGGAGTGCGCCCCTCGAGTCTGGCGGCCGGGATGACCTCACCTACGCACTTCGCTGCCGAGAGTGTCGTCCAGGGGGCTCCTGCCTGCCCTGTGGGGGAGACCTGACCTTTGACCCCGGCCCCCGGGACCTGGTCGAGCCCTGGGTGGCTATTCGAGGGCTGCGTCCTGACTTCACCTATACTTTTGAGGTCACTGCCTTGAATGGCGTGTCCTCTTTAGCCACAGGGCCTGTCCCATTTGAGCCTGTCAACGTCACCACCGACCGGGAGGGTGAGACTTGGCGGGGGTAGGAGGCAGGAGTGGGAGTGGGGTCCCTGGGAGGTATGGAGGGCCAAGGCTTGTGGGACCAGAAATGGAGGAGAAGGGAGGCTGGAGAGTTAAGGACAAGTCGGGCTCCGGAGAAGGCTAGGGGCAGAGGCGGTCCAAAGACGTTCTTAAAACAGCTGGAGGACTGAATCAGGTGTAGCCTTGCAGAGCAATATGAGGGCTAGGTCTGCCTCGCAGCCGGGGCCCATGGCTGCCTGTCTCTCACAGTGCCCCCTGCAGTGTCTGACATCCGTGTGACACGGTCATCACCCAGCAGTTTGAGCTTGGCATGGGCTGTGCCGCGAGCGCCCAGTGGGGCTGTTCTGGACTACGAGGTCAAGTACCATGAGAAGGTGAGACCAGGCTCTGGCCCTGGTGGTGGTGGTGATTTGTGGATCTGGCATTCGTGGCGGTGCCACCTGAATTGCAGGCATCGGGTGGCATTTGCTGTGTGACCTTAGGCCAGCCCTTTGGCCTCTCTGAGCCTCAGTATTCTCATCTGTGAACTAGTGACAACAGTATCAGCATCAGAGAATTGCTGCAAGGGTTAGGTTGACATAATGAGTGCAAAACACGCAACACAGAGGTTGGGTGAGCTCTTAAGTGGGTGGTCCCGCCACTCACAGGGCCAGTGGGCACAGGGGTGGAGGTGGGGCAGGAAGAATGGTGGCAGCTGCAGATTGTCTTACAGCCTCTTCCTCCTGAGCAGGGTGCAGAGGGCCCAAGCAGTGTACGGTTTTTAAAGACCTCAGAAAACCGCGCTGAGCTTCGGGGGCTGAAGCGGGGAGCCAGCTACCTGGTCCAGGTGCGGGCACGCTCTGAGGCCGGCTACGGGCCCTTTGGCCAGGAACATCACAGTCAGACCCAGCTGGATGGTGAGCCCGGGGAGCCGGACCAGGGTTGGGGTGCTGCCCCTGCCACAGGGGGAGGCCGTGCCTCTGTCCCATGATGATCTTGGGTCACAGCCTCATTTTCCTCTTTCAACCCATGAGGCACAGCCAAGTGCAGAGGGAGCGTCTAGGGCGTAACAAGCTACACCAACATCTGGGTGTGAGGTTGGCTTGGTGGCTTACCAGCCATGTGACCTTTAACAGCCCTTGACTCATGCTTCCCCATCCAGTAAATGGGAAAATCATGAAGCCTTTATTACATGGGGCTTTGAGGATCAAATGAGGTAACGTGTTGGTTTTATTTCTTTATATATTTTGTGGTAATGGGGGTTGAATCCAGGGCTGCTCTGCCTCTGAGCCTCATCCCCAGCCCCGTTTTCTTTCTTTTACTTTAAGACAAAGTCTCACTAAGTTTTGAAGCTGGCCTTGAACTTTCAATCCTCCTGCCTCAGCCTTTTGAATCACTGGGATTACAGCTGCATACCTAGGGGACCAACATCTTTGCAGCTGAATTTTAATCCTAGTAATCCATTGTATGAGCTGGGCAAGGTGGTGAGGGGAGGCTGAGGCAGGAGGATTGCAAGTTGAAGGCCAGTCTGTACAAATTAGTGAGACCCTGTCTCAAAATAAAAAATGAAAAGGGCTGTGGGCCGGGCGCGGTGGCGCATGCCTGTAATCTCAGAGGCTTGGGAGGCTGAGACAGGAGAAATGCAAGTTCAAAGCCAGCCTCAGTAACTTCGAGGTGCTAAGCAACTCAGTGAGACCCTGTCTCTAAATAAAATACAAAATAGGGCTGGGGATGTGGCTCAGTGGTTGAGTGCCCCTGAGTTCAATCCCTGGTACCCCCCCAAAAAAGGGGGCACTGTGGATGTAGCTCAGTGGTAAAGCACCCCTGGATTCAATTCCCAGTACCACCGAAACAAAAGCATTGTATGAAATTTGTGAATATAGCACATTTTCTTTATTCGTTCATTGGTTGGTAGACATTTGGGTCTCCATTTTTTGGTTAGAAATCTTAATTTTCATCTTCGATCTTTCACTCAAATGAGACTTTTTGTGGATCCCAATCTGATCAAAACAAAATTAAAACCGCTCTGGGGCTGGGGATGTGGCTCAAGCGGTGGCGCGCTCGCCTGGCATGCATGCGGCCCGGGTTCGATCCTCAGCACCACATACAAACAAGGATGTTGTGTCCGCCGATAACTAAAAAATAAAAATATTAAAAATTCTCTCTCTCCTCTTTCACTCTCTTTTTAAAAAAAAAAAACGGTCTGGCAGTTAGAAAGTTGAAAAATGTCCCGCCTTGTCCTGGGGGACTTCCGAGGAGCCTATGGGATGTGGAAAGCAGTTTGAAGGGCATTGTTCTCTCCCGACCTGTGCTGCTGGGCTGGAGCCTGTCCTCAGGAGACCTCAGCTCATTGCTTGAGGCTGGGACTTGGGGCTGCAGGGCCCTTGGGGTCCACTGACTGGGGCCTCTCCTCCCCTAGAGAGTGAGAGCTGGCGGGAGCAGCTGGCCCTGATAGCAGGCACAGCGGTTGTTGGTGTGGTCCTGGTCCTGGTGGTCATTGTCATTGCTGTCCTCTGCCTCAGGTAAGGGTTTTGGGTATCTGGAGGGTCCTGGAGGTCCCTGGAAGCCCTGGGTGAATGGCCACCTGTCCTTGGGCTCCAGGGCCAGCCTTTCTGTCTGCCCCACTGGGCTGTTTTCCTTTGAAGTCTTCTCTGACCCCTGCTCCTTCTGCAGAGATGTGACTCTGTTTACCTTTTCTTCCCCATTGGCTGCAGGAAGCAGAGCAACGGGAGGGAGGCCGAATACTCAGACAAACATGGGCAGTATCTCATCGGGCATGGTAGGTGGGCCTCTGCTAAGGGAGGTGGGGGCTGGGGACCAGAGCAGTGAGCACGAGTCAGGGTGTCCAAGTCCCATGGCAGTCAATCTTGGCTAACAGGGTCCCCTGTGTGACCCCTCAGGTACGAAGGTTTACATTGACCCCTTCACATATGAAGACCCCAATGAGGCTGTGAGGGAGTTCGCCAAAGAGATCGACGTCTCCTATGTGAAGATTGAGGAGGTGATAGGTGCAGGTGAGAGGAGGGCGCACCTGGGAGTGGGCCCGGGGGGCGGGGGCAGGGGGGGGCAGGAGGGATGGCAGGGCTGCACCCAGGCAGGAGGGGAGCCAATTCTTGGTGTCCCCCTTGAAGGCGAGTTTGGTGAGGTGTGCCGGGGGCGACTAAAGGCCCCTGGGAAGAAGGAGAGCTGTGTGGCCATCAAGACCCTGAAGGGGGGCTACACCGAACGGCAGCGGCGCGAGTTCCTGAGCGAGGCCTCCATCATGGGCCAGTTTGAGCACCCCAACATCATCCGCCTGGAGGGCGTGGTCACCAACAGCGTGCCCGTCATGATCCTCACTGAGTTCATGGAGAACGGAGCCCTGGACTCTTTCCTGCGGGTAAGACACCCCACTCGCTACCCACACCCACCCTGTACCCTCCCAGGGCAGCCAAACAGCAGGGGCCAGTGGGGATCAGAGCCCAGCACAGCAGAGCCCAGATCAGCTGCCAGCCCTCTCCTCGGGCCACGCTCTGGCTTGGTTGTTCCTTCAGGAAAGTTCAAGTTCCTGAGACTAGCCTTTCCTTGGACCTGAGTGGGGCCAGCTGACCCCACACAGGTAGGGGCTAGGGACAAGAGCAGTGAGCAAGACCAGCTGAGAAGTGGTCATTCTTTTGACAAACATTTTTTGGTACTGGGGATTGAACTTGAGCATTTAACCAGTGAGCCATATTTCTAGCCCCTTTTTGTATTTTATTTAGAGACACCGTCTCGCTTAGTGCCTCACTAAGTTACTGAGGCTGCTTTGAACTCGCAACCCTCCTGCCTCAGCCTTCCTAGCTGCTGGGATTACAGGCGTGCGCCACCGCGCCTGGCTCTTTTGACAAATATTTACTGAGCACCTGCTATGCACCGGCCCCTATCCCAGGCCCCGGGAACAATGCCATGAGTACAGCAGCTGGGTTTTCTGCTCTTGGAGAGCAGACAGTCTCATGGCAGTTAACAAGTAAACAAACGAGCTTTTCAAATAAGTAAACAAACCATTGCAGTGTAAAAAGAAAGAAAATCAGAGGGATCTTGGAACGATGGCGGGAGATGAGGCGGGAAGCACTTATTTTATTTTTGTCACTTCTGAATTTTAAGCTTTACTGGGTGTCTTTTAAAAATAAATCAGGGCTAGGGTTATGGCTCAGAGGTAAAGTGCTCTCCTAGCATGTGTGAGGCACTGGGTTCGATCCTCAGCACCACATAAAGTAAAATAAAGACATTGTGTCCACCTGTAACTGAAAAATAAATATTTAAAAATAGATAAAAATAAATAAAAATCAAAATGTTTTTCTGCAGAGCAAAATGATAGTGCATTTCACAGAATTACAATGATTCTTTAGTACCATCTAATGAACATCCAGTTGATATTCACATTTTCCCACTTGTTCCCAAAATGTCCTTTATTGTTGGTTATTTCAAACCCAGGATCCAATTCAGGACCAGACATTGCACCTGAGCTTGTCATGACACTGAAATTCTGAGGACCTGGGCTTCTTGTCCCCATGAATGTCCCACCTTCTGAATATATGGCTTCATCTTTGTGGGGCTATTTATTTATTTGGTTTTGCTTTCCTGGGGATTGAACTCAGCGGTGCTCTACCACTGAGCTTTTTTTTTTTTTTTTCCCCTAGCCATTTTTATTTTTTACTTTGAGACAGGATCCTATTAAGTTGCCCAGGCTGACCTTGAACTTGTGATCTCCTGCCTCAGCCTCCAGAGTCACTGGGATCATAGATGTGTGTCTCTGCACCCAGCTCCTACTGGGGTCATTTAGCTCGTTTCTCTTGTATTTCCTGTAAGCAAAGCTCTTTCTGATGTTTTGATAAGTTGGAAATAAAACATTTATGGCTGCCCTGTATTTCACACTGGTCCCATGGGTGGACAGTCACTTTGGCCCCCTCTATATAAGTGTTGCTGGGACAGATCCTAGAGTGTCGAGAGGACAGCCTTACCCCCTCCCTGTGGTCATAGGAGTCTGTGATGTGATGTTGGGACTCTACAGAGGTCGTGTTGCAGGGAGGTGAGGAGGTAGAAGGGAGAAGAGATGACATTTGGGTAGACGAGAAAGAGCCAGTCATGAGAAGACAGGGACGAGGTGCGGGATGAGAGTGGACACCCACAGTAGGCCGGAAGGAACTCTGCATGTTTAACAAACAGGCTAGTAGCAGGGTGTGGTGTTACACGCCTGTCATCCCAGTGGCTGGGGAGGCTGAGGCAGGAGGATCACGAGTTCAAAGCCAGCCTCAGCAATTCAGCAAGACTCTGTCTCTAAATAAAATATAAAAAGGGGTGGGGTTGTGGCTCAGTGGTTGAGCACCCCTGGGTTCAATCCCTGATACAAAAAGAAAAAAGAAAAAGGCTAGTGAGGTTGAGCAGAGGAGCAGTAGTAGGTCTTGCAATGGGGGTGGGAGGAGACGCCTTTGGAGGAATTTAGGCTGGAGAGTGAGATGATTGAAGGAGGTCCCTTTAGGGTGCTGGGGAGCCAGTGCCACCACAAGCAGCCAGTGAATAGACTGCTGCAGCCCTTTAGGGGTGGGGCGAAGTGGTTGGACTTCGGATACATTTAGGAATCAGGGCCAGAAGATTCCTGAGGATTGCAAGTGGCAGGTGAGTGTGGAGGAATCCCAGGAAACTCAGATCTCCTGCCTGACCACTGCCAAGTGGCGTTTTCATAAACTGAGATGGGGAGCATAGGGCAGGTGGGTGCGGGGCTGGAGGATGAATTCAGAATTTGATTCTTGGCCTTTCTGGGTCCCTGAACCTGCAGGGCTACAGAGGGTTCCTTGTAACCCAGCAGAACCAGAAGACAGGATCAGTTAATTCCGTATGCCTGGTCAGTTTACCTGATGGACACTCTGGAGGGTTTTGTTTCTGGTTTTTGCAGGGCAGGGATTGAACCCAGGGCCTGTGCATGCCAGGCAAGCGCTCATTCTACCACATCCCCAGCCAGAGAGCAGACTCTGAAAAAGTCAAGGTTGGGCTTTAGACCTCGGCTTTGGTGCTGTGTGCCCCAGTTTCTCACTGTTCTCTTGCATAGTCATACAGTGTGCTGAAGTTTGAGGCTGGATCAGGATGAAGACATTTCTACCAGTAGACACGCAGCCCAGAGCACACTTCTAACTGGCCGGACTCTGGCTGTCACCTAAGGAACATGTTAGATTAAAAGCACTAGTTATTTTCTGAGTGTAAAGCACTGTACTAAGTTAAATGGAAGAAAAGAAAATTTAAATCATCTCCTTGTCTTTTTTTTTTTCTTTTTGGTGTCAGGGATTAACAGGGGCACTAAACCACTGAGCCACATCCCCAATCTTTTTTTTTTTTTTAATCTTTTTTTGTATATGGACACGATACTTTATTTATTTTTATATGGTGCTAAGGATCGAACCCAGGGCCTCACACATGCGAGGCGAGTGCTCCACCACTGAGCCACAACCCCAGTCCCTCAATCCTTTTTTATATTTTATTTAGAGACGGTTTCACTGAGTTGCTTAGGTCCTTGCTAAATTGCTGAGGCTGGCATTGAACTCATGATCCTCCTGCCTCGGCTTCCCGAACCACTGGGATTATAGGCGTGCACCTCTGTGCCTGGCTTTTCTCCCTATAGTCTTATCAAGAGAGACCTGAATGCAGATCTTTGAAACAGGAATGAGGATAGGCATTGTATGATGATGTCATAGTAAGAGCTGAGCGAAGGCAAGATGAGAGAGGAGGAGGGCTCACCTGGGGAAGCTAGTGGGCTTCCCTACAGGTGAGTTGAGAGACCGATCTGCAAATGACAGATAGGGTTTAGGAAACACAGAGAGGGAGAAGAGTGGGCAGAGCGGTCCTAACCAAGCTCCTCTTTCTTGTTGGTTCTCTAGCTGAACGATGGGCAGTTTACAGTCATCCAGCTGGTGGGCATGTTGCGGGGCATTGCCTCTGGCATGCGGTACCTTGCTGAGATGAGCTATGTCCACCGAGACCTGGCTGCCCGCAACATCCTGGTCAACAGCAACCTAGTCTGCAAGGTCTCTGACTTTGGCCTTTCCCGATTCCTGGAGGAGAACTCTTCTGATCCCACCTATACTAGCTCTCTGGTGAGGCTGGGGACCAGGGGATGAACCAGATTCCCAGGGCTACGTGGGGAGGGCAGGTTGGAAAGGTAGGAGGCTGAGGAATTGCAGCTCTGGACCAGGACAGGATTTGTGTTCAGACTGAAGGAGAATCAATTTCTGGATATTTAAGGAAAGAACAGAGTTGGGGAGGGGAGGACTTAGGTCCCAGAAACAAAGAAGGCCTGAGCTAGGGGGAAAAGAGCAAAGTCAGGAGGCCGGGTGCTGTGTGCCTGGGTCCTGGGTGTCCCTGAGTCCATCTTTTCCTCCTCCTCCTGCAGGGAGGAAAGATTCCCATCCGTTGGACGGCCCCTGAGGCCATTGCCTTCCGAAAGTTCACATCTGCCAGCGACGCCTGGAGCTATGGGATTGTGATGTGGGAGGTGATGTCTTTTGGGGAACGGCCCTACTGGGACATGAGCAATCAGGACGTAAGTGTCCCTGGGTCCTACCAAGCATTCTGGGGTGTTCTCTCACCTGGAATATGGGGTGGGGGTGGAAGTTTCCAGACTCCTTACAGGCAGTTGGGGGGGGCGTGGCACAAAGAAGAGGTGATCTGCCCAGAAGAGTCTGATCTAGTATATTTGGGTCACAGAGGGATACAGGTGTGGAGGGCAGGATTGAGAGGTTACACATCCAGATCAAAGCCCAAGAACTTCTGGGGTGTCCAGCCACAGCCACAGCCAGCCTCAAGAATAGCCAGAAGGACTCCCAGATGTGTGATTCTGGGGGCTGTAGCTCCCATCCTGGCATGGGCTATGTTGTCATTCCTGGATGCCCTTTGGCATCTCCCTTCTCCCGGGACAGCGAGACAGCCTCACTCTGTGTTTCTTCCCATAACCCAGGTGATCAATGCCATTGAGCAGGACTATCGGCTGCCCCCGCCCCCAGACTGCCCCACCTCCCTCCACCAGCTCATGCTGGACTGTTGGCAGAAGGATCGGAATGCCCGGCCCCGCTTCCCCCAGGTGGTCAGCGCCCTCGACAAGATGATCCGGAACCCTGCCAGCCTCAAAATCGTGACCAGGGAGAATGGCGGGTGAGGACCCCAAAGAAGAGCCCTCCTCCTTCCCCCATCCCCCCCCAGAGCAGAGGTCAGCATTCCCCACCTCCCCCCTGCAGTGCCTCGCACCCTCTCCTGGATCAGCGGCAGCCTCACTACTCAGCTTTTGGCTCTGTGGGCGAGTGGCTTCGAGCCATCAAGATGGGGAGATACGAAGAAAGTTTTGCAGCAGCTGGGTTTGGCTCTTTCGAGCTGGTCAGCCAGATCTCCGCCGAGTAAGTGGAAGGGACCGAAAGCAGAGGGCACCTGGGGCAGCGAGCGAGGGGGCCAGAGCCAGGCCCTCAGGTTCAGCAGGGGTCTTTGGGGTCAACCTCCAGGGCCAGTGTCCCCTCCGTGGAGCAGAGCTAAGGACTCCAGAGCGTCCCTAGAGCAACCCCCCAAGTAGTACTACCGGGGCTGCCCGCAGGGGCCTCAGGGATCAGCACACCCCACTCATCTCCTGGAGCCGCCTCAGCCCGGGTCAGCCCTTCCGCTCCCAGTTTGTATCTATCTTTGTGCTTCTATCTACATTCCAGACCCAACTCTCACCCTAACGTGTCAACTCCGCTTCTCTTTTCCCACCCATAAAAGGAGAAGGTTTTGGAGATCCTTCCCGGCTTTAATGTTAAATGGTTTTATGATTCCACGGCCTCCCAAACAACTCTTCTCCCTGGGTTGGCCCCTGGGACTCCTCCTTTCTGCCTTCCCATTTCTCTCCCAAGGCCTCTACTTACCCAGGTTTGAGTAATAGCAATAGAAGTCTGGAGTCAGAGGGACCCTGGCAAGGCCAGTCCCTTGCCCACCTGCCCTGCTGGGCCGGGGTTTCACTTCCCTAACCTGCTACAGCTTCTCCTGTCTCGGGGTCCTATCCAGTCTCACCTCCTTTGTCCCTTATCTCAGACTCCGGGAACCAGGAGCTTCCCCTTCCCCTCCACCCAGTTCTTCCTTTCTCTCTTCCTGGCCTATTTATTCTCACTTCTCCTTTCCCCTCTAAAGCAGTTTGTGCGGCCTTTTCTCCCCTGCCACTTTGGGCTTCTGATGGGCCCTGCCTTGGAGAGACCGAGCTGAGACCCAGCCCCACCACCTACTGCAGCTGCACACAAGGCCACCCCCCCCCCACCCCCGACCCGCACCTACATAGAAACTGCCCTATAACTAATGACCTATTACCCGTCTGCCCCGCTGGCCTTCCTGATTGGCTGACAATTCCAAAGCTGAGAAAGGGTGGGGGGCCTGGAACTAAGCAAGAAGGGTGCCCCCCCAGCCCTTTGGCTTACTTAGTCCTATTATTCCACAGGGATCTGCTCCGAATTGGAGTCACTCTGGCTGGACACCAGAAGAAAATCTTGGCCAGTGTCCAGCATATGAAGTCCCAAGCCAAGCCTGGAGCTCCGGGTGGGACAGGAGGACAAGCCCCTCAGTACTGACCTCCAGGAATTCCTCACCCCAGGGGCATGGCCTCCCCTTTTTCCTGGGGTAAAGTGGGGGGGGGGGTCTCACAGAGGCCCCCATCCTTAGCCCCACTGGATTGCACTTTGAACCCATAGGTGTGGAGAGTTGGCAATTTGGAGAGACAGGACTTGGGGTTTGTGCTATATCACATCCCATCCCCTCCGGGCGGGAAACCCCAAACCCCAGGGTGAGGGCACCTTTCCCTCAGAACTGGGTGTGACCAGAGGGAAAGGAAGCACCCATAATCTCCCAGCTTCCCCAGAGGGCTCCCCAGGTGCTCCCTCACCTCCATGGGCATGTTCTTGCAGACCAAAGAGAGGGTGACCAGCCTGCCAGCTGGGAGTGGAGCGCTGTCCCAGGAGGCAGGAAGGGGTGTCATGCAATGACACAGTCATTGATCTTTGATGCCCCGACTTGCTGCTGTTGCCACAGAACTCAAATCATTCTTCCTTGTAAATGCCCCTCCCCCATCTGCTGCCTTCATATTGAAGGTTCTTGAGTTTTATTTTTTTGTTCTTGGTTTTCATTCCCTCCCTCCCCTCTTTCTGTTTTGTTTTTCTGCCATCCCAGTCCTTATTTTTTTGTTTTGGAGGGCACCTGTTTCTCCTCTCCTCCTTTGCCCAAGGTTGAAACAGGGACCCTTCGAAGTGTCTTATTTCCAGAGCAGTGCCTTGGTCACACCACAGTCCCAGATGGTTCCCTGACCCCCAAATCCCCCCAAGCTGTGTCAGTGAGGGAAGTGTGGGGAAGGGGGGCTGTGGTGGAAACCAGAGACAGACGCTGGTGCTTGGAGGGGTCCTTAAATTATATTTAAAAAGAAACTTTTTTTGTATAAATAAAAGAAAATGGGACATGTCCCAGTTCTGGGGGTGATTGCAAGCCAGGATGGACTAGATTTCCAAGGACAGTGGGGTCTGGGTCAGGCAGCGGAGCTGTGGGGGCCTGAGTACTTGGTTCCCAGCTCCCAGCTCAGGGTGTGTTTGAGATGGTGGGGTGGGGGCCTTGGGAGATGAGTCACCGGCAGCTGCTTCTAACCGCTCCAGCTAGCTGTGCCAAGAGCCTGGGGCATCTCCGGGGTGGGGCTGCCCCCTCCCACCCTTGCCTGGTTCCTCTTAGCCCTGGCTGGGGGCTGTGAGGGAGGGAGGGAGGCCTTGAGCCCACAGCCCTGCCCTGCAGCCCTCTGAAAGGGAGGGGGCATGGCTGGAGGGGGAGACAGATGTGGGCCAGATGTTGACAGCTGGGGTTGGCTGAGAGGCCACAGGGGAGAGAAGGTACTGGCTGTGGGGGAAGGGAAGAGGTGGGAGTGGCTGAAGGGGCCCCCCACGTGTGTGCTGGATGGCGGGCAGTTGGAGGACAATTCCCTCATTCAGTATGCCGCCCAGGCAGGTTCTCCCAGCCTGGGGAGCAAGGGACCAACTGAGTGTCTGCCCACCCCCATCCCCCACTTGTCCTCCCCACACTGGAAGATGAGGCTGGGGTCTACCCCCACTCCTGCTCTGCTCTGCCTCCTCTCCCTCCCAGCAGGACACCAGCAGGCAGGCTCTGGCCAGCCCCACTACCTGAAGCAGCTTTTTTTTTTACTTCTGCCTCCCATCGCCCCCTGTTGTCATGTTGGGGTCAGTGCAGGCTGGGCCCAGGACAGTGAGCTGGTTCCACCTCCACAGCCCTCTTACAGAGTCCCTAACGCTCTTGGGTCCTCTGCCCCTTCTCTCCCTTGGCGATGTATTTTGATTCCCCAAGATGGGGTGGAAGGGATTCTGTCCTGCTTGCGGGAGTGGGTCCACCCAGAGGCCAGCACCCCCAACCCCCTGCCCCTGCCAAACAGACTTCCAGGCTAGATAAGGTCACCTTCCAGGGCTGCTGGGGGAAGGAATAAAGGTTAAGGCTGTAGGGCAGAAATGGAGCCCAGGCAAAGATGAAGTCCAGGTGCAGGAGCGGAGCTGGGGGCAGGCAGCAGCAGGAACCCACGATGCCCCGCTCAGTTCCAGAGGCTGCCCTGCTGCCCCATGTGTGGAGCTCCTCCACCAAGGGAGTGAGAGCCATGCCAGGCAGGGTGGCCAGCCCAGGGCACCCCTTCTTTCCTGGGCCCTTTCCCCATTAGGTTGCTGAAGGGCTGTTCTTCTAGGGTAAGCATAGAGTCACATCTTTGGAGTATCTCGGTCTACCCTGCTCCAACAGACCCAGACCCAGGTTCCAGACTGTCAGGAACACCCCAACCCACCCCAACCTACACCCCAACCCTCCCCCGGCCTCCCTGTCTCCCTTAGAGCCCAAGCAGGATGGGCCAGCCTGTCTTCCCAGGCTACCTGATTCGAGGACGGAGCCCCCCACCCGCAAGGGAGGGGCAGAAAGTAAGTCCCTCAATCTCACCCTGGGCTGGGGGTTGCCCCACTCCTACTTCAAAACTGGCCCCAACCCCATCCTCAGTTCCCAAAGTAACTCCCAGGCCTTTTGGGGGGATGGAGAAATGGGGATGGTGGGCTCCTTCCCTGAGGGCCATTCACTTCACGAAAGAGCCACAACCCCATCCTTAGCCTTCACTCAGGGGTGAGTTTCATCATTAGAAACATAGAGATCATGCCAGGGGGTGGTGCCTGGAGGCGGAGGCAGGAGGACTACAAGTTCCAGGCCAACCTCAGCAACTGAGCAAGGCCCTAAGCAATTTAGCAAGACCCTGTAAAAATTAAAAAGCGCTGGGGATTTGGCTTAGTGGTAAAGCACCTCGGAGTTCAATCCCCAGTACCCCCGCCTTTCCCTGCGAGAGGGCTCCTCAAATGACTTTTTATTCCCTTTAGCAGGGATCTCAGAGGCCTGTCCTCCAAGAAGCAGGGTTCCTGAGTAAAGATGGACTTGTGGCGCCTTTTCTCCTGTACCCCAGGCCACAGGCTTCATTCTACCTATTTCCCTGCCTTCTGCCTTTCCTGTTGATGGTGTCTCCCAGAGCTGAATGGCTATTCCCATGGCTTCTTCTAAGGGACAAGCTGCTTTCCTCCTCAGATCTAGCCACCCTGCCACTCCTCCTGTTGGGGATTGAACCCAGTGCCTCATGCATGCTAAGCTCTCCTAATGGGCCACATCCCAGCCCAGTAGCACCCAGGCCTTGGCCCCCACCACTCTCCCTCCAGTTTCAACTCCAAAGACCCACCTCACAGACCACTGCTTCTGCCATAATCACAGAAATTCAGAACTCAAAAATAATTTTTTTTTTAATGTCCACGTCTGACAACAACTCAGAACCGAGTGGCTCTGAAGGCAGCCTGAGGAACACTGAGGAAAATGGAGAAAACCGGCCTCCAAAGAGGACTCAGCTCTGGAGGTGCAGGTGCTGGCCCCAGAGTGGGCTCTCACCTGTGTCCCCCAACTGGCCTCTGTTCTGGTCCTTCATTTTCTCCCTAGGAGGCAGTGGAGAGCAGGTGTGGCCTACAGTGAGGCCTGTCCTTCCCCACACCCCTGTTGACCTATCCCACCTGGCTCTCCTCACCCCTGCCCAGGACTCACCTCCTCCTCCTCATCCTGTAAACACACTCTCTGATCGCTGCTGACACTATGACCACCGCGGGCACCAGCATACCCAGCAGGATGGCCACAAAGTTGGATGCTTCTGGATACAGGAAGAGAAACAGGAATGTGGGTGGGAAGAAGGCAGTCCTGTTGGTCTGAGGGACCTCATCTCCCTAAATATCTGGGCGTGGCTGGTTCTCCCTCCTGCCCCCCCCCCCCCCGCCCCAGCAGCCCTTTCTGGTTCCAGACAACTCCCAGAAGCCTTGACAGTAGGTCCCCAGAGTCTCAGGTATCATCCCTGTCAGGGTTTCTCAAAACATCCCCAGAAACACTTCCACCAGCCAGGACCTGGCTGCTTGTTACAAAAGCAGATTTCTGGGCCCACTTCAGACCTACTGAACCTAAATCTCTGGGTGTAAGTCCTGGAACATGTTAAACAAGTTACCCGCTCCCAGTCTTGCGTAGAACAAACTTGGGGAGAACCCCAGTGGCACAGTGGAATTTGAGCTTTGGGTAGGAAAAAATAGTAAAAAGTCCAGAAAGGCCTAAAGGGACCCAGATGGGGGAAATAATGGGGTGAGGCAAATCCCATAGGGGAGGGAGGAAATGGAAAGTTAGGGCTTGAAGAGAAGATTCCAGAGCATGGGAATAGGAGGTGGGCACAGGGGCTAGTTGAGGACCCCCTATCTTGCTAATCTCTAGGGATCATTATGCTATAATCCCTATTATACTTGATATATATATTATTATATATATGCTGTAATAATTTATTACCTATTATATCTATTGATAAATATTATATCTATAATATCTGTAATCTATATCTATAATAGATATGTGTTAATATTATGCATTTAAAACAATTCTATGGGGGCTGTTGGTTGGGCCTGGGGCCTGGGCTCTCCCCTCACCTGGCTTTTTAGGGGGAGGGATGTCCCGCGGCTCCGTGCACAGGGCTCCCCCATAGCCGACCTCACATTCACAGATGAAGCTGGCCCCCTGCTCCAGACACTGACCATCGTTCTGACAGGGGTTCGGAAGACACGGAGTTTCTGCAAGATTGGAGGGCTGTGAGGGGCCAGGTGATTCTCAGTGCAGGGGAGGCAAGGCTGGAGGCTGACCCAGGAAGGCAGCAGCGCCTCCAGAGCCCGGCGCTAGCCCCAGCCTGGGCTCTGGGGAAATGCTTAACCTTTCTTCATACCCACAAGATGGGTGCGCTGTGCTTGCCATCAGGTGCTATAGAAAAGGACTAAAGGAAAAAAAAAAAAAAAAAGAAAAGGACTAAAGGGACAGGGCTTTGTAGGTAACAGATGCTCAGGGAGGGAGAGGTCCTTTTCCTTTTTTCTTTCTTAAAAAGAGAGGCAGGACTTCCTGACAGCCACGTGGGAACTCTGAGCAGAGGATGGGGCGGGGAGCAACTTGGAGCAGAGAGATCCAGGCTCACCTCGAAAGCAGCCGCGGGTGAAGTTGCCTAGGGTGCAGATCTCCTCGGAGCTGCAGCCGAAGGGCTCACACATCAGGACCCCTGAGCTGGCACAGATACAGCGCTCAGAGCAATCCTCAGTCACAAAGCTGTCACCCAGCTGGAAAGGAGAAGGGCAGAGTTGGGGTTCTGGTTTCATGCTGGGTCTGGCTCTGTGCACCTTGGCTTCCGTGGGCCACCCGCTGCCAGCCCCAACCTGGTAATAGGCACCGTCTCTGGTGCAGCCGCAGTCAGCTATCGGGAGGCTCTGGGCACCACTATAGGCGTAGCCTGGGAGGTTGGCGCAGCCTTCCACGCAGGGGCCCTCACAGTCCCCAAGGGTCACCAGGTTGGCACAGGACACCGGGCAGGGCATCATGCAGCTCTGATATACGGTATTGGCTGGACATGTCATGGCTGAGGGGACAAAGACATGGCCAAGAGTTGGGGCCAGCCAAAAAGGCATGGGGCTATGGGACAGTGGGGCTGAAGGTGGAAGAGGGGGTGCAAGATGGCTGCCTGGAGGCAGGAAAACCAGAGGAACAGGTACCCCGTCTGAGGGGTTCATCTGGAACATGAGCACAGTGAAGGAGCACAACGGATAGAGGCGGGTGCAAGAGAGGAGGAAGGGGATGCAGTGATGGGAGAAGGAGGCTCCCTGGGGGGTGGGAAAGGGTCAGGTGGAAAAGACAGCTGCTTTCAGCTTGCTGAGAACTGAGGGGCAGAGGAACCAAGACAGGAAGCCCGAGGTGAGGACCGTGGTAGGCGAAGGGTCGGGCAGGGAATGGCTGGCAGAGGAGTCAAGGTCAGCTGCCAGGCAGGGGCAGTGCCTCACCACAGCGGGTGTGGTCCCGCCAGCTGGTTAGGCTGGCGCCCGCCTCTTGACAAGTGATGGCGTACCCGCTGAAAACCTGGCAGCGCAGCTCCTCTTGGTCATTGGGGTCCTGGGCTGTACACAGATCAACCACACAGTGCCTGGAGTCGAGAGGGAGGGGAGAGGGGGCTGTCACAGACAGGGAGGCAAGGACCCCTGCAGAAGAGGGCTTGAAGCCCCTCACAGAAGACATTGGGCAGTGTCAAGGGAGGGTCACCAAGAAGTGAGGCCACAGGGAGAAGGAAGGGAGGCGAGGTCAGACAGCAGGACCCAGTGAAAGGCTGGAGCAGGAACTGAGGCCATGCTTGCAAGTCCTGGGCCCTTGACTCACTCCTGGAAAGGCTCTGGGGCCACAGTCTGGTGACAGGCAGCAAAGGGACCCTCGGGGTCCACCAGTACACTACAGGCCTGGGTGCTATTGATGAGTGCCAGCTGCTCCAAGCTGCAGGCCAACCCTAGGGAGCTGGAATCTGCTTGTTGTCTCTCTTCCTCCTTGCTTATGGCCCTGGAAGGGAGAAGCCAAGGACCAGGTGAGGCCCTGGAAGAAGGTGAACTTGGGGAGGAACAACTGGGGACAGAGGCTAAGGGAAGGGCAGGACCCACTGGGATTTCCATTGAGCAGGTGCCCGCCCCTCAATGTCAGTACGAGGAGAAGTGGTAGAAGGTGAAGTAGTGAGGCCTCTGTCCACTAGAACTGAAAAACAGAATGTGAGGGTAGCAGCCATAATCAGAACCTGGTCCTCCTGAGCCCCAGCACTCACCTTGGGGAACGTGAGAGGGGCTCATCCGCATTTGCCTCCCAGCTGTTGCCAAAGACATAGAGGTTCTGGGTGAGCCTGCCATCCGGCAGTATGAACTCATTGGTGCGGTTCCCGTCATAGTTCCCACACATGCCACGCACCAGCCCCTGGTACATGCTGGGCAGGGTGATCACTGTGGGAGCAAGAGGGTGCCCTGCAGTGAGCCCCCCATGCTGGCCCCCCACCTCCTCCTGGGTCCCCAACTTGAGCTGGGGGCCCCATTCCCAGGCAAGGCTTCTCTCCTCACGATGAGCCCGTTTATGCAGGGCATTCTCACCCCTACCCCAGAACTGTGCCCTCCGCTCTGTGTCCCCCTCTCTCTGGTACCTGCGTTGATCCTTGCACCACCACCCAAGCTGACGACCAGCTCAAAGTCGGTGATCAGAAAGAGCCGCTGGCCCTGCATGGTGACCTGCAGGTGCTCATTGGGACTGTAGGGGTAGGCCATCTTCTGGTTGTTGACCTGGGGGGGAGGAAAGGTGGACAGGCACTGCGGGGCATGTTGGAGCAAGCTTGCCCTCTGCTGCTCTGGCCTGTGCCTGGCTTTGCCCATATTCTCCCTCTCTCTGTACGTCATTCAGTGGTTCAATCATCCAGGAACCTCCCAGAAGCAGGGTGCCTTCTTCACCAGCTTTAGGTGGTCTCAGCCTGACTCCTACTAACCAGAAGCGTCAGTCCAGCCTGGAACTGGACTTTATAGCCATAGACGAAGGTGATCACTTCATGCAAGAAGATCAGGCCCGGGGCCGAGGAATCCACCTTGTTACGTCCCTCCACAACCAGCTTCTCCAGCCCTTCAGGGAGCTTGTCCACTGTCTTTACCAGGATGTAGGTCATGCGACCCTGGAAGAGGTAGCTGAACCTATCAAATGTGCGGTAATGGGGGTCCCCGTAGATGGAGCATTGATCCGATTCTGCCAAGAAAGGCAAACACTGAGAAGGGACCCTACCCAGATATGAGTCCTGGGAATCCCTCCTACCATGGCACCTCCTGTCACCTCTCTCTTGGGCCCTGGGCTCCCTGGATACTTGACTTTCAACTTCTTCCCTCTCTAGCTCCATTGCAACCTTCATCTGGATCTTCTCACCCTCCTCTCTCTTTTTGACCTTAATGTAGGGGGTCCTGAGAGGATCTATAACTTGCCTGTGACCAGAGTTGGCAGAAGCCAGGCCTCCTGATCCTATTGCCCACCCCGTGACTACCGTGCTTGGCACCTTATCCAGGCTAAGTTCCTGCTTGGCCCCTCACTCCTCCTGGGTCCCAGGTGCACCCCTTTCCCCCTTCCCCAGCAGCTCCCTACTGTCAGGGACGCAATTGTTGATTCCTTCCTTGTGTTGGCAGTGAGACTGAGCCGGACAGCGGAAGGTCTTGCACCGAATGCTTCCTCCTACGCAGGAACAAGTCTGCGTACAGCCTGTGGAGATCCAGGTCTTGCCTATCTGTAGAAACCACCAGAAAAGAAAAAAAGGGAGGAGGGAAGGGTGAGTTCTCCTCCTCTCACTCCTTCAGTCTAAGCCCACTGTCTCAAGAGCTCACAGTCAGCCTCTGTATCTATGGGTTGGATCCAACCAGACTTGGATAGAAATATTTGAAAAAAAAATTGCATTTGCGCCAAATTTGTCATTATTCCCTAAAGAATATGGCATGACAATATTTACATGACATTAACATTATATATACTAGCTATTACATGTTGTCTAGAGATGATGTAAACTCTACAAGAAAGATGTGCAAATGTTCTATGCAAAAACTATGCTATTTTATGGAAGGGACTTGAATGTCCACAGATTTTGGTATCGTTGGGAGTCCTGGATCAATTGTTCTCATGGATATACAGGAACTAATGCATTAACCCTGGGGAGAAGCAGTTACAGTGCCATTTGGATCTTTATGTCCCTATATCTTCCCCAAAGGCATTGTTCTTGTTGTCTTACATATGCTCTTCAGGACCCATTTTACAGAAGAGAAAACTGAGGCATCAGAGGTCATCTGACTCATCATAGATCTAAACAGGATTCAAACACAGATCATCCCACACAAAGGCCATGCTCTTTCTGCTATAAACTTCTGTGCCCAGTTGTATGGATTCCTTACCTCCCAAACCCAAACCATATTCCACCTGCCTTCACACTCCGGGGCCAGCCACAGAGACAAGGGTGCCCCAGGCTGAGAGGCTGAGGAAAGAAAAAGTACAATCCTCAAGGTTTGTGACCCCCCCACACACACTCCCATTTCCTCAGCCCACTCACAGGAATGGTGCCACCCTGGGCGTCCTTGCAGCTACAACTACTTTTGGGCATACAGTTGTCCCCATTCAGCACATAGCCGGACTGACAGAGGCAACCTTCAGCGCAGCTGGAAGGGCCTCTACTATTCTTGCAGTGGCCATCCGGGTTCAAGCAGGAAGATGGGCAGGAGGGAAGGCAGTTACTGTAGCTGGAATGGGCCGGGCATTCCAGAGCTGTAGGGTGGAAAAGAGACTTGGGTAAGTGGAAGGGACCAGAGGTTGTCTAAGAGGTCAGGGCCTCTAGAAACCAGGCTAGGGGTAATGACCAACAAGGCTTGGGGTTTCTCTCCTTATTCATTCATCAAACATTTACTGAGTGTGGGTTGTATGCCAGGACCTGAGGGGGAAAAAAGTTAGAAGCACTCCTCCAGGCTGTGCAAGGGCCTGGGTTCTATGCCCAGCACCATTAAAGTCAAAGAATGGCTCTCCGGAGTCTGTGTGGGAGACTGAGGTCCCCCGCAATAGCAGCACA
Source organism: Marmota flaviventris (assembly GCF_047511675.1). Lineage (NCBI taxonomy): Eukaryota > Metazoa > Chordata > Mammalia > Rodentia > Sciuridae > Marmota > Marmota flaviventris. Next base: position 30,126,149 of record NC_092516.1, read on the forward strand.
ACCTTGATGTGCATGGTATGTATGTGACTAGCAGATGTGTACCAGGCATATTGGTGGCATAGAGCAGGGAGGTATCAACTCTGTCAGGGGAGCTCAAGAAAGGACTCTAGAAGAAAGTGTGAACAAAGGGAAATGTATACCATGTTCATGGACAGGAAGAGCCAGCAACATGCAGATGTCATTTCTCCCCCAGTGAATTTATAAATTTAATGTGACCCCAATAAAAAAGACCAACCAGGTTGTGTGTGTACGTTTGTGTAGACAAAGTGGTTTTAAAACTGAGATAAAGATACAAGCAAACTGAAAAAAAAAAGAATAAGCAAACTAGAAAGGCCAGGAAAACTTTTTTTTCTTTGTGTGTGTGTGTGTGTGTGTGTGTGTGTGTGAGGATCATGGGGATTGAACCCAGGTATTCTTTACTACTGAGTCACATCCCAGTCTTTTTATTTTTTTTAAGACAGGGTCTCACTAAGTTGCTTAGGGCCTCAACACATTGCCTAGGTTGACCTTAAACTTGTGATCTTCCCATCTCTGCCTCCGAGTCCCTAGGATTACAGGAGTGCACCTCTGTGCCCTGTACCAGGACAACTTTTAAATAGCAGTGATTAGTGAAGGTCCCTACCCAAAATTAAAACACATTTTAGATTCCCAATGATCACAGCATGTTACTGGTACATGAAGATACAGATGAACCTTTGAAGCAAGAGATAAAATATACAACTGGGCATGATGGTGCACACTGTAATCCCAATGACTTGGGAAACTGATTACAAGTTTAAAGCCAGCCTCAGCAACTTAGTGAGGCCCTAAGCAGCTTAATTAGACCCTGTCTCAACATAAAAAAATAAAAATAAAAAGGGCTGGGGATGTGGCACACCTGTGTTCTATCCCCAGTAGCAAAATTAATGAATAAAATTTAAAAACCAGATACAGATCCAAGCATATATGAAAATTTAGTATTTGATAAATTGTAGCATCTCAGTTGGCAGGGAAAGCTAGTCTAGTTATTTAATAGTGCAGAAACAACTTGTTAGCCTTCTGGAAAAAATTAAACAAAGTTGATTCATATCTCATTCTACATGCCAGGCTAATTCCTCATGGGTCAAAAATTTAAACATAAAAAAGAAACCATAAAAATCCTAGAGCACAGCATGAGCCAAAAAAATTTTAAAAATCTAACTTTGGTGGGGACAGCATCTGTAACTAAGGTCTCAGATACAGAAACCATGAAACAGGGATTAATATTTTTTAGGGTTGGGGATGTAGCTTCATGGTAAAGTGCTCCTCTAGCATGTGCAAGACCCTGGATTCAATCCCTAGGACCACAAGAAAGAAAAAAAAAAAAAAACGTCAATTCCATAAAAATATTTTTTCTTCTGCATGGCAAGAAAAGTAAAAAAGATTTTTTAAAAAGGAACTGGAAAAAAATTTGTGTAACTTGGAGCACTAATAAAGGGCTACCTTCCATAATAGATAAAGGACTTCTCTAAAATAGTTTGATAAAGACCAACAACTTAGTGGGAAAATTGGAATGAACAAGATCAGAGAGCTTATAGGAAGGGAAATTCAATTGGCTCTTAAACATATGAAAGAATGTACAGTCTTGCTCACAATAAGAAAAATGCAAGTTAAGGTTCATTATTTTTCACATATTAGATTGTCAAGAATCCAAAAGGTTGGTGGCACACTGGCTTGGTGAGGATAGAGGGAGTGGAGACAGGCACTCTCGTTTATTGCTTGTGGAAATGTAAATTCTTCAACTCCTTGGGAAGGCCATTGGCAACACCTCTCCAAAGTACAAATGCATACAGTTCTGGTCCCAACAATTCTAGTTCCAGGAATTTTTCTTACACATAGAGTCACATACATAGAACACCATACGTGTGTTATTCCCCTGCAACACTGATTGCAAAAGCAAAATGGTGGGAACAACCAGAAAGTCCCTCAAAGAAGAGCAATTAGATAAATTAGGATAGGGCTGAGGGTGTGGCTCAGTGGTATAGAGCTTGCCGAGCAAGTGTGAGGTACTGGGTTCCATCCCCAGGACTGCAAAAAGAAAATACTATATGATAGTCATGTGCAGTGGCGTAGACCTGTAATCCAAGTGACTTGTGAGGCTGAGGGAGGATGATTGCAAGTTCGAGACCAGCCTCAGCAATTTAGTAAGACACTGTCTCAAGATAAAAAAAAAAAAAAAAGGACTTGGAATATAGATCAGTAGTAAAGCACCCCTGGGTTCAATCCTCAGTACCAAAAAAAGAAAAAAGAAAACAAGAAGGAAAAAAGAAAAAAGAAATACCTATATAATAATAGACTATTATGCAGCTGCAGAAGGTAATGAGGAAGCTCTTTACATACATGACATGGAAAGATCTCTAGATTATCAAAAATAAAGTACAAATTACTGCAACTAGTATGGTACTATATATAAGACAAAAGGAGAAAATGAGGTATACTAATTTGAATTTGTTTATACAGTAAAAGGTCTTTGGAAAAATACTGAGATGTGAACTGATCCCACAGGGTCAGGGAGTGGTGAGACTTCTCTCTGGGTATCTGTTTTTGTTTGTTCATTTTTGAAACAGGATCTTACTATGTTGTCCAGGCTGGAATCAAAACTCATGGGCTCAAGGGATCCTCCTGCCCGTGTCTCAAGTGCTCGGACTACTGGTATGTACCACCATGCCTAATACTTTAAAGGTGTGTGTGTGTGTGTGTGTGTGTGTGTGTTGCCTGGAACAGTGGTACACCCTGCAATCCCAGTGATTTGGGAGGTTGAGGTAGGAGGATCACAAGTTCAATGCTAGGCTAATCACTTATTGAGACCCTGTTTCAAAACCAAAAGTGGGGCTGGGGTTGTGGCTCAGCGGTAGAGCACTCGCCTTGCCCGTGTGAGACCCTGGGTTCAATCCTCAGCACCACATAAAAATAAATAAGTGAAATAAAGGTACTGTGTCCAACTACAATTAAAAATAAATAAATATAAAAAACACACAAAAAAACCCAAAAACGAAAAACCAAAAAGGGCTGGGGATGTAGGTCAGTGGTAAAGTGCCCTGGGTTCAATCTCCAGCACCATAAAAACATAAACAAAAAAAAATATATGGGAGGATGTGTGCAGGTTATACACAAATACTATGCCATTTTATATAAAGGAACTGAAGCATCCTCAGATTTTGGTATTCAGAGGGGTCCTGAAACCAATCCATCTCCTGTGCATACCAGAGAATAACTGTACTTACTAAAAAAAGTAATGAATTGCTGCTTTAAATTTCAGAGGGTTCTTCTTTTAGATAGTGGTGATGGTTGTACAATTTTACAAAGATACTAAAAGAACACTTTAAAAGTGTTGAATATCATGCTATATGAATAAGCTCAGTTATAATTACTGTTTTTACAGAGCTACAGAAGATGCCCAGCCTCCAGGGGGTGAAAAGACAGATCCTTCCAGACACCTGAGTGTGTGAAAAAACAGGCCTGTGTGGGAAGGGAGTCGGAGAGAAGGGAGAGGCCAGGATGGTGGTCTCGGACACCACTGTGCCATGCTTGGACTTAACCCTGCAGGAGGAGAGTAGTCACACTTCCTTTGCTTGGGAAAATGTCATCAGTAAAGGAGCCGAAAAGCAGCTGCTCCGATACGAGGGGCTCTGGTTGGGAGGGGACTGTAACCAGTCCTTGTCAGAGATGACAAGTTCAGAAGTAGGTCAGGAGCAATCAGAGGGAGCATGAGGGAGCTCTAAGGAACAGGAGGGGAGAAACAGGGTGTGGGAGCAGACTAGGGGTGACAGAAGGGGATACTTACGGCAAAAGCTGCTGTTCCTCCAGATGGGGGGCTTGAGCCCCTGGGTCTTGCAGGCGGCCCCAAAGTCCTGGAAAACCAGGCAGAGGGCTCCCGTCAGGATTCCAGAGTCACAGAACTTGTCCCTACAGAGCTGCAGGTAGGGCTGGATGTCCACCCGGGCAGCACACTGGGCCCAGGCAGGGGCCTCAAGGGCTGCTTGGCAATTTCTCTGGGCTGTTTGGAAGTCGACTTGCTTGCAAAGGGCTTTCACTTTGCCCTTGGATTCCTCCTTGTGGCCCTCGCTTTCCGGCCTGTGTTCCTCCTTGTGGCCCTCCTTGTGGCCCTTGCTTTCCATCCTGTGTTCCTCCTTGTGGCCCTGGCTTTCCGTTCTGGGTTCCTCCTTGTTGCCTTGACTTTCCACTTTGTTCTGAGGTTGCTCTGAGGGCTTCTGGCAACTGGGAAGGGAAAAAAATGGATCAACAGAGGGGCAACCACTACCCTCTCTGTGAAGATGATGATCTGGCACTCCCAATGCACCTGAGAGAGTCTCTGGGACTCCCAAGCCTCCCAGCTTTCTAAGGGAACATTGCTGCATTTCCCCAAATAGGTTCCGGCAGCCTGTGAGACTCAGCAAGTACCCCCCCCCCCCCCCCCCCCCCCCCCGCTCCAAATCACACACATGAAGGAACATTCCGGTCTCCCTATCCCAGGCTGGCCTTGCAGGGTCTGGTTAAGATCATTTTCTGAAAATGGTCTTAGGGAACAATTACGTTTGCTCAATGCCTTTGTCCTTCCAGCTGTTCATGAACTCAGAGTTGTTCTGGGCAAACTCTTCACTGGGCATCATGTGCTCGTCGTCCACCTCACCATTGAAGTTGCCACACACACCGCACACCTGGGCGGGCAGAGGGCTTTTCAGTGCAGGGGAAGCTTAAGGGGAGTTTTCTCTGGAGCATCCTGCCCAGAAAACCACAGAGAGGTGCAGTGGGCAGCCCTCCTCCTACTGGCCACTGATCTCTCGTGGGGGATGGGGATGTTGCTCCCCCGCTCCCCACCAACAAGGTCAGGCCATACCCTCACCTTGTCATAATAGGCTACAGGGACTTTGATCTCTAAGAACTGGTTGCCATCAAAACGGACTTGTAGTCCATTATCAACATCGACGAGGGTGTTGGTGCCACTAGAAGTGATGCTGACCCCAGGGATCTGGGATGTGGCAGGAAGTGTAACTGTTGCATCATTGATCTGAAGAGGAGGGTGGCACCTGTGAGTGGGAGGAAGGACCAGAGTCCCCTCCCCAGAGCTTGCTCCTCCTTCTGGGTCATGTCATCGTGCCCAGCTCACCAGCACTTGGTGTTTCTTTTTCAGGATGATCTTAGAATTGAAGATGTTGATGTAGAGCTCAGGGAAGGAGATGGGACTGGTACTGTCTTGTTGGTTATAACTCTTGGCACTGATCTTGAAGAAAGGTAGGTTCATGTTGGGGTGGCACACTTTGACTAAGACTTGAGTGCAGATGTCCACAATGGCTTTATGGCTAACGCCATCAAAGCTCACAAACTGGGAACCCCCTGAGACCCGGCACACGCCTACATCTGGAGGGAAAGAGAGGTGGTTGAGACATCACCCCATCTCTGATAAGAACACTGTCCCACCCACTTGAAGCAAAGTGTGAAAGATGATATATCAAGAACTATGTAATGTTTTGAACAACCAACAATAAAAAAAAAATTAAAAAAACAAAAACAAAAAAACACTGTCCCAAGGGAAATGATCCTGTACTCTTCCTGCCTGGGAAGGCCAGGGAGCCCCAAGAAGGAAGGAGGGCTTTGTTCAAGAAAAAAATCAAGGCCCAAGGCCCCAGACTGGTATGACTCTTTGAGGTAGAGGGGAGTGTAATTCTACCAGGAAGGGACTTATTATATGCAACCCAAGTTCACGGCTGCTGCAGGAGAACATAGTTGCTTTGTTAGAATGTTTGTTCCCCAGAATTCATGCATTGGAAACTTAACTTCCAAAGTCATATGCTAGTGGTATTTGGAGGTGGTGCTTGATGCTACCCTGAGATGCTGCAGAGTCCCCACCAGCAAGAAGGCCCTCTCCAGATGCAGCCCTTCAAATTTGGACTTCCTAGCCTCCAAAATAAGAAGTGCATTTCCTGGGTGGGGTGTAGCTCAGTGGTAGAGCTCTTGGTTAGCATGGGCAAGACCCTGCATTCCATCCCCAGCACCAAAAGAAGGGAAGGCAGGAAATAAGACATTTCTTTTCTTTATAAATTATCTAGACTCCTGCATTCTGACATAATAGAAAATGGGTAACAGGTTACCTGTTTTCTGTTGCTATATCAGAATGCAGGGAACTGAAGCCCGAGATGCCCTTCCAGGCAGTGGGAAGACCATCTATCCTCAGAAGAGCCAAGAACTATTTGGTAGAGTTGAGCTGTGAATGTGAACCTGAATGCTACAGGGGCAGGTAGGGAGAATGTGGGGGGAGTGGGGGAACTGCTCTAGGTATCATGCTGGCCCTCCTACCTGAGGCCCTGCAGCGAAACAGCCCATCCAGGGCTCTGCAGGTCTGCTCGGACTTGCAGGTGGTCTTCTGGCAGGTAATGTTGTTTTGGACGGAGCAGGTGCAGAGGGTGGTGCAGGTGTTCTCCAGGTACCAGCTCTCCCCCAACTGTGGGGCATGGGGGTTGGCACAGCCAGCAGAAATTTGGAAGCTGGAGATAGGGGAGTGCACCCCACCCCTGGGACACTTTCTGCCTTTGCTTGCCACCTGTCCTGAGCTTTTTCTGGGCCACCCCACCCCCTGCTTTGTGGAAACGGGCAGGATTGGCCTCTCACCGTGTGGTAGAAGCCCTTTGAGTCAGTGCAGCCACACAGGCTGAGAGGCACACAGGACGTCCCACTCAGGATGAAGTCTCCGTGGCACTCACAACCCTCCACACAGGGCATAGAAGGGCACTTCATGGGGATCCTCAGGCTAAGGCAGGTGGCTGGGCAGGGGCTGGTACAGTAGTTATAGTGACTGCCAGAAGGACACCGCATAGCTACGAAGGACATGAGTGTTAGGAAAAGAGTGGCATTTACAGCTTCCAGCCTTGGAGCACTGGGAGTCCCTGGGACTATCTGTTGACAGATACACAGACCCACAAGCCAAGTGGCCTATCCACAGGAGAGAAATAAGCCAGGTACCAAGACACCCACTGCATGATTCCTTCGATGTGGAGATCCTAAAGGAGCTCAATTCATAGAGACAGGAAGCCGAATTGTGGTTGCCAGGGGCAAGAAAAGAATGGGCAGCTGTTTAGTGTGGTCTGAATTTCAGTTGGGGAGAACCAGCTCTGGAAATGGCTGCCCACCAGCATGAATGTTCTGCATTACACACTTCAAAAGTGTTACAATGAGGCTGAGGGTGTGGCTCAGTGGTAGAGTGCCCGCCCAGCGTGCAACAGGCCCTGGGTTCCATTCTCAGCAACACAAAAGAAAAAACAAAAAAGGCCAAAATAGTAAATTTTATGTTATGTACATTTTCTCACAATTTTTTTTTGGAGGGGTGGGGGTACCAGAGATTGAACTCAGGGGCACTCAACCACTGAGCCCCATCCCCAGCCCTATTTTGTATTTTATTTAGAGACAGGGTCTCATTGAGTTGCTCAGCAACTTTTCTTTTGCTGAGGACTGGCTTTGAACTTGAGATCCTCCTGCCTCAGCCTCCAGAGCTACTGGGATTTCAGGCCTGCACACCACGTGTATGGCTGGCTTCAATTTTTTTTTTTTTTTTTAAGAACTTTTCTGAAAGAAAGAAAGGGAACAGAGCTTGTAATCCCAGCTACTGGGAAGGCTGAGGCAGGAAGATCACAAGTTCAAGGCCAGCCTGGGCAATTCAGTGAGACCCTGTTTCAAAATAAAATGAAAAAGGCTGGGGGTGTAGCTGAGTGGTAGAGAACTCACCTAGCCTGTAGGAGGCCCTGAATTCAATCCCCAGTACCATAAGAAGGGAGGAGGAAGGGGGGGAAAGAAAAGAAAGGGAAGAGCCCAGGGAAAAAGGAAGGAGGCTGTTTCCACTGGATAATTTCTTTTTTTCTTTCTTTCTTTTTTTTTTGGTACCAAGGATTGAACCCAGGGGTGCTTAACCACTGAGCCACATCCCCAGCTCTTTTTTTTACATTTTTATTTAGAAACAGGGTTTCACTAAGTTGCTTAGGGCCTCATTAAGTTGCTGAGGCTGGCTTTGAATTTGGTGTTCCTCCTGCCTCAAGCCTCTAGAGCCACTGGGATTACAGGTGTGTGCCACCACACTTGGCAAGGCAGAAATTTTTCATGAGAAGAGAGTCAGATGCAGGAGGCTCCGGTGCTGGGCTGGAGAGGTGGAGTGGACCACAGAGGAAGGCTCCAGGTGGGCGGGAGTGCTCTTCGCAGGTCAAAAGGCAGAGTGTGGGGGAGAGGGAGATCAGGGTGTGGGGGCTGTGGGAGCAGGTGGTAAGGTCACTCACGGCAGAAACTGCTGTTGCGCCAGGCAAGGGCATGGCCAGCCAGAGCACACAGGGACGCATAGGCCTGCAGGGAGTGGCACAGGGCCACAGTGCTGCCCTTGGTCCCACACTGGCCATACACACAACTGTAGAAGCTGGCCTGCGGGGGCACCACGTCGTGGCACATGGAGAAGGGCCCTGGAGGAAGACACAAGGTGGGGAGAGCAGAGGGTGAGCCTGGGGAACGAGTAGGACCTGTGTCTTCTGCGGGGCTCACTGGACATTCCTTTCCATCAAAACCTGGGTTTATTGGGAAATACTGGCTAAGACACAGAAGGGGTCTGGTCAGCCTTGGCTCCGAAGGGGGTGATGCTGGCCAGGCCACCTGTGCTTCCAGACTCCAGTGTTTCTGATCTTACTCTGGTTTCTTGCCTTATAGTCTTCCTCCTCGGTGTCCAGCCCCTGGGGTGGAGAGGAGGGCAAAGGGCCAGCAGGGGGTGTGTCTTACCCTGAGGGTCCACCAAGATGGCACAGCTCTTATTCCAGCTGTCCGACGTGCTGTTATATTGGCAGTTGGAGGATATGCCACCCCTCAGGAAGCAGCTGAATAAAGGGAGGAAAGGACAGACACTCAGGACTGAGAAAATGTCCTCCAAACTGAAGCACATGTGAATGAGAAACAGGAAGAGGCTCAGGAGAAGAGAATTACATGGCACCCTCAAGAAGGCCAAGAGCTACAGCAGGAAGGAATAAGGCAAGCTGGCCAGGAGGACTTCCTAAGAGGAGAAATGGAGCAGTGTCAGGGCAGGCAGGACAGCACAGAGGGAACAGGGATACCCAGGGGACAAAGGCCTCCAGGAGGCCTTCTGAGGTTTTCCCCCAGTATCAGCACCCCTGCCCCCGGCCCCATACTCACCCGGGTTCTGAGTCATCTGAGTGCTTCCAGGAGGCCCCCAGATACACCGAGCTGCCTATGGGCTTCTTATCTGGGCGTAGGTTGTCATCTAGGCTGTTGTTGTTGTAGTTCCCTGAAGGAAGAGGCAGTTAGCGGAGGCAACAGAGGCACAGGCTTACCCCAGCCCAGGCCACCACTTTCCCAACCAGAAGGGGGCCCCCTCACTTTTTGCCCACTCTGCACATCAAAGCTAACCCTTTCTTCCCCATCTCCAGCTTGCGAACACCAGCTGATTTCACCCATGCTCAATGACCCCTTTTGTGAGTCCACGTGGGAAGTCCCCCCCAACATCTAGACTTATTCCTTCTTGTGGCCCAGTGTCCTCAAGGGATTTGTCGGTTGACCAACACTCAGGACATCTAATGGAGATGTGTGGGGAGGCCAAGACCTCACTGCAGAGCCCAACCCTGTCCCAGCTTTCCCCTCAGTTTCCCAGGGAGCTCACCACACAGCCCACAGAGCTGGCCAGCATAGGAGGAGGGTACTGTCACCTCCACCAGGTGCTTCCCATCGTAGCGAACCTGAAGCCCAAAGTTCGTGTAGAGCAAAATAAAAGAGCCACTGAGCCTAACGATCACCTGGCCTGCCAGAGGCCACATGGGAAGGGATATCCGAAAGCCATTCACCTGCAGAGGTGGGGGATGCAGTAGAGGAGTCGGGAACTGGGGACTAAGATCAAAGGAAGGCAAAATCTTGGGAGCAGGAAGGAGCGACGGATGTTTCAGGGAGAGAGGAGGGAGTCCAAGGAGGAGGGGGCTGCCTGGTACCCCCAGGGGCTCAGGAGAAGAGGGACCAGCGGGCTGGGTTGGGGAGGGCCTGGGAGGAAGAAGCGGTACTCACCACGACCCTTCGACCTTTAATCAGTGAGATTCTGAGGTTAAAGATCTGCACGTTGACAGACTTGATGTAGGAGAGCTCCAAGTTCCCATCGCGGATCTCGTTGGTGGTGGTGACAAGAAAGTTGTTCTCTCGGGAACTGACCTTGCAAGGGCGGACCATGACGTAGGCACAGGTGCCCATGAAGTTGTGCAGAGCTCCGTCAAAGGTCAAGTAGTGGGGGTCGCCTGAGGCACTGCAGGTGGCCGCCCCTGGGAAGAGATGACAGGGCTTGGAGTCTTGTTGCACCGTGCCCAGGAAGCCCTGATCCAGGGCTGCCACCTTGGTGAGCCCACATTGGTATGGTACCTACAGCCCATCCTTGAACTTGGCGTTTCTCTAGGAGATAAAGTTGGCTTGGCTTGGGATGCCAAGGAGGGAGACAACCCTCTCCAACTCCACTCTGAACCTGGGAAGATACTGCTCCTGACCTAGGAAATCCCCTCCCAGCCTGGGATGGTTTCCATCTGGAATATTCCCCAGAGGCCCATGTTACAGACTTGGTCTTTGGCTTGGTGCTCTTGGGAGGTGGTATAAATGTTAAGAGGTGGAGCCTAGTGGGAGGTTTTAGGTCACTGGGGGATGCTCTTGCAGGGGATTTGAGGGACCCTGGTGTCTTCATTTTCTTTTCCTCTTGTCCCAGCCCTGAGGGGAGCAGTGCTGTGTTCAGTCACATACTCCCCACCGTGACTAGCTGCCTCACCAAAGACCCAGAAGCCAATAAGCCAAAGGGTTTTTTTGGCTCACAGTTTGGGAGGTTTATTCTCTAGTCTAGGGACTTTAAAAAAAAAAAAAAAAAAAAAAAAAAAAAAAAACCCTTTTTCTTTATAAGTTTATTTATCTCAGGGGTATATGTTACAGTAATTTCAAGCTAATTCACAGCCTCTGGGGTCCCAGCTCTCTGGGGAAGAAGATTTGGGCAGGATCTTCCCCTTGCTTGAGGCCCCCTGCTCACCTGCTCTCCTGACCTCTCACCTCGGGCACGGCAGCCATAGGTGCCATCTTGCAGCATACAGGCCTCCTGGGCCTTACATTTCCAGGGCTGGCAGTGAATTTTGTTGTTCTTTTCACAGACACAGAACTCCTTGCAGCCTGGTTTGTACCACTGTTCCCCTAGCTGGAGAAAGAAAAGAAAGCAGCTTTTCCCAGGTCCAACACAAGAGCCCACTGCCACTCCAAGGGCTGGCCTACTCACGGGGCATTCCGTCTTTCAAAAGTTCTATGCTTAGCTGTAAAACTCTGGTGTTGGCTCAGGGATGGAATCGCTTGATCATTTATTTGCTCACTATTTCAGCTGAGCTGTCTGTGTATCGTGGGAGGTGTTAGGAATTCAGTAATGAACCAGATGGAAAATGTCTCTGTCCCGACAGAACTCACAATCCAACAGGGGACAATAAATGTAAGTCAACTCTTGGATACACATCTCCAATGTGCGTCCAAGTGGAACCACCAGGGCACCCAAAGATCACTTCTCACCATGGACACCAGCAATAAGCACCTGATAATGGGAATTCTGAGAGAAGTTTCCTGACTCTGCTTATCAGGAAGGCTTCAAGGAGGAGGGAGCATTTCAACAGGGCCTCAAGGGAGAGGAAGGGTCCCAACAGGCAGAGGCTGAGAAGTAGAGCAGGGTATAAAAGGAACTGGGAAAAGGTCAGAGCATGGCACGGGGTGCAGTTCTGTTGTAGAGTGCCTGCTTCTGCTCACAAAGGGCTGGATTCGATCTTCAGCACCAAGTGCGAGGGGGTGGGTGGCCACAGCAAGAGTTGGACTGGGAGCATTTGGGGGTCCAGCCTGGAGCGGGGCCATGGAGGATGGCCAGGTGAACATCAGATGGCAGAGGGTTATTCTGGAGACTGGTGTCATTGCCAGACCTCTGGTGAGAGCTGGGCACAGAGCCTAGTTCTCAGTGATGCTTCTGAGAAGAGTGAAACAGGTGTGCAGAGAAAGAGACACAGGCCCTTCTGCAGAGTGGGACCCTCCAGAGGAGACAAGATTTGAAAACAGCACAGGGGAGACACAGAACTACTCAGGATTTCAGAGGATGGAAAATCTGGGCAAAATGATCGGTAAAATGACAGCTGAGAGCGGCAGCAGGGATGATGGGAAGGGACAGAAGGAGGGTCTCAGACTCTTAAGAGGTATCATGGGAAAGAGAGGGCCATGATGTCATCCCAGCCTGTGTGGAAAGGACTAGAGGTGAAGAAAGAGAGGAACTTGGAGGGCTCCATGGTGCAGCTCAATGGCAGATCATATTCAAGGTCCTGGGTTTGATCCCCAGCACCACACACACACACAAAAGGAGATTAGATCAGGGTCAGAATTTCCCAAACCCCAGGCCTAAATCCCCTGCCCTCCTGTGTTCCCCTGCTTTCTCTCTCTGGCCTCTCACCCTGGCCCAGGGAGCAAGTGCCCCCTGGCTCCAGGGCTGAGAGGCCCACCCCAGACACTCACTTTGAAGTAGGTTCCTGAAGCATCAAGGCACCCACACTGGGATGGAGGGACACACTCGAGGCCACTGAGGATGAAGCCCGGGTTACACTCGCAGGCCTCCACACAGTGGTCTGGGCAGGTCTTGTCAGAGAATCCCGAATGGCAGGTGTCCGGGCATGGATCGGCACACAAAGAGTAACTGCTATTGGCTGGACAGATCAGGGCTGTGGAGGGAGAAGCTCAAGTAAGGAGACAGGTGAGACTGAGGCAGAAAAGGGAAGAATGTGCTTGGAAGTCCCCAGCTAGAAAGGCTCCTGCCAATCTTTAGTAGAGAGGCTTTAAAAAGGAGCCCACTGACTCCTAGGGCCTACAGGGCCAGCTGTCTGTGCTAAGATGTGGTCACCTGGATGTTACCTTGGACTTTCATGGAAGCATACTGAGCCACAAAAGAACAGCCTCATCCGTACTGCTGTGTAGACATGCCCCAGGCCAAGTCCAGGGGCTAGGTCAGCTCTAAAGCACCTTCCCAGAGAGCCCAGCCATCCCTGGAGCTGTAAGGCAGCTTGGTGCCCTTCTAGCTCAGGTCTGCCCATATCAGAGGACCTGGCCAGGCATGTGAACACCCCTGTACTTGCCCTGTGCAGCATCAGTAGTTACAAGGCTACTGTTGAGTTTGCAAGTGACTGTGATTATCTCAGGGATGCTCCCAACTCTGCCCATTTTCCTGACTTCAGGTGAAGTGGGAGGTTCAACGCATCCCAAGCCCATGGGAGTGGCCTCTCTGCATCTGCAGGGAGGCGTCCTCTCCCCAGCTTCCAGTCACAACTCACGGCAAAACTGGGGTTTCCTCCAGGGCTTCACGGCATAGCCAGCGTGCTGGCAGGCCGCAGTCATGAACGAAAGATGGATACAAAGCATGAGATGGAAGCCCTCGAAGTTGCACATGTCATTCACGCAGTTGTCAAAGAAGGAAGAGACCTTCACGTGAAGCTGGCACTCCCTGAGGAAAGAGCCCAGGTTAGAGGGGAGGAGGGAGTGGCATTTCCCAGCCTCCACCTTGGAGGACTTTGGTGCCCAGCAGCCCCGCCTGCCCTCCTCCATACTCAAACACTCCTTTGGAGCTGACAAGCTGGCCACAGAACTTGGACCCTGACATAGTGCTCTGCAAGGCTCGCCCACAAGTTGGGGTACGTGTCTCGATACCCTCGCACCTAAAAGAGACCCAGTCAAATGCTAAAGTCCATGGCTCACTTCCAATTGGGGCCCTATGCCATTTGTCAGCAAGGCTGTGCCCAAAGGAGGTGGGAAAATCTGGAGTCTCCAGGGAGAAAAAGAGAGAGGGGTCTCTCTATGTTGCCAAGTTTGGCTTTGAACTCCTGGATCCAAGCAATCCTCCCGCCTCCCGAGTAGCTGGGACTACAGGTGTGCGCCATCACACCTGGTTCTGGTTGGTTTTAAAAGGGCCCAAAGTGAGAGAGTGGGGAAGGAGAGCAGCCCATGGGCCCCCAGTGGGGTCTCCTCACTCCTGCTCGGTCTGCCAGCTGTTCCCCAGATCCTCATCGTCTTCAGCTGGCTCACCATCTGGCTTCAGGTTGTCATTGCTGCTGTCCCCGTCAAAGTTTCCACAGAAACCACAGAGTTTGCCTGAGAACACACTGTGGGGCCCAGGAGAGGGGGGAGCATGAATGGGGTGAAGGGGCCTCCGTCATTGGAGTGGAGGGGATAATGAGCTGCAGGCCCAGAGGAGAAGGCTCAAAGGGGATAGAGAAGGACCTACTCCTGACATGGGTGGCACACCAGGCACACGAGACCTGGAGCCAGCTGTGTGGTCTCCCTTCAGCCCCAACATCCGATCATGATTGACCTTACCAGCCCTACACCACTCCGGCTCGCTCTACGTGTGTGGGTCTAAAAAGTCTGTCTTTCCCTTGTCTGTCCATCTGGGGAGCCAAGAAGACAGCCCCAGAGCACGTGAGCAACTCCTCCTCTAGAACATTCCCAAGGCATTGTGTGTACATCCTGCCATTATTCCACTGTGCTGAAACCATTTCCTTCTGTCTCCCCGTCCAAGGGAAGGCCGACCACTTGAGCTAGGTGCTTCCTACCCTTTGGGAGGAACAGAAGTGACTGAGCGCTAGTGCTTGGAATGGAAAAAAGAGGGAGGTGGATGGAGGAGCCCTGGTCGGGAGAAGCCTCAGCTGCCTGGCGGGGATGCTCCCTCACCTGGACATAGTCACAAACAGCTGCTGGTGGCCGTCCCACTTTATAAGCAAACCAAATGCTGTTTTCACTTTCACAAACCGCCCACTTGGACGTATGATGACACCTTTAGAAGGTCTGACTGGGAGGGTGACTCGCTGACCCTTAACCTGGCAGAGGAAGGGGCAGAGAGACTGATCAGGGGGATCAAGGAAGACCCCAAGACTCCCGTATCCACAGCCACAAGGTATAACATCCTTCACAGCATCCTAACAACCTCTTCCACCACAGCGGCTTGGAGTCTCACCATCAGTGCCCACTGGGCTGGGGCTGACCAGGAGCAGGTCTTGGTCACATTTAGCTGCCCCAGCAGGGGTGGATGGGGCTCACCAGTGTTTGTCTGCCCTTGAGCAGGGTGATGGTAGTCTCAGACAGGATCACATGAACCTTGCTCAGGCAGGTCAGTCCTCTGGGTCCCCATTCCTCATTCTTGGCTAAGACTTTGAAGAATGTGTCTGGGTGGGAGAAGGGCTCATTCAGTAAACTATTCTTTCTTTTTTTTTTTTTTTTTTGCAGTGTTGGGGATTTGACCTAGGGCCTCACACATGCTAGGCAAGCAATTCTACTGCTGAGCTACACGCCAGCTCAGTAATAATATCTCAAGTGTGTGCCATGGATCGAAGCCTGGCACTGTGGGTAAAACACAGGCCCTGCAGTTTAGGAGAGGAGGCAGGACACAAGCAGGAGGGGGTGGATGTCTACCCTCCTCCAGAACAGCCTGCACCGCTGCATCTCCCCTTGTGTGTAGTGACACCCTCCAGGCTATCTGTGCACCTTCACTAGTCTCTTTAACAGTGATTGCTACTGTGTCACATGGGCCCTCAATAAGAGCTGGCTGAGGACACAACTGATATCTCAGACTGCATTTTCCCCAGAAGTCTGAGCCCTAGACTCCTGGCTTTGGAGGGGGAGGGGATGGTTTCCACCCTCACCTTAAGAGGACCTTGCTCCAGGATGGCCTCTTCCTTTCCTCTGCTCCCAGCCCTGTCCTGTCCCTCCTCTGTTCCCTGTCCTGCTGGCCACCACTGTGCCCCTCAGAGCCCCCTCCTCTGACCTCAGGGCCTCAGGACCTACTTGAGGAGTTTCGGCAGGGCTGAGTCAAGACATAGGTGCATTTGCCTGAGAAGTTGATGTGCCTCTCATCAAAGGTGACATAATGAGGGTCACCATAGACCATGCAGGTGGAAGTGCCTACAGAGGGGAGAAAGGAGGACCCAGGAAGCTGCTTCCACTGCCTAGCCAGGCTGGATCCCATACCCCAAGTCTCCCAGCTGGTGACACACCCCTGCTCCTCTGCTCCAAAGACAGCTTGGGATCTTGGTGTCATACTCCTTTCGAGAGCATGCAAGGAGGTACTCACCATAGGGGTGGCATCCATACTCGCCATCCTTCAGCTGGCACACTGTGTGTGATCCACACTCAGAGATATGGCACTCCATACGGCTGCCAGCAAGGCATTGGCAACGTTCTGTGCAGTTGGGGCTGAACCATTCTTGCCCAAACTGGGAGCAAGGGATCTAGAGTTACAGAGCCATAGTTCTTGAGGCCTCCACCTTCTCCTCTACCTTACCCAGGGAAGAGGGTGCTGCCCAATGTGCACACCTAAACTTGTTTGCACTCCCTTTTCCAACCACAGGACATTTGCATGTACTATTCTCCCATCCTAGAAGGCTCTTCCTTTCCCATCTTTCTCCTCCTTCTCCATCTTGTGTGTGTGTGTGTGTGTGTGTGTTTGTGGTGTGTGTGTGTGTGTGTGTGTGTGTGTAGCACTGGGGATTGAACTCAGGGGTGCTTAACCATTGAACTATATCCCCAGCCCTTTTATTTTTTATTTTGAGATAGGGGCCTGCTAAGTTGCTGAGACTGGCTTGAACTTGTGATCCTCCCAGCCTCCCAAGTGGCTGGAATTACAGGCATGGACCACTGTGTCGACCCTCCCTGTCTTTCTAATTCATTCTTCTACAACCAATAGAGTTCAGCTCAAGGACAGCTTTCTCAGAAGGACTGCCCAGACCCCCTAACAAGGTCATCCTCACATCTCTGGGGACCTTCCTTCCAAGGACTTCCCACAGTTGCACTTTTAGATTTCTTTTATGATTGATTATAAGTGTCCCAAGCAGGGATTATGTCTGTCTTTACACACCATCTTGACCCCAACATGTCACAATAGAAACTCTTGTTCAATCAGTACTTGCTGAGCCAGGCATGGTGGTGTATGCCTATGATCCCAGAAGCTCAGGAGGCTGAGACTGGAGGAGATCACAAGTTCAAAGCCGGCCTCAGCAACTTAGGAAGGCCCTAAGCAATGTAGTGAGACCCTGACTCAAAATAAAAAACGAACAAAAAAGGCTGGAGATGTAGCTCAGTGGGAAAGTGCCCATGGGTTAAATCTCCAGTACCAATAAATAAATAAATAAATAATTGCTGAGCGGAAGAGTCAACCAAGGCCCAATGTGTGCCCCTCTAAATCTGAGAGCATTAGAAGGACAAGGAGCTGCTGGGTGCAGTGGTGCCTGTCTATAATCCCAGCGGCTCGGTAGGCTGCGACAGGAGTATCACGAATCCAAAGCCAGCCTTAGCATGCTGAGGCTTGCTAAGCAACTCAGTGAGACCCTGTCTTTAAATAAAATACAAAATAGAACTGGAGGTGTGGCTCACTGGTTGAGTGCCCCCAAGTTTAATCTCTAGTACCAATAAAAAAAAGAAGACAGCCAAGGAGCTTGCCACATTCATGGTGACTCCATACCAGGTGGGTAGAAAGTACTAAATAATGGACATTTGCTGAATGCGTCTATGCCATCCCAGGACAGTGAAGAGACCCTTGATACTGATGGTCACAACGATCCTTCTGCCCAGGCTGTTGCTGAACCTAGACCTATCACCCACTTAGGGAGCCCCAGGAGACTGGTTAAAGGGGGCACAGGAGGAAGCAGTCCCTGAAGAGGGAAGTAGGAGCTCTGACGCCAAAGGGCAGAACACCTGCAGCTGAGGGGCAGCACCAGGTACTAACGAATAGCTTAATGCACTTAATTAATAGGCTGCATATGATATTTATCATAAATTGTTATAATAATAATGAACATTTACTAAGTAATTTGCATGTGTCAGGATCTAATTGCATCCTTACAACAATCCTATTTTGCACACTTTTATAGATATGGAAACAGGTTTAAAGAGGTAAAGAAATTTGCCCAAGGTCACTCAGTGAATGAACCCAGCCTGGGCACAAGCTCTGCTTGGCCTGGCTCTAGACCTGCCCCGTCACTCAGGCCACCAGGCACATGCTACTAAGCTCTGGATATATGGCCAGTCCACACTGACATATGCTATAGGTGTAACATATACACTGGATTTTGAAGATTTAGCATGAGGAAAAAAAAAACTAAAATTAACCATCTCATCAATTAGTCTCTTTTTTACCCTCAGTGTGGGAGTCAACATCAGGGTCTTGCACATGAAAGCATGTGCCCTACCATTAAGCCACACCCAGCCCTAGTAACTCTTTATTGATTAAACACTGAAATGATAATATTTGAAATTGAGTACAGTAAGCCCTCCATAGCTAGAGATTCACCTGCAGATTCAACTAGCAGAGGATGAAAGGTAATTTTTTAAAAAAATTGCATCTGTACTGAACATGTACCTTCTAGCAACTACTAAAACAATACTATTCACATAGCATTTATACTGCATCAGGTATTATAAATAACCCAGAGATGATTCAAACAGTCCAGGAGGATCTGTATATGTTGGTAAATGCTATGCCATTTATATAAGGCACTTGACTTGGGCAGATTTTGGGATTTTGGAGGATTGTTCTGGAACAAATCTCTCCTGGATTCCAAGGGAAGACTATAGATTATTGAAATGAATTTTACCAATTTCCTTGTGTTTTTTTTTTTTTTAATTTATTTAAAAAAATGTTTCCTTGTGCTTTTTTTCCTCCCAGTGGTGCTGGGGCTCAAACCCAGGGCCTTGTGTGTGCTGCCTCAGAGCTCTACCATCAGCCTCATCCCTTCCGCTTTCTTATCATGGCTATTAGGCAACCTAACATGACCCCCACGCCACTCCTACCAAACAGCTCTGGCCCACAGCCTGTTCCCTCTGGAGCTGTGCTCTATCCAATCTCCCCAGCAGACCATCAATTCAGGGAGGCAAAGAGAGTTAGTGACTTCTGTCTTTTGAGCTTACCAAGATTTCAGGATTTGCAAGTTTCTTTGGCAGAAGAGAATTCTAGAAATCTCTCCACATATTTTGGTTGTTGCTGGTTCGGTGCTGGGGATGGAGCCAGGGACCATGAGTGACTAGCTCATCAGCACAGATTAGCATCACGGTGTGCCAAAAGAGGCGCGTACCCCAGATATATGGTATGAACAGAGAGAATCATCAAAACACCACAGGCTGAGGGATGGGGGTAAAGGTCAGTGATGAAGCACTTGCGTCGCTTGAGCAAGGCCCTGAGTTTGATCACCAGCACCACAAACCAAAACAACAAGAACAAAACCCATGCTGAATGGAGGACTCTGTCACTGTGAAGCCACAGCTTTGAGCTTACCCCTGGGGACGATCCAAGTTCATCTCATCCCAGTGCACAAATGCAGTGAGGACCCAGGTGTTCCGCCATCAGTCTCCCTCAGGGGAACCAGCATCCCTGTGGACTTACCTTATAGTAGCTTTTGCCGTAGACACAATCACAGGAAGAGGCATTGATGCATTTGTTGTCATTAAACAAAAAACCAGGATTGCAGACACAGCCTGGCTGGCAGAGTATATTGCAGTTGGGTTTGGGGTTCTTGCAGGATGCAGGGCAGGCACAGGATTCATAGTGGGAATTTGGGGAGCACTTCACTAAAGGCAAAACATGATCTCATCAAACCTTCACTCTGGAGCTGTTCCCAGGGCCTTCCTGTCTCTCCCTCATCCCCAAACTCAAGTTCTCCTCTAAGAAGTAGGCCCATATTGTCCCTCCATCAAAAGGAATATGTAGCCCAACATGGATGGACCTGATGACATCGTACTCAGCAACAAAAGACAGATACAAAGGCTCACATAGGATTCCATTTGTCTGAAATGTCCAGGTCACGCAAATCCATGGTTACAGAAAGGAGATCAGTGTCATCAGGGACTGGGAAGAAGCAGGGAGGAGCTTATGGGGTTTCTTTCTGGGATTTAAAAAAAAAAAATGTCAATAAAGATGGAATACTGGGGGCTGGGGTTGTGGCTCAGTGGTACAGCGCTTGCCAGCACGTGTGAGGCCCTGGGTTGGATCCTCAGCACCACATAAAGAATAAACAAATGGGGCTGGGGTTGTGGCTCAGTGGTAGAGCGCTTGCCTCGCAAGTGTGAGGCCCTGGGATCAATCTTCAGCATCACATAAATAAATAATAAAAATAAAGATATTGTGTCCATCTACAACTAAAAAATATATTTAAAAAAAGAATAAATAAATGAAATAAAGGTATTATTTCCATTGCAACCAAAAAATTTTTAAAAGAAAGAATGGAATATTGGTTGCATAAGCTTATGAACATATGTTCCAACCATTAAATTAGAGACTTTAAAAGGGTGAGGGGCTGCGGATGCAGCTCAGTAGTAGGGCATATGCTTGGCATGTATGAAGCCCTAGGTTTGATTTCCAGCACCCAAAAAACTGCAGTGAGGACCCAGGTGTGCGGGTGGGGTGGGAAGGTGAGTTATATGGTATATGAACTCTCTCCATAAAACATAAGGTGGATAGGAAGAAAGCCTGGAGCTCATGCCCACCTGCCTCCACCCACTCCTGCCCCATGTCCCTCCAGCTCTGGGCAGTATTCTTCCAAAGTTGTCATCTTTGGAGGGACGGGACTGGGCCATCTTCCCATAAGAAGGCTGACTTCCCACTGGAAGAATTCCTCTCCCCGACTCTGTCCTACTCGCTGTCTCTTACTTTCAGCTCTTTGGCCCAGTTCTGTCCCCATATACCTTTGGTAGTTTTGGGGGTGGTGGTGGTGGTAGTGGTGGTGGTGGTGGTGGTGGTCATAGAGGTGGTGGTGGTAGTCGGGGAAGTGGTGCTCTTGTGAAAGTGTAGAGGCTTCACCAAGACTGTTGGCCCAGCGGGCAGGTCCGATGTACTAGGGCAGGATTCTTCAGTACAAGCTGAGGGCTTTTCTGTGGTTTTAGTGAGTTCCTCCACCGGGGTGGGGGTCTCCTCAGTGGCTTCGGGAAGTTCCTCTACGGTGGTCTCCTCCGTGGCTTCAGTGGGTTCCTCTGTGGTGGTGGTGGTGGTCTCCGGGGTGGTTTTGATGGGCTCCTCTGTGGTGGTAGTAGTGGTGGTGGTGGTGGTAGTGGTGGTGGTGGTGGTGGTGGTGGTCGTCGTCGTCTCCGGGGTGGTCTCAGTGGGTTCCTCTGTGGTGGTGGTAGTGGTCTCCGGGGTGGTTTCGATGGGTTCCTCTGTGGTAGTGATCTCCTCAGTGGTTTCAGCGGGTTCCTCTGTGGCCGAGGTGGTCTCCTCAAATTCAGTGGGTTCCTCTGTGGCAGTGGTGATTTCCTCAGTGGGTTCCTCCGTGGCGGTGGTGATCTCCTCGGTGATATCAGTGACTTGCTCTGTGGGGGTGGTTATCTCGATAGTGATGACAAAGGGTCTCATGGTGGAGGCAGTGAAGGTAGTGGAGGTAGTGGAGGTGGTAGAGGTGGTGGAGGTGGTGGAGGTGGTGGAGGTGGTAGGGGTAGTGGGGATAGTGGAGGTAGTGGGGATAGTGGAGGTAGTGGGGGTAGTAGGAGTAGTGAGGGTAGTGGTAGTAGAGGGGGTAGTGGTAGTAGTGGGGGCAGTGGTAGTAGTGGGGGTAGTGGTAGTAGTGGGGGTAGTGGGGGTAGTGGTAGTAGTGGGGGTAGTGGTAGTAGTGGGGGTAGTGGTTTCCTCAGTGGTTTCAGTGGGTTTCTCTGTGGTAGTGGTGGGTGCTTCTGTGGAGACACTGGTTTCAAATGATTCAGTTTGTGAACCTGGAGATGCAGTAGAAAGCCCTGCTGCTGTTGTGTCTACAAAGAAAAACAAATCCTTGGAATTCAGTCAAAATCATATCACCCACTTTTCACTCACAGCCAGCCGGAGTTGGTAGGCTCAAAGGACCCACCTCTCTTTCCATTCCCAACCCACAACTTCACTCACTTAACAAACACTCAACAAACAGCACTCCCCACATACACCTGCTTTGTGTCAGGTATGGGAAACACAAAAATGACGAGGAGGGGAAAGACCTGTCGAGTCTACAGGTCTTGCCTATAGGATCACTAGGGAAAGCGTTCTGGATGCTGCTCCAGAGATTCATCGCATCAAAGACACTTTCGCTCAAGCAAGCATCCTGACAGTACAGGGACAGTAGAGGTGGGAAGGACATAAAAACCCACATCCGCTATGTGAGTCCTAGGCACAAGAGGACTTGCATTTTACACAGCTCCTATAGAGGAGCCAGGGTGATCATGCCAGGGCCTAGCACCCTTCCTAGAGCCCAGGGTTTTGTCTTACCTCGACAAGAACCTTGACCGATCAAGATGAAACCCACAGCAACAATAAAAGCGGGGTTGCTACCCCGGATGGCCTCAAAAATCAGCTGAAGAGAGAAATGAAAAGACTCCATGGCAACTCAACAACTCTGCCAGGTGTGACCACTACCTGTTGGCACCCCAACGGTCCAACCTACCCAGGGCCTTGAATCCTTCATTCATCTCTTCTCTGCTCCCTTTCCACCTTCTCAGTCCCACACCTAGCCCTGAATCCTCTTACCACAGGCCATGCAGACACATACGGGGCCCACTCTCCATCTCTCACCTGCATGGGCTGCTGGTGTCCTGAAGAGATGGTGGTAGAAGCATTGAGCCAGCTAGGGCTCTGGGGCCCAACACAGTTCCACAGAGAAGAAGGGGAACTTCCAGCAGGGCTGCTCAGCAGGAGAATGAGTGTACTGCCCTCTCCAGGGCCATTCATGTGGTAAGAAAATTCCACGCAGATATCCCCGGGGGCACAGAAGGGCCGGCTGGTCAGTTTGACAGACTGCCCTGCTTTGGAGACCTTGTCCACCTCAAAGTAGATAAAATGATCCCCTGGGAAAAAGAGGGGAGCCAGCAAGATGAGACACCCGCACAACAGCAAGTCTATTTGCTATTTCTGGCTTTCTAAGTGGGCATCTGAGCAAGTAACCAAACACCTCACATGATGGCATTGTTTCCTACTGACTTTGGATTTCTAACTGGAGAATATGGGGGAAAAAAACAAAACCTGCAACCTAGACACCATAAATGTCCCCATCAATGCCTCGGCTGAGATATGAGATTGTCAATTTTGAAGGCTTAGACTTAATGAAGTGGGAAGACTCATTTTCTTAGGGAATTGCAGTAATCCTACAGCCATGAGAACCCTTAACTGTGTCTACTATCCTCTCTTCAGCTCTGGACCCATAACAGTTTCCCAATAAACACTGCTGGCTCCTCTTCACCACCTCCAATGTCCTCCATTAATTGCAGATTCAGCAATTCATTGAGTTGAGAGGTCCTCAATCTCCTCACCTTGATAAGAGAACTCACCCACAAGGCCTGTGATGTTGTTGAGAATAGTTCTACTTCCCCAGGACCACTGTCCGCCACTTTCTGGTTTATGGGTCCAGTCACAGAAGGGATGGGCTCTGTCTTCAAAGTTGCACTGAGGAAAGCTGTCTAGTAGGTCCAGAGGGAGGTTTGAGAAACTGGGGCAGTGCTCTCCATTGCTGTCCCTACCATCCCCAACTCCAGGGGGCCTCCCAGAGCCCTGCTCTCACCCCCACAGGGAGCAAGGCTGACTGCATCCACTGCTACCGCTGGCTCTGGGATCCTTCCAAACACACCCACCAGGGCAAACTGGAGAGAGAGAGAATGGGCCTGGAGTAAGTACACAGGACAAACCCTCAGCCCTCCAAAGCCCAATCTGATCCTTCTTTTGGGAGTGGCTGGGTACCAGGGATTGAACTCAGGGGCACTCGACCACTGAGCCACATCCCCAGCCCTATTTCGAATTTCATTTACAGACAGGGTCTCACTGAGTTGCTCAGCACATGGCTTTTGTTGAGGCTGGCTTTGAACTTGAGATCCTCCTGCCTCAGCCTCCCCAGCCTCTGGGATTACAGGCTTGTGCCACCAAACTTGGCTCCGGATCTGACCTTATTCCATTCAGAGACCCAGGGCCTCTGCTCCTGGTGCCTTGGGAGTACCTACCATGTGCAAAGATCTGACCCCATGATCCTCTGTACCTGTATCTGTCCCGGTCCTGTATAATTGAGAGAAGTAGGCTGCCAGTTGGGTCCAGGTTGTCCTGAAAAAAGAGTGTGTTTCCGGATGCTGCCTACAATGGAAAAATTGGTGAGAAAAGTGAGCTTAGAGGAGCTGAGGAATGACTTCAAACCTATACCCAGAAGGGTGAGTTGCAGAAGAAATATTTAAGCACGCTGCCCCAAATGTAAACAATTCTTCTCTCTCCCTCTCTATGTATCCATTTTTCTAGAATCCAGTGTCCTCATTTCCACTTCATGGAAAATCTCCCACATATCTTAGATTTCCCTAGACCCTGAGACATTCCTCCTCCCTTCCCGCTTATTTCCCCATCAACCCAACCCTGGGAGATGCTAGTGGAAATACAATGCATCCTCCACCCTCCCACTCCCCACCCCCACCCCTACCCCGCTAACCCAAGGTGGAAGCGTAGACCAGGAGGGCTGCTCCAGGAGACCGGTTCCGCAGGATATAGTAGAAAGAAAGGGTCAGACAGCCATTGGAGCGGCTCGGGGGACTCAGGAGGGAAGATTTCTGCCCCGGCCTTGCATTTTTGGGGTCCAGGAGCATGTAGAGGCCATCTATGAAAGAAAAGTCCTATAAAGTAGGGTGGCTGGAATTGAAGGGGGTATTACGCAGGGGTAGGACCCCACCTGAGATGGGGACCTGGTCCTAGGGAACCCCAACAGCCACCTAGAATCAGGCAGCGCTGAGGTGGGCGTACCCCAAGTCACGACTGGCTGAGGCCTTCCACCCTCCCTCCAGTGCTTGGACTAGATAAGGACGAGGGCGCCACGAGCATCCTCTCAGAAGCAGCCTCCGAAATCTAGTGCTTCGGATGCTGACCCCTCGAGCCCTCTTTTTACACAACCATTCGCACAAATTGTTAGAAGGGCCAGACCGACGCACGAGGGCACGCAGGTCCCCCGCCCCGCACCCGCTCCCTCAGGCAGCCAATCAGCCTGAACTTCGCTCCGTGACGTAACGAGTAGCCGGGAGAGGGACGGGGCTGCGGACGTGCCGACCGCGCATGCGTCCGTTCAGGTGCCGGCCTCCCTCTGCGTCCCCCTAGGTGAGCGCGGGCGGAGAAGGAGGCTAAAATAAGGGAACAAGCTAGAGAGGGACCGCAGAGAAGAGAATGGAAACAATTGGAAGGAAAGGGATGGGAAAACTGAGTGAGAGAGCGAGGAGACGTGAGAAATGGAAGAGAAGAAAGAGACGCCCGTCATCCATCCCAGCGGCTCAGGAAGACGAGGCGAGAGGATCCCAAGTTCAAAGGCAGCCTCAGCAATGTAGCGAGGTCCTAAGCAACTTGGACCCTGCCTTAATGTGGCTCAGGTGGAAGGAAGCAAGGAAGGGAGGGAGGGAAGGAAGGAAGAAATTTATATATCTATATATGTGATAGATAAAACTAAAAAATAGAGAAACTAAAAGAAAAACAGCGTTTGCTGAAACTGCTAGGCATGGGACACGATGCTGAGAGATGCAAAGGCGAGCTGGCAGAAAGGAATGGACGAGAGGCCTGAGAAGAAACAAGAAGTGGACTCTCAGAAAGGAAATGAGGGCCCGTGAGCTCTGTTGGACCTACAAAGCTGGGCCCTGAAGGCTTGGAAATGTGGGCTGTGTAGAGAAGATTGAGAGAGGAGATGAGAAGGGAGAGAGAGGGAAGGAGTGAACAGCAGGAAGAGGAAGGAAAACCCCAGGCAAGAGAACAGAGAGATGGTGGGAAAAGAAGCATGATGTAGCATTTGGTGGAAAAACAGGAAGACTGTATTGCCTGGATTCCTGCTAAATAAAACCCCCTAAATATCCTCCAAAGGCTACTCTTGCGGGTTCTCTTCAGTGGCTCCTTTTTTTTTTTAATTCAATCCTTTCTTTTGCTTTTTTAAATACTTTTTATTGTAGATAGACATATTACCTTTATTTTACTTTTATGTGGTACTGAGGATCAAACCCTGTGCCTCCCACGTGCTAGGCAGGTGCTCGACCACTGAGCTTCAGTCTCAGCCCTTCAGTGGCTTCTTAACAAAATGGTAGAGCATTTGTCTAGAGTGTGAGAGGTCCTGGGTTCCACCCCCAGCAGTACAAAAATAAATCAGATCAAGTCACACCGCTGCTCCAAATTCTGCAAAGCCCCCCTCCCATTCACACAAAATAGATGCCATAGTCCTGACAATGGCCTTCAAGGCTCCATATGATTTGCCTTTCCTATCATCTGAGCTAAGACTCTTCATTCTAGATCCATGGCTATACTTCAAATCCCTTCTTCCCCCTTGGCCTGGGATACCTCAGGGCCTTTGCATGGCAGGCTTCTCTGTCTGGAATGTTTTTCCACACTCCTAATATTTTCATGCTTCATTCCCTCAACTCAAGTGTGTTCAGCTGTGATCTGAAGGAGACCTATCCGGGTCACTCCAGTTAAAATTCACAACTTTCCTACCCCTGCACTTCCACAATCCCTTTCCCTTATTCAACTGATTTTTCCCAACGCACTTGTCACACCAAAACTTTGTTGTTTACTGTAATTTCCTTCTTTGTTTTGATATCTGTCTCCCTGTTCCTCACCAACACCACTCCCTGTCTGTTTTGCATACTGATTCTCAAAAGCCTAAGACACTGCTGGGCATGTTGTAGGTGCTCAGTAAATATCAAATGAAGGAAGGAAGGAAGGAAAGATGCCAAGAAAGGAGGTAAGGAGCAGGCTGTGTTGGGTCCACCAGGTGGAGCTAGTGGGAAAGCTGGGGGTGCTCAGAGCATGCTTCTTGAAACCTGAGCTGAAAAAGGCTTAAATCTGTTCTGGTTCACCTTCACAGACCCATGGCAGCTATTGTAGGGCGTGCAGAGGTCACTAGAGCCTGGAAAGCCCCGAGGATAAAAGCATGGCCAGTACTCACTCCCAGGACTGGAGAAATCATCATTAGGTCCCACGTCTGCCTGCCCCGATGACCCTTTCTTCTGTGTCCACTTGGCCCCAGAGGAAGATGGGATCCAGCTCCAGCCACAGAGATCATTCATAGTGTCAAAACTGCACATTTGCATCATGCATACTGAAGGCAGAGAAAGGAGGGGACAATGTAGCTTTTTCTGAAAGGAGAAGGAGGCAGCTCTGATAGGGATGTAGTCTGGAGCCAGAAAATTCTTGAGTTCCAGTCTCAGATCTATGATGAGCCGTGGCTGGCTTTCCAGCCAGAATTGGCCCCTTGCCTATGGGCCGCGTTCCTGACACAGGTAACTTGACCTGCCCAAGCCTCAGTTTTCTCATCTATAAACTGGGAATGACAGTGCCCCTCTGCTTCCTAGGGTCGTCAGATCATGAGCATGGGGCGTTTAGTCCAGTCCCTTTGCTTAATGAGTGTTGATTCCTTTCGCCCAGCTTCTGGAATTTTCCTTTCCTTGAATTTTCTCCCTTCCAGTCTCTAGGGTCAGTTTAGAAAGATCCATCTAATACTAGATGGATTGTGGTGGTAATGTCCAGGTTTTCTTGGAAGGGAGGGCTTTCTGAGATGCAGGACTTTCAGTGCTGAGACAGGGACAGCCCAGGGAAAGCCAGGCTGGTTGGTCACTCTAGACAAGGTATCCCCACAACTGCATGTTGGAAGAGCACCTTCCTTGGGGTATGGCTTCTTCAGGAATCAGAGGTGTGGGGTGAGGTAGCAGAAGGAAGCCAGTAGTCTTGACTCATGAGAAACCTGGGTGCTGAGCCAAAATAGATTTGCAGGAGCCAGGAAGAGAGAAGCATGTGAGAGGGAGGGAGAGGGACTCACCCCTATTGCAGGTTCCCCGATGGATAGCGAGGGCATCCAGGGAGATGTCCAAGTAGGGAGTGTTGCCCCTCATCCCCTCAAACGTCAGCTGCAGGATGGGAGACAAGGGAATCCCTGATTCTGTGAGGCCCCTGGCCAGGCCTCCTGTCCCTTTGCCTTTAGCTCCTGATTTTCCTGAATTCAGATGGCAGGGACCACACACCCCCTCCTTGCCCCAGCCCTCTGGGTCCTCCAATACCCCTGGCATCCCCTCCCCCCCCCCACAGATGGCCCTGGGGCTCTTCCCTCGGCCTTACCCAGCTGGGCAGGTTGAGTCCTGCGGGCACAGTGACGGAGGTAGGTATCCAGGAAAGGCTCTGGGTATTTGTGTGTTTCCAGAGCAATTTGGGGCGATTGTTCTGTTTGCCCATGAATAGCAGCAGTCGGAGCCAGGAGCCCCATGACAGCCCGAACATGTGGTAGGCGAAGCGAACACAGAACGGGCCTTGCTCCCATATGTCAGGGCTGCGCAGGCGGGCCACTCCACCCTGACGGAAGTTGTTGGAATCCATGTGCAGATAGTAGCCCTCTGGGGAGGCAGAGCCCAGGGTGCTGGAGCCTTTGGTCCCCAACACTGCCCTCCCACCCCTGCTCAGAGCCCAGGTGTGCCTGAGGCTTCAGCAGCACCCCCTCCCTTCATACACCTTGGCCTGTGCCCAGCTCCCTGCTGACCCCTGCCATCTGCCCTCCCTAAACCTGAGGCTTCCCACAGGCCCCTCACCTCCATTAGGGTACCCCCCAGGGGGCCCAGTGGTGCCAGATGGGGAGGGACCACTGGCTCGGATCCAGTCCCCATCATCGGTGAACTCTTGGGACCAGTCACAGAGGGGTTTGGAATTATCGTCAAAGTCACACTGGGAGATAATGGCTGGAAAGAAAGGGCTCCTGTGAGGCTTCAGAGAGGGCAGAGGGCAGAGGGCAGGGGCCAAGACCACAGACCCACCCTGGAAGATGGAGGTCAGCAGGGTCACTAAATTTAGAGAAGGCTGTCACTAAGATTGGGGGATCCAAAGCAGAGATTTGGGAGACAGATCTTTGGGGAGAAATTCAGGGCTGGGGAATGGAATGGGCCAGACAACAAGGTTGTCATCATAGGACTGAGATTGGAACTCAAGAATTCGGACTCCAGACTGCACCCCTTTCCTGAGCTGCCTCCCTTCAGAAAAAGCTCCATTGTCTCCTCCTTTCTCTGCCTCATAAACATGAGGCTCTGCCCCACTGTTCCCTCTGCCCTCTGTGGTCCAAGGGCCACCCTTTGCACATTGGTCCTATGTTTATGCCACCACCCTGCCCCAAGGATAACTAAAGGTGGCCACCCTGGGCTAGGGATTAGCATTCAGTCCTAGGGAGGGAGAGGAGGCCTGAGTCATCCGGGTTCCAACTCACATTTCTCCCTTGGGTTGAGAGCAGCAGGTTTCAAATCCTGGGGCTTCTGTGTCCTTGGGATTGGTTTGGAAAAAGCAAAAATATCACTCTTGTTATTCCGGAAAATTAGAAGACTCTGATTGAGAGTTCTCTGAGCAGTTATGGACAGACGATTTTTTTTTTTCTCTCTTTTTTACCCTGAGTATGTCAGCGTTCACACAGTCAGCGTGCATTGTCTTCTTCAGGATTTCAGGAAGGTCACCTTCAGCCTCTTCCCCTAAAGTTCTTCCCACTCTCCTAAAAAGCAGGCCTCCTCTACCTCCTCCCATCGCAGACCAGGTTTCCTGGGCGTGGGAATTCTCATGCAGTGTCTGGGTTTCATACTGGGGTCTCCTTCCTTTGGGTTGAGGTCTTTTTTTTTTTTTTTTTAGATAGCCCAAGTTTTTGCCCAGAGAGTAGAGATGCGTGGACCCCAGGTTGCTAGTGGGTAGTGGGTGATATCTTGCCAGCTACACCCGACTGAACATATTAATGGATGTTTATAAAAAAGATGTTCCCTGGTCCTTCCTCCTCATCTCACCAATTCCACAGAGAAGGCTCTTGCCCACATAGAACAGCCCTTTCTTTTCTTTGTTCAAGTTCATCCCACTTCCCCACCCCCACCACAAGCTCCAGGATACTACATCATCCTTTTTTTTTTTCTTTTTCTTTTTGGTACTAGGGATTGAATCCAGGGGTGCTTAAACACTGAGCCACATCTCCATCCCTTTTTATTTTATTTTTTTATTTTGAGATAGGATCTTGCTAAATTGCTTAGGATCTCACTAAGTTGCAGAGGCTGGCCTTGAATTTAGAATCCTCCTGCCCCAGCCTCCCTATCTGCTTATTTACAGGTGTGTGCCACCTCGCCCGGCAACATCCATCATTTCTTAGATGCCTCCTATTTGAAGTCTCACTTATCAGTTGGGCCTACTCTGAGCTTTGTCTGTTTTCCAAGGGTCTGACCTGCCTCTCCTCCTCTCCCAGCCTCAGTCTGTCTCCTTAGCTCTGTACCCTCCTTCATTTCTCCCCAATTCCAGGCTCTGGGGCTGAAGGATCAGTGCTCTACTGTTTGTAAGGTAACTTCTCCCCAGCCCATCAGGCTCCCTGCCTTCCTCCCAGGCCTCTGCCACCCCTTGGTACATCACCCACCTCTGAGCCCAGCTTACCAGATAGGGGCGGGCAAGGGAGCCTGGCCCCAGGCAGCCCCCACAAGCAGCACCAGAGTCCAAACTGGAGGAGCCATGAGGGACCTCAGAGGCGGCCCTCAGGGGAAAGGGAAAGGGTACGAGGAGACCAGGCCACTCTTACACTCCCCTGGCCCTGAAAAACAATCAATCCGAAAACGAGAGAAAGCCCTGAGAACTGAAAGCTCTCAGCTGAAATTAAAAACCCAATAGCAGAGTGATAAATCAAAATCAAGGGAAAGAAGAAAGAGAGAAGACAGACTTGGAGGGTGAATCTGGGAAGTCTATCATCCAATAAAAATAGTTCAAAGAGAACAAAGGAAGAGAAATTATTTTTAAAAACGGAAAAAACACCAAGACAATGTCCCGTCAGTGAAATACTCAAGTCCCTAGATTAAAAGG
The DNA here is from genome assembly GCF_047511675.1 of Marmota flaviventris. Taxonomy (NCBI): domain Eukaryota; kingdom Metazoa; phylum Chordata; class Mammalia; order Rodentia; family Sciuridae; genus Marmota; species Marmota flaviventris. The sequence continues at coordinate 30,156,996 of NC_092516.1, forward strand.
TGCCTAAGTAAGATGAATACAGAGACTCGGGGAGGTACATTGTGAAATTTCAGCGTATGGGGTGAAGGGAAGATCCAAAGCACTTTCAGCTAGAAAAGAACAGGTCACAGAATAAGGATCAGGAATCAGCATGGCATCAGGGCTTTTCAGTAGCAACCACGGATTCTAAAAGGCGGTTGGTTGAACATTGTCTGCAGAATTCCACAGAAGATCATTTGAAACCTAAAATTCTATAACTGGCATCAGTGGCGAAGGCCCCCAGAGGGTCCTGTAAAGGGAGAACGGAGAATGGCTGTGGGCAAAGAACCGAAGAAGATAATCACAGAAGAAATACAAACAGCCAACAGATATTTGAAAAGATGTCCTACTTCACAACCAGTAAGGGAAATGGTGAACAAAACTACCAACTGTGAAAAGGCCTGCTTCTGTTGTGGGAATAGGGGCAGGCTGGAGAGTTAAAAACCTACGACTGTCATACTGATAAAAATTTTAAAAATGGATAGTGTAGAGTATTGGACAGGGTGCAGGCAGACACAGGCAAAATATGGTGATGAGAAGCCCAGGTGTCAGTGGGCTAGGTTGGGTAGCTCAGTGAGAAGAGCATTTATTTGCCCAACACGTTCAAGACCTTGGGTTTGATCCCCACACTGCAAGAAAACAAACAAATGTGTATGTTGGTGAAAACTTCTTAGATGATAGTTTGACAATGACTATTAAACTTTAAAAATGTGCCTAACTTGGTTTGTGGGTTGTTTTTGTTTGTTGTTTGGTACCAGGGATTGAACCCAGGTGCACTTAACCACTGAGCCACATCCACAGCCCTTTAAAAATTTTGTTTTTATTTTTATTTTTTGGTCCCCGAGGATTGAACTCAGGTGTACTCAACCACTGAGTCACATCCCAGCCTTATTTTGTATTTTATTTAGAGACAGGATCTCACTGAGTTGCTTAGCGCCTTGCCGTTGCTGAGGCTGGCTTTGAACTCACAATCCTCCTGCCTCAGCCTCCTGAGCTGCTGGGATTACAGGCATGCACAGCCACATCCAGCTTGTTTATTGTTTTTGAGGCAGGGTCTTGCTATATTGTCCAGGTTGTAACAAACTTCTGGGTTCAAGTGATCCTCCTGCCTCAGCCGCCTGAGTAGATGGGCCTACAGGTGTGTGAAGATATGCTCTTTAAAATGTGTGCATATCTTTGACCCAACATTCCCATTTTAGGAATCTTCCCACAGAAGCACATGTACATTTGTGAAAACACGTACATACCTTAAAGATATTAACTGCAGCATTGTTTACAACGAGAAAAAAATATCATTAAGATGACTTCAGTGTTTATCAGTAGATATGTGACTGGTTCATATTAAGACATTATAATGCAGGTATTAAAAGGAAAGATGGGGCTGGGGTTGTGGCTCAGTGGTAAAGTGCTTGTCTCTCATGCATGAGGCACTGGGTTCGATATTAAGCACCATATAAATGTAAAAATAAAAATATTAAAAAAGGAAAGGTGTTCCTCAAAATATTGATATATGATAAAGAAATTCTTCTAGATATATAGTCAAAGAAACTGAAAGCAGAATCTGTAACAGATGTTTGCACATGTGTGTTTTTAGCCACATTAATTATAATAGCCAAAAGGTGGAAAGAATACAAGGGATCCAACAATAGATAAATGAATAAATTAAATGTGGTGTATACACACACACACACACACACACACTCAAACATAATTAGCCTTAAAAAGAAAAGGTAGAGGGGCTGGGGATGTGGCTCAAGCGGTAGCACACTCGCCTGGCATGTGCACAGCGCTGGGTTTGATCTTCAGCACCACATACAAATAAAGATGTTGTGTCCGCCGAAAAGTAAAAAAATAAATATTAAAAAATTCTCTCTCTCTCTCTCTCTCTCTCTCTCTCCCTCTCTCTCCCCCCCCCCAAAAAAAAAGAAGAAGAAGGAAAGGTAGAGCCAGGTGCAGTGGGGCACACCTATAGTCCCAGCGACTCTGGAGGCTGAGACAGGAGTATCTCAGTATCTCAAGTTCAAAGCCAGCCTCAGCAACTTGGTGAGGGCCTAACAACTTAGCAAGACCCTTTCTCAAAATAAAAAATTAAAAGGAAAAAAGGGCTGGGAATGAGGCTCAGTGGTTAAGCACCCCTGGGTATCAGGTACCCAAAAATAAATAAAAATGTGGACTAGGGTGTGGCTCAGGGTATGATAGAGTCCTTGCTAGGCCTGGATTCCATCCCCAGAGCTGAAAATCAACTAATTAATTAACAAATTAATTAATTAATTCTGACACATGTTATATATATAACATTGAGGACACTATGCTTATGAAATAAGGCAGCCCCCAAAGGCTAAACACTTACATGAGGTACCGAGAGTAGCCATATACATAGATATAGAAAATAGAATAACGGTTTCCAGGAACTGGAGTGTGGGGGGGAATTGTCGTTTGATGCATAGAGATGGGTTTTGCAAGATGAAAAATGACAGTGGTGGCCGCAGAACAATGTGAATGTCCTTAATACCATGCGACTGGTTAAGGTGCTAAATTTTATGTCATGTGTGTTTTGCCAAAATTCATAAATAATTTTTAAGAAACATCGCTTCATAATATTACTTGATAATATGATACTGTTTATTCAAGTCTATTCCTGACTTAAAAAAAAAGGAACATTAGCAAATCCATAGAGTCCTAAGGTATAAAGAGCACTTGGATGTGTTATTAAATGTAAGAGGAGAGTCACAGAAAAAAAAAAAAAATGTATGGAATAACCTCATGTAAAATCCCAAATCATTGTGTGGGCCTGTGTGTGTGTGTGTTTATATAATGCACAGTCATGCCCGATGCAAGGATCCTTCAAACAATGGTGGATAGCATATAGAATGGTGATCCTATAAGGTTATCACAGACCTGAGAAATTCCTGTCACCTAGTGATGGTGTAGCCATGGTAACGTCCTAATGCTTAACATAACACATTACCACACATTACCGTGATGCTGCTATAAATCTACTGCTCTGCAGTCATCAAAGTATAGTTGCTGGGATCACAGGTTTGAGTCACCACGCCCAGCTTGTACTCCTGCTTATTAAAACAAAAAACAAAAAGTTTCCCATTAAGAGTGTGCTGTGATGCCAGGGCCCACCTTCTACATCCTCTTTTCCATATCCCTGATTGCATCAAGAGGCCACATTGAGTGACCCATCTTGTGTAAATACACTTGGCAATGTTCCCACAGGAATTTGCCAAATGACGCAGGTCTCAGGACATGATTTGTTGTAAGTGCTGCTCGGCTGTAGGTAGGTAGAGGTGTAGAGGTGGGACCCAAAGTTCACACACGGAGCCACTGACAGTGGTCACCTCTAGGGAGGGGCTGGTGGATTTCCCACACCATGCCCACTCTTAGGCATTATGGGAGTCTCCATAGGAAGAATGTCTCCATCCACTCCCATATAACAGATTTAGGACATTATGAGAGACCTCCGTGAGAGCCATTTGAGGGGCCAGACTGGAAGGTTTGGATGGTGGGGGTGGAAGTTGAGGAGATTTCCTTGGGAGACCAGGGACACGTTTTGGAGCTGGTTGGAAAGGAGAAGTAACTGGGGAGCAAGTGTAGAAATGGGGACAAAGTGAGGACCTCTCAAGGCAGGAGTGACTGAAGCTTATGAGATGAGTCCAACAGCCAGAGAGGAGAAAAGGGTTTCTGAGAAAGTGCATGGAAGAGTCCAGAAATCAGAGCAAAAGGAACAAGAGGGCTCTTATTTTTTTTTTTTTTCGTACCAGGTATTGAACCCAGGAACACTTAACTACATCCCCAGCCCTTTTTAATTTTTTTTTTTAAATTTTGAGACAGGCAATTGCTTATTGCCTCACCAAGTTGTTGAGGGGGGCTTTGAACTTGAGATCCTCCTGCCTCAGCCTCCAGAGCCTCTGTGATTACAGGCATGTGCCACCTCACTCTACTGACAGAGGGCTCTTAACAGGAGTGGGGAGGGCTGGGCCAGGCAAGCCATGTTGCACATTTAGCCGCTTCTGTTTTATCTATGAAATAGGAAGAGGGTAGAGCAATCTCCACAGGCACAAAGGCCACAGTCCTGGCCGTCACATCCACTGGACTTCTCTCTGCCCTCCATTAGCCTGGTCCCCCCGGGTAGGCAGACAGACATATGAACAAGCAATTATCACACAGTGCTTTGGCAGGGAGCCATGGAAGGAACACATGACCCCAGTAGCTGGTAACAGGAAGGAAAGAAAACTAGTTAGGGTCAACTTTCCATAGTAGATGACAACCGAGGGGCTTTCTAAAGGACAAAGAGATGGTCATGGGGCAAAGAAGTGCATGACATTTTTGGAGAATGGCAAGAATAATCTGGGGGAAGGGGGTTGTGTGTGTGCGCACAGTGTACAAGCAGGACTGGGAGAAGGCTGTGCCCTGTCTGGAGGACCTTGAGCGCCATAGCTTTGAGGAGCAGTGAGCTCACTTGATCCCACCTGCATTTTCAAATGGCGGCCCTGGCAGGCAGCAGGATGGATCAGAGGGGCTGGCGGAGGAGGGGGAGTTGTGCAGATGGCTGCTAACAATCAAGGGTCAAGTTCAGGGAGTGCATCAAGAGCTTTCCAGGAGCCAGAAACAGCAGTTCTTTCGGAGTGACCTAACCCAAACTCTTCACTGCAAATATATTGTCCTCATTTTCTGTTTGGGGAACAGAGCTCCAGAGAAATTTCATCAATTACTCCCCGTCATTGTCAGAACATGATGCTGACTCCAAAGCCCCTGGTTACCATGCTGGCTTCTGCTGAGTCCCACAGTTCTGAGAGCTGTCCCTCTGGGGTTATCGGGGACATCCAAATGTCCATGGGGCATACACTCGAGCCAGAACTTTCCTGCCTTTTATTGGCTTCATAAATGGCATTTCTACTTTAGATTTCAGCCTGAGGGGCACTTATAGCTGCTTTGGAAAACCCAGTGAGGCTTGGGGGGTGTGGTTCAGTGATAAAGCATGAGCTTAGCATGCCCAGGGCCCTGGGTTCCATCTGGAGCACCAAAAACAAAACAAAACAAGCCCACTGATTCCTGGGGCACACACAGAGCTGGAGGCTGCAGGGTGGGGGTGGGCAGTGTGCTAAGCCATCATGAACCTAGATTTTATATATATATATATATATGTTGTAGATGGACACAATACTTTTATTTGATTTACTTTTTAATGTGGTGCTAAGGATTGAACCCAGCGCCTCACACGTGCTAGCAGAGCACTCTACCACTGAGCCACAACCCCAACCCATAATTTTTAAAAATTTTTATTTATTTATTTTGTGGTTGTAGATGAACAGAATGCTTTCATTTTATTTGTTATTTTTATGCAGTGTAAGGATGGAACCCAGTGCCTCACACATGCTAGGCAAGGGTTCTGCCCCTAAGCTATAGCCGTAGCCCCATGAACCCAGATTTCTGATACCCAACCCCCAGGTATTCCTGAGGCAGCCCCCCAACACTTGTAGCATCAAAGCTAGGCTCAGGGTGCTTGGTCTTTGCCTTGGAAAAGAGACAAAGATACTCGTTCTAGCCATTCCCCTGAGCTGTCAGGGAGGGGACTATATGGTCTTGTAGCCTGTGTCTAGTTTTGTGTGTGTGTTTTTTTTAATATCTTTATTTTATTTTTATGTGGTGCTGAAAATTGAACCCAGTGCCTCATGCATGCTAGGAGAGCACACTACCACTTGAGCCACATTCTCAGCCCCATGGGTTGTTTTTTTTTTTTTTTTTTTAATCGCTGTGACCACAGGACCTGACAAGAACAACAAAGAAGAGGGAAAGGTTATTATTCAGGGCTCATGGTTTCAGAGGTCTCAGTCCATGGATAGGTGACTCCATAGCTCTAGGCCTGAGGTGAGGCAGAACATTATGGCTGAAGCAGCTCAGGACTTGGCAACCAGGAAGCAGAAAGCAAGCTCCGTGCACCAGGGACAAAGTCTAAACCTCAAAGTCATGCCCCCTGTGACCTACTTCCTCCAGTCGAAACTTTCCTGCCCACAGTTACCACCCAGTTAATCTGGTTCCGTGGATGAATGCACTGATTAGATTAAGGGTCCCATAACCCAATCATTTCACCTCTGAAAAGTCCTGCATTGTTTTACACATGAGCTTTTGGCAGACACCACACCTAAACTATAATGATGAGGGCTGGGGATGTGGCTCAAGCGGTAGCGCGCTCGCCTGGCATGCGTGTGGCCTGGGTTCAATCCTCAGCACCACATACAAAGATGTTGTGTCCGCCATAAAAAAAATTACTAAAAAATAAATATTAAAAAAATTGTTTGAAAAAAAAATAAATAAATAAACTATAATGATGAGGAAAGTCAAAAAGACCCCTTCTGCCCCAGTGAGGTCTGAAAGCCACACCTGGAATGCCAATAGGGCCACACAGTAATCCAATCAGGAGCAGCACCCTCAACTTCCTTGGGTTCAAGCTGAGGATATAAAAGATGCCCATCTCAAGCCCCATCTACTCTCCCTCCATGCGAGAAAGTAGGTAGTCAACAGAAGGGACAAGGAAAGGAAATAGTTAACCCAGGGAAGAGCAGTAGAAGGTCATTGATCCACAGCCCCTCCAGGTTGAGCAATAAGTCCTCTGATGGCTGCTTTTGATGACCTCCTTTGGCACCACAGAGCTAGACGATCATAGCTTCCAATTTGCCAAGAGGTGGGGAGTGGGAGGTCAAGGAAGGACAGAAAGGTTAGAGGGTGACACACTGGCTTTGCATTTGGGGGAACCAGGAATGGGCAAGGTTCCAGAGACTGGCAGGCTTTAAAGCTTCATAGCTGCAGGAATACAGTGTGAGAGATGCTGAGAAGTAGAAAAGCCCTGGGAGTCACCTCCTAGCTCACTCAGGGGTATGAGAGATGACATAACATCCGGCCTTAGTGCCTTCATCCATAAGATACAGGTAAGGAGATAAAGTTAACACAGCCAACTTTTTTTTAAAATTAGGAATCTATAGACTTTGGGGGGGCATGTAATTTCCTTCTCTTCCCTTTCTTTTCCAAGAGGGCCCCATAAATTTGGAAATAGTTGTTATTCTGCTGCAAATAGTCCCTTCACAAATGTCACACTTTTATGATGGAATTTTAGTAGAATTAGCATTGACCAGCTTGAAATACTGTCGTTAATATTCAATTTAGATTCCAATGTCTGAAAAATCTCATTTAGCTAATGCAAAAATCACTATCTGTGGGGAGATGGGTAGACAGGGAAGTTCCAGTAAAAGCTAAGGTGACCAGGTACATCTGGTCATCCTAAAGCTTGGGCCAGAGAGGACCCATAGTCACAGGCTGGAGCTGAGATGGAGAGCTGGGAGGGAGGGAGAGGAGGGAAGGAGGCCTCTCTGCCCTTCCAGAGGGTGAGTGGGAGCCTGAGACAGGGGAGGAGCTGGTAGCAGAGATGGAGAGTCTAATGCCTCATTGACCATGATGGGTTCATCCATTCCATTCACCTCTCCTTTCCCCCTGCCTGGTGATCCTGGGCTTCAGCAGAAGATGAACCCTAGCTGGAGTCAGGGAATGCCTGGCCTCTGGTCCTGACCCTTCCTCTCAATGCCTTGCGACCTGGCCAAGACTTATAATTTCTGGCCTGGTCCCTCAGTGGAACCTATGCTTCAGTTTCTTCCTTTGCTAAATGGGGATCCTCTTCCATCCCTGCCCTCCTCATAGGGTTGGGAGAGCAAATGAGAGGAGGGCCGGGAAAACAACTTGTAAGTCACCAAGCTCACTCTACACAGAAGGTGACATCCTTAAACAATTAAAGGATGTGCAGACTCAGAACCACAGTGTGCTGGAGGCTCCTGATCCCAGCTGGTCTGGTCACTTACTTAGTGGAACCTGGTTTCCCCAGGTGACAGTATTTCTCTATTTCATGGAGTCATGATCTGACACATTTAATGCTGGCTCCTCCTCCTCTTCTTCCTCCTCCTCCTCCATCACAGTATAGAGAAAGCTCACTTTCCTGGCCTGCACCTTAGGAGACTCGGAAATCTGGTCACACCCTCCCGTGCCTCTCATCCGGGGCTCTGGACTCCACCAGGTTCTCCACTAACATGGCTCTGGACACCAAGGCGTCTGGAGACCCTGCCCCTCAACACTCAGTCACATACCAAGCTGTGTCTAAGTTAATGTGTTTCTGTGTCTTTTCTACCAGGGGACTGTCCAATCCAAGGACACTAGACTATGAGTGGCACGGGCTGAGTGTCATGTCATTTCCTAGTACTTAGGGCAAAGGTTTGGCAAAGAGTAGGCATTCCATAAACATGGAATGATGGATGGTGTTTTAACTGTCCCTAACACACTCCCCCACCACACCTGGCCCAGCAGTGGTCAGGAAGTTCAGGTTCAGTGGCCACTGTTTATTGTTATTGAGCTGGGGTCTCAACTGCTTTTTTTTTTTTTAATTGAAAGCAGTAAGACGTTTGAAGAGAAGTCAAGGAATAAGGTTAGTATCCCTGAATCCTGGGAAGAAAAAAGAGACAGTTACCCCATGGGACATCTGTACCTTAGGCAACAAATCAGGCTAAAAGGTAGCCAAGATTTTGAGGTTTTGAGTCCTAAATCTCATGTTCAGGGCCTAGCTGTCATATATTAGCTGAATTCCTCGGGCTTAAGAACAAGTCTCTTAGCTCCAATTTTATCAGTCTAAGAGAGAGATTTCTCCCTTACTGACTCAAATCAGTGGGGCAAGAATCAGATGTCACATGTGGAAGCCACAATACAAATTTGTATTGAAATGTGCAGAGCAGAGCCCTTTGTGGGTTTCTCTAACAGTTCTCAATATGGCCTGAAGAGGGCACTGTAGTCCAGGAGCTAGGTTGGCCACTGTGAAAGTTCTTTTGGGTCTGCTCCTTTGCAGACTCCTCCACCTCAACTTCCCCACCCTCCAGTCTCTCCCCCACCCCCACAAACTAGCAAACCCCCTCAAATTCCCCATCACGCCTGTAATTTTTTTCTGCTCCATATTGCCAAACATTCTCTTTTGCATATGTGCCAGAGCGCATACTGACTTCCCTATGTTTTGTTTTAAAAGCAGAAAGACTGGCCACCACATCTAGGATAATGGCTAACATTGGGGTCCCAGTACACTTTTGTGGCATTTTTGCTGGTGCCTGGGTGGTCCCTTCCAGGTGAAGCATTAACTTCTGGGAAGGAATCAAATTGTTGTCAGAGCAAGATCAAGAGTGAAGTTCAGGTTCCTTGGCTGTGTGTTCCATGACCACCATCCCAGGGGAGTAAGGGGGCAGGTCGGGATTATGTGGAAGGAAAATCAGATGCAGGAAGATGTTGGAGGGGGCGCAGGATTGGGATTCCTGTTTTCTTGGCCTCGGGCAAGTTACTTTACTCCACCTGTCAGTGAAGGTGGCTGCAGACACTTTCTTATAGGGTCTTGCAAGGGGTTACATAAGGGAGCCACTTGGAGTTGCACTTGTCACAGAGCAAGTGCATAGTAAGACAGCAGTCTGTGAAGGTGGTCCTATTGCACCTCTAGCCCCTCTGTGAATTGCAGGGCAGAGCCTTACTGCGACAATCCTAAGGCCAGGATTGGGCTGCTGGGTTTAGGGGGGTGGAGGCTTGTGTGCCAAGGTAGGAAGTTGATGCTTAGGGATGTGGCATGACCCAAAGGGGCCATGGAGGAAAAGTGGGAAATAGTAAGGGTCCAGGAGCCAGAGCTGGCAGCTGTCACTAGTCCCCAAAGGGGGTCCTCATCCTGGCTTGTTTCCTCCATGGCAGCCTGGTCTCACTAAAGGCTTGTCCTGGTGGGCTGGGCAGCTGCCCACTGAGGAACAGCCTTGAATGGGGCCTCCTTATTGACCAGCGTGGGCAGAGCTTGTGGCCTTAGGCCCAGTGGGGTCAAGAGGTCAGACAGGCCATGTGAGGCAGCACGTAGGATCCAACCCCCTGCACTCTGTTTTCCCATATCTGACGCCCTTCTGCCAAGATAGGAGCAGAGCCAGGGCAATAGAGGGTTCCTGGGGAAACAGAAAAGTCTAAGAGCCATGTTGGTGGTTTCAGCTCTTGCCAGTGAGATTGAAAAATACACAAAACTAGGACCCCTTCCCCCCCACCCCCCGCATGAGAGCCAGGAGCCAGCCCACATTCCATTGTCATAACTCTCATCACCCCTATTGTCCAATGGGCTCTTGCAGTCATCGGAGTCCCCATGAGACCTAGGAGATTCACAGCTGGCCACCTAAATTCTCCAGTCCTTCCTGTCCCTGCTTAGTAGGTGCGAAAAGAAGTATTGGCCTTCAAAGCTTATCTTGATGTCACAGTTCTGCAGGGCACCAAGTGAGTTTAGGTGTCTCCCCAACACAGCTCTGTCCCTGGGTTTGAAGCTGGTGTCTGAATTCTTCCTGCTCTGGGGCCTCAGGCTGCCCCTGTGACATTCTTGGATCTCAGAGTTAAGCTCTGGACAGTTCCTCTGGCCCCTAAGATGTCACCGCTGGCACTGGAGTGTCCGTGGGACAGGTTGGCACTGAAGTAACAGCCCCTTGAGGGGATTGGGTGTGGTGGAGGGGAGGCATGGCACAGGCAGAGGTGGCGAGCGAGCTGGTGGATGTGCCTGAGTGGAGGCACCTGGTCACCTGTCCCCCCTCCTGCAGGCCTCCCCTGTATACAGCTTCAGCTTTCCCCGGAGGAAATTGGAGTAAATTCTGAAGAGTTTGCACAAAGTATCGACAGTGAATGTCCGGAGTGGAGCAGAAGAGGCTGCATCTGGAGGCAAGACGGCTTCCCTCTGCCAGGAAAGAACAGGAGGTTACTGTAGTGCTGGGGACCCCAGATGGACATGGGATCAGGGACAGCATTGGTGGGGGGATGAGGAAGGCCCCCAGTATTTCTTGGCAGGATGTTTTCCCCAGCTTACAGAAAGAGCAAGGAGAAGTGTCCACACCCCCTTCTACACACCTGGACTCCCATCGCTCGGAGCAGGGAGGTGAGGCTGCGCAGGCCACTGACAGCTTTGTCCACGTGCAGTCGCAGAGTATCTGATGGCTGGGAGGAGTTGGCCAGCAGGGCCTGGCTCTGCAGAATGGCTTCTGAGAGCAGGGCCAGGCCTTGCCAGACTTCTACAGCCTGCTGCCCAACCTAGAGGGAACAGAGACTTGGAGTCAGGAGGCCCAAGTGACCTCTTGCCCCTCCCTCCCAGCAGCTCCATGCACCAAACAGAGCAAACAGAAAGTACGCAAGAAGGTGTGTTGGATACGAATAACAAATGAATGAGTGAACATATTCCTTTCTCCATTTCTTTTCTATTGTTTTCTCTTCCACCCCGTGAGGGTCTCAAAATGAGAGCCCCCTCAAGAAGGAGGAAAAGACAAACTCACCTCCTTTCTCCTCCAGGCATAGAAGTTAACCTTGGTGTCTGGGACGGTGATATTCTCACTCAGGCTGCAGCCATCTGCACAGCCCATCTGAAAAACATAGCCCTGGAGTCAGGACCCCCAAGGGCTCTGGTCCTGGGCCCCCAGGCCACAGGCCACTCTTGCTTTGCCCCTTACCTGGCTCCCAGATATACTTTGCGGACCATCAGTTTTTAATATTCTTATGGGGGTGGGACTGGAAGTGCCAGGAAGGAGACCCCTGAAGTCCTGAGAGTCAATTCTGTGGCATGTGCCAGGGAGGGGGCCTCACCGTGACATTCTCAGCCTCCTTGGCCTCCAGGATGTACCTCTCCAGGACTCTGCTGTCACAGATGAGGCGTGCAGGGGTGCCCAGGACTGGGAGACCCAGAGGAATTAACAGCAGGGACAGCAGGAGCGGCAGGGCGGGACATTCTGGAAGAGCCAGGCTGAGCGTGAGGCCGGGAGGGGAGGGGAGGGTGGGTTTGGAGGGGCAAGTTTGCTCATCCCGAGCCCCTGCGGCCAGCTAGTCCCTGCAGACCCCAGCCTCGCGGGCGCTCAGGCGCTGCCGGGCTTGCCTTCATTCAAACCCGCTGTGCCGGCACACCCCACCCCCCAGCGACCGGCATCCACTTCTCGGGCCAAACTTCAATCCCGGCGCGACAGAAGCTTCCCGCTCACAGAGCCCGGCTGTCGCTCCAGGACCAGGTATCCGCTGATCAACTGGCTCCCCGCCCACAGAGCAGCGCCTCTCTGCTCCCTGAATCTCCAAACCTTGTCCCGGGCTCCAGATTGGGCTTTTGCCATTCCCAGGGGCTCCCCAAGCCCTGCATGCACGTGGAGGCTGCCCCACCCCCTCCCCCTTCGCGGGTCCTTAGCAGGTCGCAGGTCCTTGAACCCAGCCACCTCCCGGCCAATAGCCCCAGAGGTAAATCCCTCCTCAAACAGGGGCCCGGGCGACAGCAGCTCCCCCTGCCCGCGAGTACTCACCGCGCACCCCCATCTCCGCGCCTGGCGGGGCCCCTCAGCGCCCAGGGGCTCGGCAGGCGCCCACGCCGGGAGCCCTCATCCCGAGAAGCTGGTGGGGCAGGGTCACCCCACGGGCTTGGAGGAGGGGGTCGTGTCCAGGGGGTGCAGGCACGTCGCGGCCGCCGAGCCCGGGGTCGAAGGAGAGCCGGCGCGGTGGTGGCCCTGGCCAGGGTCCGGGAGGACGGCACGACGCAGCGACCGGTCAGGGTTGGCCTGGGGACACTGCGGCTCCGGCCGGGGGTCGGGGTTGTTATCAGCATGTGTGCGTGCGCGGGTGGGGGTGGGGATGAGGCTGAGTGCGTGAGGGGTCGCCAGGGGTGTGGGCCACCCCCGGTCGGAGCAGGGGGCAGGACGCCTGGGTCGGGAGCTGCAGACGCACGTGCGGGCACGGATCTGCCCCCGCGACCCTGGGATCCGGCAGGGGAGCCAGCGGGGTGCGCACACGCAGGACTGACAGAATGCCTGGACCTGGGCGAGGAGGGCTGAATAGGGAAGGCTGGGCACCGGACACTGCCCCTGGGGGGCGTCCCAGTCTTGGTCCCGGGCTCAGAGCTTCCAAGAGCTGGGTTCCTGGGTTCTGGCAAAATAGTTGGATCTGAAAGACTGGAAACAACTGGGTGGCTTTCCCTCTCACAGTCCCAGGATGTGGTCTAAGGGTCGGTGTTGTCCATCTGAAGGGATGAATGGGAGTAGATGGAGCAAGGGTTGGAGATTTTTCTCCCCACACTCCTCACTTTCCAGTACCCTGAACCCCCCCCCCCCAAAAGTTAACTTTCAGGACACTCCTGCACTTTGACATCAGGGTTTGTGACCTGTGGTATACGTTAAACTCTGTGGCAAAATTCTTAAGAACCAGGAAGAGCTGATCCCAAGAGGTGATGGGAGTGGGATTTACAGGTCAGCTTTCATGGCTTCTGGAACCCCTGAGGCAAAGGGGCAAGTTCCCTAGAGCAGGAGTCCAAGGCTAGTTGGCCTCTGGAATCTTAGAAAGTGGCCTCATCCTTGAGCCTCTGTGTCCTCCTGAACTGTCAAATGGGTGTGATGAAAGTACCATCCTCACCTCTCTCGGAGGTCAGAAAGACAGCCAAGTCCTACAAACACAGGCATTATATCTGTTCTCTAACTCCCTACCAGGTCTCATGATATCAGATATCTCTTATGCATGCATTCAGTACCTACTTTGTGGCTTTGGGGGCTTTGTTTTGTTTTACAGTGCTGGAACTTGAACCCAGGGCCTCATGCATGCTAGGCAAGTGCCCTTCCACTGAGCCATATCCCCAGCCTACTTCCTGAAGTCATTTGCTACATACTTTGCAAGACAATAAGTGGTGTTGAGATGGAGTTTCTGACCTCCTGGAGTTTGCAGTGAGATAAGTTGGGTACACAGAGCAAGGTGTGCAGATCTGAGCTGGAAGAGGTTGGGAGAGGGGTGGACTCTCCTCCAGTTGGGGGATGTTAAGGCAGTCTGAAGGTGGAGGCAACTATGAGCTTAGCCTGGAAGAGTGAGGAGGGTTTCCATGGCAGATGCCAGGGGGAGGGGGAGACTGATTTGGCAAAGATGAGGGAGAGGCTAGTGTGCTGGGGGAGTGAGCAGGAGGGAGAGGTGGGACATTAGGCCAGAGTGAAGCCTGCGAGGAGTCAGGTTGTAAAGGGCCTTGAATGCCACTCTGAGGAATTTGGATTCTGTTTGAAAGAGTAGGAAACATTCATTCACTTATTGAAGAAATGTCTGTGGAGTTCATACACTGGTGGCCAGAAACCTGAGTCACAGCCATGAATGACCAGATAAGAATGCCTCCCCTGGGGCTGGGACTGTAGCTCAGTGGTAGAGCACTTGCCTAGGATGTGTGAGGCACTGGGTTCAAATCTCAGCACTGCATATAAATAAAATAAAGGTCTATTGACAACAACAACAAAAGTATTAAAAAAAAAAAAATGCCTGCCCTGGTGGAGCTGATGTTCTAATTGGGAGACAAGGAACACAAGTGAATACAAGATAAAGGATTTCAAATGACATCAAGAATTAAGGAGAGCTGGGTGCAGTGGTACACACCTATAATCCTAGTGGCTCAGGAGGCTGGGGCAGGAGGATCACAATTTTGAGGTCAGCGTCAGCACCTTTAAGCAACTAAGTTGCTTAAAGTCTCACTCAAAATAAAATATAAAAAGGGCTGGGGAGGTGGCTCAGGAACACCCCTGGGTTCAGTCCTGATTAAAAAAAAAAAAAAGAATTAAGGAGAAAAGGCCCAGAACGCAGAAAGGCAGGAGGGGGGTTCAGGAGGTTGCCATTGTCAATAAGCCACTCAGGAAGCCACATGGTGAAGGTGACCAGATGGAGGTGAAGGAGGGAGCCGTAAAGGTGTGTGAGGGAGAACATGATCCAAGAGGGGCATGGAAAGAGGAAAGGGGTATAGATGAGCGTCTGGCTGGTGGTATCGAGGGCCTGGCCCCTTCCCTCTGCTCACCTCCAGCCTGCTCTGGGCCCTCCCTGAACCTGCTGTCCTGGCTTGGCACTCAGAGCCCAGCTGTGCTCCCTTCCCAGGACCCAGCTGCAGGACACGCACATGCACACACGTCCACACTCATCTGCACGTGCGCCTTGTCCTGACCACACACCCCCAATAGACTCTGCTCTCCAGGGCCCCTGACTCCTGCGTCACTGTCCTGACCTAACTATGACGAGGGGGTCGGGGATAGTTGGGGGTGGGGGAGGACACAGTCTTGAGGAAAGGGTGGAGCCTTTTGAGCTGTGGGACCTGCCCCTCCTCTCACAGTGACTTGTCAAGATCCCTGGGTTCCTGCCCACCAGAAGGGAAGGGAGACAGGACAGGCCACCAGCCTTTAGGTGATGAAGCCTGCTAGACAGGGTGACCTGTCCCCTGGGATCTTTGGAGAGTTAGGATTGCAGCTTGGCAGGGAGTTGGGGGAGAGGCCTGTGGTCCTCCCCACACCCAATCTCAGTGCCATAGTAATCCTGCTGAAGGCAGAGGCTGGTCTGGGGTCCGAATACAACCCAGATGTACTTGGATACGCCTAGCAGGGTCCATTAATCTGTCCTCGGTGGCAGGGGACCTTGGGGAACAGGAAGAAAGTAAGAGGGTACCTGGAGCTCCCCCTCCAGTGCCTCCCATCTTGCCACCCAGTGCCCCTCCATCTGCCTGCTGTATTTCTCTGGTGTGGTGCTGACTCAGCCCTGGAGCCCTTAAGGGGGTCTCCTCCCTGACTTCCCCATCGACTCCCTACCTAACCCTACCCCGTTCACTTTCCCATTGAACAGCCCCCTTTGTGTGATTCCCTTGAGCAGTGCCTCCCCACTGCCTCGGAACTGAGGACCTCCCTGGCCTGTCACCCACCCAACTTCCCAGCACCTTCTCCCAATGCCCACTCCCACTCCCTCCATCCCCAGAGCTCACTCCAATGCTTGTGCCTCCTGCCCTTTCCTAATTGTGCCTTCCTCCTGGGTCACCTTCCCACACTATCTCCCCTTTTTCTTCAAATCACAAACCCAAGTTTCCCTCCTCTTCCCCATTCCCACAGCAGGAAGTTGTCTCCTTCCTCTACACTGCCATCATCTAGGTACAATCTCAGGTCTCTTGCTGTCAGAGCCACCAGGTCCATCTGTCAGTCTAGCACTGAAAACTCCAGGAGATATTTATTAAAAGTCTCTGCTGGGAGGGATACTCTCTCTAGACATGTCGCACAGGTGTCCTGGTACACAGAGAAGGAAGGGCAGTATATGGAAAGTCTCACACAACTTGGTTCCTGCCAAGTACCCGGGCTGTTTATGGGCCTTACTCTGCCGTGGGGAGCATTCCATGGGTATCTCCATGCCTGGCTCCTCAGCCAGAGAATGGGAGGAGTGAGCCATTTCTGGCCAGCTATCTTCCTGGGATCCTGGACTTGGGAAACCTCATCTCCTTTCTGAGTAGTCAGCCATGAAGCCCAGCTTGAAAGGGACAGTTGTGACAAAATGGTGGCTGAGGAGGAGTCAGGCTCTGTTCCACAGATTCCTCCTGGCAGCCAATTGAAATTGAAGATCCAAGTAAAAGCAAATTTACAACCCCCCTGAGCTGTCCTAAACCCCAGGCAGCACGGAGCCCCAGCTGCCTGGAGTCTGGCTGGGGAGAGGGGGGCCTCTGGGCCCCCCATCCTGCCTCCTTTCCAAGCAGTGGCTTCTTGGCTCAGGAATTCAGCCAGCCGGCCCAGAAGACCTTCTGTGCTGGGAAGTAGGGTGGCTGGGGTCCTGGGAGGGGGTGTGTGTGGCGGGGGGGGGGAGCTTCCTGGCCCTTGGGAACTGGGAAAGAAGCAAGAATGCTGGAGAAGGGGTTCCTGCTGGAGATTCAAGGCCGAGTCCTTTTCAAGGTTAGTTTGGAGAAACTGAGGCAAGGGATGCTTTTTTTGGTCATAAAGCAGCCAACAGAATCAGACCTCTAGGTTTCTGTTCTCAGCAAGCAGCTCTGTGAAGGGGCTCAGTGGCTGAAAGGGGCTGTCTGGTGAACATGAGAGCTGAATCGGTGACCTGAACTCTGCTACTGACTTGCCAGGCACCTATCTTGGCCAGGTGACCTTTTCTTGGAATGGAGATTCTGTAGAATGGAGATGGCAAAAATGATGGGCATTGCTTCCCAGGGCTGTGATGGACTAGAGGACATCTGGCATATGAATCAAGAACACAGCTATTATTACTCTTGTAGTCCTCGGTCGGTCTTCCTCTGGCATTGTCTACCGTTCCCTCCTGGGAGTTGGCACAGATTCTTGGCACCTTGCCTTTGGTACAGTAGCTGCCCTGACCATGCATCTTGCTGGAAAAAGGTCATCAAATAGAGGGGCCTTGACCACACTTCAGCAACTAGCACCTGGACACAGTTTTCACTCCCTGCAAAAGCTGTGGATGGATAAGGGGCAGATATCAAGACAGTTCAAAACTTGGTTTATTCAAAGCCTGGGGCCCACCAGGTATTTCTTGGGGAGACCCAGAGAAGCCCCAGTAACCTTGGTCTGAGTGAGACCTTTGGGCATACCCTAAACAAGCCCTGAAACATTACAAGATCACCTTCCCTGGTTATTTATGTCTTAAATTCCCCAAATACTTGAGTCCTTTCAGGCTCCCACAGCACCATAGACCTTCACATCTTGTCAGATTTCTGCAGAAAGTACCAGACCACATCTTAGGATTCTAGTTCTTAAGTATTGTGAAATATTCTCAAGCCCCTTCCTATATTACTAATCCTGTATCAGAAGATGGGACTGGTAAATGGTCCAAAGTAGCTTTTCTGTCTAAACAAAAACAAAATTAGAAAGTCTTAACTTTAAAAAAAGCACCACTGAGCCAGATGTTATTATCCAACGATAATCCCAGGTACTCAGGAGGCTGAAGCAGGAGCATCACAAGTTCAAGGCTGGCCTGGGCAACTTAATAGGACCCTGTCTTAAAATAAAAAATTAAATGGACTGGGGATGTAGCTCAGTGGTAGAGTACTTGCCTAGCATGTAGGAGGTCTTCAGTTCCACCCCAGAACTGCACACACAAAACCAAAAACGCATCTTGCAATTTAAATGGAAGAATTTTTTCCTACCACATAGACCTTTCCAGAGGTATGGTTATAATGACAAGTTTCATTTTGTTAACACAGAACTTAGTGACTTCATGAGGATTTTGCATGAAATCCACTGAGCTCTTGTTCCTATATAGGAATATAGTCCACACTCTACTTCAAGGAAGCTTATAGCAACCTTAGACATACGCTTCAACACCCAAACTTAGCAAATATGTTCCCAAATTGTTCATGGTTCACTAAGAACTAATGAACTATCAGAACTTGATGTTTGATCCCACAAGTATTCCCCTAATCTGATGTAAATAGCTCTTTGGCTTGTGTCTTAGTTCATAGCCAGCAAATAATTTTAGTTCTTTCAGGAAAGTGTATTTTTCTTGCAGCAAACAAGACTCACCGACTCTGAGTTGGAAGAGATCTAAGAGGTCCTGGGAAGGTGAAGGTCCACCCTCTGCTTGTGTATTTCCAGTGACAAGACATCTGATATCTCAGAGAATTAGAGGCTTGTTTCAGTGAAGCAGCAGGTATCCCCTGTGTACCCATCCATGCATCCATCTACCATTCATTCACCAGAAAAGCATTTCTTGAGGTTATCCCTCAGTTTTGTAACTAACTTCCTGATCACCTTACCTAGAGAACAAGGGACCAGTCACGAACAGGCTTTGTACAAAAATCAACATTTTCTTTCTTAATATTTATTTTTTAGTTTTAGGTGGACACAATATCTTTATTTTATTTTTATGTGGTGCTGAGAATTGAACCCAGTGCCCCATGCATGCTAGGCGAGTGCACCCCACTTGAGCCACATCCTCAGCCCCAACAATTTCTTATTATAAAAACAATATGTAATTTTTGAACAACAAGAAAACACAGTTAAACCGAAACCCAAACTAAAAAGTACCCATAATGCCATTAGAGAGATGGAGTTGTAAGCGGCCATTTTCATTCTTTTTTCTTGGGTCTTGCCCCAAATCTCTGTGTAACTGGACACCCTTTGCCCTGAGGAACTATGTTTGAACATACTTGTCCGACTCCTCCAGAGATTCAAGGGTTTATGAACATGACATTGTTCCCCCAACTTCTGACCAAGCACTAAGAACATACTTGGGACAAAGTGCTGGGCCTTCTTAGGAAGGTCATCAGCCAGTCTAAACCAGTTCCTGTGTCCTAAGGGCCTGGCCTTTCCCTTTCTATGCCTGGCACCATCAAAAGCCTGACAAAACTAATAGCCCAGACATCACCTCCCTTCCCTTCTCCCCAGTCTAAGATGCCTAAAACCATTTCTTAGCCAGATGGCTTCAATCCACTCGATAGTAGCCCCGTTGATTGAACCCTTACTATTACTAGGACAGTTCCAAGCAATTTGCAAATTACTTGTCTTTTTAAATCTGTCTTGCTTCCCACTGGACTTTACAGGACCAACATTTAATACCTCTTCTGGAAGGCATGGCGCCCAACACAGATCCCCACAAATAGCAGATGCTCAAAGATGCTATGGATGATATGCGAATGTCTACACCTCCTCCAAGATAAGCATTTGGAGTTGAATCTGATCTCCTGGAATCTGTTTCTGAATTGGGAGTTTATTTCCCATTCATTGTGGGGTCTGCACCGATTGAGTAAAAAGGATTGACACACTTGTGTCCTCCCACCTCCTCTGTTGGACTAAGCTAAGGTGGAGGTCAGAGAGCCAGTAGAGGGAACAGAGTTTGGGGCTGGCCTCTCTGCAGAGGTCCCTAAAGACACAAGGATTCTTTGCTCCACCCACTCTGCATGGACCCAACAGATGCATGAGCCTGGTTCACACCCACTACCTGCTCCCACTTTCTAAAGCCCACAGTCCCTCTTGCTTCAGTAGCAACATCTATGGGCTGGTTCCCCAGAGGCCACTGAGGAAAGCCCCACTGGCAAGCAGTAAGGAAACATGGAAGAGAAACAACAAATGGGCCAGGAGTGGGAGCTGCCAAAACAAACCAAGTGCAAAACGGCCGCCTGCCACCACCTCAGCTGGGCCCAGGCCAGGAGCGCAGACAAGAACACATACGTGCAGGGAGACACACAGGCCATTGAGTTCCTTGCAGGCTTCCCACTATGCTACTGGAACTACTGGGGGCTCCAGAGTAAGGGAGCCTTGCAGTCAAGGGTGATGGAGGGAGGAGGATGACAGAAATGTCAGTAGCCTCATCTCCACAGTGCCTCCTGCTTCTTAGGCTCCTTTTGTCCCTCCAGTTCCAGAACATGCCCTGCCTATTCATGAGTCCCCCTTGATTTCTCTGCCAGATTGCCCCTTCCCCTCTTTACTGCCTGTCAAACTCCTATTTATCCTTCAATACTAGGTCAAAGGTGAAGCCACTTTGGACCCCCAGAGGAAGTCAGCCTTTAGCATGTCTTCACTTTTATTACCATAGCAACTATTACTTCTTACACATCTTACTCATTCACAAATGTATGTGTGTCCACTTCCCCATTAAGTGCTGAAGTTCTTACAGGTATGGGCCATGCCATATACACAAGCCAGAGGAAGGGATTTCAATTAGGAGCCTGTAAGGCTTTCAGGTTCAAACCAAATTACCTTCATAGTAACTATGATAAAATTCAGTTACTAACCTTCCAAGGCTTTCAAACTCTTAAGACCTCAAACAATAGTCAATACCACAATTTATTTTATTTTTTTTAAAGAGAGAGTGAGAGAGAGGTAGAGAGAGAGAGAATTTCAATATTTATTTTTTAGTATTTAGCGGACACAACATCTTTGTTTGTATGTGGTGCTGAGAATCGAACCCGGGCCGCACGCATGCCAGGTGAGCGCGCTACCACTTGAGCCACATCCCCAGCCCAATACCACAATTTATAAATAACTAGTACACATGTATATACAATCATCTCTTGGTGTCTGAGTGGGATTGGTACCAGGACCCCAGTGAGAATACCAAAATCCAAGGATATTTAAGCCCCTTATATAAAATGGCACAGGATTTGCATAGAATTTGTCCACATCCTCTTGTATATTTTATTTTGGTACTGGGGATTGAACCCAGGGGCACCTTACCACTGAGCTACATTTCCAGCCCTTTTTGAGACAAGGTCTCCCTAAGTTGCTGAGGCTGACCTTGAGCTTGCAATCCTTTTTCATCTCTCAAATTGCTAAATTACAGGTATGTGCTACTGTGCCCTCATATGCATTTTAAATTACCTTTAGAGTACTTATAATTCCCAAGACAATGTAAATGTGTGTAAAAAGTTGATATATTATTCAGGAAATGACAAGAATAGACAGTCTATATATTTAATACACACTAACTTTTTAATATTTTCAATTGAATCCAAAGATGCAGAACTTGTGGATAAAGAAGGCTAACTACATGTACATATCTGATTGAAAAAGCTTCAGTAAAATAATACCAGTCAGGCACAGTGGCACACACCTATAAACTCAGCTACTCTGGTGACTAAGGCAGGAGGATTACAAGTTTGAAGATTGCATGAATTTAGCAAGAACATGTCTCAAAATAATTTTTTTTTAATTTTTAAAAAATAAATGGGAGCTGGGTGCCGTGGCACACGCCTGTAATCCCAGTGGCTTGGGAGGCTGAGGCAGGAGGATCTCGAGTTCAAAGCCAGCCTCAGCAAACTCACTGACACCTTGTCTCTAAATAAAATACAAAATAGAGCTAGGGATGTGGCTCAGTGATCCAATACCCCGAGTTCAATCCCCAGAGCCAAAAATAAATAAATTAAAAATAAACAGGAGTGCACACCTGTAATCCCAGCTAAGACAGGAGGATTGCAAGTTCAAGGTCAGCCTCAACAATTTAGTGAGACCCTATCTCAAAATAAAATGGTCTAGGGATGTGGCTCAGTGGCTAAGCATCCCTGGGGTCCATTCCTGCTACCAAAAAATAAAACCTGGCATGTAGCTCAGTAGTAGAGTGCCCGTGGACTCAATCCCTAGTACCCACCCACCCCCAAAACTAAATTGTATTTTTTTTAGCTTAGTTGCCTTTTAAAAACAAGGCTGTGACCCAGTATATTGATCTCAAGGTCCACAAACCTGTCACCATCACTTTGATAAACATTGCTTGAGATGACTCTGGTTTGATAAACCTGAAAGATCAGGTCATCCCATAAATACCCAAATGAGAAAACATGTATTACCTGTGTGCCCAGTAATTATTCAGGGGAGACTTATCTTTCTCACCAAACAACCTAGCCAGAAAGGCTTCAAAGGCTCTGGACTCCAGTTGCCCAGAAGCTACCTGGGCCCTGCAGAACCAGGAATTAAATCAGTCAAAACTGTCCATTCCTTCCATAGAGCCTGACATTAGGAGATTCCATTTGCTTCCATCATCCTTAAATCACCTTTCCTGTGCCTGGGAACCATTACCAGGGAGGAGTCTGGCAAATCTATAGGCATACAACAAGCCCAGCTGCATAGGCAGGCACGTGGCCTTTATCCATCCAGTCTTCCTCTGAGGGCATGAAAATGTTAAGGCGGACATCTAGATTGTTGGGCTTCTGTACCCACTAAACAGTTTGTTAAGGTTACATGTCATAATCTGTTCTGTAGGAAACATCTGGATTACCCTCCTGTACCTAAAAAACTTGTAAAGTTTACTCCTCTCCCTATTCAGGGACACACAGAATTGCACAGGGAAGAAGCAGTAGCAGTGAGCGGCAGGGCACCATCACAACTTGTAGTTTTTATTGTACAGGACAAGAAAGATCCACTGTTGGGGCCCAACAAGAGACAATACACCTCCCTGCCCTCAATTCAGAGTCCTTGAGCTGAGGGAACAGGCCTTTCTTTTGGCACCAGAGACTGAAACCAGGGGTGCTTAACCACTGAGCCACATCTCATCCCTTTTTCTTTTGATAGGGGCCTAAGTAGGTGAGGCTGGCTTTGAACTTTGAATCCTCCTGCCTCAGCCTCCCGAGTCTCTGGGATGAGTGTTCTACCACCCCGGCTTAACAGGTCTGTTCTCAGAGTTCTGGCAGTCATCAGTGAAAGAGCCAAGTCAAGACAGCCACATCCGGGCCTACCTGAGGTGATGGGGGAAGGGGGAGGTAATAAGGGGGGCAGCTTCATTTCGATTACTTGGGCGTGACCCTGAAGACTCGGATGTGGATGGCCGAGTTGTTGCGGATTCGGGTCAGTGGCTCTCTGGTGTCAGTTTCTGGTTCCAGTTCATCCACAAGCTCCACAGTAGAGGTATTGGCAGCCACCTGCAAGGACCCGAAGCTGCCTGCCTGCAACTGCAGGGCAATGTTGATGGCGCGGTTGATGGCCAGTCCCAAGCCATGAATGTAGATCTCAGTGCATGCATTCTGACCCCGTGTCCCTCCGTCCAGAAGCTTCTGGCAGCGGGCCAGCTGGGCCTTAAAGTCAGTCTTCATGTTGACATAAATGTCATTGGGCCTCCGGGGCAGGCGGTGGGGAAGCCTTTTCCGAAGGGTGTACTCCACCGGGTCCAGCTCAGCGTCGACTGCCCCGCGGGGCTCTCGGTTTTCAGCCATGCTGTGCACCCTGGCATGGGAAAGGGACAAGATGGGAGAGTCACAAGCTACTCCGGGTATTTTCCCATCTCGCTTCCCGTACAAAAGGTGTACCCGGGAGGGGGCACGGTTGACGCCCCTCTTCCCTTCCAGCCTCTCTCCCCAACTCCGGTTCTTATTTGTTCGTCGAGTCTTCCCCAACCTCACGCACCTCCACCGCCTCCTCCGCCAGCTCTACCGCGCCTACCCTCTGCGCTCCACAGTGCCTTCCGGGCGCGCGGCCCGCTCCGCCAGCCCACTCAAGGGTATGCGGAGCAACCCAAATAGAGGCTGCGATCCGCGACCTTCAGTCGCGGAAAGGATAGGAAGGCGGCGCGCAACACGCACGCCAGACCCCAGCCCAAAAAAGGGTGGCGAACTGCGCCCCTGCGCCCAGCCGTCCGCGAATTGCCTTCCCGGCCTCCGTTCTCCCCGCCCCTTTCCTGAGCGCTCGCGCGAGTGCGCGAGGAGTTTGAGCACCGCGAGGCTTCCGGGCGTGACGGGATCTACACGTGTACGCCGGGGGCGGGGCGGGCGGTGGGGGGAGGGGCCAGGAGGTGCGGGGCGGGGCTCCTTCGGTCAATCCCGGGTTCCGTGCCGCGGAAGGGGTCTAGAAGTGGGGCGAGAGCAGCAGTTAGCTATCCCAGGGGCCTGAGCAGGGGATTCTGAGTAGACAGCTGGCGAGTTCAGAAGAACGTGATCGCGAAGGTCAGCAGAGGTGTGGGTAGATGTAGACAGCTGACCTCTCGCCCAAGGTCCCTGTAGCCCAAGGATCGAAGGGGGATTTAGTAAAGGCCGGGTCCCCACCTTGCCCGAGGAAAGAGCCCGGGGATACCCCTGTAGCTCACGGAACCGATCTTTCTCTCCTGAGTGCGGGGCCACACGCTCTGCGCCCAGCCTTAAGAGCTTCTCACCCACACCTCTGCTAGCTCCCCCAGCTTTTCGGCCGCTAGCGGAAACCCCAGAGCAGAGACGTACCGCCCCCTGGCGGGGAGGGCTGGGGTTCGCAGCTCCCCAAGCCTGTGAGGACTGCCCTTTGTTCAAGATTGGTTTAGCTTCTGGACAGTTCCCTTGGAAAAGACTTAGACCTCACTGGGGACCTTGAACAATTGGGCTTTGGCTTCCCCATCACTCAAATAGGGATGCTAATTGAGTTGTTAAACCCATTGTCTTCTTGTAAATTGTTAAGTGTGCAGTGAGTTGGCTTGTTTATGCTCTCCAGACTCTTCTCTAGTTGCCATGGGCGGGGTCTGACTTTCTGAACCAAAGGTTGGAAAGAGAACTTAGCCCCACATCATCTAGATCCTGCAGCTTTCTTCTTTAGCTTCAGATTCTTTGATTAACCACAAGTGTGGGGGCTTTATGTTAAAATGGAATATAAGACAGTAAAGATACCAATTCCTTCCAAATTGATCTATAGTTTTATGACAATCTCAGCAAGAATTTTTGTAGATATAGAGAAGTTTATTTTAAAACTGATATAGAAAAGCAAATGAAGTAGATTAGCCAAAATAATTTTGAAAACGTTGTTGGAATCATGCCATAGAATTTTGACTATTTAAGTGTAATAATGAAGAAAGTGTGGTACTGGCAGAGGGATAGACACAAAAATCAATATAGTAGAATAGAGAATCCAGAAATAATACAGCCAATTTATTTTCAACAATGATGCAAAGGCATTTCAGTGGAGAAAGGATGGTCCTCAACAAGTGGTGTTGAAACAACTGGAGAAATAGGCAGAGAAATGAACCTCAGTAATACAAAATCAATGGTAGATCTAAATGTAAACCATGAAACTATAAAACCTTTAGATGGATTCCACCTCTTGGGTCCCCTTCTTCCTCTGGGAGAAGTCTTTTCTGCTGTCCTTTAATAAACTTCTAATTTCTACTCTGACCTTGCCTCGGTGTGCTTCTTTGGTGTTATTCTTCAACATTGGGGAAGCAAGGACTCGTCACGGGCCAACAGGGGTAACATATTGGAGGCCCCAGACCGAGATTCTACACCTACACTGAGGTAAGCCCTCTCCACGCACCCCATGTCTGTTTGAGGTGCATCTTTCTCTCTCTTTCTGGAGGGTAAGGTGGGCACCCGATGGCTACTTAAATGCAATTAGTGCAGCCGCCATTCCACCTCTTGGGTCCCCTTCTTCCTCCGGGAGAAGTCTTTTCTGCTGTCCTTTAATAAACTTCTAATTTCTACTCTGAAAAAATAAATAAATAAATAAAATGAAACTTTAGATGAAGACAGGGGAAAAGTCTTCCTGAAATAGGATCAGGTGAAGAGTTGTTAGACATGATTCCAAAAGCACAATCTATAAAAGAAAAATTGATAACTGAACTTTTGTCAAAATGTCAAAATTTTTGCTCTGAAAATAAACCACAGACTAGGAGAATATACTTGTGAGTCACATGTCCAAAAATCCAGGATATGTAAAGAACTCTGAACTCAAGATTTAGAAAATAGAGCTGGGTGGCAGTGTGCTTGCCTGCACATGTGAGGTGCTGGGTTTGATCCCCAGCACCACATAAAAATAAATAAATAAAGGTTTTGTGTACATCTACATTTAAAAATATTTTTTTTACAAAAAAGAGAAAATAACCAGGTACAGTGGTGCACACCTGTAATCCCAGAAGCTTAGGAGGCTAAGACAGGAAGATCTTGAGTTCATAGCCAGCCTTAGCAAAATCGAGGTGCTAAGCAACTCAGTGAGATCCTATCTCTAAATAGAATACAAAATAGGGCTGGGCATATGGTTCACTGGTCGAGTGCCCCTGAGTTCAATTCTCGGTACCTCCAAAAAATGTTAGAAAATAAACAACTCAATAATAAAATAGGCAAAAGTCTTGGACACTTCAGCAAAAAAAAAAAAAAAAAAAAAAAGGGTATAAGGACATCAGAAGATGTTCAACATCATTAGCCATTAAGGAAATGCACATTAAAACCATGAGGAGGGCTGGGTTGTAGCTCAGTGGTACAGTGCTTGCCTAGCCTGTGTGAGGCACTGGGTTGGATCCTCAGTACCACATAAAAATAAATAAAGTTGTCTATCTACAACTTTTTAGTTGTCTATCTACAACTAAAAAAATGTTTAAGAAAACATGATGAGGGCTGGGGGTTGTGGCTCAGTGGTAAAGAGCTTGCCTAGCACATGTGAAGCACTGGGTTCAATTCTCAGTACCACATTAAAAAAAATAAATAGAATGAAAACTTATTTTAAAACATGATCAAATGCCATTTACATATTAGAATGGCTAAAATACAAAATCCTGACAATATTAAGTGTGGATGAGAATGCAGAGAAATTGGATCTCTCATACACTGCTTGTGGAAATGTAAAATGGTAGAATCATTCTAGAAATAGTTTGGCAGTTTCTTCTAAAAATAAACATCACATGACCAAGCAAGAGCACTTGGGGGCATTAAAAAACCTGTACACTATTGTGCATAGCAGTTCCATTTATAATAAATTTCCCAAGTTGGAAACAATCCAGATGTCTTTCAACTGATGAATGGTAAAATAAGCTACAGTACATCCATACCACAGAATACAACAAAGCAAAAAGGATTGGATCAAAGCAACCTGTCAAGCCATTAAAATACTGTGTATATTATATAATACTCTGGTAAGCAGCTCCTATTTTGGTGTGAAAGACAATATGAGCAAGATGTGTGAATTGTGCTAAGGGAGTGGGGGTAAGTATAGGATTTGTTAAACCCCTGGGAAGGAAGAGCCAATATGATCTTGAGGGTGCCAAGGTTTTCCAGAGGAAGAACAAGTAAGCTGAGACAGGGATGTCTAGCAGTGGGGCCCATATTCTGTTAGAATGGACAAGTTTTGCAGGACTAAACCCTGGGAGGTTGGGGAGAAGTGGAAGAACCAGCAAAGGCCTGAGAAGTAACAACTGGTGAGGCAGGAGGGAAACCAAGGGAGTGTAGTGTCCCAGAAAGCAGCTGAAGAAACCCTATCTGGAAAAGGGGGTGACCAGCTGTGTCATAGGCTGCTGACAGGTCATATAAGATAATGGAATTTCGCAATGTAGAAGTTAACTTGTGACTTGACTGAAGTTATATTTGGTCAATCAAAGAACTTAGCTCCTGGCAAAAAGTAATTATGAATGCAATAAATTAATTTTAAGGCTCATTAAAGTGATAACTGATAATAAGCAGTGTATGAGCTATCCTACATGACTAAGTTCATGTATCTTTTCTTAATATTTAAAATCTGTTTTGAGACCTCTTTTATCCCAACTAACCATCATAACCAAATCTGTTTGTTCAGTTCGTATGCTTGCACATTTAAAGACCAAGACATTTTACAGCACAGCACCTGAGTAAACAAAAATATTTTAGGCCCAAGTGATTTCTTTGAAAAATTTTCTGTAATTTTGTATGGAAGACTCATGGTTTTGATTTGTTTCCTTTTTCAGAATGGAAGATTATCCCCTTCAATTTCCTCAGCGTTATCAGAATCAGTGGTCCCATTTTAGAGTTGAGGAGATTACTGGTCACAATGTTAATGTCACACACTGGTACCCAGGAAACCCAGGACCATTCCTCCAGTCTTCCATCTTAGGAGTCAGGGTGCTCTCCCAGACATGCTATTTCTACAGTGGGTCCTAATCTCCAATCAAAAACAGGATTGGGTTAGGGTTGTGGTTCAGTAGTAGAGTGATTGCCTAGCATGTGAAAGGCACTGGGTTTGATCCTTAGCACTGAATGTAAATAAATAAATGTATAAAATAAAGATCCATCAACAACTAATAAAAATATTGTTTTAAAAAATAAGCCTGGGCTGGGCACAATGGAACACTGTATACCCCAGTAACTCAGGAGGGTGAGGCAGGAGAATCACAAGAGTAAGGCCAGCCTGGGCAACTTAGCAAGATCCTACTCAAAATAAGAAATAGCTGAGTGTGGTGCCACATGCCTGTAATCCCAACAACTCAGGAGGATGAGGCAGGAGAATCACAAGTTCAAGACCAGCCTCAGCCATTTAGCAATGCCCTAAGCAACTTAGTGAAACCTTGTTAAAAAATAAAAAAAACTGGGGCTGGGGTTGTGGCTCAGTGTTACAGTGCTTGCCTAGCATATGTGAGGCACTAGGTTCGATTCTCAGCACCATATATAAACAAATAAATGAATAAAGGTCCATCAATTACTAATAAAAATTAAAAAAAAAAAAAAACTGGGGATTTCGCTCAGTGGTAAAGCATTCCTAGGTCCAATTCCCAGTACCAAAAAAAAAAGAAAAATAAAAAAGAGCTGAGAATGTAGCTCAGTGGTAGAGCACCCCTGGATTCAATTCCCAGTACCAGAAAAGAGAATAAAAAAAAAAAAAGGAAAGAAAGAAAAAAACCCAAAGTGATTAGCATTTCTGTAGAAATCTATAGGCTGGGGGTGGAGCTCAGTGGTAGAGCACTTACTTGCCTAGCACCTGAACTTCATCATGGCAAAAAAAAAAAAAAAAAAAAAGACCCTAACAGTGGCAACCCAGGCTTTCAACTAGTACCTCAGTGGTTTTACTAGTTTCAATTTCACTTCTTCTCTTCTGGGTATCTTCCATGAGCTTGGACCACCCACTATTCCCAAGCCTACACCCACTTTTCCTAAACCCACCCAACACACCTGCCCTTCCCTTCAGCTCAGCACAAGCCACACTCTGGCTCCACCACACAGAGGTTCCCCTTTTTTTCCTATCGTTTCTCTACCGTAATTAACTCACAATCTCACATTTGCTTATGAATTATTAAAACATGCTAACTTCATTTGATCTAAAGGTTAGGCTCCTGGTTACCTCAACCCCAATCAGAAAAATTAAAGGAAACAACAAAAACTTTTTTAAAAAAACAGCTGTCATGAGCTTACAAGCTTTATCCTGGGAGAAGATTAAAGTTTGGATTTTTTTTTTTTTTTTAAGCCATGCTGGGGCTGGGAAGCCAGGGCCTCATGCGTTCTAGGCAGGCCCTCTACCACTAAGCTGTACCCGCAGCTCACATTTTCAAACAGTGTTAATAGTCTTGAATACTACGTTTCCGGAACCCTGTGCAACCAGGAGCACCTATGAGCTGGTATTTGTGGTGGTCCTGACCTCTGCCCATATTACATGCAAAGAGTAGTTCACTAAACTTGCTCAGAGCCAGTTAGTATTGGATGGAACAGCGCACCGACCTTTTTCCCTTAACCACTGCCATTTTCCAGCCGGTGAGGAAGGAACTTAACACCTGAAGCAGGAACCCTGGCTGCCATGAACGTCAAGGGGCTGTAAAAATACACACTCGGGAACTACAAGTGCAGATACATCTTGACAGTCCCGCGTGCAGAACAAAGGGTCTTCTAGGTCGCCCCTTGAGGTCTGCACTCTCCTGTGGCTAATTCCAGCTGGCCAAGCGACCTTTCCCCCGCTTTACGCCTTGAGAGGGATCACATTGTGTTGGACAGGGGCTGGTTTAGAAAGCGGGGAAGGGGCGTATGCACACACAACTTCTGCGTTTTTAAAAAGTTGAGCGCGCCTCGGGAAAGTCATTACTGAAAGACCCCGTTTTTAAACAAAGCGGGCCTCGGTCTACATCTCGCATTTGCAAAGTGGGCTTGCCGCCTCTCGAAGCCTTTCACATTCACTTATTTTAATTATCAACAGCACTCCGTGAAGGAGTGGCACGAGGCCCGGAGTGGGGCGCAGAGCAGCCTTACACCCTCCAGAAGGAGAAACTGAGGCTCCTCCACACCTCACTCTCGCCCGAGCCCGACGGACACCGCAGGTCCGGCCGCCTCGCGCCGCTTCCAAACCCTCAGCTCCGAGCTCCTTTCCTACAGCCCGCGACGTCTGAGGAACGGTTCTGATTGTGTTTTTGTCTCCTGCAACCCAGGCGGGCTTCCCGCAGGAGGCCGGACAGACCGGAGAGGTCTGCGTCGTCGCCAGCAGCTGCCCGGTCCCGGAGGGCCCGCGGGCTGCCCAAGACGCACCCGGGGGACCCCCCCATCGCTCGCCACGGGCCCGCGTCACGTGACGAGCGGGGCTCCCGGGTCACGTGCCGGGGGGGCCGGGGGCGGCGGGCGTCCGGGCCGTGCCCCGCTGGGCTCGCCGCGCGAGGCCGGGCAGCAGGTCCGAACGGGCCGGGGCCGCGGAGGGCGAGGGCGGCGGCGGCGGCCGCGGCGGCGCTGGAGGGGGCGGCCCCGCGTCCGCGTCACGTGGTGCGAGGCGGGCAGCCATCTTGCTACAAACACAAACAGAGAGGAGCGGCCGCCGCGGGAGCGCCAGCGCCCCCTCCCCCGCCGCCGCCGCCCCCCCGGCCCGCCGCGCGCCGCCACCGCCGCCGTCGCCGCGTCGCCAACGCCCGGGACCGGACCCTCGCGCCGCCCGCCCGCCGCCGCCCGCGGTAAGCGCTCGGCGGCTCCGCGGACCCCGGCCCGCAGCCCGGCCCGGGCAGGCCCGCCCCCGACGCCGCGGCGGCCGCCGAGCCTGCGGGAGCTCGAGCCAGCGCGCGGGCCACCGGCGCGGCCCCAGCCCCGGCCCTCCCCCAGGCTGCCGGCACCGCGGCCCTCTCCGCCCCTCCCCGCGGCCCGACCCTCCTCGGGAGCGGGCCGACCTCGGCGGGGCCCCGGAGGCCGGCTCCCCGCGGGCGGCCGTCCCCCGCGCGCGCCCCGCGCACCTGGCGCCCCTCCCTGAAGGGCACGCCGTCCTCCGGCCCGGCCCGCGCCTGCCCACCCCCGCGCTCCTAACGGTCGCCCCTCTGGGATCCCGCCCGCCGCGGCCGAATGCCCGTTTCTGGCCGAGCCCCTGCTGGGTGTGTGCGCGCCCCGCGCTCCCCCGAGGTGTCCCCAACGTGCCGCCGGTCTCCTCGGAACGAGCGGGGCCTCGAGGGTCTTCAAGTCCAAAGCGTTGCAGCACTTTGGCCAACATGGGAGCTTCCCCTCTGCCCAACCACTTCGCCTGGCTCATCACCTATGTTTCCTGCATTTCAGGCTGCTACCTTAGTGCTTGGTCATTGGGGTCCCCTTCCTCCGGTCGCCTGGTCGCGTGAAACACCTGCCTTTGCACCGACACTAGGCTCCGTCACCAGGCCAGGCCCTCCCCAGCCCATGTCCCCAGTGCAGCAGCTCCCTGGTCACAGCCCCTCACACTTTGCCTTTTCCTTTTTTTTTTTTTTTTTTTGCAAGTAACTTTAATGGGACCTTCCTCTCTCTCTCTTCCAACCCGGTGGTAACTACAATTCCCAGTCAACTTCCAGATCTGTTCCACTCTAGGTCTGGGCTCTGAGGGATGCTAAATAAGTACTAATTGGCCTCATCTTTCCTCCACCTACTCCAGGCGATCCCCCTACCCCTGCTTCTCACAGAACTGCTTTCCCAAAGATCTTCACCCTGCAGGCAGCCTCTCCACGGCCCCTGTAAGCTGTCATGTTAGCTTCCCTCATTCCCCCACTGCCATGGGCCAGTAAGCTGCTCCACTTTGCTGCTTACAAGTGGGAGTTTGGTCTCTGGCTCCTGCTCCTCTCAATGTTCTTGCAGCCCCAGCCCAGTCTCTCTCCACCCCAGCTCCACCTGTACCTCCTAGATTGTAGGTCTTGGTCCTCCAGTTGGGAAGGAGTTGGAGCAGATCTGGACTTTATGTTCCTACCATTGCCTGGGGACCAGTGGCCTTGTGGGTCCCAGATGGTGATTATGGTCAAGTGGATTGTGTGCTTAGGCTTCTGAACTGGCTTTATCAGCCAGTGGACATATTAGTGTTGTGTGTGACTTTTTAGATCAGGGACCCCAGTTTGCCCTGGCGTTTACATCTGAGGTTGGAGTTGGGGATAGAAAGATAGCCCTACCTTGGAGAAGAAACGGGGAAAAGAAGAGGCTTTGTGAAGGATTTAAAAGTTGAAGAAGAAATTTAAAATGGTTTCAGATTCTCACAGAAAGCCTGAGTGTTTGGGATGGCTACTGCCACCGTTTGCACCTTCTCCAGTCCTGGATAGCATGAAGCTTTGGGGTGCCCTGATGGGACAGGTGCAACTCCCCTTCCTTGTTTTCCCTGGCTAGAGCCCCAGGCTGGGCAAGTGGGCAGAAGGGATCAAATGAGGTAAAGTGAAAGTGCTTTGAAAACTGTTAACTAGTAAATAGTTGCCAAGTGTTGGTGGCGTTTGTCACGTGGCATAGAGAGGAGAGTGCTGGGATAACTGACCAGCCCAAAAGAATTTGGGTTTGCAGCCCTTCTAAGCCTCAGAATCCTTGTCCCACCACGCACGCAGGATGTTTCCATCCTGGGAAAGGGCCGAGTCACCTCCCACAGCTTGGGACTGGGCAGTTGCTCCCAATGCTCCAGCAATTGGGATTCTGCCTCTGTTAACGTGGTACCTACGGAGCAGTGCCAAGGCACATCACTTTGGATTGGAACTAATTTTAGGGGTGATGGAGTAAGGAAATAATGCTCTCAACTTAGTGTGCGCTGGGCCAACCTCTTCTCTACATTGTTTACTTCTGTGAGTTCTGAACCCCTCAGAACAGAAGAGGTCCCTGAAGCCAGGACTAGTCTGTGTCCTCACCCCTTGTCTCCAGAAGGTGGCAGCCTTTTAATAGCAATAATTCAGCTGCTAGTGAAATGAGGGTTCACTGAGGTCTGAAAGAGAAGAGGTGAGGAGGTAGCCAGAGGCTGAGGCTGGGGCAGAGGCAAACTGCAGTGGGCCTCTGACTCCCGCCCAAACAGCCAGGGAGAGGATACAATTCCTAGCCCCGGTTTGCCTCCTCTATCCCTTTTCTTCCTCAGAGATCCAAGTGCTTGATTTTGGGAGGGTGTGATGGGCAAACCAAGGGTTATTTTTTCATCCTTTTCTCAGGGATTTTCCCACTGGCAGGTCTTCAGATTTCTCTCATGGGACAGTGTAATTAGGGAGTCATTTTCCTGCTGTTCAGAGGGGAAGACAAATGCTTGTACTTAGGTTTCCCTTGTCTTGCATCTTCTCCTGTAAACACTGAGTAGTGGCTGCCTGGGCCCCTGGTAGAGCAGGGTTTCTCAGCTCAGCACTGTTGACATTTTGGACTATTTTTTGTTGTGGGGTCTCTCCTGTCCATTGTAGGGCGTCCGGCAGCATCGCTGGCTTCTACCCACTAGATTCCAGTAGTGCCCCTCTGCCCAGTTGAGACAGCCCCAAATGTTCCCATCCACTGCTGAAACTTCCCTGGGGACCACAGCGCTCTAGTCAAGACCCCTTGGCTTCCAGGCAGTGGGTGTGGCTGAGGCCTGCCTTCTGGGAGTAGTGGCCTTGTACTGCTTCTCTGGTCCCTTCAAGCTAAAGAAAGGGCCAAGCAGTCCCTGGCCATGGCACCAGGCCCTTCTCTCACTGGGTCCAGAGAGTTACCCTCTTTCTCCTGATTTTTTTCCCAGGAAGGCACAGGCTCAGGCTCCGGGCTTTGCCTCCTTGCTCCCACTCTCCTGCCTCTGCAGTGGCCCTGCTCTTCCCATTTTGCCTTTGATTGTTGTTTCTTCCCACCAGGATAGCCCGCCCAAAGGCAGGAGCCGGAAGCAGGGGTGGGGCCTCTCCCCTCTCCACCCAGCAGCCCTTTTGTGCCCCACCCCCAAGTAGTTTCTATCCCACTAGAAGGAATGATCTGAGAAGGCGCAAAACTGCTTTTCCTGAGGCTTATTTGAAGGAGTATGGGATATTTTTCTTGAAGCTTTTCTCTTTTTTTTTGAGCTGGGGATTGAACCCAGGCCTTGTGCATGCTAAGCATGTGCTCTACCACTAAGCTACTCCCCAGTGCCACTAAAGCTTTTTTTTTTTTTTTCTTTTTATTTTTTTGTACCAGGGATGTTTAACCAAAGCCACATGTTCAGCCCTTTTTATTTCTTATTTTAAGACAGGATCTTACCAAGTTGCTGAGGCTGGTCTTGAACTTTCGATCCTCCTGCTTCTGCCTCCCAAGTGGCTGTGACTACAGGCACACACCACTGCTCCTGGATTGTTTTCTAAATTGATAGAAAATTTGCCGCTTTAGCCATGTTTTTCAGCGTACAGCTCTGTGGTGGGAAGTCCATTCATAGTGTCCAGGAGCCACCAGTCATGTCAGAACTTTTTCCTCGTCCTCTGCTGAAACCCTGGATGTGTGCAACAATTCCCCTCCTCCTACCCTCACACTAGCATCTCCCAGACGACTCTCCACCCATGACTTTGAGTCACCTGGTACCTCGAGTAAGAGGATTCCTGTGGTGTTTGTCTTTTTGTGACTGGCTTGTTTCACTTAGCATCACATCCTTAAGGCCATTCAGTTGCCAAGTCACTTTAGGGTTGTAGTGTAGAAAGATGAGCCCTCCAATGTGGGCCGTGGAGGCCTTCTTGAACACAGTGCGATGAGAGAGCTTTTGACCTGTCAACAGGTTCTCTGACTTCTATGCCTAGCAGGGCTACTGTTGCCAGCAGTGTCAGCAGAGGCTCTCATGGAGGAGGTGCACAGGCTGGGAACCTTGCCAGTCAAGGTGTCTGTGGGCACCACGTCATGCTCTAGACCTAGAGCAGGGCACTGACTCTTTGTGACCCCCGTGTCTGAGAGAGCCTTTCTCCTAGGCTCTGGTGGAACCCTCTTCCTCCTTCCTCCCAGGCTCCTGGCATCCTGGAGTGGATGGGCCCTGCAGAGGTGCTCTGGCCCAGCCTTCCTCCCAGCCAGTGACAGAAGCCCTTGAATAGCCCTGGACACTGCCTGGCCTTCATCTTTTGCTCCAGTCCCACCAGGGATGAGCCCTCTCTCTCGAGTCTCCTCCATTGTTCCTTAGAGGAATTGATTGCTGCTGCCACCTCTCCTGTCAGCCTCGGTGACTCTGCCCTGCTTTCCACTTCATGGTGAGGCACCTTCTTCCAGCACCTATGAGAATGTCGTTCCCACCTTGACTTTTTGTTTGAGTAGCTGTTCTTGATCTGGAGGAGAGGTCTGGGTGTGTGCTTCCTCTTGGTAAACCAGCCCTGGGGTGGCACTTGCCACCCAGCAACTCCAAAGACTGAGGCAAGAGGGTGCACAGTTGTGGCCACTTGGGGAGTTCAATGAGATCCCATCTCAAAATTATCAAAAGGCAGCTGGAGACGTAGCTCAGTGGTAGAGCTCCCCTGGCTTTGATCCCCAGCACCAAAATAAATAGGCAACCAGCCTGGGGATGCCGTGGCCAGGCTTTCCTGCCCGAAACCTGCAGTGTGGGCCCATCTTTGGCCCTGTAAGAACCCTTTTTTGCTGGGTTTCTCCACAGACCCAGGCCCTGGATTCTAGTGTTGGAGCAGCCAACCCTGACGTCTGTCCTTGAAGGAAGTAGTTTAGTTCATGTCTGATCTTCTCTCCAGGGTTGACCTTTTCTCTGTTGGATATTTGTGGCTGTAGGAGCTTTTTTGCTTGTTCTGTTGTCCTGAGTGTCCATACTGATTGTGGTCTACCTCCTTATTGAATTCTGTGCCACTCCTCGTCTCAGCCTCCTGATGAAAGTGCTGATGACCCGAGACCAGGCCTGGCATTGTTCTCAGCCATACCTTGGCATCTACCTTGTGTCCTGCCTACGAACAGGGTCTTTCTAGTTGTGTAGGGCAGATGGCAGGGGTGCCATGTGACCCACATGCACACTTCACCCTCACTTCTCTTTAAGGATCTTTCCCAATTGTGAAGGTCCCTCCCGGGCACTATTAAGGCCAGACCATTAGCCAGTGGCTTGGGGACAATAGTTCACTCCGTACTGGCCCCTGCCTGAAGAGAGCCCAGCACCCGAACTGCTCCCCAGGACAAGGCCGCCAGGTGAGTGTTGGGCTGTGGGAGGGTGCCCTGCGAGGCAGAAAGGCCTCTAGCTTCCTGGTTTCCTCACTGTCCTCCGTCTGTCCCCCACCCTGACTCAGCCTCGGTTAACTCATGGTGTGAGTGGCCACAGGGCTGGCTTAGGTGAATCCTTTCCCAGCCCAAGTGACCCACCCACTGGCCTTAGGCCCAGTGCAGTGCCTATCAAGGGTGGGACCAATGGCCAAGTTGCAGAAGCTCTGTGCCTGTCTCATGTTCTCTGTGCCCCATAGGTATTTGGACAGTGCGTTTTGGATTCTCTCTCCTCTGCTAACCCCCAGCCCCTGGGAAGCAACCCCAGCTCCACAATGGCAGCAGAGACGCTCAACTTTGGGCCTGAGTGGTGAGTCAGTGGGTGCAGCGGCTTGTGTGGAGCAGCTGGGGAAGAGGTCTAGGGCTGCTTGGACCCTGGTCTCTCTGCTTCCCTTCTGTGCCTATTCTAGGCTGAGGGCCCTTTCCAGCGGAGGCAGCGTGGCCTCCCCACCCCCATCCCCTGCTATGCCCAAATACAAGCTGGCTGACTACCGCTACGGGCGAGAGGAGATGTTGGCCCTCTATGTCAAGGAGAACAAGGTGGGGTAGCCAGGGTGTGTAGCTCCCTGTTCACTTGGCTCATGCAAGGGCCCTGGGGCATGTGGTAGCTTGGCCTTTCCACCCCCACTGACAGGTCCCTGAGGAATTGCAGGACAAAGAGTTTGCTGCCGTGTTACAGGAGGAGCCGCTGCAGCCCCTGGCCCTGGAGCCTCTGACTGAGGAGGAGCAGGTGGGGCCTGGCCAGGGGCTGAGGCAATAGGAGCCTGGGTTGGGGGCTGGAGTTGGGAATATGGGCGGTGGTCGGGCTCCTGGGTCCTCACTCCCACCCCTGGCTCCCTCCTCAGAGAAACTTCTCCCTGTCAGTGAACAGTGTGGCTGTGCTGAGGCTGATGGGGAAAGGGGCTGGCCCCCCCCTGGCTGGCACCTCCCGTGGCAGGGGCAGCACGCGGAGCAGAGGTAGAGGGGTGCCTCCGTGTTCAGGGGTGGGCAGAGTCGGGCCTGTGGTTCTAAGGGTGTGGAGAGAGGATCTGGCGCTTTTTAAACCCAAGTGCGCTGCATCCTTCTGCAGGCCGTGGCCGTGGTGACAGTTGCTTTTACCAAAGAAGCATTGAGGAAGGCGAGGGGGCCTTCGGGCGAAGTCCCCGGGAGATCCAGCGAAGCCAGAGCTGGGATGACAGGTGGGACTGGAAAGAGGTGGCTCAGAGACAGAGCTGGGCAGTGTCCCGGGGAGGGAGGCTTGGGTTTTTGTCAGCAGAGAGTGACCAGAAACACCATCTGAGCCCTCTTCAGAGCCCTCTGTGCCCTCCAACCTCCTGGACCTAAGCTGCCCTGTCCTTCTTGTGCTTGAGGAGCTTTTTGCCCCTGTCACCTTCTCTGTGCTCCTGCTCCTCAGCTTGCTTCTCCCTAGTTCTGTGTCCCTTCCTCCTCAGGCAGAGTGGACGAGGTGTGCAGCACTCCACAGGGTGGGGAGGGGCAGTTGGGCTGTTTCTGACTAATACCTTTCTTTCCTGCAGAGGTGAGAGGCGGTTTGAGAAGTCAGCAAGGAGGGATGGAGGTATGAGAGTGGCAGGCATGGCCGCCGAGGTGGTGGGCTTGAGATGGGTGACCCTGGTGGGGAGTTACCAGGGGCAGTGATGGAGGCAGGAGGACCTGGAGCTGGGTCTACCAAGAGTCTTCCAGAGACTGCAGTGGCATGTCTGTCCTTGCCCCCAGCCCGATCTGCATTCGAGGAGGGCGCGGCTGGCCCACGGAAGGAGCATGCTCGCTCAGATAGTGAGAACTGGCGTTCCCTGCGAGAGGAGCAAGAGGAGGAGGAGGAGGGCAGCTGGAGACTAGGGGCAGGACCCCGGCGAGATGGAGATCGCTGGCGCTCCACCAGCCCTGGTGAGACTGGGCAAGGTGGCACTGTGGAGTTCAGCGGTTGTCCCTTGAGGGTGGGCTCCTCTCGCCAAGAGAGAGAATCTGAAAGCTTGCTGAGGTGGGGTTGAGCGGGAAGCAGTCCCGGAGAGGCAGTGGTTCCTGGGGTATCCTTTGAATGGCAAAGGAGGGGAAGTCCTCGTTTGACTCGGTGGCTGATTTTCCTTCTCCAACTTTCCCCCAGATGGTGGCCCCCGCTCTGCTGGCTGGCGGGAACATGGGGAACGGCGTAGAAAGTTTGAATTTGATTTGCGTGGGGAGCGAGGAGGGTGTGGTGAAGAGGAGGGGCGGGGTGGGGGAGGCAGCTCTCACCTCCGGAGGTGCCGTGGACCTGATGGCTTTGATGACGACAAGGATGGGCTCCCGGAGTGGTGCCTGGATGATGAGGATGAAGAAATGGGCACCTTCGATGCCTCCGGGGCCTTCTTGCCTCTCAAGGTACCTGTGAGGAGGCAAGGGGAAGAGTGATCAGAGGAGGGTGGAGCCTGCCTGCAGGGTCTCCTGGCTCCCTCCACTGACGTGCACTCTCCCTTTCCCACACAGAAGGGCCCCAAGGAGCCCATTCCAGAGGAGCAGGAGCTGGATTTCCAGGGCCTGGAGGAAGAGGAGGAAGAGCCTTCAGAAGGGCTGGATGAGGACGGACCTGAGGCAGGTAAGACTGCAGAACCATGACCGGGAGGCTGAAGAGCCTTGGGCTGGGGCCAGGCTGCCAGAGAGGTCTGTCATTGGGCTGCGTACTTGCCCACGTATAGGGTTGGGCTTCTTAAAATCATAAGCAAAACAAGAGCTCGGATCTGGGGAGGGACTCCGAAGCAGCAGGGTTATGCCTAAAAGGTAGCAAATCAAGTAAAAATAAAGTGGGATCAGTGACATTTGAAATCCCTGGGAGGCTCAGCAGAGTACGCAGGTAGATCTCTGGCATCATTTGCATGTCCCCACACAGCCTTATGGGACCTGCTGATGTCCCACCCTGCAGGACAGGGAGTTGGAATACACAGTGAGTCCTTTGTGCTCAGTGCTGCCACAGCTGGTGGGTTTGCACGGCCTCCTGTGCAGGGCCTTCTGCATCTTGGTTTTAACTCCTGATAATCACCCTTCTCTTTTAGGTGGGAAGGAACTAACCCCACTGCCTCCTCAGGAGGAGAAGTCCAGTTCCTCATCCCCACTGTCCACCTTGGGCCCACTCTGGGGGACGAATGGGGATGGTGAGGAAACTGTGGAGAAAGAGCTCCCCACAGCTGAAGGTAGACAGATGGGGCTCTGTGGGCTGGGGCTGGGGGAGAAGGCTCACCCCACCTGTGGGAGGGTGCATAAGGCACTCATATTGAGAAGAGATATAGCAAGAACCCATTTTCTTAGAGGGTGGATAGAGAAGTGTCTGTCCCCTTCACTGCACCCTCTTTCACTTTTCTTCCTTCATCCCTAGGAGATGAGCTGAGGGGAGTTCAGCTGAGTCCTGGGGTGGCCTCACCCCCTGCTCCACCTGGAGATCTGGAGGATGAAGAAGGCTTGAAGCACCTGCAGCAGGTGTGGAGGGTGCCTGACAGAGCCTCAGGGATTCTCCCCCATAGGGGCTCAGCATAGTTGTTTCATCTGTCCCTATCTCAGATCATACCCACCTTCTCAGTTCTGTCCTGCCTCATTCATGACCTGACCCAACGCCACCTCTAAAACCTGTCCCAGCCCCATCCTGATGTGGCTGTGATCAGGCAGCTCAGCCTCTTTTTCTCTTCCCAGGAGGCGGAAAAGCTGGTGGCCTCCTTGCAGGACAGTTCTCTGGAGGAGGAACAGTTCACGGCTGCTATGCAGACCCAGGGCCTGCGCCACTCCACAGCTGCCACTGCCCTCCCCCTCAGCCATGGCGCTGCCCGAAAGTGGTTCTACAAGGACCCACAAGGGGAGATCCAAGGTAGCTGTGGGGGATGGGAGGGCTGCTCAGGGAATTTTCTTGCTCAGGGCGTCTTTGGCTTGTCCTGTGACCCCAGTGGCTTTCCTTGGTCCAGGCCCCTTTACAACCCAGGAGATGGCAGAGTGGTTCCAGGCTGGCTACTTCTCCATGTCATTGCTGGTGAAGCGGGGCTGTGATGAGGGCTTCCAGCCTCTAGGAGAGGTGATCAAGATGTGGGGCCGCGTGCCCTTTGCCCCTGGGCCCTCCCCACCCCCGCTGCTGGTGAGCACACATTTCCTCTGCAGGTTGCAGGGAGGGCCAGTGGGAGCGGGAGAGCTGGTGGTACTGGGCGGGCCCAGAAGAGCCTGTCCTCCCTGCCACAGTGCGCGCTGGGCCTGCTCTCGCCCTCCTGCAGGGAAACATGGACCAGGAGCGCCTGAAGAAGCAGCAGGAGCTGGCCGCGGCGGCCTTGTACCAGCAGCTGCAGCACCAGCAGTTTCTTCAGCTGGTTGGCAGGTATGAGGGGCCTGCCGGGGCTCAGAGGTTGGCCAGGCAGCAGGGCTGAGCGGCCCACCACATGTGCCCTGTCTCCATAGCCGCCAGCTCCCACAGTGCGCACTCCGGGAAAAGGCAGCTATGGGGGACCTGACGCCGCCGCAGCAGCAGCTCACGACATTCCTGCAGCAGCTCCAGGCTCTCAAACCCCCCAGGTCTGGGTGGCTGTGTGTACCTTAATCCTCGGGATGTGTGAAAGGGGAAGGTGGGCAGATCAGAGGTGGATGTTGGGCCCTGAGTCATGGTTTGCTCCTCAGAGGTGGGGACCAGAACCTGCTTCCGACGATGAGCCGGTCCTTGTCGGTGCCAGATTCAGGCTCCCTCTGGGATGTACATACCTCAGCCTCATCACAGTCTGGTGAGTGGCCTGTTGGCCCTCCTTTCCTCCTTTCCCCTCCCTTGGGTGCCACTTTCCCCCTGTGGCAGGGATGGGGACCCAGGTCCTTGTGCTGCTTGGTCCACCTTTTGTGGCTGCAGAGCCATGGTTGGGTAGAAGCAGGGGCCCCAAGTGCACCCCTGAAGCTGCCTTTGCCCCTGCAGGTGGTGAGGCCAGTCTTTGGGACATACCAATTAACTCTTCGACTCAGGGTCCAATTCTAGAACAACTCCAGCTGCAACATAAAGTGAGTAGGCCTGGGCTGGGTGTGGAGGCTGTACCGAGGCCACCCCGTCCCCTGTCTGATGTGTGGCTCAGTTCCAGGAGCGCAGAGAAGTGGAGCTCAGGGCGAAGCGGGAGGAGGAGGAGCGCAAGCGCCGCGAGGAGAAGCGCCGCCAGCAGCAGCAAGAGGAGCAGAAGCGGAGGCAGGAGGAGGAGGAGCTCTTTCGGCGCAAGCAGGTCCTCACCCTCCCAGCCCCTCTCAGTCTGGGCCCCACTGGCTGCCATGAGCCACCTTCACCCCCCTTGTTTCTCTGCCCAGGTGCGGCAGCAGGAACTGTTGCTGAAGCTGCTGCAGCAGCAACAAGCCGCAGCCGCTGTCCCTGTGCCCCCTGCACCCAGCTCCCCACCCCCGCTCTGGGCTGGCCTGGCCAAGCAGGGTCTGTCCATGAAGACCCTGCTGGAGCTACAGCTGGAGGGAGAGCGGCAGCTGCATAAGCAGCCTACACCCCGGGAGCTGCCTCGGGCCCAGGCCCCCAACCACCGTGTGGTAAGTGGCTGCCCCTTCCCCCAAAGACAGGGACCTCTCTGTTCAGGGTGATTCAGGGAGGTGGGGGTCACAGCCCAGACTCCTCTCCAAGGCCTGGTTCCTCATTTGATTTCGAGGCTTTCTTCAACATAGCCCTCACCTTGTCCCTTGTCCCTGTGCCTCTTAACAAGCCTCCCTGCCTAGCTTTCTTGGGTCCCTTATTGGAGCCCCCTAACTTCCTGCCATCTGCAGCAGCTTGGGGGCCTGGGCACTGGCCCCCTGAACCAGTGGGTATCTGAGGCTGGGCCACTGTGGGGCGGGCCAGACAAGAGTGGAGGCAGCAGTGGTGGCAGTTTGGGCCTCTGGGAGGACACCCTCAAGAGCAGTGGGAGCCTGGCCCGCAGCCTCGGCCTGAAGAACAGCCGGAGCAGCCCATCTCTCAGGTGGGCTCCCTGCCTGTGGGGCTGGGGTGGGGCAGAAGAATGCTGAACACCTGAGCTAATCTCCAGATTCGCCTCCCGCCTCAGTGACTCCTATAGTCACCTGACAGGTCGGCCTGTTCGCAAAAAGACAGAGGAAGAAGAGAAGCTGCTGAAGCTGTTACAGGGCATCCCCAGGCCCCAGGACGGCTTCACCCAGTGGTGTGAGCAGATGCTGCACACCCTGAGCACCACGGGCAGCCTGGACGGTATGGCAGGTACACTTGGGCAGCTTCACTGGGTCTAGGGCCTTCGGACCTGGCCTGATTGTTCCACCCTGCCCTATAGTGCCCATGGCTGTAGCGATCCTCAAGGAGGTAGAATCCCCCTATGACGTCCATGATTATATCCGTTCCTGTCTGGGGGACACGCTGGAAGCCAAAGAATTTGCCAAACAATTCCTGGAGCGGAGGGCCAAGCAGAAAGCCAGCCAGCAACGGCAGCAGCAGCAGCAGGTAAGGTCTGGGTAGGGGAGAGCAGGGAAGAGTTGCCCAGTGCACTTGTGACTCCCTCCCATGCGCTGCTTTAGGAGGCGTGGCTGAGCAGTGCCTCTCTGCAGACAGCCTTTCAGGCCAACCACAGCACCAAACTTGGCCCTGGGGAGGGCAGCAAGGCCAAGAGGCGGGCATTGATGCTGCACTCAGACCCCAGCATCTTGGGTGAGTGTGGGTAGGATCAGGAAGGAGCTCTGCTTTGTCTGCTTCCTCCATACTGGCCTGTAGGGGTCTGGGGGAGCTCAAACCCTTCTCCCCTGGCTTTAGGGTACTCCCTGCATGGACCTTCTGGTGAGATCGAGAGCGTGGATGACTACTGACCAGCCCATCCCACCAGCCCCATGGGCTGTAGGCCAG
Organism: Marmota flaviventris; assembly: GCF_047511675.1. Classification (NCBI taxonomy): domain Eukaryota; kingdom Metazoa; phylum Chordata; class Mammalia; order Rodentia; family Sciuridae; genus Marmota; species Marmota flaviventris. The sequence continues at coordinate 30,200,135 of NC_092516.1, forward strand.
GGGCGGCAGCAGCAGCAGCTTGGACCCTCGGGTCTCCAGCCTGCAGGCTCCCAGCAAGGAGCAGAGGAGGAAGCAGGGGCAGGGTCCCCAGCACTTGTTACAAACCACACGATGCACCTTAATTCACCCACCACGAGGCACTTTATAGATTGGGGGGGAAGGGTTTTTTTTTCCTCTTTTTTTTTAATTTTAAATGACTTTGAAGAAAATGTTAGGAGAGGACAAAAATATCGTTAAAAAACTAGACTCTAGACACCTTTCCCCTTGAGGGGTAGTGGGTGTGACAATGGAAGGTCCGCAGAAGTTTTTTTTTTTGTTTTTTTAAAAAAATGAAAAATAATGAAAAAAAAAAAAAAAAAGGTTAGGAGGCTGAAAGAAAAACACACTGTTATTTTGGGGCAGTGGGGCACAGGCCCCATGGACCTGTCTGCCTGGCCCCCAAGGCTGCACTTACCCTGCTGCCCCCAGGAGGTGGGCCACTGGGGTAACTGGAAGCTGGGGTGCCAGCAGTTTGCACAGTGAGGCCCCCTCAGAGCCCTGCCTGCCGGACCCGCTGTGAACCAGCTCCCTGTTGCTGTGACTGTGGCACAGGTGTCCGGGATGGGGGCCAAAGTCACCCCTTGGCTTTGCTGCTTTGGGGGAAAGTTGCACAAATTGGACAAGCCGCCTCGGCCCCAGCTGCCGCCACCCTGGCTGATGGGAGATGGGAAGGGCCGGTCAGTGCCAGCCTTGTCAGGCGGTGGGACTCAGATCCAGGCCTGCTGAGGAGCTTCCCCCACCGCTGCCATTTTGGGGGACAGCCTGGGTGTGATACTGAAAGCCCCAGCTCCCTGCCTTGCCACATGAATGTATTCTTTGGCCCCAAGCCCTGGCCTCACCCCCATCAGAGGAGGGGGGTGGAGCAGTTCCTCCAGGAGCTGGGAGGCTGCTTCACAGACTGAGTCCTTGTTCCTGTGAGGGGCAGGAGGGCCTTGAAGGGCCAGGAGTGGGTGGCTTGGGGTTGAGGCCTGCAGTAGGGGAGCTGTCCCAAGGGAGCCCCCTGACCTGCAGCTAGCTATGTGGGGTGTGGACCACCCAGCTCTGCGCCTGACCCCTCCGTTGACCAAATGGGAGAGGAGCAAGTGGCCTCTCCTCTCCACGCCGTTTTTTAATGTTGGGTAAGGCTGGGGGTGGAGAGTGGAGTGTCTCTCCTGGGTCAGGGGTAGGCTGCCTTGCCTAGTGCTCACCGACTTCTCACTCCCAGTCCCCTGCCTGGGCTTGTCATCCGTTTTTTTAGTAGTTTGTTTTATCTTTTGGGTTTCTCATAGAACTTCTCCCATCGACCTCATTGCTCAGAGTGCAGTATTAGGGCAAGACTGCCACTGCCTCCCCTCCATGAATGTATTTCTCCTTCCTGCCCTGGGGAAGTGGGGAGTGGCCCCGATTTCTTTCCCCATTTATCCCCAGATTTTTTTTTTTTTTTTTTTGCACCAAAGTGGCAACTGGGTCAGTGTTGGGGATAAAGCTGGCCTCGGGGTGGAAGGGGCCCCTCCACCTAGTTCTCCCTGGTTTTGACAGTGTTAGTGTCCGTGAAAAGACAATATTCTCTCTAAAGCAATAAGGGGGTGATGGGCCAGGGGGAAATGTGTTGCTGCTGCTGGCCCCCCAGCTCCCCCTGCCCTCTTGCCGCACACTGGCATTAGAGGGGTGAGGGAGATTCCTGTTGTGACTGAATGTAACCACCCTGCCCCTGCCGCAGCCAATGCAGGGGAAGGGGGGACACTCTTCCTGTCTCTTCCTGCCCCTTTCCCCCAGCTAAAGAGACTTTTGAATTGGGGGCCCACGAGCCTGGAGAGGCCTTAACCCTGTGAGGAAGTGTAGGGGGAACCCTCTCCCAACCCATCCCCTCTGAGAGTGGTCAATGTTTACAAGCCCTGAGCCCTCAGCCCAGGGACTCAGACCCCATTGCTGTCCTTTCCCAGTCCCAGTCTTCCTGGGCCCTAGCTGCCCCCTACTTCTAGGTTTTGGGGTGGTGCAGGGGTCATTCTGTGTTCCCTGGTCTGCCTTGTACCCACCATCTCCCTGCCCTACCTCCACCCTGTGTGACTTCCCTTTCTTCTTCTTGCCCCTGTAAATACTCCTTCCCCCAATAAAACTCGGTGTTGTGTTCTCCCCTTCCACCTCGCCTACTGACCTTATTTGGGGAAAGAATTATAGGGATAGGGGCACAGCTCAGCTAGGAACTAAAGGAGCTCAGGGCAGGGACATAGCCAGCCCAGGTGGGGGAGACACTGGTGGGCTGTGGTTATGCGATGACCTCGCTGGCCCTGCTGGACAGGAGTGTCTCCTGCCTCTGGCTTCAGCCTAGTGGGGGGAAAAGGAGCTGTCGTCCCCCCCACCCCCCAGGCCTGCTGCTTTGGGCCTGATAGCCCACTGCCTGCCTGCCCTCAGGCAGCAGAGATTCAAAGGAGGCAGACAAAAACAAGAGAGGAGACCAGGTACAGAGTTGGAATTGGTTCCTTTATGGAAAAACTGAAAATATAATAAAAATTAAAATAAAACCAGTTTTAAAAAAGCCAGCCCCTGGAGTTTCCACCTCCTGCCTCTGGCCCTCCAGAGGGGTGAGGCCTTAACCCCAGGGCAGCAAAAGGATAAGGGCTTCTGCCCCTCCTCTTCCCCCATTCCATCCCCATCTTTATCTCCACAGTGGGGGCCCCCCGGGAGGAACCAAACCTGGGTGGGGGAGCAGGGACCCAAGGCCCTGTGGTCCAGGGAGGGAAGCTCGGTGTGTACCCAGCCCCAAAGCTCCCGGCCTGTAGTGTGGGCATGGGCAGGGCCCCTCCCAGCCTGGGCCCAGCTGGGGTTGGGACCGTTAGTTCCAGATCTTGAGGAAGGAGTCCCAGGAGCCTGTGGCCACAGCCATACCATCATCAGTGACCCCAAGGCAGCTCACACGGTTGTCATGGCCAGCAAGGACACCTGAGGGGGAGAGGGACATAAATACTACCTGGGTGCATCACTACTCCCTGCCTGCCTGCTCCAGCACCCAGGTCTCACCTGCACGGTCGCCCTTCATGGCATCCCAGATGTTGCAGTTGAAGTCGTCATAGCCTGCAAGCAGCAGCCGGCCACTGCGTGAGAAGGCAACCGAGGTGATGCCACAAATGATGTTGTCATGCGAATACATGAGGAGCTCCTGGTCAGCCCGCAGGTCGAACAGGCGGCATGTGGCGTCGTCAGAGCCCGTGGTGAAGGCGTAGCCGTTGGGGAAGAACTGTGGGACATGGGCCAGAGGGGGTGAGGATGCGAGGCCAGGGTCAGTGGCCTGGAAGGAAGGAGCCAACCCTTCGGGTTCACCCCCAACTTACAGCCACAGCGTTGATGTCGGATTCATGACCAATGAAGGTCTGTCGGCACATGGAATCCCGCACGTCCCATAGCTTGATGGAGGCGTCACAGGCACCTGACACAAAGGTGCGCCCATCGGGGGCCAGTGACAGAGACATCACATCCCCACTGTGTCCAGCAAAACCCACAGTCTGCTGGCCTGTCTCAATGTCCCACAGGGCACTAGATGAGACAGACAGAAGGAAAGGAACAGAGATGAAGTGAAGGACAAATTCCCTGGCTTCCCATGTCCTCTCCAGAGGAACCTACCCCGATCTATGGAAGGGGCCCAGGAACTTGCTCTCCACCCAGGCCAAACAGCTTTAGGAGCCCACCTAGAAAGGGAAGCTAGGTGCTGGAGACTGAGCACTAAGATGACCTAGGGAGGGAATGTGGGTTAGCACAGACTGCCCAACCCTGAAGGGCCTTACCAGGTGGTATCCCCAGAGCTGGTGATTATTTGGTTGTCATCCAGGAAGCGGCAGCATGACAGGTACCCTAAGGAAGAGGGCTGGTCAGTGGAGTCTCTCAGGGAGAGCAGCAAGGCCCTGACCAGATAACAGCGCCCTTACACGGCCAGGCCCCACTCACCAGTATGGCCAGGCAGCTCCCGGCTGACCCTGACATTGCCCTCGCGGGTCTTGAGGCTGTAGATGGAACAGATGTTGTCCAAACCCCCACAGGCCACAAAGTTCCCTGAGGGTGCGTAGGCACAGGTCATGACCCAGGAAGAGCGCAGTGGGATGGCATGGACCTACAGAGAAGGCATCCAGGGTCAGAGCCAGTCAGGGCCCGCAGCCCAGTCTCACCCTGCCTCAGGCACTACCTCTACCTTGTTGGTGGTGTAACTGTCCCAGATGATGAGCTTCCCATCCTGGGAGGCGCTGACCAGCAGCCTGGTGGAGAGCAGCCGGGGAGAGGAACAGGAGTCAAGGTACAGAGCAACAACCCCCTCCCATCTGAAGGGAGGCTCTTCTGAGACACCCCAGTAGCAGCTCAGAAGCCCTGTCAATAAGGCCCTGCTTTCCCTGGTTCCCTGAAGACAGTGGGAGTCAAAATCTCCCCAAACTTCATTTGACACAAGGGGCAATCTGTACAGCCCACCAGACCTCTGCGGCTGCCTGTCCCCCCCGTGCCACTCTGCCCACTATAAAATCACCCTGGAGCCCTTAACACCAAAGCTGAGCACAGAGCCCCAACCAACCACCCATGCACCTTGAGTCTGTCCCCCAGTGCATGGCATAGATTTTTGCCAGGTGTCCACGGAGGGTCCTCCGTGTTCTCATCTGGATTCTTCCCACTGGGTCCAGCCCAGCTGTGATCTGGAGGTGGACAAAAAAGGGGCTCAGGGACACCCAGACAACAGGACCTCCATCCCCAATCCAGCAGTATGCCTCAAACCCTTGCTTCTCCAGGAATCATCTCACCTGGGTCAGTGTTGAATCCCCGCATGCTTTCCGGGCATCCTGTAAAAGATGGCAGAGCCAGAGAAAAGCAGGAGAGAAGATGGGTGCAGGAGGAGAGGGAAGAAGAGTAAAGAAAGCAGGAGACAAGGCAGTGGGGAGTATGAGACATTGAGAGATTAGGGTACCCTCCCTCCCCCCACCCACAATGCCCCAGGCGGCCCACTGGGGGCAGGGGACAATGGGCAGCAGCACACACAAGCTGTCTGGCCCTGCCCGCTCACTCTTCCCATCCCCGCCGGCCAGGCCCTCACCCGGATCTGGTTCCGGAGCTGCTCGGCCTCCTGTCTCAGTTGCTCCAGCTCACTCATGGCGCCGGGCCCGTGGGGCGGGGTTGGGGGCGGCTGGGGGCCGCGGGACGGGGGCTGGGGGAGGCAGCTCCTGGCCGCTGGCCCGAGGCCTGGGGGATGCAGGGCTGACGTCAGACCTCAAGGCCGCCGGGGAAGTAGGGGCAAAGGCGGGGTGGAAGCGCGGCCCGGAAGGGGTAAGCTCGGCGGGGGCGGGGGGGGGGGGGGGGCGGGCCGTGTTGTCCCCGAGCAGGACAAGGGTCTCTGGCACCCGAGAGACGTTACGGAGGTACCCGCAACTTCCCCAATCTTCCTCCCGCCCCCCGGAAACAGAGCGGGAAGTGCAAGAGGAAGCGCAGGGGAAACCCCTCCCTCGGACAGCAGCCCGGGCGGGACACCCGCGGCAGGAACTGGGAGGGGGGGGAGTCCCTTCGAAAACAGACCTGGCGTCCGCCCCAGCCGCACAGGCACCGCCCTCCCAGCACCTAATTTTAAAAGGGGCGGTGCCTCTTTAAATTCACCCCCACACGCCGCACACCCTCCACACACACCCCCAGCTTCGATGGTGGGGGAGACAGGAGGGGGAGGCTGGGCTGTTCGTGGGGTTGCCTAGGCAACCGTCACCCGGACCGAGAGCACCTCATTGGTGAAATGCCCCCACCCTAGCCCCGTTGCCAAGGCAACCGCATCCACGGCAGAGACCTGTAGGGTGGGTGACCCCACCCCCGGCCCCAGCGCCCCCGCCCGACCCAGCCTCCCGCCTCTCCCCTGAACCGGCCGGGGTGGCTGTTTACAGGATTTGGGAAAAGCCGATTGGGCACTAATAGGTTCGGGACGGCTCACCCCGGATAATCCCCGTGCCGGCTGCGCCCCATTAGCCGCCCGCAGCGGGAGGGGGCGAGGGCGGTGGGGAAGGCAGCCCGGGGCCGCTGCTCCTTCCAGCGCCGAGGCCACTCGCCCCGCCGCGCCCGCGGAAAGCCCGTGGGAGCCGCTCCGAAGTAATTAGGACTCGGAAGAGAGGCCCCTGGCCCCAAGGCGCGGAGCTGCTCTCTCCCAGGCGCCGATGGCCTGCCCCAGGCGGCCGGCCCCGCAGCCCTCGGCAGTCCAAAAGCCCAGCCCGGAGCTCGGAGTCGGGACCCCAGGAACCTGGCTGGCACTGCTCCAGGGCCCGACGTCCTGTCCCCACCCCCAACACCTGTGCGATCTGGCCGTGCACACAGCGCTCAGCCGACCCGGGCGTCCCCCACCCAGCTCACACTTCCCCCAGGCGCTGGGCGTTCCTCTTCCCTACAGATATTTCCCCTCGGTAAATTCTGCGCTATGGCCACAAGATGCTACTCCAAAGGCGGGGGTCAGGGGGCAGAGCCCCTACCCAATCTCAACCCGGGTACAAACAAAGCCTCTTCCTTCCAGATGCCAGCGGCCCGGGGCAGAAGGAAGCAGGCCAGGAGGAAGCCACTGGGGGTGGGGACGACGCTCCCAGTTCTCGGTCCCATCACCCTCCAAGGCCCCCTCGACAGCTCCCTGATTACGGGAATAACAGCAGCCAAAGCCCCAAACAGAAAAGAGGGTGCCACCTCATAGCAGGTCTGGCGGGGAGAATTGGGGGCCAGAGGAGGGTCCCCATATCAGGCAGCTGGAAGGCGCAAGCTGATGCCGCGCTGTGAAGCGCAGTGGGCCTGGCCTTCTGGCCCCCACGACCTCCATTTTGCCCTAAAGAAAGCTGGGTGGGGGGCAGGAGCCTGAGAACTAGGCTTGGGTTAGCACTTGTAAAGGAAATAAGGTACCGAGGTCTCCAGTTTAGGGCTTGGGGGCCAGAAGCCGCAGCCAAAGACCAAATCGAGAGTAGGGTGGAGACGAAGGCAAGGGTGGCCTCGCGGCCTTGCCCGTCTCTCCCCGGATTCTGGAGTTTTATAAGGCAAATGCCGGCAGGGGTGCGAAACGGGTGGACACGAGGGGTGCCATCCAGGGCAGGCGGGAGGGTGGTGGTGGGGAAAGGGGGCGGGACAGGGCCTAGAGGGAGCTCGGGATTTAGCCCCCCAACTATTAAGGGAGCAAGAGGCAGACGGGGCTGGGATTGGGTCTGGGGTCGGGAAAACACCGCTGATGGTGCAGGGATCGCATGCATTATTGGGGCCCTGGGTCCCCCAGTTCCCCTTCCGGGTTTGGAAGCTACGGGGCCAGAGGAAGGGAGGGGAGGTCTGGAGAGTTACGTCCGCTCCCAAGAGGCTAGATCGGGGAGACAGAAGAAGGGACATTTCCCCGTGGGAATTTGGGGCTGGGGGGAATGAGCACTCCTTTTGTCAGCGGAGGTACCTGTGGCGGTAGGACTCTGCGAAGGGATCGCTGGAGGAGCGCGGGAGGTCCTGTCTTCCTCCGCGGCGGAGGCGGCAGCGGCGGCGACGCGGATGGATTTCCTCAGTCACCCCAACTCAACCGCCCAGCGCTGCTCTCCCCAGAGCGGAGGGATCCCGCCCGCCAGTGACGCGGCTGTCGCCGCCGCGCCCAGGGCCCGGCTGGGCGAGACCAAACTAGCTAGTGGGGGGAGGCCAGAAGAGGAAGCATCACTTCGAGGGCAAAAACTGACTCGGTCACAACAAAGATACTACTTCGTGTAATTTCGATGCTAAAGGGACCAAAATAATGTTTGCTTCCAGAAGAGGCGTAAGACTTCTCCTCTGGGGCTGGCAGAGATGGTACCGGCATAGGGGAGGGTGAAAAAAAAAAAAAAAAAAAAAAACCTCGCTGATCACGTGACACGTCCCCGGCCCCTCCCGAATTGGGCGGTTCCAGACCGGGAAGGGGAGCTCGAAGCCCCAGTTCTTGATTTAACCACGCCCCTCCCTGGTGGTGCCCCGCCCCTCTGCTGGAGGAGGAGTTAGAGAGATCCGGGCTGGAGCTGGACTGGGCCCGACTCCTGGCGGCTGGAGGAAGAGCCGCGATTTGGGCTGTACGGGTCAGGGTTGGGGCCGCTTCGAGCCGGAGTAATTGAGGCAAGTCTTGCTCAGGCAGTTTATCTGTGTTGCCCAGTGGGCTTTTGTAGACCACCCTGTACAGGGCCACATGCCACTGTAATGACAATTCACATTTGTTGAAATCCATGCTTGTTATTTAACCCGCACATCAATATTGTGAAGTAGCAGCAGTACCCTGATTTTATAGTAGTGAAACAGACCCAGGCTGCAGAGTGGAGATACGAACCCAGGAAGCCTTAAGACTTTATTGTGCAGTTATATCTTATACAATTTCTTTATGTAACCCCACTGTGGACCACCCGAAGATATGAGAATGTCAGTATAGGCCTCAGTTTACACATCTGTTCAATGAGGGGTTGAAGCCTTCTGCACTGCCAAGCCTTTTGAATTATCATGGGATCCCCATGGTTGTGAAAACACTTTGGAAAGTTCAACATATTGCCTTCATGGATTCCTCATAACAAAAGCACCAAAGCATTCTATTCATTAGCCTTTGAAAAGCCCTAAATAGCTTTCAGAAGCACAACTTTTTTTTTTTTTTTAAGAAAATAAGTGACATTCTTTGTTATGCATAAATTCTATTTATGTGCACCCAGCAACTAAATGACGTATTTGCAACAGATAATAGATGTCAATTAGACATCAGAATTTGGAAGGGACTTTATAGATAATTTTCAGTTTTATCTTCTACAAAGGGACATAGTGACTTCCCCCAAGGCACTTTAGCAGCCTGAGACTAGACCCAATTCTGTCAATCTTTATAGGGCATTTGATGCTGCTTTATCTCACTCTGGTTTCTGCGTTAATATACTTTCTTGGTTTAACTCATTCAGCTAAAATTTACTGAACCCCAATGATGTGTGCTTTGTGTGTCCTAGCACTGAGGATACAACCGCAAACAACATGTGCATCTCTTCAGCCTGCCTGGATACAGAGATGGATGATACATGGGCAATGAAATAGCAGTGCTGGTGGTCTGGAGATGTCTTTCTTTCTTTTTTTTTTTTAATTTTAATATTTATTTTTTAGTTTTTTCGGTGGACACAACATCTTTGTATGTGGTGCTGAGGATCGAACCCGGGCCGCATGCATGCCAGGCGAGCGGCGCTACCGCTTGAGCCACATCCCCAGCCCTTTTTTTTTTTTTTTTTTTTAACAGTACTGGGGATTGAATCCAGAGGCATTCTACCACTGAGCTACATCCCCAGCCCCTTTTTAGATTTTCTTCTTTTGAGACAAGGCCTCACTAAGTTGTCAAGACTGGCCTCAAATCTTCTATCCTCCTGGCTCAGTCTTTTGAGCCACTGAGATTACAGACAGCCAGCTTGGAGATGTCATTTATTGGGAAGGGACGCATTTGGGGAGGAAGATCAAGAGTTTTAGATTGGGATGTTTTAGATTTGAGGTGCCAGGAGAAAATGCTTAATAGGAAGCTGAAGAAGAAGGTCTAGAGCTCAGCAGAGAAATCTGAGTTGGAAATGAGCCCCAAAAGTGAGTGGCAATTCAAGCAGATGAAGTCATAAAGAGGTTCAGAGAAAAGACAAGATGGCCTAACACCAAAGCGCTGAGGAACTCTAATATTTAGAGGTCAGGTAGAGCACAAGCTGCCAAAGGAGAAATCAGAGAGCTAAGAATAAAATCAGGAGAATGTGGATTTCTGGAACCCAAAAGAAAAGAGTCTTCCCGAAAGGGGATGGTAAATTGTGTTGAATACTACAGAGATGAAGCAGGACTGCACGGAGAAGTGCTTAAGGATTGGGTAAGATGGATGGTAACTTTGTTCTGCGCAGTCGCAGTGGAGAGGCACTGGTAACTTTGTTCTGAGCAGTCGCAGTGGAATCTAGCTAGGCATCTACATGCAGTGGCTTAGGGTGAATGAGCAGTAAGGTAGTGGAGACAACCAAAGTGGTTAAGACTTTGGCAATGTTAGCTCGGAGGGGTGAAGATGGGGCAGCAGTGGAAAGAGAATATGGAGTCCGATATTTGCTTTTTATTTTTGGTAGGGGGATATGGTGCTGGGGGTTGAATGCAGGGCTTTGCACATGCTGGGCAAGCGTTCTACCACTGAGCTACATCCCCGGCCACAAGATATTAAGATATCTGAATTTGGATGGGAACTACTTGAGCTCATTTAGAGGATAATGGGAAGGACAGAAGGAGAGAGGTAAAGGATACAGGCAGGTAGGGAATGACCCATGGGGGTGACCCACGTGTGGAAGAAGGCAGAATCCCTAGAGCACACGTGGAGGATGGGGCTCTGACAGATCACCAGGACATTACCTGTTCCTTCTCAGTCAGCTTGGACTATACTCCTCCTTAGGGCAATCTACAAATGTTGCTTTTCCAGGATCTTGACTTTGGCCTTTTCTTCTCATTTGCCATGTTATTCCTTAGTGACTTCATCCACTTTTGTGACTTTATCCCCTAATTGCGCATAACTCTCAAAGCCCAGATGTCTCTTCCCTGTGTGCAGACTTGGTACATGTCCAACTGCAGACTGAATATCTGCATTTGGATGCTCATGGGCAGTGGTGTGCTGGCGTCAGCTGGTGCCAGCTCATATCAGCTCACAAGAGCTCATTATACACCTCTCTTCCCAACTCCTTGTTTAGTGAATTAATGTTGGTTGTAGTGACTTGAAATTGCCTATGGTGAGAGTATTTACATCTTGGCAATCGGCAAATTCTTCTGATCAGTGCTTCCTTTCCCTGAAGATCTGATTGTTAAAACATTTACTGCACACTGCTGTTTGCAGACAGTCTTCACTCAACATATTCTGAACTAAATCACCTTCCCCTGGACCCCATCCTGCCAAACCCTATCCTTTCCTTCAATCTCTTTGCCAGTTAACAGCACCCAGGAGTGTCCTACTAACTCATTCCCCATATCCAAAGAATGGTCATTTAGTTAAGGTATAGGGTAAGCTATTAAAAAAAAAAAAAGAGTTCTCAAAATTCAATGACTTAAGTGATAATTGCAAAATAGATACTCCAGGATGATGGGGGCATCTAGACCATCTTCAACATCTCTGTGTCCAACATGGCCCACGAAGCAACCACTGTCATATCTGAATCGCATGCATTGGGAAGTGGGGTCGGAAGAACAAGTTCTTCCCTATTTAGGGACATCACTGGTTTCTGCACAGAAGCCAGTCAGATGCAAGGAAGACTGGGACATGTAGTCTTCACCTGTGCATCCAGATATAATATTATTAATAAAGAAAAAAGGGAGCTGGGTGCAGTGTGGTGCATGCCTGTAATCTGCTACTCAGGATGCTAAGAGGAGGATTTGCAAGTTTGAGGCCAACCTCGGCAACTTAGCAAGACCTGGTCTCAAAATAAAATTTTGAAAAAGGGCTGGGGATGTAGATCAGTGATTGAATGCTTGCCTAGCATGTGCAAAGCCCCAGGTTCCCCAGTACTGCAAAAAAGAAAAAAGGGAAATGGGTATTGGTATAAGGCTAGCTAGCTTTTTAAAAATTTCTGCTCCTTCTCCTCCTTCTTCCCCCCCCCCCCTCTCCTCTTTTCTTTTCTTTTCTGTTGTGGTGCTGGGGATCAAACCCAGGGCCTTGAGCATGGTAGGCAAGCATTCAACCACTGACCTACATCCCCAGTCCTCAGGGCTAGCATTTTGTCACTGGTGCTACCTCTTGAATAGTGTGTGTGTGTGTGTGTGTGTGTGTGTGTGTGTGTTTATCCCTTATACTGTATGCCAACTGTTATTACCATAGTTCTTGCCTATTTCCTGGCCTCTAGAATTGTCCCTTTCCAATCAGCCTACCTAACGGCTGCCAGAGATATCTCTAAACCTGCAAATTGCGTAGTATAACTTACTTGTTCAAAAGCATGCAGTATGACTGGGGTGTAGCTCAGTGGTAGAGAGCTTGCTTAGCTTGTGGGATGCCTAGGTTCAATCCCCAGTGCTGCAAAATAAATAAATAAATAAAATATTTCAAGCCATGCAGTAGTTCCCCCATGGATTCCCTGAGGAGAGCCAAGCCTTCGTGTATGACATATAGACCAGGTCTTGTCCTTCTCGACTCAAAATGCCTTCCACCCCCACTCCAACTCTGTCTCCTTGTCTGCCAGAAAGTCAGGCCATTTTCTGGGACTTAGTTTAAATGTTCCTCTCTGACCACACTGTTTTGTGTCACACTGCAATGCTGGCTGCATTCCTATTGCAGGCTTTATTAGACTGTGTATTTCTGGGCACCCGCCACCAACACTGGGACAGGGGCTCTCTGTAAAGCCAAGGCACTTGGTTTATCTGGCAGAAGGGCTGGATAAGTGCTTGGACAATAAGGAACAGACCTTCAAGATGCCAAATCATTTCCAAGATGGGGATCTGAGAGGCTTGACCCTGGCCCCAGCACCTTGGACATCATTACCTGATGCTCAAGTTTGACCAACCTGAACATGGATTTGGAATGTGACCGTGTCTAGAAGACTCTATTAGATTAATTGTTTAATCATCCATCTTCCTGGATGGACATTAAACTGAAGTTACATATTGTCCTCTGAGCCATTTTATTCCCAGTGCCTATTAGGCACCTAGAGAACATGGATAGAATGAATAGAAGAAGCCTGACAACATTTGCCGCAGAATCAACACTTTCCACATGTCTCAGTTTAAGTCTCAACTTAGTCTGGTTGCTATTGAGACTAAATGAACTAATATTTGTAAAACATTTATAGCAATGCCTGGCATATAGAAAGCACAAAGTGTCTACTAAATGAAAACAGAGTTGCATGGGACTTGGGGTGTAGCTCAGTAGTAGAGAGAATGCCTAACATGTGTGAGGCCCTGAATTCTGTCCCAAGCATGATGGGGGGGGGGGAGTTGTAGGAATGGACCATTTGATCTTTAATTATTTTCTAGTCTTGTCTTCCCCTAACCCCACCCCCCAACACTGCCCTCCTTCTAGACTGAGTTTCTATTTCCACATATTCCAGAATTTTACATGTCTTCAAATCTTTGCACATGCTGTTCTCTGTGCAAATATTTCCCACTTTGTTCACCTCTGTGCCCCTATAAATACTTCCCAGTTCAGCTCAAACTTCATTTTGAGATACCTTCCAGAGACATATAGTTGCAGGCATGAAGAAGGCATAAAAGATGTCTGCTGAATCAATAAAGGGACAAATGTCGAATTAGATCCCATGACAAATGCAAATTGGCCACAGTTGGCTGGGAGGTAAATCGAGTCTTATACCTTGCTGACCATAGCTTTTCTTCCTACCACAAGAGGAAAATTCACTTCTCATTACCAGATAGACTGCAGGCTTCTAACTTATGCATAATATAGTAAAGCTTCAAAAAACTCCTAAAGGACATTTTTTTTTTTTTAGGTGTAGGTGACACAACACAATGCCATCATTTTTATGTGGTGCTGAGGATCAAACCTGGGTCCTGCCCATGCTAGGGGAGCCCTCTCCCGCTGAGCCACAATCCCAACCCCCTAAAGGACATTTTTATGACCCAGTGTTCACTGAATAGTCCTGTGTACCCAGCTGTCAGCCAGGCACTTGATTCTGTCATCAGACTGAGTCCTCACCACAAGCTACCTTATGGATGGAGACAATGAAACTTGAGAGGAGCACAGAGGTGTTATGAAACAGGTCATATCTCAACTGGCTGATAAGAGATATAGGTTCTAATCCTGGTTCTGACCCCAGTGAGCTTCATGATCCAGACAGAGCCTTCTCTCTATCTGGGGAAACCCTTATAAAACCCCAGGGTGAAGAGGCGGGTGTAAATTCATGATTGGTAAAGTTTCAAAATCTGAGAGGATTTGGGGGAATGCGGCAGGGGAGCGGGTAATGGGAATTTACAAGGTGACTTCAGAAGAAGTGAGGCAATATCATTAAATGTCAACAGAAGGAGAGGTGCAGGCCATGAATAGAATTGCTTCCCTCTCAGCATTCCTTTGATCCTCTTAACATTTTGAAAGATGAAGAAATGCAGGTCTCACCAGGGACAGTGGTCTCTGCCTGTAATCCCAACAGCTCTGGAGGCTGAGATAGGAGGATCACAAGTTCAAGACCAACCTCAGCAACTTATAGCAACTTAGCAAGGCCCTAAGAACCCTTGTCTAAAAAATAAAACAAAAAAAGGCTGAGGATGCTACCCAGAGGCTAAGCAACCCTAGGTTCCCAAAATAAATAAATAAATAAATTCAGGTCTCAAGAGCTTAAGGGGCCATCCAATTCATCAAGGTATCAATTTATAGAGGTCAATGATTGATCAAGGGTCACTCGAGAAAATCTCAGGATCTCCCAGTTCCTGAGTCAGCTATGTTCTCTACAGCTTATCACTCTTGCTGATAGCAGGAGTCCTCCAGTCTAGGAAGCCACAACTGAACTCAGAATTAATCCTGGGCATGTAAAATGCTATTGTCACCAGTAGATAACCCATGAGCCAACTCAATCCATCTGACCTTTGGCTGGGAAAAGTGAGGTCCTTCCAGAGTGGGCATTTGATGAGCAGAGAACCTTCAAGAGCAGGGGACTGTCACACAGTGCTCTTTTCCTATGCCACCTCTGGTCTCAATGCACCCTCCACCCCCAACAAATCCCAACACACAAGTGTATCTACATTACATATGTCTACACATACAAACACCAGCACACACACATGCTCAACTAACCCAGGCTGTCAGAGATGTTCCTTCACCTTCCCCAGCAAAAATGCCCTGAAGGTGGGACCAGCAGCCCCAAAGAACCTAGGAAGCTACCAAAATACCCACTTCTTGATCAATGCCTCCTGAGAATAGGTGTCTAAATAGAAAGATGGGGCAAGGTGTCTAAAGCCCGATTAGCTGAGTACCAATGTGTGAACACATGTGCACAGATGTGTACGTGTAAGGCCCAGGCTCCAGGGGATGGTCGAGGAAAAAAAGTGGTCATCAGAAAGACAAAGATGGAAAGAATCAGAGAGAGACAAGAGAAACCCCCCACACATACACCTCTGGTCCCTCTTTCTATCTTTCCATCCTCCCTCTCCTGGTAATTTCATTCAGGCCCGAGTGTGACAAAGCCTTGCTCAGGAGCCTGTGGATGGTTGACTCTTCAGGTGCTCCAGGGCACCTTCACCCCCCACCCTATTTTAAAAATGAAGGGAGCAGGGACCTCATCAGTCACCATACAGAGTCCTGGTCTCCGGATGGAAAGGGTCTCCATCTCTATTCCTACTCTTCTCTCTGCCTCCTATTCCGCCTATTCCGTAGGTCCTGTCAACGTTTTTATCTACTCCACCCCTATCCCTACACCGCCCCAGAACACCGATGCGGCTGCCCCTTTAAAGCAGCGGCCCCGGGCTGGGTTATTGTCTGGCCTCTCAGCCAATCCGCGGCGCCGTTGGGGGCGGGGGATCCAGCCTCCTGATTGGCCGCCGCGCGCCCCTCCCGCCCGGGATCCCGGGAGCTGTCCGGCCGCCTCGGTGCTGATCCCACCGCCGCCCACGGGCCGCGAGCGGTGTTAAGAGGGCACTATGAGCGGGGGCGTCTACGGCGGAGGTGAGCCAGCCTTGGGCTTCGGGCTCCCAGCCCCGCGCGGCCTGGCCCGCAGCCCTGCGCCCCGAACCCGCGCGACCCAAGCCTTGGGCACCCTGGGGCCTGTCACCTTCGCGCTCGAGCAGATCAGCGCGAGGTTTGTGTCTCCCGCCACCTCTACCTTCGGTGACGGCCCCAAGCGCACCGGGCCTAACCTCTCCACTATACAACCCGCCTCCGCCCGGCCAATGGCCCCTTGCTTCCCCTCCAGGAGAGTGGCTTGAACAAGGCCAGTGGGTGAGAGGGACTCTGACAGCTTGACCCTCCACTCCCAGGACCCCGAACTCCAGGCCTAGCTCCCACCTGCTCCCAGCAGATATTGACCGTGGCGAGACCGGCTGTGCCCTGAGCTCCTCTTGAAACTACCCCCCGGGGGAGAGAGTTCGGGGGAGGTCCCCTCACACTCCTGTCTCTCTGCACAGATGAGGTGGGGGCGCTGGTCTTTGACATTGGCTCCTTCTCAGTCCGCGCTGGGTACGCTGGGGAGGACTGCCCCAAGGTGAGCCTTCCAGCCCCTTCCCCAAAACCTAGGGATTCTGGACTTAGCTTCAGGCTTCCTGTGACTCAGAGCTTTCACAGCCCAGCCCCAAAGCTGTGCTGAGCGGGAATGTGGGAGTAAACCCAGGGGCGGGCTGAGGGCCCTGGGTGGGACTGGACAGGGACAAGAGGGCCATCTCTCTCCCTGCCTATCCTCCCCACCCCCAGGCTGACTTCCCCACTACGGTGGGGCTGCTGGCCGCTGAAGATGGGGGCGGGCTGGAGCTGGAGGGGGAGAAAGAGAAGAAGGGGAAGATCTTCCATATTGACACCAACGCCCTGCACGTGCCTCGGGATGGAGCAGAAGTCATGTCGCCCCTCAAGAATGGCATGAGTAAGGGGCCCCTACCCATCACCTCCTCACACAGCACCCCCCTACACACACACACACCACCTGGGATACAGCATCCCATACCTTCAGAGTCATCCTTGCAACTGCCCAAGTCCCAGGGACCTCCTCACAGCTTCCCTCCGCTGCCTGGTACCCAGCCCAGGGTCCCACCAGATTCCCGGGAATGGGGACTTTTCTGATGGAGCTGGACTCACTCTTCCCAAGACTCTTTTCCTTCTTGTCTGCCACCCCTGCCTGCCCACCTGCATCTCTCCACACTGGTCTTCTTCCCCCAAGTCGAGGACTGGGAGTGTTTCCGGGCCATTCTGGATCATACCTACAGCAAACACGTCAAGTCTGAGCCAAACCTGCACCCAGTTCTCATGTCGGAGGCCCCGGTGAGTGCCTCATTCAGACTCACATCCAGCTCTGGGGCCCCCAGCACACCCTTTCCACCATTCACCCCTCACTTCAAGTCACCCCTATCAGTGGCTTCACCTACATTTTCCTTCCAACCTTATAATCGTCAACCAGTTTTCTTCCTTCCTGGCTTCTCTCCTCTCTTCCAGCTCTATCCACTCTGCCCTTCACCCCTGCCCACAGTTCTTTTTTGACTTTTTAACTTAAAATCTTGGGTCAACATTATATATACACGTAAGGAATCAATTTGCTTTATAAAGTGTGTTAAGGTAAAAGCCTGCAGTTCTTACCCTCCTCCTTCCATTTCCCCCATTCCAAAGACAACTAAACTGCTTTTCTCTTTTTAAGCTAGTTTTTTTTATTGTAGTATTTTTTCTGTATCTCTAAATGTCACACTTAAATTATTGCATGTTTTTTTTTCCAGTATGGGAACTGAATCCAGGTCCTTGCATATGCTAGGCAAGTGCTTATCCCCAGACCACATGTGTACATGTACAAACACATACATACACACACACACATACACACAAACTGCTTTTTTTTTTCTTCTTTGAGAGAAGGTCTTGCTAAGTTGTCCAGACTGGCCTCAAACTTGAGCTCCTACTGCCCCAGCCGCCCAAGTCACTGGTTTACAGGAATGTACCCCAACACCTGACTGCATGGATTTTTCCCCCTAAGCTTTAGATATTTTTTAAAAAGGCAAAGCATTCTTTTTTTAACCTTTATTTTATTTATTTACTTTTATGTGATGCTGAGGATTGAACCCAGTGCCTCACACGTGCTAGGCAAGCACTCTACCACTGAGCCACAACCCCAGCCCCAGCTTTAGATATTCTCTATGAATTTCCCACTAAGGAAACAAGCATTTGGTTCTTCACCATCCCCACTATATCACACATATTTCTTTTTTTTTAAATTTTTTGTTTTAGAAAGAGAGAGAGAGAGAGAAAGAGTTTTTTTTTAATATTTATTTTTTAGTTTTCGGCGGACACAACATCTTTGTTTGTATGTGGTGCTGAGGATTGAACCCGGGCCGCAAGCATGCCAGGCGAGCCCGCTACCGCTTGAGCCACATCCCCAGCCCCTATCACACATATTTCTGATTCCCCACCTTTAAGTACATTTGTCTTTTATACTTTTGAAAAGATCAATACTCAGAATCTATGCTTTTATTATTTTTTATCCTGAGCAGGCAAGAAAATATAGTTATTTTTTCTTTCCTGTGCAACTTTTTGTTCACTGGATCTGAAAATTGTCTTGGGTTTTATGTTGCTTAGTCTTCTATCTACTTAATAATGTGACCCTATGTTATTCATATGTTATTCATATATAGCTACCTGTATATTTTCTCAAGACATTAATTGCTTTAGATAGTTTATTAATTTCATCTTCCTGAAGAAATTTCTCCAGGAGAGCCTAATAACCTATTCCACTTTGAATTAGCAGCCCTCTACACCAAGGGCAGAACTGTCATCTGGCATCCCCTGTCACCCCGTGGAGAATCCCTTTGCCTCACTCCTATATTGGGGAAGAAATTTGGACCTTTACTACCCCTGTGTTAGAAGTCCTGTTTCTGATATTTGATTCCATTTCTTGTTTTACTTCTTAGAAAGATTATAGGAAGTAAATTTTTTGAGATTTTGCATGTCCGATCTTGGATTGATAGCTTAGCTAGGTATCACACTCCGGGTTGGAAAATTTTTTTTTTTTCTTCAGAATCTTGAAGGTATTTCTCCATTCTCTTCCAATATCCACAGTTGCCACCAAGAAGGCTGAAACTGTCTAGCTCCTGATCTTCTGGTGTGATTTTTTTTTCTTTCTGAAGGTTTATAGATTTCTCACTCCATCCTAAGTATTCTACAATTTTACTATGATATGTACTGATATTGATTTATATTCATTCATTGTTGTATATACTTAATATGTCCCTTCAATCTAAAAACCTCTGCCTTTCAAATCAATGAAAAAAATTTATTCATTTTATTACTTATTTCTCTCAATTTTCTCTGTTCTCTTTTAAGAAATTCTGTTATTTAAATTTTGGGCCAAAACTGGTCCCCTGATTTTTATTTTATTTTATTTATTTTGGTGCTGGGGAATTGAACAAAGGGCCTCATGCATTGCCAGGCAGATGCTCTACCACTGCATCTCTACCCACATCCCCAACCCTTTTTCTTATATTTTCTCTTCTGTTTTCCATCTCTACTTTTCCCCTCTAGTTTCTAAGATGTTCCCTCAACTTTACATTCCAACCCTTCTTCCAAGTTTTCCATTTCTGCTCCTACATTCTTACTTTCCATGAGTTCTGTTTTTGTTCCATGAATGTTGCTTTTTGAGTGTCCTCCTCTGGTTTCATGGGTGTACTATTGTTGGTTCCTTCACTAAGAATATTACTGATTTGGTTTTTGCTCTTGTATCTTCCTGAATAATCTCTGTTCTTCCAAGTTGTTCTTACAAGTGGCAGGCACCTGTAAAATCCCAGTGGCTCCAGAGGCTGAGGCAGGAGGATCTCGAATTCAAATCCAGCTTTAGCAAAAGCAAGGTGTTAAGCAACTGAGTGAGACCCTGTCTCTAAATAAAATACAAAATAGAGATGGGATGTGGTTCAGTGGTCGAGTGCCCCTGAATTCAATCCCCAGTATCCCCTTCCCCCAAAAAAATAAAACCAAATTGCTTTTTTATCTGCATTGTTTTTGGGAAGGTCTCTATCTCATTGTAGAGACATTTCTTAGATTCTGAAAGCCCATGTTTGCCTGCTTATTGTTTCGTGGTGGGGCTCTTAAAAGCTGATCAGAAACCCTGGTTCCGGGGGATGGAGAGCTTATTGATTGATGTTTGCTATGGGCTAATCTGAATGGAATGTTCTGGTGGTCAGCATACAGATGCTGTACTATACAAATACTGGTATCTTCAGATTTGAGAAGGGTGCTGGGTTGAACCTAGGACTTCTCATGCATAAGGCAGATACTCTACCACTGAGCTACACCCCAACCTGTATCTTTAGATTTTTGATGTGACCCCACAGGCTTCAACCCTGGAGACCTGCTTGGATCCCTCTTTCTTAGAGCAAGTGAGAGAATGGGGCTGGTAGTCTCAGCATCCAGTGTACCTGACATCACTTCATTCTCCGCCTTGGGCAGATGCCCTCACTCCCGCTGTGTCCAGAGTCCCATCAGTTCAGGAATCCTCAGTGTCATCCTCTCTGGGGTTCTGGAACTGGCATGGGGGATAATAGCTCAGTGACATGGAGTTGGGGAGAGAGTTTAGGAGTCTGTTATGTGAGTAGCTTCAAACAATCTTATTTTCGATTTCCTTTCATCTCTACTTCTAGAAATACCTGAACCCTATTCCTGAGGCTTTTCAGGATTCTGTGGCTTATCACAGGTTGTTCCTGGTTTTTTCCACTACCAGTTTAGGAGTCAGTTTGCCGAACCTCACCACTCACCTATCTGATTCCCAGCTCCAATATTTTGTCACTGTTTCCCCTTATTATTCCCAACCCAAGCCCTCCTCTCTCTCTTTTTTTTTTTTTTTTGTCCCTCTTGCTCTCTCTCTCTCCAACCCACCCCAGAACAGAGATTAATACAACTTAAAATTAACCTTTCTAAAGTTAACAATTCAGTGGCATTTAGTACATTAACAGTGTTACACAGCCATTACTGCTATCTGGTTAAAACATTTTCAAGATCTCAAAGAAGAACCCATTTCTGTTAAATAGTTACTCTGTAATCCAAACTCTTAGAAATCACTGATCTACTTTCTGTCTCTATGTATTTAATTGTTTATATAAATGGAATCATACAATATGTCTTTTTTGGACTGGGGATTGAAGTCAGGGACACTCAACTACTGAGCCACATCCCTAGCCCTATTTTATAGTTTATTTAGAGACAGGGTCTCACTGAGTTGCCTAGGGCCTTGATAAGTTTCTGAGACTGGCTTTGATCCTCCTGCCTCAGCCTCCCTGAGAGGATTACAGGTGTGCACCACCACACCCAGCTCAATATGTTACTTTCACCCTTCTCCTTTTTCTTCTTCTTCCTCTTTCTGTGTGCTGGGGATTGAACCCAGGGCTTCATAAATGCTAAGCATATACTCACCACTGAGTTACACCCACAGTCCTATTCTGTCACTTAACATGTTTTAAATGTTCATCCATGTTTAGCATGTATTGGTACCGCATTTCTTATTGTGGCTGAATAATGTGCATTGTACAGATATACCACCATTGTCTTATCCACTTTCCACTGATGGGCATTTGGACT
Source organism: Marmota flaviventris (assembly GCF_047511675.1). Taxonomy (NCBI): domain Eukaryota; kingdom Metazoa; phylum Chordata; class Mammalia; order Rodentia; family Sciuridae; genus Marmota; species Marmota flaviventris. The sequence continues at coordinate 30,221,328 of NC_092516.1, forward strand.
ATATCTACCTTTTAGGCATAGTGAGTGCTGCTTTGAATATTTGTGTACATATATTTATTGGAGTACCTGTTTTCCGTTCTTCTGAATATGTAATTAGGAGTGGAATTTCAGAGTCTTATAGTAATGTTTACTTTTTTGAGGAACCAACAACAGTGACTGAACCCTTTTATGTTCTGACCAGCAGTGTGAGAGAGTTCCAATTTCTTCACGTCCTTGTCAGCACTTGCTATTTTCTGTTTTTTAATTATTTTACCACTCTAGTGCACACAAAGTGGTATCTCATTATGCTCTTGATTTGCAATTCCCTAATGGCTAAGAATGTTTGATTTGCATTTCCCTGGTGGCACTTCTTTTCCTGGGCTTGTTGACTTCTGTGGGTTTAAATCTTTTTAAATTGCCCCTTCATTATAGTTTCGCTGGGATCTTGGGAGGGAATAAAATTAGATGTTTGCATCATTACCGAGACATCCTCTTCCCCAGCTTTCTTGCCTCTAGATGATTAGAATGGGGGAAAGGAATGACCTGGGGACTGGGAGGAGCCTGAGGTGTATATTGTAACAATTAAGAGCCCCTGAGCCAGGCATCAGAGGAACAGGACTCCAGATCCAGCTCTGTCTAGAGCTTCCTGTGTCATCTTCCTCTCTGAGTGTTGTTTTCCTCATCTAGGTTTTGACTGTGATCCTTAAAATTCTTTATAGTTCTCACAATGTGAACTCTTCCCCTAGTATGAGTTGTGTGTGTGAATAAGTGTGTTTGCATATATGCGTATGTAGATGTATGTATATGTGCATGAATGTGAGTGTGTATGTATGTGTGTGATCGTTGTGTCTGAGTGTGTCCCTCCTGACTCCTCCCTCCTGCACTCTCTCCACAGTGGAACACACGGGCCAAGCGGGAGAAGTTGACTGAGCTGATGTTCGAGCAGTACAACATTCCTGCCTTCTTTTTATGCAAGACAGCCGTGCTCACTGCGTATCCTCTGGGTTGTATCGCTCTGCTGGGTGGAGGGACAGGGTGGGGTGTGTAGGCCTGATTCTCTGGAGATCAGAGTCAGGACTCTGATCAGAGCCAGACTCCTTCCTTAGCCACACCAGGACTAAAGACCCATGGGCAAGTGCCCAGGACTTCGGGAGTCCAGATAAGTGGCCTTTCCCCATTCCATGGATCAGGCTGAGCAGAGAAAGAGCTGGGCTAAGGGGACAGCAGGAGCTGGGACTGGGCAGAGGAGGGAGGGGTATATGACTCTGAGGCTGTCCCTTCTCAAACCACCAGTCAGCATTGCTTTTTTTCAGCATCTGCTTTGCACAGAACCCTGTGCTAAGCACTCACTGGCGGGACAGGGACCATAATTCAGGGAGCCCAGATCTTAGAACCAAGAATAAAGAGAGGCTGGAGTTCCATAGGAACAGAGGAAGAAGTTGCAATTCACCCAGGAAAGAAGTGACTGAGGTCTGAGGAGCCTATCTCCAGGAGATGGGCCATAAGTCAAGGGGAGAGTCTTGCAGAGTGGGGGTTGGATGGGCCCCAGGAAGAGTGGGGAACCAGGCCAGCCCCTCACTTGCCACAGCTGTCTCTTTGACTGACCCATCCCACACCAGCTTTGCAAATGGACGTTCCACGGGCCTCGTGTTGGACAGTGGGGCCACCCACACCACGGCCATTCCAGTGCATGATGGCTATGTCCTGCAGCAAGGTGGGGCCTCGGCAGGGGCCAGGGGGGCTTGGAGAGGGCCAGGTCCTGACACTGCCTCCTCTTCCAGGCATTGTCAAGTCGCCCCTGGCCGGGGACTTCATCTCCATGCAGTGCCGGGAGCTCTTCCAGGAAATGGCTATTGACATCATCCCCCCTTACATGATCGCAGCCAAGGTGGGACCTCTGGGGAGTCCAGAGCTGCCACCATAGAGTCCTGGGTACCTGTCAGCCCACCAACCCATGATATAGCAGACCAGAGAGCAGCAGGACCCCCAAAAGATGATAGGTCCAGTTCTTCATTTTTCAATCAAGGCATCAAAGATGGAGACATGCTGAAGGACATGGCCAAGGTCATGCAATCAGCTGGCAGCAACATGTGTGAAAACCAGTGTGTGTGGGGGGGGTCCAAATGGCCCAGGTTCAAATTCTGCCTCTGCCACATAAGAGCTGTGTGACCCAGAACATGATATTGACACTCTCTGGACCTCAGTTTCCTCTCCTGTAAAGAAAATAGAACAACAGGGAAAAGTGTTAAATGACACTGCGTGCAGAGGGCTTCTCTAGGTCCCCACATGGGATAGAGCCCAGAAGAGGCCTTCCCCATATGCCCTCAGCTTTCCCTAATTGGGCTTTTTCAATCACCTGTATTCAACATGTGTATGGCACAAATGGGAACAAGTTCTCCCAGTTCCCTCTCCTCTCTGTCAAGGAAGGACAAGAAACCCTTCTTTGGAGCAATAAAGCAGAACCCCCAGCGCTGGTTAACTGCAGAGCTGGTGAGGGCTGGTAAGGCAGGTGTGGACAGGGGGTGGACAAGCACCGGCGAGGGAAGGATGCTCAGAGGCTGTGCCCTTACAGGAGCCTGTGCGGGAAGGTGCTCCCCCAAACTGGAAAAAGAAGGAGAAGCTACCCCAAGTCTCCAAGTCCTGGCATAACTACATGTGCAATGTGAGGCACTAAGAATGTTCCCCAAAGAGCTTCCCTCCCCAGCTCCTGGCCCCCTGCCACAAGCTGTGGGGAGGGACAGAGGCCCTGAAGGCGGGTGGGGTGTGGTGCTCGAGAGGGAGGCCAAGTCCTCACCCCTTCTTGATTCTCAGGAGGTGATTCAGGACTTCCAGGCCTCGGTGCTGCAGGTCTCAGACTCCCCCTATGATGAGCAGTGAGTGGGGCTCCGTGCTGGGGTGGGAGGAGGGTACAAGTAGGGCTCAGGGGGCACCTGTGGTGCTTCTTACCTGGGGACTTTGTGAGCACCCCAGGCAGAGTTTTGATCCTTCCTGGGCAGGGTGGCTGCACAAATGCCCACAGTCCATTATGAGATGCCCAATGGCTACAATACAGACTATGGCGCCGAGCGACTCCGCATCCCCGAAGGCCTGTTTGATCCCTCCAATGTCAAGGTTTGGTGGGGTGGTGAGCACTGATTTGGGATGGGGGCTGGCTGGAGTTTTTAAATTCTAGGGTATGGGAGAGGCTGGGAAGGATCACAGGGGCCAAAGCCCAGGTCACCTTTGTCAACAGGGCCTTTCAGGGAACACCATGTTAGGCGTAGGCCATGTGGTCACCACCAGCATTGGCATGTGCGACATCGACATTCGTCCGGTGAGGCCTGGGCCAGGGCTGAGTGAAAGGGTCCAGGAGTGGGGAGGCTGGGAGGGGTAGTTCCTGCAGGCTCACTCTTCCTCTTTGCTCTCAGGGCCTATATGGCAGTGTCATTGTCACTGGCGGGAACACGCTGCTTCAGGGCTTCACTGACAGGCTCAATCGAGAGCTTTCCCAGAAGACCCCACCGGTAGGTGTTCACCCCTTACCCGGGGCCCTGGACTCCACTCCTGGTATAGCCTTTTAGGACCAAGTCCATCTTCCTTCCCAAACATGGAACGTTCTGTCCATCAGAGCAGACCTCTTGCCCCTGTGGCTTCTTCCCACCTTCCAAGCCCTGTCCCTTCCCAGAGCCTAGATGTCTGCTTCTCCTGCCCCTTTCTCCCCACAGAGCATGCGTCTGAAGCTCATCGCCAGTAACAGCACCATGGAGCGCAAGTTCAGCCCCTGGATTGGGGGCTCCATTTTGGCCTCACTGGTGAGAAGGAAGGGGCCTGGCCTAGTGCTGAGTGTGGGGAAGGGGACACCCGGACACACCCCACTGCCTTGCCAGCATCCTAGTTCATTCATTTAACTAACATTTATTTTTTTGAGAAAGAGAAGTGCTCCCAGAAACCTAAATGCTTTATCAGGACACAAATCAGGGAGCAGAAAGACAGGGAGTTGGAGATGGGTTGGGATGAGGTCGTGGTAAGGCACCCACCATCCTCTGTGAGCAGAGGGGATGTCCTGGGGGTTGAGGGCAAAGGAGTGATGTGATGATGACAGGCACCTCTGAGAAGACTGTCAGGCATGAATCTTTGTGATCAGGGTGTGAGCTGGAACCAAGGAGACCTTGCCAGAAGCCTCTTCCCATGGTCTCTGGAATCGTGGACTGGGAAACAGCGGAGGTGGGGGGAGAGTGAGGAGCAACGGGATGAGGAGGTGGGCGGGTTGGTTCTGGTGCAGAAGGTGGAGAATTTAGTCTGGATCAGCCACTGGGGTGGACACAAGTCTTCGAGCAGTGAGCTGGGGTGCAAAATTCATCCCCTCACAGAGGGGATGGCAGAGCCACCACAGAAAAGGACATCCACTAGAAGGGGAGACCTCCAAGGAGACAGAAAGGAGAGTCAGAAAATCAGAGGCTGGCAGTTAGAACTTAGCTGGGGGCTGGCACATGTCAGCTCCACAGTGACTAAAGGCCTCCTCTGTGTTTCAAGTGGACAGACAGCCTGATAGTCCCTGCCTTCCTGACAGTGACAGTCTACAGTCAAGACTATTAAACAGAAAGTGACCACAAAGTGTGCAGTGATCTAGTTTGGAAGTTTCCAAGGGCCTTCAGGATTATAAACTGAGATGAGAAGAGTATGAACTTGGAAGGCAAAGAAGATAACAAGGCATTGACTGTGGGGAGGGCCAGATGCAGGGCCAAAGACAGATGCAGCAGATCTGGGTTTTAGGAGGTCCACATGCTCCCTCATGAGAGTGGGGAGTGGATCAAATGGGGCCAGGCTGAAGGCAGGGACAGGGGCTGGGAATGTAGCTCAGTGGCAGAGTGCTTGTCTAGCAGGTGCAAGGCCCTGGGTTCAATACCAAGTGTTACAAAAAAGAAAAAAAAGAGAGAGAGAAAGAAGGAGGAGAAGGAGGCAGTGACAGAGCTGCTACCATCTCCACTCCGACTGGGACACAGCAGAGGCATGGGTACCAGTAAGTGTACACTGGAAGCTTATTAAATGGTACATGGACAGTACGTGGACACTGTTCGCATGCAAGAGAAAAGAAAGAGACAAGGTCAAGAACAAGACACAGATGCTAACTTATGTAGGGGCTAGGTCAGTCCTACCCAACAGGAGCACAATACAAGACATATATTTTAAAATTTCTGCTGGGTGCAGTGGTGCACACTTGTAATCCCATTGGCTTGGGAGGTTGAGGTTGGAGGATTACAAGTTCAAAGCCAGCCTCAGCAATTTAGCAAGGTCCTGAAGCAACTCAGTGAGACCCTATCTCTAAATAAAATATTAAAAAATGGTGGAGGGGCTAGGGCTGTAGCTCGTGGTAGACCACTTGCCTTGCACGTGTGAGGTTCTGGGTTCGATCCTCAGCACCACATAAAAATAAATAAGTAAATAAAGATATTGTACCAACTACAACTAAAAAAAGAAAAAAAATTTTAAAAAGGCTAGAGATGTAGCTCACTGGTTAGGCACCACTTAATTCAATCCCTGGTGCAAAAAAAAAAAAAAAAAATTCCTGTAGCCATGTCGAAAAATAATACAAAAAAAGGTAAAATTAAATTTTAAGAACATACTTTATTTGATCCAATATGTCATCAAAATCCAACATATAGCCGGACATGGTGGCACCTGCCTGTAATCTCAGCGACTTGGGAGGCCAAGGCAGGAGGATTGCAAGTTCAAAGCCAGCATCTGCAACTTAGCAAGGCGCTCACCAACTCAGTGAGAACTTGTTTCCAAATAAAAACATAAAAGGGGGTGGGGATGTGGCTGAGTGGTCAAGCACCTGTGGGTTCAATCCCCAGTACTAAAAAAAAAAATCAGCATATTGGCCAGGTGTACTGGTACACAACTGTAACACCAGTTACTTGGAAGGCTAAGGCAGGAAGGTTAAAAGCTCAAGACCAGCTTGTTACCTTAGTGAGACCCTATCTCCAAATAAAATAAAAAGGGCTGGAGAGTAGCTCAGAGAGTAGCTTGCCTAGCATATGCAAGACCCTGGGTTCAATATCCAGTACCAAAATAAATAAATAAATCCAGTCTGTATTTTCCCCATAGATCATATCTCAGTTTGGATGAAGCACATTGAGATGGCGGGCCACCAGAGGCTAGTGGCCACCACATTGGAGGGCACAGGCATGGAGAGTGGGAAGGATCAAAGAAGCAGCGGGTTTAGGCAGAGCCTGGGGGAAAATGGTTTACTCAATTGCGGACATAATGAATTTAGGATCCAGAGGAACACTTAGGGCCATGAATCTAAAAGACAGCTGGATGTTTGGGTTGGAAACAAGAGATTGGTTAGGACTGGGGCTGAATGAGCCAGGCCAGGAAGTCTGTTCTCTGAGGAGAGAAACAGAGACACAAGCCAGGGCTAGACACTAACTTTCAGGTGAAGGCAGAACGGCCATCCAAGAGAAGGAACAGTGTGAGATGCCCAGTGCGGGACCCCTCAAATGGCAGGCTTCAGTAGGGGTGGGTGACAGCGGGGCACCAGGACCTAGAAGTTAAGTGGTTTAGGTGGTTTCAGAATGGTGAGGGAAGAGGAAAGACTTTCCTTGGGAATGAAGGCGACTTGAGAGTGCGCCTGCGCCCTGATGGAGTGTGGTGAGGCTGGGACACCTGGTATGCGTGTGTAGAGCGGTGTTGGGTGGGGGTGATTGGCTAGCCTAGGCTGTAAGTGCCACCACTCAGCTCAGGAACGGTGCCTGGCTCAGGGCAGACAGGTGCTCTATAAATCCTTGCTGAATGCATGAAGCCTTGACTACAGATGCTGTCTGTATTCCCTCTGAATACACAAAGAGGGAACAGACGGGCCAGGGAGGGTGAGACCCGGAGAGGCGAGGCCAGAGGAGGCCAGGCTTCCGCAGGGTGCGGTGGGGTGGGGGCGGTCCCTCCCCGCTCCCCCTGGACTGCCCTGACCGCTGTGTCGCCCCTCCTCCCAGGGCACTTTCCAGCAGATGTGGATCTCAAAGCAGGAGTACGAGGAGGGCGGGAAGCAGTGCGTGGAGCGGAAGTGCCCCTAAGGACGCCCCTCCGCACACACCCACCTGCCCGCAGCGTTGGGGACAGCGGGACGCGAGAGGGGTGTTCCCCGGCCAGGCCTCCGCGAGCGCAGATCCCAGCCCGCTCACCCCAAGCCCTCATCACCCTCCCTCTTCCCTTTTTGTCCTCCTAGGTTGTGATGTTTCTGAGTTAAAAGAAATAAAAAAACGTTTTACGAAAAAAAAAAATTGGCCTCTTTGGGGGTGGGGAGCGGAGGGAGGCGAGGGGAGGGCGCACCTACATTCATCCAGATCCGACGGTGGGCGCCCGGACACAGTCCCAAGAGCCACGGACTCCTCAGGTTTGAGGGGAAGCGACCCACTCAGGGAGGATCCAATGACCAGCGGAGCTTGGAGTCCAGGGGCTGCAGGAGGCGTATGTGGTGGGGGCGGGGCCAGGCGAGGGCAAATATGGGGGCGGGGCCTGGGCGGGACCCGTGAGGGGGTCTAGGTGGGCGGGGCCTCAGCACAGGTTTTGGGTCAACTGAGAGTAGCGCTCAAACTCCCCAGGACCTATACCCCAGGTGAGCCGGGGCTATAGAGGGGATCTTGGCTTTGACAGGCGTGGGTCGGGGACTAGGGTTCTCTGTGGGCATGGATGGGAGCTGAGGTTTCCCAGGGGAGTTCCTGACCTGGACAGAGGGCTAGTATCCTGGAGTCCTCTCCTGGGATTGGACACCTGCGATCACCACTAGAAATTTAGGAAAAACTTAGTTATTTATATCTATGATCTGTTTCTGGGTGAGGTTATCTGGCCTTTCACTAGACTCTTAGAAGGTCTCAGACCCACCTAATAGAATCCACTTAATTTAAGTCATTTTGTAACCAAAGAGGCTCCAGCACCCAGGGTGGACTACAACTTCTCCAAGATCAGGCTGCTCTGCCAGCCTTGGCCAGGACTCCCCCAATGACTGGTGGGCCCTGACCCTGACTCCAGCCTCCCTATCCTGGATATTCACTGGTCCCTCCTGACCAATTACCCTACCCATGTGCCTCCCTCCCCAGTAGTCAGTAGGGACCTAATTCCAAAAAGACTTCCATCCACATGCCCAGTCCAAACCCCGAGTCAATTGACCCAAGTGTCTCCAGCTTGGGATTCATCAGGGCAGGGACAGCAGCCTGGGCCTCAGGGGACCTGCAAGCCAGCTGCAGAAGGGTCCAGATATCTTCATGGTGAATCTTGCATGGGGTTGAAGGGTTTAGGAAGGGATCCCGAAGGTCACTGGGAGAGTTGGAAACAGGAGAGGTACCCATATCCTCTTCTCCCTGGTTTTCAGCCCCCTCCCCCACCCCTGACGGGAACTAAGAGGCCAAAGTCTGCTCCAAGGTAAAAAAAATATTGATTGTTTTGCAGCAAGGGGGCAGGAGGGTGCTGTGGAGGGATTGGCAGGGGAGGCGCAGCCCCTTGTCCTCTGACCTGGGCTGGGGGCCCTCTGGAAGGCTGGACTGAGGCCAGGACTACGCCCCCACCCTTGTGTGTATGGAGGGGTGAGAACTGGCCTGAGTTCAGACTGCCTGCCAGGGCTGATAAGGGGCCCTCAGGGGCTCCCACAAACGGTTTATCACTGGGGGGGGGGTGTTGTAGCCTGCAGGGCTCAGGAGGGGGCACAAGCATGGAGCGGCTTCGGGGTCTACTCCAGAGAGCGGTAAGACGAGTGGGGTTGGAGGATACCTCAGGCCTTCCATCAGGTCCCCTGGCACCCCCAACCCATAAAACCAACCCCTTCTGACCAGCATCCTGACCCTTCTCCCTCCTCCTCCTGTTCCCCTCTGGCTCCTCCCCTCCAGCCTCCCTCAGGCTCCTCTCCCTGCCTGATGCTCATTCAGCACCCCAAAGTCACAAACACCATTATTGCCCGATCCCTCCTCGTCCCCCAGGCCTTTTCCCCTTATCTCATGCTGGCCCTGTCCCCCACAGCAACAGTTGTCCCCACAAGGCTCTCAGAACATCTACAAACGTGTGGAAGGTCCCCATCAGGGGCGACTGGAGGAGGAAGAGGAAGACAGGGAGGAGGGGGCCGAGCTGCCTGTCCACTTCTGCCCCATGGAGCTGAAGGGCCCTGATTCCCCAGGCTCTAGAGCTGGGCTGCCAAACCTCATACCGTGGGCAGCAGCAGGACGAAGGGCTGCCCCCTACCTGGTCTTGACTGCCCTCCTGATCTTCACTGGGGGTGAGTCATGCCCTTGCCCCGCAGTGAAGGGCCTGGACTGGGGGAGATTTCTGGTGTCCACAGAGGGGCACAAGGAGAATCTCTTCATCTTGCCACCCACCAGCCTTCCTTCTGGGCTACGTGGCCTTCCGAAGGTCCTGTCAAGCATGTGGGGACTCCTTGTTGGTGGTCAGTGAGGACGTCAACTATGAGCTGGGCCTGGACTCCCGTCAGGGCACTTTGTACTGGAGCGACCTCCAGGCCATGTTCCTGCGGCTCTTGGGGGAGGGGCGCCTGGAAGACACCATCAGGTAAGATCAGCCTGCCCCCTTCCTGGTCCTCAGTGTCCTCTCCTCTCAGACTGGCCTCCCTTTCTGTTTGCCCAGGCCCCTGGTGTCTGGTGTCTGGTCCCCTCCGAGTTCTTCCACCTGCTTCATTGGTCTCCTGGTTCATTGGAAGGATGGCAAGCACCTAGAGCTGAACTCCAGGGGGCTGAGTCTCTGAGGGTGGCATATTTTGGAGATGAAGATGCTAACTAAATGAGAAGAGAAGGGTCAACATAAGGCAGGACAAACCCAGAAAGGTCCTGCGTGCTGTACCTGGGGGCCAGGATACCAAATTGGCAGGAGGGAGCTCTGTGGGACTCAGAGGAGGAGTGTTTCAGGAGATAAGGAAAAAAAAAGTGAATGCATTTGTAGGGACAGACCCCCAACTACATTGCGGGAGGATGCCAGCCAGACTATGCAGGCCTATGGTGCAGCAAAGATAGCCTGTGTCTCTCCTCCTGTGAGGTAGTCCCTACACCCTAGGGGAAGGAGCCCAGCTAGGTCCAGAGAAGAGGTCAACCCACCCACGGCCCTCATCTGGTTGGGAATCATGTTCAGTGGGTCCTCCTGGGATTTCTAAGTAAATAATATAAATTGTAGTGAGCAAGAGACACATATTCTCTTTTCTGATGCTTGTATGTTTTATGTCATTTTCATTTCTTACTGCATTAGAGACAGCATGAATTTGGATATTGGTGATGGTAGCTATCTTGGCCTACTTCCTGATTTTAATAGGAATTTTTTAATCGTACTTTGTTATTGAGTATGAAATTTGCTACAGACTTTGTATGGCTTTCAAAAACTTCAATTGGCCAGCTGCAGTGGTGCACCCCTGTAATCCTAGGAGGCTCAGGAGGCTGAGGCAGGAGGATCGAAAGTTCAAAGCCAGCCTCAGCAACTTAGTGAGGCCCTACACAACTCAGAAAGACCCTGTCTCTAAATAAAATATAAAAACGGGCTGGGGATGTGGCTCTGTGATTAAGCACAATCCCCAATACCCCAAAAAAATTGAATTAAAGAAGTTTCTATTCCTAGCTTACTGAGACCTTTTTATTTTATTTTATTTTATTTACAGTACTAGGGATCAAACTCAGGGCTTCACACATGTTAGCCAAGTACTGCTCTACCATTGAACTACATCCCCAGCCCAAGACCTTTTTCTTTTATTGATATTATGTAATGATCAGGAAAGGAAAAACAGTATGGAATTTTTAAAAAAATATTTATTTTTTAGTTGTAGTTGGACACAATACCTTTTATTTATTCATTTACTTACTTACTTATTTATTATTTTTGGTACTGGGGATTGAACTTAGGGGCACTCGACCACTGAGACACACTCCCAGCCCTATTTTGTATTTTATTTAGAGACAGGGTCTCACTGAGTTGCTTAGCACCTTGCTGTTGCTGAGGCTGGTTTTGAACTTGAGATCCTCCTGCCTCAGCCTCCCGAGGCATTGGGATTACAGGCGTGTGCCACCATGCACAGCTTTATTTATTTATTTTTATGTGGTGCTGAGAATCGAACCCAGTGCCTTGCACATGTTAGGCGAGCGCTGAGCCACAACCCCAGCCTTGGAGTTTTATTATTATTATTATTATTATTATTATTATTTATGTACTAAGAAGAGACCACATGATTTTTCTTTTTTAATATTTACATCATAATTTGTATTCATAGATTTCTTCATTTAAACTTGATCAAGGAATGTTATTACATTTTTGATACACTGGTAGAAACTTGATCAAGAAGTTTTTTCCTTTTGCTAAAAGACCTCAAATCTGTGGCCTCTACAACATTTAGGGATTTTGTTTGTTTTCTTGAGCAGCACTTGGCAGCCCCAGGACTGGCTGAGGAGGTGGATGATTTGACAGGTCTAGGAACATGGTTAGCACTGTGGCTCCATCCCAGGCAGGGAGGAGAGGGTGGCATCTCGGGGCAGGGCGATGAGCTGATGTGAGGCTCTAGTTTGGCTGGGAGGGGAGGGAAAGCAGAGAGAGAAATTGATGGACGTGGAGAAACTGGACAATCTGGAATGCCTGGGTTCAGGAGCAGATATGCTGGGTAAGGGAGCTGGTTGGAGCCTGAAAAGGTCTAGTCAGAGAGTGGATTCTGGAGCTTTGAAGTCGGATCTGATAAACTCTCACTGTTTCTCTTGGAGTCTGCAGTACTTACCACAGTGCCTGGTACTTTGTGGTTTCCAGTAAATCCTCAATGGATAAATATTCCAGAGATGGAGTTCTGGGTAACGAATGACAAGAGCCAGGAAGTGACCAGGGAATTGTGTTGGTGGTAACATGGATGAAGTCATTTATTCATTTACCTAACAATTTTTTTAGTACATGCTATGTGACAGGTACTAAGCTGAACTGGTGGACATCTGACATCACAGAGACCAAACAGTCTGACCCTCCTGTTATAGAGCTTGCAGTCCACTGGAGGAAATCAATAGGAAACTAACAGTCACATTCACGACCATATAATCATTACTGGGATCATGGCTTTGAAAGAAAAGTAAAGGGTATGACAAATGACCATTATCAGAGGACCCGATTTAGACCGAGGGTCCGGGAAGGATTCCTTGAGGAACTGACAGCTGAGATCTGAGGGATGAGTAGTGTGCCAGGAAAAAAAGTAGGTGGCAAATCATTTCAGGCCCCAAAATGACATGTGCAAAGGGTCTGGAGCACGGACCTGGACTTGGCTCTCCAGGGCTACAAACGTTGTTTTAGACTTTTTTTTTCCTTTTTAAAATATTTTTAGTTGTCTATGGACACAATAACTTTATTTTATTTATTTATTTAATTTTTTTTATGTAGTGTTGAGTATTGAACCCAGTGCCTCACATGTGCTAGGCAAGCACTTTACCACTGAACCTCAACCCCAGCCCTGTTTTGGGCTGTTTCATTCAATCAAAAATCTTCATCTGGGGCTGGAGATGTGGCTCAAGCGGTAGTGCGCTCGCCTGGCATGCGTGCGGCCCGGGTTCGATCCTCAGCATCACATACAAACAAAGATGTTGTGTCCGCCGAGAACTAAAAAATAAATATTAAAAATTCTCTCTCTCTCTCTCTCTTTAAAAAAAATATTTAAAAAAATCTTCATCTGAATATGTAAAGATTGTTCCCTAAATTATACAGTCTGACAACTCTTTCCATAACATCTACATTATATTAGGTGTTATAAATACTCTAGAGATAATTTAAAGTATCTGGGAGGATACATGTGTATTATATGCAAATATAACTATGCAATTTTATGTAAGGGACTTGATCATCAGTGGACTTTAGTATTTGCAAGGGTCCTTGAACCAATCCCTTGTGGATACCCAGGGATGAGACTCAACATGTAAAGTTGTTTTATGTGTATGTGTAGGTTTTTTAAAACAGTAATGTTGGGAATGGTAGAGTGTGTGCTTAACATGTATAAGGCACTGGGTTCAGTGGTTCAACCCCTGGCACCTAAACACACACACACACACACAATGCTTGTGTAAAATGCATTTTTTTTTTTTTTGTACTGGGGATTGAACCCAGAGGGGCTTTACCACTGAGCTACATCCCCAGCCCTTTTTATTTTTTGAGACAAGGTCTCACTACGTTGCTGAGGCTGGTCTCAAACTTGCAATACTCCTGCTCAGCCTCCCAAGTCACTGGGATTACAGGTGTGCACCACTGTGCCAGCTAAAAATTATTTCTAAACTTAAGCAACATGGAAAAATAAAAGTTCTTTTTTTAAAAAAAAAAAAAAAACTTTTTTAGTTGTTGATAGATGTTTATTTCATTTATTTATACGCGGTGCGGAGAATCGAATCCAGTGCCTCACACATGCCAGGCAAGTGTGCTACCACCAAGCCACAGCCCCAGCCCCCCAAAATAAAAGTTTTTACAAAATCACTCCAAGACCCATTAATCAGATATAGCTATGGTTAATGTGTTTTTAATTTAGATTTTTTTTTTTAAACTTCACACAATGTTTTAAAGTTCTGTCTCTATTGCTGTGTAGTCAATTGTTCCTTGCTGCTACACAGGACTTCCAGTGCGATTACCATATTTTATGTACCCATTGATTGATTGGGTGCAACTCCAAACAAGCACTTGAGATTCTGGATGGGAACTGAGTTGGGGGGAAAGACATGGCCTTGAGCCCATGGACCATCGTGGTCCTTGTGAGAGCTGAAGATGGTGGCAGAGACTAAGGGGTCTCATCCACAGAGATTCTGATGCAGTGCAGCACTGGGGACCATGGTGAGGTGTGGAGGGGAATGATAAGCTAAATGCTATAGTCCTCAATGAGAATGGATGATTGGTCAGAAGCTACCAACAGTGAGGAGGGAAGGGCTGCAGAACTGGATGGCTGGGTTTCCATAAGAAGAGAGTTTCACCCAGGAGAAATGGTCAGAAATCAAAATGGAGAACCAGAAGACCTCACTGCAAACCCAGGGCAATGAGAACCGAGCCATGCTCTCTGAAGTCCCTCTGTGGACTCAACTAAGAGCCAGGTCTCTGCCTAGGACAGATGTAGAAGAGGTATTCTGTGATGATCAATGGGGACAGGACTTTGTTTGCCACAGAGGGCACAGTTGGAGCCAGATGACAGGTAAGCCAGGGACAGCCCAGGACAGACAGTGAGATGGGAGAGCAGTAAGAGTTAAGGTGACAATCTGTGGGTGGAAACTATGACAGAAGGTGCTGTCTGCAGTAGACCACGTGATTCAACATTAAGGGTCCCAACCTTGGTGCAGTGTCTTCAGGAGACCCAGGTGAAGGAGGAGGTGCAAAACAGGGTCTGCTGCCTGGGCACACAGGCCCGCCTCTGCAGGTGCCTGCGGGCAGTGCCCCCATGCCCCACATGCAGGGGGAAGCAACATGGACCCAGGAGTTTGGTCACAGCCAGGAAGAAGCTAAGGGATGGTGGACAGGCTCCCTGGCTATGGGAAGCTAAGGTCGAGTAGGAGGCCCTGGAGAGGCTGGGGGCAGAGTCCTGGCGGTGATGGGAGAGAACCAATCCATTAGGAGAGTCCCCAAACTTAGCCCCTCACTGGCCCTACCCTGGGATGACCCCACTTCTCTGGCATCCTTCTCTGTTCCTTCCCACTCCTGCAGGTTCCTGATGGACCACCCCTGTCCCCTTCTGGGCCTCAATTTCACCTCTCTCCACTCAGGGAAACCAGCCTTCGCCAACGGGTGGCCGGCTCCCCCGGGATGGCTGCCCTGGCTCAGGACGTCGTTGCAGCGCTCTCCCACCAGAAGCTGGACCACGTGTGGACAGACACCCACTACGTGGGGCTGCAGTTCCCCGACCTGTGAGTGCGCGGGGCGGGGGCGGGGGCGCGCGATGGGGGTGCGCTTAGACGCTCACCTCCCCCGCTCCTCAGGGCTCATCCCAACACTCTGCGCTGGCTCGACGAGACCGGGAGGGCCGGGGAGCAGCTGCCGCTGGAGGACCCCGACGCCTACTGTCCCTACAGCGCCACCGGCAACGCCACGGTGAGCGCCTCTTGCCCACCCCCAGCATGCGGAGCAGCGCGCGCACTTCCCGGGGCCGCGGAGGAGAGATGCGGGCAGCAAGCCTCACGGTCCCTGGCGTCCCCAGGGAAAGCTGGTGTACGCCCACTACGGGCGACCGGAAGACCTGCAGGGCCTGCGGGCCAGGGGCGTGGAGCTAACCGACAGCCTCCTGCTGGTGCGTGTCGGGGTGACCAGCTTTGCCCAGAAGGTAAGGGTCCTTGGATCGGGCAGCATGCAGAGCGTGCGGGCTGGGAAACCCAGGGGTTGACCTAACCATGGAAAGCTTCTAGAGGCTATAAAAGGAGAAAGGAAAGATCAATCATCCTGCTGTCATATATGACAAGTTCGAATAAAAAAAAAAATGTTGGTGGCCACAAAATCGGGAGGTTCGTGGACATCAGATGGGGGGTTAGAGTCTGTAGGGGGGGCATCGAGGATGAACACCCACTGTGGCCCTCTGATAGGCCAGCCGATGCCTCGGAGGGCCCATTAAGGATGGTCAGCAGCAGATCAAAGGGACTATTTCACTTTTCCTTGCTTTCCTACCCTCCCCTAGGTGGCCAGTGCCCAGGACTTTGGGGCCAAAGGAGTGCTCATATACCCTGACCCAGCAGATTTCTCCCAGGACCCACACAAGCCAAGCCTGTCCAGCCACCGGGCTGTATATGGACATGTGAGTCTGGGGAAGCCAGTAGTGCTTTCCTGAGGTCCAGGCCACAGGTCCTTGGAAATGGGGCTAGCCCAGCCCAGTTTCAGAATGGGCACTCTTTTCCCACAGGTGCATCTGGGAACTGGTGACCCTTATACGCCTGGCTTCCCTTCCTTCAACCAAACCCAGTTCCCTCCAGTGGCATCCTCTGGCCTCCCCAGCATCCCTGCCCAGCCCATCAGTGCAGACATTGCCTTCCGCCTGCTAAGGTGAGGGGAGACAGGGAGGCAGAGAGCGGGATGCAAACTAGAAAAAAGGAGACTCCTTTTCTGAGTGAACACGTTTTACTAGGGTCCAGCATTTAGCAAATAGAGCTCTCACTAGATTTCAAAACCCATCTCTGCTGGGCACCCTGGAGCAGGGCACAACCTGTACAACTGCCCACGGCTGCCCTGACTGCGCTACCCCCACCTCAGATGAGGTACAGAGGCAGAGACATGGAGGCCAAGGGTGGGAGAGAGAGTAAAGCGGGATCTCTGGGTTCTTATATAGCCTGGACAGCTCTTTCTGCCACTTCTAACCCTTTCTGCTCTATCCCTTTCCAGGAAGCTTAAAGGCCCTGTGGCCCCTCAGGAATGGCAAGGGCGCCTCCCAGGCTCCCCTTATCGCCTGGGCCCCGGGCCAGGCCTGCACCTAGAGGTCAACAACCATAGAACCTCCACTCCCATCAGCAACATCTTTGGCTGCATTGAGGGCCTGGCAGAGCCAGGTGGGTCTCCCTTGCCCAGCACCCACAGCTTGTGGGAACAGAGCCCTTGCTCATAACCCCTGCCACACGGGGCAGATGTAGGGGGCCCTGGAGAGGAAGCAGGAGGGGTATCCAGGGGAGGGAGACTGGCAAGTGGAGGCTGAACTGGGACTGATGGGGGTTGCAGTGAGGAACCCACATGACCACAGACAGAATGGGAGCATTGCTGGGGAGTAAGCTCCTGAGCCTGGGAGGTGAGTAGACACAGGTGGGATGGACAGGTTATTTATAACTGAGACTCAGCATAAAAGAGGTCCAGTTAGCTGGATGACTATTCCAAATACGACTTCATGATGGTGGGGAATTGAAGTAGGTTGTTGACCTGGAGAAGAGGGCACCAGACACTTGGGGAAGAGTGTGGCCCTGTTAAGCACCCAGATAAGCACCAGGGAGAGGTGCAGGAGCCCTGTGATGAGCCTCGGGTGAGGATGCGGGAGGTGGGAGCGGGGGTGCGGGGGGAAGATTTTGGGTACTTCCAGTGTAAGAGGTGGGACCCAAACAAATCCTTTCCAGATCACTATGTTGTCATCGGGGCCCAGAGAGATGCATGGGGCCCAGGAGCAGCCAAGTCGGCTGTGGGGACAGGCATACTACTAGAGCTGGTGCGGACCTTTTCCTCCATGGTGAGCAATGGTAAGGTCAGGGCCTGGGCCTGGGCTGGGCAGAGCTGTCGGGTGCAGCTGCAGGGGTGGGGCAGAAAGGCAGTTGGGAGCTCAGAGCAGAGGGAGGTCACTGGGACCTGGGCTCCACACCTGGCACCTCCACAGCCTAGCATGTGTCCTTAAGCAAGTCATTTCACCTCTATTTTTTCATCTAAAAATGAAATAATGGTGTCTCTGGGTCTGAGTGGAAAGTTAAGCAGAAATTCCATATACAGCATCATCCCCATCACTATTATAGTCAAGTCAGGGCAGATGCAGGGAAAGATGGGCTGGGATGGGGGTTGATGAGAGGGAAGAGGAGACCCCTTGGGGACTAGGACAGAGGAAGACAAAGGGGAATCTTTGGTGGTTCCCAGAAGAGCCCATCCTTCTTGTCCCCTCATCCCAGGCTTCCGACCCCGCAGAAGTCTTCTCTTCATCAGCTGGGATGGAGGCGACTTTGGGAGTGTGGGCTCCACAGAGTGGCTGGAGGTGATTTGGATCCGGGCAGGTAGCCAGGGGGTGGGGAGAGGTATGGTGTGGGTTCCTTCTCCATACTCTTCCCCCACCCACAGGGCTACCTCAGTGTGCTGCACCTCAAAGCTGTAGCCTACGTGAGCCTGGATAACGCAGTGCTGGGTGAGCTGGGGCAATGCCACCACCTGGCCCCCTCAGGCCCACCCTGGCCCCTGGGCCCATTCCTAAACCTGGTATGCCTCCCCTCCCCTCTCTTCAAGGGGACGACAAGTTCCATGCCAAGACCAGCCCACTGCTGATCAGCCTCATTGAGAACATCCTGAAGCAGGCAAGAGATGGGTCAGGAAGAAGGGATAAGGGGAAATTGCGGGGCGGGGGCGGGGCCTAACCACACCCCCCCACCTGCCCCCAGGTGGACTCTCCTAACCACAGTGGGCAGACTCTCTATGAGCAGGTGGTATTCACCAATCCCAGCTGGGATGCCGAGGTGTAAGTTGGGGTGGGGTGGGAAGCAGGGGGTTGGGAGGAACCTGAGCCCACGGAGCCCCCCAACCTACCTGCCCCCAGGATCCGGCCGCTGCCCATGGACAGCAGCGCCTATTCCTTCACGGCCTTTGCCGGGGTCCCTGCGGTGGAGTTCTCCTTCTTGGAGGTGAGACTTTCCGGCCCTGCTCCAGGGCACCAATCCCTGGGTTTGTGGGAAGCACGCCCCTGGCCCTAGCCCCTCCCTGTCCCGGCAGGATGATCCGGCGTACCCATTCCTGCACACGAAGGAAGACACATACGAAAACCTGCACAAGATGCTGCAAGGCCGACTGCCCGCCGTGGCCCAGGCTGTGGCCCAGCTCGCTGGGCAGCTCCTCATCCGCCTGAGCCACGACCACCTGCTGCCCTTCGACTTCGGCCGCTATGGGGACGTGGTCCTCCGGCACATCGGCAGCCTCAACGAATTCTCTGGGGACCTCAAGGTCCAAGATGCCAACCTTGCTCCCAGCCTCTGGGGGTTGGGGGTGCTCTATCCTTATAGGGTGCTGCCTAGGTCAGGGGGTCCAGCCCCTCAGCCCCCCTCACTCAGTCCCCGGAGTCTAGGTCCTCTGACTCCTGCCTCCAGTCATCCTAGCCCCGAGGACACAACCGGTACCTTCCAAGCCCCAGGCATCTGTCCTCTCCCAACCTCAAATGTCCAGGGTCTTCTCCCTGCATCCTATCCCCAGTCCTCTGTTCCTCTATACCTCTCCCATCCTGCAAGGCCCAAGGTCCCAGCTCTGTCCCCTGGCACCTTGACCCTATCCTAGGCCGGGGTCCCGGTCCCTGCCTTCGGCCCCAGCCCGCGCCTTGCCCTCAGGCCCGCGGGCTGACCCTGCAGTGGGTGTACTCGGCGCGGGGAGACTACATCCGGGCGGCCGAGAAGCTGCGGAAGGAGATCTACAGCTCAGAGGAGAGGGACGAGAGGCTGATGCGCATGTACAACGTGCGCATCATGCGGGTGAGGCCCCGCCCCTCCCGTCCCTTTCCGGTGGCAGCGCGGACACCTTTGCCTTAGCGCACGCGCTGCTCTCCAAGCTTGTGTTCGTCGCTTGGCTGCTCTTTCCCTGTCCGCCCGGCGAGCCTTGTTGTGGACATAGTGCTCACAGACCAGCCAGGCTGGAGGAGCTGCGGGGTCACAGAGGCAGGCCCTGCAGAGTGATGAAATGGACAGGCGGGACCAACCCAGTTCCCACTTACTTCTCCCGCCCCTTTGGAGGGACAAAGCGTAGTCCACAGTACAAGGGGCACTGGGTTATAGCCTGGGAGGTGCCAAAGACCAAAGAATTGGGAGGGTGGAACGTTCTCTTCTGATAATGAGGTGGGTGGAATCCTGAGAGGCTGCTTGGAGTAGGCGTCAAGAAAAAGTTAAGCGCTGATTCCCTCGCTAATCCCTCCTGTGTATCTTTGAATACTTGGAGGTCCACCCGTCTCCAGTTCGTATTCTTCCATTTTCTCACCGTAAGAATTCAACCCCTCAGGGAAAAGGTCTATAGGGTAAAACTAGAAGTAGGATCGATCATACTCAGCAAGTGTGGGGTGAACAGGAAGCCAACAATGTACGCCACATGAGCACAGGTGTGCCAATGCCCATGTCCTTTGGCGTCACTCATTCAGTTTACAAACCTGTCTTTCCTGCTCTTTCTCCTTGCCTTCAGGATCTCCTCTTCCTTCTCTCTTGATCCCTTATTCTCCACTTCCCTCTGTCCCCACCACTGAGATATACGTGGGCCTGGGGCGATCCAAGAGATTGGCTATGTTTCGTTCTCATTTATAGGTCTTGGTTTAATTTCTGATACCTTAGACTCCAAGGACGAACCCCTGTCCCCATCAAGGGATAAAGAGCACTTGTGTGTGCGGAACGTGACTCAGGCTTAGGGAGGCGAAGGAAAAGACTAGGACTTAAGAGCCAGAAATACAGGGCTGTGCTAGACCCAAGGAATTTTGTGGCTCTAAACCAGCAATTGGCAACCTATAGGCAGCAGGCCATATTCAGCATGGCGCCTGCTTTGTAAATAAAGCTTTCTTGCAGCACAGCAATGCTCATTGCTTTTCATATTGTCTGTGGTTGCTTTCACGCTACAGTAGCAGGGCTGAGTAGTTGGGTCTTGAACAGGCAGAACTTCAGTTGGTTCAAAGAAAAGAGGACATTTCAGGGTGGAGAGACCCAGAACGAGGGTGTGGCAATAAAACAGGTCTGGCATCCTTGGAAACAGGGTGGACCAGCAGAGCCAGAATAGAGGCCCTTTAGAGAGGCAGAGGAAGAGAGTGGCAACCCAGAGAGTGGCTTAGGGGTCAACAGTGGGAGGCCTTCAATGCCAGGATAAGAAGTTTGGATTTTGGTTCTGGGCATCAGGAAAATCTGGAGCCAGCAGATGATGTGGGCAAAGTGGAGTTTTTAGAAAGGATTTTGACCAGAGAGTAAATGGCTGAGAAGGGAATGAGGTTGAGAAGGCTGAGCTCTGGATGAGGATGGCAGGTGGACAGACTGATGTGAAGCATTTGGACGGAAAAATAGGGTATTAAGGGAACAGAAGCTGCCATGTGCTAGGGGCTTTACTTCACTTTGCCTAATAGAACTTCCTAGACCCAGTGAGGTTGCTAGTATTGTATGCAGATAATGAGACTCAGAGAGACTAAATAACTACCCAAGTTACACAGAGCGATAGAGCTGAAATTTGGGCCAGGTGATCTGACCTCATAGCCTGTACCCACCCCACACTCACCTGCAAGGTTGAGAGCCCAGGCTCTGGGGAAGACCGATGCTCTTAGCAAAATGAGGACATAAAGCAGGGTTTTTGTCTTTGTTGTGTGGTGCTAGGGATTGGCCCCTGGGCCCCAGGAGTGCTAGAAAAGTGCTCCCCCGCTGAGCTATACCTTGCTCAGGTATTACTTGCTCAGGTTTTGGAAGAGATTGGCTCTAGTATGTGAGTGGGGCTATGTCCAGGTGGCCCCTATCCTGTGGGGCAGGATTCCAGTGGATGATTTGGTGAGGAGATTTGGCAGTGTGCCCACAGAGGTCCTTGAAGACAGAGAGACAGATGAGCTCTGTGTGCAAATACATTTGAAAAGATGTGAGCATCTGAGGTCCCCTGTAGAGATTGTTTTTTTCTGGGGTGGTGCCTAGGCAATGATGATTTAAAACCTTCCCTGGGTGACTCTTAACATCCATCCAGGGCTGAAAACGTGGGACTATAGGTAAAGAAGGACAGAGGGAGATCACACCTTGAGATCTGCCCACAGACGGGATCAGAAAGGTGGAAGAATGACCAGGAGTGAGAGCATCTGGGGAAAGAGGGAACAGCACTGTGGCAGAAGATGACAGTGTGCTTCATCAGGACTGGGCTGTCTCTTGACCTTTGCTCTGTGGACATTGGCAGAGGCGGGGCAGAGTGACGGTGGGGGGAGTGCGGTATTGAACGGCAGGGCAGCAGGAGGCTTTGGGCAGGTGCGTGAATGGATGAGGGCGACTGGGGCGATCTAGACGCAGCTGTGGGCGCTGGGCATAGAACGACGAGAACAGAACCCAGCACAGCTGGAGGAGGCATCCTCCCCGGCTGCTGGTGATGTCACAGGATGGCTGCTCATGATTGGACAGCTAAAGGGAGGTGGGCCTTAAGGAAGCCGCTGGACAATATTTTTGAAGTAGGCACTGGGTCCCCAGGTCCGCTAGGAACTGCTGGAGGGAGGCGTGGTTGGCACCTTCGCCCTGGGCACAGGGTCCCCACCCCGACCTGATTTCCTCTTGGTGCAGGTGGAGTATTACTTGCTGTCCCAGTACGTGTCGCCGGCCGACTTCCCGTTCCGACACATCTTTCTGGGCCATGGAGACCACACGCTGGGCGCCCTGCTCGACCACCTGCAGCTGCTGCGCTCCAACAGTTCCGGGGCCTCCCCCAAGTTGTCCCAGGCTCTGGGCTTCCAGGAGAGCCGCTTCCGGCGCCAGCTGGCCCTGCTTACCTGGACGTTACAGGGGGCAGCCAACGCGCTTGGAGGAGACGTCTGGAACATTGATAACAACTTCTGAGGCCTGCCTGGAACCCCACAGGCTCCTGACCCCTGCTGAGGAATCTTGATCTCCCTGCTTGAGTGGTGCAGGGCGAAGGAGGTGACCCATGTACCTCTCACTGCGACCGATTTCTCATTAACCCATCCGATTTCTCCACCGGCTCTGCGCAGACACCCACACACCCCTGGTCCTACAGTGCAGATGAATAGCTCATCCGTCGTGCGACGGTGAGCAGCATCCTTTGGGGCCATCACAGCCTCCTTTCCATTTCAGGAGCAGGGTCCCCAGTACCCAGAACCCACTCTGAGAGCTTTGCTGGGCTCTGGGACCTGGCCAGTTCCCTTAATGGGAGAGACAGCTTTAGGGCCAACAGGTGGTTTGTGGCGGGAGGGGCACCGGTTCGGATGGCAATAAACCACCTGGTTATATGTTATTCATAAGCACTTTATGCTTCCTCCTGTCCCCCTTCCCCGCCTACCCCTCCCTTGAGACCTGGGGAACAGAAGGGGTCAGAGAGGATGTGAGTAGGACACAGCCTCCACTGGGAGCATTGAGCTGTGTGTTACCTTGGGAAACTGCCTGAGCAAATGATGAAGGCCTGTTGTGGTTCTCCGAAGACCACCATGGGGCTGGGCTGGAGGACTGACATTGGAACCAGGGACAGCTACATTATTTGCAAGGCCTGGTGCACAGTGAAAATGAGGGACTTTTGTTCAAAAAGTGGAAACAGCGCTTTATTCTCCCACAGTCTCCACCTGTCTGGGTGTTTTGTCACACTCTGGCATAGAGATGCTTAGCGTGAGTGCAGACCCTCCCAGGTACCCAGGCTTCTGCTCCAGTTTGGTAGAAAGAACCTGTGTGCCTAACCCTGACCTTCCTTGTTCTTGTGCCCAGTCCCCTGCTGGGAAAGGAAGATGGCAGCTATCCCTGGTAGGGGCAGGGGGGTCAGCAAAGACTCACCCCTGGGATGCAGGTGTCTCAGCATACGCTCCAGCTCACTTCACTTCTCTCTCTCTTTTTAAAAGGTGTTTATAGTTTTATTCTACTACTACTTTTAAATATATCAAGCAATTCTACATATATAGAAGGACTAGATATTCCACATGAGCACTCGTCCACTATGCACACAACAACTGGTAAATAAAATTGCACATGTAGCAATGGTTTCCTTCTAAAACATAAATTCAAGATGATATTAAGAATTTCCAGCCAGGCATGGTGATGCACGCCTGTAATCCCAGTGGCTCTGGAGGCTGAGGCAGGAGGATTTGAGAGTTCAGAGCCAGCCTCGGCAACAGTAAGACACTAAGCAACTCGGTAAGACCCTGTCTCTAAATAAAATATAAAATAGTGCTGGGGATATGGCTCAGTGGTCGAGTGCCCCTGAGTTCAATCCCTGGTGTACACACAAAGAATTTCCAGGGGCTGGAGTTGTAGCTCCGTGGTAGAGTGCTTGCCTAGCACATGCGAGGCACTGTGTTCAATCCTCAGCACCACATACAAATAATAATAATAATGATAATATTAAAAAAAAAGAATTTCCAGGTGGCTAGCTCAGGAGGAGAACTTGCAGAAGGATCACAAGTTCAAAACCAGCCTCAGCAATGAGGCCCTAAGCAACTTAGCAAGACCCTGTCTCTAAATAAAAATATTAAAGGGCTGGGGATGTGGCTCCATGATTAAGCACCCCTGGGTTCAATCCTCAGTACAAAAAAAAAAAAGAATTTTTCAGACAGCAACTTCAGAGCATAAACTCCAAATACTGGGTTCCCTTATGAGAATGGGTCCTGGAAGACTAATGGTCACACACCTGCTTGATTGGCCCTGCCTTGGACATCTGTCCCTGGAATTGCCTTTGGCCAATCTTTGTCCACTGACAAAGTCTGAGCTACAAGAGGGCAGGGGATTGTAAATGCTGGTGCCTTTTTCTTTTTAGTCACAGCTTCTGGAGGCACGGTAGTGGCCTGACTCTTTTTCCCTGGGCAGTGATATAATCTTAGGGCCTATCTCCTGGTCATCTGCTCCCAGCATGGCATGAGACACCTCACCTAGCTCCTCAGGACACTGGGAAATAGTGGCCACTGAGGTTAAGGTCTGGGATGCCCCTTCTGGGTTCAGGATGAAACTGCCCTCTTTAGCCCCATGAGCCTGACTTGGTGGATTCTGGGGACTCTAAATCTCAACTATTTGCTTCCCAGACATACACTCCAGAGAAAACTTCCTAAATGGCCCCACTTCTTCCCCTTGTCTCTTTGTTCCTTACAGCAGACAGAATAATGGTCTCAGCAGAGGAGCCTACTTCCTAATCCCTGAAACCTGAAAAAGAATGTCATCTTGCATGATGATGTGACTAAGATTTAAGAGATGGGGAGTGTTATGAGCTCAATTTGTGCCTCACAAATTCACTTTCCCCCCTCCCCCTCAGGGATTGAACACAGGGCCACTCAACCACTAAGCCACTTCTCCAGCCCTTTTTGAATTTTATTTAGAGACAGGGTCTCACTGAGTTGCTTAGGGCTTGCTAAGTTACTGAGGCAGGCTTTGAATTCGTGATCCTCCTGCCTCAGCCTTCAGAGCCACTGGGATTACAGGCATGCATCATCACGTGTCTGGCCCAAATTCACATCTTAAAGCCCTAACTCCTGGAACCTCAGAATGTGATGATATTTGGATATAGGAACTTTAAAGAAGTGACTAAGTTAAAATCCAATCCAATCTCACTGGTGTCCTCATAAGAGGAAATCTGGACACACAAAGAGGCACCAGGGATAGAGCACTAGCCTAGCAGAGGTGAGGCCTAGCGGAGGTGAGGCCCCGGGTTCCATTCCGAGCAGTGGGAGAAAAAAAAAAAAAAAGATGGAGGGAAAGGCCATGAGCCAAGGAACACAGGTGGACTCTCCAAGCTGGAAAAGAGCAAGGAAACAGATGCTCCCTGTTGCTTCTAAGAGAAATGCATCCCTGCAACCACATTGATTTTAGCTCCAGAAGCCTCATTTTGGATTTTTGGCCCCTAGAACTGTAAGAAAATAAATTTATGCTTTTGTTTTTTCTGATGATGGAGATTGAACTCCAGACCTCACACATGCTAAGTGTCCACTCATGCACTTGAGCTACACCCCCAATCCCAATTTATGCTGTTTAAAGCCACTATCATGATGTGTAACAGCAGCTACAGGAAATGAACACTTTCCCATTCCAACTGCTGCAAGCTCAGTATTGTTTTCTAAAAAGTTTGCTTAAAAGGCAGTCTATGTCCCAAGCCCATCTGGCCTCCATCCCATTCCTTCACAGCTGCGTTTCTGGAAGCTTTCTGGGTCCCACTGGCCGTCAGTCCTCTTTACAGGTACATACCACACAAGAACCATTAATCTGTGCTCAACTGCATTTTGGGGGCCCAGGCCCAGCCCCTACAGTACTAATGGCAATCATCCACACATGTAACTCGGTGAGAGGGGTTTCCTGAGCCATGGGAGGTGTGCTTCGGCACACATTGGGTCCATTTTCTGTACACTTATGGGGCCACACCTCACTGTGGCCAGCTCAGGATATGGGAGGGACAAGACTTCTAGGGCAAAACTGGAACAACAGATCACCTTCCAGGGGTGTAACAGACTCAGTCTGTCTAATAAACATTTACTGATTCTTTGTCCCTAACCAACAATCTGCCCAGTGTCACAGAGTCCCCCCTCTTCCCTTTCCCCTCTCCTTCAGCATCTGAAGGAGGGCAGGTGGGCTGGAAGCTACTTTTTGAGGATCTGGTTTTATATTTTCCTGTGCTGTAGTTTCTTCTGCCTGGTTAGAGTGAGGTTATATTAGGCAATGCCATTTCTCACCATCTTGGCAGGGACCTTGGTGTTTCTTATTCATGGGAGTTGAAATATTAAAGGAGAGATAAAATGAGAACAAATAAAGGTCACAGAGGCAGAAAAGGATTCTGGGGACTGTAAGCATGTGGGTAACCCAGGCAAGAGATCCTTCTGGTGAGATGTGGGTTTTGCATCAGGCAGGATTAGGTGACATTTCTGTTTGTTTCATATTAAGTTAGGCAGTTTGGCTTGGAGAACAGGATCCTATGGTAGGACAAAAGACTTTTTTTTTTTTGGGGGGGGGATGATAGTGTGACACCCCCAGCCTAAAGAGTAACTTAAGAATCAACTTGGAGCCAGGCGTGGTGGCTCACACCTGTAATCCCAGCTTCTCAGGAGGCCGAGGCAAAAGGATCATGAGTTCAAAGCCAGATTAAGCAAAAGCAAGGTGCTAAGCAATTCAGTCAGACCCTGTCTCTAAATAAAATACAAATTAGTGCTGGGGATGTGGCTCAGTAGTTAAGTGCCCCTGGGTTCAATCCCTGGTACCAAAAAAAGAAAAAGAAAGAAAAGAATCAACTTGGTAAAGTGGGAGAGTACATATTTAACATGCACGAAGACCTGGGTTCAGTCCTCAGCATCACATGCTCACACACAAGAGAATCAACTTGCCCAATGCCCTAATTTTAGAGGTATAGAAACCAAAGCTCTGAAAACTAAATGACTTGCTCAAGGTCACATGGTCTTTTGGAGGAAACATCAGGATTAGCTCAGGTCTTCTAAATCCCCACTAGGCCTCTTCACTGCCCCAAGCTCCTGGATCCCCTGGGAAAGGGAGTGAGAGGAGCAGAAAGATATCAGGGCATCAAGGAAGGAGTGGAAAGCTAGGAGCAAGTACCCTACATTTCTCATTTAAAAATCCATTTTATTCAACTTGGAAAATGAGTACAAATCCCTGGGTATTTTTCTTGGTGGGAGTTGGGGAACAGATGAGAAGAAGAGGATTGAGGCAAGGTACGTGCATCACAGTGGCTGCCTCAGGTCCCTGCCTGGGGAGGTGATGGTAGGTTGGGGTTGAGCAGGAAGCTCAGGTCCGCAGGAACACCATGGTGAGGAGGCCTGGAGGTAGAAAAAGAAAGAGAAAGTCCCAGGAGCAGTCCTCCCCCGGCCCCTGCTCCCCTTTCTCTACAAGTGGGCCTAGGTCACACTACTACTTGCTCACCTAAGACGTAGGCTGCCACCAATTTTTGTCCCAGGGAGACGTGCAGGACTTGTGGCAGTTGGCTGCCAAGTTCATCCTGGAGTGGGAGCAGCAGGAAGGCCACAGAGACAATGCCGGTCATCAAAAAGAGGAGGAAGGAGCTGGTGGCCAGTTGCTGGCGGGGGTCTGGGAAACAAGGCTCATCAGCATTGACAGTCCCCTAACCCTCTCAACTTTGGTCCCTTTCTTCCCTCTGCCTCATTACTGTCTTCCATACACAATGCAGACCAGCAGAATTGCTCCATAGAGGTCTGTTGTTGAACTGAATTGAGCTGACACCTGATAGGAAGTACGATAGAGCTAAGGAAGAACTCTTTACTCTAAGTAGAAACCAGAAACCAGAGAAATTGTAGTCTTTCTTCCCCTTACTTAATACAAAATCTCAATTAGAAATGTTTTCATCAAAAGGCAAAAAACACTGGACCAGGAAACTTCTTCAAATTCAATTTAGCTCATTTCCAAAGTAATGCTAGTTCCTCCCTCCAGACAGAATTCAAGAATCCCGGTCTTCCAACTCACTCTCCTGCAAGTGTCTTGTCATGGGTGGTGCTGTCCAGGCAGGAGGCTCTGGGTTGGGTGTTGGCTGGGGCGGTCCCTGAAGTTCAAGGGGATAGGCTGGGGCCCGCAGAACTGAGGTGATGTCTTTGCGTCCCACCACTCTGCCCTCGGTCCCTTCCTCAGAGAGCTCAATGCGGAAGCGGTCCTGGATGTCATAGTGGCTGGGAATGGGGGCCACATGGCGAATCACACTAGCTCCAAGACAGGAGAAAAGCCCATCGGGAGGAAGTGAATGAGAAATAGAAATTTAAGTAAATCCAGGCCTCCTCCCCAGAAGCCTTTCCCTTAGGGACACAGAAGGTGGGGAAAACAATTTCAGGAAAACACGGTCTCAGACCTAAGATAATAAGTGGCAGCGACCCCTGGCTTCCATCAGCCTCCCCAACTCCCAACTCACATGTCAATGCAGGACTGAGGCTTCACATATCCTTCTGCATCAAAAACCGTGTATTTGGCAGGTGCTGTACACAGGACTGTGGGATAAAGGCATACAAAGAGACCCTAAACAAGTCTGGCCCCGGTGTAACCAGCGTTCCCTCTGCCTTCTATTCCAGCCAGGAATGGTTAGGATTCTTCTAGTCGCCAAGGGTGGGCATCTGGTCCTGCTCATCTGACTCTTCCAGCCCAACAACGAGCCCATTGAAGGACAACCCCTGAATGTCCTTCCACCAGCCCCCAGATCCCAAGCACGAGATGCCCATTCCTTTACCTCGGAAGCGAAGCGCGGTTCCTGTGGGGTTATAGAGGGTCAGCAGCTGCCGGGGTCCACTCCTTTGGTCCGCCCTGAATACTAGATCCGGGGGAAAGACGAGGACCGGGACAACGGATCCTGAGGGAGGAGGGGCGCCCCGGGACCCCCGCCCAGGGGCCCCCGGACCCACCAGCTCCTGGTCCTGGGGCGCCCCACGGCGCATGCAGGCTCTTGGCGGTCGGACATCCGAGGGCAGAGCTCAGGGGGCAGGGCCTGGAGTCTGTGGCTGGGGGCGCGAGGGACGAAAGAGGACAAGACTAGATCGTTGCGTAAGGCCTGGACTGATTCCGTTGCCACCTCGAAACCCCGCTGGATGCGGCTCTCGCAGACCCAGGCCCAAGCCCCCCCAAACCTCCCCTTCACAGTTCTGGTCCCGCCCCCAAGCTTCACCTCGACGGCCACGCCTACCTCGCCAAACCCTACCCCTCGTGGCTCCCAATCCGGTCCTTTTCTTCCGGCCCGGGTAGCGATCTCCTTATCCCTGCCCCGCTTCAGACCCCGCCTCTTCCGGACTCTTCAGGGCTCCCGCCCAGTCTCTCTGGCCAGACTCCGCCCGCCACAGCGGCCACATCTGGAACTACCCTTTACGCCCCCGGCTCTCCGGGACACCTGTATCTACAATCCCTCCCCGACCTCGGCAGTGCCCGTCGAGCTTCCGTCTCCGAACGGCCGCTCGTGCTATGATGATCACCTTGTGGTCAAAGCACCTGCCAATCAGATGTGGCCAGACTGAGGGCGCCATCTTCCGGAGAGTCCCTTTTCACACTTCCGCCGTACGACCTTTCTCATTGGTCATGACAGCCTCATTTCCGCCTAACTTTACCCTGATTGGTGCCCTTAAAGGCCTCACAGACACCTGGCGCAGGTGATTGGATTAACCCTAGCGACGTAAGACTTTTAGGGCATCTCTTATTCTCACTGGAGTCCCGAAGTAACTCTGGGAGGCGGAGCGGGGCTGAGTGCAGGGCTTTGTTCCTCCCTCCACCCTCAGACTCCCCAAATCGCTAGATCGCTTCCCTTCCTGCTCGGGCCTGGGAAATCACTTATATTTGCTCAGGGAATTAAGACTCGCCGAATCCGCCGCTTACGTCATCCCATCGAATCTTTAATTTCTTTTTGCAGACGAGGACACAGCCTTGACAAGGTAAAGAATTTCATCGTACGCCACTCATTATTAGTGGAGGAAAAACTTAAGTTGATCTTTTGGGAAAGCCTTCCTGGAGCACCTTACAACAAGTAGAACCCCGCCCCTCTTTGTCCCCTTATACTTTTGCTTCCTTTTATAAACACATATAGTGCCACTTGACATATTTTTCTCTCCTCCAATAGAATGTTCTTATTATAGAAAGGACTTTTGTTTTCTCCTGTATCTTTAAACAGTCCTTGGCATTTGGAATTAATAAATGAATAAAAGACTAGGATGAACTTTGATCAGAAGTCTGATTAAGATATTTATGGAAGAGAATTCTGGAAAAAGGAAACAGCAAAGCCTGAAGAAGTGTATTAGAAGTAGGCAATGAAAGCCCGGCTCTGTGGCGCAAGCCTGTAATCTCATTGACTCCAGAGGCTGAGACAGGAGAATTGCAAGTTAAAGGCCGACCTCAGCAACTTAGTGAGACCCTGTCTAAAAATAAAAAGGCTGGGAGATGGAGCCCAATGGTAAAGCTCCCCTGAGTTAAATCCCCAGTACTGAAAAAAATAGGCAAGGAACCGTAAGGCATAAGGGAGACAGAAGAGATGAGATAAGGTGGAAAAGAGGATGTAGAATACCAAGAAACTTAGAACTTAGGATAGTAATTTGCATTTTATCCTGAGGACCATCAAGAGAGTTTTGAGCAAAGGAGTGATAGGACTTATTCCCCATACCCCCTCACCCCCACATTGCGATTGGACCCAGGGTGCTCTACCTCTGAGCTACATGCTCAGGCTTTTTTTCCTCCTAGCCCTTTTTATTTTTGTGGTGCTGGAGATCAAACTCAGGGGCATCTTACCACTAAAGTACATCCTCAGCCTTTTTATTTTGAGGTAGGATTTCACTGAGTTGCCCAGGCTGGTCTCTAATTTGTGATCCTCTGGCTTCAGCCTCCCCTATAGCTGGGACTAAAGGCTTGTGCCACCCAAGTATAGTTCTTTCTTTCTTTCTTTTTTTTTTTTTTTGTGTGTGTGTGCTGGGGATTTTACCCCAAGGAAGCAAGCATCTACCATTGAGCCACATCCCCAGCAAGCCTGGCTCATTCCTAAAAGATTATACAGTAAAAACTTGTGGAATGAATGAAGGAAATCTCCAAGGTGAGCCCCTAAGTGACAGAAAGGGACATACAACACCTTCCTCAGTTGAGAAACATTTATTTGGATAAGAAAGACAGCACATGAACCTGGGGCTGCAGCTGGCCTGGCTCTCAGGCCTGAGACTCTGCAGCTTGCCTAGGTTGGGAAGAACACTTTCTCTTGCTGAGGTTGGTGAGGATCTGGTCCTGGCTGGGCCGGTGTTGAACCACGAAGCTGTCTGAAGGAATGATGGGACCTCTATTCTCATCCACTTGGCCCATAATCAGATAATTGAGTCCTGGGGGAGGAAGGGTGGGATTGAGAACTCACATTGCTGGTACCTTGTCAGGGTGTATTCTCAAGATTCCATGCCTATCATTTTAATGTGGCTAAGTGCCCCCTTTCCCATTCCCATCTCTATTACCTTTCTTCATGAGGGGGCATGGCCTGCAGGGCACGTAAAACTTCAGGGGGGTGTCAGTGGGCGGAGAGGGCAGGTCTAGTCCTCCAGTTTTATAAGCACCAATGAGACTGACAGTGACAGTGAGACCCTCTCCTGGACCCCGAACCATGGACTTCACTGTTGCAGTCACCACTGTGGGAGAATGGGAATGAGAGATGAGAAGACAGGAGGGCAGGGCAGGTGTGAAACCAGAAGGGGACTATAGTTAGAGGATCTGGAAGGGCAGGGGAGGGAGATGGGTCTTCTTACCAAGATCACTGGCACAGAAGTTGCTCTGCAGTGTGCCTGTCCTCCGACATTGCTTTGGGCAAGGGACACTGGGTGTATCTAGGAGGGAGGGGTACTGTTTGTGGAAGGTGACCTACCCAGCAAGTATGGAAGGACCACTTTTCCCCATAACAGTACCATAGGTTTGAACCCCTTCAGAGCTCTCTTCACCTTTGGTTCCCAGCACCCAATACCAGCCATTGGCAGGAAGGAGGCTCTAGTGAGTGCTGAATAAACAAGCCAAGGAAGAACTACCCCCTCCCCCAGCTGGTAATGGGGATTGACCCCAGGGGTGCTACATCCCCAGCCCTTTTTATTTTTGAGACAGGGTCTCACTAAATTGTCAAGGCTGGCCTGGAACTTGGCATTCCTCCTGCCTCATCCTCCTTAGTTGCTGGGATTAGTCAGGATTACAGACGTATGTCATAGGTCGGCTAAGGAAGAACTTTTTGAAACAGTTCTGTTCAGTTCACATCCTCTTTTTCACCCTTCCTAGACTCACCAGGGCCCAGTGGAGTTGCCTGGGCTTCAGGTGAGACCTCTGACTTCTCCCCAGGCTGGAGTTTGGGCTTGGTGGGTGGCTTGACTTTGGGCCTAGCTCCAGGTTTTGGGCCAGGGCCTAGAGATGGGGGACCTGGCCTGGTGTCCTTCCCTGGGTTTGGGGCTGGCCCCTTTTCAGCAGTGCCTCGTGGCACGGTCCTGTAGGAGGCTGAGAAGCCGTCGGCGGTGACACTGAGATCTGAGACGAACTGGACCAGAAGCTCATTACCTTCTGAGGAGATGGGGCTGCGGGCAGTGGGCCATCAGGAGGTATTAGAGCAGGCTGTGCACCCCTCTCCCTCCCAGTCTGGTGGCCTTTTGATCTCTGCTCCTCAGTTGTCTGCATTAGAATCCCCATTCATCTCCTAGTCTCTGGATCCACAGACCCCAGACCAAGCCTCCTCCTTGTCCACTACTTGTTCTTTGCTCTGGTTTGGAGCCCAGGAGCTCAGATCCCACCCCTCAGCCGAGTTCCGTCCCTCAAAGCCCTGGCCAAGCCGAGCTGACTCACCCAGAGAAGCGACTCTCACCCAGTGAAGTGAAGATGCCCTGGCCACTGCCCACCCAGGTTCTGCCCCCTCACCCAGGGGATGTGTCCCCGCAGAACTTTCCCAGCCTCTTGGCATCATCGTTCACTGCTCCGTTGAACACGCTGACCGAGTCATAGCGGCAGTAGGTGTCTGGCTCCAGGTCAAACTTCCCGAAGGTCAGTGTGATCACCTGGTGGAGGTGAAGGCTGTGCTGGGGGACCGCTCCTGGTGCCTCCCAGGTGCTTACTGGAGTCTTGTCCACTCCTTGCAGCCCTCTGAGCCCCTCCTTAAGGCATTCTCACTGCTGCTCCTGCTTGGAAGGTCATGCACTCCACTCCCACGGTACCCTGCAGGGGTGTCCATCACCTGCTCACTAGGGAGAGACTCCCACCTGTGTAGCACTACACAGTTTGCTAGCACCTTGTACCTAGCTCTCCTAAGACTTGTCACAGTTTGTAGTTTTAGCTTTTGTTTGAATGCAAGCAGGGTCTGGGTCTGGTTTTGATCCCCAGTTTGGGGCTCCAGACACAGAATGTTAAATAAATCTTCGCTGGCTGCATGCTGGAGGATGCTGCCTGGGTCCCCTTGGGCAGCTGGGACTAGGATGCAGTACCTGGTCTGGGGGTGCGATGATGTGCCAGGAACAGCTGATGCCCGGGGGGTAATCAGACTCTGGCCAGTTGGGCGTGGTCAAGGTTCCCTGTTCCTTCTCCATCCGCCCCCCACAAAACTGGTGCTCTGGGGAGGGGAGAGAGGGGCGGGGGTGGGGGGCGGTGGAAACCCTCAGTCAGCTCCAGGAGAGCTCTAGGCTGGGAGCCGGCAGGCAGCTCGGATGTCTGGGTCTCAGGATGAGTGGACAAGAATCAGGGCAGGAGAGAGGGGGGAGGTTAGCAGAGAGGGGCTGGGAGGAGCAGGACAGTCTTGGGCCACAGGGCCCTGGAGGCGGGCAGGAACTGGCTGGATGTGCTCCCTTCTTACCCCTCCCCTACCCACTGCCACACCGTGCCTCTTCCCCTGGGAGATCCCATCTCCCCGACCCGGCAGAAGAGTCCCCTCTGCAGGCTGGAGAGCCCCCACGCTTTGAGGGTGCCCTCTACTTGGCCTCTTTTGGGAGGTCCCTGCCTGAAACATTTCCAGGGAATTTCTGCTGCCAGGAGCGGGTGATGGGACCGCAATCGGGAGCTCAGGGCTGGGTGTAGGGAACTCCAGGTCGGGGGAACCTAGTCCCCCAGCCCTGGGATGCCCCCTCGCGCCCGTCTGAAGGAGCCCGATTGCGGACGGGGGCGGGCAGTTACTCACCGTCCCAGTAACCCCAGGCCGCCCATTCCACCCGCGGGTCCATGACCCATTTCCGCCTCGAGCCTGGGGGGGGGCCTGGAAGAGGGGTGGGTGGGAGCGGGAGGGGGAGAGAAGACCGGGAGGAGGGACTGAAGGGGCGGTTAGTGAGGAGAAAGGGCAAGAGAGTACTGGTGGCCCTAGGCTCAAGGCGCAGGGTCCTCTGAGGGTTGAGGTTAGGGCTGGGGCGGGACCTGCACGGGGCGGGGCCAGGAGGGGGAGGCGGAGGTGAGGGAGGCTCACCGGTGCCGGAGGTGGCCCGCCCGCTGTACCAGAGCAGGAAGCCTCGTCCTCCTGTGCCCTCGTCGGCTGTCATCCTCAGGGTGACCTGGTTGCCGGGGGCGACTAGGGGCGCTGGCCTGAAGGTCCCGCAGAAGCGTCCAAGCCGCTGGCCAGAGGTTCCAGATCCAGCAAAGACCTCCAGAGCATCATAACGGCAGGAGGGGTGCAGCTCCAGGTCGAAGACTCGGAAGGAGAGAGACACAGTCTGGCCCTCAGGGACCTGATGGTGGCGCCGGAGGCAGGGGACCCACAGAGTCAGACTACACACAACCCTGACAGAGGGCATCTCCCCTTCCACAAGCATTTTCTACTGAAATGGCCTGGACTAGAAGGGACCTCATTCAGGTGCAGAGCAAAGGGTCTGGGCTCTGCAACAGCCTATGGTCTCAGGAGATATTAGCATAGACAGAAAGGAAGTTGGGAGTAGGGAATCAGGATTCGAGATATGAATTAAGAATTAAAGTGCAGGGGCTGGGGCTGTAGCTCAGAGGCAGAGCGCTTGTCTAGCACATGTGAGGAACTGGGTTTGATCCTTAGCACCACATTAAAAAAAAAAAAAAGGCGGCATGTTGTTTACAACTAAAATAAATAAAGTGCAGGGCACTTGTTATTGTAAGGACTAGATGCCCTCAGTGAGCAGAGGGAGAGCAGCGCTTGGAAGGTGGTGCTTGGCAGGGGGCACTTCTTGTCTGGGAGACTTTGATAAGGGGACAGTGATCAGAAGGGCTTTCTCACCGTTATTGTCCAGATGCACTCCTTATTGGCGGGGTAGAGGTTGGGAAAGCCCTCACTTGCCACGTAACCCGATTCCCCAGTCACATCCCCTCCGCACAGGAACACAGGTCTGGAGAACAGAAGAGGTGTCAGGAGTGGGAAGTAGTTGAGATAGGGATGGGTTAATAATGGGAGGATGGGTGATGAGGGAGGCCAAAGGGACCCTGAGGAAGCCTCAGCAGGCTGACTTGCTACTCCTGATTCCTGCAGACATGAGAAAAAAGTGGGAACAGCAACTGGACCATCCCTCCAACCCCCCAGAGGCCCCACCCCCACCCCAACAGGAATTCCCGGAATCCTTCTCAGCCTCCCTTCCTCACTACTCTCCCCCCTTACCCTGCCTGGCAATCCGGGACAGGAGCCGCCTAACTACTTCCAGATGTGGACAAGCCACGAGGCTGTAGGGGGGAGGGGGCGGAGAGATGCCGGGAGTGGCAGCAGGCAAAGGCCCTCCAGTTGGACCTGGAGACCAGGCTCCCTGGGCTCCCACCTTTGCCCTGCTCCTGTTCTGCTGGCTAGAAGTATCTGACACCCAAGTCTCTGCTCATTACCCCCTCAACCCCCCACAATCTGATTCCTTTCTGGAATCCAGATGTCAGCTACCAGGCAAGTTGGGGTCTTGGCTCTGACTTCAAGCTTCATGGGGGGCCATGGGTCTGGCTGGTGGGGGAGACTTAGGAGGGTGAAGGAGTGGAAGACTGCTCCTGCAGCAGAGGGGGAGGACTTAGGCATAGGGTGGTGGTGGTGGGAAACCTGGGGGGCTGTTAGCAGAAGAACCCAAGAGACTCACAGGCATTACCGTGCCTCCGCACCCCCAGAGGAGTCAGGGTTTTGAAGCTCAATCCAGCCATCTGGAAGATGCCGAGACCTACCTGGTGTAGTTGGGGGTCTGGCCCTGGGCAAGAGGCAAGAAGGGCAGCAGGGCCCAGGCCGTAAGTAGGGGCCCCAGAAGGGAGGCTGGGGCAGCAGACAGCATGGTGGGGGGAGTGTGCTGGGGTCCTCAGCCGGAGGCAGCAGCTGAGTTCAGCAGCAGCAGAAGCAGCAACAGCAGCAGCGGCGGCAGCAGGATAATCAGTGCCAGATGAGGCAGCACCGGGTGTGTGGGCGTGGGGACTGGCCAGCAGGGCGGGAGGCAGGAAGGCGGGACAGGGAGACAGCTGGGACAGTGGTGAGTCCTGGGGCCTCTCTAGGTCTAGTACACATCATGACCTAAGGAGGAGGTGGAGCAATGAGGGGCAGAGGGAGTATCATCCATGCATGAAGTAATGTCATCTGGAACCCCACTCTGTCCCATGTCAGAGTACCTTGAAAGCACAGCTCTGGACCTTCCTGGGGCTCTGTTCCATACTTCCCCACCACACACCCTGCTTCCTCAGAACCCAGATGAGTTCTTCCTGTGTCTTCCACCCAAATAATTTCTCTAGCCTCTTGGCCACCCTCAGCCCTAGCCAGCTTTCTACCACACATTTCTATGGCCTTCCCTCTATCTCTGGACCTGAGAGGCCAGGGAGGAAGAATTCTGCACACCCATTCTCTCTTCAAATAACTGAGGTACAAGAGAGTTGGAGGCATGGAGTGTCCCTCTTACTAAGGAAAGAAGGGAAAGAGTAGTAAATAAGGCAAAGAAAGGATACAGGAGACCAGGCCTGGGAATAAAACAGGAGCGAGAGAGGAGGGGACTGACTTCCCTGGAACTAGGGCCATGGGGGTAAGGGAGCTTTACAGAGTCAGAAGTGGCCCCTAAGGATGGAGAAAACACCTGTAGAGAGGATCCAAACTGGGGGACTAAGCAGTGTATGTTGACTGAGTTGTCCCTGAAAGTGGGGCCAGGGCTTCAAAGTCAAAAAGACCTGGTGAAGTCTTGAGAGTAAAGCCGAGGACTCAGGTGCCATCAGCTCTTAAGCAACAGAGCTTGAGCTGCTCCTGCCCTCCTTTATCCACTGGGTGGGCACTGTCCCCATCCTTTGCCCAATCCCCCCCAGGCTCCAGGGTTCCAAACGGGGCCTCGCTTCAGCCTTTTATTCTATTTGTCCATCAAATCTCTTGTCCATGATAGTCAGACTGGAGGCCCCTCCTGGGCAGCCCCCTGAACATTTTACAAAAGAGTTCCCTGCCCTACCCCCTGTGACCCATCCCCACATGCACACAGTGTTCACTGCCACCACTCCATCTCTCCTTAGCCCCTGGCCCAGGGCCAGACTCCCTCCAGGGGTGAGGTTGGGAGAGGGGAATCAGCTCTCAGGGGTTGATGGGCCTGGGCCAACACCACCAGCAGCCCTCTGCAGCATGTCTAGGGCCTCCCAGAAGAAATCCTTCTGTGCGGCCATCAAGGGCATCCAGCCCACGATCTCCTTCATCTTCTCCATGCGGTCCTGTAAGGTGGGGCAACTGTGGATCTGGCTGAGGTACTCCTCACAGGCCCGGGCTGCCCCCCCAGGGTCCTGGGGGCCTCCAGTCCCCAGGCTGGGTTCAGGGCTCCCCACGACCCTGCTGGCTGGCAGGTCCCTATAGGCAGGGTAGTGCTCAATGTCATGGCTAGACAGCATGTAGAGGCACTCTCTGGTGGAGCAGAGGGAACAGGCACACAAAGGAACCTAGGAGGAAAGAAGGGGTGTGGGTTATGCTCCTGGCTCCTAGAAAGCTGGGCTAATCCACTGTTATATTCACCCTCTCAGACCAGCCCTGAGCCAGCAAGTGAGCTACAGCTGGCTCTCTGCCAAGGTATGCAAGGTTGGACAAGGCCAGCAGGGTCTGCTAAGGGAGAGAGCCATGGAGTGGCTGGAAAGGGAGTTGGAAGGTGCTTAGGAAATGGGACCACTGGGTCCCTGTAGGGGTCCCAGCTATAGTCATATGGGCTACCTGGCTCTATTACTCTTGCCCCCGCTGGTTGCCCGTTGCCTCACTCTGCTCTGACCTTGACGTGGAGCTTGACGAAGGAGGCACTCCCCTTAGGCCAGCCGGGGAGGCGGCCTCCAGCCCCACAGCCGCAGCCCAGAAGTTCCTTGCTGAAGTCCGAGCCTTGGCTCAGCACCAGGGAATGGTTGAGGCCGCACCACAGGGCAATGGGGCATTGCAGATAATGTACCTAAAGACACATGGCCAGGGTCCTTGATGGGGGAACCTCAGGGGGCTGGGGAGCCCAGATCAGAGAAGGTTAACTAGGAGGCTCAGGGCTGAATGTAATTAAGGGAGGGAAGAAATGGGAGTCTGCTCTCCTCCTCCAAGAGGTCTGCACTGCCAAATGCAGAATAGCAGTAATCTGTCCCTTCTTGGTACCCCTGTATGCCTCCAACAATCTAACCATATGGGGTGTCTGGTACTTCTGTGGGTACCTCATCTTTGCTCCCTAGAAAAAAAGCTCTTGTCTGAGGCTGGGGCCTGCTATCTACTCTACTCCCTCATTTTCAGGCCGCAGGTCTGTGCCATCCAGCCTTGTAGCCTCAGCAGGGACTAGCCTTCCTCTTTCAGAGTTGAAGCCTCCTCTCCCTCCCTGGGCAATTCCATATTAGCCCCAAGGAGACATTCCTTCTACTATCCCTCCTGGTCTCTAGCATTTTCAATTTGTCCCATCATTATCTTCAAAAGTGGCCACACTATTTTGAAAAAAGACCACCTGATTTCTGTTGCATCGCCCCCCCCCCCCCCAATGCAGAATTGGTTATGTGACCAGTCTGAGGTTGACCGTTCCTGTTCCTTACCATGGCTAGTCTTTCCTGAACCTCCTTTTGATCTGGCTTCTCTCCCTATGACTACTGACATGTTCTTTCCAAAGGCATTTAGTCTCCCAGCTGCTAAATCCCAGGACTTCTCATATGTTTATTCTCCTGAGACTATTAGAACTTTAATTCCAAAGATACGAGTAAGTAATTTAGGGTCACTAAAGGAAAAATGACAATGTATTGGCAAGCAAAAATTTTAAAATCACTGGAAATCCCACTACCAACTATTAGCATCTGCTGAATATTCTTCATTTCTGACTGAACAAATACACATAAATTACATATTTTTGAACAAAAATGGGATTGTACTATATAATCAGTATCATAAAGATTTTATTTTAAATGTTTTGTGGTACTGGGGATTGAAACCAGGGCCTACACATGCTAGATAAGTGCTTTACCACTGAGCTATATCTCCAGCCCTTTCTATTTTGAGACAGGTTCTCACTGAATTTCCCCTGCTATCCTTGAGCTTGTTATCCTCCTGCCTCAGCCTCATGGTATTACAGGTATGTATCACCATACCCAACTCTTCAGGTTTTTTTTTCTACCTAAAAATATGGAACAACCATCTTTCCATGTCAGTAAATGTGTTCCTATATTGCCACACTGTAACCATTACCACCCTTCTCATGTACTTCATTTGAAAAGAAACTTTCTGCTCTCATGACTTTTGGGGTGTGGCACTAGAGGGGCATGCCTCCTGTTCTTTTCTTCATTTCCCTGCCTATTATTGTGATTACTGCCCACATTTGCTTTTGTCATTTCAACCTTGTTTCAATGTGGAATCTTATAGCCAGCTAGATATTTCCAACTTAATGCTTTCCTCTCACAGAAAAAAGGCTAAATTCACACTCTTTCCTCAAAGCAGTAATCAGTTTCAAGGGCCTGTTTATTTCTTCTAAAACATCTCCTATACCCACCCATTCCTATTCATTTTCACTGCCACGTACCAGCCAGCCCAGGTCCTTGTCTCAGGCACTGCTTTCCCTTACCAGCTTCCTGGGAGGCTGCCTGCTCTGGAGCTCCATTGCACTATGGTCAGCTGACCAGTTTGGCCACCCCTTGGTGGCCACCTTCTGTTCCAGAACCTGCGATGATTCTTTCCCATGTCTACCAGGCTTGCAACTATATTGATACCACACCTCATATTCTCACTGATTTCCAACATACCCTCCCTTTAATCAGGCCAGTCTTTCAACGGTCTCAGGTATGTGCAAGCTTCAACCCTGTCCCCATCCTCAGAACAAAAACTACCTTTCCCTATCCCCACCTGAACCCTATATAATCCACAAGACTCTGCTGGCATTTCACTTCTTCTAGTTACCCTAGCCCACCCAGGTCCCCCAGCCCACACCTTCACCAAATTCCCATTACAGTGACAGCATGCACCACACAGAATGGACATCCTAGTACCAACCCTGGTTAAGCTTACACAACAATATCACAGGCATTACCCTAATGATTGGCTTAACTTTCCTGGGGAGGAGAAAGTGAATTCTGTGGAAATTGGAGAAGTGGATAGATGCAGGGGTTAGGGAATTGGAGGGAAGAGGATTGGGATGAAAATTACTGGGGAACGATCTTACCTGTGTGGGTTCCCCTCGATCCATTTTGTCCCCTGTTCCCAATTGCCCATATCTATTATTTCCCTGCATAAAGATTCGGCCAAATTCATCCACCAGGCCAAGGTGATTGTAGCCAAGAGCACAGAATAGGATCTAGGATATGAGAGAAAAAGAGCAGGTGGGCCTTGGGCTCCCTCCAGAGGAACCATGAGCTCAACTGCTAACCTGCCATCCCCCAAGCTCATCTCTTTTGGCCTTGCCCTCTATGTTACCCCACTCCTTGAGTCCCCTGCCCCTCTCTGATCAATCATTTAATTTCTGTCCATATTTCAGGCCCTTGGTGTCTTCCAATCCCTAAAGCCCCATCCCTCTGGTCTGCCCCATCCCTCCAGATCCTACCTTGGCAGGCAGTGAGAGAGCGAGTGGCATCTGCTGGTCCAAGGGGTCAAAGGCTTGAAGGGTCCCAAAGAGATCACGATACACTCCTGGGGTATGCACCTCAAAATACACTCCCCCCTGGTCTGGGGGGTCGGGAGCCCTCAGCTCAGCAGCTTTGGGCACCCGTTTCCTAGGGATAAGCCCCCACCTGGGATGAAAACTGCAAGATCCAGGGAGTCTCATACCCACTAGAAATGCATCAGCTCTGATGCCTAGGAACCTAGACATATCTTTTCACTAGGATGCCCTAAGGGGTTTATGTCACAGAGCTGAAATAAGGGTTAGGGGTGTCAGCATTTGGAAGGGCTATTAAAGGTTGGGATCTTGAAAGGAAGTGAGATGCTTCTTACCCGTGATGTAGAGGGTACTGCTCTGGTTGGAAGCCATGCAGGTCACACGCAGGTGAGGCAGGCAACGGGACACTTTCCTGAGGGCCAGCTGAACTGTGTAGGAGCGTGGCTGGTCCAGCTGGGTTTCATTCACTACCAAAGAGTAGATCTTTCCTTCCTCTGGGGAATGAGGGTAGTCATACAATTATGTGGGGGAGGGGGCATATCAATATCCAAATCAATGCTCAATGGACTCCTTAAGCCATGCAGGGTGAAACATTTACTGCCCTAGAATGGGGTTGGAGAAAAAAAGATAGACATGGGGTTGGGGTTGTGGCTCAGCGGTACAGCGCTCGCCTAGCATGGGCGAGGCCCTGGGTTTGATCCTCAACACCACATAAAAAAATAATAAACAAACATAAATACATTATATATATAATACATATACATATATATATATATATAAAGAAAGAAAGAATAGACACAAAATAAAGGAAGAGAGGCCTCAAGTCCCTCAGGCACCAATTGCAAAAATACATCAGGAAGTAGTTCAGCATGAGAGATGGGGAGAAAACCTAAGCGTTAGATATGGCAGAATCTAATTTGTTAGGAAGAATGAAGTCTGGGGACTTAGGGCCCTGCCTGGCATTCAGAAATCCACAGGAATTCAGACTTGAGGGTGTGGTCAAGCATAAAGGATACTGGGAAGTGGAGGACAGCTTGGTGTATTAAAGTGAGGTCCCTGGCATGGAGGTTGGGGAGATTAGAATTTTAAAAATTAGGTATTCACTAGAGCAGTGGTTTCTGGACTTTTTTTTTTTTTTGGCAGCAGGGCCCTTTATTCATATAAAATAGGATGCAGAGTTCTAGACTGGGAGTGAGATAAAGGCGAAGCTGTTTGGATTGAGAACCAGAACAGGTGGCATGTGGATCCTGAGAGGCCTCATCCCTGTCCCCTGCAGCAGGTCTTGAAGAATCTGCAGGACACATTTACTAACCATTGCTTCAGGCCATACCTGTGAGGAGCAATAGAGCCCGTTGGGTCTCCTGACCAACCAGCACAATCTGTTTGAAGCTCATGGAGGGGTGGAATGTCATCTTGAAGACCCGCTGCCCGCTGGACTGCAGATAGACCTCCACGCAGTCACAGGCCCGACTGCTGGTTGTGCCTACCACTCCTGGCTGCTCCCGAGTGGCCAAGACGTAGAGGTATTTACGGTAAACTGTGTCACATCTTGGGTCTGAGGCAAACTGTGGAGATAGATGAGGGATCTGTGGCCTGGGAAAGGGATGGGGCTGGAGCAAGTGAATCCTGGGGTGGGAGCAGAGGTATTTGCATCCAGGTTTGGGAAATAAAGACTTGTTTTCAGGTTCCTGGTAAGAAAGGGTCAGTGTCCTAACAAGGGCACCCTAGGACTGGGGCCTCAGGGCCCTGGAGGAGGGGGTGGGTTCTTAGCTGCCACAGTTCTGCTACTCACATCCTTGGCTCCACGACATAATACAACATAGCGGCAGGCCCGCTTCCACTGGATCTGGCCAAGGGTGGAGGAGACTAGTGCGTTTTTAAGGAAGAAGAGGGTCCCCACGTAGTCGAGAATGAAGACGTGATCCTTGGTGGGCAAAAAACAGCGGTAGCCATGGGCTAGAAGGGGGGCCACACTCTTGCTGAGACATCGACGGCGGCCACCAAATGCCTGAAAATACAGGCCCTTCGTGTCTGGAGAAGGGAAGTACATAAAAGGTTAAAGAGTGTCACTGACACAATGTGGATGGGTCAGAACACAATGTGGATGGGTAAACTAGATTTCTCAGACATCTTAATATTTAGCTTTTCCTCATCCCCAGGACTGGGGAACAGGATCCTTTCCAAAGGAGACCTGGAAAGCTTAGATTATACCCCACATCTTCCCCGCCTCAGCCCAGGGTCAGACACATGCTTTTAAATAAGCACCTCTTTGGTCTGACCTTGCATCAGAATCAAGGGAACATAAGAACAAATCCACAGAAATGAGGCAGAAAGAGAAGTGAAAAGGAATGACCAAGAAAGGCCAGTAACCTTCCCTCACCCCCAGCTGTGGATCTGTTTTCTGGATCAGTCTTCTCCCCTAATCTCCCTGTGTGTGAAAGAAGTAATTGGATAGGGGCTCTCTGGAGTGGCAGGGGTTTACAGTATGGTTCTCAAGCTAGGGGTGATTTTGTCCCTTGGAAGACATTGGTTGGTACAACTAGGGGAGTTGCAACTGGAACCTAGTGGGTAGAGGCCAGAGCTGCCCCTAACATCCCCACAGTGCACAGGAGCCCCACAATGAAGAATTACTTCACCCAAACTGTCAATGGTGACAAGGTTCAGAATCCCTGGTTTAGAAAAGGAAAACTTCAGGTTTAGGGAATAGATTTAAAGAGCTGGTGTATGGAGGGAGACTTGGCAGGGATGCTAATGGGGGCGGTGGGAGGGAAGGACACATATATTGGAGGGTGGCCCCAGAGCCTTATAGGAAATTCAATGGACTATGTTTGGATCTGATAAGTTTCTTCCAGAGAAAAGGGCTGGGAGGTTGACAGGGAGTGCAGAGGTCAGCAGGCAACTTTACAGAGCAGGAGGTTTCCCAGAATAAGAAAGGACAGAAGCAAGGAGAGAGGGAGGTGCTGGGGAAGGTGTACAGTTAAGAATGGCAGCTCTCTTCCAGGGCCGGACCCCAGAACCCTGCTCTCGAAGGCGTGGACTGAGCCTGCGGCAGATGCGTCTCCACACTCCCTCAGCATCGCACACTTCATGGAAGTAGTGGCAGGTCTGGCCTAGGGCGACTACATCTCTGACTGGGAGGAATGAGATGATATGCTCCAC
Source organism: Marmota flaviventris (assembly GCF_047511675.1). NCBI lineage: Eukaryota > Metazoa > Chordata > Mammalia > Rodentia > Sciuridae > Marmota > Marmota flaviventris. The sequence continues at coordinate 30,265,207 of NC_092516.1, forward strand.
CTGGAGGCAGCAAGGAGGAAGTGGAGGTCACTTGGAGCCCCTAGTGGCCTGGCCCCCAGTCCTTCATTCTCAATACTTCAGCTCCTAAGACTCACCAGCTCTGGGGGAAACAACTGAACAGAAATAGGATTCCCTCTTCCCTTCTTCTCTTCACCCCCTGGCTCTGGGCCACAAGAAGGACAGCTCCGCTTCACCTGTAGAGGGAAAGGGGAAGTATAGGGGGTCCTGTGAGGGCCCCACCTCTTTTTCTCCCTGCTCTTGACCTGTCTTTCATAAATTCCTGTTGGGGCTCATCTGACTCCAGCTCTGTGTTGTCAAATCCTCCCATCTCTCTCCAGGTCCCTGGGCCAACCCTCCCTGTCTGCTTTGTTCCTTGACATAACCCATCCCCAGATCTCTTGCTGCCATCATCTCCCTGCCCTTCCCTTGCCTTGCCACCCCCTCACCCTGAGCCCCTCCTCCGGTCCGCACAGCCCGGTCAATTTTTGCAGCTTTTGTCTCCGGCTTCTCCTCACCATCCTGCCTGTCCCCTCCCTGCTCCTGCCCTCATCTCTCCGGGGGGCCCTCAGCTCCCTGGCCCCTGTCCTGGCTGCCTTTCCCACACCATGTCCCCTGCCTGGGCTTGGGGGACCTCTGGGGCCCCTCTACCTCCTAGGCCCCTCCCCCATGGAGTCTGGGACAAACAAACCTCTCTGTGACCTCACTGTTCAGCCACTGTGACCTGTTTGCCTTAACCTGGACCACGGACCTGGCTCCTGGGTTCTAGATCAGCTCTAGCTACTGGAATGCTCGTGAGCTTTGCATTTTACTAGAGAAATAAAGTGTAAACTACTGGTAGATGATGCCTTGACTTTCAGGGAATAGTAGGAGATTTACCATATTTCATATTTTCCATCAGTGTTTCCTAACACTGATGAATCCTCCACATCTCAGTAGGCTGGGGCCTCCAGGCACTTCAGTTTAAGAGTATAAACTCAGAAAAGGAAAAAAAAAAAATGTATAAACTCAATTTTATAGGTGAGGAGGAAAGAGGACTCTGCTCTGACTACTTTGCTCACAAAGGCACATAGCAGATGAATGTGGGAACAATTTGGCACAAACTTATAATCTTAAGAAAACACATTCAAAAGCAGATTGCTTTCTGGAGGACCAGTAACATCACTACATGTACAAAGGGACAGGCTATTAAGGTGGGAAATATGGATGGATTTGCTCTGAAAGCTTAGAATCTATCTCCCAGAGCCTAGGCGCTTGGCTTCTTCTATGGGGGTGACATTTAGGTAGGGGCAGAAGATCTGCAACAACAAATCCAAGGAGTAGCTGGCTCTTCCAGGGACTCAGTCCTGTTAGACAACCAACCTGCACAGCACCAAATTATAGATCCATTCTTTGACTAGCTAACCAACAGACTGTTCACCACCCACTCCAACTTCCTTATTTATGGTAACTAGCAAATTGCTCCTTTGGGGCACCTAAGAAGAAATTTTAACAATTTAATAAACATTTAGGCCTATCAACATCTGAGATGTGACTTAGGAAAAAGCAACTTCAGTTATTGGTGGTCAGGCAACCAGCAGTCTTATGGGGCTGCAAAGCGTGGTATGACTTTCAAGGGGACAAGCACTTTCTGCTGCCTTTTGCATTTGGTTCCCTTTCTTCATTTCATTCTGAGAAGTAAACAAGAGATTTCGAGCAGACACTGTCCACTCTAAACACAGAGGAAATGAGGAAGGACCCCACGTAGAGGACTGAGACCTGGTTTTGGGTGCCAGCAGTCAGGGTCCTGCTGTTTGCTCTTGCCAACTCATCAACTTCTCTCTGCCTCAGTTTCCTCATCCGTAAAACGAAGGTCTTGTGCTACACCAAGAGGTCCTTTCTAGCCTCTAAAATCCTTAGGACGGGTGGTCACCATTCCTGCCCAGGGAAGCTTCTCTGGTGAAGCTCGCAGGCCAGGACATTCCCCTTCCGTGAGCTGGGGGTCTATAGGCTCAGGGAAGCCGCCGCCCTCTGCCCAGGGATGAGGGGAGTTAGTCCTCAGACTCCTCAGGCGGAAATAGCCCTGGGGCCTCTACAGCTGAGATCAAAGCCTGTGAAATGGCCTCGGGTTCTCATAGGCCTCTCTCACGCCCTCGACGCCAGCTAGCTTCCTAACATGTCCAACTTGTATACACTATCCAGCCCCTGCACTGCGGTCTCATCCTGCCCAGCGCGCGGCGCTCACTTTCTTTACCTCAGTCTCAAAGTTCTAGCTCACCCGCCTCCTCCTTAGCGAAGGGACCGCCTTCTCGCCCATGCTATTGGTAGGTAGAGCCGTCCCTCAGAGAAGAGGCCGGGCCAGGTTCCCTCCGGAGGCGCTAATTGGCCTTCTTGACAGTCACTCGCCTGTATCTGCTTGCGATTGGCCTTCGTTAGAAGAGGACCACGTGCCTCCGGCTTGTGGTCTCTCAGTCTCTATCTCTCTTAGTAGAGCACCGGTGTCCCCGCCTCCTGGTAGGACCTGATTGGCTCCATCTCCAGTTCTGAGCATTGTGATTGGATGCGGCTGCGCGGGGTGGGCCGGCCCGGAGCGTCGGCAGTTGGCGAGCGCTCCATTCTCTCCCCCTCCCTCCCCTCTCCCGGCTCCTGCGCCGGAGGCTCCACCCCCCGGGCGGGTTCTGATTAGCGGCCTCCGACGCTTCTTCGGACCACGATTGGTCCGCCGAGTCCCTGACCCCGTTTCCTCCCCCTTGAGGCGACTACGGCGGCTCCAAGGAGGGGGAGGGGGAAGGAGGGACGGCCGGTCCCGTCAGTCAGGCAGCGGGAGCCGCCGGGAGCGGATGGCGGCGGCTGTAGCGGCCCCTCTCGCCGCCGGGGGTGAGGAGTCGGCAGCCACGATCCCCGTGCCAGGGTCTCCGGGTCTGCCCGGGAGCCGCAGCGCAGAGCGGGCCCTAGAGGAGGCCGTGGCCACCGGGACCCTTAACTTGTCTAATCGGCGCTTGAAGCACTTCCCCCGGGGCGCGGCCCGCAGCTACGACCTGTCAGACATCACCCAGGCTGGTGAGTGCGCCCGGCCCAGGGTCTAACTGCGACCCTCATTTGCATAGCCCCGCCCCCTCTTGTTCCCCCTCCCCCCCTTGCGAGTTTAACCCGCCCCTTCACCTGGCGGTGGGGGTGCACGCCCCTCCTGATTGGCATAAGACTGCGACCACCCCCTCCCTGCTGTAAGAACCACTGGACAATGAGCGCACTTCTAGTTTACACAGAACACCCAGAGTCTCTGGCCGAGCATTATGAGACACTTCCCCTCTTATTTGCATATTGCGCACCTGTAGAGTGGTCCCGCCCCTCACCTGGTTGGCTCATTTGCATGACCTCTTCAACCTTAGTTCCATAAAGCAGCCCCCATGGGCTTTTCTAACTACACCTTTCTCTCCCTTCTCGTTGTCTCCAACTCCTTCCCCTCTTCCACCGAGATCCGAGCAGCCCCGGGCACCCGTTTCCTATGGATCGCTTCTAACAACGGGATGTTTTTGCTTACTTTGCCGTAGTCCCGCCCCCTAAAGTCCCAGACCCTCTCTACTCTTCACCCAGCCAGCCTATGGGAGAGAAGCAAATCTGCCTCCTTTAACTCTTCTCCCTATACTCTTCCGCTCATTAACCCTGAACCCCTTATTTGAGACTCACTCTCTTTCCTGTGTCTATGAAGTCACTTTGGAGCCTGTGACCTCATAGGGATCCTAGAATTCCCTTTTCAATTTCTGCTTTTCCTCCGCGAAGGACTTGAGGCAGTTGCCAAAAGGAAATATATCTCCTAGCCGGGAGTGCTGGGCCTCTGGAGACTCCTCTTTCACGTTCCGCCCTCAGAATCCCTCTAATCATGCTGTCTGCAACCTAGTGTCTGTTGAAGGTGGCTGGTGGGGGGTTCTACTTTGACAGGTGAGTCAGGCCTCAGCTGCTCAGGAGGCAACCTATGACCTTGGGCTGGCATCTAGGGGTGGGGATCAGCAGAGAGAGGATTGCATTCCCCAGCTCCACCCTAGCCTAGGCTGGGGTGTGAGGAACCTCCTCCACTTCTTCTTATCTTCAAGGCCAGGGCTCTGGGGCTGGATGAAAGAGTGCATTTTTCTTCAAGCAGGTGACTGACCACCTGTAAACACTCAGGCTGGCCCAAGCACACATTCCCTCTACTGTTTTGGGGAGAACCTGTTTAAACCTTTTTGCTTTTCTTGTTCACTATGCTGTGAGTTCAGGAAATGGGTGAGCCCCACAAGCCATTCCTTCCCAGGCCCCCCTCCAACCCTCAAGCTCCAGATTGACCTCAGCAGCTGTGTGACACTTGCTGTCTGTTCCCTTTCCCCTCCCCGTTGCTTGTTTTTTGACAAAGACCAAATGTTATTCTGTACTTTCATGGGGCTCTATCTCAGTGAGTGGACTCCTGGGGAAAACTACCAAGAACTCCAGGGCCCCTCCCAACTTCTGCCCCCTCTCAGCTTCCTCCCCCAGCATTCCGGCTCAGGGTGCAGCTTGTGTAGTGAAGCGGGAAAATCCCAGCTTCCTTAGAACCCCTGTGTGCCCTTCTCGGTCCTTTCAGGGCCCGGTTCTAGACCAGGTAAGTTCCATCTCATCCAGATCTCTCTCTTCTGTCCCCTTTCCCCAAATGGAGTGCTCCTAGCCTGGTGTGGAAAGGGGAAGTGACAAAAACACAGAGTTGCCCTTACCCTGCCCTCCACATCTCCTTGCTCTCTAACTCAGACAAACTGCTTCAGCAGTCTGCTGCCAAGTCATTCTGAACTCTCTCCTGCTGTTCATCTTCCCTGAATGTTTCCTATGCTTAGGTCCCTGAAACCCCATGGTCTGTTCCCTGGGCCAAATAGTCCTAAGGTGGGGGAGGAAGGGCTGTTCTAGCAAAGGAGAAGTGTCGCTCATTCTCTCATAGACCACATCCTGTGCCCCCTGGGCCCTGCCTCCTCCAGCCTGGGCTCCCTTCCGTTCCTAGCTTACCCCATCAGAACTTGGTCTCCACCCCCTTCATCCACATGCACACACACAAAATACATTTGTAGACACAGAGGAAGCAGGCAGGTGTTGAGTGCGGTTGGGAGAAACAGATGCTGTCCTCCCACCCTCTCCGGAACCGTCTTCTCTAGTGCTAGGTCTTCTGTCTGTGCACCGGGGCTGGAGCAGAGCAGGAGAGGGAGTGATTCTTGGGACATCAGGCTGTCCTCACCCTAGCAAACAGAGCCTACCAGAAACAACCTGATGGATAATTTCCACTTGATTTCCTGTCACAAGACTCATTTCCTTGGGGAATATGTCCTAGCTTCTCCACACTCCCTCTGCTTTTGCTCCCTCCCTGGTCCCCCTCACACCACCAGAGGGCCCTCAAAGAAGTTCTGTTGCCTGGGACTTCCCCAGCAGGCCTGGGCCCCTCCTCCCAGTGGAGACTGGGCTGGGCAAACAGACACTGACTTATATAGGTCTATGCAGCCAGTGTCTCCAGTCCAAAGGGCATCTCCAGTCCTGCCTCCTGGCACTGCCATGGCAAGATACTGCTTGAGATAGAGTGGGTAACAGCCCCTTCCCTCCTGTCACCTCCTCTTCCCCCTCTGTCCCCGTACTCCTTGACATGCTTGAGATAACATACAAAGGAGCCTGAACTCTTGAGGGCTGGGTCAGTCAGAGGGGAAGTAGAGGAAGGCCAGTGGCCTAGAAGAGGGTGAAAAGGAGGCCAACCCTTGGGCAGGGGAGCCTAGGGGGGAAGGACCTGAGGACACTGGCTCTCTGTTCATCTCAGCCTTCTCCCTTTGCCTCTCTGTCCTTGGGAGTATGGAACTTCATAGTCCTTTGGTTCTGGGGCTAGTGAAAAACAAACAAAAACTTGTATCCAGTGCTAGGGCCTTTCTTAATCTCTAAAACCAGGATATAGTGACCCCTGGTTCTCTGTGTGTTGAAAACAGATTGAGGTTGAAGGAGGACTCTGCTAGTAGTTCCCAGGTATTTTTCATATTCTCTCTCTGAGCTTTCCAGCCTGTCACTTTACCGTTTCTTTACTTTTTTGGTGCTGGGACTTGAACCCAAGGCCTTGTGTATGCTAGCCACATGCTTTACCATGCCTTAGCTCCCACCTTACTGTTTTCTTGGGACCATAATCCTCTCCTGTGACCTTTTGCCTTCTATCTCTCCTGGCATCTCAGAACATAAGGGACTGTAAGAGTTATAAAATCCAGCCACCCTTCCAGGAGAGCTCTTCATCTGGAGATTGGAAGATGGCATTCATGGTGTATCTCTATTCTGCCCCAAATCTGGGCTTCTCCAGCCTGGTGACCCTAAGGTCTTTGCCTTCCCTTTGCCTTTCTGGTCATGCTTGGTGTGTACTCCAGTTTTGCAGAAGGCTTTGTTGTCTCTCCAGAAGCCCAGGTTTATGGGCTTGATTCTTTAGGTCTTCTGGGGATGGAGAGCAGTATGTCTGATCCAGAGGACATTCAAAGTACCCCTGTGCAGGACTGGCCTTTCCACAGCTCTCCCCTGACACTTGATTTCCCCAGACCTGTCCCGGAACCGGTTTCCCGAGGTGCCTGAGGCAGCATGCCAGCTGGTGTCTCTGGAGGGCCTGAGCCTCTACCACAATTGCCTGAGATGCCTGAACCCAGCCTTGGGGAATCTCACAGCCCTTACCTACCTCAACCTCAGGTAGGGAGGCAGCTGGTCTTTATTGGCTTAAAGAACCAGTGCTTAGTACCCTGAATGACCCTTTCTGTCCCTGAAAAGTGGGCAGTGCTGAGATGCTGTGACTGGGGAGTGAGCCTGCTTCTTTTCTCCCTTCACAGTCGAAACCAGCTGTCATCGCTGCCACCATACATCTGCCAGCTGCCCTTGCGAGTGCTTATTGTCAGCAACAACAAGCTGGGAGCCCTGCCTCCCGACATTGGCACCTTGGGAAGCCTGCGACAGCTTGTGAGGATGGGAAACAGGGCTAGAAGAGGGACTGTAGAGCCAGGCACTAGAGATCTTTGGGGGAGAATCTGGGGAAAGCAGGAAGTATCTTTGAGGAAAGGCTTGGACTAAAGGCCAGTAGCCAGGAAAGACAAGAGGACAGTTTCTGATGATCCTAGTCTTATGACCCCTTCCCAGCTACTTTCTTGATTTCAGGATGTAAGCAGCAATGAGCTGCAATCCCTTCCTGTGGAGCTGTGTAGCCTTCGTTCCCTGCGGGATCTCAATGTTCGAAGGAATCAGCTCAGCACCCTGCCTGATGGTAAGGAAAATGAAGAATTGGATGAGGGGCATGAATGTGTGTGTGTTCGTCATTTCAGGCTGCTGCAACAAAGATACCATAGGCTGGGTGGCTTATAAACAACAGAAACTTATTTTTCAGTTTGGAAGCTAGGAGACCAAGATCAGGGTACCCGTGTGGTCAGGTTCTGGTGAGAGCCCTCTTCTTATCGCCAAGTTTTCTGGGACTGCCAACTTTTAATTGTGGAAAGCAGGAAGGAGAACTGTCTGAGGTCTCTTTTATAAGAGCACTAATCCATTCTTGAGGGCTCTACCCTCATGACCTCCATTGCCACCCAGTGACCCACACCATTCATTTCAACATATGAATTTGGGGGAAACAAGCATTCAGTCTGAAATAATGCATCTACTTTGAAGAAGTCACAGGCAAGAAATGTTTGAAGAAGAATCATGTCTTAGTTGTACTGGGTTTTACAGTATTTAAAGCAAACTTTAAATGGTTTTATTTGCTATGTTCAAGCAACCCTCTGAGGCTGGTAAAGCATGGATTACAATCTCTGTTTTACAAATACGGGAATAGGCACAGAAAGGGGAGTAAGTGAGTGGGTTAGCTCCACGTAAAATCTCAAGGTTAGAAGGGGCCTTCACAGTCACCCAGTATCACCATTAACCCTACCTTGCTCTGCGCTTCCTCCCCAGGGCTCTGAATCAGAAGTCATGCTAAGCGGCCCCATTCTAGCCAGCTAATTGTGACACACCAACATTTGATAGCCTCTGCTTGGGAGAAGGCACACCTTCTTTTATTTGGCAGCACTGTTTTTGTGTGTGTGTGCGTGCGCTTCCTGCATTTTACATAAAAGGCAGGTAGATGTGAGAGCCAAATAGATGTGGGTGATGTGATTAAGATCTGGGTCAACAATCAAGGGCTTAATGGTTTAATGGGGAAATTCATAGAGAACCATTAGAGCAGGATGCTGAGCCCTGGGAGCTAGAGGGGTGGCAGGGCTCTGCTTGGGAAACCTGAGGAGGACTTCTCCCCAGAGGCTCTGGCATAGCATAAACTGACCTTGGAAGGAGAATTCTCCATCCTTTATCCATGCAGAGGAACCACCATGTGCAAGGGTTGGAGATGGGAAGGAGCATCCTCCAGCAGGGAAGTGGTTGCAGTTAGAAGGGCAAGCCAGGCCAAGGCAGGAAGGGTATGAACTTGGTTTTGAAGAACAAGAGGGGAGTCAGATGATTATTCATTTTCTTTGCCTTCCCCACCCTTTCCTGTACCTTCTCTCTTTCTTATAAGTCAGTAGGCATCTTGAACCATATTCTGTTTCTGTAGCAAAATATCTGAAACCAAGTAATTTGTGAAGAACAGCAGTTTAGACAGGTGCACTGTTGCATGACTATAATCCCAGTAACTTGGGATGCTGAGGCAGGAGGATCACAAGTTAGAACTCAGCCTCAGTAATTTAGTGAGACCCTCAGTAACTTGGTGAGACTCTCTATCAAAAAAATAAAAAGGACTGGGGATGCAGCTCAGTGGTAAAAGCACCCCTATGTTCAATCTCCAGTACCTACTCTGCCCTTAAAAAAAAGAATAACAGTTTTTGGCCCATGGTTCTGGAGGTTGGGAAGTCCAAGAGCAGAGTACCAGCATCTGCTCAGCAACTGGCAAGGCTCTTGTGCTGCATCACGTGGCAAGACAGCAAGCAAGCCAGAGAGAACGTGCTTTTATAACAAAACCACTCCCTCAATAACCCATTAATCCATTAATCCATCAATGGATTAGTCCATTCATGAGGACAGAGCTCCCATGACCTAGTCACCTCCCGCAGGTTCTACCTCTAAACACCATTACATATGAATTTGGAGATTAGTTTCCAACTCATGAAATTTAGGGGACACATTCAACCCATAGCAGTAGGTGTACAAATAAACATTTGTTCAGGGCTTTCCCTGGGCCATAAAAAGAGATCCAAGCAAAATGCCTTGGGAACACACAGAAAGAGCAATGAATTCCATGACCCTGAGGTGTCTAGAAAGATTCATGGACCCTTAAGGTGAACCTTGAAAGATACATAGACTTGGAAGATGGAGTTGCATGTTTATTCCCAGCTGAGTGTAGAGGATGTGGAAAGGCCCAGAAACTGAAAATCCAGATGGGCGGGCAGCAAAGTGGGAAATGGGAGTGCAGGGGGATCATGAAAGCCTTGGTCACGCTGGGATAGGGGCTGTGCTTTTCTATTCTGTGTCTAGGGCTGCCACAAATCCAGACTCTGTATTTTTGAGAAATAACAAAAGTCACCCTCTCTGTGGACAGACTGAGCCTTGCCCAAGGTGCAGGTCCTGGCTAGCACAGGGAGATGAGGCTGCAGCCAGTGGGTGCTCTTGGGGAGGGCACAGCTCAGGCAGCCTCAGTAGTCCTGACTGCATGGCACAGGAAGATTTTGAGCAGTGGGCATCACTGTTTGACTCATGTCTTATGCTGATCACTTGAGAATGAGGGATCAGTTGCAGTATTGATAGACAGGTGAGGGCTGGGCGGGAACTCAAGTCTAGATAGGCCTTGTAGGGACCAGATGTGAATAAGAAGAGGACCAGGAAGATTGCTTCTGGGGACTGACCTGAGCCAGCTAGGGAAGAGGCTGTGATGGAGTCAGGGGTGACCAACCCACCAGAACAGAGGGTGAGGAAGGGAGCACAAGGTCCCAGGCTCGGGTCTGCTCCTGACTCTTCCCTCACCCACCCCCAGAGCTGGGGGACCTTCCTCTGGTCCGCCTGGATTTCTCCTGTAACCGTGTCTCCCACATCCCGGTCTCCTTCTGCCGCCTCAGGCACCTGCAGGTCATTCTGTTGGACAGCAACCCCCTGCAGTGCCCGCCTGCTCAGGTGAGGTGCTGGGTGGACCCTGGGGACAGGGATGAAATTAGGCAGGAGTGGGGCCGTTACTGTGGTACCTTTGGTAGCCAGATCTGGAAAGCTGCTTGTCCCCCTCACCCTCCTTCCTGCGCCTCCTTACGCAGATCTGCCTGAAGGGGAAGCTTCACATCTTTAAGTACTTATCAACAGAGGCTGCGCGTCGTGGGGCTGCCCTGGGGGACCTGGTCCCTTCCCGCCCCCCAAGTTTTAGTCCCTGGTAAGTCCCAGTGGGAAGGAAGGAAGCCCTTGCATTTTCATGCCCCCTCCTGGCCCCAGAGACCCCCTCATTTCCTGTAGGAGGATGTGGGTGCTGTCAGCATGGGGCTGACCAGGTCTCCCTGGCTGGCCCCAGCCCTGCTGAGGATTTATTCCCGGGACGGCGGTACGATGGTGGGCTGGACTCAGGCTTCCACAGCGTCGACAGCGGCAGCAAGAGGTGGTCTGGTAATGAGGTAAGGCTCTTTTCCAAGGGTGATTGGTGGTGGCAGCCCTGGGAGAGAACCTCTGCACTGGGGGGCATTTTGCCTCGTACCTCTGGCTCTCAGAGTGACAGGCAGTGGCTAGAGCTCTTCCTTCCCTCTGCCCACCATCCCAGACCCTACTCTCAGTCCCTCACAAGACCCCCTGTGAATCCCCAGCACTGCAGAGAGCCCACCTCCCATATGTGCATCTGCCTTTACAGTCAACAGATGAATTTTCAGAGCTGTCATTCCGGATCTCAGAGCTGGCCCGGGAACCTCGGGCCCCCAAAGAACGGAGAGAAGATGGCTCTGGTGAGTAGTGGAGTGGGGCCAGGGAGGCACAGGGAGGACGAGGGCCCAAAGGCCCCCATCTGCTTGCTGACTGATGTTTTCTTCCCCTCCAGCTGATGGAGACCCAGAGCAGGTTGACTTCATTGATAGCCATGTCCCTGGAGAAGATGAAGAGCGAGGTGCTGCTGAGGTGAGGACCAGTCATGCCCCTCCTCCAGGAGGGGAGCTGGAGGGAGGGAGGTGGTGCAGTCTCTGGGGACCAGGGATTCCTTCATCTTTACTGTGTTCTCTCTTCAGGAACAGCGGCCACCTGAATTAAGCCCTGCGGGCCCTGCGGCAGGGGACGGGGAGAGGGCACTGAGCAGCAGGTAGCCCAGCTCCTAGCCCACATTGCCCTATATTGCAGTCCCTGGGCCCCTCCCCTTTCCCTGACTGTCAGTATTTCTTTCTTGCTTTGTCTTCATCCTTAGGCGGGAGGAACCGGCAGGGGAGGAACGGCGGCGCCCTGACACTTTGCAGTTGTGGCAGGAGCGTGAACGGCGGCAGCAGCAGCAGCAACAGCAGAGTGGGGGGTGGGGGGCCCCCAGGAAGGACAGGTGTGGGTTTAGGACAGACTGGAGCTATTGCTAGACAGTGGGTCTGGGACTGGGTGGACACAGGCACCTCCCGAGCTGATCTGCCCCTCAGGTCCGTGGGGTGCCTGGCACAGCTGACTCCCCCCTCTATCTTCTTCCAGTTTCCTGAAGCTGGGGATCAGGGCTGCTGGGGGAGGTGCTGCTGCCTCATCCACTCAGGCTACCTACAAGTAGGTTTCGTCCCTGTGACCTCTGCCCACAAACCTTTTCCTTGATCCTCCCCTTTAATTCCCTTTCTGTCTCTCAGTGGGCTGCCTAAGTCTAATACTATACAACCACAACCGGGAACTTCAGGGGGGCAGGGAGTCCCTGTGCCTGCCCCTCCCCCCCAGGAGTCCCTGCCTATGACTGGACCAGGTAGGACAGAGACTTTGGGAAGAGATGGGGGTGATTGGGACCTGGTGTCCTGAGGGAAGAGTGGGACACTGAGGGGATGTCTTTCTCATCTGTCCTTCTCCCTGACTTTGGCCCCCAGCGACAGCACCTGTTCCCCGGCCACTGGGCTCCATTCAGAGACCAAACAGTTTCCTCTTCCGTTCCTCCTCTCAGAGTGGTTCAGGTGGGTCTCCCCATTCTCCCCAGTACTGCCTACCTTCAGCAAGCCCTGACCATGAGACTAGTGCCACACACTGGTCTGCAAGCTTTCTGGGTCTGTTGTCCCTTTGTGTTGAAAATCCCACAAGCAGAGAGACAAGAAGTGTGAGTGCCAGACACTGACAGCTGGCTGCAGTCAATGGTGTGTGTAGTGGAGACAGCCCATGCCTTCCTCTTCTTCTTAGGCCCATCCTCCCCGGACTCTGTTTTGAGACCTCGGCCAGCACCCCAGGTTCCAGATGAGAAGGAATTAATGTCTCAAGTGCGCCAGGTAAGCAGAGGTAGAACCTTCAGGGGCTGGGCCTGGGCTCAGCATGGTGCCTCCTCCAGCTTCTTCCCTCCCTCAACACCCTTTCTCACCCTGGCCCTCCTGTGAGGTAGAAGAGGGGAACTTGTGCATTCCCTATTGACTGACCCCATCTGCTTCTCTCTCCCTTACTCCCAGGTCCTTGAGTCACGGCTGCAGCAGCCCTTGCCTGAGGACCTGGGCGAGGCTCTGGCCAATGGGGTCATCCTCTGTCAGCTGGCCAATCAGCTACGGCCTCGCTCTGTGCCCTTCATTCATGTACCCTCACCTGCTGTGGTCAGTTGGGGTGCAGGGAGGAAATAGGGGATGGGTCAGGGACTTCTGAGGCCTCTCCCTTACTCTCTTTTCTTTCTTTACCCATCCTCAGCCAAAGCTCAGTGCCCTCAAGTCTCGGAAGAATGTGGAGAGTTTCTTAGAAGCCTGTCGAAAAATGGGGGTACCTGAGGTATGTATGGGGGCTATTGTCTGCTGTAGAGGGTGGCAGTATCCTGGGCTCAGCTGGTCACATTGCATGGATGGCAGGGTTCTGTTCACAGGGGTGTCTGCTCCTAGAGGAAGCATATCACATGCCACCACCCGCACGTCTCCCAGCCCTGCATGTCTGCATGTTGGCATGGCTCTGGCCTTGGCATGTGAGGGCAGGGGTGGGAAGGACTGGCTGCTGCTGCTGACATCTGTCCTTTGTCCTTGTCCATCTGCCCTACCTTCCCTTCCCAGGCTGACCTGTGCTCGCCCTCGGATTTCCTCCAGGGCACCACCCAGGGGCTGTGGACCACATTAGAGGCTGTGAAGCGGGTGGGGGGCAAGGCCCCCCCGCCTGTCTGGCCCCCCTCTGGTCTGGGTGGCTTCGTCTTCTTCTACGTCGTCCTCATGCTGCTGCTCTGTGTCGTCTACACCTGGCTCCTGGGTTCCTAGGACTGAAGTCACCCCCCATTTCTATTTATAAGACTCCTGTTCAACCCTATCCCCACCAGTGGTGCCTTCAGCCCCTACCAAAGACACTAGTGTATCCCCCTCACAAACACTGACCTCAGAGGCCCCACTCTGGTGTCCCCAGAGCTGGGCCCCCTGCCTCTGGGCCCCCTCCTGTAGCCCCTCACTCACTGCCCCTCACCCTCAGTGCTGATGGTGCCTTCCTGTCCTTTTCCCACCCAGCCAGGCCCCACCTTCTGACCCCCCACCCCCGGAGGGGCGGGAGCTTGGTTCTTCCTTCCCCTCCTTTCTTCTACCCCCCCACTGGCTGCTATGGGGGGCTAAATTATCTCTATTTTGTAGAGAGAACTCTATATTTGTAGCGGATGTGGGGGCCCAGGCTGGGTCCCTGGCTCTGTGTATAAACTGTACAGACTGTGGCTGCCTGTGTGTTTGCATCTGCTCCTCCTGTGGCCAGGCCCAGTCCTGGTGGGGCCCCTTGGGCTCCATGTGCCAGCTTGCCTGTGCCAGCATTTGCCTCTGGAAATGACAGGTCTCCCCTGCCCCCTGAACCTTGGTCCTGTATGTTACCTCCTTTTTGTTACCTGCTGACAGCTTTCATGTGCATCATTTGTCCCCAAGCTGTGGACAGTGTCTACCAGGATGTCCCCGACCTTCACCTCTTAACACCTTGCCCGGGACAGGGAACCTGAGTGGAGGGGGTACCAGGGGGAAATTAACCTGGGCCCCTCCCCCCAGGAGTCCCTGTGCCAGCCCCACCACATCCTGGAAGAGGAGGCGGCCCCTGGAAGGGGTCTCCCCCACATCGCTGCTGTCCTCCACGCACTGCTGGAACGGCCTTAGGGGTGGAGGTAGGGGTGCAGGGCCACCTGACCCCGGAACCGAAGACCTCACTAAAAAGGATTTGGTGAGGGTGGCCTCCGGCCTGACCCTGGGCCTGGGGCTCCCCTCTGCCCTGGAGCCTCCTGCAGCTGAGGGTCTGGATGGAAGACCCGACATGATGTTGTGAGCGCAATAAAGAGAAGCTGGAAGCCCCCTAGGTTGGCCCTCAGGTGTGAGTGTGTCTGTCAGGGAGCGGCGGGAACTTGGACGCCCTTCTCCGCAGGGCACGCGGGGCCTGAAGTGCCCTCCTGAGCGCGCCCATGTGGGGCCCGGGGCGGGGTCGGGCTGGTGGACCCCGCCGCCAGGGGGCGTCGGTGGAGCCCGGCGGGAGCGCGCGCCACGTGGTAGGGAGACGGCGCTGGCGTTGGGCGAGGCGTCGTGGCGAGGCCTCAGAAGTGGGCCGTGGACCTAGGCTTGTGCACAGGGCCCGGCTTTAGGTTGAGGGAGGCCGAGCGGGGCCCGCGGGAAGCGGACGTGGGGGCACAGCGGCGCTGCCCCGCGCTCCCCCAGACGCAGCATGTTGCCCTGGCCGCCTCAGCCATGGGGCACAGGCAAGGAGGAGTCGCAGGAGGAACCAAGCCCCTTGGCGGGCAGTGACCAAGGGGAGGCCTGGAGCTCTGGAGAGGAAGCTCCGGGGGAGCCAGGAACACCCCCACAGGACAGGTGAGGGGCTTGGCTGGGGCCCCTGCACAACAGGGGACCCTCCACCTTTGCCCAGCACCGTAAATTCAGTCTCCCCTGGGATCAGGCACAGTTGGCCTTGCCACTAAGCCCAAGGAAGTTTTTGGAAAGGGGATGGTGAGTGAAGCATCTCGTTCTCTTCCCCAGCCAGCAGCCCCAGGCCCTGGGCCTTTCCTGGAGCGGGAGAGAGCAGCAGCTGGCCCCCCACCCCCAGGCCAGGCTACACAGCAGTCCCCAGAAACCCCAGGTAGGCACAGGCCTGGCTGCCTCTACCCTCAAGACTGGCTCCCTGACTCTGAGCCTGTTCTAATCTCTTCAATTGCCCCCCCCCCCACTTTCCCCCCAGGTGGCTTGGGAGGTGGCCCCCTCAAGGATGACCCTGCTGTCACCCTGGGACCCCAACTATGAGGCCAAACCAAGACCTCGGCTGGTGTGGGTGAGTTGGGAGGACTGTGTGGTTCTGGCTCAGGGTGGCAGGATGTCCTGGGAAGGGACTGAGGCTCCAGTGACTTTCCTGCTCCACAGGGGTCCAGCTGTGGGTCAGGTGCCTCCTTCTCAGGCCGGACACTGTGTCATCCTTCCTTCTGGCCCATGTACGAGGTCTCAGGCAGGGCTGCCAGGCCCCTGGCCCCCACTCCAGGGCATCAGAATGAAGAGCAGTCGCCCAGGGATGCAGGTACTTCCCTAGTGCTTTTCGCTCCCGAGGAGTGGTCTAGACTCCAATAGCATCCTGGTGCTGGGTTGGGAGCCCCCTGCTGCCCCCCCTAGCAGGCTCTCTTCCTCAGGGCTCCCAGTGATGTGCTGTGAAGATGTCTTTCTTTTGGACCCTCTGCTACCCTGTGGGCAGCGTGTACCCCTGTACCTGTCTGAGCCCCCTCAGCAGGTGAGAGTGACTGTCCTCTGCCACCCTGCCACCCCTCCCCCACTGAGCCTTTCTTTGGAGCCTGGGAGGAAACATTTCCCTTCTCTCTCCTCAGAACATGGGCTCGCTGAAGCTGCTGCTGCCGCCCCCCATAATGTCCCCCTCAGTCTGCCCCTCTGCATCCCAGGGCTGCTCCACTGCTTGGCTCAGTGGGCCGGAACTGATCGCCCTCACTGGCCTGCTGCAGATGAGTCAGGGGGATCCGAGACCCAGCTCCCCGCCAACTTCCCCGATCCCTGCCAGGTGCACAGCCCCTGTTCCTGTTTCTGACCACCTAGGCCCCAGTGGTAGCCAAAGCTGTTCTGGAAACACTGACCCACTACTTCCACAGACCCAAGACACCCATTGTCCATAGCCCCCTGGGGCAGAGTGAGCCTCCCACTTCACCAGGCAGGTTCTGTTGACAATAAAACTGTTGGTTTGCAAAACAAGCTCCCTGTGACAGGTGGCAGAATAGAGGCAGGAGTGGCCTCTCGTCCTCTACCATGGCATTGACTGTCCTTCCCTCAAATTCTTGTCTCTCATTGCCCCATCACCATGGGGCAGGGAAATCCACCAACCTAGGACAGTTACCCAGCAGGGTACCTTTAATAGGTGGGGGATGGTCCACAGTACAGAGTTGGGGATGAACCTATAGGAAGCAAGGACTTGGTCAGCTCTGCTGGCTTGTGCTTGACTGGGAGAGGTGGACTAAGAAGGAGGCCAGGTGTTTTAAGATCCTTCCATTCTTCTTGAGCTAGGGCCCCAGGAATTCACCCTAAGGCGCCGCAGGTGTGTGCAGGAACACCAAGCCAAACAGGAACCTTCATCTGTGGCCTAAGAGCCCACCTGAGTCTGATTCTCTAGAACTCTTTAGGGAAACAGGATCAGGCTTTCAATTGAGAAAGTCCAGAAGTTTATAATTTGGGGAAGAGGTAGGTGTGGGGTTGGGGGGAGGTAGAAGAGGTTCTAGAATTCTCTCCCTTAAAAGAACAGAGCTGGCCAAGGGGCAACCCAGTGCCTCTGCAAGTCTCAGATTGGAGGTCAAGACTTTGGCCTTTTAGTCGCGGTAGGGGGTGTTAGAAAGCATGAGCGGGATGGGGGACATTGGTAACTTTGGCGAGTTTCACATTCTTCCGCTGGCCAGTGCCCCCGTCTGCTCACTGGCGCCTCCCAGAGGTTCTAGAACTCGATGCACGCGTAGCTGTGCGGGCCGGCCCTTGGGCCGTGGCCACGAGCGTCTAGAGGAGGGACCAGGTCCAGGTCGACATAATTGAGGTAGCCATCGGAGGGCGCCAGCCTAGCAGTGTCCTTTTCTACCAAGTCTGGAGCCCCATACTTAATGCACACATACTCCCCAGCCAGCTTTGTCGGCGGCAGAGAGCAGGGCCGAGCAACTGCAGGTCCCCAGCCGTCCCTTTTGCCGCTATGCTCTGGTGCAGGCTTCTGGGCCTTGGACTTGTAGGAAAAGCGCTCTGGTGGAAAGCTCTTCATGGGCATGTACTCTGTGCCTCCCCAATCTTGAAGGGTCTGGTGGGCAGTATCGCTGTCAGCGAGAGGAAGACCTGAGGGCCCCATTACCACATAGCCATCTGCCTCTCTAACCCCCATGTGCTCATAGTCACTCCTGGCTCCCATAGTAATGTAGCCCGCACCCCCATCGGACTCCTTGGGGTACGAAGCTGCCACTCCCAGCCTTGCCAAGGTCTTAAGGGTTGCTTGCTCCATCCTCTCAACCAAGCCTCTTGGCTGGGCTGCAGAGGCTGGGGATTCATAAGTTTGGGGGACAGGGGGTCTGGAGATGCTCTTTGGAGGATCCCTGGACGGTGGCTCAGGCCTGCCACTGGCACCACTGCCTCCGAGTCTCTTCATAGCGGCCAGGACTGTCTCGTGGATGCTTTGGGCCACCACAGAATCGGGTGCCTGCAGCCACAGTTCCCCGGGACCCGTGGGCGCCGAGCGGCCAAGCTCCAGGAAGAAGAAAGAGTCTGCGTGGCCGCAGCGGCGCACGCTGAGCAGGGATAGGCGCAGGGCCGGTGGCGACAATCCCTGGGTGTCCCGGGATCCTCTGCCCCCCGGCTTCCGCAGTAGGCTCAGGGACCCGGAACCCAGGCATAGGCGGTAGTCGCCGCTGCCCAGGCCTCGTGTTCGCCCCAGACCCTTGGGCCGCAGCGTCACAGGCCAGACGTCCTGGAACGGAGCGAGGATCGAGGCCCCGGGGTCTTCGTGGGAGCTGGGACCTGGAAGGACAACGGGCTGATCACAGGGGATTCCTTGGGCGGGAGGTTGGAGTCACCGTCCCCGGAGAATTGGAGACGTGTAAACGCTTAATATTTGAATTTTCGGGAGTTGACCTGTGAGAGGGACAGGTTTCAGATAAACCAGGTCTGCAACCCCACCGCCCTAACCCTCCTGGTGGCCCGGGGCTTGACAGCCCGTGTTCCAGCCTCACCCGCGGCGGCGGCGGCGGCGGCGGCGCGCACCTCGAGCATGGCATTGTACCACACCTGTTGCTCCGCCTCGCTGGCAGCTGCGACGCCCAGGCTGCTGTCGCGCGTGTAGAGAACGATCAAGTGGCGCTGGCGCGCATCCGCGCGCTTACTGATGGTGCACGCGCCCGCCAGGCTCACGCTGCGCCGGGGCCGCGCCCCGCCGCTACAGCCCGAGCGGAACTTCTTCTCGCTCTCGTAGCACTCGAGGCGCGGCGGGTCCTCCCGCAGCACGAAGAACCGGCGGCGCTGGGACTTCTGCTTCCGTAGGTGGCCGCAGAGCCGCACGTCTGCCGGACAGGGACAGGGCCAGGGCAGCGGCGGGCAGAGGGGCACGTCCGCTGACTCCAACTCCTGGGTGGCTGTGGGGCCGCCGCCTGCGGCGTTCATCCCGGGCCACAGGCAATAAATTGGCTGGGGAATAGCCGATCCGCTGGGTCTCGTTCCCTGGGCCGCTGGGAAAGGCCAGCAGAAGTGGGGTTGAAGTGTCAGGTCCAGGAGGGAGAGAGCAGCGACCCCACAGGTTGCGACCGTCTAGGTGCCGGCGACTCTCCCCGGTTCTCTAAAGTTTGGGACACACACACAGCATGTGTCTCAGTGGCCGCCCAGTAGCCTGTGACACCCAGCACTCCCTAGGGCCTCCGCGGTTGACCCGGCTGGGTCCCGTCCCTCCCGCCCTACGCCGACCGCTGCCGGAATCCCCACCCACTCGAGGTTTACCCTCGCTCACCCGGGCGCAGGAGTTGGAGTCTGCAAGTGGAGACGAGGGGTCCTGCGCCCCTGGAGACGATGTCTTAGTAGGGGCGGAGACTGTGCGGACGTCTCCGCCAATCAACTGACCAGTTGTGGGGGCGGAGAAGGGCAGCGCCTGCTGCAGGCAGGAGCTACGCGAAAGCAATGTGTGAGGCGGGTGTGATTGGACTTCGCGGTGATGGCGCTAGCGATTAGAGGGTGGCCAAGAGGGCCATCCTTACAGCAGCCTCCCCTCCGGCCTTAATTACTCCAGTGGACCACTAGGCGTCGGTCTCCTGTGTACACTCTTCCCATTCAGAGATGATTTTGTGCTTTTTCCTGCAAATCGCCCCGACAGCCATGGCTGCTGAGCTGTGGGCTGGTCTGATTTCTGAGTTGCAGGTTCAGTCTGTCTGTGGGTTTGGGGTGACAGGAGGTGTCTTGGGATAGGTAGACTTCTGGACTGGTCTTTGTGCACAGATCATAACCCCCAGAATCCCTAAGTAGCCACCGAAGGACCTGCAGAGAAAGAGGCCATCTCTCAGGGACACCTCCATGCTGCTCCATTGCTCTCAGCCCCCTCCTCACCATCACACCCCAAAAATGCTACCCGGACCAGCTGAAGACACTGCTCACAGAAGTATGGGCTCCCTGGTGCATGTCCTCTTTGCCCTTTGCATACTGAGAAGTTTGGCTGGGGCTGGAGGGTTGGACATTTTTGTGCCTCAATTCTGCTCTCAGGACCACTGCACAGTTCAGGGGAAGGATAGTGCTGGCCAGTGCACACCTTCAGACAAGCCCAGGTGACACATAAAGTCTCATAAGGATGGGGCCTTATCAGACTTCAGTGTAGTTCATGATCTCATTCCCATGGGCAAGCAATATTACTGCAGGGGAAAACTGAGGGCCTGATGGGGAAGAGGCCAAGCTGTGGCTTCTGTTAAAGAAAGTATTGGGCTGGGAGTGGTGGCACAGGCCTGTAATCCCAGCATCTCTGGAGGCTGAGGCAGGAGGATTGCAAGTTCAAAGCCAGATCTGGCAATTTAGCAAGACCCTGTCTCAAAATAAAAAGGGCTGGGGATGTGGCTGTGACTCAGTAGTTGAATGCCCCTGGGTTCAATCCCCAGTACCAGAAAAAGAGAAAAGGTATTGGGAAAGGGCTCCTTCAGATAGAGAACAGAAACAAGGGAACCTGGTTCTTTTTCTTAGACTAGTTCTTAAAGGCAGTCTGAGCAGAAGAGGGCAGGGCTTCCTGAAAATGGGGCCCTTTTCCGAGCTGAATACTGGAGAAGACAGCCTGCCGTGTGTGGTACTGGGATCCCTTAGCACCTTTCCTTTTTTTGGGGGGTGGGTACCGGGGGATTGAACTCAAGGGCACTCGGACACTGAGCCATATCCCCAGCCCTGTATTATATTTTTTTAAAATATATTTTTTAGGGGCTGGGGATGTGGCTCAATCGGTAGCGCGCTTGCCTGGCATGCGTGCGGCCCGGGTTCGATTCTCAGCACCACATACAAACAAAGATGTTGTGTTCTCCAAAAACTAAAATAAATAAATAAATGAATATTAAAAAATTAAAAAATATATATTTTTTAGTTGTAGATGGATACAATACCATTATTTATTTATTTTTATGTGGTGCTGAGGTTTGAACCCAGTGCCTTACATGTGCTAGGCAAGTGCTTTACCACTTACCTATAACCCCTGCCCCCCTATTTTGTATTTTATTTAGACACAGGGTTTCACTGAGTTGTTCAGCACAACTTGCTTTGAACTCATGAAACTTCTGCTTCAGCTTCCCAAGCTGCTGGGATTACAGGCATATGCCATCACACCTGGCCCTTGAGCACTTTTTCAAAGGCCATGCTGAGAGCAAGATGCAGGGAACCAACCAACATTTCCAAGGATGGGTGGATGGGCATCTGGCAAGGTGTGCAGGGTCTGCTTAGGTGTCTGTTGGTTAGCCAAAGTCCCATCCAGGGTCAGGAAACTTCTTTGCATATCAGCTGGTGTGGTGGGAGGCAGTGGCCACTGCCCAGAGGTGGATACTGGCCAAGGAGAGGCAAGTATGGGATGGATCCCTTAGTAGCCATACAAACAGGACTACGTTCAAGGCCAGAGGCACCAGTGAGGCCAAGAGGCTTGATGTGGGCACCATGTGAGAAGTGACAGGGTCACAAAAGATGTCTGCACACCCCTCCCCTTCCCAGTCTTGCTGCCACCTCAATGGCCCACGCCCCTGCTGTGCTGCTGGCCTGGGAACCCGGACTCCCCTAAGCTTGCTGCAAACCTATCCAAGGAGGCTCTCTTCATGCCTTCTTCCGGTCTCCCTCAACCAGGTCATCTTGCAACACCTGTCCTTGTGAAATCACAGTGACTGTCACACAGACAGCCCCAAACCACATTGTGTCATTGAGCCCTGGAGTGCCGGGTAAAGATAACACAGGAAGCAGCAGCAATCTGAGAGCCTGGAGAGTGGGCAAGCAATGGTGGGAGGTCAGGGGAGGTAGTCAATGCCAGTGAGCTGGCCTGCTGGGTACCAGGAAAAGCCTGGAGTCCAGCTGGTCTACACCAGTCGTCCTAGCAACAACATTGCCCTAGCCCTGTTTCTCCCCAGGGACAAAAGTGGCCGAACCTCAGCTCCACCAGTAGTGCCCCTCCCAACCTGAGGGTTCTACCTTTGTATCCTCATCCAGGTGCCATGTTCCACACCGGTGGAAGAATCTTGTTACCAGGGGGAGGAAGCCAATGGGAAGAGTTCCATGTGGGGTCTTTCTCTTCTGTGAATATGAGTGCCATAGATTTAGCCCCTCCCTCCCACCTTTTGGGTCCCAGGTGGAGAGAATCCTGGGGGCTGTCCCCTGTACCCTCTCCCATAGGGACTGCCCACAGGTAACCCACTGAAGACTGGGTCCAAACCAGAGGACTGTAGGGCAGGGGCACAGTGTTGGCCAGGGGCATGTGTCAAGGGGAGGACTTGGCTAGAAGGTAGAGGAGCTGGTGTGTCACTCCAGCCTCCTGCCTATGCACAGAGGGTTTAGATTTGCAGCCGCCAGGCGAGGCTGTGCAGGGAGGAATTTAGCCCAGTCATTTCAGACATTTTTTGTCAGGCCAGGGCTCTTTCCATGCTTTGTCACTGACCTGGAGAAGGAGGCTGCATGGAGGAGGGCTGGGGCTGCTCATGCCAAGGGAAGCAGTTGCACTCCTAGCCTCAGCCTGTGCCCAGAAACTTTTTGATTTTTCTGCCCTGGGCTGTAGGGCTGATCTGTCCCTGGACAGTGAGCCTGGCTAGAGTCCATGTCAGACAGAGGGACTGGAGGGACTGGAGGGCCACAGGGAGGCCCAGAACCCATGCAGCAAGAAGGCAGTAAGAAAATCCCTGGGAGACAGCATGGTGTGCCTGAAACGCAGGCGGAAAGCCATTTAGCTCTCTTCAAACCTCAGTGTTTTTTGGAGCTAGGAAAGGGTGACTGAAGCTAAGGGGAAAATAAGCTCCAGATATTAGCTTCTCTCTCTTGGCCCTAAGCAGAAAGAAAGAATGGGAAACAGCAGTAGGGAGGACAGAGTGATAAACAAGTGGTAGAGAAAAATACTGGGAGAGCCGGAAGAGATAATTTCCATGGGAAGTAAAGGATGGGTACACCTGGGAGACCCCCAACAAGAGAGAGGAGGGGAAAGGCTGGGTGAGTGGGGACGCAGACTCAGGTGGGGTGGAAATTGACTTTTGGAAAAGGAGAAGGCCAAGCCTGGCTGAGCAAACAGCAGCAACTAGAGGTCTTTCCAGCAAATTCTGCAAAGCAAATAAACTGATGACCCAATCCCTACATTTCCTTGTTGCTGTTAGTGGAAGACCCATAGCAATCCCAAGAATGACAGCTCAAGGGCTGTTCCAGGGCAATGGTATGAGGGGAGGGGCCTTTCCTGGCCTTGGGTTAAAAACAGCAAGGCCAAGTCCTAGGCCTCAGCCTCAGAGATGTTTACCCAGTGACTGTCTTGTCACCACATAAACAGTCCAGACACCTGGCTGTTGACACAACAGCTTGGGGTAGAAACATCTAGTGGAGGCTGATAACAGTTGGGGGTGGGGAGGGAGGCTGATGTATTCATTGGGTCCACTTCCGTCTCCAAGTGGCAGCTGCCTCTTCTGGTGGGTACTGCCCCTTCACTACATCCAACAAAGCCCAATATCCACAGGGGTTGTCCCTGGACTCCTGACATGCTCCTTCCCCTTGCTAACACAGGACTCAGGTTCAGACAGGGACTGGCTCTGTCCAGTCATGAGTCCTGTCGTCCGTTAACACAGCCTGGTCATCAGCCCAGGCAGTCCAGACCGGTGGAGCCAAGTCAAGAATCAGTCAGTTGGCTGACCTGTGATCCCTCAGGCTGGCCCAAAGCAAGACCAGAGAGCCATTTCCTTTACTTTCAAATGCAGTTCTTTCTAACATTGCCTGCAACGAGCTTTGGTGCAGAGATTTGGTAGGGGGTGAGGCATGTGGAAAAAGAAAGGAAAACAAAACAAAAAAACAAGTCCCAGTCAATTGCATGAAGCCTTTCCCTGGAAAAACCCAGGCTCTGGGGTGGTCAGGACACATGGCTGCCCTCCCCCCATTCCCTGGGACCTCAGTGTTGGTGGTCCAGGCACAAATGGGGATTTCTCCCACTCCCCATGTTAAAGAGCTGTCTGGGAGAGGCAGCACAGCTGGGTGTGTGTCTATGTATGTGCATATATATGTGTACATATATTTATATATATATAATAGGCTATATTAGAAAATTCTCTCTATGTATAAATATAAAACACTGGTATCCAAACATGACACCAACGGCTAACTAAAGTGCTTGACAGAGTTGGGCATGTGTCAGTATGCAGGTAAAACTAGCCTCCTGAGTGCCAGGACTGGATGAGCTGGGGAAGCAAAAAAAGGAAGTGGACAGAAGCAGGTGTGGCCCCGCCAGGGCACCAAGGGCACTGGGCTGTCTGGCCGCCCTCCCACACCATTGCCATGCCTCATCTTTCCCCTGCTTTCCCCACTGCAGTAGTGTCCAGGAGAAGCACAGTGTTGGAGAGCTGGGTATGGCGCAAGCGTGGGTCCTACGGGGAAGGCCATCCAGGCCATGCCCGCGACCTCCTCAGTCTTCAGGGAGCTCCATGTATATGCCAAGGGCAGGGGAGGAGGGTTGTCTTCATAATTCATAATTTGAAAAAAAAACACACCGCCATGGCTCCTCCAGGCCAGCCCTGCCTTCAGTCCTCCTGGGCCTCCTGCTGGGAAGGAGCTGGCAGAGGGAGAAGGAGGAAGCTTCTGGGTGGCTGACCCAAGACAGATTCATCTGGAAGCCCCAAGCAAAGCATTAGCACCTCCACCTTCCCCAGGGCCCCTGCCCTGCAAACCAGGCCCTTTCTGGTCTCAAATCCATAGAGATGCCCACAGGCAAGTGGTCACCAGAGCTCTAGGGAGCAGAGGGGCCCCAGGAAGCAGGGAAGAGGGCCCCCAAGACACAGTGCTACAAGAATGGATTTGTGGTTGGAGGTTTGGAGGCAAATGGACTCGATGAGCTTCCAGTCTAAAAAGAAAACAACAGAAAGTTATTAGATTAGGGGAGAACAGTTGTCGGCCATAGAAGAAACACAGACATATACTTCAGGATCCCTTTCTCTCTTGAAGCTACTGTGCTGAGGAAGGGGAGAGTCAGGGAGAAGGTGCACTAGAGGGGGCAGGGCCCAGAACTGAAACCCTATAGCTGATCTCCTCCCTGGCTTGGGCGACACAGAGCTCCATGAGGAAGGGTGCACAGCTCCTTCTGGAAGGATTCTGTTCCCAGCGCCAACTGGGGCACTCACCATGAAGGGGTTGGTAGAGATCCCCGCTGGCTGGCTCAGTGGCCTCTGTCCCAGCTTGGCAGATCCTAAGTCCCCAAAGGAGGAGCCTGGTAGGCAAGAGCAGTAACTCAGCTGACAAGTCTGGACCCTCATGCTGCTGCCCCACTGTCCTGGAGGACAAAGGCTCTATTCCAAGGTGACAGCAAGAGGGGCCCTTCCAGAATTCAGAAATAAAGAACATAAAGCAGTCAGGGGACAAGGACTGTTCTGCTGCTCCCCTGGTCCCCCTACTGGTTAAAAAGGAAACTAACGCAGAAGTCTGTGGGTGGGTACAGTGGATTCTATATCCTCAGATTCAACCAAAGATTTAAAAAAAAAAAAAAAAAAAAAAAAAAAAAAAAAAAAAAATATATATATATATATATATATATATATATATATATATATATATATATATAAAATGTGCATCTGCACTGAATAGGCATAGGCATTTTTAGATTATTATTTCTTAAACTGTAGGGTAAAACAACTGTTTACACAGCATTTACATTGTATTAGGTTTTGTAAGTCATGCAGAAGTTTCGTGCAGCTACTGCCCCACTTTATATAAGGGACTTGAGCATCTGTGGATTCTGGCATCTGTAGGTGTGCTGGAACCAACCCCCAAGGACATGAAAGGACTCAGTCCATGAAGAGTAAGCAGCAGGGGGCACAGGAGGGCACATATGGCTTCTTACCATTTTGCTGCTGAGCCAGTGAGGTTTGTGGGGGAAACAGTGTTGGGGGGAAGGTGCTGGCAAAGGCCCCCGTGGGTGGCACTGGCTGGGGGAAACCAGGCCCAGCACTGCTCATCCCAAAGCCAGGTCCTGCGGAATAAGACATGAGACTCAACCAAGCGAGTTTCTTGCAGGTGGACTAAGAACAACTTTTCCCAAACCCCCCTGGTGGGAAGTGGGGCACAGGATCCTTCATGAACCCCAGAACTCTGCAGTTTCTCCTGCAACCTCTGAACCTGCCCTCTTCCTGCTTATGGGGCTTGTGGCGTGGAGGGCACAGTCATTATGAACGCAGGCACAGCAATGAACTGGGGCAGCTCTCTGTGACTATCAAACTGCACACACGAGAGTTTTTACCCTGCTCTGAGCCTTAATTCTCTCTTCTCTAAAATGGGCACAGCACACATCTCACAGGGCTGCCGTGAGAACTGACGGCTGTGAGCCCCTCGGCATGGCTCCACATGTGGCTCAGCTCTGCAGCTGTTCTCTTCCCAGCCCTGGAGCTTCAGTGAGCCAAGGACAGGGATGACCAGGAGTTGGAGGGGACAGAAGCAGAGGCTGTGGAGGGCCAGGGTGGGGAGAGCACAGTTCCTGGCTAAATGAGGGCAGACAAAAGGAGTGCAGTTTCCTGGTGACTTAGGCTTGGGGCACAAAAGGGAAAGAAGCTGGGTGCCCAGAGGGACACAGGATGATGGAGACAGGAGAAGCACTGCCACTATGAGTCAACATGAAAGCAACCTTCAGAACTGGTTCCCCTAAACCAATCCTACAGTTCTGTGACATGGGGTTTTCCTTTATCCTGCTGGGCAGCCTAGAACTGAGGGCCTGGGCTGGGCGGGTAGATAGTAGCATCAGCAGGAGTAGGGGGAGACCGTGAAAGGCAAGGGCTGGGAGTTGCAGGTGAGCTGACGCTCTGCAGAGTCTGAACAAGGCAGGGACAGTGCACGTGGCTTACCTGGGGCCAGGCCATTGGGCTGGAACGGGTTGGTGGAAGGCAGCTGGAGCTGGGCGGGGGCGGTGAAAGGATTGGTGAAGGCTGCCCAGGGAGGAACCAGAGAGGCGGGAGAAAGAGACAGTTATCTTTTTTTTTTTTTCTTATTTGCCTTATTCAGTGATGATGGCGTATTCCTCTAAATTTGGTGTGTGCCTCTCTCTGTCCAGCATCCCTCCTCTCCTGGTCCTGGTACCCACAGACAGGACTCACCTCCAAAGGCAAGGCTTGTGTTGCTGCTGCTGCCGCCAGGTGTGGCAGACTGGAGGGTGGGGACCTGACCAGCCATCCCGAAGATGCTGTCATATAGGGAGAAAAGCCAGGATGCATCTCCTCCAGGACCAGGGACAAAAGGTGAGCAGGGGATCAGAGGACAAAAACCCATGGTGCTCTCACAGACCAGAAGGGAGCATGAGGGGAGGTGAGTAGGCCAAGGGAGCAACCAGGCTGGCAAAGTGCTGCTAGCTCTAAGGCGAGTCCCTCCATTTCTGGACCTACCTGCCAGGGACACCTCCAGCTGACACTCCAGGTCCCAGGAGGCTGCCCACATCTGTGAGGCTATTGGGCTGGCTGGCAGCTGCAAGAGGAGCGGCAGCAAACGGAGCTGACTGGCTACTCCCTGGGCAACCACAGGAGAGAAAAGGCAGGATTTGGGTGAGAGGAGGAAAGGGCAGAAGAAGAGATGGAGATGGGCTGTTTTGGAGTGGGGTGGAAGGATGACAGGAGGGCATCCTGGCTTCTTGGAGCCAGCCCATTTTCCACAGACCACCCAACTTGGGAGACTTGTCTCCCACTGAGAGTTCTGGGCAGTGGCAGCCCAGCCCTCCTGAAACTCCCTAGCATGTGACACCTCCACTGTGAGAAGAAAATAATTTGTCCTATGTCAGGCCTTCCTCCCTCCTCCTCTAGTTTGGCTGACCCATCCCAGATGGAAAAGTCTGTCCCTTCCTCAAACCAGCATTTTTCTTCATTGACATGTTACATGAAGGAGCAAGCCGAGGCACTGTGAAGGACAGCAAGTCTGGAGCACACTCAGGAGCTGTGCAGGGACTGTGCACATGCCACCAGAGCTGATAAGCAGAGTCTCCAACGGTCAGCACTCTCCCATCCAGCTGCCCCCGCAGAAGGCCCCTGACTGACGCCCTGAGCTTGGGTGCACTGTTCACAAACGGGGCCAGGCCAACTGAGAGGCTCTCCTGTCCCCCACATCTTCACAGCCAATGAGAAGCAGCACAGAGGACAAGGCCCACATGGAAACCTTAGAGAGCACGAGGACCAAAAGTCCTGGTGATTCCAAGTAATCTCATCTCAGGGGGAGCTCCCTGGCCCAAGTCCCTGTAATTTCCCAAAAACTTCCTTGTCTGTATTCAGACTTATCTATATATCGTGGGACCCTGGTGATCACTGTGGGCTGCTGTAAAGGTAAACTGTGGCCACAAATGCAAAAAGGCTTTATTTTTAGTGTGCTGGAAGACTCATTACTACTGAAGTAAAATTCACTTTACCAAGTGTCCACTGCATGACAGTGTCCAGTACTTGAGGACTGGATATTTGAATGGGTAGTCAGAAGAACTGGAGTCTAGACATGGCTCTGCCATTTGCTATGACTCTGGCAAACCATCCCCTTCTTCTGAGCCTATTTGTTTTCTTGCCCTCTCATACTGTGTCCATAAAGACCCTGTGAGACATGTGAAAGGATTTTGAAATCTGTGAAGTATAACTCAAATGCAAGGCACTATCTATCATACCTATGACAGAAATAACCACTTCCAGGAGCAGAGGCAAACACATGATGGCTATTTCAGATGGAAATCCACGAGAACAAGGGCCTCCTTGAACCTTTTTGGACTAGGGCCTCAAGGATAGGCCCCATCCATGGTCATGGCCACTAGCTCCTGCTCACCCTGGGCTCAACAGAAGACTATCTGTGGATGGGTCTTCTCTGACCCCTGGTTTGATCTTGGTTTTCTTCTCATAGAAGGGTGGGGTGGGGGGCGGTTTACCAGGGATTGAACTCAGGGGCACTCAACCACTGAGCCACATCTCTAGTCCTTTTTTTTTTTTTTTAAAGAGAAAGGGTCTCACTGAGTTGCTGAGCACCTCGCTGTTGCTGAAGCTGGCTATGAACTTGAGATCCTCCTGTCTTAGCCTTCCAAGCTGCTGGGATTACAGGTGTGCACCACTGTGTCCAGAATCTCATACAACCTTTTCCTTTTTTCCTTTGGAGCCCTCAACATATTTATAGTGATATGCATTTATTTCTGTATCAATTGTGTTCCTCACTAGAGCAATTTCATTGGTAGGAATTTTCTTTTTTTTTTTTTTTTTTTTTTTTTTTTAAAAATTTTAATATTTATTTATTTATTTTAGTTTTCGGTGGACACAACATCTTTGTTGGTATGTGGTGCTTGAGGATCGAACCCAGGCCGCACGCATGCCAGGTGAGCGCGCTACCGCTTGAGCCACATCCCCAGCCCGGTAGGAATTTTCTTACAAATACAACTTGCAAATGTGCAAAGCATAACACATGTAGGA
The DNA here is from genome assembly GCF_047511675.1 of Marmota flaviventris. Taxonomy (NCBI): domain Eukaryota; kingdom Metazoa; phylum Chordata; class Mammalia; order Rodentia; family Sciuridae; genus Marmota; species Marmota flaviventris. The sequence goes on from NC_092516.1 coordinate 30,294,362, forward strand.
TAATTATTAAGTATAGCACTAATTAGTAGCAAAACCATCACAAATATTCATCAACAAGGGACTAATTAGATGAAACATGACATATACATACTATAATAGAGTATTATGCAGTTATAAAAAATAAGGAGGGGCTAGGGGTGTGGTCTAGTGGTAAAGTGCTTGCCTGGCATGTGTGAGGTCCTGGATTCAATCCCTAGCACCACAAAAAAATAAAGACAGACAAGTTTACCAGCTGGGAATTCTTTAAAAAAAAAAAAAAAAAAAGAATAAAAAGGTCTGTGGAGATGTAGCTCCATGGTAGAGTGTGTGTCTAGCTTGAGACCCTGGACTTGATCTTCACCACCATCAAAAATAAGATAAAAATAAAAAAAGAATAAGGAAGCTCTTAATGTATTGTCAAAAAAGATTTAATAGTACTGTTAGGTTAAAAAAATCAAGGTGTGGAATACTATGTATATTATGCCTTCAAACGTATAAAAACCTGGGCTGGGGCTGCAGCTCAGTGGTAGAGTACCTGCTTCACACGTGTGAGGCACTGGGTTCAATCCTCAGCACCACATAACAATGAATAAATAAAGATATTGTATCTATCTACAACTAGAAAAAATATTTTAAAAAAGTATAAAAAAATGGAAAAACAGGAAGATAAAAAAGTAAATAAGTCTACAGACTCCTCTTTCCAGAGGCACAGTTATAGAAAGCAAGGAAGAATGCAGAGATGGTGTGGATAAGGCTGTAGAAATATTATGTAGGATGGAAAACTAAATATCTGTAGGAAAAAAGGAAAGGACCAGAAAAAGTGACGGGGAAACTCAGGTAAGATGGCCGATGGGACAAAACCCTGTAGAAAGTGGGAAAGGACAAGGGGGTAACATTTGCAAACGGAAACATCTGTTTTTCCTGACACACAAGAGGAAGAAAAAGGGAAAGGGAAAAATAAAGACTCAAGGCAAAGGAAAGGCAAAGCCAGGCTGGCTCCCAAATCTTCACTGCTCCCTGGCCCCTATGACCACAGCCTGATTTCTCATCAGCACAGTTTTGGGTCTTTCTGAATGCCTCAGAACTGTAATTTGAATCTCTATGCTCTTCCTCTGCTAAAGGCTGTATTTATCCTTCTTGAGGGGAGCTTCCCTGTGCCAGGCATTTGGCATAAATGACAATACCTAGCAGTTCAGAAAGGAGCAGGGGTGACAAGATGTCTATGCCTACCTGCAACCAGTCCTGGAGAACAGCTTCATCTTCCTGAGTGTCAGTGCCTCCTTGGCCACCTCCCTCACAAATGCCCAGGCTTTCTAGATGAACAAGTTACAGCTCCCAGCTTCCTCCCAGGCAAGGCTATAATGCCACTGTGTACACTTGGCCATCCAGCCTCTGACCATAGTCTGTAAGGCAGGTGAAGTTCTACTGATTCTCCAGGCCCCAGCCTTTCCCTTGTCTGATTCAGAGTAAATGGACTTTCCAGCAAACCCAGCTCCCTCTCCTCAGATGAGTGAGATTCTTTGGCACTGTCCTGAGTCCTCAAGTTTCTAGAGCTTTCCCCAGTGAGGACCAGGCCTTCCACTCTACCAGGTTGGGAGAGGCTCAGCTCCTGCCAGGCTGCAGGCTTGCTGTGCCTCACTGTGGACACTAGGGGGCAGAGCTGGCCCTAACCCAGGTGGCTTCAGGACCCTGCACACACGGGGGCATTTTTACAAATGAAGCCACCTGAAAGTGATAGTGAGCCCTTGAGCACATATCATATGCTGCTTATATACTTACAGAGCCTCAACTCCATGCAGCTTGATTTCTACACATTTGCCTTAGAAGGGTTTTAGGGAAATTGCAGTTTTAGAAATCTCACCTCTCCATACTGCTCCTCAGAAATATAAAAATAAAACCAGGCTTGTCAAAAGCAACACTCACCTCAAAATCTATTTTCCTACTCAATTCCCAATCATGTCCCCCCCCCCCCCCCCCCCCCCGTAACCCAGGACCTCATACAGGTAGGTAAGAGCAATACTTCTTTTTTTAAAAAAATATTTTAAAAATATTTTTAAAATATTTTATTTTTTAGTTGTACACAATACCTTTATTTTGTTTATTTATTTTTATGTGGTGCTGAGGATCAAACCCAGGGCCTCGCGGGTGCTAGGTGAGCGCTCTAACCGCTGAGCCACAACCCCAGCCCCAAGAGCAATACTTCATTATGTCACATTCATAGGCACACTCTTGTATGGGTTGGCAGAAAGTGAATGGATTTTGCCACTTATCAGCATTTGGTTTTAGCCAAGTTATTGGCCAGAGTGAGCTAATTTTCTCAACTGCAAAGTGTAAATCTTTCCTTCCTCCTGACATACTATGTGAATGCTCCAGGCCATAGCAAGATCTTTGAAAATGTTGACTGGCCCTGGGTTTGGCTACAGAGTGTCTGCTTTTTGAGACAACTAGATACTGGACAAAAGGTTCAATGCCTGGGACAGCTGTGGGACTGCTGAGGTCTTCTTTCTCTCTGGATCTGTCCCATAAGCTTTGTCTTTGTCTTTAAAGCAATCAATTATGCTAGGAAGGCATTTCTTCTGAAGGGGCCGGTTTAAAAACAACCTTGGGTTAGGAGTATAGCTCAGAGATGCAAGCATGTGCTTAGCATGTGTGAGGCCCTGGGTTCAATCCCCAGCATCACTAGAATAACAAATAAATAAAATAAAATAAGAAGCAACCTCCTCTAGGCTGTTACATCTAGTGCTCCCACTCCCTTTCTCTTGCTAAACTGGATATTCCTATGTCAATTATACTGTGGCCAACAGTGCCCAAAGGGTCCATTTTTCCCCACATAATACTGGCCAATATCAATCTTTAAAAATTTTGCCAATATAATATGAAAAATTATCTTATCCTTGTTGCATTTCTCTTCTTTGTTAGGTTGAGGATTATTTTCATATTTTTTTTTTCTGAGTATCATCTGTTTGTATCTCTTAGCCATCTTCCTATTCTTTCTTTCTTACTTACAGAAGCTTAACAAATACTTCATGGATATTAACTTTTGTCTGTTTTCCATGTTATATCTTCTTTCTATCTGTTCCATGCCTTGAAGTTTTTTTTTAAGAACATCTTCCATCACATAGAAAGTGACCTATGTGGAGTTCCAGTGGGGTAGTCAGCACATGATACTTATAAGAAAGTGACCTATACTGTTTCTCTGTTGGAATTTATGGAGATTTTTGCTTCCTAGTACATGGTCAAATTATAAAAGGGTCATATATTTAACAATAAAACATATTTTGGGTTAGGGATGCAGTTCAGTGGTAGAGTGCATGCCACCACCATAAAAAGAAGGAAAGAAAAGAAAGTATCTACAGGTTACAAAGTTCTACTTATATTCTTCTTTCTTGCTTGCTTATTTATCAATGTTATCTATCTTGTGAGAGTATATTATAGTCTCCTACTGCATTGGTTTATTAAATGTGTCTAATAGTTTTTACTTTGTGAATCTCAAGGTTATACTGTCAGTTACTTTAAGGGCATGATTTTAAGAATGTCTTTATGAATTTTAATTTAATTGACAATTTTAATTTTTATCAATATAAAATGTCTCCATTAAAAAATAAAAACAAAAACAACACAGCAATTCTCAGTGGCACAGTGGAAGGCTGTGGGCAGAGTGAGAGTCAAGAAGTCACAGCTCTGCCGCTCTGCAGGCTCCACAATCAGGTAAACTGCTTCACTGCCTCATCTATAAAGTGGCTCAATTTTATAACTTTTTGGGTTTGTGGTACTGGGAATTGAACCTAGGGTCTCATGTATGCTAAGCATGTGCTCTACCATTGAGCTATACCCATTTTAAAAGGACACTCTCAGACTTCAAAACTCTATGATCAGAGGACCCTGGGTAGGCTGTAGGGTGGGAAGAATAACTTACCAAAGCTGCAGCTTCCAGTTAGCATCCGACTGGCTGGCATTGAAAGTGGAGCAGGGGAAGGGAGGTTAGAGGAAGGGAGAAAGAGAGGGTGTGTCACTAGCTTGTCCCCCAACATCTGGTCTCTACAGCACCCCAGTTGCCCTCTCTTGTGTCCAGGATGTCTAAAAGAATGACAGTCTGAAGGCTACAAAGACTGATGCCTGGGGACTTTTGGAGGAACAAATGCTTTAAAGAGTCTTGAGAGTCTCCTGCATAAGAACCAAAGTTAACAGTCCTTTGCTCTTAGAAGAATGGGTGAGGACTTCTGGAGAAAAGTCTGTTTTCCATGTTATACCTTCTCCCTGTCCCTTTCATGCTTTCTTATTTACAACATCTTTTATCACATAGAAAATGATCTACACAGAGCTCCAGTGGCATAAGTAGGTACTTGTAAGAAAGTGAACTTGACCCAGCCCCTTGACAGGATATGGCACAAAAAATCAGAGCACTTTAGAGAAAAGGTCCTGTCCTTACTCAATTTTTCTTCAACTTAGGTCTTCAGACTTCCCAGTCAGATATTTTCCAGGGTAGAAAATGTATAGCCCCTGCAGCAACTGCAGCCACTTTCCTTACATGAAGAACAGAACCAGAGCACCCCCTCTCCCTGACAGGCATGTGTCAGACCACCCTCGTCCTCTCCTAGAGCTTCTTCTCTGTGCTGCTTCCTTTGCACAGTTCTTTTTATCAGCAGGGATGTGAATGAAGGGTGATGTATGGATGTGGACGGCTGATGCTGCTGGAAGACAAAAAGGAAACTGGTGGGACAGTTTACCTGCTGGGGTTGGCTGGGTCTGGAACAGGGACTGGCCCGCTGGAGGGAGGCTTCCGAAGGCAGAGGAGCCAGGGCTGCTGCCAAAGGCATCAAAGTTGGCAAAACCTCCATGGGTAGGTGTCTGGACTAGGCAGAGGGAATATAAAGGTTATGTGAAGAAAAAGCATATGCATGTCTACATAATGTGTGTGCTGATTCTAAAGACCAGGGATTGCTCTGACAGGACGTCTGCCTTTCCACAGGTCCTCTTCAGAGGGAAACGGAAGGAGTCTGGGGCTGAGAACTAGACCCAAGTGGGGAAAGGGGCATCCAGAAGCCTCCAAGTTCATTTCCTACCATCTTTTATCCTCACTCCATGAGGATAAAAGTCACTCCATGACTTTTTTTTAAGGGCCTAGTTTATGGCAGGATCATGTGAAAGAATTTTTTTGGTGGGGCAAGGGGCTTGAAAAAGCAAAAGGGAGACTAGATATCGCTTTGTTCAACCCTCTACTGGCTATTGCTAGTGTCTGGGAAGAAGGCAAGGAAAAGGAACATGCTAATTCCTTTCCTTCCATCTTTATAAAAGAAAGAAATAAAAAGGCTCCTCTAGTGTTCTTAAGGAGGTGCAAGGGGCCTCCAGCTGCAGTGCTTCATGTCTGCACTCCTGAATGGAATCCCTGCCTCATTATTCACCTGAATCTTTCCATCCAGGCTGCTTCAGAATGACCATCACATGCTTTGGTGTGGAGAGATCTAGAACCACAGGAAACCTTGGCACCCCAAGGGACTAAATGTCTTGTGTTATAGGTGTATATATTATAGGGGGTGCTCGTCACAAGTTCCACTTACCCCCAAAGGCTGGGAATGCCGCAAAAGCAGGTACTGCCTGGGGAGCAGCAAAAGGGTCTCCACCGATGTCAGCCAGCAGGTCGGTGCTGGCTTTCTTGGTGCAAGAATGAGGAGGAGGCTGGGAGGTCCGGGCCTGGGCTGGCCGAGCCTGAGATTGGCTGACAGACTTGGAGAAGAATTGCATATGGCATTTAGATAGAACCAGACCCCTCTATGACTCCCCAGGAAGCCCCCAGACAGCCAAGTGGAGAAAGCAGAGAGTGAGCGCCTCCTCTCAACTGAGAGGCTTCCCGGCAGAAGCCTCAGCTCTTCTCATAACTCAAATCGTCCTTTTTTTCTCAGTACAACCATTCCCAGAACCACATATTTTAGAATGCATTAGTCAAGTAATCCTGCAATAAACATGAATGTCTCCAACAGTGCCCTGGAGCTGCTGCCTCATCTTTCCAGGTACTAGAAGCAGTATCCTGGCCCCCACTCTGTTCCTCAGAGGGAATGGTCAGGATTGGAGATGAAACTGACTTCCCTAAATACCACTTCCTGTTGGGCTCTGTCTTCCAAAAGACAGGATGGCCAGGGTGACAGATGCAAGCTACAGGTAACAGCAGGAAAATGAAACCCCTGTCTCAAGCCTGCCTTGTCTAACCCAAATCTCAGCGTAAACCTGAAGGACAGTTCTGAGAGTTACCTGGCTTGAAGTGGAGGCAGCATCCAAGAGAGGTGGCACAGGATCCCCCAGATGTGTCCGAAGGGGCTTCCCTTCTGGGATGGAACCCTGGACGGGGGTGGAGGCACTGCCTTTGGTATAAGTGGGCCCCTTGACTTGGTCTGGGGGGACATACCTTTGAGGAAAAATAGACTGTAAAGAGAGAGCTAAAACCTTGGACCATGTTCAACTTAGGTGCTTAGGAAAACACAGGTAATAGGGGTCAAAGGTCTCTCTTATTTTTTCTTTATTGATCACCTTTTTGTGGGTAAAGGGAATTCAGCAACTTAGTAAAGTTCTGCCTCTTTCTTGATCTTGTCCTTGAGCATATCATTTCCCCCCCCCATATTGGGGATTGAACCCAGGGGGACTCTACCACTGAACTACATTCCCAGTCCCTTTTTATTTATTTTGAGACAGGGTCTTGCTAAATTGCTGAGGTTGGCCTTGAACTTGGAATCTTCCTGCCTCAGCCTCCTGAGTTGCTGGGATTGTTGGCATGAGTCACTGCCCTGGCTGCCCCTTAGCACTTTGATGCTCATTGTTTCTGCAGGAACACAGAGTTTACTCTAGGTTGTGTCTCCTTCTCCTCCTCTCCCCATCCTCTTTTTAAAAAAAAATAATATTTATTTTTAGTTGTAGTTGGACACAATACATTTATTTTATTTATTTATTTTTATGTGATGCTGAGGATCAAACCCAGTGCCTTGCACGTGCTAGGTGAGCACTTTACTACTGAGCCACAACCCCAGCCCCTCCCCCCCTCCTATTTTGACATCTCAAACCATGCATATTTCAAGTAATAATACATTCAATAATGCTGATGGGCCTACTTTTCAATTTCTGATTCAAGGTCACCCTTTTTACTTTCTGGATATTTCTTCAGATTTGTCCTTCTCAAGCCCACAGAAAAGGTGTCAATATCTCATCCTTTTAGTGCTCACAATCTATCCTGTCCTCCAGCTCATGTTACTTCTGATAAAAATCCCCTCCTACCATAGCACAAGCAGTCCCTGCTCAGTAAGCATCTAATTCTGAGACACTCTAATGAGGAACTCAAGACATAGTTTTATCCATGTCAGTCTCCCTTCTCTCTGCATTTTCTTCTCCACCTAATAGTTACCCTAACTATATATAAGTGCCAATGGGCAACAAGAGGAGAGAAAACCTGGGGATAAAAAAGGCAAGGGAGAATGGAGATGATGTTTTCCTCATTAGGAAAACTGAATACCCATAAACCATGGGTAAGATGATTGATGAAAAGCATAAAGCTACAGGATGTGTAGCTTGCAACCATCTCTCCCCATATAAAGATCAGTGGAGTTATAAAAAGTAGCTCACACTTCTACAAGCCCACCTCCTTGCTCTACAGGCTACAGTCTCCCCAAAAGAGGGGACATCAAAATTGCTGGGTTGGGAGCTGATGACAAGATGTCCTTTCATGTTAATTTATTATTTTGAAGCCAGAATTTAGCCCTGATTGAATCTGAGTGGAACCCAAATCTAGCTTTTTTTTTTTTTTGGTACTGGGAATAAAACCCAGGGTGCTTTACCACTGACCTACATGCCTAGCCCTATTAATTAATCTAGTTATTTATTTATTTTTGGTAATGAGGACTGAAACCAGAGCTCATTACCACTGAGTCACATCCCCAGACCCCCTCCCCTTTTTTTGAGACAGGGTCTCGCTAAGTTGCACAAGCTGGTCTTGACTTTGTGATCTTCCTGCCTCTGCCTCCCAAATCGCTGGTATTATAGACATGTGCCACCATACCCAGCCCAAACCTAGCTTTAATTTGGACATTGGAAGGTCAGATGAAACACATCTTAGACTCATGTTTCCACAGCAATCTCTTTCCTCTTTCTTACCATCTTTTCTTCTCGTATTTTTCCTGGAGAAACTCCTTCACCTTCTGAGGATCTCTAGAGTCTGGTATTAAAGATGTCCGAGCATCAAAAAGACCCAGCCAAATCTTTCTGCAAACCTGAAGGAATAGAGCCAGGTGACAGAGAAAATGGAGCAGAGAAACTGAAATATGAAAAGATGTATCTTTCATTGATATACCACTTTCAATGTCTTCGTCAATAAATATTTACTGAGCATTTTTACAGTGCTAGGATCTGATATATCTAACAAATAAGACATAATTTCTATCCTCACAAAGTCTGTAATCTAATGGGGAGGTCATATCTTAAATAAATAAAAAATAAATTTATAATTACATATTGTGATGCACAATAAAAAAGGAAAATAGCCATAAGAATTATAGACAACTAAATTTGGGTGGGGATGAGATCAGAGAGAATTTTCAGAGTCCTTGATACTCCTGTCTAAGTAAGCTAATCACCTGCAAGTTAGAAGTACTGCTCAAATCAAAGACAGCAACTTTCCAATTGGCAGATTTAGCCTAGGAAGGGGTTTAACTTACTTTCAAGTAAATGACATAGACTTAAACCCAGGCAGTCAAGGCTCAAGGCAGCAGAGCAACCCCAGCTCCACTAGGAGGGGCTGGCCCATCAACTCTGAATGCAACACAGACTGCTAACTGCCCCATCCCCATTGACCAGGGGCAACCCCTACAGAGACACTGCTCCCCCGCCCCCACACACATACACTCCTCAAATGGGACAAACCACAATTTACATAACTAAGATTCTTTAAATTCACGAATATACATATACAAGAAATCTCACATACTAAAAAATTAAGAGAGACCTGACCTCAAAAGAAAACTGTGGGGTTTTTCTATACTTGAGGACAAGCTCCGTGGGTAGACAAGGCAACTACCACCATCTAACCATTCCCTCGGTGAGAGCTCACCTCATTTCCACGAGACTGTAGAAATACTACTTCAGGCTCTGTGAAAGTTGTCATGGAGATGGACTTGACACGATGAGGGGGGTTCAGGCCTCTCCTGTGGGGGAGAAATAGAAAGCAAGAGAAGTATAATGCAGTTAGCACTGCAGGTCTGCTTATGAGAAGAGGGGGAGGGAGGAAGAATGAAGCAACAGCATACAAGCTAGGCTCAGACAGAAAGAGGCCCCACCCAGACCTGGGGCTGTGGAGCTCAGTAGTACAGCACTTGCCTAGCATGCATCAGGCCACGGGTTTGATCCCAAGCATGGGGTGAAGAAATAAGAACCTCATTCAAAGCTGCTTCTTAATTCCAAGAAAGAAGGAACATAAGAATGTTTTGGAAGCCTTGAATGAGACAGGGAAGAGTTAGGGACATACTGTGACCTAATCATTTTAGAGAGGAAAAAGCAGAGTCTACCCTCCAGAAACAGCTTTCTGTATCCTGGCTCAGATCCCAACAGGCTAAGAAGCTACCTCCAAGAACTCAGGCATGTGACCATGTCCCATCTCCTGTTTTGCCATTGTTTCAAAGATAGGGCATATCCCAAGGTCCCAGAGACTATGAAAATATAAACCCCTCAATCATGAGGAAAGGCAAAAATGAAGGCCCACAACTATTCCTGATATGGTGACCAGAATCCTTAAGCCAGTTGCCTCTCCTGGGCTCCACAAAAGGGTGATGTGTTGGGGGGTATAAGAGGGGACCCTCTCTTTCAGGAAGCCATCTTTGAGATTCCAGATTGTCTAGATCTATTCAAAAAGTAAGAAGAAGTCATATTCAACCATGGGATGTGAGGATGGCACTGGCCAAAATGTATATCCTGTAGAGTTGCTTTGTGTTTGCTCTGTGTTTTCTGTTAACTCCCAGGGGGTCCAGTTCCATCCTGTAGAGAATACAGCAGGAAAGGCGTCCTTACCTCCACTCAATTAGCCTCTGGAGTATTCTAATAGGGAAACTTGGGGCTAAGCCAGCTGGGGCTTCATGGGTTTCCTTACACCTTAAGTTTTACTCTGGTCTAGACCTTCTGCCCTCATTGTGCTAAAACACAACTAGCCAAACCTAAACAAATGAACCTGACCTGGGAGTGAAAGATCACAGACATATGCAGGAAAGAGGGTCACAGCGGATGAGACCTCTTTGAACTTTAAGAAACTGGGCAAATCAAGAAGTTAGAATTAAAAAGTCAGCTGGCCCTCCGTTACCATGGGTTCTGCATGCATGCCTTTAACCAACTGTGGATTAAAAATATTTGAGGAAAAATTTGCGTTTGTACTGAACATGTACAGACTTTTTTTTTTCTTATTATAATTCCCTAAGCTCTACAGGAGAACAACTATTTATGTAGATAGCTTTTATATTGTATCAGGTATTATGAGTAATCTAGAGATAATTTAAAATATACAGGAGGATGTGCGTAGGTTCTATGCAAATAGTTTGCCATTTTATATAAGGGTTGGGGAATCTTCCACCCACAGATACTGAGGGTCGACCATAAAACTGGAATAGGGTCCCAGCTAATGTCCTCAGGAAAACAAAGGGAGAAGAAATAGATAAGGACATTTACCAAAGGGAAATCCTGAAAATTCATAAAGAAGGTGGAGAAACATGTTCACGCTCACAGGTGCACACACAGAACAAAGGTGCTCCTGACGAGTCTGTGAGAATGGCAGAGAACCTGTCAGTGTAAGTGACAGGAGAGGGGCGGGGAGTGGGACAGATGACACAGTACAGAGTGAACAGTGAAGGGCGGCTTCTCTTTTGGATGATAAATTACTCATTAAGGAATTCTAACAAAGGACAGGACACAGGGGGCTTCAGCGGAGATCATTTTCAACAATTCTGCTGCTAGACTTTCAAGTAAAGGGTCTCAAAATGCCCTTAGAAAAGACAAGCAATATCAAAGCTGACTGATGCCCTAAGGAAACAAGAGCAGGAGAGCCAAAAGGAAGGCTTTGGTCGGACACAGCAAACTCAAACAACAGCTCTTTTTTCCTCCCTAATACTGGGATTGAACCCAGAGCCTCGTACATGCCAGGCAAAGGTTCCACCACTGTGTGCCTCCCCAGCCTCTTTTTGCTTCCCCCCTCCCCAAGACAGAGACTTGCTAGCTGCTCAGCCTGGTGTTAAACTTGGATCCTTCTGCCTTAGCCTTCCAGTTGCTGGTATTACAGGTGTGCACCAAACAGTACCTCTTAAATATGATCTTCCCTGAAGACTCTTACAGTCACATTTCTGAGATAGTCCAAGTCCAATTTTTTCTCCTAAGGCCTCTCTTGCTACTGGCTCAGCCTGATTTCATTTTTAATTCTAGCCAGGCTGCTTTTATACTCTTTCCATTGCTTCTTCTCACCTTAACCACTAGGCTTCTCTGTTCAGAATGCCCCGCCTTTTGAAGTCTGGCCAGAGTTGACCTCACTGTGCCTATGAACCTGGTCGTTTCCTCTTCACCTCCCACTAACAAATATTTGCTTTGCACAGACACAGGTCTGTGCACCCGGTAGGCACTTTGGGGGATACAAAAATATCAGGACCTAGTTTTTGACCCCCAGAAACTTACAAGAAGGACTCGAGAACCTGCATACAAGTACTTCTTTACAGTGTAGGAAGCTATTCAGTCGGACACTGACAGATTAGGAAGAATGTATCTCCAGGACACAGCAGTGCGAGAAGAAAGAGAAATGGTCATGGGAATGGTAAAACGTGTTATGTTTACATTAGAAAAATAAATCCTAAGCCTATCACATGAAGGTCACTGACATTTCCTGAAAGGACAACCAGGAACTGTTAGCAAAATATAAACAGGGAGGTGCGCTTCCTTGTCAGGGGGAGGAGGGGAGCTCACCCAGGCATCAATCAAAAGGGGATGCTTAGAACAACAGAACTTCTTATGGCTGAGCTTGGAGTTGTTTTTTTGGGGGGGGGGGGGCAGGGGGCGTGGAGATGGGGGATGATGGGATGAAGGAAAGGCAGAGAAAGTAAGAAGTGATTTAAGTGCTTTGGACCAAATGAATCTGATGGAACAGGATGTTTCCACAGCACAGTACAAAAAGCACTGCTCTGACCTTGATGTCTGTAGACTGGATTATGTATAACCAGAGCCACAGTTTGGGGGCAGGGAGAATTCTCTACAAGGCAACACTCTGCAGCTCAGGAAGAGGGCCTAGTTACATGGCTTATGAGTCAGTGTTTCTTTCTGAATCATAGGGAAGCCATTGCTGGCTGAGAGACACAATTTAGAAATGAACCCTCTCCTGCCAGCAGCTGAAAGCAAATGGTCTAGGTGTGCTGCATTTTGTTGGGTACATAACAGGGCTATGCAATTGGCCAGATGTGAGTCACTGGCTTGGAATTAAACAGATCCATCCTTCTGATATGTACCCAGTGTCCCCAACAAAACTCTCAGGTTCTTCCTAAAAGAAGAAAGTTAGAAGGAGGCGCTGCCCTTCTGTTATCACAGCAGATCCTTTCTGTTACTTTTACCCCCAAGGTGCTAGGCAAAAACAGATATCAATTTGTCCAAAATAAGGCGCATTTTTCCAATTGAAAGCAGGCATATTACTGGGACTCAAGCCTTAAGCTAGTTGTGCTGTCTTTATCTACTTTAGTTTCTTTTTCACTAGGCTCCTTACAACATTTGAAGTACTCTGAAATACTTGGCAAGTCTTGCCCGTGTAAATTCTAGTCTGCCCAATTCTCTTTCCTTCTCTCTCCTCTCCCTTGGTTCCACGAAGCATACAACCATTTCCACAAATACCACACCTTTTGCTTTTCCTGTGGTCATCACCCTCAAGCTGGCCTATATTTTGCTTCGATCTGGCTCCATAAAAGCATCAAACCTGCTCAGCTGCTCAGATAAGAAGGTTCTGCCAGGTCAACAATGGAAAAAACCAGTTCCACCCAGCACCCAAGTTCTTTTATTTGTGCCAAATTTGAACTTGGGAATTCCTCACCTCTTAATATTTATGTTCAAATCCATATACCCTAGAATGGGTTTCTCTGTTCCTGGGATTCCACTCCTCTGCCTAAGCAGATGACAGCTAAACCATTTAGCTTCTCGGACTCAAACTACTAAGAGTCCCTTTGAAAAGTTCCAAATAGAAGGCTTTTCTTTTAATCTGCTCCAGGGTCAATATCACTAATTTTAGGGAAACTTTTTCTAATCTCAATTTTGCTCTAACCCATTTCCTTTGTTATTCCTCAGCAGAAATAATAAACAGCTCTCCTATTGGACAGAGCCTGGTAGAGGCCTGATAGTGTTACCAGCTATGTTCCTCTTTAGTCTCAATTCCAAAACATTTTTACATGTTCTCATTTCCCCTTCTTCTTTTCATATCTTTCGGTAATTTGTTACTTCCTTGGGGCTTTTCTAGTTGTTCATGGGCCCCTATAATAAAGTGCCTAAATCAGTCATTTAGTAGCCTGCCCAGTCCATTTATGCCAGCAGAGGTGAATATAAAAGGTGAGGGAGGTAGGGAGGGAGCAAAGAGACTCATTAGGCGCAAGGTATATGTACACCTCCTCAACCCAGAAAGATGGAAAAGTACTGAATTATTGAACAACATACTACACCTTTCCTTCCATGGAGACACAAATACTTCAACTCATAACTACTAGTAATAAGCCAGACAGGGAAACTAAGGCACAAGTAGTGTAGGAATCTGTTAGTTATATAACAGTTGTCAAGTACATCTCTTGACACCTAGCCCGGAGCTCTACCCACCTTAAGTTGATTTCCATTATTAAAGTAAAGGTAGGCAGAAGTAGAAGGGATAAGTCTCCACTATTGAGACCCAAGGGACTAAAGGAGGATCAAACAACCAGGTCATGGAAGCATGTCATAAATTGACTGAAAAAAAATGGGTGTCAAAGTCAGTGACCATCCCTGATGTCAACAAGACCACAGGCCTCGGAGTCAATTTTCTTTCTGAAGAAAAGTCTTTTATCCATAGAGGTAATCAGATAAACCAGAACAAGAAAGAATATTCAAAGCATTACTTTGAAATAGATGCTTTTTTAGTAGCAATTTCTACCCCATATAAAGCATTAAATGGCAGGCTCATCCTCTAGTAGGGGAGTTGAAATTGTAACTAAATAAATAAGCATATGGGAAAATTAAAAGGATCTGAATCCAGGTTAAGGAAATTAGGTATTGGAAGAAAACCAAATCAATAAAACTAGGTCAAATTTGGGACCTACAATTGTGGCAGCACATATGTAAATTTAGAAATGACAGAAACTAGCAGCCTCTCTCAGGCCCTCACACCAACGCTATAGGTATTTCCTACAGTTGAAAAAATATTTCCCATTAAAAAAGAGCAAGAATGAGCTCATCCACGCAGGGATGAAGGCAGAGTCATACCCACCCACCAATATTAAAATGTGGATTTTTCTTCAGATCTTAGGAAATTCAACTTTGGCTGGAACAGTCAGCTTTGCTCCATCAGCCAAACCAGCCAGCTGAGACCCCTGGCAGTTCTCTCACTGCCCTCAGAAGATGCCCTCTTCCTAAGAGATAGACATATTTGTAACACAGTCAACAGAAAATTTGGCCTTCAAAATAAAGCCAATCCTGCTGTCTTCTTTCTTTGGCTGGGTTGCTGAGGATGGTATTTAAAAAATGTCCCTTCAAAATGCCCCTCATTTTAACAAAGAATATTCTCTTTGCATCATATCTCAATGTGAGCTCCTATCACTCTCTAACCCAACTAAGCTTTATCTTACTTCAAAGCACTTACCACTACCTACAATTATATATAGAAGGACTTCCTTTTCTTTTTTGTCTTTTTTTTTTTTGAACTGGGGGTTGAACCCAGGGCTTTGCAAATGCAAGGCAGATGCTTTGCCACTGAGCAACATCCCAGCCCAGAAGAACTTCTTTATGGCCTTCACTAGGAAGCAAACTATATGAAGATGGAGGTTTTGCGGCTACCGTTATCTCCAGAACCTAAAACATTGATAGGGACTCAAGAAACATTTGTCAGCTAACTGAATGAATAAATGTGCAGGTTGTTGGCTTACCATAATTTTCACTTCCCACTACCACAAAATTCTAATCTATGTCAATCAACACATGGACTTAAGATGCTAACTGGTCTGCGTGTTACTATGGACCAGGACTCTTCATTGTCTGCTGGACTATGTGCCCTCTTCACTTGGCAGCCAGAAAAAGGCATCCCCTGCCTCACATATTCTGCATACCTGCCAGCTCCTAGCCCTTCCCATAGCAGGGACAAGGTAATACTTTAAGATCCCTGTAAAAGGTTTATATGCCTTACCCTAGTCCATGCTTATCAGAAATCCAATTTCTAATGAGAAGTTCCACCACAGCCTAGGCAAACAGTCATAGCCTGGGGAACTCCAGCTCTCTTAAGAGTTTTCCCTGATATTTCTCTCCTTCTTATCTCACCATGTCTTCAGTTCAGCCTTATTCATTGGCCCAGTCTCTTGATCCTTCACTCAACTCTTACTTCCTGCTAACAAAGTGTTGTCCTCACTTCTCATTTCCTAACTTCCAAAATTATGTTCTCTAAAGTCTACTGTCTCCAGAATTCATTCCTTCAGTAATTCTCATAAAGTTTTACCAAAATACATCCTTTCTAGAAATTCTTTTTGCAGTACTAGGGACTGAACTCAGTAGTGCTCTACCACTGAGCTACATCCTCAGCCCTTTTAATTTTTTTTTAATTTTGAGAGTGTCTCACTAAGTTGCTGAGGTTGGCCTGGAACTTGCGAAGCTTTTGCCTCAGCCTCCTGAGTTGCTGGGATTATAGGCATGCACTGTCATGCCTGGCTTAGAATTTCCTGAATCTTTTTTTTTTTAAACATATTTTTAAAAGATGGGCACAATATCTTTTTATTTATTTTTTTATGTGGTGCTGAGGATCAAACCCAGTACCTCACAAGTGCGAGGCAAGCCCTCTACCACTGAGCTATAACCCCGCCCCAGAATTTCCTGAATCTTCAAAAGGGTTAGTTGATTCTTCTTATTTGGTCCCACAGGAATGTATATCCCTAAGGAGTTTCACTTAGTTTGAGGTTCATACATTCCAGAGAGATACAGGCCTCCTTAGATAATTCCCTGTTAAACTATCAATCCTTAGGCCATAGCCACCTCCATCTAGCGTATGCCCTGATCACTGGCATCTGACTTTTCATTAGTGAGACCCACAATAGTGATAGGGACCATGCGGAAAAGTGGTAAGGTTCTGAAAATTGTCCATCAATATTTAAGGAGTTAACATTTCCACCAAAAGAAATCAGGTTTTTAATGTGGCCCAGATCCCTTGGCCTTCCTTCTGTCCTGATTGAGGGATACTCATTACAGAAGTGAAATGTTATTTGTGGAATACTTTAAATCAAGATCTAGAAAATGATAATGATGTGAGAGCACTGCCTATTTATTCAGACTTCTATCTTCCATGCCATCACCACTAACCAAGAAATGGATTAACACCATTTCCTGATATTTTCTTCCAATACCTAGCTCTTGGGGACCATCCATGTTATCCCCCCTACTTTCCTTTATTTCTTCCCAGGCCTTCTAACCCAATTTTCCTTTTCATAACAGCATCTTCAGGAATCAGCCCTTTCTCTTTCTACATTATGCTACATAAATAATTCCCAAACTTTCCTCCTTGTCTTCACAGAGTATTTGTCTCAGTCTCAAGTCTCTACTCTCTTACTTCATTTGAGAATTGGTCTCATGGCACACTCCTTTTTGGGTTCTAAATTATTGTCCCAAGAGTCACAATGGCTTTTACTCAGACCAAAATGAAGTTCATCCTTACAACATATGAGTGAGGATGATCAGAACATATAAATGTGACAAAGGAGGTAAAACAAAGTAGAGAAATAGTTCCAAACAGTATCTTAGGTTTCCAGAAATTCCTCATTTCTGGTCTGCCACGATCATAACTAATATCAAACAACAAGTGC
Organism: Marmota flaviventris; assembly: GCF_047511675.1. Lineage (NCBI taxonomy): Eukaryota > Metazoa > Chordata > Mammalia > Rodentia > Sciuridae > Marmota > Marmota flaviventris. The sequence goes on from NC_092516.1 coordinate 30,311,398, forward strand.
TGAAAACAGCAACCCCCATATGGCACTGGAAAAGTTACTAAACCTCTTTGCTTCTGTTCTCCCATCTGTCATGCAAGAACAATACTGCTTATTTTTTGGCTCCTAAAGGTGTAAGAGCAAGGAAAGCTTTTCTTGTTCAGAAAATAACGTATATTAATACTAAAAAAAGGGCAAAATAAATCCCTTGGAAACTTATAAAAAAAAAAAAAAAAAGACCAGAGATCTATGAATGGTATCAGATGTTAATCAAGCATCTAATCAGATAATTCGCTGGGGTGAAGGAACCTTACTATATAAGCAGAAATCTGGGCTAGAACTGAAGTATCTCTGGCATGATCAAATACAGTGTCACTGTCAAGGGTAGCATTACAAACCCTACCCAATTTAGAAAGAGTTGACTAGATGCAGGCAAACAAAAAGGTGTAAATGATTATATTTAAGGATGTCTCATCCCATACTTTTTGAAAAAGTTAAGCTCTCTACTACGGTAACCCTCTGGTTCTCAACTATTGAGATTTCGTAAGAAGTCAACCTTCTGGGTAGCATTCCAAAGCTCTGCAAGATTAGGTCTGCACCTGAACCCTGGCTCCCTATCTGATACTATCTCTAGACTGGGTTAACTCACCTATTTTCAACTGGTTCCTGCATCTGACACTTCAGGAGGGGCACAAGCCAGAAAGGGGGGGGGGGAGGCACTATTCATCTGGAGTCCAGCTTTCCCTACCTTTTTGCCTTCCACCTACAAGAAGTTTCCTTTAAAGGTGTATGCCATTTTCTGGCCCTTTAAATCCCTACTCCATTAGCTCACCCCACGTTCCCTTCAATTCTCCACACTTTCTGTCTCCGCACCTGCAGTTCGCCTCGCCTCCTTCAGGGAATTTCTCCATCGTCTCCGGGTGTCCTTCCTCAGCCCCCACCCTTCTCTCCGCAACGCGACTCCAGCTTGCTCTTCTCTCCCCTCTGCTTCCCTTCCCAACACCTCTACAGAAGACGACCCTCTCACCGTGTCTGGCGCGACTGTGTCCTCCCCCGCCGCCCTCGCCCCTGGATCTGGGCCTCCCCGACCACCTGGGATCCCCGTGGTCCCCCGGGCTGGCTCTCTGCCCTTGCTCCCTGTCCTCCCCCCGCCGGTCCACTCACAGGAGGCCGGAGCAGGTGGTGCAGACGAAGCTGCCCACGGTGATATCCACGTAGGTGACCCCGCGCTGGGCGCACTCGAAGCAGTGGCGGTTCCCGGCCTGGCTGCAGGCACCCAGCTCCCGCACCCGGCGGCACCACACCTCCGAGGACGCCTCCGCCTCCGCCTTTCCCCCGCCGACTCCGCCACCCGGGCCTGGGCCCTTTTTGGCCGCCATCACCATCGCTGCCCACCTCCCTCCGACCTCCTCCCCACAACTCGGGAATCGCTCCTTCAACCACTGCCACCTTCCCGCCTCCGCCGCCTTCGCACGCCCAGCAACCCTGACAGAAGCTCAGGAGCCGGCGGCGTCCGCGCGAGACTCCACCGCCCCCTGCCTCGCCTGTCCTGCACGTAGATTGGCTAATCTTCTCCCACCTCTTCACTATGATTGGTCCGAGCTGGGACAGCCTCCGGTTGCCGGAGCCTCCAAAGCCACGCCCCACTGCTTTCAGGCCTCAAGCTTCTCCCATTGGCCCCCAGAGACCCCGGCTGCAAGAACTGTGCGTGCCCTTTTCTTGTCCCCGCCCACTCTCGCCACTGCCTCCACCAGGGCCCGCCTCCCGGTTTCGCTTTGCGACTTCTCCGCTCTAGGGTTCTTACGCTAACTTTGATTGGCTGTCGAGGTCTCAAAGTTAGCGCGCGAGGTAGAGGAGGTGTTCTGCGCTTGCGCAAATCTAGTCCTGCGGACTGTGATAATTGCCGCCAAATTTCAAAGTCTTGCTCTAGGCTGCGCGGAATGACACGCATAACAGAAAAGTGGCCATATGAGGGGGAGAGAGGAAAGGAGGAGGGAGAAGGAAAGAGAGTGCTTTAATAATGCTGTTTCGTGTATTCCTGCCCAAAGTCATAGGTAGGATACTAATTTTACAGATTAAATCGTTTGGAGTGGATTATGCAACTGGTACGTGGCCTGGCTGGAATTCGAATCTGAGTCTTGGCTTTTTAAACCCTACTTTTAATCATCATGTTTGGTGAAGTAGTATTTGATTTTTCATTTGACACTTACTGAGTGTCTGCTGGGTTTCCGGTACATTCTAGACACTGGAAATACAGCAGTGAAGCGCTCAAAATCTCTATCCTTGTGGAATTTACATTCTGATGGGGAGAAGCAGACACAGAACAAGTGGAAGAATCATCAGTTAGTGATAATTTGTATGCAAGTAACTAAAATCTTGGAAAAGAGAATGATTGGTTGGGTAATTTGGAGAGGGTTGGTGAGGGAAACCATCTCTCTCTCTCTCTCTTTTTTTTTTTTTTTCCGAGGATGTCACTTTAATTTTAAAACTTTCACAGGAAAATTTTGCATGCACTGTCTCATCGGTCCTCGTGGGAAACCATCTCTAAAACAGTGATTTTAAAACTGAGACCTGAATAACAAAAAGGAGTCAGTCATGATGACATCTGAGGAGGAAGAGCATCCCAGGCAGATACAAAAACAACTGCAACCCTACAGCAAGATGGAGCTTCCTGTGTTGAAGCAGCAAGGTTTGGATTTTCTATGTATGATGGGAAGCTATCTAGTTAGAATATAATTTTCCACAATGATGGAAAACCTCAAACTATGTTTAGGACCCAGGCTTTTTTCATTTTGTTGCTCCATAGTGCCTCACCTCTATCCCATGTTCACTCATGATCTAGTCTAGCTTTAGTCATCGTGCCTGTTGGGTAGCAGGAAAGAGCCCACTGTTTTAAGGACCTGGGAAGAAATTGCATACCACCCTGTTGGTTCTCATCTCACTGGCTATAATTTGGTTATGTGACCACACCTAAGTTCAAATACTCTGGAAAATATATTCTTTATTTGGGGCTTCCATGTGCTTATCTAAGTTCCAGAGTTTCTAACACCGAATAAGGGAGAAGGGATATTAGGATAAAGCCACAGTCTCTGCGACAAAGCCATTGGAGGATTAAAGCAAAGGTAACACTTGATATTATTTTCAGTTTTAAAGAATTCATTCTAGTAGGACTGGGGTTGTGGCTCAGTGGTAGAGCACTTGCCTGGCATGTGTGAGGCCCTGGGTTCAATCCTTAGCACCACATATAAATAAATAAAGTGAAAAATCCATTGGCAACTAAAAAATATTTTTAAAAACTTCATTCTAGTCAATGTAGGAGAAATGGTTGTGGGTGAGTAATATTGGAAGTAGGGCAATTGAGAAGCGGTTTCAACAGTGGGAGAGAATTTGATCACGGGATGTTTTGGATATAAAACCATTGACAGTTGTTAATGAATCAAATGTGGGAGGTGAAGAAGGAAGAGCCAATGGCAACCTCTTTAGAGAAGTACTGTCCAAAACTTTCTGTTATAATGAAATATTCTATGTCTCACTGTTCATTATAGTACCTACTAGCTACATAGGGCTGTTAAAAATTGAAATGTAGCTAGTAAAACTAAGAGATTGACAATTCACAATAGCTAAATGATGGAACCAACCTAGATGCCCTTCTACAGATGAATGGATAAAGAAAATGTGATACATGTACACAGTGGAATATTACTCAGCCTTAAAGAACAATGAAATTATGGTATTTACAGGTAGATGGATGGAACTAGAGAACATCATGCTATGTGAAATAAGCCAATCCCAAAAAACCCAAGGCCAAATGTTTTGTCTAATAAGTGAATGCTGATCCTAGTGGGGGGCAGGGAGTGGGGAAGAATGAAGGAACTTGGGATTGTGCAGAGGGGAGGGTGGGGCTATGGGATGGGAAGGACGGTAGAATGAGACAGACATTATTACCCTATATATATATATGTATGATTACCCTACTAGTGTGACTCTGTACCATGTACAGCCAGAGGAATAAGAAGTTGTGCTTCAATTGTGTACAATGCATCAAAATGCATTCTACTGTCATGTGTAACTATTTAGAACTTTTAAAAAAAAATTGAAGGGAGACAAGTAGAATAGAAGAAGCTGATGGGGGAGGGAGGGAAGGGAAAGGTGAGGTACTGGGGAATGAAATTGATCAAATTATACTGTTTTATTGTGTGAATGTATGAATATATTATAACAAATCCCACTGTTATGTATAGTTATACTGTGCCAATAAAAAGAAAAAAATAAGAGTCTGAATTTTTTATATTTTATTTCTTGCAATGCTGAAGATTGAACTTGGGCCTCCTGCATGGTAAGTAAATCCTCTACTTCTGAGCTATGTTCCCATTTCCTATTTAATTAAAACTTAAATTTAAATAGCCATATGTGGTTTAGTAGGCTACCCTATTGGAAAGGATATCTAGATTCTTGTTTTAAGCATCTGAGTGACTCATGGGTGCCATTTATTTTAAAGGGGAGACTGAGGAAGAGCAGGTTAAGGGATGCTGATATCTAGAAATCAGTATTGCTTGGACATATTGAGATCCTTGTGAGGCCTTCAAAGGGTTGATAAAGTAGGCAGGTGGAGGTATAGTCCTGATTTCCAGGTGAGGCCAGAGCTGAGAATGTAGGGTTAGGAGTCATCAGTATATGGAAGTTACATACAGCCCTGGGACCAGATGAAGTTGCATATAGACAGAGAATAGGAGAGGGCTCAGAAGTAAATACTGGGTTTCCTTAGTTATCACAGCTACAAATGCACTTCAACATCCCTAAAAGTAGGCCACACTAAGTCACATTCAGATATGCAAACAGGACTTTGCAGTCCACTTTAAACATCCCTTCTGTAGCTTCTTGTGAGCCAAAGGTTATTTCTTCCCATCTTGAAACCTTGAATAAGTTGGTAAATTTAGCTACCATCAATAGTGAGTGGGAAAAAAAAAAAAAACTAAAACGGAACATTCATTACATTCTGGTAGTTTTCTGTTAATTTTTGCTACTGGGTGTGGCCTGCAAGAGCAACCAAGGAGTTCATTCTCCTCCCATCTCTACTCCACCCAAGTCATATCAAGGACTAACAACCCTATTTCCCCTTCATAATCAGGGGCAGCACCGCCAGTTTTGGGGACACTGCCATTGCTTAGTGTCAGGAGGAGTACCAAATAGTTGGGTGCCCTGGTGGGAATACCCTGCTCTTGAGCTATTAAGTCCACAGAGCCTGAGTGACTTGGGAGATGGAACATAAATATTTTAAAAGAGAATGGTAATCATGACAGCTGCCACTCTCCCCCTCAACCCTTGGCTTTTGGTCCTTTGTCCTAGCTGAGGGAGAATTTCAGGCCCAGTTGGGATCCTGTATCTCTATCTGCAAACAGTGTCTCAGCCTTGCAGGTGTGGTCTCCTGGATACTGCTAGATCAGTTTTCAGGGGACTACTTTATTGTTCTATAAGGCCAGCTGCTTCTGGTAGATAGGAAATATGATAAAGGTTCATGGCTGGCCAACTGTCTTATTTCTTTCACTGAGAAGTGAAAATTTTATCTGGACCACCCTGTGTTAATTGCAAAGTCACCATTCCAGGAATGGTGAAATAGTTCAAGGTGTGTCTTGTAAGGAAAGGAAACCCTAATATAGAATAAATATTTCTTCCATAGTAGAAAAATAATCCTATGCTCAGTGACAGAAGGGACCTGTTAGAGTTGACCAGCCACTGGATTTCTGATGGGTTCCCAAGAATCCTGGTGACTCATTAAGGTCTTAGGATAGTATGGAGCCTCCTCCTGAGCTTATTTATTGTTTATAATACTATTTTTTCAGTTGATTTTCTTCATTTTCCAGGTACAGATCACTTTATCTTCAAATAAAAACATATTGGATAGGCTGGGGTTGTAGCTCAGCAGTAGAGCACTTGCCTAGCATGTGTAAGGCACTGGGTTCGATTCTCAGCACCACATAAAAATAAATAAATAAAGGTCCATTGACAAAAAAAAAAAAAAAAACATATTGCTGGGTATAGTGATATAGTGATGCACGCCTGTAATCCCAGCGGCTCAGGAGGCTGGGGCAGGAGGATCACAAGTTCAAAGCCAGCCTCAGCAGAAGTGTGGCACTAAGCAACTCAGTGAGACCCTGTCTCTAAATAAAATACAAAATAGGGCTGGGGATGTGACTCAGTAGTCGAGTGCCCCTGAGTTCAATCCCTGGTACCTACCCACCCCTGGGGGGAGGGGAACATATTGGTGGTTTCCAGGGGCTGAGGGAGAGGGGAATGAGTAGTGACTGCTTAATGTCTATGAAGAATCCTTTGGGGGTAATGAGATTGTTTTAGAACTAGGTAGAGATGGTGGTGAATGGATTAAATGCCTCTGAACTGTACACTTTAAAATGGTTAGTTTTTAAAGTGAATTTCACCTCAAGTTTTTAAAAAAGACAACAGGCTACTAGGTTCCCTCCTTATTCTACACCCACTGGTAGTTGACGGACTGTATCTTCCTTGAACAAGATTAGAGATTTATTCCTGGAGAAGGCAAAACAGAGGGTTTCTGGACTGTGGGACACAAGCCCAGTGGAGGACGCGAACACCTTACTAAAAATATGGGGGTTTAAAGAAAGCAAATGCATCAAATATTGAGACTCCCAGACTACCTCCACCCCCAGCTGCCAGATGCATAGCCACATGGACCTATATCCTCCAGGCAGGATTTTACAAGTGTTTTTCCTGGGAAATACAACTAGCCAAGAGAATAGACTTAAAGACACTGACTTTGGAATTTTTCCATAGAAAGGACTAAAGCTGAATTGCCCTACAGAGAACTAAAAGAAAAGCTTCAGCCAAATACAGTGTCATCCAGTCAATACCTGATGTCATCCCATCAATTGATGTCATCCCACCAATACCTGTCATCCCAGCTACTCTAGAGGGTGAAGCAGGAGGATTACAAGTTCAAGGCCAGCCTGGGCAATTTAGGGAGACCCTGTTTCAAAAATTAAAAAATGAAAAGATCTGGGATGTAACCCAGTGGTAGAGAACCCCTGGGTTCAATCCCCAGTACTGCAGAAAAGAAAAAGAAAAATTTCATCCAGGCATACAGAGCTGTCAATCAACTTTTTGCATTTAATTAAGTTCCCACCCAAGCATCTCCAGTGTTTCTTAGGAAAACCTCTTCTTTGAAATGCATAGATCAAAATTAATTAAACAAATAAATAAATAATCAGAAGCAATCTGGAAGAAGCAAAACCTATGGAGAGAGAAGAAATTTGTATCAAAACTTTTGACGTACCTTCTAAGGGAGTGCATAAAGAGAAACAGAGGAAAACATTTTCATAAATCAAAGATAGCATATCAAATGCCCACCTAAGCTTGAGATAATCCTCTGTTATTTTTTTCAAGTTCTGTCAATCTTTGGTTGAACTGAATAATGTCAAAGCAAACTTTCTCCAAAGTTCCTATCTTCCTCCTTAAGGGAGAAATTGACTCAGGAATCGTTATGGCCAGAAAGATTGTGACAGTATGTAGTGTGCTGGCTTGATTTAAATCTTTGTTCATTGAACTAAGGAATTATTTTGCTACACAAATCAAGCAGAACCCAGGCACGCCCATCTATTTAGTTCCTGCCAATGCTTCAAGCAGAAGCCAAAACCTCAACTCAGTGTTAGGCCATTTCTTGCAACCAATTTACCACACCTACTTGGCTTTTTCTTTTTTTGTGGCTACAGCTAGGGGTGATATTCAAAATATTTAGCAGCTGGTTGCCCAATGGCCACTAGCCAATTAGAACAGACACCGACTTTAGCACAAAGTCAAGTTTTTGAAGGTCAACAGCTGTTCTGGGTCTTAACTCTTTAGTTGCTGAATAAGAAGAAGGACTGGTAGCCTGGAGGCAGGAAAGTGGACAGGGGGCCACTTAGGAAACATTTGGCAGCAATTTACTAACTGGTAGAAGAGCTTTTTGGTATTACAACAATCAGTGTGGCTCATGACAGAATGTCAGGCTGGCAAAGCAATAGAACTCGCATGGTCTACCCACTGTGTTTTTATAACACCTGCCTCCACTCTGGTCTAACCATCTTGTTTCCTCTTTACCAGTGTTATCAGAAATTTCATACTGGTTAATCAGTTTTGGCTGGGCTAACTTTCCCCCTTTTCCCAGACTTAAAGAATTAGTCTTTCAGCTGGGAGCACACCTGTAATCCCAGCGGAGGGGAGGCAGAAGGATCACAAGTTCAAAGCCAGCCTCAGCAATTTAGCGAGGACCTAAAGCAACTTAGAGAGTCCCTATCTCTAAAATATATATATTTTAAAAGGGCTGGGGATGTAGCTCAGTGGTTAAGTGCCCCTGGGTTCAATTCCCAGTACTCACCCCCTCAAAAAAAAATTAGTCTTTCAGCATTGGTATAGTTTTCTGTTTCCTAAATAAGAACAGAATATTAAAGATGCGAGCAGAGGGGAGGCAGCAGCTAGCTGCTGGTTATTGGTGACAAAAATAGTGACAGTATTCCTTTTCTTTCAATTTTTTTCCCCACATGTGATGTGCTAAGAGCCATCAGATTCTTTAGTGTCAGCTGGACAAAGAAGTATAATTAACTAACCTCTGTAGGAAAAGAAGAAAAATAAGGGATGAAATGGAGAGAGAGAAAGACTCAGAAAGAATGGGAGAGAAGTAGGAGGAAGGAAATGAATATTTTTTTCCTTGAGTTAGTCTGTCCTCCTTGATCACAAAGCCACAGGATTCAAGCCCACTAGTTTACTCCTTCAACAACTCCCTAAAAATTTTTTTGCCTATAATTCCACTTTTTTTTTCTCCTTGGATTTTGCATACCAGCCTTAGTTTCATGGTATTTCCAAACTCCTATGACCAGATGTTCCTCATTATGAGGTGACTCATCACATTTGGTCAGCAGTCATGAATGCAGTAGAAATTATTTGGAAGGAGCCCAAGGGACTGGTGAACCCCATCCCCTCAAGATATTGTTATTGCAACTGCCAAGATTTTAGTCTTTGATGATTGAGATCTTAATTTTGACCATAGAAGTCTAGAATAGTGGTGAACTTAGTGGTATATATTGGCAACTAACAGTATCATTTTATTAAAAAATATTTGGCAGAAAAATTTCAAAAACATTTGAAAAGATAAGAATATATATTATGCACATTAATTAGGATGCATAAAAAGAAATGGGCACTGCTAAACCTCCACTCAATTTAAGAAATAGAATGTAATCAATATTCACTTTGGGGACCTAATTTTCAGTGGTTTCCAAGCATTGACTAACAGTAAAATGTGTTTTCTATAGCAGATCTGACAGAATGACTTTGATATTGTTATCTCTTTCTACCTGGGCATTCTTTCATGACATACATCACCTAATCTTTTGAAAACTGTCCATCTAACCCAGTGCTTATATCTCTTGTTCCCTTAGAATATCTCTCAAGCAGTGGCTGTTAACTTTGACGTACCTTCAGATGACCTGGGAAGATTTGAAAAATCCTAATCCCTTGGTTCTGACCCAGAACCATAAAATCAGAATATCAAAGGGTGCAACCTAGGTCTACATGCTTTTTAAAGTTCCAGGTAATAATCCTTCTCCTCCTCCTCTTCCTCCTCCTCCTTTTTCTCCCTTTCATTCCCCCGCCCCCACCGCCCTTTTTGGTCCTGGGAGTTCAATCCAGAGAAACTCTACTACTAGGCCACATCCCCAGCCCTTTTTATTTTATTTTTTTTAAATTTTGAGACAGGATCTCACTAAGCTCCTCAGACTGGCCCCAAACTTGTAATCCTGCACTGTGTCATCTGTTCTTTGCAAACAAAACAAAACAAGGGATATTTCTGAAAATTTCAGGAAAGAAATGGTTTGGGTATTCTGTAAAGATATGGGTGGGTGGGAACTGGAAATCTATTTAGAATCTGAGGTTGGGCTAGGAATTGGCCACTGTCTCTTCCATTTCTTATGGCCCATGCAACTTCTCACCTGGCATTCCCTTTCTCATTGTCATTCCTCTAACCAGTGGTGGGTTAGTCATTGTCAGGCTCAGAATGTCTCTATTAGGTAACCCCTATACAGTCATCTGTGATCACAGTCCAGTTAGGAGATATTCAAAGCCCAAGGCTAAGAATGTAAAAGCATGGGCCAGGCATGGTTGGGCATGCCTGTGTTCCCAGCTATGCTGGTGTCTGATGCAAGAGAATTGCAAGTTCAAGACTAGCTGGGACAACTTAGTGAGATTCTACCCCAGAATGAAAAATAAAAAGAGCTTGGGAATAAAGCTCAATGGTAGTGTGCCTCTGGGTTCAATCCCCAGTCTAAATAAATAAATAGAAAAAGTTACCCTGCAAATATAAATAAGAAAGAGGGAGAGGTCATATTAATATCTGACAAAATAGACTTTAAAAAATTTGTTGTTGTTGTAGATGGACAGGATGCCTTTATTTTATTTATTTATTTATTTATTTTTGTAGTACTGTGATTGAACCCAGTGCCTCACACACAGTTTCATCCCCAAAATAGATTTTAAAACAAAAATGTTACTAGAAGGGCTGGGTTGTGGCTCAGTGGTAGAGGGCTCGCCTAGCACATGGGAGGCCCTGGGTTTGACTCTCAGCACCACATATAAATAAATAAAATAAACATAAAAAATGTTACTAGATATAAAAAAGGACCTTTCATAATAATAAATCATTGTTGTATCAAGAAGTATATTCCTACATGCAAACTAACAATACAGCCCTAAATTCATGAAGTAGAAAATGACAGAATCAAAGGAGAAATAAACAGTTCAATAATAATAGCAAGAGACTTTAATACTCTGCTTTCCATCATGAAGAAACCACAAGCAAAAGAACAAAAAAGAAATTGAAAACTGTAACAACAGCATAAAATGACTAGACCTAGCCAACATTTATAGACTATTCTACCCACCAACTGCACAATATATATTCTTCTGAAGTGTTCTTGAATATTCTCTAGGATAGACAATGTGTTAGGTCATAAAACCAGTTTCAATACATTTAAAAAGATTAAAATCACACAAAGTATATTCTGTAATCACAATAAAATAAAATTAGAAATCAATAGTAGGAATTTGGGAAATTCAAAAATACGTGAAAATTTAAACAACATACTCCTAAATAACCTACAAATCAAAGAAGGAATCACTTTGGAAAATACTTTGAGATAAATGAAAATGAACAATATAACAAAACTTATGGGATGCAGGTAAAGCAGTATGTAGAGGGATATTTATAGTTGTAAATGCCTACATTAAAGAAAAGAAAACAAAACAAAACAAGAAGAACCAGGCAAAGTGGTGCACTCCTGCAATCCCAGTGGCTTGGGAGGCTGAAGCAGGAAGATCTCAAGTTTAAAGCCAGCCTCAGCAAAAGCAAGGCACTAAACAACTCAGTGAGACCCTGTTTCTAAATAAAATACAAAACAGGGCTGGGGATGTGGCTCAGTAGTAGAGTGGCCCTGAGTTCAATCCCTGGTACTCCCCCATCCTGCCAAAAAAAAAAAAAGAAGGATCTCAAATCAATAATCAGCTATTCTTTTTAAAGACACTGATAAAAGAAGAGCAAGTCGATAAAAAAAAAAAGCAAGAAGATAAATCAGTCAATTAAAAATAGGCAAAGGATGGGACTGGGTTGTGGCTCAGTGGTAGAGCGTTCACCTAGCATATGCAAGGCCCTGGGTTCGATCCTCAGCACCACATAAAAATAAATAAATAAAATAAAGGTATTGTGTCCAACTACAACTAAAAAAATAAATATTTTTTAAAAATGAGCAAAGGATCTGAATAGAAATTTCTGTAAAGAAGACATACAAATAGCCAATAAGCACACGAGAAGATGCTTGGCATCCTTGGTCATCAGGAAAAATGTAATTTAAAGCTACAAATCAATGTGATTCCACTTCAGACCCACTAGGAAGAATGGCTAGAATGAAGATATATTGAAAACATATGTCCTCACAAAAATTTGCACATGAAAATTCATAGCAGTGGTATGCATAGTTGCCAAAAAGCAGAAACAATCCAAATGTTCATCAACTGATGAATGGATGACAAATGTGGTCTATCCAGGCCATGGATTATTATTTGATAATTGAAAGCAATGAAGACGTACTGACACATGCTACAATGTGGATGAACCTTGAAAACATGCCAAGGAAAAGAAGACAGACACAAAAGCTCACATATTGTACGAGTACATATATCTGAAATGTCCAGAGGAGGAAAATTCATAGGGACAGAAAGTAAATTAGTAGTTGCCCAGAGGAGGAGTTGAGGAATAACCTCAAAAGAGTATGGAGTTTCTTTTGGAGATTATAAAAATGTTCTAAAACTCATGGTGGTGATGGCTGCACTACTGTGTGAATATACTGAAAGCCACTGAAATGTATATCTTATTCATTTATTATTTGGTACAGGAAATTGAACTCTGAGATACTCTACCACTGAGCTACATCCCCAGTCCTTTTAATTAATTTATTTATATTTTGGTATGGGGGAGATAACCCAGGGGTGCTTTACCATTGAGTTACATCTCCAGCCATTTTTATTTTTATTTAGTTATTTTTTTGGGGTATGGGGGATTGACTAAGAGGCACTTGACTACTGAGCTACACCCCCAGTCCTGTTTTGTATTTTATTTAGAAACAGGGTCTCACTGAGTTGCTTAGGGCCTTGCTTTTGCTGAGGCTGGATTTGAACTTGAGATCCTCCTGTCTAAGCCTCCCAAGCCACTGGGATTACAGGTGTGTGCCACCATGCCTGGCCCCTTTTTATTTGAGAAAGAATCTCACTAAATTGCTTAGGGCCTCACTAAGTTATTGAGGCTGGCTTGAACTTGCAGTCCTCCTGCCTCAGCCTCCTGAGTCACCGGGATTACAGGTTTGTGCCACCATGCCCAGCCCTTTTTATTTTGTATGGAGATCTCACTAAGTTTCCCAGGCTGGCCTTGAACTTCTGATCCTCTTGCCTCAGCCTCCTGAGTTGTTAGAATTCCATACTTGAAGTGGTAAATTGTCTGATATGTGAATTTTATCTCAATAAATCTGTTACAAAAAAAAAAAAACTTGTTTAAATCCAAAGCCTGCTTTCCTTTAGAAATTGGGGGCAGTATAACTGGAAGGCATCACGAAGATTTATGACCTGCCCTAGATAGGAGACCAAATGGGGAAGGCTGACCTGAGATGGTGGCAGTGGGAAGGAAGGTGGCTCAATCAATAAATAGCACATGGTGATTTGAAGCCCATGACAACTGAGGAAAAGGGAAAGGTCTGGTAAGAATCTCTCACACAGTCCATTTCCAGGTCCCTGTTGTCTGTCTCATCCCCAAATTTATCTGTCTTCTGTTCCATCGCCATAGTTTCTTTTTTGGAATGCAGATCTCATGTGTCACTCTCCAAATATGCACACACAGACATGGGTCCTTCTCTTTAGCCACAAGGACCACGTCTCTTCTTTTGTATTGGCACATTCTCCATTGCTCACCCTGTTCCCTCAAGTTGGAATGTCAGTCTCCAGTTGAAATTATCTGTGTTCTTCTCATGTAACTTTTTTTTTTCCCTCCATCCTACTCCCTACGCTTGGAGTACACAGTCTAGTAGAGGAGATAAACAATACAATTGGGTTCTCTATTACAATGTGATACTACTGTGGCTGGTGTGTGCCCAGTGTCCTAGGAGGGGAAGGGAGCAGGGTAGAAAATGTGCCGTTAGTCAAAAGAGAAAATTCCACACTCAAGTTGACGTCCCAGGTTGAGGCTTGGAACTCCGTGCGGAGGCATTGATTTCATTCTAATGGATTATCTTCCTACCAATCTGCTCTTTTCTTAAGATCAGAAGCCTTGTTTTATACCCCATCTTTCAGGAGCATCAATTTTATTACAATATTTGTGAGAAACAAATTTATTGAGAACCATCTCTGCTATCACAGAAACATGGGAGAAAGGACAGAGAAGATCAGGGCAGGAGAAAGTGTCCCAAGAAAAACAGTCTCTGAGGTCTCCCCAAGTGGGAGTGGAGGGGCCCACTTGTCTCCAGGCTGCTCGGATGCTCTTGGGACTGGAATCTGTGTGGAGAAGCCTGAGGCAGTCTGCACACCTCCATCCTGCAATTGCTCCACATAAGTGAGATCCTGTGGGGTCTGTCTTTCTGAGAAGGTAGATCTATTAATTAGCCTGAGTTAATCATCCCTTGGTGTATAGATTTATCTAAACATTACATTGTTCCCCATAAATGTGTGCGGTTATGATTTGTCAGTTGCAAATGACATTAATCAAAGCATATGTAAAATAAAATGCTGGACCATCCCACCTACTTGGTTTTGTCTGCATCTCAGCTGTCTACTTTGTTCCTGAATTCAGGGTGTGTTTGCCCTCCATTCATTGGAACCACTTTGTTTCTGAATCTGGGGCGTGTCTTTCAGGCTTGCACACAGCAACATGGCATGTGTATTCATAGAATACAGGTGCCAGTCCTCCTAGTCCTCCCCTTCCAGCTCTAGCTATAGATACAGGCTGTGGTCCAATCGTGGGGTTGTCCTGTGGAGAGGGAGTTTTCTTCTGATGATATATACCCTGGGAGGACTTGCTGCTCTTTGTTCCCCATCCACTGCTGCTCATCCAGGGACATGCTGGGGGGATACCTGCTGGGAGTGGGAATCTTCACATTCAGGTTGCAGAGAGAAATGATGGGCAGGCTGGCTCTTCTGCTGCCCTTCTGCTCTGACTTGTCCTCAGCCAGCTGATGCTCATAAGGTAAGAAGAGGGAGATGCCAAGAGCAGGCTCACTGGCACACCTGGCACAGAGCATGAAATTGGAAGAATCTGAGGGTGGGGGACAGAGCCCAACCTCTGGATGCCCAGGCTGAACTTGGATTGTGTCCCTACCCCCGGGCTGTCTTGGTGCTGGAGCATCAGATATGTAGCCATCAACTGATGAAATTGTCTCTTTGCCAAAGGTAAATAGGTATCACATGTGTCCCAACCTGAGTCAGACATGACTCTCAGTGTTGTGGGGTCTGTGTGGTTGGGGCGGAGTTTGCTAGGATGAATCAATTATTCCTCACCCTGGCTTAGCCATGGATGCCCCCGGATTTGGACTCCCATGGACATCTGTGTAAAGTCAATGGTCAGTAAGTGGCTGATGATGCTTTGCACTTGGGCAGAAAGGTGAGAGGGAATGTCACATCTTTCCTGCAGGATCTGCTCCTTGAGCTGCAAAAAGGTGTTCCTCTTAAATGGGAGACACCCCATGACCACAATGTACGGGAGGACACCCAGGCTCCAGAGGTCCACTGCAGGGCCATCAAATTCTTCCCGCTGTAGAGATCTGAGGCAGTTTGGGGTGGGGGGTGCTGCAGAACTGTCCAGATTCTGCCCAGCCATGCACCTGCCATCCAAGCTGAAGCTGGAAAGAGAGTCTGATATTTCCTCCAGCATCCAGGATGTTCTCCAGCGTCAGCTCCCTGTGCATGATGCTCTTCTTGTGGCAGTAGCGCACTGGGCTCATGATCTGCCTCGACACTCTGGGCTTCCTCCTCCTGCATGCCGTGGCCTCCGGAATGTGGTGCAGTTGCTGTCCCCCATTCACGTTCTTCCTCACAGTGTAGATGTTTTCAATGGTTTCAACAATGCAAAACAATTTGATCACATCTGGGTGTTCCACAGGATTTATTAGATCCATTTTGCCTTTAATGAAGGGCAAGTTTTCCTTGCCCTATGTGACTTGCATGACCACGTCTGTTCCCCTGAGGTTATGTCAGAGACAAAGCTATGACCTGGGCAAAGCTGCTCTGCTCTGTGTCCCTCAGACGGCACATGAGGGTATCCTCAAAGGAGGAGCTGGCCTAGAGGCCCTGCCACACTCTCATAACCCACACCCCCCCATTACACATACTGTGCAACCTAGCAGCAACACTAAGAATGCTAGCTTATAAAATAAATGAAAATTTAAAAATAAAACAACAATAAAAATAAACCCTAAAATTAAAAAAAAGTGAAAATACCAAAATTATCAAGCCACCAAACAATCTGTGAGTCTAACAGGTCACCAATCAATAACTCCCTGTGATTATAGACACACACACACACACACACAGAGCTGCAGCTAGGACCTTATAGAGGTGGTATTTGAAATTCCCACACACTGGCTCCTTGTGAGGTCAGCATGAGAAACATCCCAGTCACAGCTGTTCGTAACCCACGGTGAGTCGTCTCACTTTTTGGCCTCCAGAATCTTTTCATAACTTTTGGCTTCTAAAGTCCTCATCATGTCTACACTCCAGGTATTCAGTTCCTTTTTCTTTCAACTCAGAATGATTGATGTCAAAGGGTGGTGGCACTTCACTCCCATTGCCACACTGTAACACATTCTATTCCCTAAGACACTGTGTGGCTGTTAGTAACACCCATGAGGCTGAGAGGAAGGGAGATTCCATCATCATTTCTCCAGAGGTCCTTGTTAGATTTCCCATCAGAGTCTCTGGAACTCAGAGGGTCATGGGTTGATACATTCAAAGTGATGGAAGATGAAAATTATTGGCCAAGATACCCCATGGCCGGCAGAAGGAGCCTTCCATAGGAGGTAGAAATGGAGGTATCCCCAGAAGCCTTGGTCTTTTTATGCTCCTTTAACAAAACACTGTAGACGGGGTAATTTATAAACAACAGAAATTGATGTCAAGTTGCCAGGTGATTCCATGCATGCAGAGGGCTGGCTTTCTTCTCCTAACTTGGCACCTTATGGCTGTGTCCTCACATGGTAGAGGAGGTGGAGGAGTTGAACTCAGCACTTCAAGCTCTTTTCTTTTCCCCTTAGTATTGGCGATTGAACCTAGCACCTCCTGTATGCTAAGCAAGCTTTCTAACCACTGGGATAGACCCCCTGCTATTTTCGCTTTTGAGTCAGGGTCTCACTAAGTTGCTCAGGCTGGCCTGAAACGTGCCATCCTCCAGCCTCTGCTTCCCGAATAGCTAAGATGACGGGTGTACATCTTAATATATGTACTTCTTTGTGTGTGTGCAGTGCTGGGGAGGTAATGGGGCCCCCTGCATGTTAGACAAGCACTCTTTTTAAAGGTACACAGCCCATCCATGAGGTTGGTGCCTCATGGCCTAACTCCCCCCGAAGGCCCCTCTTCTCTAGACTACTGCATTGTGGTTGAAGTTTTAACAAAAATTTTGGAGGGACACACATTCAAACTACAGCACCAGATAAGAGTCATGGGAGTTGATCACCACCAGATGTGCCCTGAGGGAGAGGAGTCCTTCAGGTTGCTTTGGAAGACATTAGACAGGAATTCAGAGCACCTGGTTGTTCTGCTGCAGTAGTGGAAGGGACGGGTCCAGCTGGGGGCTGGTATAGATGGACATGAGCATGAACCTGACAGTGGGGCCCAGGCCAGCCTCACCACCCATGTTGGGCTCCACCTCAGGGAAGTGTGAGGCTGAGCTGGCTCCCACCGAGAGGGTAATGACCTGCTTGTGCACAGCCCCGCAGGTCCCAAGGATCCAGTACTACTGGTAATTCTGGTAGGTGAAGAGACCCAAGAGAAACAGACTGATGTTGTCAGTGTCCTCAGGTGTCCTTGGAGGTCATGTTCTGGAAGAACTTAAGAGGCTTTAGGACCTAGGTTTGGGGGGGCCTCCTTCCTACATCTTCTCCAGGGTTACCACAGCAATAGGGGAAGGATCCTTAGCCTGTGAGTGGCTGGAACATGCCCTGGTTCTGCATCTCCATTGCCAAGTCAAAGTGGGGCAGTTGCTCAGGGTGACTACCTTGCTCTCCCCATGGGGCATGAGGTCATTGATCCTCAGGGACAGCTCCAAGATCTGCACTTCCACCCAAAATGGGGTGAAATCCACTCCTGTGCTTTTAATTTCTGTATCTCCAGCACCTGACAGGGCTCCTGGACAGAAGTGGTGATGATAAATCTTTACAGAAGACTGAATAAGTAGGAAGAGGTGTCCAATGGCACTTGAGAGGAAGGGCAGGAAGTGCTTCCTAGAAGAATCAGCACAAGAATTGAATCTTGGAATGTGGGTAGAGATGTTGGTGAGCGGGGGACATAAAAGGAGGAAAGGGGCTCCAAACAGAGGCAAGGTGAGCAATGGCATGCAGGCATGAGAAACCTGGCCCCTCAGGGAATTAGAGGGAGGTCAGCAGCCCTGAGCCAAAGTTTGGGGAAGAGAAGGCAGAGATACAGCTGAAAAGGGCCAAATCAATAGAGCCGTTCATGCTGTGTTGATGAATTTGAAATGGATGCAAAAAGCAGTCGAGAGCTATTGAGGATTTTTAAGAAAGAAACTTAGATGGACTGAGTGATGTTAGGATGGAATCTAAATCCATAGATTCCAATCCATTTGGAGGACTCTTCTTTCTTTTTTTTCCGCAGTGCTGGGGATCAAGCCCAGGACTTTGCACATGCTAGACAAACGTTCTACCACTGAGTTATACCCCCAGGCCAAGACTCTCTTTTCCTAAAGTTTCATTTGAATTCATTTTATTTTTTTAAAAAACAGGCAAAACAGCCACCTGATTCAAAATCCAAAAAGTGTAAAAGGGTATATTGTGGACCATCTCTCTTCTTAACCCTAATTTACAGATGGTGTGATCCTTATGGCCAGTTCCAGCTCCCTGCTGTGGGGGGAACCAAGGTTACCAGATTCCCCATGGATGGGTATGGGCAAATATACACCTTGCAGCCCTCTGCTCGGGCTACTCAGTTTTGCAGTTAATATATCTTAAAGATTGTTGCATAACAGTTGTTGAGACGTTCTTCGTTCTTTTTCATGACTGTCTGGTATTTCATTATATGAAAGTTCAAAATTTATTTACATTTCGCACACGTACAAGTATATCTGTGGCATTAATTTTGGGGGGTCTCTTTAACACCAAAAAGTTTCACTGAACCCCATGTGAAGGAAGTTGTATTGACTTTTAAAATACATAATCACAGAAGACTGCTCTGATGGTCCAGTAATGCTTTTAAGTAGATTTGTACTTTCATGAATATGTTATTTACATAAATTTGAAACATATATGAGACACATCATTTATCCAGTCTATAGACAATGCCTGGTGTGAGCATGGGTTCAAATACCTGCCAACACTAAATGCCATCCACAGGACCTGGTGTCTGAGTGGCTACTGGGTAAAGCAGAGGTGGGAATACAGAATAGTATCTGTATGTTTGACATCCTTACTAAAATGATGAGCACCGGGTATGGGAAAGCAGAAGACATGTGATTTGGCCATGTTGAGCTTACTATGTCTCTAAAATATGTATATAGGATTTTAAGTTCTGCAGCACTGGGCTAATATCTCACCCTAAATGTAGAGATGTCCTGAGGGGTTTCTGAGAGAATGTTGAAGGCATTTGGAAGAGAGGTCAGACAGCTTGGACCATAGCATCTGAGTCTCTTGAGTTCATTCTCAATTGCCCAGAGTCAGGGCAATTGAGTTCTTTGATATCAATGCAGTAGTCAAATATCTATTGGGAACCCTCTCAGGTTCCAGGCCCCATTTTGGAGCCTGCTATGTGGGTGATGCCCACAAGGTAGTAGCAGGTACACAAAGACACGTGTAATTCAATATTCACATCACATCTAATATGAAGGTTGTGGAGGTCCTAAAATGTGTCCACAAACCCTGGATGCTCCTTCCTCCAAAGGCAGAGTCTAATTCCCCTCCCCTTGAATGTATGCTAGACTTAAGACTCACTTCCAAAAAAAAAAAAAAGAAAAGAAAAGAAAAATGTAATGGAAATGATGCTTCCACCGTGTTCTCTTGGATCATCCACTCTGGGGGAAGCCAGCTGCTATGTCATGGGGACATTTGAGCGAGGCCCGTACTGGAGGAACTGAGGCCGGCTGCCAATAACCAGCCCCAACCTGCTTGCCAGGTGAGTGAGTCATCTGGGAAACAGATTCTCCAGTGCAGTGAAGCCAGCAGGTGAATTGAGCCCTCCAGCCCCAAGTCTTCCAAGGGAGATCCCAGACGTGGAGCAGAACCATGCTAATCCTGCCAGCCCTGAATTCCCAGCCATAAAATGGTGTTGATAGAATAAAATGAAAAAAATATCATTTTAAGCCACTATGCTTTGAGGTGATTTGTAATGCAGCAAAAGATAACTGATAAAGGGTGGCGGGTGTAGACAGAATGTTAAGGGAATACCAGGAATGGGTACTTAGCTTTATTTGGGAGTCTAGGAGGTTTTCCTAAAGGAGGAGATGAATTGCGTCATACATAGAGGATGCATAAGAATAGTCCAGAAAGGTTGAGAGGGTGTTCCAAGCCTAGGGAATGGTACAATAGGGGCAGGGTGGCTTAAAACCAGATGAAGTGTGAAGATGAGCTGTGCATATAACTTACCCCTTTTGAATAGGGCCCAAGGTGAATCGACTTCATACCTAGTTCTGCTCTAGAGTAACTGAGATTGACACAAAGATCTTACTGGTGAATATACTTGGCAGACAATAAAGCATCTGAACTTTTTAATCTGTTGACTTTTTATGAAAGAAATTTCAGGAAGTTTGATATATTATTTTTTTTTTTTTTGCATAAGAATATCCCATTTTATAAAAAGAGATTTCCAAACCTAGATGAGCAACGGAATTAAAAAAACCCAAAAAAACAAAAAACAAGACTTTGGGGCTGGGGATATAGCTCAGTTGGTAGAATGCTTACCTCGCATGCACAAGGCCCTGGGTTCAATCCCCAGCACCAAAAAAAAATCAGACTTCTGGGGCCCAACCTAGACCTAAACCATCTCTGGGCAGGACCAAGGGTTCAAACCAATGTTCTCAATTTACAGATGAGAACAGAAGACACATGGGACAGAGTTGAGACTAGAATACTGGCTTTTCCTTGTCTATTTGTGGTCTTGCTGCCTTACTTCTCTGACACCTACCAGAGTATCTTCTTAACTCAGCACCGAAGCAAATCACAGCCAGTGATGGTTAGCAACCGAATGAGCTAAAGCAGTCTTGCTTACAGTGCGGACCCCATCTTTGCATTCTGCCTCGCCAAAAATCCATTAGCAAAGGGAATTCAGTGTGCAGTACTTTTATGTCTTTTACCTTTAAACTTTTGCCTTAGCTTTCACTCCTATTTCTCCCACCCCTGATGGTAGGGATATAACACAAGGCCTTGTGCATGCTAGGCAAGCACTCTACCACCAGGTCACATCTGCAGCCCTTACTCCTCCTGTTCTTAACCACACACATTTTAAAAATTGAGATATAATTCCTCACTTTACCATCTTGGTTTGCAGTTAGCAGTTTCTAGTACTATGTATTTACAGGGTTATGTAACCACCACTGCCATCTAATTCCAGAATATTTTTATCACCAAAAAGAAACTCTACCATTAGTAGTATTCTTCATTACCCTCTCCTCCTATCCTCCAGAAACCACTGATCTACTTATTACTTTCTGACTCTGTGGATTTGACTTTTCTGATTCTCTCATATACATGTTGTACAATATGTGACTTTTTGTGTCTGTCTTCTTTAAGTCTGCAAATTATTCTAAGGTTCATGTGGTAGCAGGTGTCAGTACTTTATTCCTTTTTATGGATGAATAATATTCCATTGCATAGATATACCACATTTTTATTTATCCATTCATCTGTTAATGAACACTTGTTCCAATTTTTTTTAGCTATTGTACATAATGCTACTATAAATATTAATACACAAGTTTTTGTGTGAACATATGTTTACAATTCTGTATATACCTGGGAGTGGAATTATTGGGTAATATGATAATTCTATATTTAACTTTTTAAAAAAATAATTTGTTTGCTTACCTTTTTTATTTTCTTATTTTTTTTTTATTTCTTTGTTGAGTGTTTAACTTTTTTAAAATTTTTTTATTTATTTTTTAGTTGTAAGTTGGACACAATACCTTTATTTTATTTATTTATTTTTATGTGATGCTGAGAATTGAACCCAGGCGCTCTACTGTTGAGCCACAAGAAACTACTCAACTGTTTTTATAATCACATATACTTGTTCACTGAAGTAATAACTTTTTTTCTTTCACTTATTCGTAAGAGAAAAATATCACTCAGAAGTAATACAGTTTTGAACCTTTGTATAAATATGGAGGATTGGGCTGGGGTTGCGGCTCAGTGGTAGAGTGCTCGCCCAGCATGCTTGAGGCCCTGTGTTCGATCCTCAGCATCGCATAAATGTAAAATAAAAATATTTAAGAAAAATAAAATAAAAAATAAATAAATATGGAGGATTGAATAACTACATTTTCTATTTTCCCTCCTGGAAATGTGGTAAGAGAGATTTTCTTTTACCCTCACAAAGAAGATATTAAGAGGAAAATAATAAAATATTTTGAAGTTGTGAGGGAGGTGGGCAATGGGAATTGATTCTTAGTCTACCAGAGAAAGATGAGACCTGAGGCAGCAATGGGAGGACCCAATCACAGGCCTCATGGAACTGTTTAAAGCTTTCTACTTTAGAGATAACAGATATCTCTAAAAGTGGGAGTCCAAGTGGGGATGAGCAAGGGATCAAATAAAGATTTATGAAAGATTTGTACAGCCATCTTCGTGGCAGCACTAGTCACAACAGCCAAAGGTGAAAGAAACCCAATGCCCATCGATGGATGAATGGTAAACAAAATGTGGTATATCCACACAATGGAATAGTATTTGACCTTTAAAAGGAAGGAAATCCTGACACATCCTTCAACGAGGATGAAAGCATTCCACCAAGTGACAGAAGTGAATCACAGAAACACTGGATCATTCTATTTATAGGAGGTCTCTAAATTAGTGAAATTCATGGAGACAGAAAGTAAACTAGTGGTTGCCAGGGGTGGGGAGAATGGAGGATGGGTGCTGCTGAATGGGTTACAGAGTTTTCTGCAGTTTGATTGCACAACAATGTGAATATATATAATACTATTGAACTGTGCATGGAAAATTTTGTTAAGGTGATAATTTGTATTGTATTTTACCAATTTCTAAAAAAAAGTGTTAAAAAACATAATCTTTGGAGCTGGGGTTATAGCTCAGTGATAGAGCACTTGCCTCGCACATGTGAGGCATTGGGTTCGATCCTCAGCACCACATAAAAATAAACAAAACAAAGATATTGTGTCCATCTTAAAAAAAAAAAAACATAATCTTGGTTTGTCTTTCCTACTCTGAGCAAGGGGATAAAGCCTCTCCCAATCGTGGAGAAAGATGTGACTTTCTCGAGAGGTTAAACAAAGGTAACTCCAGGCCAGAGAACATAATGCACCTGAGGGCAGGGTATATAACAGGAAAAGTGAAACCTTCAGCCTGGTCACCTCCCCACTCCCCAAAGATGACTGACGGAGTCTTCTCTGGAGTAACTGGCCCAAGGGAAAGAACTTTGGGTATTCGGCTATAAATAGGGGGCTGAAGGTCACACTGGAAATTAGTTTGAAAGAGAGATGCCAATACAACAAAGAGAAAAGTGACCTTGGAGGAATAGGAGCAAAAGCAGAAAAAAAAGCTTTTAAATATTAATATTATTGGTTGCTGAATAGATAAGAATAGATATTTTATCTCTGAAGCAAGGCCACCAAAAAGGAACATTCAGAGAACAAAAAAGCCTCTTGAAAATTAAAAATGTGGTATTTAAAATGAAAGATTCAATAGAAGTGTTGAAAAATTAAGGTGAAAAAAAGCTCCTGTTAGTAGAACCAATAACAAAGACAGAAAAAAAATGGAAATAAAAAAAGAGGAAGAAAAGAAAATTTGAGAATATCAATTCAGGATATTGATCCAGCATTAAAAAAAAAAAAAAAAACAAGATTCATAGAAAACCATATGGGAAAATTATCAAAGAAATAACTATAGAAAAAATGGCCAGAACTGAAGAATCTAAATTCCTGGGTGGAGAGGCCCTATATATACCCAATAGGATGGATAATAACAAACCCATATTGAGATGTATCATCTTGAAATTTCAGAACACAGAACCCAAAACAGAGATGCTTCATGTTTGTAAAAAGAAATAACAAGGAATCAGAATGACTTCAGACTTCTTGACAATATCACTGAAAACCAGAAGACAATAGAGAAATACTTTCAGAAATCTGAGGAAAGATAATTACAGCAGGGTACAGTGGTACGCACCTGTGATCCCAGTGGTTTGGGATGCTGAAGCAGGAGGACTGCAAGTTTGATCCTGGCTTCAGCAACTTAGTGAGGCCCTATCTCTCTCTCTCTTTTTTTTTTAGAGAGAGAGAGAGAGAATTTTTATCTTTATTTTTTAGTTTTCGGCGGACACAAGATCTTTGTTTTTATGTGGTGCTGAGGATCGAACCTGGGCCGCACGCATGCCAGGTGAGCGTGCTACCGCTTGAGCCACATCCCCAGCCCTAAGGCCCTATCTCAAAATAAAAATAAAAATAAAAAAGGACTGGGGATATGGCTCAATGGTTGAGTGTCCCTGGTACAAAATAATAATAATAAGATTGCAAACCCAGAATTCTGTACCTAGCTAAACTATCAACTAGTTAAGGTACAAAATGTTTTCAGTAATGGAAAGTCTAAAAAAAAAAAAAAATCTTCCTGGCATTCTTTCCCAGGAAACTACTAGAAGATAGACTCCAAGAAAGAAGAGACATGGAACTCAGGAACAGGAATAGGAAGGAGAGAGACAATACCATGGTCCAGAGTGAGCCATCTAGAGAGTAACAGGGTAAGGCGAGTAGGAGAGATAATGCCAATAAAAAGATGAAGCTGATGGATTATATTTGTGATAGGTACACAGAAAACTAGACACAAAACTGAGACTGTTAACTCCAGGAAAAGGAAACTTCAAGAAAAAAAATAGAAATGCTGTGGTTGTGGGTGTAGCTCAGTGGTAGAACACTTGTCCGCATGTGTAAGGCCCTGCGTTCAACCTCCAACACTGTTAAAAAATTATTAAAACAGAAAGAAAGAATGAAAAGAAAATACAATTATGGTCTTCACATGGCTTCGTTGTAAATAATATTTATATAATAATATTATAAACACTAAATTTTGGCCCGACCAAAATTTGTGACATGACTGTATTGGGAAGATGGTGGGAATTGAAGAGTTGTGTGGGGAAGATGGGGATGAAAGAGTTAAATCCTGTTTTCTTTTTTAAGAAATCATAGATCATATCTAAAACTGAAAAATCAAGAAATAGCTGTACAAGCATGTTACTTAGGAACAGGGAGGTGCATACCAGAAGAAACAGCTAAAGGACTTGAACATGGTTGGATCCCAGAAGCAGGTCAAGAGTATAAACAGGTAGAGCTGCTTTCCTTTGTGATGAACCTTCTAGAACAATTTGATTTTTAAAAGTATGTATCTATCTCACTTGACAAAAATACAAACTAATTAATTAAATAAAAGGTGAGGGGGAAGGAACAATAAAATGGAAATGAGATTTAGGTGGAGCGGTGGAATATTCTGTTCCTTTGCATTTTAAATGAAGGGCAGGGCGCATGAAACTCTTTAATATGTGCAATGAATAGTAAAAGATATACTTAGGATTTGTATGTGACAATTCTGAGCAAAGATACGGGGAGAGGCAGATGCTGGCAGACAGAGTGTGACAGAGAAATAAAGGGAGGGGGAGAGAAAGAAACAAATACCAATACCCAAAAAGACATAAGCCAGACTCATAAACACAAAGAGAAATGTGGAAAGACTACTACCCCCCCCCCCAAAAAAAAAATTCACAGGTGTGATTCAGGACCATATACACCCACATGTGCACCCACAACCAAGTCTTCATAGATAACATCTCCAACTTCTGTTAAATAGTGGGGAATGCGATTATTACTAGACATTCTCTACCACCACCAGTACCATCACCACTACTAATTTTCCTCTGCCTTCAAGACCCAGCTGAAATTTTCATGGGAACCTCCCAGGCCATTCCAGTTTGGGTCCATTACCCAGACTAACTCATCTTCTAGGAAAAGAATGTCTTGTCCACCCATTTGGACTTGACCTTCTGGTATGTGGTGCTGAGGATCGAACCTGGGCTGCACGCACACCAGGCAAGCGCGCTACCGCTTGAGCCACATCCCCAGCCCTGGACTTGACCTTCTTAACATTCTTATGACCTTACGATGTTATTACACAGCTATACTAAACTGCTATTGCTTCTCTTTTGAGCTGCTATTTAGCTTTCTCTTCAACTAGGTTATATGTGCACAGGGGACAGAGGAGCCATGTCTATCCACTGAAGAATCTTCCATGGTCCCAGCTTCCAAGGAGGCTCTGGATGGGAGGCTCTGCCATTCACTTTCTTGGTGATTTAAGCTTGTTACTTGACCTCTTTGTTTGTCAGTCCTTATTTGTAAGGATACTATTAGAATGAATTATATAAAATAGCCAGTCTCCCGCCATATTTGACCTCCCCAAATGGCAATTTTATATGATTCAACCTCATAAAACCACCACCTTAGGAGGTATGAGGGTTAAATGCAGCGTGTGTTTCACCCTAAGGGAACACCACCCTGCTGCACAAAAGGTGGTTGTAAGCCACTTGGACCTTGTGGAACAAAGGCACTACCTAGGGATGGCAGGGAGCCAAACAGAGGGAGCCTGGCCCCTGACACTGGAGCGCTGTATCTGCTATGGATTGCTAATGTCTAGAAATTTATATGAGCAAGAAATGACCCCCTACTTAGGTTAAACCCCTGTTATTTGGGCCTGTTTTGAAGCAGCTAAGCTGACACCCTAATTAATAAAATATGTGTGTTTGAGAGAAAGAAACCAGGTATTTCTGCATAGAGATTTCTGCCTTGGGACACAGAATGTGAAAATGCAGGTTAACAGGGACAGTCTAAGACATGTGGGTGGTTGGGGGCGGGGAGGACAATAAGTTCAATTTCAGATGAGTTCAACTGCAGATGCTCAATTTTGAGCCTAGGGCAAACTGCTTTGTACTTCTGGAGCCCAGGAAAGATGATAAAGCTGGAAATACTGGTTGGAGAATCACATGTGTTTGTACGATTATTTTAACCTCAGAAAAGGTGTGCTCATCCTAGGAAGACATATGGAGACAGAAAAAGGACTCTGCTAGCCGAGTGTCTCAGTCTGTTCAGGCTGCCATAAACAGAATATCACAGACAGAGTGGCTTTTACTTTTATTTATTTATTTATTTTTTTTGGTACCAGGGATTGAACCCAGGGGTGCTTAACCACCAAGCCACATCTCCAGACCTTTTTATTTTTATTTTTTTATTTTGAGACAGGATCTCACTAAGTTGCTTGAGGCTGGTTTTGAACTTGCAGCCCTCCTGTCTGAGCCTCCTGAGATGCTGGGATTACAGGTGTTTACAGCCACCATGCCTGGCTCTGAGTGGCTTTTAAACAACAGAAATTTATTTCTCATGGTTCCGGAGGCTAGAATGTCCAAGATGAGGGCACCAGAAGACTTAATGTCTGATGAGGGTCTGATTCCTGATCATGACCTAATTATCTCACAAAGGGCACCATGCCCTAATACCATAATCTTGAGGGTTAGTCTTCCACTATATGAGTTTGGGAAGGAACACATAATGAAATGGTGAAAACATTAATAATCATGGTAATTACTACCATGGATAAAACATTTCACCATGTGCGGGACAGGGGCTGTGCTAAATACTTCAAGTGTATCACAGCTTTAAGCTCACAAGAAACTTTTAAGTGGGAAACATATCTTAGCTGCAAAGCTGGGAACTGAACCCAGGTCTGATCAACTTCAAAGTTCACCTTGCTAACATTATTCATTAATATATTTTTTTAAAAACTTGAGGATGCAGGTATATGCAATTGCCAGAACTCTTCAAACCATAGATTTTAAATGAGTACACTTTACCATATATAAGTTATACCCCAATAAAGATGATTTTTTTTTTTTAAAAAGAGCTTCCATTATTCAGGGGTCAATAACCAGTTGTTGACACGAGACAATATAAACTTAAAAGTATGAATTTAAACTCGAAAGTGAAAGGAAAGTGACCACAACACTTGGAGTGACCAAGAGATTTTTATTGCAGCAGTGCAACAGAGGAGAAAAGAGAAAGAGAAGGAGAGAGAGAAAGAGAGAGAGAGCGTGCGCAAGAGAGACAGAGAGAGCAGGAGAGAGCAAGAGAGAGGGACCCGGCAGGAGGGAGTTTTTATAGCCCAAATCTAATGGGGTCTCTGGGTCTGCAAGCTGCCTTGTTGGCACACAAGGGGGTTAAGTGCTCAGCCTTGAGCGGCGGGCTAAGTGTTCAGCATTGAGCAGGGGGGCGAAGCACTCAGCCTTGAGCTGGGGCTTGGGCGTTTGGGCTTGAAGCAAACAGGTGATAAAGAACCAGACAGAGGGTTTGAGTGGCCAGGTCACCCTGCAGCTAACTTTGTTTGGCAAGCCCTGCAGACAGTTTACTCAGCCTGTCCTGCACCTAACAGAAAGCAAGTTGGGGATGGTGGTGTATGCCTATAATCCCAGCAGCTTGGGAGGCTTAGGCAGGAGTTCAAAGCCAGCCTCAGCAACTTAGTGAGGCACTAAGCAACTTGGCAAGATCCTATCTCTAAATAAAATATGAAAAGGACTGGGGAGTGACTGGAGTTGTGGCTCAGTGGTACAGGACTTGCCTAGCATGTGTGAGGTACTGGGTTTGATACTCAGCACTACATAAAAATAAAAATAAAGGTCCACCATCAACTAAAAAAAGGAGGGGGAGCTGAGGATGTGGTTGAGTGGTTAATCACCCTTGGGTTCCATCTCTGGTACCAAAAAAAAAAAAAAAAAAAAAAGTATTTGCAAGCAACTGAGTTTAGATTTAGGGACGGTTTTACATGATTCCCCTGGTCCTTCTCCCAGTCTGAGATAGAAATAAAAAGTCTTACTGGCACATTCAAAAACAAACACACAAAGACTAACGGGTGGAATCCAGTTGTCAGGTTTTATGATCAGAATCTCAAGGTAGCCCTTCTTGAAGGTTAAGATAATCAAACTCGGGGCTTCTCAACCTCAACACTATTGATGTTTGGACCAGAACCTTCTTTGTTGTGGGGGCTTTCCTGTGTATTTCAGGATGCTCAGAAGCATCCCTGGTCCCTACCACTCAATTACACACCCTCAGTGGTGACAACCAATAATAGTGAAGCAAGATTGTCCTGGTTGAGAACCATACTCTAGTTACCATTTGGCACATCTTGAGGGTGGTGCATCCTCCTCCGGGGCTCCAGTACTTCCTGGGCCAGGATTCATGTCCATTGGCCCCACCTAGAGCACTGAACATCCTCAGGTCACTTTCTGGCCACCTGGGCTCATCTCACTCACCCTGTGAGAGGGACAGCTGCTGTTCACCTCCTTTTCAGGGTGCCTCCACCTCTGCGCCTATCTGGTAGCTCTGTGCTACTCCCACATCTTCAGTTCCAGGAGCAATGTCTGTCCTCTCTATTGTCCATCCTCTTGTAGCCTTTCTGTCCCCACCCCCAATACACTCTGTAAAGCCTGCGTAGTCTCCCTTTCCAAGGTATAAAGAGTGGTGGTCTATTGGTGGACAGGATCATTGTCCCATCTCATGCAGAGGCCCCCTCCTTCTGCAGAATGTCAAAGAAAGGGAATCCTCCATCTACTGCAAGGTGGGCAGGATGGGAACCTGGCTCTTTCAGAGCAATGATTGAGGGAGATAGGTTGGACTGGAAGTCTCCTGCCTCTCTTCATAGGAAGGAATGTGCCCATGGGCTATACCTACTGCAGGAGAGAATTCTAGATGCTAACCTGTTCTCCTTAGGTCTTCTCTGTTCTCAGGGGAATTTCCCAGTCCAAGCATATGGATTGGCTTCTGTAAGAAGTTACTCATCAGTACCGTCTTTATTTCCTTATCTTAGGGCTTCCCATATGGGTGGGAAAGGAAGAAAGAATAGCAAAGGGACTCTCTGGACCTTTTCACTCCACCAGCCTCACCCTCAAAATGGACAGAAAAGTGTTCACCATGTTTTAGATTTTCATGTCTCTAAGTAGATGAACTGTGTGAAAGTTTATGACCCAAATGAAAAGATACATTTTACATTACTAGATGAGCAGAGTGGCTTCAGATCAGAACGGGCAGTGAAATTAGTAATGCATATATTTAAAAATTTCCTTCTAGTTCTAATTTTTCCAGGATTCCCCTCATTACTCTGAAATTTCTGGAATGTGTACATGTTGTGGTCCCACCCATCCCCGGACTTTAAAGCAGGAATGTCAAACACATTCAGCATAAGGTCACCATTTGGTCAGTGGAAATTTTGAAAAATGGTGGTGACACAATCTCCAGCCTGTGGTTTCTGGCTCCTAGCCATTTGGGGGAGAAAGATTGCCCCAAGGTAGTGACAGAGGTCAATGTGTGGGCAGGATGAGTACCAGCCAACATCTCATCCCATTCTGGGGATGGTTTGGAGATGACAGAAAAGCAATGGAAGCTGGACTCTCAGGGTGGGCTGCTTCTCTGCAGGTGCATGCATGGAGAGACACCTGGGTCTGAACCATGATCTCTGTGTATGCTTCCTGTAAACTGTAGGTGCCACCTTGAGAAAACAATCAGACACGTGCAGGGGTTCCACAGTCTACAGGACAATTGGCCTAGGCTCTTCTCTAAGACAGGGTTATGGAAGCAAAAGAAACAAAGTTAACATACCAAATTAGAGGAGAGGAATAAGGCACCTCAGTCTAAATAAACCCCACCATGCCACTGATTGAATGTCTGTGTTCCCCTAAAATTCATATGATGAAGCACTAACCCCCAATACGATGCTATTTGGAGGTAAGGTTTTTAGGAAGCGATTAGGTTTAGCGATTAGGTTTAGATGAGGTCATGAGGGTGGGTCCCCATCATGAAATTAGTGTCCTTAGGAGAAGGGGAAAAGAGATCAGAGCACTCTCTCTCTCTTCCATGTAGGGACTCAACAAGGAGGTGGCTGTCTGGAAGCCAAGAAAGGTGCCATCTTGGACTTCCCAACCTCCAGAGCTGTGAGAAACAAATGTCCCATGGTTTAAGTCACTCTGTCTATGATATTTTTTAATGACAGCCTGAGCTGACTAAGACACCAGGACACTCTGGGGGACAATTTGGGGAAGTATATATGGCCTGGGTATTCAATAGGATGAATACCTAATGACATGGGGAGGTGGAGATAGTAACTGAAAGCAGGAGCTTTCAAAATAGCATGTGCAGGAAGACCTTGTTGTGTTTAATAAAACATATGTATGCATAGACAGATTTCTGTAGTCTATAGAAAGCTGTTCAGTGGTAACCTCTGGATGGTGGAAATGTGTTGTTTTATTTTTGTTTTTCATATTTGGTTACTTTCTACAATACATATATATTACTTTTGTTAAAAATAAGAAGTTATTTTTAATTAGAGAGAATGCGTGGTGTGTGCTGGGAGGGACTTCCTAGATCATCTGCTCCCAGTCCTCATTTTTATTCAAAGGAGGAAAATTTTTGACTCATCACATTGACTTAAAAAATAAGCACTTTTTATTGCGGAAAATTTCAGACAGACTCATATGTAGACAAAACACTGTTAATGAACTTCCACATCCACACCATTTAACCTCAACCATCCGTTCATGGCAATTCTGGGTTCATTTGTTCTCCTATGCACTTTTTCTCTCCCATTTTACTTTGAAGCAAATCCCAGACCTCATATAACTTCTTCTATTAATATTTCAATGTTATCTATTTATGGACTCAATATATATAAACCACAATAAACTATCATGTCTAAAAAATTAATACTGTTGTCAAATACCCAGTCAGTAGCCACATTCCCAGTTGTCTCATAAAGGTAATAAGTGAAATTTTTGTTTGTATGTGGTGCTGAGGATCGAACCCGGGCTGCACGCATGCCAGGCGAGCGCGCTTGAGCCACATTCTCAGCCCAATAAGTGAAATTTTTAAAGAAGAGTTTTATTGAATCAAGATCCAAATAACAGGCTGGGGTTGTGGCTCAGCAGTAGAGCTCTTGCCTAGCACGGGCGAGGCCCTGGGTTCGATCTTCAGCACCACATGAAAATAAATAAATAAAATAAGGGTATTGTGTCCAACTACAACTAAAAAATAAATATATAAAAAAAGAGATCCAAATAAGTTCTACAGATTGCAATTTGTGCAATATATCTTTTTCGGCTTCTTTCCGTCTCCAGTTTCTCTCTCCATCTCCTTTCCCTAGCGGCGTCTCTGTTGAGGACTCTAGGATGCTTTTCCTGTGACATCTCCTGGAGTCTCCATTTTGCTGATTGCATCCATGATGGTGTTGAATGTGCTCCCCTCTGCTCTGGATTTTCTGTAAGTGGAAGTTGCATCTAGAGCCTTCAACATATACTCCGGTACCATTTCAGAGGACAAGAGCTCTTCCCAGATGTTGGTGTGTCCTTCCACCAAAAGGTACCTAATGTCTGGTTGCCTCTTATAACTTGATAGGTGATGTTAGCTGCTGTTGAAACTCAATCTGAGGATCCATTCTGTCATGGTGAGGATCCAGTTCTAAAATTCTTTCCTCACTTGTTAGTTGGACTATTTCTATAAAGAAAAACTTCCCTTCCCCTGTGATTTGATAAAGGCTGATATATGCATGATTCTTTTCATTTACTTACCAGTTTTCAAATAATTAGTTGATTTCTGAGCATCCTCCAAAGGCAAACAACTGTTTTTAATCATATGAACTCATGGATTTCAATCTGTTTGTCTTTTGTTTAAAATTATTGATGGATACAATACCTTTATTTTATTTATTTATTTTTACATGGTGCTGAGGATCAAACCCAGTGCTTCACACGTGCTAAGCAAGTGCTCTATCACTGAGCTACAACTCCAGTCGCAATCTCTTTGTCTTTTAATCCATTGTAGTTAGTGCCCTTCTTTTTTAAAATATTTTTTTAGTTGTCAATGGAATTTATTTTATTTATTTATATGCGGTGCTGAGAATTGAACCTAGTGCCTCACACAAGATAGGCAAGGAGTCTACCACTGAGCCATAACCCCAGCCCACCCTTCTTTTTATTTTTTAAAATATTTTTTAAATACTTAAATATTTTTTTAAAAATTAGTTATGTATGGACACAATGCCTTTATTTATTTTTATGTGGTGCTGAGAATCAAATCCAGTGCCTCACACTGTACCACTGAGCTACAACTGCAGCTACTATAGTTATTACCTTTCTTGATGCTTAAATTATCCCCCCTCCCCCTTTTTTTGGCCACTGGGAGTCTTCTGTTGTTGTCAAGGTTGCCCAGGGGATTGAACGCAGGGGTGCTCTACCACCGTGCTATATCCCCAGCCATTTTACTTTGAGACAGGATCTCACTAAGTTGCAGAGACTGGCCTTTAATTTGCAATTCTCCTGCCTCAGCCTCCTGAATCTCTGGGACTACAGGCATGCACCACCATGCCCAGCGAGCTATTGTTTTAATTATATGAACTCCTGGATTTCAATCTATTTGTCTTTTAATCCATTGTGGTTATTACTCTTCTTCTTTCTTTCTTTCTTTTTTTTTTTTTAGTTGTTGATGGACCTTTATTTTATTTATTTGTGTGTAGTGCTGAGAAGCGAACCCAGTGCATCATCACGCATGCTAGGCAAGCGCTCTACCACTGAGCCACAACCCAGCCCTGTCATTACCCTTCTCGATGCTTGAATTATCCCATTTTTTGGCCTCTGGGAGTCTTCATTGTTGTACTTGTTGTACAGGGGATTGAACCCAGGGGCACTCTACCACTGAGCCACATCCCCAGCTCTTTTTATTTTTTATTTTGAGACAGGGTCTCACTAAGTTGCAGAGGCTAATCCTGAATTTGCAATTCTCTGAACTGCTGAGATTATAGGTATGTACCACTTTGCCCAACAACTGGGGACCTCTTCAAGTTTGCTTCAGAGTCTTTGCCATGATCCCTAGTAATCTTTAATAGAAATAGCTCTTCAGAGCCGAAATATCACCTCAATGAACAAAATAAGCCACCAGAATTAAAGTAGGATACTATTTCTGAGATCTTTTTTTTCCTCTTCCGTTTGATTCTAAGGCTCTGACTCCACAAGGAAGTTCTCCCTCAAGGAGCTCCTGTCTCCTTGACTTGAGTGTGCTCAAGGCCCTCTACCTCTGGCTGTGCCGGCCCTAGTATCCCCTGCTTTGCTGAAGTTTCAAAGGTAGAAATTCAGCATTGGAAGTAGCTTAGTGACTGACCCCAGGAAGGGGCTGGTAGTCCCATATGAGAACCACACACCTTGTGTCAGGTGTCAGGCAGGCAGGGCAAAACCCGGGCTGAATTCCCAGGTGAAGTGCCTTCTTCCACCCTTCATGTGAGGTTTTTAACTCCAGCACAGTCTAAATTCTTTTAAAGGGGCTGGGCAGCCTCGACTCACAGCGGCCCCAAGCACCCACCTTTGGTCTTGGGCCTTCTTCCGCTCCTTTTCCCTCCCAGCCTTTCACTCCAGCTCTGCTAAAGTTCTAGTCTTTTCCACCTCTGTCTCTCTCTCTCTCCTCTTCTCTTTCAATCTCAAAGAAGGCATTGGGCTCTTATTTAATGTCCTCAGCAATCCTCTAATTATCCCCATTTTATAGGTAAGGGAACTGAGAAGATTGTCTCTAAGTGCTACTCTGGGACCTGAACCCACACACACAGGCTCCACATCTGCTTCATGACACTGACCACACGATCACTCATCCTCTGTTTTCCCCCTTTAAAAATATACAATTTTTTTTCTGATTTCAGAATTAAGATATGCATGTAAAATTTCAAACAACATAAATAAATTTTTTAAAAAAGTAAGTCTTCTTTCTTCTCAGCACAATAATCACCATTAACTATTTGGTGTGTTTCCTTCCAGAATGTTTTCTACATAAATACGTGCAAATGACTAATTTTCTAAAAATGATTCTTTTCTGCTTTATTACTGTCATCCACTGTGAGCTGCTTCTTGTGTTTAGAACGTTTAGATGGTCTGTGTTCTATTCACCAGCTTCAGTTTTTCCACTGTGACTATACATTAGTCAATGCTGCATTGATGAACTTTGAGGCTGTTTCCAATTTTCATTATTTCAAACAATGCCTTGGTTAGCACTCTTGGACATTCAGCTTTGCACATTTGTGTAACTATTTCTGTAGGATAAATTCCTGAAAATGGAATTCTGGAATCAACACCATACACATTTAAAAATTTAAGAAATACTAAATTAACCTCCTAAAGCAACAAGATTGGATTCCTGTACATTTATACAATGATTGCTTGTTTTCTGCACATGCCAGATTGACATTGGGGAAATACATGCTTACCAGATCAATGTTAGGAATATTTTTCAGTTTTGTCTATCTGATTGGTGAAAAGCATTTTACTATTGCTTTATTTTGCATTACTTAATTTTTGGTAAGGTTGACTATGTTTATTCCTGATCTCCGTTTCTATGGTGCATTGTCTATTCAGATTTTTTGTTCAAATTTGCCTGGCTACTACTTACTTTTCTTATTGACTCATGAACCCTTCTTACACATTGTATATTTTTTATATGTATTAGAAATATGTCCTCAGTTTTTTGTTTGTTTATTTTGGGTACCGGGGATTGAACTCAAGGACACTTGGCCATTGAGCCACTTTCCTAGCCCTATTTTTTTTTTTTTTTTTTTAATTTAGAGACAGGGTCTTACTGAATTGCATAGTACCTTGCTTTTGCTGAGGCTGGCTTTGAACTCCTGATCCTCCTGCCTCAGCCTCCCGAGAATCTGGGATTACAGTCATGCGCCACTGGGATTATAGGCATGCGCCACTGTGCCCCACTGTTCCCAATTTAATGTTGGCTTCCCCAAACAGACGTTTTCCTTCCTTCTTCCTTTCCTTTCAGTGCTCAGAATTGAATCCAGGGCCTTGCACATGCTAAGCACAAGCTCTAACACTGAGCTCTACCAGAGTCCTTAGAGGTTTTAATTATTAAGATGATCAAACTTAAAAGTATTTTGGTTTATTAATGGTTTTCAGTCATCTTAGAAAGGCCTTGTGCATCCCAAGGTTATAAGAATGTTCACTCCATATATATATATATATATATATATATATATATATATATATATATAAAATATTTGTTTATATAACATTTATTTATTTTTTCAATAAATCAAACCCAGGGCCTCACACAAGCACTCTATCACTGAGCTGCATCCTAATGTTTTGTTTTACATTTGCATTTTTGGCATTAATCAATGAAATAGAGATGTAACTTTCAAAACCACCCCTATTAACTGGTTAATTGTTCAGGAAACAATTATTGACTAACACTTTCCCAACTGATTTACAATACTACCTTTACCATATAAGTGCTAAATTCCCATCAGTATTCTGGGGTTATTTCCGGACTATTTGTTCTAATCGGTTATGCAAGTCCTGTGCTAGGACCAGCATGCTCTGATTTTATGTTTTAGTACTTGGTAGGGCAGGTTGCCCCATACTCTCCTGTTTCAGAATGTTCTGGGTTTTCTCATCATTCTGGATGAACTTTCAAATTATTTTATCAAGTTTCTCAAATAGTCCTTTTGAGATTTAGAGACTGCATTGAATTTATGGGAAAATTGATATTTTTTACAGAGTCTTCTTATCTAGGAACAAGTTATTATTTTTTGCTTATTCAAGTCTTCCTTTTGATAGAAGACTATTATTTTTCCTTTTTGAGGTGCTGGGGATCATCCAGAACCTTGTGCATGCTAAGCAGGTGCTCTACCACTGAGCTACATCCTCAGCTCAATTTTTCTCTTTTTAAAAAATATTTTTATCAGTTGTTGATAAAAATTTTTATTTATTTATTTATTTATTTATTTATTTATTTATATGTGGTGCTGAGATCAAACCAAGCTCATACATGCTAGGCAAGCACTCTACCACTGAGCCACAATCCAAGCCCCTCAATTTTTCTCTTTTAACTGACTCAAAAGACTTTAATTGATTGATCCAATATAAGTCCTATCATTTATAAAGTTATCCCTAGATTTTTTTATAGTTATTGTTGCTCTTATGAATGAGATTTCCCCCTTCCATTAATTTTCTGATTAACTGTAAAAAAGCCAATGCTTGCTGACATTTGTTTCTTCTCATTCTTGCCACCCACCTTCCTTACAGAGCTCACTGGTGTTGGCCTTGAGTATGATTTCTCTGTTGATGCTCCCAAGGTCCACAGTCTTGTGCTGTCTCCCAAACTATTATCAATTCACCTCTAACTAAATTTCAAAATCATTGTCATCATGTTTCATGTTCTTTATAATGCCTGCATCATTATTTATTTGCTTAGTCATTTTCTTTAACAACTTAATTAAAACTATATTTGAGCTGGGTGCAATGGCACACACCTGTAATCCCATCAACTCAGGAGGCTGAGACAGGAGGATCATGAGTTCAAAGCCAGCCTTAGCAACAGCGAGGTGCTAAGCAACTCAGTGAGACCCTGTCTCTAAATAAAATACAAAAAAAGGGCTGGGGATGTGGCTCAGTAGCTGAGTGCCCCAAGTTCCATCCCCAGTACCAAAAAAAAAAAAAAAAAAAAAACTATATTTGACCTGTGCACAGTGGTACTTGACTATAGATCCAGTTAGGAGGCTGAAGTTCAGCTCACCATAACCCAGGAGTTGGAGACTAACCTGGGCAACATAGTGAGACACCACCTCAAAATTAATTAACTAACTAACTAGTTAGTTATTTAATTCATCCTTTACTTGTGCAATGAAATTACAAGTATCTAACCTACCGACTGTGATTTTTTCATGACTAAAATAAGCACAAAACTTAAAAGTTTTAAAAAGTGTCCTTTATACCACCTGAAGACATTGCTTGCATCATCTACGACATATGGAAGCTCTGTTCTAATTGGTAAGAAAACTTTCAGCTGGAAATATTCACCACTGCTTCACATTCAAGGTCCTTCCCTCAAAGTCCCTCTCAAGCTCCTTGTTCACTGTTATTTCCCTAATTCTGCAGCTTGACTTGAGCTTCACATGGGACTGATTCCACTCCGACACCATCGCAAGGATGCTTTCCTTCAGTTGCATCTTGTAACCGTTCCTTGTCCTTCACTTCCCAGACACCTCCACTTCTCTTCCTCCCTGCCTCCCACCAGGATGCCTCTGGATTCCTTCCTGAGCATCTTGCTTTGAGGCTGATCTTTTGGAATGAACTTCATCGTAGCTGGATGTACACTTCTTGCCCCATCTTCCGTTCACTAATAATCATGCTGTGACCTCTAGGTTTTTCCTTCTTTCTGTACCAAACCTTACTTGCCCTTTCTTTATTTTTGTGATGCTGAGGATGGAACCCAGAGCCTCCTGCACCCTATGCTCCACCACCACACAACAGACTCAGCCCTCTTGCCAGTCCTTTGAGGTCCATTTTCTAGGATGATTCCAGCCCTCTTCATTTCCTACTCCTGCAGCATGCTACTGTAGTCTGGGGGTGGGGTCCTCTCCCTGACTACAAGATGTTGAGGGCAAACTTCACATCTGAATGATCCTTATGCATCAGTGCATTACTGAGAACACATCAGATGCTCAATAAATGCTTAATAATCTACTGCAGGACTTCATTCCCAGACTTACATCAAACTCTGCTTCTCCCTGTGATTGGCCACAGCTGCTCACCACTCCTTGCACAACCTCCCACTCCCACCCACCAGCAGGCCGAAGGACCCCAGGAAGAAGCAAGTGTAAAAAGGTAGAGCACACTGGGAAATATAAGCAGTCAGCTCTAGGATCATTAGTCTTTTAATATATTATTCTGAAAAGAAAGGAATTAAAAAAAAGTTCCTGACAGCTCTTCTGTTTTGTTTTTTAATTTAAATAAATACCCTGCCCACCCCCCACCCACTAAAATCTCCCTCCATCCCCATCATCCCGCCCATCCCTGGCACTAGACCCTCAACCCAGAACTAAATAAGATGCCTGTTTCAGAGCAGGCCACGCTCACTACCAAATTCTGGCAAAATTGTAAATACTGTAAATAGTCCGAGGTCCTCAGCTCGCTCGAGCCCCTCCCTTCTCTCATTTGGCTCCCCAAGCGGACCCATCCCGCACTTTGGGGTGGGCATGGATGGTGGGCCTTTAGGCATTGGCATTGGGGAGAGTGCAAACTTGACCTCCATTCTCCTCTCCCTGCACAGGAGTAGGTCAGAAGGACCCAGAATTGCCCTCCAGACTAAAATAAATAACAAATAAATACCCCCTCCCCGATTCCCGGCTCTCAGTAAGAGCCCTCCCGCTGGTTCTAATCTTTCTCTTCCGTTTGACCCACCCCCTTCTAGCCTGACCCCTTCCATCCTTCCCCATGCCGCCCTATGCCTTGGCCTTTGCCCTCTCAGGAGGAGGGGTCTACCGTGCTTAGACCCTCAACAACGAGCAAACTCTCCTCCCCCAAGTTTCTTGGGGTGCTGCTGGCACCCTACGCCCCGATGGGCCTGGCAGGCTCCGCGTCTCTGGGGACTAGGGTGGAGGGCCGGGGTCCTCCCTGGCGCTCTCACCTAGTCCTTCCGTCTCTCAAGGCAAGCCTCCCAGGAGAGCCTGGCGGGCTCTGCCCCCTCCCAGTGAAGATGCCCCCGCTGCCCCGCCCTCCTCAGATGGCCGTGTCCCAGAGGACCGTGTGCTGCCGGCGGCAGGGTGGGGTGCCTGACTTGCGGGGTTCGGGACCCCGCCTCCAGCTGGGTAGGATGGGCATGCTCTCCTGCTTGCAGAGGCCGCGGTCAGGGCGGTGGCGCGCCTTGATCTCCTTGCACACGCAGCGTTTGCGCTCGATCACCTCCAGGAGCTTGCCGTCGCGCTCGCGGGCTGGCTGGGGTGGCAGCGGCAGCGGCAGCGGCAGCGGCAGCGGGGGGTGGGTCTGCTCGGGCAACCCGGGAGAAAGGAAAAAAGATTTGGGCGTTGTCAAGGACTTCAGGCCCAGACCGACACATTTCCCTAGAAACAAGCCCCGCTCCAGTCCTCTGTGACTCCTGCTGGCGGTGGAGCTGCTGGGGGCAGAAATCCAACCCCGGCCCCCTTTATCCAGCCCTGGTGCCAGGCTGGGCTTGGTTGACCCTGAGTAATGGCCCCTTTTACAAACTGTCTCCCCCAATATGCATTTTTCTAAGTGGTCCTCCCAGAGGGTCCTTTCTCTAAATCACCCAAAGGTGCACCTTCAACTTCTGGTGGTTCTGAATGATGTCCAAGCAGGGTCCTGCCTTGCTGCCCATCTTAAGCGGCCCCATCTTGGGAGCCAGAGCCTCCTCGGACCTCCTCACCCTTAATGTGCTATCCCTGGGCCCCAGCCTGTCTGACCCCTTTGGAGCCTTTGTTTCCATAGTAGCTCCTTCACAGATAAAAAAAGCCAAGACTCACCTGGCTCAGGGCATCCCTGGGCTGGCTGCAGGGCCGGGGGGTGTGGAGCGCGGCCTGCCGGACTCCGGAGGTGGAGGCGGAGCGCCCCAGGCGGTAGCCTCCTGTGAAGTCTGAGGTGGACAAAATTCAGGTGAGAGCCTCTAGGTGCCCCCCAACCCAATTCCCTGAGGAGGCCCTGGCCAGCCTGCTCCTACCTCATCAGAGGAAAGAAGGGGACGAAGTCATGGTGTTAAGACTTATGGGCCCAGACATGGACATGAACAGTTGACAGTCTGAGGATCGGCTAGGCCGAACCCTGGGAAATTCTATCAGCCCCACCCCTAATCTCTGTAGGGATAGGTGGGCAGAGTGTTACCTCCATTTCGATGGCAGGCAGGGAAGGTCTGGCAGGGTATGGGCAGCGCCGTTCGGCCTCCTCGATCGTGGTGGATCCTGGCCAGCAGGCCCTCTGCCCCCTGGCTCCTCACAGGGATCCCTGATGCCATAGCGCCCCTGTCCTCACGCTCCACCTTGCCTGGACCCTCTGTACTGCCATTCCAGGCTCGGGCACCATCCTCGACCTCTGCTGGGATGACAAGGAGAGCTCAGTGCCTGCACAGGGAGAGGTCTTTCTGTACCCACAGGCACGCACAGTCAGCATGGATGTCCTCCTTGCAAATCACAGAAGGGATGAGGGACCCTACATCTCACCTTCCCTTACTCACACTCCCAGGAGGGACCCAGTACTGCCACCACCCTTTCCACTCATTGGTACCAGCTCCTGGGGTGAAAATGATATATATTTACTGCTTCCAAACACTTTTCTTTGGTCAGAGAGGTCTTTTCTAGCCTAGCTTTAGCTTCTGGGCCCCTCCAGCCCCAGGTAGAGCCAGAATAACCACCTGGAGACCAGGAGTACTGCTCTCCGGTAGGGGTAGAATCCCAAATCTGGAGCCCAAGGAGTGGGGTGGGGTAGGGGCAACAGGGGGAAGGGCTGCATGTGAACTAAGCTCATCTGTGAGAGTAGGCCTGGCAGAGCATTGCGTTGCCAGGCAACGGTAGAGGCCTCCTTCTCCTCTCCCTCCTGTCTGGATAGGTTGCCATGGTAATAGCTGGGAGGCAGCTGTGTTTAGCTCCTAGTGTGCGCACACTCACAAACACACACCCCTGCAGCCCAGGGAAGGGAGGGGCAGGAGTGGAGCAGGATGGGGCCCCATGCTACCCGGTCCCTATCCCAGATCTTCCTGTCCCTCCAGCACACACACAGGGACCCATCCTTTCATTCTGCTGCCCACCGCTTTCCCTGGAAGAGTCTTCCAGGAAACACAGGGCAGGACAATGGGCTGAGGCTTCCAAATAACCTCTCCAACATATCCCCCAGACCATCACCAACGTCCCTAGCCCCCCCCACCCCATTCCCCACTTCCTCACTCACTGTCCAACTCCTTTGCCTTTCTCCCTCCATATAGGACCTTCCTCTGCAGAGCCCAGCCTGCCCCAAACGTTGTGGTGCCCATCTCCTCTTCTTCCTCCTCTGGTGTCCCTGCACTGGCGA
Organism: Marmota flaviventris; assembly: GCF_047511675.1. Classification (NCBI taxonomy): domain Eukaryota; kingdom Metazoa; phylum Chordata; class Mammalia; order Rodentia; family Sciuridae; genus Marmota; species Marmota flaviventris. Next base: position 30,353,272 of record NC_092516.1, read on the forward strand.
TGACATGGGCGCAGGAGATGCTGGCAAAGGCACCCCCATCGGTCCCTTGCTCCTGCAGCTGAATCTTGACCATGGGGGATGGAGCCCCCATTCCACAGCCCTTATTCAGCACCCCCCCAGCCTTGAGGCTCTCATAGGCAGGGGGTCTCTTGAGCCCAGCTGCTGCAGCTGGGTAGGTCCAGAGAGGGGTCAGGGGGCCTGCAGTTGGGTCCGGAAGGCTGTGGGGGGAGGCCAGGCAGCCACGGTGGTGGAGGACCCCAGCTGCTGCGCCCATAGCCCCGCTGTGGGGGCTGGATTTCCCTGGCACAGGGGGCCTCGAGCTGGTGCACAGCATCCCATGGAGAACTGAGATCTCCTTTTCCGTCTTTGGCTCCCCAACACCCAGGGGTGGACCAGCTGGCAGAACAGAGTGTGTGGTCACCTTGACTGCCGAGTACACCATGGTGTAAGACACAGCCTTGTCCTTGGGGGGGCCGGGGAGCAAGGCAGCCGGGGTAGGGGGGGCTGCCGGCACCCCCACTGCCTTGGGGCAGATCATGCTGTGGGAGTTGGGGAGCTCCCGCTCCCCCCGGGGCTGGCCAGAGCCCTGGGGTGGCAACGGTGTTGAGTGGCTCCGGGCTCGGCCTGATGGTCCCAGCAGCAGAAGGTTGGCAGCAGGAGGTGGAGGCGGCGGGGGAGGCGTCTCCCGCTCTCGTGCAGGCACTTGGGGAGCTGGGGTGGAACCTGCTGGCTCCTTGGAGTGGCAGAGGACCGGTAGCCTCGAGACCCCATCGCCAGGGGTTCGGGAAGCAGACTTGGCTTGGGGGAAGGCCAGGAGTGGAGGACGGTGCTGAAGGAGGTTGGGGAAAGGTGGGGGGATTTCACAAGGAGTGGTCTTGGTGGGTGTCCCATCCCTCCTGCCTGGGAGGGCCGAGGCTGGACGTCGGTGGGAGTGGGGCTGAAGGGCATGAGGCTGGTGTGGAGGGGAGGTTGCTGTCAATGCAGGGGCCCCGCTGGACCGGCCTTCCCCGGCCTCTTCCGGCAGCGGGTACTTCATCTCCTCATAGATAGCCTCACTCTCTTCGGAGTCCGAGTCGGCACCAGCTGGAGGGGTTGGGCCCCCACCCCCAAGAGGGGGCCCTGTCAGGCCCCCTCCACTTCGTCCTCCTCCCCTGAAGACATCCCCCACCATCTCAATGTACACGGGCTCTTCTTCCTGGGCACCCACATCAGGGTCCCCAGTTACTCGGGACCCCCTACTGAGGCGCTGAAGGGGCAGGTTCCCCCCTCGAGGAGAAGGGGCTGCAGGGCAGGACTCATCGAAGGAGACAGAGAGCTGGGTGTTGGGGCTCCGCCTGGGCTTCTGTGGAGGAACCTTCCGGCTGGACTCTCGGCCTTCTGGGGTTGGCTTCTGTGAGCCTGAACAGGATGGGAAAATGACAAATAAACTGGGTTTTTTTCTTATTATTCTTTTTCCCCCTTTGGTATGAGGAATTGAACCTAGGGATGCTTAACCACTGAGCCACATCCCCAGCCCTTTTTATTTTGAGACAGGGTCTTGCTAAATAAATCGCTGAGGACTTTGCTAAGTTGCTGAGGCTGGCTTTGAACTTTCAATCCTTCTGCCTCAGCCTCCTGTGCCACTGGGATTACAGGTGTGAGCCACTGTCCCCCGCTAAACTGTGAGTTCTATGGAGGAAGTAAATGGGGCAATTCTTTATGACCTCTTGACCCACCTGCAAGGACAGATCTGCCTCTTCTTTTTTCTCACATCCCTCTACTTCAGTCCTTGTAGGTTCCTTTTCTACCAGGCAGCTCTCAATCTCTGATGCATGCCCCAGAATGCACAGCTCCTACCCTAAATTCCCTCCCACCCCTGCACCCTCCCAGACCACCACTCCTTTCTCAAAAGCAAACTTTTGGGGGTGTGTCCCCCACCCTTGAATGGTTCATCTCAGGTCCATCCAAACGAAACCCCTCATTCCTTTTGGAAATGGAACCTTCCACTTCCTAGGCTCTTCCCTGAATGAACCCTCCCAGAGGCCTCCCCTGGCCGGGAATGGATCCTCCCATCTTCCAGCTCCCCTTGGGGAGAGTGGGGGTGTCTCACCTGCTTTCTTGCTGGGGGTTATCTCTGCCCCTGATCCTGCCATACTGAGCTTGGTGCTGGGGTGTCTCCGGGGCTTGGCTGGGGGTCTTCGGGCACTACTGTCCTCTGTGAGACCACCACCGCCCCCACCAGGCCCACCCCCCACACTGTCCATGCTGCCCACTGAGTGGCAGGAAAGGGAGCGTGGGGCCATGGCGCTGCGGCAGGGGTGGGGGGTGTGCTCCTGGGAGGCGGGCATCGTCATGAAGCCCATCCTGAGGGAGCGGCGTAGCGAGGCGATGTCCCGCACACGGACCCCAGGTCCTGGGCCAGCCCCAGGCCCCGCCGGGCCTGCGGGGGCCACCTCCTTACCGGAGCTGGGGAGAGAAGACCCCAATGGAGCAGAGTCAGGCCTCAGATCTCAGGCCTGGGCCTTCCCCTCCTCACCCCAGGAGACACCAGCAGTTCTGTGGCCTCTTGGGCAGGAAGGGAGTCTGGGTGGGAATGGGGTACACCTGAAGGTCTAAGACAGAGGTATAGGGGCTTCAGGCAGAATTTGTAGGCTTAAAAAAGGCTAGTGAGGGAAGGGATGAGCAAAGAGGGGTAACTATGTGTGCAGGGGAGTGTCCCCGGGGCTGGACCCCAGCTTGGGCTTATCCTGGGTATATAACATATGGTCAGGTATAGGGAGGGAAATTTCAAACCCAGGCAACAGCTCACTTGACAGACAGACACACCTGCCACCATAAGTCCCAGGCTCCTCTCATGCTCACCCTGGCCTACACTTGGCCTCTGGGTTCTTCTCATGTCCAGCTTCTGCGACCTCCACCCCCACGCATGCCTCCTCTCCTAGATGCGGGGTGTGCTGTCTGCATGGCCAGAGCAGCCTCCCCCGGCTGATCCTTCTCCCTCTCTTCCTCCCTCTCCCTCAATGCTGTCCTCTCTGTCAGCCTCCGCTCACCCCCATTCCCTTTCACTATCTCTGGGCTCCTGGATGAGTGAAGGGGGAGGCGGCTGGCAGGGAAGAGGGGAGAGCTGTCATGGGGTGGGCTCTCATTAAGGCCCTGTCTACTAACCCTTCATTAGGGAGAGATCGCAGCAGCGATCGCTCTGATTAATCTAATTAACAACAAGAATTAAACTCCACAGTTGTGAGGAGGGAGAAGGGAGCGGGGAGGTGGCTCTGACTCAGGCTCCAAGAGGCTGTGCAGTCAATGGGAAGTGGAGAAGGAATCAGGGTAGAAAAGGCCAGGCCTAGGTCCCCAGAGGGTAAGGAGAGAGGGCCAGCCAGGATGCAGGAGTGGGGGGCAAGGAGGTTCCTGGCCCTGGCTCTTCTGCAAGGTCTAGCCTGCACGTTCCCCACCATCACACACACAACCCTGTCCCTTGGTCACTCATTTTCCCCAGCAGGGGAGAGTCGAGAGGGATGCTCTCTGAGGCTCTTGAATGACCCTGTCCCTGGACCCTGTGAGGGCAGTGGAGCCCGCCCCTTCCAAGGTCAGGTGACAGGAGAGTCAGCAGCCAGCCCCCAGATGACAGAAAGGAGAAGACCACAGGCCTGAGGTGAGTCAGGAAGGAATGACTCGGACCCTTGGGGATGGGAAGAGCCAAGAGGGTGCTCCAGAGCTGGAAGCACCCAGGAGGCCAGGACAGGGGCAGGAGCCAGGAGCAGAGCCAGGAGCAGGGTCAGGACAGGTATGTGCAATTCCAGCTATGCAAAACTGAGTACAGAAATTGAGATCAGAGATCTCACTAATGACAAAAGTGTCCAGCCACCGGGCTAGGCACAGTTGTGACATGCAAGGAAGCAGTCTGGGCCCTAGCCTTACCTCCTCTTGGCCTCCTCTTCCTTGTGCTGCCTCCACTCCAGCTTGGTTTTTCGGTAGAGGAGGTTCATGTCGTGGGGCAGGAGGTGGGGGCTGGGGGTCCCTGCTCAGCGCCACCAGGCCCGGGGGGCGGCCCTCCCTGGGTCCCGGATCCACTTGGTGGGGGGTGGGGGTGGGAGCCAGGAATGAATGAAAGAGGAAAAAAAAAAAAAAAGGAGCAGAGACATGACTCGGGTCCTCAGAGAGGAAAACAGAGACAAGCACAGAAAACCCAACACAGCCTCTAGGACCCCAGGAAACAAATACAGAAGTATATGTGTACCCAGAGCCACACACCCTGATGAAGGTGTTCAGAGCCACACATACATACTCTCAAGAGATCAGATTGACACAGATTCCCATGCTGTGTAAATACAGCCTGACCCACCACTCAGATAGGCCCCACAAACATATAGCAACTCTGTGCTCACACAAACACACATTCAGACAAATGAACCATCCAGCCACAGACCCAGAGCTACAACAGAGGGCCAGACTCATAGAAGGGCATAGGTAAACACAATCCTCGGGGCAGCAAACACACACAGACATAAACACCCACCGACACACCCACAGACACACATACCTCCAGACACACACAAATCTGCCACGGAACTGGACACACCTACAGACAAGGAGTTATGTCCGGGGCCTACCTGCATATATGGCACACTACTGGGGAAGGGTCAGACTTGCCACCCCCTCTTGGGCCCTGAGGCTTGGTGGGGAGGTGATCATGAGGGTTGGGTGGGGATGCTGAAGGAAGGTGGGGGCACGGGGTTGGGCATCTGAAATCTTACCCACCAATCTATCTCCACTCCCTGGCGTCCCCCCCTTTCCAGTCCTTTTGGGCCTGGGCCTCCGTCCACCTCTCAGTAACGGTCTTCACCTCCCTCCCTTGCTGATGGCCCAAATCACCTTCTTCCTAGTCCAGGATTTGGGAGGACCCTGTCCTCCCGCTTCCAGTCCCGCCCCTCAATCCCACCCGGGGGTCCCCAGTCTGGCCTCGTAGCTACCTTCTGAGCTGCAGTCTCCATACCTGCTCGGGCTTCCCTTCCCCCAAACACACACTCTCCCTTTCGCCTTCAGCCTCACTACTCCTCCCAGCGCCCCTCCTCACTGCCGTCCTCCCCCTTCCCCTGTTTGTTCCAAACCTGGCCTGCTTCATCCCTCTCTCCATCCAAGGGCCCCAGGCTCCCGGGCACCCCTCCTCTTCCCCTTGTCCTGCTGCCCTGGGTTTCTCCGCCTCTCGCCCCGCCAATCCTCCCTGCCCCTTGTCCCCCCACCACCGCCTCCCCGCACCAAGCCTCCCCAATTTCTACATCACCGTACCTGGCCTGCCGGGCGCCGGCCCCCCCATGCCGGGCTCCGCCCGGAGCAGGAGGAGGGAGGAGGAGAGACAGAGAGACCGGGGGGAGCAGAGCTGGGCCCTGCCGCAGAGACAGCCCCGCCTCCGGGTCCGCCCCCAGACCCGCCCCCGGCCCCAAACCCACCCTTCCACACCCTCCAAGGACGGAGCGGGAGCGGTCGCGCTGCGCTGCACCGCCGGGCTAGGGTGGGGGGGCACGGGGACCGCGGAGCCTGCGGGGGCGGCTCAGAGGAAGGTCGTGGGACGCAGGGGGTCCTGTGCCAGCCCGCCCCGCCAAGGGGCGTCCGCTCCTCGCCGCCCAGCGCCCCCTGCCCGGCCGGGCGGTGCTGGGTTTGGTCTCCTCGGCCCCGGCCGAGCGACGCGCGGCGCTTAGCGGCGCCCCCCAGCGGCAGCCCAGGTCCTGCACCCACCCGCGAACCCCGCGCGCCTGGCGCTCCGCGCTCCGCGCCCGGCGTCTGTCTGGGGCCGAGGCTGCGGCTACGGGCCCGGGGTGCAGTGAGGCAGTGAGGCCGACAGAGGGGGCTGCCTTCCGGACCAGGGGATTCCAGTCAGGAGCCGGACACTCGGCCACTTTGCCCAGCAGGGGGCGTGCTCCCTTGGCCGCGACCCCTCTTCCCCGCCGCCCCCAGGTGCCGGGAGGGAGCGAGAGTTGGCTGACTTGGTGTCGGCCTCCTCCCCCTGCAGCCTCCCAGGCGCCCGGACCTTGTTCCAGCGTCTGGGCTCAAAGTCTTCCGCCTATCCGCCCCCGCGATCCAAGTCATCCTCCCCGTAACCTTTGACTCTGCGGGCTCCGCCCGCCAGGACCTGGGTGCAATGGGGTTGGTTGGTCTCTTACTGGGACCACCGTAGCCACCGCCTGGGTGCAGTCGCAGGGGTCTCTGAGGGGCATGACCTAGCCCTCCTTTGGTGACCTTTCTCAGCAGTTCCCTGAGAAATCCCTCGCTCCAAAATTCCTTTGGAGTACAGCTTTGCCATAGGGTTAATTAGCTTCAAGGTGATCTCGGTTTTACTCTTAGCTGGCTGAAAAATGCGCCCCAAAATATATACATGTACTAATCCCCGGAATCTGTGGACCGTTTTCCATATGGCAGTCTTTGCAGATGTGCTTTGTGGCGTTAGGCAAATTGGATAACCTATCTGAAAGATGCCTCATCTCATACCTAACTCAACAAGGTTTGGAGGAAGAAAGGGAGCTGGAAGTGCTTTGTAAGTCGAGGGCCCTACATATTAAAGGCTATTAAATGCTCCTAGGAGAGGTAATACATTAAAACACAAGAGTCCTTTAACTTTTACACCTTAATGGGAATTAATTTATATTCATTCAACAAACATTTCTGCAGAGATTGACAGTATCCCAGGGACCCTCCACATGGAAAAGTCCACAATGATGCCAAATGTCCGAGGCAGAGAAGGGGTCCAAAGATTCCTTGTGAATAGTTTGTAGGAGTCAGCACCAAAAAAGGAGGTTCTGGAGGTTTAGCAGTAAAGTCTGTGCTCAGAATGTTGTCAGAGGGGAGAGGGTTCTGCAGGGGAGAGAAGGATGAGGTCTGGAGGGGCAGAACACGTGTGGGAGGCTGCTTCCTGGACCTCAGTACCTGGGCTATGGCAGGGCCCTGTTACTACAGCCAAAGGGAGACATACAGCAACGCAGATGCATTTAAACAAAGATATAAAGAACAAATATATAAAGCGGGCAGGGGTTGCATTATTTTACCTTTTAGAGTGATCAGAAATTTTCATAAGCTAAAGCAGAGGGAGAAGGGATCTGGAAAAGAGCACTAGAGAGTCCAGACAGCCCCCTTATACCTCCTGGTTCCATTGAATACTAGCCCTGAGGCCTTGGTCAAATGCGTGAGCACTTAGGAGCCTTGGTTTCCTCAGCTAGAGCTCCACATCTGCTCTCTCTTTTTAATACTTTTTAGTTGTCAGTCGATCTTTATTTATATGCGGTGCTGAGAATCAAACCCAGTGCCTCACACATGCCAGACAAGTGCTCTACCACTTAGCCACAACCCCAGCCCTTCATCTCTCTTCTTCAGAAGACAATATGAGAAAATTTTAATATACTCAAGAACAGGTCCTTCCAAGTGACAAAAATTAATTAGAATCTGTTCATCTCCTTCTGATCCTGCAAGTGAAAGCAGACGCAGCCTTTAGATACTGCTTTGGCTAAAAGTATCCCGCCCCCCCCTCGGAATGTTGGTTAGGGAAGCCAAGAGAGAGAAATTGGTAGTTGGAGTTTTGGTTTGTTCTATTACTAGTAGACCTTTTCTGAGTGTGCATGCCTTCTCTTTCACAATGAACAAGGGATGAGATGGGAGAGGTAGGAAGGTCAGAGGTGGGGAGGGTCCATGCTTGTGGCCAGCTGGGGTAGACCTCTGCAGATGACTATGTAGACATATATAATGTCTAGGGGCTGGAGACAGTGCAGGTGGTCACTGCTTCTAAGGTCTTTGTGAGTATCTGTATATGGCACCTGGACAAGAATACACAGAGGCAGAATGTTTCTCTACCACTGACAGCCGTTTTGGACTTCCTGGGTCTCAAATTCCACATCTCAAGATCATGTCTGAGATTTGATTTCAAATACTCCAGCAAAATCCAGGAAGAGATATTGAGGGTAGGTATGAACAAGATTGGCTGAGTTTATCATTATTGGGTACCTGGGAGCTCTTTACATTCTTTTCTCTGCTTTTAGACAGGTTTGAAAATTTTCTTAATCATCTATTTTAAAGGTATGGGGAGGGAATAATTGGACTCTTCTCATGTAGTTACCACGAAAACCAGAGACGTTATGACAGTGATAGCCAAAGCGCACCACAAGGTTGACTGGGCACTTAGGGGCACCCAGGCACCCAGGCACCCAGGACGTGCCCGGTAGTTTTCTTTCAACTCTTCTTCGGTCAGTCTGCAGGCCAATGGCAGCCAGTGCCTACAAGTAAGGGAATCCCCTGCCTCCCCGCAGACTCCTCCCCCTTTTCTCCGCCCTCTCCAGCCCTTCCCTCCGAGAAAGAGCCCGGCTGGGGCCCAGCAGGTGTGGGGTTAAGGCAGCCTGTTTGGGGCCCCAGCCGCGCGGCAGCGGCAGCAACTGCAACATCGGCGGCTGTGGCAGGCCTGGCTCGGGGCCAGCTGGCGGGGAGCCTCAGGAGGGAGGAGGGAGGAGGAAGGGGAGGAAGAGGGGAAGGAGGAGGAGGAGGAGGAGAGGAGGAGCAGTGAGCAGGCCCGAGGAGGCAGGACTTCCTGGTGTGGGGGTTGTCAACAGCCCAGAAAGAGAAAGACAGAGACAGAGACCGAGAAGAGCTGAGGAACCAAGAGACGGATCCAGCGGGGCCACGCGGGAAAAGCCTTGGGAGACCCCACTTGTCCGGGACCGCCGAGACCCGCTGCCACCTGGAGCAGCTGGGGGCTGAGCTGCCCCCTCCCACAGCCGTCGGGAGACCCGTGGGGCTGCAGAGGCCGCGCCTGGACTCCTCCGAGGAGGCGCGGGTTCCTTCTTTTCTGGACAGCAAACTTTCCACGGAGATGCCTTGCAGGATGAGGTGCGGCCTCCGGAGAACTCCGGGCAGCCCCTGATCGCTGCCTGCGTCCCCCGCATTGACTGGGGACAGGCGGCCCCAGAAAAAGGACAGCCCGACATCTTAGTCGCTGAGACCCCTGGCTCAGCTTGGTGACTGAGACCCGAGAGGTAGGTCTTGGGGCTGGGCGGGGCGCTTGGGGTGGCGGGCAGGGCCTGTCCCAGGGATATGGGAGCCGAGGTGGGGGTCCTGGAGGCCCAGGAGAGGTCTCCAGGTGGCCTGGCCAGGCGAGGAGTCGCTTCAACCCGGTTCACCCAGGTCCGGGAGTCCCGTGCTCTCCGGGCAAGTCAGTCCCGGTGAGTTTGAATCCCTGACAAGAAATGCTCAACTTTGGGTCTCATCTGCCTCTTCCTGCTCTGCATGCCCTCTAGGTCCTGTCCCCTCTATTCTGGTGTCTGTCATCTCTGCCTGTCTCTTTGTCTCTGGGTCTCTGGCGGTTTCCCCTTCCTCCCCCATTCTGCTCCCCAGAGAGGAAGCCCCGGAGGTGGCCTGCCCACTGCTTTTTCTCTTCTCTCTCTCTCTCTGACACACACTCTCTCTCTTTTTCCAGTTTGCAAACTCAGCTCTGGAGTTCAGCAGCGACAGCAGCAGGAAAAACCTGCCCCTGCCCCTGCCCCTGCCCCCCCCTCCCGCCACATCTCCTCCCCTGTTCTCCCGTCCCCAACCAGGCACCCCCAGTTCTTTCAAGGCCCTCTTACCATGTCGGACCCAGACGTCCCTAGGGGCCCTGATGCCCCCGCCATGTGGCCCCCCTGTTCCAGGGGTGCCTGAGCCCCTTCTAGGAGCCCAGCCCCTCCCCCACCCCTACTCGTTCTGAGCCCCAGGGACCATGAGTGGGGGCAAGAAGAAGAGCAGTTTCCAAATCACCAGCGTCACCACGGACTACGAGGGCCCAGGGAGCCCAGGGGCTTCAGATTCCCCTGCTCCAATGGCCCCCACCGGGCCCCCACCACGCCTTCCCAACGGGGAGCCCAACCCTGATCCAGGGGGCAGGAGCACCCCCCGGAATGGCTCCCCACCACCCGGGGCCCCTGCCTCCCGTTTCCGGGTGGTGAAGCTGCCCCACGGCCTGGGAGAGCCTTATCGCCGAGGTCGTTGGACGTGTGTGGATGTTTACGAGAGAGACCTGGAGCCCCCGAGCTTCAGCCGCCTCTTGGAGGGAATTCGAGGGGCCTCGGGGGGCACTGGGGGCAGATCTTTGGATTCCAGGTTGGAGCTGGCCAGCTTGGGCCTGGGTGCCCCCATGCCACAGTCAGGCCTGTCTCAGGGCCCCACCTCCTGGCTCCGCCCACCCCCCACCTCCCCTGGACCTCAAGCCCGCTCCTTCACTGGGGGACTGGGCCAGCTGGCGGTTCCTGGCAAGGCCAAGGCGGAGACACCCCTCCTATCAGCCTCCCCACCCCAGCAGCGCCCCCCAGAGCCTGGGACTGGGGATAGCACCGGCACATCCCTGGCTGCCACACCCCTGCCCTCCCTGAGGGTGGAGGTAGAGGCTGGGGGGTTCGCAGCTGGGACCCCTCCACTGTCCCGGAGGAGAGATGGAGCCCAACGGCTGAGGATGGAGTTGGTTCCTCCAGAGGAGACAGGGCAGGTAAGCATTGTATTCCAGGTTGAGGGAAACACCCGAGGGGCTGTGCTTAGTTCTGGGCCTAGTAGGCCTACCTCCCATCGTGAGCCTCCTTGCCTCTCCTCCATCCTGCCCTCCCCAGCTCCACTGTCAGGTCTGTCAGGTAGGTCAGAGCGCTCCTCTTTTTTCTCCCTGCCATCACACTTTGAAGTCTGTCCCTCCTTTATATTATCTTCTAGGCTCCTTCTGCATTCTACACCTTCTTTCTCTCTCCTTGGTCTTTAAGTTGTTGCCTTGGCCCTTGATTGTTTCCATAAAGCCTGTTGGAGGCTCACTTCAGCCTTCACCATTTGCTTTGGTCTCTACCCCCTGGCTCCAGGTGATGAGGGTGGAGGCCCCACCTGGGTGCTTGGCTGGGCCTCTGAGGGAGGAGCTGCCAGGGTTTGGGGTGGCCATAAAAGGTAGGCATTCCATTGTAAGTCTTTCCATTGCAGCCCTGTGTTGGACACGGGGGTCTTAATTCTTCCCACCAGCCTCCCAGCCCAGCCCAATCTCTCGCTTTGCAGCAAGCCATGTTTTTTTCTGAGAAACCAAGGATTTGGGTGGGGGGCACTTTTTATAGGAATGGGGGGTGGTGCTGGTTGGTTGTCTTTTTCCACCCTGGTCATCTTTCTGAGTCCCGTGCACCTGGGCCTCTCCAGGATTGACATCTGGAGGTGACTTCACCACAGTGGAGTGGGAGAATTTTGGGAAGCAGGAGGGAAGGAGTTAAATCCTCTACTTCTTTCTGCTTCCTGTCTCCAAAAGAGGAACAAGTCTGGGCTGGGGGCAGGATGCCTGGGTCCCTGGGGTAGGGGGTGGGCTGCCAGGGATGTGAGGGTTGGATGCTTCTGCCCTGGAGGAAAAAATAACACCTTGGGCTGCTGGAGGAAGGGCAGGGAGTTCGAGGATGAGGGCTCTTTCCCCTTCCTGGCCTTGGGCACAAACCACAGTGTAAAAATATCCCCAGCCTGGATGTCTGGGCCCTGTCAGGACCAGTCAGGACCGGCTCCCCCCACCCCTCGTTGGCCTCCAACTCCCTTTCATGACCTATGCACTTACCCACCCCCCCTTTCTGAAGTTCTTCCATTCAGTTCCTACCCCAGGAGAGAATTTGTAGTTCTCTAGTCCCTGACCCCAGACTCTTCTAGAGCAAGCCCCCTCTGCTCACCAATCTTAAGTCTGCTTGAGCTGCTCTGGGTTCTGCAGACCCTGCTCCTCTCCCCTCAGTGCCAGTGACCCCCTTCCTTCCGCCCTGCCATGTCCTGATCGTTTCCTGTGTGCATGCAACTGTGTCGCGATTTCCCTGCCCAAAAGCCTGGCTCCCTTTTAGTGTCCCATGTCTCTTCCCGCTCCATGCCTCCAGCAGAGGCCAGGGGAAGGTGAAGGAAGGTCAGGGGCACCACCTGGGCCCCCCTTTGCTCTGTCCCTCTAACCACCCTGGACTCTCTGTTCTTGGCTTTTCCGAGAAGCTAGGGCCTCCCCGGGGCCTCACAGAGGCGTCTTGTCTTGTTCCTGTCGCCCCCGCCCTCTTGCAGCCACCCCCAGCGCCTGTTGGACTGTGTGGTCCCCGCCCAGGCTCCTCCTTCCCCACCTCCACAATGCCCCCCAACCCCAAAGCAGGGCAGAGAGCAGTTGTTGAACTTCACCTGAAGCCTGAGAAGTTTAAGAGGAGAAGCTGGAGTCGGGGTGGGGGGTGGGGGGTGGAGGACCAGCTTCTGAGGATTTATTCATTCTACAAATAGTTACAGAACAAACTTACCTTCTAGTAGGGGAGACACAATAAATACTTTAATTTCAGATAATATTAGGTGCTATAAAAAAGTGACACAGTTTACTAGACTTGTGAACGGTGGGGAAATGCCTCTAAGGAAGTGACATTTGAGTGGCTTTAAGAAGGTCAATGATATATTGCAGATATTCTGAGTAGTTTCTAATTAGAGGTCCTGAGGGCAAGAAGTTCCCAAATGCAAACCAGAGCCCCTCTCTGATACCCCAGAAGTCACACTCCCCAGTCCTGAGGTGATGCTGTTTTTCCTTGCTTCTGTAACCCCAAGGCCTTCAGTCAGGGCTGAAGGAGGGAAGGGCTGCTGGGGACAGGAGTCCTGGCTCCTTAGGAAGGAGTGGGGGAGGTGGGGAGGAAAGAGGACCACTAGGCCAATTTCTCTCTCAACGTGATGGTTCCCACCTCTGCTTCTAGGTGCCCCCATTTGACTCCCGCCCCAGCTCCCCGGCCCTCTACTTTGATGCCAGTCTGGTTCACAAGTCTCCAGACCCCTTTGGAGCAGCAGCAGCCCAGAGCCTCAGCCTGGCCCGTTCCATGTTGGCCATCAGTGGTCACTTGGACAGCGATGATGATAGGTAGGTGGGCTCCATGTGGTGGAACTTCAGTTTTAGGCACCGAGGGCAGCTGTATGATGCTGCTGGCCTTTGTCAGTCCTGGGAGGTGAATTTGGAGAACAGAGAGAGCTGGCCTGAGCATAACCACTGAGCAAAGTTGATCTGGGATCCACTCCCTCCCAATGGAAAGAGCTGGGTGGGACTCCCTGACTTAGGACTGTCACATCAGGGACTTTTTTAGAGTTTGAAGGGAGTCATTGTTGTCAAATTCCAGAACTCTTGCAGATTTACGGAACATCTGGTCAACCCTAGGAACCCGCTGGCAAGGACACTAGAGATGAGAATAGGGAATCAGTCTCCTCCCAGCTCCGTCTCTCTCTGCCCCTACCAGCAAAGGCAGTAGTATACTTTCGGATCCTCATGGATTATCCTGGGACTTCCTTATAGTCCATCCAGACTCCCTTAGGGTCCTGAGACTTTGAGTACCTGGAAAGCATTGCTCTGAAATTCTGTTCCCTGAAGGGATGTGGTCAGAAGACAAGAGCTAGGAACACCACGGAGACCGAGCCCTTCCATGGCACAGCTGCCTGGCAGCAAGGATGGCCCAAGACGGCAGGACTTTTTGGCTTTGCCCTTTAGGATCGAATGCACTATTCGGTGGCAGGGTGGGCAGGACTTCCGGTTTTGAGGGCCAGGTTTCAACATTCACAGGAATGTCAGCCAGCTGAAAAGGGAGGAACAAAATTCCGAGTTGGATGGCTAGGGTGCTGTTTCTGGCTGTGGACTGATAGGAACCCAGGAGAAGGGCTAGGGAGCTACTAGTTTTATTGGAGGGGGGAGTGGGACTTCCTGTTGGAGGCCCTGAGGGGAGGGACTTCCTGTTTGGAAGGAAATAAGGGGTGGGACTTCACTAGTGGGTGAGTGGGTGTTGGAGGGACCCATTCCAGATGGAGTTGCGCCTTCCTATTTTCCCCTAAGGTGGCGCCACCCCCTGGAATCAGACTGAGACCCACAAAAAAAAAAAAAAAAAAGGCCAGTGGCACTGGGCAGAGTGGGGACCCAAAGAAGAGGACTGGGGCAGCCAGGAGCCCCTGGGATGGAGGGTGAGGGGCTGGTTCCAGGCAGGGCAGGACAGGGCAGAGTGGCTTCTGTACTCACTCCCAGCTGGCTCCCAGGAATGTGTGAGGTGTGAGGTCGGCCAGGGCCCAGAGAGTCACCTGCCCCCATTGCTGCTATTCTCAGCGCTTCCCACCCTCTCCCCCTCCCATTTGGGAGGTTCCCTGGCAAAAGAGCTCCCTGTCCCTCCTCCACCCCTGTTGATTTCATAGCTCAGCCTCTGGCTTTCTCTGCCTTAGAGGGTTCTGCCTTCAGAGGCCTTCTCAGCTCTATTGACTTGTACCCTCCCTCTCTCCCTCTGTCCCACCCCCTCTGCACACCCTAGTCTGACCGGTCCAGCTCCCAGCCTCCACTCTACTCTGCCTGGCTCCAAGGCTCTGGGGCTCTGGCCCAGCCCAGCCCCTTGGACCCCACCCTGCTGGACCAGCGGGTTTGGGTTGGGCTATCCCCTGCCCCCTAGGAATGGGGTGTGTAGACCCCATGTCACTTGTCTGGTGTTCTTGGAAATGCCAGGAAACCAGGGATCAAGTGGCTTGGGACCTCTCTTTTGAAAGGGAAAGTGGGCTGGGGTGTTAGGTGTCTGGATCCTGGACACTGTCTTTCTAGTCCTCAAAATCTGGGGTGGGAGAACAGAGGGTGCCTGATGGATTCAGACTGTCCACAGGCTCCTGGGTTGAAGATCCTCTGTGTCCCCCACAGGGCCTAGCAGATGGGAGCTACTTGGTTAAGGTGTGACAGTAGATGGCCAATCTGGAGGATCCAGGCATTGAGGGATTGTATCCCAGGGACTTGGGGATAAAAAGTACATTTCTCTGCCTAGTGCTGTCCTTTGGGTCTGGTACTGTCTCTTATCTTTTGTAACCCTAAAAGCAATCCCATGATCTCCACCTCTCAGCTTCCAGATGGACACTGAGACACAGGAGAGTTTTAGATACTTGCCCAAGGTCACCGAGCCAGTGTGTGGCTGGACTGCAGTGGGGGTCTGACTACCTTCAGCCATGTTCTCCCCTCTCTGCTACAGGAGGTGGCAACTGTCTCTAGGATGTCCTCTCTCTAGGACAGAGGCAGGGACAGCTCACCCAAGTGGGTCAAGAAGCCAGCCCCCTCCCCCTCCCTGGGCTGGCTCCACCCCCAAAGACATCACAGATCCGGGAGGGAGTGTAGACAGGGTAGCCGGATGCCACTTTCTTGGCTTTAGGCCCAGACCCTGGGGGCTCCTAGAAGTCATCAGGGAGCAGGGCTCGTCCCTGTTCCTGGAATCCGAACCTCTTCACCTCTCCCAGATCTTCATCTGATTCTCATGTTGAAACTGTTTTATTTGACCTTCAAAGGGGAAGACCAGCTTCTAGGACTGTCCTCACCTCAGGACCCAAGAGTCCTGTGGGGCTGGAGTCCCCAGTTATGCATGTCATGCACGACACAACTCCACAGGGTGCCTCAAAATTAGAAGTCACAGTCCACATTTGAAGTCGTGAGAATGTAGTGAAAGATGCAATAAGTGTCTTGAGGAAGGGTTTTTTTTTTTTGTTTTGATTCACACCAAGTTGCTTTGGGGCCTGTGGTGAGGGCCAATCCTATGTGGCCAGCCCCAACTTCCTGCTCCTGACCTGGCCTAGGAATACTAGCTAGCATAGGGTCCCCTCACTCAAGGGTTCTCAGAGGATGGGCTTGGGTTATCAGAGTTCTGGTCCCTTGAAGTGTTAATGTTAGAATGTCACAGGGGAAGTCCTGTCAAAAACTCAGCAGCGCTAGACAAACAGGAGATAGTCATCTATCAGCCAACAAATGTTTATTGTTGTATTAGGCCTTGATTTCTGGTGAGAATGATTGACTTCCTTGGCATCTTTGCCTGAGTGTCTGCCAGGCCCGGCTGGTGCTCCTATTTCTGTGTATCTGTCCCTCTCTGGTGTCTGTCTGTATGTGCTGGGGAGGGGAGGGTATTGGGTTTTCTGTGGTGGCCCAGGCTCCACCCAGGTGTGATGGATGGAAAACTGCTTTGATACCGATTGGCCCGCCCTTCCCTACTGTCCCCTGGAGGCCCAGGTGTCCTTGCTCACTACTTGTTCTGCTTTCCTGGGCCTGGTCACCCTCTTGGTTGCTCTACCTGTCAGCGCCTTCTGCACCCAGAGCTTGGAAAGGAAATGGAAAATTCCCAGCTCTCTCAAGCTCCCTTCCTGGCAGCAGGTTCTCAGGCCAGGGTCACCTTGGATTGAGTGCTGATCCCCCCACAGGGAAGCAAGTTGGAGCTGACAGCCAGGAGGGAGGGCCTATGGGGAGCAGCAGCACATGGGATACAATGTAGTGGGGCCCTGACTCTGAGAGGCTCAGTGGGGGGGTTGGGGGGACAGGACTGGTGATTCTCCAAAAGGGGACAGGGGCCAAGGTGGAAGCTGGTTAGTGTGGGTTGTGAACTATAGGCTGAGGCAGGGGCCTGGGGCCTGGGTGGTGGAAGAGGGAGCCCTGGAGGATGGGGCAGAGATCAAAGTCCTGTGCAAGCCCTGGACCACCAGAGGGTTTGAAGGAGATCTATAGATTCTGGGATTAAGAGCCATTGCCCCAGGGCCAGTCAGGAGCCAGTCCCAAGGGACCTTTGGGCCAGGCTTGAGTCTCCCTCTGGTGGCCCTTTAGAAAACTGCAGCCAGGACTGCCCCTGGCTCCCTGTCCTGTTCTTCCTAGCTCTGTTCAAAGGCTCTGCTCAAAAGTCCCAACGCAAACCTTACCTTCCTACCTCTCCTCAAGCCCTGCCTCCTTCCAAGAAGACCCCAGACCCAGGTCCAGATCCTTAGGCTGTATTTGATTTACAGTGGTCAGATCTAGGTTTCCATTGTCATAGTAACCATTCCCATTCCTCTTCTTCACTATGGTGCTGGAGACCCTCTGGCCCAGGTTCTCAGGGTCACCTGTGATGCCGGCTCTATGTTTGTGGGGGAGCACACAAGTATATCAGAGTCTCCCGCCACCCTTCTCTCCTTTAATTAAGGCCTCGAGGGAGGCCGGTCATAGCCCAGGGTGGGCAGGAAGGCCTCAGGTGGGGAGATGATTCCTAGGGCCATCTCACCTTCCCACCCCTCCTCAACCCAGGCATCTTGCCCCTCAGCCCCTCCCCTGATCCAGGCCACCAGCTGACTTCCCTCCACTGCCCCCTCCCCTCGGCTCTGGGATGGGCGCCAGGGTGAGAAGGGGACACTGGCACTGATCGTGTCTGGGAATTCCCGCCCACCGTGGAGCTGTGGGAGGGGGGTCCCCGTGTCCCTGAGGAGCCAATAGCAGCTGGTCCTTGCCCTAGGGGGCGGTGTAGTATATCTTTCAGGACAGCACCCCCTAGGCCCCGTCTCCTCTCTGCCTGCCTGGCACCAGCCAGACCCCGCTCTGCCGGGGGGCTCTGAGCCCCCCGAGCATTCCTTCAATACAACCTTCTCCTTTTGGGGGACCCTGAGGATTCTCTCCCCTCAGGGATGGCCCAGCCAGGGGTCTCTGTCAAATCCCTGGTGTCCTCTTTCGAGACCAGAGTAGTGGGGATGGCTCCGGGGCCACCCCGAAAAAGGGGCTGTGTCTCCTCCCCTAGTTCCCTACGGGGAGCATCCCCAATCCGAGGGGCACCTGCACCCTCACCCCACCGGGGCCTGGGGGGCCCTGGGCAGCGGCCCTCACCCCGCCGGGGAATGGACAAAACCCTGCTCCCCCTGATTCTCTACTGTCACAGGTACAGGAGGGCTATGGGCTGTCACCAGGGGGCTGGGGAGGAGGCCAGAGCCTGTCACGAGGAAGGCAGTGGCTAGGCTGTGCAGATGCCTGGCCCCCTCCTCACCTCTCACCTCCCTGTGTCTCTCCAGCGGCTCCGGAAGCCTGGTTGGCATTGACAACAAGATCGAACAAGCCATGGTAAGAGGAGACATCTTGGTGCCAGGAGGCCCTGGCTCCCTTTAGCAGTTCCTTCGCCCACCCCTACTCTCCCTGTTACCAACACCAGCCCCCGGCCCCATCCTTGTCTGTGAGCCCTGCCCCCCTGCCCTTGCCCCTGCCGGTAGCCTTGCCCCCTACCCTCTGCCTCATGCCCTTCCTTCTCTGGAGCCCCTCCTCCTTTGGCACAGGGGAGTGTCTCAGCCACACACCCTCAGGCACTGGGCGCGGGATTCCGATGGGGTGGTCTGGCAGCCCTGACTCTTTGCCTGTCCCTGGACCCCCAGGACTTGGTAAAGTCCCACCTCATGTTTGCGGTCCGGGAGGAGGTGGAGGTGCTGAAGGAGCAGATCCGAGACCTGGCAGAGCGGAATGCCGCGCTGGAACAGGAGAACGGACTGCTGCGTGCCCTGGCCAGCCCAGAGCAGCTGGCACAGCTGCCCTCCTCGGGGCTCCCACGGCTTGGGCCCCCTGCGCCCAACGGGCCCTCCGTCTGAGCCTCCCTTCCCTCACAATGTGCCTTTGGGGGCTGCCATGGTTGCCAGGCTTTGCGCCAGCAGCCTGCCCCCTCTTCCTATGCAGCTTTAATGCCCCCTGACCCCCAGGGATGGGATTTTAAGGCTCAGTACTGGCCTGTTCCCCCCCTGCCCCCGTCCCCGCCTTGGTCCTCTGGCCTCGATGGAGGGGGGAGGGCTCGGGATGGGGTGCTAGATGGAGCCCCCTCCATGAGAGATCCCAGCCCCTTCCCTCCCTGGGTGTCAGTGTTCTGGGTTCCCCAGCAGTAGATGGCTTGGGGGAGTCGGAGGCTCCCTGGCAACAATCCCCCCCACACTTTGTTCCCCTCAAAGTGCTCCCTCTCCACTGCCCAGGGGAGGGCATATGGACAGTGTCTGGAAGTTCTGGGTTTCAGGTTGTTATTGAAATAATAATTATAATTAAAAAATCTGAAGAAACTTGAATTTGGAGGTTGGCATGGCATTGCTTGTGTCCAGACCTGTGTGGAGGCCTGCTCCCACGGCCTGAGCTCCCCTGGAGATCCTGTCAAGGCTGGGGAGGTGTCACGTGGCTGAGGCAGAATGGTAGACAGAGGTGCAGGAAATGGGAGTCAGTGGTTCGGGTCCTGGGAAGGGGGCAGGCAGGCCGGGCAGAGGAGTGGGGTGGGGGGCGGCGTCTGCCCACGTGCTGTGGGGGGAGAGAAACAATGAGGCCTTTGGTGTTTGTTCAGGATCCACCCCCAGCTTCCCAGCGTGTCCCCTCTGCGGGCTGGATCCGGGTGGCTGATTGGGGGTGGAGCGGGGGGCCCTGAATGGGCCCCTTGTCTCAAGGCTGGGTGTGGGCCAGGCTCCCCGGGCACACAGTGCCCTCACCAGGCCTGGCTGGCCGCCGTGGCTTCCACCCCCAGCTGGCTGAGGACAGGCCCTGTGGGTGAGCAGGCCCCTCCCTGGCAGCCTGGGCTTGGGTCCCGGGCAGAAAGCAGCAGCCAGCCAGAAAGACCCCATCTAGTGGGGGAGCGGGGAGAAGCAGCAGTCGCAGCTTGAGGGGAACCCTGAGAGGAGCCACAGGAGACCCTGACCCGAGGGGAGAGGTGTGGAGAAGCCGGTCCTCCAGGGCCCACCTGGGTTGGGCCCCTTGCCTTCTAGCTCCTTAGATTTACAGTCTCAGACAAATTCTCCAGATTTTCTGAATCTCGGATTTCTCATGGGTATACAGTGGTGCTGACAGTCACATCAATCTTGAAGGGCTGTTTTGAGGATCACATGGCACAGTACATGGAAAACGCCTAGCACATACCAGACACTCAGTCAATGTCACTTTCCTTTCCCTGGATTGGTGGCAAGAAGAGTCGAGGCCATAAGCAATGAGCTCCGTGGGTCCTGGAAGGGCCTCGGGGGTTGGGACCAGGGCCAGGTGGCTCTCACAATGGACTAGAACTCTCTGTCACCCTAGGTTCTTCTGCATTTTGACTCCTCTCCCTGTCCCAGGGAGGGGAGGAAGGACCTGGGATGAATTGCTGAAGAGATCTTTGCCCCTAGATTTCCTATTCCTTCCTTCCCTGCTGTGCTTGAGACTCTTCAGCTCCTACAAGACCCTTGTGGTGTGTCATCCAATGCCCAAAAGCCTGTCCCTCTCCCCGTCCCACATGTTGGCCCTGTCCCTACTTGGGGTTCTGGAACGATGGCTGTGATCATGAGGTTCATCTTTTGGATCAGACGAGTTTGGCAAAGAATGACCTGTTGGGTGAGTTTCACATCCTGCCTGGTCCTCCTGGTGCTGGGCTGAGGGTCCTGGTCACTTCTAGATGCTAGTGCCCCCCACCACGTGGCCTCCATCTTTTGTGGCCAAACTAAATCTATGGGAGGTGGCCAGGGCTTAGAGATCCAGGGAGGGGCTTGAGGGGAAGAAGGCAGGACTGGGGGGTTATACCCCTCCCTGGGTGTTTTTCTTCCCTTGACTGCTGCTCCTGCTGGCCCCCCATCTCCTGCCTCTCATGGGTCTTCTTTCTCAGGTTCTTCAGTGGAGACGCAGAGCTAAGCTAATCATCTTGGAACCCACTGACTCCAAGAAACAAGAAATCAAGGGGGTGGAGGAGACTACGGAGTTGGACACTGTCAAGTTGATCGAACCCCCCAAAGAGGCTAAGGTCACCACTCTGGAAGAGCACCCTGAGGTGGCTGAGGCCTACGTGCTGGCGAAAACCATGGACGAAACCGTGGACGAGACTGAGCTGGAGCTGGGTCCTGAGCCTCGCTCCCTGCTACGACTGCCCCAGACAGCGGTCCAGTCGGTCTCCACACTCATGTTATCTGCCCTGCAGAGTGGTTGGCAGATGTGCAGGTGGAAGGTTAGCATTTCCTCACCGTCCCCAACCCCCAGGGACCTTTTCTTCCCTCCACACACTTGTTCAACATTTCTTGTGCCTCCTCTGTGGCCAGGCATGGAGGATACGATAGTGGATAAGATTTACCCAGACCTGGGATGGGACCATAGAAAAGATCATGAGCATTGATTTGTTCTGTATCCTGAGGGGTATGTCATAGGAAGTGGGGGGGAACTGTGGGTACCCAGACCCAGAGAATCAAGGAAGGCCTTCCTGCAGAAGAGACGGGGAGGCTGAGACCTGAAAGAGTTCACTTGCCTTGGGATGTGTTGTTAGGACAAGGTGGAAGGGAAGGGAGG
Source organism: Marmota flaviventris (assembly GCF_047511675.1). Lineage (NCBI taxonomy): Eukaryota > Metazoa > Chordata > Mammalia > Rodentia > Sciuridae > Marmota > Marmota flaviventris. The sequence goes on from NC_092516.1 coordinate 30,374,288, forward strand.
GGTGTTCTGTGAAGAGAGGATAGCAGGTGTGTGCCATGGTAGCTTGAGGTGCGTGGAGCAATCTTGGCTGAAGGGCTACTTTGTATAAGGCAGAGGTTGACCAAGTTGTGGAATTTGTACTTAACCCTAAGAGCAATGGAAGCCCTTGAAGATATTTGAACAGGGGAGCAACATGATCAGGTTTTGATTTAAAAAGCTCCCCTGCACTCACACATGGCTGCTGGGACTAGAAAATGGTGCAGCCAATCTAGAAAAGAATACTAACGTTTCTTGTAAACCTAAATACACAATTATCATATGATCCAGCAATTGAACTCCTGGGCATTTATCCCAGATAAATGCAATTTCATATTCCCACAATGTCCATATGTGACTGTTCACAGCTTTATCTGTAATAGCCCAAATCAACCCAAATGTCCTTCAATGGATGAATGGTTGAACTGTGATATATACATACCTGTATATTACTCTGTTTTCTGTTGCTATAATAAAATACCTGAGTTGGAATACTTTATAAAGAAAACAAGTTTGTTTAGCTACAGCTTTGGAGGCTAAAAGTCCAGATCAGGTGGTACTGTGTGTTCAGCTTCTAGTGAGGGTTTCAAGGCAGATGGCATCACAATGGCAGAAGTGTGTGTGGAAGAGAACACATTGCCAAGATAGGAAGCCAGAAGGACTCAGGGATCAGGATCACTTTTAAGAACTGCCTTAATCCTTTCTGGGGGCATATTCCCAATGCCTTAAATCATCTTCCTTTAGGTCTTATCTCCTAAAGGTCCCATGAGCTCCCAACATCACCCTAACTGGGATTCAAGCTTCCAGCATATGAACCCTTGGGGGTACATGCTCAAAACAAGTCCAATCTATAGCATCCTGAAATACTACTCAACCGTACAAAGGACAAACTGTTGATGTATACGACATCAATTCATGATGAATGATGAATTGGATGAATCTCAAAGGAAATGCTCTGAATGAAAACAATCAACCCCAAAAGGTTCTTTACTGTATGATTCCATTGTATGATAAACCATTATTTTTTATTTTTTATTATTAATATTTTGGTACTAGGGATTGAGCCTAGGGGCACTTTACTGCTGAACTACACCCACAGTTCTTTTTTTTTTTTCCATTTATTTTTTATTTTGAGACAGGGTCTCGCTAAGTTGCTGAGGGTCTTACTAAGTGGCAGAGGCTGGCCTCGAACTTGCTATCCTCCTGCCTTAGCCTCCCAAGTTGCTGGGATTACAGTTGTGTGCCACCATGCCTGTAATACCATTTTTGAAGTAACAAAATTGTAGAAATGAAAAATCATATAGTGGTTTAATGTTTGTTAGGGGTTATTGTGGGGTGCTTATAAAAGGGCAACAGGAGAATCCTTGTGATGATAGCTGATCAGGATCTTGATTGTGGTTGTTTGGATACACACACCTATACCTGTAACAAAATTTTGTAGAATTAAACATGTACAAACATATGCACTCACATGCACACACATGAATACTAATAAAGCTAAATAAAGTGAGTGGCTTGTATCAATGTCAATTTCCTGACTTTGATATTGCAATGTTAATTTCCTGACTTTGATATTGTAGAGAAACTGGGTAAAGGATACGCAGGATTATATTTATTTCTTAAAATTCATGTCAATCTATAATTGCCTCTAAATACAAAGTTTAATTTTAATTTAATATAATATTTATTTATTTGCTTATTTTTGGTACCAGGGATTGAACTCAGGGTGCTTAACCACTGAGCCACATCCCCAGCCCTTTTTTATATTATATTCTGAGACAAGGTCTTGCTAAGTTGCTTAGGGCCTGGCTCAGTTGCTGAGACTCGCCCTTTGGACTTGCAATCCTCCCACCTCAGCCTCTGGAGTCACTGGGTTTACAGGCATGCGCAACTCCACCCATCTAAAAAGTTTAATTTTTAAAAAAGGAAAAACGTCAAGGTCATTACCAAATCCACTAATTTTGGCCTTGAATCAAGTATGACGGCGTTAATAATCATTCTAAAAGTTCACCTGGCTGAAGGGGAGGGTAGTCAGAGAGGACCAGATGCCCTGGAGGCTGGCACCATCCAGTCCAGAGAGAAGGATGTTCTGGACTCCGGGAGGGGCATTGGGTCAACAGGTTAATAGATCTGAGCGATATTTAGGTGGTAGGGTTGTTGGGCCAGGTTGGTTGGGTGGAGGTCACAGGGAGAGGGAGAGACAGAGGGAGGTGATTAAAGGTGCTGAAGGTGTTGGTGAGACATCTGCAAGGAGGTGTCCTGGTGGCAGTGGGGCATAGAGGCACAGAGTTCTGGAGTGAACTCTGGGTTGGAGAGAGAGTCAAGGCATCATTCATTCCGTCCTTCATTTTTACACCCTCTCCATGAAACCCTTAACGGGGGACTCAAAGGTAGGTCTGAACTGGTAGCTGTTTTTCTGGGAGTTGCATTCTAGTGGAGAAAACAGAAGAGTCCACAGGGCACACTAAAGGTTAGAGGGAATGAAAACCTAATGCAAGCTAAGAAGGCTTCCTGGAAGGGGCACCGTCTGAGCCAGCCAAATAGGAGACCTTTGCTGTGTGTCTGCACACCAGGGATTGAACCCAGGGCGCTTTCTCCCAAGACTCGTGGGCTTCTTCTTTCTTTTACAGTCATCTGTGAGTTCGACCTCAGTGACCTCCCAGCTAAGGAGACAGTCCCCCCTGGAGACCCCAGAGGCTGAGATGCTGCGGGAAGTGTACCTGGTGCTCTGGGCCATTCGGAAACAACTGCGGGAGCTGGCCTGCAGGCAGGAGAGATGCAGACGGCATCACATCAGGACCCACAGTTCTTCCCAGCTTGAATCAGTGCAGGGCCTAAAGCAGGATGCCCAAAGTCCCCTCTAGGGAGAACCTCAGAACCTCAGAAAGCGCCCACCTTTCTCATGGGTAAGGTTGATAGGAGGGATCAGGGCAGCAGGCCAGAAGTTATGGATGAGGAGGTGTTTCCATACTGTCACCTCTCATCTCAACGGGAACCCAAGGCCAGGCTTGGGGCCCCACATATTCCCCTTTATTGTGTTTATTCAATTTGTAAAAAAAAAAAAATAATAATAACAAAATATTGAGAAATAAATATCAAATGTTTCTGAGTATATGTAGAGTTTGCTTATGAACAGAAGAGGTAATAAGGAGGGCTTGGGTGGGCTAGGAAAAAGGGGTACCTGAGCTGGGGGCCCAGATGTGTATGGGATTCCTCCCTGGATCTGTTTGTAGAGAGCAGGGGTTCCAGCTCTGGACCCCCATATCCTTCTAAGGGCTGGATTGCCCCTGGCAACTTTGCCTGGCCAGTCAGAATAGCAATGATGGCCATTCATGGAGAACCTGCTAAGCACCCTAGCCATCCCCCCAAGGTCTTCAGGGTGGGTTATGAGACTTGTCTATGGACTTGAGCTTGGAGACTTATGATTCTGAATATGCACACTGGGGCTGTGGGAGACTCATCTGCTGGGTAAAAAAACTTTGGTCTGGCTTCCTGTGCTCTGCCAAGAGCTGAGTGCTACCCTTCCAAGGTCCCTGAAGGCCACATAGACTCTGGGAAGGGACCCCACCTACGGGAGAGGTCTGGGCTGGGGAGACCAGGTAGGCGCTATGGCTGACCAAGGGGGAGGATGTGTCCAGCCGAGCAATGCAGGACCGACAGCCCTGAGAGAGGTCATGGAGATTTGGAAGGAGGTTCTGTGGTGGGGGACTGGAAGTACCCAACAAAAGGAGAAACCCACCAGGCATGGTGGCACATGCCTGGAATCCCAGCCACCTGGAGGCAGAGACAGGAGGATTGCCAAGTTCAAGGTTAGCCTTGGCAACTTAGCAAGACCCTAAGCAATTTAATGAGACCCTGTCTCAAAGATTAAAAAAAATAAAATAGGAGATGGGGTTGTGGCTCAGTGGTAGAACGCTTGCCTAGCACGTGTGAGGCACTGGGTTCGATCCTCAGCACCGCATTAAAAAATAAATAAAGTTATTGTTTTCACCTACAAATAAAAATATTTAAAATTAAAAAAAAAATGGGAAATGGGGAGACCCTGGAGCCACAAGTTCCCTCTTGGGCTTAGCCTGCCCTCTAGTTCCACAGTGGGAAGGTACAGAGGGGACTCCCCAAGGAAAAGCAGGGATATTTTACCAGACAACAAAATTCAGAGATTGGAGAGTTCACAGGGCTTGGGGAAGATGGCGATGCCTGAGGCCTAGGGGGCAGCAAATTCCCAGGGAAGGGGAGGGCAAAGAAGGGCAGGGCAGGAGGTGCAGACAGCTGTATGCTGTGATAAGGAAGTTACTTGTGTGCAGGCGCTGGGCTGAGCCTGCAGAGAGGAGCTCTGGGATGGTTTGCTGAAAATACTGAATTCACTAGAAATGTCAACCTCCCCGCCCCCCTGACCTCTGCAGTTCTGGGAGAGTTTGGCCTCCGAGCAGCCATTCTGGAGTCAGGAGGAACACCCACCCTCAGCTTTGCTACCCTGAGCCTGTTAGGGATCTACCTCAATACATAGAGCCACAGCATGATCACCCACCACTAATTAATAACCTACTGTGACTATTTTTTATCAGTCTTGTTCTAAGTAGTTCTCCCCACTTTATGAAGGTTTTTTTGGTTTTGTTTTGTTTTGTTTTCTGTTGTTTTGTTTTTATGCAGTGCTAGGAATGGACCCCAGGGCCTGGTGCATGCTAAGCAAATGCTCTACTGCTGAGCTCCGTGTCCAGCCCTATCAGTAACATTTTTCAGAGGTGACACCAGGGACAACAGGGTCACTGGTAAATAGCCTTACAGGTAGCTACAGGCCCAGGAGCTGATGGGCCCTGAGGCTGTGGGGCTTGTGGAAAGGAACACTGCTCTCATTTTTTCTTGACTACTCCGTCATGGGAGCAGGAGGTAGACAAGGAAGCAAGGTTATTTCTGTCAACAGCCACGATTGCTCTCCATATACCCAACTCCTCTCCTTCCCTAGACATGGAGTCCTGTTAGGGCTTGGTCAAGGAGAGACAGGGAGATTTGTGGAAGGGAAAGGGCTAGGGTGGAAGAAAATGGTCCACAGAACTTGTTTTTCCTTTGTTCACCTACTTGGCCTCTTTCCTGACACCGCCTAAGTAATCTAGCCTAGAGACCAGGAGAAAGGATTATGGTAGGACCAGAGGAAGGACTTCCCAACTGAGCAGAAAACATGAGGTCTTCTGGGGTGGAGATTTAGGGAAGGAAGGGATGCTTACCCACTCTGCCTTTTTTGGGAGGAGAACAGTGGGGGACAGACTGACCTGGGGGCAGAAGGAAAACTCCCTTTTGATGACAGTTGAAGACAAATTCCACCTTAGACACTTTCCCTCCCTTGGACCCTGTTACTTCTTATCCCCCAAGATTGATTGACACCATGAAGCAGGAGTGGTAGGGCTACAGGGGGGGCCAGGCTGGGATCAGGGGTCCTCCTGCATTTTCAAAGATCATCCATACTATTAGGGAGGGTGTCTTAAGGGTGTGAGAGTAAAAGGAGAGAGCCAGTCTGGAGATCTCCTTGCTCCCTTCCCAATCCTGCCCCATCTTCCCCTCCTCCCCCACCATTATCAGATTCCCTGGAGATTTAAAATCTTCTTTCCTGGGATTCCCTCCCACCCACTGACCACACAGCAAAACAGGTCACTCCGGTGGCTTCCTGTCATCCCTGGGGAAAAAACAAAACCAACCAACCAACAAACAAACATACCAAATGGTTCTTGTTGTCTAAAACACCCTCATTGTTACCACAAAATGACTGAGCTGGGTACAAACTTCATGGATCAGCAGAGCCTTTATTCAGCGGTGGAGTTAGGCCTCTGGTGGACCCACTTTTCTGATGGAAAATGAGCCCCTGGTCAAAAGGGGAGACTGTGCTTATATAGGTTACACTGAGAGGTGACTTAATTATGGACAGAGCATGTCAGTTTGGGCACTTAGGAAACAGGTTTGTGAGAATTTGAAATTTGTTTTTACCAGGCGATATTTTTACCTGGAGAGGAGTGGAGGGTCTGAGGTCAGCATTCAGTGCTTATCTCTTTCCCTTCAGGGACTTGTTGTCATTGGGAAAGAGTTTAAACTTTTGGAGAAGGATCAATGCTTTGGCTTCTTCCCAGAGACTGCAATTCTAGGCTCGATGGATATCTCCTTCCTGGGGATTGTTTTGCCACTGGATGATGTTTGCTACTTTTCTAGGGGTTGTCTTGTCACTGGGAAAGAATGTATTGGGAAAGGATCAATGTTATCAATGTATTACCTTCTTCCTCACACCCTCTTCCCAGGCCGCATTATTTTGGGGTTTGTCATTTCCCATATTTTATACTAATACTCTCAGATCTTGGCACAGTGGAGTTCTGGGCCATCTAGATGCTGTGGAGATGTCATTCCTTTTTCATGGATTCGTCCCAGATCCCATGACCTAGAGATGGAGGGAGATCCACCTTTGAGGTCACACTTTATTCTTTCATGGTAGTTAACAGTATCTGAAAAGATCATTTTTGTTTTTTACCATATGAAAGAAGCATGAAAGTTATCATAACCAAAATGCCGTCCCTTGTGTCAACCCTAATGGAAGAAGGCAGAGTTGGGTTCCTCTGCATGTTTGCCAGAGAACAACTATCACAAAAGATCCTACTAGACCCACAATCTTGCACAGAGGCCACTGAGATCTTATAAAAAGGTATTTTTATGCCAGGCATAGTATTGCACACCTGTAATCCCAGCAGCTTGGGAGGCTGAGGCAGGAGGATTGTGAGTTCAAAGCCACCAGCCTCAGCAACTTAGAGAGGCCCCAAATAACTCAGTGAGACCCTGTCTCTAAATAAAATACAAAAAAGGGCTGGGGATGTGGCTCAGTGGTTGAGTGCCCTTGGGTTCAATCCCCAGTACAAAAAAAAAAAGGTACTTCTACAAGGACATCTGCCCAGAAACTGTTCAACCTCAGATGGACGCCATTCTTGCTATTAATCATCGTGGACAAGGACTACTGTTTCAAAATATCTGATGCAATCTTCTTCATTTTTGTCTTTAAAAATTTCTCCTTGCCTCAACCCCTTTGACTATACCTACAGTTTACTACAGCATGCATATTCCCATTGTAGTGCTCTGCTCTTCCCAAATAAATATCAGCATTCTTTGGAGGATCTCTCTCTGTTTTAAATTTAGGCTGACAATGAATATATTTGGGAGATGGCAGTGAAACAGTAGTAGAGAGCACCACAGGAAGTGGTTTATAGTAACGCTTCCTGGACTTGTAACCTTTGGTGAATTGGTTAACTTTTCTTAGCCTCAGTTTCCTCATCTGTAAAACAGGGATAGTAGCAGTACCAGTATCATAGATTACCATGAGGGTCAGAGGAGATACCACCTAAGGGCTCCCTAAATGTTAGCTGTTGCTATTAGAATAATGGTTTTCATAATATGTGGTTGATGATGACCATCCCTAAGGCCTAAGATAGGGCTGAATGAACCTTCACAGAAAGTAAATCTTCAAGTAGTGTGTGGGAAGCCTGCTCCAACCAGCTGTCTCGTGGAGGGAACACCATTCTGGAAGAGATCAAGAATGTCAAGTGCAGGAAGCAATAGGAAGAACACTTGTCAGAGAGGTGAGAAACCTTGGTCTTGGTCTCAATATTGCCACTGCTTTGTCACATGATGAGAGTCGCTGTCCTTCCCGGTGGTTAAGGCTCTTCAAAGAGAGTGGTGGGTTGAATCAACTAATGGCTATGCTCCCTGTGTCTTCCAAGGCTCTGGTTCTGGGGTTACGCTCTCTGTTTTCCATTGCATAGGCCTCAGAATTTGGGGACACATGGTCTTTTTAATTCCCCTCCACCCTGTTCCTCATAATCCAAAGTGAGTCAGATCTTTTTTTTTTTTTTTTTGGTGGGGTAGTACTGGGGATTGAACTCAGGGGCACTTAACCACTAAGCCACATCCCCAGCCTTATTTTCTATTTTATTTAGAAACAGGGGCTCACTGAGTTGCTTAGCACCTTGCCATTGCTGAGGCCGGCTTTGAGCTCGTGATCCTCCTGCCTCTGCCTTCTAAGCCACTGGGATTATAGGCGTGTACTACCGCGCCCAGCAAAAGTGAGTCGTGTCTTGACCCAAGTAAAACATTCTCTGTTTAAGCCTTTGTACAGTTCCTCTTTCCCCACCCAGAGACCAAGTGCAAGTCCAGGACACCAGATCTTTCTAGTCATAGCCCTTCCTCCCTTTCAGTCTTATCCAGTTTAATATTTGAGCCCTGGGTGGGGAGAGGCAGCCCTGACTGAGCCCCACCATGGGCTGGACTCAGGCAGGGGACTCTCCATTGTCCCAGGTCAACGCCCAGGCTAAGCCCTCGGTCTGGGCGTAACTCTCCGACACCTAGACAGGATATACTCAAAGCTGGCTGTTCACAGATGCATGTGCCCCTGCGTATCTATATTTTATATTTTATTATTATATTTTCTATATTTTAAATAGTTCCCGTTTTCCTTTCAGGAATGTTAGGACTGAAATTAGAAAATAGTATGGCAGAGCTGATATTCTCCACCCAGTAGGCATCTGAGAAAAGTCACCTGTCCCATGAGCTGTTAGTCTGTAGAATTCTCATGGGGAACCCAGGAAGCTGGGCTCCCTTCCTACTCCTGCGTGGCTCCCTCCACCAGATATGCCCACATCTACAAGGACTTGTGGTTATGGGCATTGGGTAGCTCAGGGAGCTGGAGCTTTCTGGGAGCAGGTGTTTCTGGTGGCCCAGCCATGGTTCAAGGCTCTGGATCTGGTCCTCCTGGTGCTGCCTGACTCTTGCCCAGCATGGAGTGCTGGGCAGACACCTGGAAGACCTCCAAGGGGCGGTGCACTAAGGAAGCGGATCTCCTCTTCCCTTGTCAAAACTCTTAGTTTCAGGAGCTGTGCCTGCCTGCCCCACAGCTGTCTGCCCCCTCACCTGGCATGCTCACGGCTGTCTCCCTGCTAAAGCCCAGGCATGAACTTCTGCCTGCTTCCTTTTCCACACAGTGCCTCCTGGGGCCGGAAGCTGCAGAGAGGCAGACTGGGGAAGGCGAAGCTTGGTCTTCTGCATGGAAGGAGGAGGCTGCCTAGCTGGCCCAGTGGGGTGTGGCAGCAGCTGACTTACCCACTATGGGACAGGTGGGGCTGTAACAGGGCTGGTCTCCAGGGAGCAGGGGTGCTGGATCACCATTTCGTTTCTGTCTCCTCAAGTTTAAGAGGCAGTTGTCTTTCCTTTATTGTTTAAATGTTCTGACTATTTTTTTGATATTGTGGGTCTCTAGTTCTAGAGACCCACGGAGTGGAAGAGTTCAATGCAGAGTTTAAAGACACAGCAGTCATCTGCCAAACAGCCAGGGTTTGGTTCAACACTTACTAGCAATATGGCCTTGGGGCATGGTACTGAACCTCTTGTGTCTCAGTTGTTTACCTGGAAAATGGATCCTGGTGAAGATTCGCTGAACTAACGTACAGGAAACTTAAAACAGTGCCTGCCACATGCATGCTATATACATGTTTATTTTTATTCTTATTCCTATTGATGAAGTTCTTTATACATCCGCAACATTAATCCTTTTTTGATACGAGCTGCAAATAATCTATCTGAAATATATTTATCTTTATGTATAGAATTATGCCAAAATGCGTATGTATTTGATATATATGATACAGATATTTCATAATATTATGCACTTCAACCAGGTGCTGAGGCACACTCCTATAATCCAAGTGACTCAGGATGCTGAGGATCATAAGTTTAAGGCCAGTCTGGAGGTCAGCTTAGCAAGACCCCATCTCAAAATTAAGATAAAAAAGGGATGGGAATGGGCTGGGGTTGTGGCTCAGTGGTAGAGCACTTGCCTAGTATGTGTGAGGTACTGGGTTTGATTCTCAGCACCACATATAAATAAATGAATAAAATAAAGGTCTATCAACATCTAAAAAAAATTTTAAAAAAAGGGCTGGGAATGTGGCTCAGTGATAGAGCACCCCTGGGTTCAATTCTCAGTACCACAAAAAATTATATATTACATTATCATATATATATGTAAATAATTTACGTTTATAGGTGTATAAGATATACATTATACATAATATAGATATTTCATATGTATCATATATTTGTAAAAAATGTTTATGTATGTATATCAGAGACATATATTTTTTTGGCGCTGGGGATTAAACTCAGGCCTTTGTGCCTGCTAATTGTAGGTTCTATCACTGAGCGTGTACACCCCCAGTCCCAAGTTGCAAATATTTTAATAGTTCTGTTTTGTTTTTAACTTTTTATGTATTTATTTACTTATTTAGTGGTGCTGGGGACTAAACCCAGGGCCTCCTGCATGCTGAGCAAATGTTCTACCACTGAAATACACTCCCAGCCCTAACTTTTTTTTTTTTTTTAAATAATGTGGATTTGCATTCAGTTGTCATAAATCCTATATTCCCTTCATCCAGTTTTTCCCAATAGTAATTTATCATGTAACTTTAGCACATATCACCACCAGGAAATGGACCTGTGTACAATTCATGGACCTTATTCAGAGTTCACCAGTTTTGCATGTATTTATTTATGTTTGTCTATTTAGTTCCATGACATTTTATGACATGTAATCCCTGTACGACCAGCAGTCAAGATACAGAAAAGTTCCACTGCAAGGATATCTCCTGCTACCCTTTTATAGCCATGTCCACCTGCCCTCCTCCCCACTCCCTAACTTTCAGCAACTACAATTTTGTCATTTCAAGGATGTTATACACATGGAACCCTACAGTATGTACCCTTTTAGGATTGCCCGCCTGCCTGGCTTCCTTCCTCCCTGCTCCCTGCCCCTTTTTTTGGTACTAGGGATTTAACCTGGAGGTGTTTTACTGCTGAGATACATCCCAGCCCTTTTCATCTTTTTTTTTTTTTTTTTTAAGGCAGAGTCTCACTAAATTGCTGAGGCTGGTCTTGAACTTGCACTCCTCCTGCCTCACTCTCTCCCAAGTCACAGGTATTACAGTTGTGCACCACTGAGTCCTGCTGGAATTGACTTTCTTTCACACAACATAATTCCCTTGAGATTTGTCCAAATCATTACATCTGTCAAGAGTTTGTTTCTTTTTATTGATGAGTAGTATTCCATGATGTAGACAGATCACTTTGTTTAACCATTTGCCCATTAAAGGACACATGGGTTTGTTCCAGTTTGGGGGTTTTTATAAATAAAGCTTCTATAAACACTTGTATAAAGAGTTTTGCATGAATGTAAGTTTCCATTTCATGCACAAGAGAGAGATTGCTGGATTGTGCAGTAAGCGCATGTTTTGTTTTGTAAGAAACTGCCTACTCTTTTCCAGAGTGGCTGTGCCCTTCACATGGCCACCAGCATGTATGAGTTGTGCAGTTTCTCTGCATCCTTGGCAGCATTAGGTTGTTATCACTATTTCATATTTTGGTCATTCTGAGAAGTATGCCTGAATTGTTCATTCTAGCTTTAATTTGTAATTTCCTTGTGGCTGATGCTATTGGGCAACTTTTCATATATGTTCAAATAATTTGCCACCTTTATATCTTCTGGGATGAAATGCCCATTCACATGTTAACCAATTTCAAATTGGACTGTCTTTTTTAAATTTTTGACAGTTTTAAAAATACATCCTAGGGGCTGGGATGTGGCTCAAGCGGTAGTGCGCTTACCTGGCATGCGTGCGGCCCGGGTTCGATCCTCAGCACCACATACAAAGATGTTGTGTCTGCCGATAACTAAAAAATAAATATTAAAATTAAAAAAATATATATATCCTAGATATATACTTTGTTGAATTTATTGTTTGAGCATATATTTTCCCAGTCAGTAGCTGTCTCTTAGCATAATCTTTTATAGGGCACACATTTTTAATTTTGATGAGGTCCAATTAATCAATTTTTCTTTTTATGGATTGTGCCTTTGGTTTCAAGTCTAAGGACTCTTCCCATCCCTAGGTCCTGATAATTTTCTCCTGTTTTTGTCTATGTTTTAAAATATTTTTTGGTACCTGGGGATTGAACCCAGGGGTGTTTAACCATTGAGCCACATCCCCAGCCCTTTTTATGTTTTATTTAGAATCAGGGTTTTGCTAAGTTGCTTAAGGCCTTGCTAAGTTGCTGAGGCTGGCTTTGAACTTCTACTACCTTAGCCTGCCAAGCCACTGGGATTACAAGCATGCACCACAGTGCCTGGCTTGTCTAGGTTTTATATTCCTATATTTTACATTTGAGTTTGTGGTCCATTTTGAGTTAATTTTTGTATAAGGTATGAGTTTGGAACAAGGTTCTCCTCCTCCTTTTCCTTTTTAATTATGGATTAATACTGCCTTGGTACAAAGGCAGTATTTCTCCATTGAATTGTTTTTGCATCTTTGTCAATAATCAGTTGGGCCTAGCATGGTGGTACACATCTGTAATCCCAGTGGCTCAGAAGGCTGAGGCAGGAGGATCACAAGTTCAAAGCCAGCCTCAGCAACTTAGCAAGGCCCTGTCTCAAAATAAAAATAAAAAAGGACTAGGGGTGTGTCTCAGTGGTTAAGCGCCCCTGGGTTCAATGCCTGGTACAAAAAGAAGAAAAAAAAATCAGTTGGACATGTTTGTGAGGAACTATTTCTGGGTTCTCTAATCTGTTCCCTTGATCTGTGTATCTATCCTTTGCCAATACCACACTGACTTGATTATGATACTAAGCCTCAACATCGTGTAGAGTTGTTCCTCCTACTTTATTCTTTTCAAAAAAGGCTTTGGCTGTTATTTGATGTTATTTTTTTTATTTATTTGCCAACAGATATATTTTTAAGATTCTTATGAGATTAGAGAGGTCTTTGTGGTATAACTGGGAGCAGGTCATCTCTCCATGTAAGATCTTTTTAGTGCATCCTGTAGCATTTAGGATGAAATCCAAACTCCTCACCTCAGCTCCTGGCGGCTGGCCCAGCCTACCTGCCCAGCCTCATCATTGGAAATGTCCTCACATCTGGGCTTGGCTCATTTCACTTAGTTTCTTCTTTCTCCTGGCCCTCTGCAAATATCGACTTTTCTGGTCTGGTGTCCGCCCCCCAAACCCCCACCACTCCCACCCTCACCCTGGGGATTGAAATCAGGGCCTTGCATGTGCTAAACATGCTTTCTACCACTGAGCCATTGAGCCACATCCCCAGTCCCTGATTATTCTGTTTTGAAAGTTGTTCTGATCTTTCTAAATATCAGTGGAGAACTCACCTCCCGTGAGTTCCAGCTCAGCCCCCATCCCTTGGGCTTTGTTTACTGCAGCACAGCACTTACTAAGCATGCCTGGCATGCAGTAAGTACTCAATAAATGTTTGGAACATGGAACATTCCAATGGGTATTGACTACTTGGTCCTGCTCTCCCCACCCAATGAGTTCACCATGGACTTCAGGACTCAGATCCCCCTCCCTTTGAGACCCCACCTCTGACCCTGGCTGTCCCCTTTCCCCAAGAGGAACTTCAAGACCCAAGAGCCAGCAGGGTGATGTGAAAGTTGGGAGCTGTGACGAAAACGTAGAGAACAGAGCTGTCCAGAAGGACTGCTGACCCCCTGCCTCAAGCTCACAGCACAGAGGTGGCAGCTGGGGTGTGACAGAAGAAAAGCCTAGGTCGGGGTCTGCTGCAGTGGGTGGAAGGAGGATCTGGGTCACCTCCTCCCTCAGCCCTGTCTAGATAGGGTATTTGATATTTTCCTCACCCCCACTGTTGGGGCTTGCTGCCCAGCTCTCCACCCTATCCACAGTTGTGGCCTTGTGTCTGTCCCTGTCTCCAAGTTTGGGCTGCCACCCTGAGGTCTGTCTGGGCAGTAGTGATAGGAGCCTGGGGACCCTGTGCGGTACCACCTTCCCTTTCTTTCCTCAGGACCTGGTGGGTTGCCTGCCTGTGTTGCCGTGTTCCTCTTTCTCCTGGGTCTGGTTCTCTATCCTGGAAACTCTTCCTGGAGCCAATCAGAGAAGTCAGGGGACTTTCCATTTGACGTGCATCCCTTAAGGAGAGGAGTGGGAGCAAGGAAAACGAGCCAGGCCCACTTGAGGTATTGGCTTCCCTGTCCTTTCTTCGTGAGCTTTTTGGGCAGAAAACATAGCATCCAGCAAATTCTTCTGAGCACATGGGAGTGAAGGAGAGGGTTTCAAAATCCTGTCCAGGCTTTACAGAATGCTTAGTTGACTTCTAGAGACAAGAAAACTAGCAGTCACATGAATTGGAGCCAACCCAACCTCTGGGCTCAGCAACCCATGAGTTAAATTCTGCTCTTCCTGGCTGTGGGACCTTGAATGAGTGAATTAACCTGTGTGAATTTGGCTTCCTTATGTAGGAAACAGAGAATTTGTTTCACACCATTGTAGGGAAATGACACGTACCTTCCTCAGGGCCCAGTACCAGTATGAACTGGCACACAAGTGAATAGGTCTTCTCCTAAATGTATTATTACAGTGGATCTTTAAACTGTGCTCTGGGACTGGCAGCAAAAGCATCCCCTGGAGACCAGTGGAAATGCCAAGTCTCAGGTCCTGCACCCATGATCTACTGAATTGAACCTCTGGGGTGGGGCCAAGCAATCTGTTTTAACAAGCCCTCCGACGTTAGCAAACCACTGCCACACTGAATGGGAATGTGGACTGTCAGGATTCTGAAGCCCAGAACAAATCTTAACCCCACAGGAGCTTGTTAAAAATACTGATCCTTGGCCTAAAATCCAGATGGGGTGCAGAAATCTATATTTTAACCAAAGGTGAGTTTGATAGGGGAGGGAGGGGCTGCCTCAGAAGCTGACCTGGGAGATGGTCGGGAAGACCCCTTGGGCCTTGAAGGCTGAGGTTTGGGGACTTGAGGGTGCCCCTTGCAGGAGCGGATATAAAGCTGGAGAGAGGAGGCGGATCCTCTAACTCCCCTGCGGAAGTCACTGGGGAAGAGGAAGATGGGGTACAAAATGAAACGAGCTCGCAACCTGGACCCCTGCCCAGGCCCTGACGTCAGGCCCCTAGCAGGGCCCAAACACGCAGTCAGAAGGGGAGAGGCCTCTGGGGGCGGGGTTCGGAGAGACTCCGCCCTCGGTCTGGTCCGCCCACTCTCCGCGCCTGCGGAAGAAGGTGGAGAGGCCTGGCCAGGGAGCCTCCCGCGCTGCGGGACCCAGGCGGGGAGGAGCCGTAGGACCGCCTGCAGCCCGAGCTAGGGCGCCTAGACGACAGTCACCTCGCGGTCCTAAGCTCCAGGTGGCGCTGCGGTGCGCGCTGCCGGTTTCTGCTGCGCCAACCTTGGCCCCTCATTGGGGAAGTGGCTTTGGCCTTTGGGAACCACGGAGAAAGTACAAGAAGGGGACCTTGTCCAGAAACAGGGAGGCATCCCTGTGTGGGCCCTCTGAGTCCTCTGACCACCGGTCCTGCAGCTAGTGTCACAGCCCAGAGACACTAGTCGATGGAGGAGCCCCTGTCCTGGACCCTGAAGCATAGAATGTTGGGTCTTCTGAGCAGGGAAATGGGCCATTGGTGACCCTGGCTCTTCAGAACAGTTAATTTCTGTTTAAAACAACTTTTTTTTTTTTTTTTTTTAATTTCGTAGTTGTAGATGGACAGAATGCATTTATTTTATTTGTTAATTTTTATGTGGTGCTGAGGATTGAACCCAGTGCCTCACACATGCTAGGCAAGTGTTTTGCCACTGAGCTACAGCCCCTAAAACAACTTCTTAACAAGCTAGTGGAACCCTATCCCCCTGGGAGGGGACAGCCTGCCTCTACCTCTTTCCCTCCCTCTTGTCACCACCATCATCAGGGGACATACATCATCTCATTTAGAACTAAGGGCAGGTCATCAAGGTTGCATTTCCATCACCTTCGTTTTCCACATCTGTAGTCTGTGGCTCAGAGAGGTTCAGTAACTTTCCCAAAGCCCCACAGTGATACCGACAGGGCACAGGTCTGCCAGGACTCAAGCCCTTGTCACCGACCCCTGCTTTCCCCAGCCCCTTGTGGTTCTCTCCATCCTTTTCTCTGTTTCACGGCCCCCTACTCCTTCAGGCCCGCCCCTTGTCACTGTGCAGGTTGTGCACTGTACAACTTCAAGATGTAGCACCATTAGGGCAATGTTCCATCAGATGTCAGTAAAGGGCTTTGAGGAAGGAGCATATTTTTTTCTAATTTGTTCAAATAACCTTCTGGGCCACCTCACTGACCCTGCAGCCGTTTTCCCACACTTCTTCCTCCTCTCCCTGGCAGTCTGGTGGCCTGATTCCACACCGTTCCTGGCTTTCTCCAGGGGTCAAGGAGACCTTCATGAAGTCTGGCTCAGGGGATCTGATTTCCTCTGGAGAGGTGATGGTGCCCTGTGATACCTTGTGACACTGTCCTTCCACAGAGCCTCTACCTATCAATGAGTATGTGGTTACCTGTAGGTGTGCACACCTTTGTCCCCATCCCAGGTAAGAGTGACAGAACAATTTCCTTGTGGGATTCTTAGGGTGCACAGGTGAGCCAGACCACATAGGGGAGACTGTGACTTGTTGGTCCTTCAAGCTGATACTACAAAGGCTGAGGGAAGGCACCCTCCTGGTTGAAGGACTACAAGGGGCACCTTAAAGGTTTTGGGGAGGGAAGTGGATCTGGAAAAGAAGAATCTGGATTCCGAGCATGAGGCTCACTTGTGGATGGTTCCAGAATGCAGTAGGGCAGAGATGATGCTGGCAGTACGGTGGTAGAAGCTGACCTGGGTTCAGGACAGGAGGAGGATACAGAGAACTGGTCTTCCGGAAGTGAAGCAGGGGAGTGGGAATATCTGGGCTGGGACCCCCTGGTGGAGAAAGAGAAGTTGATGCCCTTGAGGAGCCCTTGCCTTTGTGCCCAATGCCCCAGCTTCTCTCCAGCCATGGTAGAGCTCTTGGGAATGCTGAGGCTCCCTGGCTTCCTCTGTGCCCTCATGTGTTCTGTCTTGCCTGTCCTGACTCAGCTCCGCCCCCACTCAGGATGCTCCCCAAACACAGAACTTCTGGCAGGGGCTGGACCTGCTCTTCCCCTTCAGCTCTCTCTGTTCCTATGTTCCTGCTTCTAGGATTTTCTCTCCTGCCAGTGAGCAGCTGATCTCCAGCATCCTTGATCCTCAAGCCTGCTATTTTTAAGCTGCATCAGGAGGCCTGCTGCTTCCTGCAGGGCCTGGTGGATCTGGCTGTCTTGGGTGTGCTCTACCCAGTTATCCTGATCTGTTCTGGTTGAGAGACGCTGGTGAGGGGAGGATGAGAAGCTGCCTTGGCCAGTGGGAGGGAGGATGCTGAAGTCCAGGGTAGGACAAAAAAGAAAAAGTCGGGGGGAGGGATTGGTGGAGGCAGGAGATGCCAGGGGGTAGGGACCGGCTTCTGGGTGGTGGCAAAGGATTGATGTGTGGTGTGGTTGGTTCTCTAAACTGTCTGGGGCAGAAGCCACTCGAGATGAACTAGTGCAACTCCCCTGCCCTCATCCAGAAGAGGAGACTGAGGCTCACAGAGGAGGGAGATGGTGTCACTGGAGCGGAATCTAGGCCTTTGACTTCTGCCCCGGCCCAGTCCTCTGTTGGATACAAGTCCCTCCTACTTCTTTCTCTGTCCCGGGGAGCAGACTTTGATCTGAGACTGCAGATGTGGTCTCTGTGCAAACAAGCAGTGCAGTGTCTTCAATCCCACCTCATCTGCTTCATTGATGAGGTATTTTCCCCACCGAGGTCACTTCCTGCCAGGAGACCCAGATCCCAGTGTAACATCCCTCCAGCCCAGAACCAACTGAGCCTCACTCCCCTGGCTTAGCTCTTTGTTTTCAGGATAACAGGCCCTTCCCTGCTCCCTGCTAGACTTTCCTCAGCCTGGGATGCTCACAGAAAATGTATAGGGGGCAGCATTTTGGGGTTTTCCCAGGTCAAAGGACTGGCAAGGTGTGTATGAGGGAGTAACTTTTGGGTAGGGGGTGGGCTCTGATTCCTCAGGCCCTGCCAGCAATCTGGGAGGCTTGTCTTTCCAAACTTGGTATCTAAGGCCTCAGTTTCTTGAGCCCACTTCCTGGTTGCCATGGCAACCTGATACCTGCCAATCATGATTGGTGACCAGCTATGTGGTCTTCTCTCTATCTTAAGATGTTTGAGGCCATTAGCATGGGTGGACAAAGACCCTCCCCATCAATTTCTCCACTTCATAGTACTCCCCTAACCACCCCTGACCTCCATGGGGACATGGCTGCCCATCCCACTTCCCCACATTAGAGGTGCCCTGCATGCACATTAGAGGTACTCCTCCATGACCCCCATGCCAGGTTTCTTCCTCAGGGCCTCCAACACTCCACCTATTTCATGTGGCCCACCCTTTCTCCTCCTGCCTCTGACAATTTTCCTTGGTGACTCCCTGGAGACTGGAGAGAGCCTCTCAGGAGGATGTAGCCCTTCAAGACCAAATCCTTGCCTCTGTGGAGCTTCAGGACCTGACTCCAGCCCCTCAGATAGGGTTGTTGCTAAGGTGAAGCTGAAGGAGACCCTGGGTGATCTGAGCGTGAGATGCTGCCCAGGCCTTCCCCCAGCTGCATTAGTTTCCAGTGACTGCTATAACAAATAGCTCAACACTCCATCTAGGTCTTCTGAATTCTAGCCTGGGGATGCTCGCTGGTCAGGAAGGATGTTGCCAGGAAACAGCAGAAAGTCACAGTGAGTCAAGGCCAGGGCTTGGGGCCTCATCAGCGGGGTAGGTCCAGAGGAAGGCAGGAGGGTCTGGAGGCAGCCACCCTACTCAGTCCCAAACTGGCTCGAGGCCAAGATGGGCATGGGTAGGCAGTCTCCAGTTGACTCACAGAGGTAAGAACAGTGAACTTCTCTTCTCTAATCTCCTACTTCCTTTCAGGGCTTCCTTCCAGAAGATTTCCCAGCCTCCAGGCTGAGCTGACCCATCCCTCTCGGAACATTCATTCCCTACATGCTGCTGTGGGTTTGCCCCATCTTTCCTGAGGGCCCTGTTATGGCTTGGATATTAGAGCTTATCCTGAGCTCTGAGAGGGCAGACATGGCTCCTCTCCAAGCCACCCACTCTTCTCCCAGGACTTGGAAAAGCAGGTGTCAGTAAGCAGGGGGCAAGCATGTCATCTGCTCCATGGGGCTCTGAGTTCCTTAACAGGGGCCACATTTCCTGCCTTACTTGCTTTCTCCACTGTGCAGGGTTGGAGTCTGGGGCAGGGGCTGGAAAGGGGTGTGTGCCAGACCCAAGGAAGCAGAATCCCAAGGTGGGAAGCACTGAGCCCCCTGTTGGAGCCCTCCATCAAAGGGACTGTAAGCTTCTGTCCCCCAGCATCTATTTATCACACCCCACTCATCTGCTTCAGAAACAATGAAATGGGGACCAGACAGGATGTCCCAAGGACCTGCTGGGGGGAAAGGAAAGCCAGAGGGTCAAGGGTAGGAGGGAGGGAGGGCAGCCAGGTAACAGCACATGCCTATGGTCTCCATCAGCTCCTGAAAAGCAAGGACTTGACATTATGAAGGCTTCAACTGGGCCCTGGTTACCACTTGAAGCAAACTTTCCCCTCATTTTCCAGATGAGGAAGGGAGGGTTCCTGGGGAGAAAGTGAGGATCCCCAGGTCACGTTGTGAGTCCATTCCCACATGCAAAACATCATTGTGGCATCCGCTCTTACTGTGCCACTGCCTGGCTTTCCACAGGCCATCCTGTCCAGTAGCTGGGAGCTGGAGTAGGAGAGAGGGCAGATGGAGGGGGACTGCCTGACACCCCTGCCCAGGGCTCCCCAGAGGAGTTGGCAGGTCTCCTTTTGTTATATAAATTAACTAGTCCTCAGGTTCATCTTCTGCTCTGGCTGCCAGGCAGTTCAATGCTAAAATTTGGGACAGATTGCAATAACTAATCTTGCCGTAAGTTTCTAGCATGTTTCTGTCCTTTCACACTTAAAAATGAATGTTAGATGGGTGCAGTGATGCGTGCCTGTAATCCCAAAAGCTCAGCAGTCTGAGGCAGGAGAATCACGAGTTCAAAGCCAGCCTCAGCAACTTAGCCAGGCCCTAAACAACTCAGTGAGACTGTGTCTCAAAATAAAATATAAAAAAGAGCTGAGGGATGTGGCTCAGTGGTTAAGTGCCATTGGGTTCAATCCTTGGTACAAAAAAAAAAAAAAAAAGAAAGAAAGAAAGGAAAAGAATGTGACACCCACATCACAGGAGTACTAGCAGGATTAAAGAAAAGACTTTGCATCTTTTGGGACCTACTGCATGTAAGGCATCTGCTTGAAACAAATCTCTCTAAGGTATTATCATTCCCATCATTCCCATTTTGCAAATAAGGAAACAGAGGCACAAAGAGGCCAAGTAATTGGTTCAAATTCATACAATAAGTAGGTATAGGAAATAGGCCTCATGCTCTGGTGCTCTTTCTTAGATCTAGAAGGTAATCTGTGAGAAAGCATCCTCCAAGGATGACATTTCATGCAGCTGGGGCTGCTGTTGGGATTGCAGACTTGCCTAATGCTCCTTAACACACCTCCTGCATTACTTCCCAATTGTAGCTCAGTAAGGTCCTGGGGCTGGTCCCGTCAATCGGGCTGAATCCAAAGAGCAGACCAGTAGGGAACAGTCTCTGAGAACCAAGATGAGGATGCTCATAGCCATGAGTGCCAAATGGGGCATGGGGGATGGATGCATAAAGTTCTTGAACTTTCTGGGAGAGGCAGTATAGTTGCATGGAGAGAATTGGGCTTAGGGCCTTCAGTCTGGTTATACATCCTGCGTCCCCTTCCTTACAGTGGGTAGGGAGTCAGATAATCTCTCTAAGTGTCATTTTCTTCATCTATAAAATAAGGAGATGATAAAACATCTTTCACGAGACACTTGGTGAATGAGTGAGTGTGTGTGTATGTGTGTGTGTGTGTATGTGTGTGTGTTACTGGAGATGAAACCTAGGACCTCGCACATGCTAAGCAAGTGCTCTACTACTGAGCTTCATCCCTGGCCTTTTTATTTTGAGACAGGGTCTCACTAAATTGCCAAGGCTGTCTTTGAACTTGCAATCCCCTTGCCTCAGCCTCCTGAGTAGCTGGGATTATAGTTGTATTCAACTGTATCTGGCTCACTTGGTGAGTTCTAAGGGTTAAAATGCTCCACAGACTAAATATAAAGCCTCTTCACGTAGGGTGTTGTCACCATGACAAGCTGGCTCCCTGGGGATGGTCTCAAGAGCCTTTACCCCAGTACTCCATTTTCTTGGATTATAGCCTCATCTTTTATACCTTTGACTCTGTCACCTTTCACATGGCCTCTGCCTGCTTTCTTATAGCTCCGGTGGTCTTTAACCAGTCTTTCCTTGGGCTCTTTTAGGCTCCAACCAATAAGTGTCAAATGCCTGGCACAGTGGCACATGCCTGTAATCCCAGCAATTTGGGAGGACTGAAGATTTGAGGCTAGCCTTAGCATCTTTGTAAGGCCCTCAGCAATTTAGTGAGACCATGCTTCAAAATAAAAAATAAGCAGGGCTAGGGATATGACTCAGTGGTAAAGTGCCTCTGGGTTCAATCCCCAATGCCAAAAACAAACACTGAACAAACAAAAACTGGCATTGATCAACCTATTCTGTGTTGATATCAAGGACATCCCCTCTCTAGCAAGTGCAGGACACCCTCCAGCGCTCTGTGCCTTTCCAAGTCCTGCTCCATTATAATCTCCACCTGCACCCCAACCTCAAAACCTGCTTCTCTTTTCTGGCTTCATCCAATTTTCCTTTTTCTCCACTCTGTCCAGACCATGGACAACTTCTTTCAAATGAAGTTCCCTCCCTCCAACTCTCCATTCCAGTGAATGGCCTCATGCTATGTCCCTGGAGACTTACCTAACAGGTCCCACCTTGGCCCTCCTCTTCCTATTCTGCTGCTATAGGGGCCTGTGCTACAGTGTGCTGGCCTGTGGTTATAGCTCACCCCAGTCCCTAGATTCCAGTCTGTCTGTTCCTCTGGGTTGGGAGAAAGGAGTAGGTATGGTGGGGTGTGATGGCTTCAGGCTGAGGTACCTGTGATTGGGTAGGATGGGAACATGCACTCTGGAGTTGGATGTGTGTGTTTGGGGGTGGACCACTCACAGTGTAATAGGGACACATTTTCCTATGGAAGTGTTTCTGCCTTGGCCCCTACCCAGAGCCAGAAGCCAATTTGTGAGTAGGAAATAGGAGATGAGCATTGTTCGCAGGTAAGAGTTGGCAGAGGGTGTCTTTGACCGGTCTTGGCCCTACTGGAGGCACCTTCCTGAATGGAACCCTTGTTCTTCCCACCCTCATCCCCTACCCCAGCAGGTCTTCTCATCTGCTCTTTGCACCAGCCTCAGCCACACCACAGCTCACTGTGTACTGGAGGCCTCCACACCCAGGGCAGGACCTCTGACCCTGACGGTCTCCTGTTTTACGTAGCCCACCTGTAGTGTCTGGTTCAGCAGGAAGCCTGGGATAATGCTGAATTACCCCTTCTAGCATCCAGACTCACCTTCTCCAAACCCATATCCAGTTTTGGGAATGTCTTCTAGCAGCCTCAGATGACCTAGAACATCTCTCTCTGGTGAGTTCTAACCCAAGATAACCTAAAGTCTTAAGTAGGACTTCCTTCTGGGGAATCTTCTCTTTCCCTCTTACCTCTCCCTACCATGCCCTGGATGGGACATAATGCAGAGGTAGAAAATCATCAGACTGGAGAATGGAGGAAGGGCTGGTTGGTGAGAGCTTTGACAGGGCTTCCTCTCTTTGGACCAGGGAAACTTTTTTCTTCTTTTTTAGTGTGTGTGTGTGTGTGTGTAATAGTTCCTGGGACACCCGGGGCATATTTATAATTTTCTCTCTCTCTTTTCTGGTGCTGGGGATTGATGTAGCTCAGTGGTATAGCACTTGCTTTGCATGTGGGAAACTGGAGATTTAATCCTCAATCCTGATATAACAAAATAATTCCTGCAAACAAAAGAAATGCCTTATACCCATTAGCTAGCTTCAGCAATCATCAACATTTGGCTAATCTTTTTTTCATTTATATATCTTCAAGCATTGTTCTCAACTCCAACATAATTTTTAATAAGAACATGATTGAGATAAATTTTGGTTCACATATAATTGTTAAGAAATAATACAGACAGATCCCTTGTATATTTTCTCCAGTTTTCCTAATGGTAATTTATATTTTTAGTTAACTTTTTTTTTTTTTTGGTATCTGGATTGAACCCAGGGCTTCACAGTTGCTAGGCAAATGCTCTGCCACTGCCAACCCCAATGGGAACAGCTTGCAAAACTATATTATCACAATCAGAATAGTGACATCCATACAATCTACCAATCTTATTTACATTTCCCAGTTTTGTGCTCATTCATGTTTGTATATGAATTTCATCATCTATGTTCCTGGATCTACCACCAAAGACCATGAGCTTCTCAATACCAAAGGATCCCTGATATTGCCCTTGTGTCACCACAACCACCTCCTCCCAGCACCACGTCTACTTGGTCACTAAATGTTTTCTATTTCCAAACTTTCATCATTTCTAAAATGCTGTATAAATGGAATCAGACAACATGTCACTTTTGGGGATCAGCACTTTTCATGTCAATAATTTGTTCCCTATTTTGGCTGATTACTATTCTATGGTATGAATACACCATAGCTTAACTCTTTATTTGCTAAAAGACATGTAGGTTGTTCCCAGTTTTTGGCTATTATGAATAAAGCTGCTATGAACATTTGTGCACAGATTTTCAAATGCTTAGTGATGTGAAATTCAAATTCACATTTTGGGGGCCAGGAGTGCTCACTGAATCTGTCATTGTTTTTGAGGGCTTTTTTAATGAACAGAATTAGGATATAAATTTAAAATTAAGGCAAAATATACCATGAATTCATACAGATACTTCTTATCTAAATTCAAGACTGCACAGATTTTGTGTATTATCATTCACTGATTTTGCATCTCCTACACCAAAATTCCAGTTTGTCCATTCCAAAATGGACACTATTGTTTTATCCTACATATTTTCATATCTTCCAACAAGATTACTAAAAATGGTTTAAGATTTTATGGCAGTTTAAAAAATGTCAGTTGCTTTGGCTCTCTAGGAGATGGGGATGTATAAATTAGTTTTTTGTTTGTTTTCTGTTTTGGTCATGCTGGAGATTAAATTCAGATTGCATGAACTCTACAACTGACCTATATTCTCAGTCCCCAAATTACTGTTTAAAGTCATTTCTAAAGACATCTGACACACATTTCACTTTCAATTTTTAGAGATTTATTTTAAAATAATAATAATAATAATAATGTAAAAAATATATTTCCAAATTCATATATATTAAACGAAGCATATTCAGAGACTTTTAGACTCTTTTCCTTTCACTCTGGTCTTTCTTTTCCCAGGTCACCCAATTAAATAATCTATACTTGCACCGTTTTTTAAATATTTAGATTGCCCTATTCCCTTTAACAATCCAGTAAACCTTAGTCCTGACTTCAACAGGAAAGGCTTTAGTTTCACCATTGAGATCCTCCTTTAATTTCCTTTTCTTTCTTTCGTGTGAGTGCGTGTGTGCGTGTAAAATGTGGGCTACGCTATCCCTTCTATTTGATTTCCCATAGCATTTCCTGGGAAGATAAACGATGTGAAAGTCTCAACATGCTGGTACGCAAACATGCCTATTGACAGATCATCGGTCTCCTCCGGGAAAGCCTCAAGAGTCTCGAGTCCAATCTACACATTTTACACAAGAATAAACGGAGACTCACAGAATTGAGGGGACCTGCACCAGGGAACGTCGGAGCAGGCCGGCGCTCCAACCTCCCGCGGTCCACCGATCTTCCCCAGCCTGGACAAGAGTGGAGCCGGGTTAAATACAAAAGTTAAAAAAAAAAAAAAAAGTACAGAGCATGCAGATATCTATTTTATACCAGTCAATATTTCAGGTAACCCTCGAAGGAAAAACCAAGTCACAAAACGCTGCAGAACGGCTAAGTGCCTGGCGGGAGCCTGGGCTGGGGCCCACGAGAGCCTCCACTCTCGTGGAGTGGCCCAGGGAAGCAAAGGTCTGCGTTCCGAGGTGACGGAACCGGGGGATGCGGTGGAGGCACAGAAGGGGGAGGACTAGATGCGTGGACACTGGGCGGTTTAGTTAAGGTTGCCCCTCTTGGCGTCCCAAAGAGAGGACGGACACACTCGGGACCACAACACAAGCCGGGAGAAGAGCCACACAGGTTGGATCGTCAAATCCGAGTTTTCGAAAGAAGTGGTCCTGCTGAGCACTCGTAGGGCTTCCAGGTCTTTGGCTCTCTCCCGGGCCTAAGCGGCGGTGCCAGACTCTGCGGGCGGAAGTCCGCCCGGAGGCTGGGGGCGGAGCAAAGGAACTGACACCGTAGGAACGCCAATAGGCGGGGTGGGTGGGTGTTGTCCCCGCCCTCGTGGGTAAGGGCTAACGGTTTCCTGCAGCGGCGTCTGTGAGGGGTGGGGGAGAAGAGGAGGAGGAAGCGAAGCTGTGCCCAGTGGCTCCTGCGACCCTGCACCAACTCTAAAATGAGGGGCTGCGGGGAATCAGAGCTGAAGTTCGTGGAAGGGGAAGAGGCCGTGGAGTCCCCCGGACCACCCCCAGAACCACGCGCCCAGGAACCCCGAGCTCCAGTGCCCGAGCCCGGCCTGGATCTGAGTCTGAGCCCGCGGCCCGAGAGCCCCGAGCCGCGGAACTGCAGTCCGGGGCGGCGGAAGGGGCGGGCGGAGCGCCGGGGTGGGGCTCGGAGGGGGCGGCAGGTGAGCTGGGGGGAAGCCTGGCCCCCATCCCGCCGACGGCCAGGAGCATGTCTCTTCACGGTGCTGCTCTCTGCTCCAGGTCCGTTTCCACCTGGCGCCTCCCTCACCCGTCCGGCCCGAGCCGCTGCCCGCGGCTGCTGCACCTAGCGACAAGCCCGCGGCGCCGCAGGAGCTGGAGGCGCCCGCGCGGCAGAGTAGCATGGCCCTGAGCCTCGAGCTGCAGGCCGCGCGGGCCGCATCCATGGGCCAGTTTGATGCCACGAAGGCCGTGGAAGAGCAGCTGAGAAAGTCTTTCCAGATCCGCTGCGGCCTGGAGGACAGTGTGGCCGAGGGTGAGCTGGGCGAGCGGCCGGTCGGGCGCGGGAGTCTGAGTGAGGGGCGTCACTCACCCCAACCCCCTCTGCGCTATCAGGATTGAACGTGCCGCGCTCCAAGCGGCTCTTCCGGGACCTGGTGAGCTTGCAGGTGCCAGAGGAACAGGTTCTCAACGCTGCACTCAGGGAGAAATTGGCGCTCCTGCCGCTGCAGGCCCGAGCCCCGCCCCCAAAGGTGAAGGGACCAGGGCTTGGACTTACCTTGGGTCTCCTGCCCTCGCGGATTCTCCTTCCTCCTAGCGTGTAACCTTCCTTTGGCCCCGACTCCAACAGGAGCCACCAGGGCCGGGACCGGACATGACCATCCTGTGCGACCCGGGCACATTGTTTTATGAATCTCCGCACTTGACCCTGGACGGACTGCCCCCTCTACGGCTTCAGCCCCGGCCCCGCCCTTCAGAGGACACCTTCCTCATGCATAGGACACTGCGACGGTGGGAAGCTTAGACCCCAAAGCTCCCTGGATTGCTAGTTCATATTTTTGTAGGTTAAAAATTTTTTTCAGAATAAAGTGGTTTTGCTAATAAATGTAACTCTTTTTGGGAGCCAGGAAAGGACTAAAACCCCTCCAGGGGTCTTCCACCTGGGGTGCATGTTGGAAGCTGCCTGGAAGTGAGTTTTTGGTCGTTTTAGGAAAGTTCCCAATCAGGGATTAGATCCAAGCTTTTAAAACTTCCACGTTACCCATGAGTAGATACAAGGTACACATGTGGGTCTTGGCCTATTGCAGTTTATGGAGGCCTTCCCTCATTACCTGTCTGGAGGTATCTGCAAAGCTTGCTTTCATCTTTAAGGGCCTTGCCCATCTTATTTACACTTAACCCCAGAATTTTCAGTATTTGTTGAATCAATGTTCAGGACGCCAGTAACCCTTGACAGACCACTGAAGAGCTTCATGTTAATCGCCTTTGCCTAAGTGTGAAGCCCCAGAAAAAGAAAAAAAAAAAAAAAAAGTGTCTTTGGCCAAAGTGCCCTCTGTTAAGACCTTTAAAATTAGCCTTCTGCCCAAGGTTCCCACAAAAATATTTTTCAGCAAGGTTTTTGGGGTTAGTCAGACTCAAGTTGCACATCAAAATTTGTATCACACTCCTTTTGTGACCAGGGTTCTGTGAAATGAATTGTAGATGTGATTAGCACCCAGCAATCTTCCCAACCATTAAAAAAATTCTCTTTGAGATCCTACAGTAGGAACTGGTTTGACAGGAGGTGCATCCCTTCCCCAGCTAGAAAGAGCCACATACCAGGTGTGGGGGGGCCACTGCCCTAGACATTATGTTTATTGTGCTGTTCTCACATTCCAAACCCAGCCCCCACTCCCACTGGGGGACAGCAGAAGGAAGGATTTTCACAGTACCTGTGTGCCTCCCTGCCAAACTTCCCCCTCTTAAACCTCAGTCCATCTATTCATGGTTCACTG
The DNA here is from genome assembly GCF_047511675.1 of Marmota flaviventris. Lineage (NCBI taxonomy): Eukaryota > Metazoa > Chordata > Mammalia > Rodentia > Sciuridae > Marmota > Marmota flaviventris. The sequence goes on from NC_092516.1 coordinate 30,401,863, forward strand.
AAATGCAGCTAGGGGCAAGGGCTGAGGAGAAACGGGAATCTCCCTGGGAGAGAGCAGGAGGAAAGGGTTATGAGGATTTGACATTCCCCACTTCCCATGCCCTAGGAGAACAGAGTTCAGCAAACAGTCCAAGCCATCCAGCCCAGCAGGCTAGTGGAGAAGATGATGGTAACTCCAGCACAGCTGGGCTTGCTGCTCAGGTGCCAGAGGTATAGGGAGGAGGCCGGGGCAGCAACTTAATAAGTATTCTTTGCAGATCCAAGAAAGGAAACTATTTTTGGAGTCAGAAAGGAAAAACCTTGGGATGCTTTCCTCTTTTCCCAGGTCCTTAGGAGCAGCAAGGGCAGCCTCTTTGCACTTTCTGTTCAGGGGCCACTTAGTGGCTGGGGGAACGGGCCTTGTGGAACAGGTACACAGGACGCTGGAAGCCTAAGGGGAAGAGTATGAAGTCAGGAAGCAGGTTGGCAAGTATCTTAGAACTCTCCATTGGTTCTGCACCCTTTCAGCCAGGACCAGCCTCCCCCAACTCAAAGAACCAACCTTACCTTTGGAGGTGTTGTGGGGTGTGGCCACAAGCTCATAGCTGGAGAAGCCCACCTCTGGGGACATGAGATAGGAGCTGAACTGTTCTGGCTTCAGTTGAATTCGAAAGTAGTTCTTATAGATTGTTTCCTGGGAAGAAAGGCAGGAGATAATACCTCTGCTTGCTGCCTCCTCCCCCTAGCCAAGAATGGTGCTCACCCAGGGACCTTCTCCTGTCACTCAAATCTTTCTCTTTCTGCTTCCTTGAGACCTTTTTTTTTTTTGCCTCAACCAAAAGATTATTTCCCATTTCCACATTAACCCAACTTACTGTAAGAGTCTTTCTCTTGCCATAGGATGACCATGGTTGGGGCTCCAGGACCAGGATGCCCCCTGGGCGTAGGTGCCGGTAGATTCGGCGGAACATGCGCTTCAGTCCCTCGTCTCCCCAGTTCAGATGCACCCACTTGGTGAGGCTGAGGCAGAGCACCACATCATACTCAGGTTTTTGGGCCTCCACTAGCTCATCTCGATCCAGCACATAGTTACCCTGAGGGCAAGAATTGCAGGTGAAGTCTACAGAGGGAAAAGAATCACCACTGGCCCTCACAATTGCTCTTCAGACTTTAGAAAAGTCCTATTTTCTTCACACTATGGTTACACTTGCCTCTGACACTTCTTACACTACATTCCAATGGTGTCTTCCTTTCAGTCTCATTTTCTCTTTACATCTTCCTGCCTCTGCTTCCTACTGGTGGTAAATAAAAACAAGCTTGAAAGGAAGCTTGGTTAATTTTAAACTGAGCACATTATCCACAAGATCTTCCCAGATGGGGTCAAACTGCAGCTGCTCTCCAGAATCTGTTTATTCACACCTACAAATATGCAAGAGGACCCGGCCCAGGTATCAAAAGAAGACCCATGAGTCCTTCCCTAAGTTGGGGTTGGCAAAATGTCAGGCCTGTTTTATCCTTGCTCTGAGACAAATCAAGAGCCATACCTCCTAGGAAACCTAACATAAGCTCCTCACCATCCCCTAGAAAGTCCTCTCACCTACCCCAGTATGTTGGCAAACATTCCTGTAGATGGCCTAACTGTACTGTTTTGTGGGGAGCTATGTATAGTCACAGGTCAGATGCCCTGCCAGGCTCAGTATTCTCCCCTGCCTTGCGAAGATGTCTCTGGCTGTTCTCCCCATCCCCCCCACCCCCGAACTACCTAGGGTCAATGTGGAGATCTAAAGCCAAATCTCTTGGGTTTCCAACCACTGACTTGTCAATGAAGTCTATATCTAAGGAAACAAAAGAAGCTGATGCAAACAAGATCCCTATAAAAGGTCAGAAACTACAAATGTCTCTCACTGCTAGTGTTCCTCCAAGAAATTCCCTTTTGGAAAAAACCCTCATGCTCCCCCAGCAAGTTTAAGAACAAGTTTCCATCTGGAGTGAGTCCTTTAATGAGTGGCAATAGCTGCCCTAGAGGGAAGGTGGAATGGCCTGACAGTCTTGTCTGAACAGCCCAACAGGGGTAAGCCCTTATGTTGGGGAAGAGATTCCAACAGTCATGAGAAATGACCCCAGGGTTAAAGCCCCAAGGTAGAGACCCTAGCTTTCCATTATAGGAGGGGAGAGAAGACCACTAGTATTAGTCTCACTTACCAATCCAGACCCATCTCTTGAGGAACTGGTTCTTAGGAGTAAGATGCAGGAAAATACCTCTGGGTCATAACCTTCCGCTGCCACATTCCCATTTAACTTCACTTAAACATCCCATCCCTATTCCAAGACCCCCAGGACCCTCTTACCCTGACGAAGACAACATTGTTGGGGAAGACAGATGTGTCCGCTCCATCCAAGGGCAGTTGGGGTGCAGCAATGGGACCCCGGCTGGCTGTCAGTGAGGCTGGGAAACAGCTCCTTTTCCGAATAGTGGCAGTCCCTTCCTCACCTTCTGCCCCTGGGTCCCCCTCAGAAGTCTGGGGTGGGAGCCGTAGTTCCTCAGACAGGTAGTGTCGGATATTTTGGCGGGCTGAGTGGATGAGCCGGGCATCAATATCCAGCCCCACCATGCGGGATGGACCCCACTTGCAGGCAATGCTCAGGGTCAGATGGCCCACATTGCAGCCCAGATCTAGGACGTCCCGGCCGCGAAACCACTCAGGCTTCAAAACCCGAAGGCGCCCATCCTCACAGGAAGGATTGCGGTACCCATAGTACTTGCTATAATTTCCATACTGGAACTTGCGGTGTTGCTTTTTGAAGCCTGCTGCAGGTAGTGGGTGGTGATGGTGACGACCTCCCCCACTCCCTCGGCCCTTTTCCTTGGAACCCTGGCCTCCACCCCTAGCCCCTGCCTCCGACTTGCTGGAAGTCCTGCGACGTTTTCGATGTCGGGAGGAGGAAGACGAGGGTGCAGAGGTAACTGAGGCAGTTGGAGGGGCTGAAAGGGAGCCTGAGGGACCTTGCAGGGCAGATGGAAGGGGAGACACGACCTCATCCCTGCAGTTGATGGCTGTGTTGAGTTCATAGGGTTGGGGGGCATCCCGGTTCTGGCCCCTGTGCCGCTGCTGTTGTGTGGCGCCCTCCCCGTGAAGTGAGGGGGTGAGGGGGGCTGTGGGCAGCACGGCATGGCTATCGTTCCCTCCAGATGCCTGCTGCTGCTGGTGGTGCTGTCCCCGGTGCCTATGCCGCTTGCGACCAGTCTTGAGTGGAGAAGCGAGAACTACTTGGGCCTCATCAGTGCAAGTATTGAGACTGAGCGGGTCAGTGATATCTTTGGGGATGAGGATCTCCACTGGATCTCGCCCCTTAGCCGGAAGTGGGGATGACTTAGGGGTCTCCGCATTGAGTGCGCGACTCACTTCCTCATCCAGGAGGCTATTCAGGTTCAGGGGATCAAAGATATTGCCCCCCAAGAGGAAGTTGGAGGGTAACACAGAGTCACAGTCCGAATTCACCCGCCGGCGCCTCTTGAAGGCCGGGTGTTTAAAGCCTCCACCGCCTCCCCCAACATTACAGCTATTTCTCCTCTTGCCCCCTCCCCCCCCAGGGGCCCGGTGGGGCTGGTAGCCATTGCGTGGCCGTGGAGGGGCAGGGGGGCCCAGTTCCGTCCCGCCCCCTCCCCGGCGCTCCTCCCCCACGTCCGGGGGAGCCGCTCGCCCTGGGGGATCGGACAAGGGGGCCTCCCCGTGCGATTGCGCCTGGGGGCCGCCCCCTCGGTGCTGCTGCCCCTGGCCACCCCGGGGGCTGGCCGTGGCCCCTGCCGAGTGTGCGCTCCGTCCAGGCCCGCGCTCCGTCCTTCCGCGGAGCTCCCCGGAGGCGGCCTCTCGGTGCGGCTGCACCGCGGGGCCGCCCCCTCCGCCCGACTCATCTTTGAGCGGCGGCGGCGGCGGGGCCGGCACCAGAAACGGCTCCTTCTCCGCCGCCATCTCGATCATTTCCTCCCCTTATGCCGTCCCAGTCGAGGGTACCGAGGGGGATCAGGGGGCTTAACCCCCCCTTCCTGGCCCCTACTCCCTTCCCCCCTTTCCCGAGTGCGCGCGCAGCTCTGCTCTGCTCGCCTTGAGCCCAGGCGCCTCCCCCCGAAGCGCTGCCCACTCGCCCGCGAGACCAAAACAAGATGCCCGCGAGACCCAGACAACCCGAGAAATCAACAGCGCGTGCGCCGACCCCTTTCTCCACCGCCACTACCACTCCGCCGCGAGCGCGCACGACTGGCGCGCGTTCCTCTCCCTCCGGAACCACGCATGCGCACTTCGCCACCGCCCTGGCTGCGCGCGCATCAGAGTGCGAACCAACTTAACGGCTCCGGGAGTTTAAATATAGCCCCCCCAAGCCCCCCAGAAGCCCCCCACCCCAAACGGGCACTCTACTTCCCTTCGTAGCTATGTCCGGCCCTACTGATATCCTTTGTCTCTGCAGCGCGATCCCCGCCTCTGTAGGCGGGGGAGCTGGTGTGAAAAGGTCTCCTTGACACTCGACCCTTGTTCCTGAGGAATGAGTCTCAGCGGTCTCCGCCCGGCTCTAAACCCGACAACCTCCCTACCCCGCCTCCTTCCTCCCCCTAGTGGGTAGCGCGTGCGCACACCCTTTTGGGCTTGCGCGGGTAGCTGCAGCACGTGCTGGAGATGATGCCCCGCCTTCAGTCCTAGGGGCGGGAACTATTACGTCGCTTCCTCAGGTTTGGTATACGCAGCGTGCGTCAGCACGAATCCGAGGGGCGTGGTTTCCCCAGTAAAGGAGGCGTGTTCATGAATTATTCATGAGGCGATCGCACACCTCCCTTCAGCCCACCTACTTAGTAGGGCTTCGGAGGGAGTAAAAGGGAAAACATGAAGTAGAGACAGGGGAAAAGTGGAGTGTACTGACCGTATTCTTACGAACTGTTCTCAGCAAAGTGCGATTATGTCATTTTAACTCAGCCCCCGCCCCTCGGAAATATTCTCTGAAGAAAAAAAAAGACAACGGAAACAGCCAAGGTTGTCCCAACTTTCCCCGAAAAGGCTCGCTCATTTGCCTTTCTCCAATCGCGATCACCACAGAACACCACGCCTTACTCTCCGCCTCCACATCCACGTACTGACCCCAACGCCTCCGCTCACCACCCGGCGCCTGCGCACGAGGCCCCCGGGCCCGCGGACGGCTCGCACGCGGGCCCTCCGGGGGCACCCTGCGACTTCGCACCGCCTTGCATGAAAGCGAGCGTGGGCGGGGAAATGGATTCAGCCCACCTTGGGTCCCTTGCCCCAGCCCTTGGGAAGCCGCGATTCGACGCCGTTTCCCCCGGGTGATGAATGTCCCGGTCTCCCTTTCAACAGTTTTAGAAGTGGATGGTATAAGTGGGAATGGAGGCCCAGGATAGTCTCAAAATTAAAGAGTGCGGAGACTAGAAGGGAGAATAAGTGTGAAAAGCTGACGGAAGAAGCAGTGTGTGGCAAAGAGATGAGTTGGTAAATGTGCTTCAGAACACTCAGGCACTGTTGCTGCCGCCTATTTTAAAAAGTGAAGTCGACGAGGATTATGGGATTTGTAGTTTAGGGTCTTCGTTTGGAAGATGGCCGCGCAGCAGCTGCCTTCCAACTGCGCATGTGCCTTGGTCTTGAGCGCTCCCCTTAGGGGGCGGAGCTTGTGCACGTCCTCGCGCCTTCTCCTCTTGGCGGGAAAAAGTAGGTCGAGGTTGTAGGGGCTTGCAGAGTCACGGCTGCGGCACGCTGTGCTTATCACCTTCAGGTCTTCCTCGCCCCAGAAGGTAGCTGGCTCCTCTCCAGTTGCAGATGAAGGTGCAGGGTGCTGCCAGTTTTGGCACCTGTGTCTGAGGAGAAGGTTTCTCTTCAGGGCGATGACCAACTCTTGCCCCTTCTCCTCAGAACCTCTGAAACTCCAGCTCACCCCCAACAGGCGAAAATGACCAGTCCTGTGGCGGGCACCGGCGGTGTGCAGGAGAGCGAGGCTCCCAGGCCTGGGCGGGAGGGGCGCCCGGGGACACCCGCCCCTGGGGGAGTCTTGGTGGGGAGGGGACCGGCTAGTCGCCGGTCCACCCTCAGGGGAGTCGAGAACCTTTGGCTCTGTCCCTAAGAACTGGTGAGGGGAAAGGGAAAATGGAAGCTCGTCCGCAGTCGGGCTCGACCTCGCGCCCTGTGAGGGGAGGTGGTGCGGCGCCTGGGAGGTCACCGGAGACGTGCTTCTTTAAGCAAAAGCCACCCAAAAGCCCGGTTCGGGGGTTTACGGCTGCGGGGGGGTGCGGTGTCCCACAGCAGGAATGTGAGGGCCACCAGCCATCGCGCTAGAGAAGCGGCCGACCCCGCTTCTTTGCACCCTCTGAACTAAGAAGCTGTAGTTTACGGTGAATTTATTGATAAGCTGTGAGAAGTTTAGTTCGGGTAGTTGCTTCTGAGGGTAAATAACTTGGTGTGGGCATAAGGGTTCCTGGAAACGACTTTTCATCTTGTGAAAAAGCTGAAAATCAGGTTTGAGGAGCGCGCATGCGCCCGAGCCCACCTACGCACAGAATGGACCCTGCTTCCTTTCACGGCTGGAGAATGAGTGCGAACCACGTGCTGCTAGACAGTGATGCCCAGGGGAGCGCAGACTCTTGAGACTTTAAATATAGCCTTTAAATAAGTTCTGAGGCTCACAGAGTCCATGGTAAAGTACAATTCTAAAGGATTTGCTTTTCTTAGACTAATGACTGGAGGAACAATATGAAGAGGGAATCTTAAAAGCGGAATTATTATTTTTTTTAATATTGCCAAGACTAAATTATTTTACTAGGTAAGGTCTTTAACTTTTTGATAGAATTCTTTTGTTCTCAATTTATGGAGGGCTCCAAAGAGTTTTTTATGTGGTTTGTGTCTATTGATGTTAACATATTAGACATTAAAACTCTGAAACATGTAAAATATTTACTTAGAAATAACTCATAAACTCGCTATATAATATTTTTGGGAAAAATGCATTTTCCTAAACAGAAGACATTTTAGTGGGAAGAGTGGCATTGTTTATATTTTCACAAACCTCATGTCTGCTTAGTAGAAAACAGCCAGATTCTCATCTGTTTCAATCTGTTGTAATATCTTGTTTTAGTATAAGTGTATGAGAAAGCCAGGCGTGGCTCAGGAGGCTGAGCCTGGCAACTTCAAAACCAGCCTCAGCAACTTAGGGAGATCCTGTCTCAAAAGATAAAAAGGGCTGGGGATGTGGCTTAGTGGTAAAGTTCAATCCAAAGTAAAAAAAAAAAAAATAGTATATGAAAAAAAAATGCAGCTTAACACAGATAATTAGTTGGAAAAGGAAAGAATCCTCAGGGATTTTGGACTACATTTTGAGGATGCAGTCTGGGCTGGATAATTTTATCTCAGTATTAATTATGATTTTTTAGTGTTTTATTTTTCTTCTTGGGATTGAACCCAGGGGCACAACCACTAAGCCACATTCCCAGCCCCCTGGTCGCCCCACCTTTAAAAAAACATTATTCAGAGACAGGGTCTCTACTAAGTTGCTGAGATTGGCTTTGAACTCCTGGTCCTCCTGCTTCAGCCTCCCAAGTCACTGGGATTACAGGCATATGTCACCACACCTGATTTTCTTTTATTATCTTGTTCTAAGTTCTTTTAGTTCTTTTTCCCTTCTCTACTCTTTTTGTCCCCCATGTGCTGGGAATTAAACCCTTGCTAGTGCTAGGCAAATGCTCTACCACTGAAGTAAATCCCTGGCCCCTACCCTCCTTTCTTAGGTTGAGTGAGTGGGATACAGTTTATGGGATTTTCTGGTAATTTTACTTCCTATGGTAAAGGTTTTGGGACTGTCTCTGTGTCTTTATTGTCAGCTTCATCTCTCCTTCCCTATCTCCTTTTCATCTAAGGTAAGAAAAAAGAGAAATGCTAATCCTGGATCTAGAGTCCTTAGTCTGTTCAGAAGAAAGTTGGTGATGTTTTCTATATTTATTAGCTATGATTTCTTTTTTTCTCTCTGAACCAGATTTCAATATTTGTTATTGTAGAAAGAAGGAAATTAATCTGAAACAGGGAGCAGAAACTTGAGTTGTCACTTCTTTGCTTTCTCTTCTCTGTGGGTCAGGCTAGAACTCTTGTTTAAAAGTAATGGTCTTCATCATATTTCTCCTTAGATTAAGGGGACCTTTAAGCATCACAACTTATAGATTTGCTATGTCTTGTTAATTTAATAATAATACACAATTCTATCCAGTTGCTTGGAGTTTCAGAAACACTTTGGCCTAGAAAGGTCTGTGTAGGTTTAGATAAGGATTTGAACCTAAATATTAGAAAAGTTTGTATTTTTACATTGGTCAAAGTATTCTTTTTATTACATTTGAAGAATTTAAAATAAAAAATATATTTTTCATTGGTGTATTACAGTTGTATATAATAATGGGATTTTTTTTACATATTTGTACATGCACATGGCATAAGAGTATAATTTGGCCAATATTATTCCCCAGTATTCCCCTCCTTCCTCTGATCCCTTTCCTCTACTGATTTCCCTTTGATTTTCATGAGATTCCCTGACTTTTCTAAAAGTTAATTTTTTAATTGGTAATATGTATGTTATAAAATTCAGAAATAATGCAGTATCATGAAAAGCTTCCTTTCATTCTCATCCACCCAGATCTACTGCCCAGAGGCATTTTGATCAATTTTTTATATATTCTTCCAGAGAAAGTTTATGGATAAACAAGCATATTATGTAGACATACATTTTGAATAGCCAAATATCATCTTAAAAACATTAATTTTCATTCTACTTTTCCTCCCTCAGTACAGCTGTTACAATTTAAATTATCTTCATGGGTACTTTTCATGAGATTTTTCAAAATTCTGGAGTCTAGGAGAAGATATGTTTGTCATTTATGGTCACATTTTCATTTGTGGTCAGATGTTCCTTTTGCAGCTTAGTAAAGTTTCTAGCTTTTACTGAAGATCATATTAAAGAAAGAGAACAATTTGCTTCAGCATTTCTCCCCCAAATTTCTACTTGCCTTTTTTTTTCCCCCTGGAGAAATTATGTCTGGGAATTGGTGGTGATGAGTTAAGATGGACACAGTGAGGAAATGTGCTCCTTAATATAAGGGAAAACTAGTTACTTCAGAAAACCATATCTGAATTGTTCACATTTATGAAATTAAGAAAAGGAACAGAAAAATATCAAAGGATAATTTAAAAATACTTTGCATGTAGCCATGAGGAGTGCATGCTAATCAAGCCCCCAATACCTTTTGAGTTCACCTTCTGATCTAGATGGTGGAACTCTAACTTGAACAAGTTTGGCATTTGAGTATCTTAAAGTCTTCAGATTGTTTAACCAGAAGTGTCTAGGAACCAAAAAGACTATTTTATGTTGCCTTTATGTCTCTTTGTGGTGGGAGATTAAGTAGTTAGAAGAACTGAGTGTCAGTTCCAGGGTCTTCAAAATTCAAAACCAACAGCCAGAAACAAGATCACTAAGTAGAATGGATGTGTTTTTAGGATTTAGAAGCAAAAGTCTGGGTTGGTCTGGGTTCTAATATGTATTAAGACTAAGACTTTGGGCAAACCATTTACCTCACGTTGTGTATTTTTCTTCTGTAAAAAGAGGAGCTGAGACTTTATGCCTCTAAAGCCCTCCTAGAGCTATATTGTTTGTTACAGTCACCAAAATCAGGAGGCTGGGATGTCATTGGGCTAATGCTTGCCTAGCATGCTCCAAGCCTTGAGTTCAATCCCCAGCACTGAAAAAAAAAATGGTGTGTATGCTTTAAGCCTATGTGTTTTAACATGTATTCTTACGTATGCTTTCTGTATGTTGTGTTAAAATGATGGTGAAACATTGCATTAGACTATTGGGTTTCAGCACAGCTCAGTTAACAGCACCAACTTTGACAGACATGTTCTGATTCTGGTTTTATGGTTTATTAATTCTTCAATATCTTTAAATTTTGTAAGCTGCAGTTTCTTCACATATAAAATGGTATCTAAGATTTGTTGTGAGAATTAAATGAGATAATATATAAAAGGTAAAGAAAATAGTGTTGAATATATGTTAACCATTATCATTAATTGCAATATCAATAGTAAGAATGAAGCACATTTAGAACCCCTCTGAATAGATTGATGAATAGCTATGAATATCAAAGAAGGTGCTGAAAGTTCTTATTACTAGGTTTTAAGTAGAAGAGTAAGATAGAAGGTTCAGTTCTCTGAAGACTTCTGCTGGTTTATGAATATTTCTGAGCTATAAACAGACATTGGTAGAGTCCAGTATTTGGGAAAACATTGGCCTTAGGATCTAAGTAAATGGAAAGCAAACATTACAATGATGTCAAAAAGGGGATTCTCTATGCATAAGAGAATTGCCAAATTATTGGTATTCGAAGTATGTAGTGGAACTTCAGGAAATGGAGAAAAGTGCTCACTCTTGAACTCCCAGGACTGTCCAAGCCCTACAAACACTACTTGTACTAATGCTTCCACCACTGCCACTCCTATGGCTACCTAGTATGAGTGCCCACCTTACATAAAACATGGTTCTAGGTACTAAAAATACTAAGGATTTTTGCTCATATTTAAAACAGTAATTCTCATTATTCCCTGGTATGTAATTGGTACTGATGAATTGGGGAGAAGTATTGTCAAAAAAGCAGAAATGTAGTCAAGATTCCCAAGCAAATAGATATTAAACTCAAGAAAACAGGGAGAGGAAAAAGTAATCAGGGTCCAGGGTTTTAGCTCATTGGTGGAGTACTTGCCAAGTGTGTGTGGGCACTGGGTTTGTTTCTCAGTACTACATAATAATAAAATAATAAAGGTATTGTGTCCATCTACAACTAAAAGAAGAATATTTTTTAAGTGATCAGAATCATCGTTCATTTCTTTTTTCTAACAGAGGCAAAGAAAGCTGTGTTTCTCAGCTGAATGATGACAACATTGCAGAAGAAAGAAGGTGAGCCAAGAATGAGGGAGGTTCACTTTATATATTTATCTCATTTTCTCTTTCTGAACATCCTTCCCACCAAAGGGCAGTTCAGTTCATATATATTTTCTGTTCACTCTGTTCAAATTTCTACTCTGAAAGATACTTTGAGCAGAAATAAATATGATTTCTGAACTCATAGGGAGAAGAAAGACATTTAAACATCTATAACATAAAGTTAAATGTGGTAAGTGCTATCTGAGAGGTGCAAAGTATTATAAAGGCTCAGAAGAAAGAGATATTACTTATACCAGAGAGGATCAGTGTAATTTCATGGATGAGGTAGCATAAGATTGGCCCTTGAATAGTTTGTAGATTTTGGCTAGTGCTTTGAAGCTAAATTCTCAAAAAATTTTATTCAAAATTAAGCAAAGTTTTAAAAAATTTACACTTGAATACTCAGATTTCTATATGCCTATATTTTTATCACCTTTGAATTGGTTCCCAAACCAATTTGGGACTGTGCCAGAATCAACTAGTCTTATAAAATTATAGATTTCTGGGCCTCACTTCAGTCTACTTCATCATAATCTGAGGGGGGCGGGTGATGTGGAACAGGCAGGGACAGACCTAGGAATCTGAATTTATTAAAAATTCTCCCCATATAATTCTCATGTGGCTAGTAAAGAGACAGTGTTCAGCAATGTCTGTTAGACTGTTTCATAAATTCCATTTGATCAATTTCAGAATGTGGGAAGGGATCAAAGAAACCCTTTGCCCCACCTACACAAAAATTGCATAGCATGATACCGCATGGCCCCAACTCACACAGAGACGAGACCCTGGGGATCAGTTCTCCAGTGGCAGAAGCCAAGGCAAGCCCACCAAAAGCCAGGTTAGAGAAGGAGGAAAAGGCAACTACAGAGGATGGTCCAGGGGTTGGTCAGGAGAAAAAAGGAAAGGCTCAAGACAAGCCAGCAGAGAAGAAGGAAAAGGTATGAGTCACATTAATGAACTCTCATAGGAAGGTTCCTCCTACACTGCCCCCAGCCCCTGGGGCTAGACAAACAATCTTTTCATGTTGGGGAACTTCATCCTGTAGTTACATTATTATATTTGTGGTTTTTATTTTTTTAACTTCTGTTTTCTTCCCTAAGAGGCAAAAAGATATTTTGATGAAAGCATTTGATGAAATAATAGAATGAGGTAGGTTAGAGGTGGAAGTAGAAGTAGACAGAAATATTATAAACATTTCTCTTTTCTTCTACTCCTTTATTCCCAGGACATCTGGGATAAAGTTTATGAACTCCTTAGGTATGTTGACTTCATACCTTCAGTCCTGTGAACTTAACTGCCTCATCTAAAGGAGGCTTTCCTGACTGGCCAGAGGAAAGAACTATGAAAAGATAAGCAGTTTTCCCTTCTTACCCTCATCTCTGCAGGGAAAATCAAGTCTTACCAATGCAGAATTTGAAGAGATTGTCCAGATTGTGCTTCAGAAGTCCCTTCAGGAGTGCTTGGGTACGGCTTGTGGTAAGAGAAAAAAGGTTTCAGTTAGGTAAAGTGACTTATCTGAGAAGTAGTGTAAGTTTGACATATTTTCTTCTCTTTCTTCCTCATAAGTAAAGAAACATTAGACAAGACTTTGAAATACTTAATTCCTTATCAATAGGACCATGGCTAACCCACCTAAGATAAAAGGTACAGACCTTTAGAAAAGTGGATTACATTTGATTTCAGAATATAGTCTTAAACTAAAAAAAAAAAAAAAAAATTGGGGGCGCAGGCAAAACTGGGAATTGAACCCAGGACCACTCTATTGAGCTACATCTTTAGCCCATTTTATTTTTATTTTGAGACAATGTCTTGCTGTGTTGCCCAAGCTGGCCTCAAACTTATGATCCTCTTGCTTCAGTCTCCCGAGTAGTTGGGGATTACATGCAGCAACATCATGCCCATCTCACCTACATTTTTAAAATGCTCTTTTTTATAATATTTTAAACTGCAATTTTAATTCATTTCTATATGTTTACAGTCTACTTAGGAAAGAAAAATTATTTTCCCAGATTTGAAGAATTTAGTCTCCATCTATACTTGTATATTTCTGTTTTTAATGTTTTAACATCTTCTTAGGGTTTTGGTTTTTAGAAGAAAGAACTCTATAGTATAGGCCCCAGGGCCTTCTCCATAAAGTTTGAGGCTAAGGAGAATGGTCTGACACTTCAGCCATTTCTCAGGTATACTTCTGTTCCTAGAAGGGGTTTGAGGAAAAGATAATTTGTGTGTGTGTGTATTATTTTCACATATACAAAATAAAGTTATAATTATCTAGCTGTCCTGGAGTGAATCAGATCAGTCTGGAAAGGCTTGAAGAAAGATACAGATTTCTAGTTTTTTTTTTTTTTCTGAAAATTTAAAGATTTAGGTTTTATCATATGACAAGTAGCTAAAGGTAAACTCTTCTAGGCACAGGAAAGAGACAAATGTTATGGTTAGTAAATATTGAGTGATTGTTTTATCACTTCTCTGCTTATAATAATCTGTTTTGGGAGGGATGGGATCTGGTCTTAATTTTGCAGAGACTTCCTGTGTTCAGACCAATTCCCAGTCAGACAAAGAACCAGGCATTGCTTCTGCTACTGATAATGATAACGCTGTTGGGTAAGTTTATCCCAGGGAGGCAAGTTAAACATGGGGAATTAACATTGGGAAATGGTGATTTATCTATATATCTAGTCATTTATGGTGTTTCTACTGATTATAGGCATGCACCACCATGCTCATCTCACCTAAATTTTTAAAATGTACTTTTATAATATTTTAAAATGTAATTAAAAATTATATAATTTTATTTCTACTGATTTCTCTCAGCTAAGGAAAGAAACCTCTTTCAGCTGAGGAAAAAAATAAGCAAGTAGACGAGTAAAATGACCTCAGGTGGCTTTAATGGACGTAGGATTGGTATTTTTTTCCTTGTTCATTCTAATTGTGTGCTGTACCACCAAGCATACCCTTACCCCCAAATCTAGAAATCTTTTATCTTTCTTTCACCCTTGAGGTCTTTCAAAAGTTGCTCCTTTTGACTTTTTCATTTGAAAATATCATTTTCAGAGAGAGGAAAATGATACCTCATACTCCAGAGACTTCAGCTTCTGTAGAAGATGTCCCAGAGACAAGAACATCTAAATCAGCCCAACTGGTTCCTGCACCTTCTGAGAAGAAATTTAATAGACTTTCCTTAAGCAAAAGAAAGAGGGAAGCTCGTAAGTGTAGTCAGATACAATTTGATTCCTGACTTAGATACTTAAAGAAATGAGAGAATGGGACAGTTAATAGGCTGAGAATTTTCAGTCCAAGTCTTGAAATTATTGGGCTTTGATTGCTCTTTTTCACTGACCTTTTCTATCTACAAAGATTCTTTTCTTCACCTCCTCACCTCATAATGTTTTGTTTTACCTTCCCAGAAGATGAAAAAATGGAGAAAGTTCAAGGTGGACATGAGTGCAGAGAGAAAGACCAACCAGAGAAAATGATTCAGGGTGATTCTCAGATCAGGGGTCAGCAAAAAGGGGAAGAAAGTGGTTTTGGTGAGTTTATTCAAAGTTTATCACTTGGTTTGGCAAGCCCACCTGGGCTGAATATTCAAAATGGAGGAGAGAGACAAGGATTAGAATGTTAGAGGAAACTGCAAAGACTCTAACTTTCACAGTTGCTTGTTAAAGAATATGCTGCTGAGGAAGAGAAAGATTCCATTCATTCAGTCATTTATTCACATAATCCTTACGTACCAGGCATTTTAGATAGTACCCAGGCAGAAAACTAAGATGTGGTCAGAAAGGTAGAAGAAAAATTATGAGAGTGGTATCACAGATATCAGAGGAGGAAAGAATTTGAAGAAAGAGGGAGTGCTTAGTCATGTCAAATGCTACCGTGGAGAAGCCAAAGAGGGTAAATATTTGAAAATGCTCAAGGATATCACAGTTAGGAAGCCATTAGGGTTTGATAATAGTTATCATATGGATTGGTAAGGGTGTATGGATGGTTATAGTTAGTTGCAGAGTAAACACTTTTTAGTTAGTATACATGTGAAAATTAAGAGGGAGAAAATGGACAGAGTGGGAGAGTTGTGGGAGGGATATTCAGTTTATAACTTTCTTCTATCTATCCATCTATCCATCCATCTATTCATCTATGAATAACAAATGAGACAGGGTCTTCCTGTGTTGCCCAGGCTGATCTCAGACTCCTGAGCTCAAGTGATCCACCTGCTTCAGCCTTCCCAAGTACTGGGATTATAGACATGTGCCACCATGCCTAGCATTATCTTTTAAAAGAGAGACTTGATCATATTTATATGTTGAGGGAAATTTATTTATAGAGGGGGATAAATTGAGATAGGAATGGGAAGAGATTCAAGGAATTTGTCCTTCACCAGGAAGGACACCTTAGCCTTTGAGATGGGTTGAAGGCAGAGTCACAATGAATATGGATTTATTTATTTTTATGAATTTTTTTTTGTGCTGGGGATTGAACCCAGGGCTTTGCATATGCTAAATATGCACTCTACCACTGAACTATATCCTCAACTTATTTGTTTTCTTAACTACACTTATTAGTGTGTTAATTGTGTGCTATGTACATTAGGAGCTAGAAATACAGTGATGAATAAATTTGATAGCTCTTATTCATAGAATTACAGTTTTTGTGTGTTAGATAATAAAAAGTATAATATGAAATAATCAAGGTGACATTTAGATATTTATGACAAGAAATAAAACAGATCATACAATATATTAGTAGGTTCAAAAATTCAGACATAAATAGCTAATACTTTGGGAGAAAACAGGCTTGTACAAAAACCCCCAAAATAATAGAAAACAAAATCCAAAGTATAAGGATTGGTATAGTAAAAAGTCAGGTGGTATCTAATATGTATGTGTATATGTACATTGTTTTGATTGTAAAAGCATAATAGAATTTGCACAAACTTGGAAAAAAACTCTAGAAAGACTATGCGGGTACCAACAAGAAAGATAGTCCAGATTAGTGAACCATTCCTCTAATTACAATGACATGGTAGCAATAAGGATCTGGAAGTATAATCTAATTGGATGGTCAGGTGGTCTGAAACTCAGATCACCACAAGGGAGTGTTCTAGGTAGGTTTGTTTCTTGAAAAGAGAACTTAAGAGTTTTTTTTTCTTTTGGTTTTATTCGAACAGATAAACTTAGATGTACCTGTTAAGAACTATTCTTGGTATACTGTAGACCCTGTTGACCTGCTCTCCAGTTCTTCCAAATAAACCAGTGTCATTAGGTTTATGTGGCTCCCTCTTCTATACTCATTACCACCAGGATAGGATTTTAGATTCACAGATATGAGTTTGTTCCCTAGGTGGCGCCTGTGTGTTGAATTATGATTGTAGTGAATTTGTCAGCCTCTTGCTGTAAGTGAACCATTCCTTCTGTTTCTTACAATTGCCAAGGAAAGGAGTCTTCTGGAGAAGAAAGTAGAAAGGGGTGAATCCCCTAAATACAATTTTCACTAAATATTGTGAAGGAAAAGAAGAGTGTCACTAGGAAATGATGGAGACCTAAGGAAGATTGGGATAGTCAGGGAATTTCATAGGAAATTATATTTCAGATGTAACCTGAAAAAAAAAAAAAGAAGTTATTCAAGTGAAGAGTAGAATAAAGTTTTAGGTAGGGTAAGTTTGTCATATTCCCAGTACCAAAAAAAAAAAAAAAAAAAAAAAAAGAGTATGATTGGAGTTCAGAGAGCAAGGGAGGGAAGTGGGAAAGTGCCTTAGGAAAAATGGAAAGAACTAGGCAGTGGTTAGATCAATGACCTTGACCGTGCTATAGTGAAATTTTTATACTTTAGTGCAGTGTGTCATTCTTAATTTCTTTTTTTATGTGCATGATACTGGGGAATAGAATCCAGACCCTTGCACATGCTAGGCAAGTGCTATACCACTGAGCTATGTCCATAGCCCTTTTTAAAATCTCACTTTGAGTCAAGGTCTTACTAAATTGCTTAAGCTGGTCTTGAACTTGTGATCCTCTTGGCTCAACCTTCTGAGTAGTTGGGATTACAGGTGTACATCACCATGCCTGGCCAAATTAATGTTTAAAATGATCCTTTAGTGATAAATTAGTGGTTGAAATATGGGGAAAAGAAGGAGGAGTCAACCAATTACTAGCATGGCTGGGATTAGGATGATAAAAATGGAGAGAGAGAAAGAAATAGATAGTTTTATGATAAGTTTTAGAGATAAAATTGTGACAACTTGGTAATGAATTGGATATTGGGGATAGGAAGAGAGGAAAGGTTCTGTCAAAGATGTTTGGTTTTTGGCTTAAGCAGTTATGTAAAAAAAAGTGATAAGAGTGGAAGAACAACACATTTGTGGGATAAGATTCAAGTTTAGGTGTACTAAACTTGAGATCTTTGTGAAACTTCCAAATAAAAGTATCAGGGTTAGGGATGTAGTCCAATGGAAGTGTATGTACACATGGCCAAGTTCAGTTCTCAGCAGAACACACACACACACACTGCCAAAAGACAAGGTGGATTCTGTAATTCGGGTATGGAAATGGATTTCAAAGATATGGGAATGGGTGAGCTTGTCTAGGGGAAAGTATAGTGTGGGGAAAGAAAGCCCATGATTGGGCTTTGGAACTGTGACATTTAAAGATTGGAAGGAGAATCCAGCAAAGGAAACTGAGGAGGAAGCTGTCTGAAAGATGAGGGGAGGGGACAGGAGAATGAGGTAACACAGAACTCAGGATGCTAGTGTTTATGGAATGAATGGCCAATTGAAATGCTGTTAATGTGTGTCTGTGACATCAGTCTTCATTATCCTGGAACCACATATGATGAACATCAGTTTTTCAGAGCACATTGTCTTTTCCTTTCAGTTGTTTGAACAGAAACTTTAAAAAATTGCTGTCATTGGATATTTCATCCCAAGCCATAAATATCCAGTTTTATATCATTAGAGTGGTTTCTTTCCATTCATTTTCTTGTGAATAATTATCACTTTCACACGAGAGAGTGAATTTACCAGAGGAACATAATGGTTGGTGATATGAATTGTGAAAATATAGTAATACCTACGTGCCTGGTTTTTCTCTAGCAACTTTCAGTTTCAGGAGTGTAAGCACAGAAAAGGTAGAAACTGGGTTCATTCAAGGTGGTGTTTTGTCATGGGTGGAAGAAAGGACAGATAAAAAGGCAGCTGAAGATGTCTGCAAGAGAGTCTAAGGAAGTGTTAGAGAACCAAAGGTGATTGGTTCAGAGTGAAGAACAGAGGTTGTTACCAAGCAGAGAAGATGGGAGGAGATAGTGGATTGAGAAAGTTGCTATAGGGCTCATTGAATAGGTGAGGTAGGAGAGGACAGGGCTTTTTTTTTTAGTTTTAGGTGGACACAATATCTTTATTTTACATTTATGTGGTGCTGAGGATCGAGCCCAGTGCCTTGTGCATGCCAGGCGAGCACTCTACCACTGAGCCACAACTCCGGCCCAGACAGGGCTTTTTTTTTTGGTCAGAGAAGATATTTGAATAAATGGATCAAAGGGTTTACGATTCCCGTAGATGGCTGGTTGGGGCATGTGGAAGTGGGAGTGGATTACTGAGGTGGCATGGAGGAAAAATTTAAGGAACTGAGAGAATGGGGGTTTTTGGGGTGGTTTTCCTGTGGTCATCTGGACTGAAGTCTAGAAATGGAAGAAAATAAGACAGCTGGATGCCAGCATATTTACAGGGGAGATGGAAGGATGGTAGAACCTCAAAGGAAGAAGAGATTTAAATATAGTAGCAATGGAAGTAAGGATGATGCTGGCGCAATATTCTGTCCTGAGAGACATGGACAGTGTGAGAAGGGACAGAATCCACTTAGAGGGCTGGGGTAGAGGTCAGGTTGAGTGTCATTAGTATGTCTTCAGGCTTCATAAAGGAGGCAGAGGCTCAGAGGTTAAGTATATGTGAACATTTGTTGCTCAAGTCTGGAATTTCAAAGGACACTGTGGAAGAGTTTGGGAGGGGAAGTGTGTGGGACATGAAGTCAAGATGTGGGGATACAGAGGTTGAGATGGGAATTTAGAAGGTAATGGATAAATGGAGGCTTGGCCTTTGGGGCCCAAAGCAAATGGGAGAGAAGTGCTAGACTTAGATCAGTGTCTTTGGGAGGAGGGTGAACCCAGGGCTGTTGGTCTTAGAGGTTTCAATTTGGTGATTTGGTAACAGGTAAATCAGTTGAGATTCAGATAAGAACTGTATATTGAGCACAAGGGAGGCTGGTTAGCCCTTCAAAAGAACTTTTCAGGAGTGTCATACAACAGAGAATGAAGCACTCTCAGGAAAAATACCAGGCAACTATTTTTTTGATGGGGGCAGTGTTGGGGATTGGACTCAGGGCCCAACACATGCTATGCCAGCACTCTACCACTGAGCTATACCCGCATCCCCAAGGCAATCTTTTTATCTAAGAACTATTAATACAGGAAACTATCCTTCTGCTTGCTTGAATTCCGAGTTTTAATTTAGTCTGATCTTCAGCAAATAATTATCTTCTCTGAGCATTGGTTTTCCCAGTCATAGGGCAGGGATTGGACTAGTTGATATGTAAGATTTATATAGAGATGTGATTCTGGGGGAGTGGGAAAGTTATATTGATTTTTAGTTGGATTGAAGAAGGAATAACCTATTTTTGAGTCTTTTATGAAAGTTTTTTTTCTTGTCACAGGTCAATGTTTAGTTTGGGTCCAGTGTTCCTCTCCAAACTGTGAGAAATGGAGGCGGCTGCGTGGGAACATTGATCCTTCAATTCTCCCAGATAATTGGTCTTGTGACCAGAATACAGGTAGAAAAAAGTAGAATTTTTTTTTTCAGGTTTTATCGTTCTTCCTTCTTTCCTGATATATATTCCTTAGATTAACTATGACATAGGTGTATTTTACACTCAAGGGGTCCTTGTAGTGACTGGGAGAAAGGAGCTTCTTATCCTGTGGAGATGACTGTGGGCATAAATAGTGGGAGAAAGACATCCTGTAGAGTTACATGAAGAAAGGGCCTGGAATTCTGAATATATGTATTGTGTGAATTTCATTTTCTTCAGTATTGGTCTGATCCTCTCAATCCTGATTAGAATATTGGGCTGGTAGATAGCAAGGGATATGGGATTTATAGGGGAAAGCAGGTGAGAAAGACCCAATGATCTTAGAATTATAGAATGTTTGAAACTACTTTGAAGAAATAATGAAGATCTTGTCTAGCTCAGTTATTTTACATATGAGAAAATAGTCTCAGAGAAATTACTCTCATACTGCTCCAAGGATGGGAACAGAGTCACACCAGGGTTTGTAAGTGGGAGTTTGGAATCTCTATAGAGTATCAGGAGGTAACACTCCTACTTCTCCTGGCTCAGGCTGCATTTCTTCCATGGGTCTCTATTCTTTTCCTCCAGGTGCTACTTTTGTTCTGCCTGCTTCCTATACTACTTCCTTCTTGTTCTCTCATAACCTGCATCTAGATTTCTACCTCATGAGTGTCTTCCTATCCCTTCATTCCTTCTCTCTCTTGGCAGACTTGGATTATAATCGCTGTGATATTCCTGAGGAGATCTGGACAGGGCGTGAGAGTGATGTGGCCTATGCCTCCTATGTCCCAGGATCCATCATCTGGGCCAAGCAGTATGGTTACCCCTGGTAGGGCACCATGATAAAGAGAAAACATCCATCCTGAGCTTGGGAGTGGTAGATTCAAGCAGGGAGGGAAAGAAATGGCAGACATTTGTAATGGGAACATTACTTGCCTTAGAAAGAACAAGGTCTTTCTAAGGTTTCTCAAAGTTAAGGTCTCACTTAAGTTAGACTGATCTTTAGCAAGTAATTATTTTCTCTGAGCATTGTTTTTCCCAGTCATAGGTTGGGGAATCATGAGGTGAGGGAGAAGACAAAATATCAAGCTTGAGGGTTTTGAAAGAGCGTGTTTTCTTGAGGTTTCAGGAAGAAAGGTCTGGCAATGCTGCCATAACTGGGTAGAAAATGGAGGGGGGATCCAAGGCATTTTAAAATATTGAGTTGTGAGAACATGCAAAGTGAAGAGAATGAGGAAGATTAGGATAGTTTCTTCCTTAGAGATTTTTGTACTCAGGGTTGTGGGAATGTGCATAAGAGTAAGACAACTCTACTAGGAAGACTCTGACCTTCTTTGTACATTGATGGAAGTCACTTTAGTCATTTGAAAGTGACCACTGGAGGGGACTAATGAGGGACCTTTTGGATCCTTTGTTCACTAAATGTATTGCCTTTTTCTGTACATGTATATTGATTAGCTTGTGTTCTGTTTATCTTATGTCTTCTCTTGTATCCCCTATGCCTGTCTCTCTTCCCCAGGTGGCCAGGCATGGTCGAATCTGATCCTGACCTGGGGGAATATTTTCTCTTTGCTTCTCATCTTGATTCTCTGCCGGTGAGTAATAAACAAGCATATCCATCCTAAAAGATATTTAGAGTTGGAAACATAGATTTAGGCAGCAGACTTGAGTGCAAAAAAGACCTTAATTAGAGCTAGAAATATGGAGGTAAGTTCTCACCCCTAGAAATAAACTTGTGTTTAATTAAATCTTTACCCACTTGTAGGGCATTTATGTTTTGATAAAGATGCTTTGACTAGAATTCCTGAGGTCAAAATGGAGGAATAGTGGGATGAGGTGGAGTAGGGGATTCAGACTTCAGGGAACATATGAAGCACAACACCTTCTTTGTAAGTCCCCTTATCTTTCTCCACTACTTGTGGCAAGAGGAGAAAAGTAGATAGGACAAGAGCTAAACAGACTATCTTTTATTACAGTCTAAATACCACGTGACATTTTTTGGAGAAACAGTTTCTCGTGCTTGGATCCCAGTCAACATGCTGAAGAATTTCCAGGAGCTGTCCCTGGAGCTAGCAGGAGTGGTGAGCAAACCCGTGTGGAACCGGGGGGTGGGGGGTGTCTCTTGTGATACAAGGAACTGGAAGACAAAAATCTTCCCTTTATTAAGTGTGGTCTGCTCCCAGGGGAAACTGTCTGGAGATGGTCTTTGGTCTGATCAGTTATGCCAAGGGTAAAATTATGCACGAGGCACTCTTCTTTTTGCTGGGTTGCAGTAAGGTAACAATTTTTTTCAGTCTCCTTCCCTGCTTGCAGATAGTGGATCTTCCTGAAGATGAAGGTACTCTACAGTTGAGCCAAATCAGGACTGACAGACATGAGGGCCCAGATTAATTTAGGATTTACCGTTCTCAGTGCTATGGACATTTTGGATCAGATAATCTTTTGTTGTGGAGGGCTGTCCTGTGCACTATAGAATGTTTATCAACATCCCTGGGGTCTTCTGGCATCTAGCCCTGCCCCTGACCCTGCTTCTAGTCATGACAAACGAAAAATTGTCTCCAGACATTGCCAAATGTCTCTGGGGCACAAAGCCTCTCTGGGTTAAGTATGTCATATTTCCTTCTTAGAGTTACTTTGTGTCCAGTGGTGGCTATAAGATGAGCAAAGGCCCAGCAATTC
Organism: Marmota flaviventris; assembly: GCF_047511675.1. Classification (NCBI taxonomy): domain Eukaryota; kingdom Metazoa; phylum Chordata; class Mammalia; order Rodentia; family Sciuridae; genus Marmota; species Marmota flaviventris. Next base: position 30,424,349 of record NC_092516.1, read on the forward strand.
AGGGGTCTTAGAAAAGGAAACAGAATTAAATCAAACAGTTGTATCTAAAGAAACTTGTGAGAAGCTTAAAAGTAAGATCACCTAAACTCCTTTGGTTTTTTAAAAAATGACCATTAGATTCACTTTGGAGACCAAAATGTCAATTGAAAAAATTTCTAGGAATTGGTGAGAGGTTTATTAGAAGGAAGAGGAGTGCTGTTTCTGAGTGCAGAAGACTGAGAACAGAGGAGTGTTATCTCAATAATTGGAAACAAATAGTTAAAATAATGTCTGGTGGGTTGCAGCATGTTGGGATCACTTCTCTAATATTTATTATTGACTGATCTTTAAAGCAGTATCTATTATTGACTGTAATCTTCTTCCATTTCAGAAAAAGTGCAGGAATAAGGACTACAGTCAGAAACTGGTGGCAGCCATCATGATGGCTCAGAAGGCAGAACAGATCAACATTGGGGTGGGAGAGTGTTCAGATCACATACTTGCTTTTATTTGGGACTTAGACACAAAGAAAACCATACTCCCCACTGCATTCCATAGTTGTTATCTTAGAACTGCTCTTTTTTCTGAGACCAGATTCCCTTGATTCCTGAAGTCATCCATTTCTTCCCATGTCCTTGAACAAATGGGATCTTCTCTCAGCCTAAAGAGACACAGTTTGTGGTAGGGGTCATCCTACCTCCCTATTTAACTTCAAGTCTCAGATATTTGTACCCTAATCTCTTTTAATCTGAGAGTTTTTCAGTCTCAGATTCTGCCCATGGGGGTAAGGGTGGGGTTGAGAATGACGAACTGAATTTCTCTTTCCCTGTTACTTGTTGAATTATGAATAAACTGGGAAAATAGATTATAGTTAATCTCTATAAAAGTCCAGATAGGCCTAATATAATATTTCAAGTGAAAATGGTGTGGAAAATGAATACAAATTTTGTCAGAACTAAAATTTAGAAGACAGAGGGCAAAGGCTCCCTCAGGAAGATAGTGGATGATGTTTTTGTTTCTTGGTTCCCTCAGGAGCGGGTCAACTTATTTGGTTTCTGGAGTCGTTACAGTGGATCTGACAGCAATGGGAATGGAAAAGGTAGAAGTGGAGGGGGAGGCTGAAGAGGAAGGAGAGAGACTCTTCCATGAAAGTGGCAGCTCAAGCTTGGTTCTGGATTCTGTAATAGGAGACTCTTGTGAATTTCATTGATCCAGTATTCAGGATGGATCGACAGATGGATGGAGAGAAGAATGGGGAAAAAGAGGGTGAAAAGAGAATGTAGATGGATAGTAATGAGCTTTGAAGAGGGTGGAATCATGATATTTGGGAACTAATTTTATGAGGAAAATATCATTTGGACACAGAAGGCAGAGTTAGAAGATGGATTCTCTGGCATCAGCTTTATAATTCACCAACTTTTTTTGTAAAAATTATTTAGCCTTTCTTTTCTTTTCCTGTTCTAGACCTAATACTTTCTGGGGCTAATAGCCCAGAGTCCTACTTGGGAAAAGAAGAGGAAGAATCAGAGATAGAGGAGGAGAAAGAAGAGAAGAGAGTAAGATTAGCTTTAAATATTGATTAGATCAGGATCGCCTTTTAGGAGAGTCCTGTAAGGAACTGGTTGTGGTGGGTTTACATTTGCTATTATCCATTTCATTTCTGTCTCAGGGAAGACCAGCTGGCTGGTCTTATGTCCTAGAGGTCTCCACCAAAGGAGGCTCTCTGCAATCCTCCTTGTTTCCTCAATTTCTCACATCTCTAGAACATTTTTTTTATTAAAATCTCAATTTATACCATATTTCTGTGGTCCTTTCTGGAGCAATTTGAGAGAAGAGTAGATTGCTTTTCTACTCTTTTCTTTCCTCTGTGGACCCTTAGGATATTCATTCACTCAGTTACTTAGCATCTCTTATTCAGGAATATGAAATATAGATTTTTCACTTTCTCTTTTAATTATTTTTAATTTATCAGCTTTTATCATGCTTGTGACCTAGCTTTATTTCCTTCTTTTATGTATTAAAACCTTGCATTGACTAATACCAAACAAAATGGGAAGGTGACCGTTGATTCCCTAAAACCCACCCGCTATTCTACAACATCCCTGTCTATTAAGACAGTTATATGACTGAATTTATCCTTTTTTTCCCCTGTTCTATTCACAGGATCCAACTTTGCCTGGACCAAAGCCAACCAAAACACATTCAAAAATGCCCAAGGCAAGACGTAAGCAAGCCTGCTGGAAAGGGGCTGCGTCTCACAGTTAAGGCAGGGCAGAAGCAGAGAGTATTAGGAGTCTTCAGGTAGCTGGGTCCATCTATCTCAGCTCCAAGACCTGAAAACACAGGCAGGACTAGCTGATTGTATCAGGGAAGAAACTGTAGGTTCCTCATTTCTGTGTTTTATAAAATGTTAGGTTAAAGATGGGAGGTTTTAAATTCTTAGCCAATAAGGATGGCTTCCTAGAGAAGGCCGACTCTCAGGAGAACAGTGAAGAGAAGGAGAAGATGGGGGGGGGGCGGCGGAATGTTAAAAAAAAAAAAAAAAAAAACCCAAGCGGGATGGGGAACTGGAAGCCACTGAGAGAGCTCACTAGATTGAGAATGAGCAGAAGATGTGGAGCAAGGCAGAGGCTAAATGTGGGGAGACAGTCTGCCCTTTCCAAGTTGTTATTGAGAGAGAAAAAATATCCTTGATATTTTTGGGGTTGGGGTGATGCAGGCATGGCAGATAGACAAGACAGGACCCTGAAAAAGAAGATAGTGAAGAGACCTCTGGGCAGTGAATCCATACTGCCTCCTGCACCCATAACGGGAAGGAAAGAAGGACAAAGGAATTCTGATCTGGACCAGCCAGGTAAGGCTCAAGGTCTAAAACACTGGAGAAATGAGATCTATATCTGCATATCCTCTCCAGGATCATTTCTGAACAATTCTACAGCTTTTCATTACATTAAAGAAGGAATGAAAATCAGAATGAAAGCGCATGCCTCACATTGTACCCGGCACACACAGTATGAAAGTATGATGGGTTTTGAGTTGATTGATTCCAGGGAGGGGAGAATACTGAGGAGAAGAGAATGTTTATTGAATGTTACTGTAGACTGGCTAGATGGGTACTTTCCTGCTTGTTCCTTTTCTTTCTTTCTGTAGCTTTATGACTCGATATTTGACATTTTAAATATAGGACAGCTGAAACTCAAAGAGTTTAAAATTTGTTTTAAGACCCATGTTGAGCCTATGGATATCCATGGCTTTAATCCAAGTCTTTCTGACCCAAAAGCCCATGTTCTTTTTTTTTTAATTAATTATTTTTTTTTTAAGTTTTCGGCGGACACAACATCCTTGTTTGTATGTGGTGCTGAGGATCGAACCCGGGCCGCACGCATGCCAGGCGGGCGCGCTAGCGCTTGAGCCACATCCTCAGCCCAGCCCATGTTCTTTATACTGCGATCTTTTCCACAGATATGTTTTCTTTGCATAGGTATTCAGAATTTTACTAAGCCAGCATAATCTTGCCTTTTAGGACTCTGAACTTTATTCCCATTGCATCTAGGCCTTAAGAAAAAATTTCAAGTTCCCCAAACCAAGGCCTCAGCAACCAACTTGTCTCAGGAAAAAGAAGTTAGAATGATGCCGAAGGGCCTGACCCCACCAGCTCATCACGTGGCCTGTCCCTTGGAGGGGAAAGAAGGGCCTAGACCCCAGGAACCACCGACTAAGGAGGCTGAAAGTATCCCCACTGAAGATGAAGCTTCCAGTGACCTGGACCTGGAGCAACTCATGGAAGATATTGGAGGAGAGTCCAAGGAGCAAGGGGAGCCACAGCATGGAGAGGATGCAGAGGGGTTCCCTGCAGCCTTCTTTGAGGAGTAGTCCTCTGCTCTTATCCTACTATTCTCTGCAGCAGGGGAAAGAGTCTCTTGGGAGGTCCCTGAGCAGTTGATAATTTTGGGGTTGTTAATTGGCTACAAGTTCAAGTCAGTTGTGCAGTTTATGTGTTAATAAAGCAGGTTACTGATGTGATTTGTTTGGCTTCTGTCTAAGCAGTGCTTCATTTTGGCTTCTTTCCTTCCACATGTTACTGTGGCATATCAGTGCCTCTGATGGGAGGCTTGCATGTCATAGGAGCTGGGGAAGGCAGTGAGACCTGAGTCCTGAGAGAACCTCCAGAAGGGTAGGTCTGGTTTCAGATCCTGGCTCAGTGATACTAGCCAGCTCTATAGCCTTGGGCAAGCACTTGAACTATCTCTTCATGCCTCAAATGGGCACATGGTCTAAGTAGGATTGATGTTTTCATGAGGTGATGGGAGGCATCAGGATAATGCTAGTGGTTACGGTGAGGGGAGATGATGGTTAGATCAGAAGCAGTCCTTGGTTCTGTGGTGGCTACCAGGGTTTGGGGATTTGTGTTTCCTGGCCTGAGATAGTCACTGAGAAAAAAAATTCTAGAGGAGGTGGCTTGACTATAAATGGCTGTACCAATTTCTTTGTGTCCTTCAAACCTCCTGATTTCTGAGTTTTCTGGTTTTAGTAATTGGAAGCTGTGATTTTTCCCATTGGAAGCATAGTTGATTCTTTTTTTAAAATATTCTTTATTTTTTTTATTTTTTATTTTTTATGTGGTGCTGAGGATCGAACTCAGGTCCTTGCATGTGCTAGGCAAGTGCTCTACCGCTGAGCCACAACTCCAGCCCTAAGCATAGTTGAATCCAAGATCATCATTTCAACCCCACTCTTTAGGTCTTCAGAACAGAATATAGGCTCTTTTCTGGGGAGCCCCCTTGAAGAGTGTGGCTAGGAGCTGCTCCTGGCAAGGTCAAGTTGGAGAGGGAAAGGGAGGCATAGACAATGTTGTCTTCCTGGGTGAGAACCAAAAGAAGAGGATGTTAGTGGCTTTAATCCAAGTTTTTCTGATCCAAAAGCCCATGTTCTTTATACTGCGATCTTTTCCACAGATACGTTTTTTTTTGCATAGGTATTTAGAATTTTACTAAGCTAGCATAGTCTTGCCTTATAGGACTCTGAACTTTATTCTCGTTGCATCTAGGCCTTAAGAAAAAATTTCAAGTTCCCCAAACCAAGGCTTCAGCAACCAACTTGTCTCAGGAAAAAGAAGTTAGAATGATGCCAAAGGGCTGAACCCACCAGCTCATCATGTGGCCTGTCCCTTGGAGGGGAAAGAAGGGCCTAGACCCCAGAATGGAGGCTTCCCGGAAAAGAACCTATATTCTATTCTGAAGAAGTAGGTTATAGGGAGTATAGGGCATAGGGAGTCAAGTCATGTTGGGGCCTGGCTCTCCTCTCCTAAAGCAAAGACCTACATCCTGAGTACCTTGCCTACACCACAGGCCCTCCATTCCTTGCATGCTAACTTCTCCAAATCCCCCTTACCTCCTTCAGGACCAAGTTTGAGCTGCTTATCTCAGGTTTCATTTTCAAGTGTATGTTGTGTCCTATGGAGGGGAAAACCAAGGAGTGCTGAGAGCAAGTGGTATGGCAGGCAGGTGGACAGATGATAGGGGCTGTGGCACCCAGTATCGTTAGGTTATGGGCAGGTCACATGGGAGGGATGAAGTGAGGAACAGAATGGGGGAGAGCACAGAGGTGCATGTGGAGGTAGCAGGTGTTTGGGGGAAGAAGGAAGGGCCCGGGAAGCTTGGGAATGGTGATGGTAGGACTTACCTCTATACTCAACATTCTCATATTGCTCCTCAGTGTTTGAGAAGAGTTCACTGCATGGGGACAAAAGGTTGAGAAGTAGGTTAGAGGTTGGGCATAGGGAGTCAAGTCATGCTGGTTCTCCTTTTGGGGGACACTACAATCTGCCCTGGTACACAGGATGAATGTGATGGTGTTAGCCCGCCCCCCCCCCCAGAAGGAGGATGCCTGGAAGAGGAATCAGAGCCCTTGGTGGGCTGTCCAGCAGAGGTCTTAGCACCAACTAAAGGTGGGTTTTCTAGGGAAGCTGCTTGTATTGGGGGCACTTAGGAGAGGTAGGGAGGGTACTGCCTTGGCTAAAACTGGGAGAACAGAACAAATTCAGGTTTTCTGGGCCCTTGCTCAGGCTGGGTCTCTGGAAGGAGAAGGGACCTGGAGATGGGGAAGACGAGCAGCTGGGCAGGGAGAGAAGAGAGAGATAGAGACCTTAATTGGGAAAGTACGGTAATGGGAGGATGAAGAGGAAAGGACGAGAGAGATGGTGAGCTGGGGCAGAGGATACCTGGGGTTCGTGGGGTATTCATCAGGGGAAAAGGACAGACTGGACAGGCAGCAAGAATGACAAGAGGATCTGGGGAGCTGGATGTGTCCAGGAAGACATGTTCAAGTCTGAGGGGAAACCAGATGAACATAAGTTGCAGCTTAGCAATGAAGGAGGGAAGGAAAGAGGATCCAGGAGAAAGACTGGAGGGAGCAGTTCTGAATAGGAGAATCTCTGAAAGCCTGTGCATTCTGGTCATTATCAGGGGATAAAGCTTGTGAAGGTAAAGAGCCTGGTCTGTTGGAGGACAAAAGAGTCGGGGATGGGAGAGTGGCTGTAACAGGCACCTTGTATGGTTTTCCCAAGGAGACTTCCCAAACCAGCCCCTCTCCCCCAATCTTGGGAGGACAAATACTCACCTGGCTGGGCTTTGGGCTTTGGTAGGCTGATCTGTAGGAGGACCAACAGCATGTCAGTGTGACATCCATGATGATCCTCCATCCCACCTTCTCAGCTGTGTCCTGCACTCAGACAATCTTTCAAGGAACTAGGGTAGCAGAGAAGTTCTGCCCCAACAGTCAGGAAAGGGCCTGGGACTCAGCTGGCATTCTGCAACCAGCTCTCACCTCTTACTGTCCTGTACAGCAAATCCTAAGACAAGCTCTTCTGGTCAATTGCCCCTTCATCCTTGCCCTATCTCCAAACTTTACTTCCTTCTTCCCCCTTGAACTTCTTGACCACTCCTATGTTTCTCCTTGCTTTCCTCCATTGTTCTTTCCTTCCTTTCACAAAAACAGCTTCTAGCACTTTCTCCTTAGTGCTGGCTGCTTCTGCCCATTGTAGATTCAGCCCCAGGGTTGGAATTGTGATCAAGACTTCTATTGCCACTGTGGACCATTCCTCTTAACTCTCAGTTGGTCCTCTTTCTTTTTCCCTATTTAGACGTCTTGGCACTCTTGTTGAAGATCATTTGATTGTAAATTCAAGAGTTTATTTCTGGGTTCTCTATTTTGTTCCAATGTCTGTCTTTATGTCAGTTCCAGGCTGTTTTGATTACTGTAGCTTTGTATTGTTTTGAAATCCAGAAGTGTGGGTCCTTCACACTTGGCTATTTGGAGTGTTTTTGTTTTTTAGTACCAGGGATTGAACCCAGGAGTGCTTAATCAATGAGCCACATCCCCAGCCCTTTTAATTTTTTTATTTGAGACAGGGTCTTTCTAAATTGCTGAGGCTGGTTTTGAATTTGCAGTCCTCCCACCCCAGCCTCCTGAGCCACTGGGATTACAGGAGTGCACACCATGACTGACTTATTTGGTGATTTTTGAAATTCTAATTTTAGGATGAAATTTTCATTTCAGAAAGTAATGCCATTGGGATTTTGACATGGATTGCACTCAATCTGTAGATTCTTTTGGGTAATGGAGCATCTTAACATTAATTCAATTCATGGTTATGAGCTGTCATTCCAATTATCTGTGCTTTCTTTAATTTCTTTCCATAATGTTTTAAATTTTTTTTTTTAGTTGTAGATGGCTATAATACTTTTACTTTATTTATTGTTATGTGGTCCGCAGGATTGAACCCAGTGCCTCACACATGCTAGGCAAGTGCTCTACCATAGTTGCAACCCCAGCCCTTCCACAATGTTTTGTACATTGTTTCCAAGTATTTTATTTTATTTTTGATTCTATAATAATTGGATTGTGATCTTTCCCCACCTTGCTTCTCCCACCACCACCACCTCTACTACTAAGTTTCTTGAAAGCTGACTCCACTCTACCGACTTTGATTCTCCAGTTTCAAACCAGGCTCTTTGGAAAGTGGGCACTGGACCAATCCTTGCTGAGCTGATCCAACTTTCTGTTCCTTCTGCTCTCTCCTTTACTTTTCCCAGGGTAAGCCCTCCCTTCTCTATGAACCAAAAGGTAAGAATTGATGAGACATGACTATTAAAGTGAGAAGAACTGGCAGATGACCCAATTGTGTAGACAGGGATTGGTGGTTCTCAGAACTTGATCCCACTTGTAGGGATTATAAAAAGGCAGATTTCCAAGCTCAGACCTCAGAGCCTGACTTGGTGGGTTTGAGGGGAGCCCCACAGTGAGCTGCATTTTCAAGAAGCACCTTCAGTGATTCTGATGCAGGTGAATGTTAAGGATCACCCAATTTGGAAGTTTGGGCAGAGGGTCAAGCTTACCTCTTCTCTTCCACCTGAGGAAGACCATCAGTGCCAAAATTGCAGTTACAAACACAGCAATGGCCAGTGCCACTCCTACTGCAGCTCCCAGACTCAGGGGCTGAGACCCTGATCTCCTTTTGCTCTCTGTGACCTCGATGCCAGTCGTGGTTTTGGAGGTTTTGCTGATGGGAATTTGCATGGTGGTCTTGGCAACTGGAGAAAGATGAAAAGTAAGCAGACCCTCCACTGGAGAAGTGGGGGTATCTGGGTGAGGGTTTTGAATCTTGTTCACTAGTTGGGAAATATGGGTAGGGGAGCAACCATCAGGAGTTCATATAAGGAGAGAGTAAAAAATGCTAAATGCTGAGAAGCCAGACAGCCCAGCTTACATCTGACTCTACACCACTTACTGATCTTATCCAGTCACATGATATTAAATCCCATTAATATCCTGATTACTCCCAAGTCTGTCTATCAGTCAACTTTCTCCCTGCACTGCTGATTCATGTCTTAATGCCTCCTCATGCTGCCATTTGTATGTCTAGTAACAACTCAGACTTAAGTGTTCAAAACAGAGCTCTTCATTTCCTCCCACACCTGTTCCTCCTCATTTTCTTTCCCTCCCCACAATAAATGGCAATACTGTCCTTCAAGATGCTTCAGGCCAAGGGCCTTGGAGTCCTCGTTGGCATTCCCAATTCAATCTGTACGAAGAAATACCCTTAGAAATCTATCCCACTCTTTCTACTGCTTTTTCTCCTCTGCTTTTTTCACCACCAATTGACTCACATACAAAATTTATTTATACATTTTTTTTCTTCCCCCACTCCAAAGTAGGTCCTATCTTTGGATGTTTTTAATTACTTTCTCCAGAGCCCAGTTAGCACCTGACATGATAGGCACTCAATCTATATTTGTTAAGTGAATGAATGAAATGAAATGACTTTCCTTGGGAATTCCAGGCATTCAACCATGGTTTTTCAGCTTCCTATGTTACTATTGAGACAGTGATCTGCATATGGGACCTGTTTCCTTCCTCCCTGGAGGTCATCTTCCCCCAGGGTCCATTTTTCACCCTCCTGTTTGTTTTGCTGTCTGCATTTCCTGGAAGGAGTTGTTCCTAAGTGTTTAATGTAAACATAGTTGAAAAGTGGGGCTCTAGCCTTGGGCTTCCCAGGCACAACTGACACTAGGCAACAGTCATCAGTGCGGGGGGATTCCATGCAAGGATGAGACCCCAGTCTTTTTGCTCAGTTGTATCTGGGGTTTCTCACCCCAGAATCCCTCTGGTTCACCTATTCTGGAAAGCAAACCTCCATTCTTTGCCTGGGAGGAATGGAGTTTCCCCATTACAACTGTGTTGTAATTTCCAAATACATCTTCACTCCCACTTTCTGGGATACCTGGGGTTGGCATTATAGAACCCTCAAGGGATTTTGTGTTGGAACTGTTGTTGTTTTGTGCTGTATCTTCTGAATTTCCCCACTGCTGGCTTCAGCAACTCTGGTCTCCTGAGTCAGTTCTAGCAGTCTTTCCAGCCTCCCAAGTTTGCCTTTGGACACTTAGCTCACACATGTTTTTTTGTTCTTGAGTATTTTTGCATAATAAAGTTCCCTTTGCTGTCATCTTAGTAGATTTTGGGAGTGAGTGGAGGAAATAGGGAGGATGCTGCCATAAATCCAAGCTATCTTGCTTAATTAAGGCTGTAGCGACATTAAGGTAGACATGTGCATACAGGACATTAAGGTAGACATGTGCGCGCGCACACACACACACACACACACATACACACACTACCACCTGGATCAGAATTTATGCTTTAAATTTTGTAAAAACTTGTTGAAGATATCAAAAGCTAATCTAGAATATTACCTACTTATGAAAATGGAGAACATAAAGAGCAACATCCTATGAAACATTTACATGACCTTTTAGAACACTGCCAAGGTCTAGTGAGGGGTATAAAACAGAACTCGTTCCTGGTTTGGAAAGTGGCATGTCATGCTGATCTCAGTTTCTGTTGATTGCTTTATTGATATAATGCCATTGTGTTTTAAAATATCCCAATGAGTGTCTTTCATTTTTTTTCTTTTGTTCGTTGTCAATAGACCTTTATTTTATTTATTTATAAGTGGTGCTGAGAATAGAACCCAGGGCCTCACATGTGTTAGGCAAGTGCTCTACCACTGAGCCAGCCTGAGTGTTTTTTTTTTTTTATTTTCCTGAATTTGGCAAACCAATCCAAACCTCTAAGTGTAAGAATAGGAAGGCCATAATATCACAGTGTTTGAGACAAGAATATGTGTTTGAGATCGAAATAATTTTTCTATTGAAACATGAAAATTAGTGTCACTAAAACAGCATGCTATTGACATAAGAAAAATATCAGTGACACAGATGAAGACCAGGGCTGCTGCTGAGGGTGTAGGTCAGAGGTGGAGAACTGTCGCATGTGTAACGCCTGGGTTCAATCTCCAGCACCACAAAATAAAAACAACAACAAAAGGACTGGGGTAATATATTAGTTACTTAAAAATCAATTTAGTTGATTAAAAATCTAGTTGTAGAAAAATCGATTTAGTTTTGTACTTCATACCATATATAAAAATAAGTTCTCAGTATTTTAAAGATGTTTTGTGAAAAGAAATGAAACTATGTAAAGATTTGAGCAAAAATTTAAAAGAATTTTAAAGTAAATATTTTCAACCTCTAGTGGGAGATGGACATTTTTGTTTAAAATAGAATTTTCACAAATGAAAACAATTAGATTTGGTTACAAAAGTAAAGTTATGTAAAAAAAATTAATAAGCCAACCACAAACAGTTGTATTTACTGCAAATATTCTTTCAGTTGTGATATCTTGCATGCTGGTACTTCAATTGGATCAAAACCATTTTTTTTTTTTTTTTTTTTTGGTACTGGGGATTGAACCCAGAGGCTAAACACTGAGCCGCATCCCCAGCTCTTTTATGTATTTTATCTAGAGACAGGGTCTCACTGAGTTGATTAGGACCTCACTAAGTTGCTGAGGCTGGCTTTGAACTTCCTATCTTCCTGCCTCAGTCTCCCGAGCCCCTGGGATTACAGGCGTACCACTGTGCCTAGCAACCATATCTTTTTTATCATTTTCTTTATTTTGGCTTTTAAAATTATGGGTGTGAATATTAGGTTAGTTGGATTAATTAAAAAGTAATTTATTAGCCTCAGCAATTTAGCGAGGCCCAGTTAAGCTCTGGTAGAGTGCTTGCCTAGCATGCACAAGGCCCTGGGTTCAATTCCCAGCACCAACAAATAAAGAAAAAAAAGTAATTTATTGATAAAAAAAACTTACTGTTGGGATGGGGGTGTAGTTCAGTGGTATTGAACTTGCCGAGCAGGTGCAAGGTCTTGGGTTTGATCCTTAGCACCACAAAACCCAAACCCAAACCAAAGCAAAAACCTCATAGTAAATCTGACTGAAGACAAAGAAAGGAGAAAAGCAAACAGGAATTAGAGAAGGAGGAAGAGGGGCTTGAGAAAACCCAAAATCTCTCAGAAAAGGCCATTTAAGGAAGTGGGTAGGAGGCACTGGAAATATAAATCCAAGCTGTCTTACTTAATTAAGGCTGTAGCGAAAATGTCTATTTACTCTAAAACCAACACAGTGGTTAAGATAGGACAGTGGTTCACCATGGGAGGCTGGGTCTGCTCTGGCAGGGAGGAGTCATTAATCATTGTCGTGGAGATTTGCTAGCATGGGTCATTATGAAAGGGAAACCCATTTAGTCGATTATTAGATTCCTGAAAAAATTTCTAGAGGCAATGTACTGCCTTATAGCCTCCCCCTGAAGGCCTCCTGAGAGCCCCCCAGACACAGACAGGTCCCAATTCTAACGTCCCTATGGAGTGCTACTGAAGCGTCTGTGAATGGTCCTAATTATTAGGTTAAAAAATAAGTCGAGAGACGAATTGGGGCCAACTCAATAGGCAAGGCGTGTGGCTGATGGTTAGGAGACCAGGGTTCTGCCGTTTAACTGTCCCTTCACATCCCATGTATACCACTAGCGTGACTTTGGGCAGATATTCAGATTCTGCTACTCTCAGTTTCCCTAACTTTAAAATAAAGATGAGATGACCTTTTCTGTTACTGCAGGGTGGTGGTAAAGGTTAACTGAGAAAATGTCCAGTTATCTGGCAGGGCTCTGGTGCAGCTAGCAAGTGAGAGCTGCTGTTACTGCCACTGTAGAGGTGCCTCGTTGTGACCAGGACAGAGGAGAAAAACATGGTGCAAGATGGGGACATTGTGATTAGAACGTGTGTGGGAGAGGAGGAGGAGTGTGTGGGAGAGAAGGAGCCGTGTGTGGCAGAGGAGGAGGCTCCCTAATGGTGAAGGATGAGGAAGGAGAAGAGGGAAGCAGGACAGGGGAGAGAAGAGCCTGGGCAGGGAGAGATGAGGGATGGGTTCTGGGAAGCCGAGCAAGAGAGGAAGCTGGGAGATTAGCAGACTGGGGGCTTCCCAGGGCCTGGAGGTGCACATGCTGTGTATTCTGGGCTGAGCTGAGGGCGGTGGGGACTCACAAGGTACATGCTCACCCTAGGGGTAACTGGGGCCCAGACACAAGACCAGTCAATGGCAAGCTGCATCTTAGGTCAAATCCACATAGAAGTCATGGGGTGGGGGTAGAAGGGCGCATTTGGAGCAAAAAGGAAGGGTAACTGGTGAGTCTGGTGGGTGCTGAGGCCTGGGAGTTGGGTAGGACTGGATCTGGAGGGGACCTAGAGGGGCAAAGTCCGGAGAAGCAGCTCAGGTTTAGGGATGATTACGGGGAAGGACAAAGGTAAAGTTGGCAGAGGTATGGGGAGGGGCCAGGGAGCAGGGAAGGGGTCCTGGGGAAGGGCAAGCAAGTGTGGGGTTCGGTTAGGGGATGAGAACTCCAAGGACACTGAGGCCTCAGCTGGGGTGGGCTCACTGTGGGTGATGGTAACTGTGGTCCCCTTGATGGACTGCCACTGCTTTATGCCTTCCTCCGTATTTAGCTGGATTCGGCAGAAGTACGTAGACTCATCCTCCTCCCGCAGGTTCTGGATGATGAGGGAGCCGAACTTCTGACCCTTTTTCCAGTCCAGAGACAGCCGGTTTTTGTAATCCTCATGGGTAAAAGATGAGGTGTGGTTGTAGAAAAATGGCCCATGGAACTCCTTCCGTCTCCAGGATATTCTCACATCGGGATTCTTGGCTAACACCCAGGAGTAACAGAAGGAGAAGGAGATTGTAATGGAGCCACCCTTGGGGGCCTTGAGGTGTTCTGGTTGGGTGACCTCATAGTGGTAGCCTTTGCTGCATGCTGCTGAGTAACCTTGAGGAGGGAGGGGAGAGAATATCAAGCCACCATAAGAGACAGAGAAGATTACCCCAGACCTCGTAGCACCTTCCTCCACAAATGGTCGTGGGACAGATGACAGGGCTGTCCCTCCGGTGCCCCTCTCTAGGCTTGGAGGAGGAAAGAGGGTGAAGGGTTGAGGTGGACCCACACCATGGGATGTCTACCTCCTTGTTAGGGGTGGGAGTTTGGCTGGCCTCTCCAACTGACCCCTCTGCATATGCCCAGTCATTACCACCAGCCCCTTCTGTGGTTTAGGCAGAGCCCCTTTAGGGGTGTCCTGGCCACTCACCAGCTTTCAGGGATGCTATTGGCAGCTGCAGCAGCAGTAGCAGAAGCAGGATGCAACCCATGGTCTGCCGTCCTCCAGGGGATGAGACAGCAGAGCTGTTCAGACAGGAGTGGAGGCCTGTGGAGAGTCAGAGCCAGGCCCCTTCAGAGGACTGCAGGAGGTTGGAGTCCTTCCCACCTCCCTGGGTGACCAGCACTTCCTTTGTTAATATGGCTTCTTCTTTTCCTCTGTTGCAGAAGAGCCTCCCTGTGGTCAATGGCAAGGCGGCCCTGTCCTTGGGCCACAACACAGGATGAGGTGGCATGTGCTTGCTGAAGGGACAATGGGAACAGGAAGACATGATTGCACTAGAGGAAGTGCATTGGCTTCCTTGAGTTGAAGAGCTCAGAGCAACTTCCCTTTTCTCCTCAGCCTCTTTGCTAATCCCAGTGGACTCTCCCGTGCTTCCCCTGGGGCCACACAGGCAGCCTGGCCTCTCTGCTTCTGTTTCCCTAGCCCTCCTCAGGTTTCCCGTGTTCGCGGGACCCCCTCCACCTGATCCAGGCTCTCAACACCCACTGCCTCATTCCCAGCTTCACATTTTCTGGTGGATGCACTGTTATCTCCAGAGTACCCTCGGGGAAACTGAGGCATAGGAACTTTGGTCTGAATGGGTCCCAGATGGAAAGGCGGGCAGAGGAGAAGGTAAGGGACCCACTGGCTATCCAAGGTGGCCTGCCCTCCCAGAGCTGACCTGGGGGTTCTATTTTGGCCTTACCCCACTGGCTGTGAGCTATTGGCTGATGGTCACATGATTGCTGTGTCTCCCGAGCAGGGACTGGACCCCAACCAAGGCTGCTGTGGGCCTGCTGTTGGGGGTGTAGAACTTTCCCAGAACAGGCTCAGGATAACTTTGTGGGATGCATGAAGGGTCAGGCCCTGCTGCTGTTACTGTGTAGCCTGCTTAGATCCCAGTCAAACTCTGTGTCACTGTGTCGCTTTTAGCACCCTGGACCAGTTGAATCCCCCTGAGGATATGTTTCCATCTCAGGGGTGTGTGAGGCCTCCTGGGCCTGTCCTCCTGTCCTCCTCCAATAGAGATGTCAGGGCCTGCAACCACGGCGCTCCACAGAGGGGGTTTGTGCAGTTGGAGGGCCTTCAGTTTCGGGGTTTGAGGATGGGCAGAGACTAAATGCAGCCCTTTAGCCTGACAGATGGCTACTGGGAGAAGCAGGTTCCCTGCACTTCCTGCTCCCTCCCCTTTCTCTTCTTTCACACACACTGACTTCCAGTAACCCTGGCAATGCCCAACCCTTCCCAGCCTCTGAGCCTTTGCGCAGGACTTCCCCTGGTCTCCCCAGTCTTTGCCTAGGCTCCTCCCACCAATCTCCATGGCTTGTTTGTCATCTGTTCAGAGATGCCCCATCATTCCTCCTTTTCCTTAGGACATTTCCAATGCCGTTGGTCTGCTTGTTGACATTCCGCTTGAGCATAGAACACAGGAGACCTGACTTGCCTCCTCCAGTCTCCCGGCACCCAGCCCTGTGCCTGGTACCTTGGAAGTAGTAGTCATTTCTGCAGGAGGAGGTGGGGAAGGGGCTGGCAGGGCCGCTGGGGCAGAGCGTGGATGGGCCTTGTTCCTTCCCTTTATGAGCCCCCCTGCCAGGTGCCTTGCTGGCCAGCCTCTGAGGCCATCTGACAGGTTGGTTTCCTCTTTCTCCCCACCACCCATGCTTCTCCCCATTGGCTGCCATCCTGGATGTTGCTATCTTGGGGACAGGTACCCCTCTTGTTTGGAAATCACAGCTGGACACTTCTGTCTTGAATGTGAGTTTTGCACTTCTGGGGAGCGAGTGTGGGGTGGGGGCTGGGCGGGGTCAGGCTCATGTAGTTCTCTCCTATCCATTTTTTCTTGTGGTAGTTAATGTGACTCTGTTTCAGAGGGTGAGGCCACTGTGGCTTCAATCCCTGCCCCCAGCCCTTCCAATGGTCAGTGGCTTAGCAAGTAGCAGACCTTGGACTCTCCTCCAGGCAGCCCCACTTTCTGTATTTCCCAGATGCTGAAATGAAGCCTTTTTGGAAACAAATTTCCATGGAAATTCCATGTGTCCCTGACTCCCTTCCTGCAAGGGTTGGCTGGAACCTGAGGTTCTGGATCTCTGGCTCCTCTCCACCCCATAGTTGTGCCAACAGACTAATGTCCTGAGCATTTGTCTGTGTCTTGAGACCAGGGGCACAGCCGGTGGTTTTTTTCCTTGGGAGGTTCCTCCACCTCCAGCCTGGTCTCTACCCTCTGGTGTCCCCCGCATCTCCAGCTGACTGCGCCCCCTTCCCCCACACTTGCCTCAGTCAGATTTGTTTTTCAAAGGTTCTGTCCCCTGCCACTCACTATTGAGATCTCCTGGCTACTTTGTGAGTAGGCTGGGTTCCACAGAGCCAGATTTGAGGCCCTGAGGACAGCGCAGGGCAGTGGTAGACACCTTCAGGGCTGGTCATTGGCCTGATGTCACATGCTTGGCTCATGGTTGTAGTCCCTAGTTCTGCAGCTCTTCCAGGATGGTCCCCTGGAGGGGCCAGCTAGTGGGGGAAGGAGGGCTTGGGGGCTGGTACAAGCTGGTGGCAGGTGAGGACCTGCAGCCAAGAGGGGTTGGGCAGTGGGCTACTTGGAGGGCAGGAGCTGGGCTGCTGGGCTGCTGAGCTGTGGCCCAGGGGAGGGCCAGGGACTCCATCAGAGTAGATGGGAAGGGAAAGGATAGGGCAGAATTGCAGCCTTGGCTGGCTCTGGGCTACAGGGGACAGGCAGAGGGACTAGAATGGGGAGGGGCACTCCAGCCATCAGTAAACTGATGACATTTTTAGAGCAGGGTTGGAGGGGGTTGGAGGACAAGGACTGGGAGCCTGAGAGTGGCAGGGGTTGGGCTGAGTGAGAGGGCTCAGGGTTATCTCAGGCAGATGGTCAGGTGGGCAGGTCCTGTGGAACCAGCCGTGGCCTGTATTGGCAGAAGGGGTAGCTGATGGGCAGGCAGCAGTTCCCAGCAGTGGCTGGGGGTGGCCTGGGGGTCTGAACTTGGCCCTTGCCTCCAGAGTGGGCTGCTAGGCTAGCCTGTGGCAAGGGGAGGGTGAGCCTGTGGAGTCAGGTCAGGGATGCAGGAAGGTCACATTCTATCCCTGCCAGCCTTCCTCCTAGCACCAGGGCATCCAAGGCTGGGACCTCGCTGGGGCCTGGTGTCTTGGGCCCTCGCACTCCGGCCCTCTGGGGACTGTTTGGCCCCTCTGTAACAGTGTCATTCGCCACCTGGTGGTGGTGAAGACGTGCAGCCAAGATAAAGTGCCATCTTGTGGTCCTTGTTATTACCTCCGGAGGGCCCAGCCAGCTGGCTGCGGCCTTTGCCTACCTGGAAGCAGCATGCAGTTGAGTGTCCTTCCCCCAAAAGCCCTTTCTCGGTGCTGTGACCCTGCACAGGTTCCTGAGCTTCTCTGGACCCCAGGCTCCCCTCTGTTCAATGGCTCTTTTGAAAATGCCTACTCCCTGGGTGGCTGCATCCTGATGAAGCCAGTCCAGGCAGAGTGTCTGGTGCTTGAGAGTTGGCTGCTGGCAGTCCTCACGCCCCTTAGGCCTCCTCAACCCTTTTTATCTACTTTAAGAGCGACAAGTGTCTCCTGAGGTTAGCTGAGCCACTCAGGTCACCGAATGGGAGTAACCAGGGATCCAAACCCAGGTCTGGTCAGGCTGAAACCATATGGGTATGGCAGGAAGGTAGGCGTTCTCCTGGACACCTGGGGAGCTGGAGGGAGGAAGTGGAGGTCTTAGCCTCAGTTCTATCCCCTTGGGTGGGTCACCTTTCAGCCCTCATATACTAAATGGACAGGGCTCAGCAAAAGGGATCTGCGGACTGCTGACCCTGGGTCTGTAGTCCAGCTTGTCCCAGGGCACCATGCATGTACCATTCAGCTCTCAGGGGCCCTTCTATGTGCTGCTGACTCTGGCACTTGGGCTGGGGAGTGGGGAGCCACTGGCTATGGGAAGACTTCCTGGGTCCCCAGGTGTTCAGCTCTGAGCACCATGGGGTTCAGGCTGCGTATGGCCTTGAGTTGGTGGAAGCTATTCCCAGGCCGGGGGTTCTCCCTGACTCCATGGGCTGAGGAAGCCCTCAGAGTTCCCCTCTCACTTCTATCTTGGAGAGCAAAGCATTCTGGTGCTTGGGACTAGGCTGTTGGCAGTATTCACGCCCCTTAGGTGTCCTCAACCCTTTTTATCTACTTCAAGAGCGATAAGTGTGAGACCCAAGCTTCCTGTGAGACCCCACAAGCCCTATAATGGCCCCACACTCCTGCCCCAGGTTTGGACAAGGTTCAGGGCTGCTGGGCCCTAACTGACTCTCTCCCTGCTAGATATCTCCCTACGAGGTCCTCCCTCTTAGGGACCTGTGAGGGACCTCTTCTGTAGCCCTTTCCTCTCTCCCTTGAACTCCCAGCCCTGGAGGGGCCACGGAACTCTCTGGGCCAGTGCTGAGGGCTTCCTGAAGGAAAAGATAACATCCTGTGGAGAAGGGCAAGCCTGACCACCTACTTCCCAGCAGTGTGGGACCGGGGGCTAGATAGGGCTTGGTCCAGGGAGGGCCACACAGAGCAGGCCTGGGCAGGGAGCTGGCCTCCTGGAAGAGGCTGTGGCTGGACTCAGCCTCTGGGCAGGCCTCCCTGAGCAGAGAGAGGCCGGCAGCCAGCACTGCCTGGGACCCCAACCCTGCTGAGCAGCTCCAAGGAAGGGATCCTGTGCAGGTGCCCCCATTAGCATTCACCTTGGCTGGGGGTTCAGGGCCACACTGCCCCTTGCCATAGGGAAACTGTCGTGCTCCTGGGAGACTTGCAGCTTATAGAGCACTCTTACCATTGTGAAGGCCTGAGGAGGCCCAGGCTGGCCCCTGGGCGGGACAGTTCAAGGGTAGCTGAGCTTGTGTTCAGTCTCTGCATCTGTGAAGGCCTTTCTGCCTGCCCAAGTGGCCACTCGGGAGCAGTGCCTGGTGCCCTGGTAATAGGGGAGGACCTGGAGGATGTGACTGTGGGGAGCTGAGGTAGGTCTCCCCAAACATTCCCCCTCCCCTGCCTCTGAAGTTCAGCTCAGTGGAAGAAGGCACCAGGGTCCCACCGCAGGCCACCCGGGGCATCTGACCTAGGGAGGCAGGTCAGACCATAGAGACCTGCTTCAGGTTGAAGCTCAGAAATTCCTGCTTCTGCCCTAGAGAACAGCCAGTGTGGTGGGGCTTGAGTTGGTCCATCCAGGGGGTCACAAACCCCCCAGTCCATCTTCCCAGACCCTCATATCTTTTATCTCAGCAAGGCCCGCAAGCCAGGAGACCCCTCCAGCCTCCATGCTGAGCCACTCTCCCCTTCTGGCTTCTAACTCCCAGAGGTTGAAAGTACCTCTAATCCCTTAGCCCCCCAAATAAGAAAAGGCCAGCCAAGACCAAGTCAGAGGAACCGCTTTATTGACAATTACTGACATCACCTGAAGGTGACATGTACAAAACAGGAAGTAACCTGGAGTGGGACTTTGTCACTACACATACCCACACCTGTGCCCACATGTGCACACACACTGACCACATCCGCAGCGAGGGGGGCCCTGGCTAGGTTTGTGAGACACTTATTAGAAGGTTAAGAATAAAACATGATGTGGAAAAAACAGCGGGTGCCTGAGACACAGACACGCAGCAGAAAGGGGTCCCCGAGGCCTGGGAAGGGAGGCCAAGCTGACCTGGAACCTCTCTCATCAAACTCCTGAGTACCCCTCCATGACCCTGGGCCCCAAAGAGTCAGGGGAAGGGCTGAGGTTGGGGCCAGTGCAGGGAGGCCTCTCTCCTGCCCAAGCATAGAGTCCATTCTCAACAGAGATAAAACTGCTGTGTGGAGTGGCCAGCAGGGACCCACGGGTGGCAGGTACCTGGGTTTGGCATGCAGTGTGAATGGGGAGCAATGCCCACTGGGACAGTCGCTGGTGGGGGTGCCCCATGTTCGGAGCTGCTGGGCAGAGGGTGGTGGGGGTATCAGGGAGGTGGAGACTGCACAGGGAGGTTTGGCTGGTGGCCTGTGGAGAAGGGAAGGAGGGTCAAATAGGGTTCCATTCCCAGGCCTAACTCCAGCCTCTCCTCCCAAGTCTCACCTGAGCTTCCCCCAAGTCTCACCTGAGTTCTCCTCTGGGCCCGGGCGCTGGAGAGGGGTGGCTGAAGCTGAGCGACAGACCTGGGAGGGAGAAGAGGGGTCAAAGGCAGAGTGTCACTAGCCCAGTGATGCGGGGACACAGCCTGGGCTGGTTCTCACCGATGCCTCTGCCGATGTATGAAGTGTAGGACGAAGATGCAGCCACACAGGAGGATCCCTGAGGCTCCAAAGATCCCGGCCAGGTCTGCCCGCAGAATGGGGGCTGGAGAGGGAGCCGGGAGCCCTGGAGACAGGGGTGTCAGATGGGCAGCCAGTGCCTAGGCCCTCCCTGTGCCACAGGCCTCTCCCCAGTCCCACCTTTGTCTCCACAGGCTTCCTGGGAGCCACTGGGGAAGGAAACGAACTTGCAGCAGAAAGTGGTGTTGGCCCAAGGGCTTCTGGCCGCTGACCCTTCCAGAGTGAGGAAGATGCTGCTTTTGGTTTCCCAGTGGGCCTGGCGGACAGGGGCCCAATACCTGATTCCAAATTCTGGGTACAACACAGCCAGACTGGTTCCTCCAGCACCATCAGGCCCCCCGCAGCTCACGGTCACCAGGGAGATGGAGCCAGACCCAAGGAACCCACAGCGGACAGTGAAGGTTGGGAGCTCAGTGGTCTCCATCTGGACTTGCACCCACACCTCTGGGGTCCCTGAGGAATAGGGACAGGAAGATCAGTGGACTGATCGCTGACCATGGTCCCTGCCCCACAGCCTCTGTATCTCTCTGGCTTTCCCACTCACCTGCAGAGATGCAGAGGGTCAGCAGTGCCCAGAGCAGGACCAGAGGCATGGGCCCAGCCTTGGGTCCCTGGCTGCCCAGGCTCTGGGGGCTGCAGGGATGACCCAGGTGATCCTCTTCTCATTGAAAGAAGTTTTCATGTTGTCAGCAGCCTGGGCGACAGGGGCTCCTCAGAGCCCAGCCCCACTTCCTTCTCCGATGCCTTCCTCCAGAAGTGGTTAACACTGGGTGATGGGTTCCCCCCTTACAGTGACAGTGACAGAGCTTCCTTTGTCCCCAAGAACTGTGCTTCCGTGAGAGGGGTGGGGTGGCTCAGATCCCATAATGGCACAGATGCTGGCTATGCCAGGCCCTCAGGGAGAGGGCAGTGGGGTGCTACAGGGGATGCTGAGCAGTAGCTCTTTCTTGGGGACAGAGGACACCTGGCTATTGATGATGAACAAGGCTCTGACCTGCCTAGATAAGGGGTAGGGAAAGCAGGAAAGCCAGTGGGGAGACCACCTAGGAGCCAGGCCCAGTGGCCCAAGGGCTTCTGGGCCAGTACACATCTGAGGTGGCTCCTGGATGCTCTGTTTGCCACTGTCCACATTTAAATCTGCTGCCCAGCTCACCCTCCTGAGCTTTTCAGCCCTGGCGCAGTTTCTGGATGCCCAAGGGCCGAACTTAACCTGTCCCACTTGGAGCTCCACCCCTTCTGCTGCTTTCTTTACAGTGCAGGGCGCCCAGCTTTCAACTGCTTGGACCCAAAGCATTGTCACCTGTGGCTCTTCTCATTTGTCTCCAACATGCCAGGACACTCATCTTCCCATCCTGATCAAATAGCTAACTCAAGCCATCTGCCCGGATGAGCACAAGTAATGTAGAATTAGCCCATCTCCCTGCATCTCCCGTGGCCTCCCGATAGCAAGCCCTCTTTGCAGTTGCCAGTGTGACCCTTGGGAACTCATGTCACACAGGCCACTGCCCTTCATAGCTCAGACTCTATATCATCCAGAGCCAAAGATTCGAAGGCCCTCCATGATCTGGTCCTGTTTCCCCCTTGCCTCCCCTCCCCTCGTACCTTACCAGCACACCTATGTTGTCGTCTGGAGGTGACATGAACATGCTGGCCCTTGGCCACAAGGGTGGATTGGGGGCAATGAGAGACCCCTTCTGGCCTCCACTTCTGTTTTCTCTTCCCACCAGGTGTTGCTTCAAATCCCTCTCCTGTGTGTGTTCTTTTACGAAAGCATGCTGACCAGGCTGTATATGCAGTGACAGGTGACTCTTTCCAGGGGTCATAAAGCTTTGTGTGCTGTGAACCTGAATCTAGGGCTGGCCCACACCTGGTCTGAGGACTGTTTTGTCCAGGTGTGGTGAGGATTAAAGAGACAGCCCTGTCCTGGGTCCCCTCTCTGAGGCTTGGCCCGTGTGTTCTAGATTCAACATTTTTAATCCTGTGGTGATGGCCATAAACCAATTTGGCCCTTGGGCAAACTCATCTCATCCTTAACCTGTGGCCCATTAACTGGCCTTCACAGGTGCCTCCAGACCAGTTGCCCCACTGTTCTGGTCTGGTCAGGCCAAAAGTACTCACCTGGCTCAGACCTGCTGTTACTACTTCTTGAAATTCTGAGCCCAGATGTCAGGGTTGAGACCTGGACAGAGGTGACCCACCTCAGCATGTCCCAGCCGTGTAGGTGTGGAGCATCTGGGGCATCTCTTGAGCTGCTGGCCTCAACCTCCCTTCTGGACACTCTTTCCCACCTGCTGGGATCCAGCCTACTTTGCACGACCTGGCTCCAGGAAGCTGTTTCAGCCTGAGTGCTTCCTTCTCCAAGCCCGTCACAGGAGGGCAGTCACTCACAGCCAGGCTCTCAGCAGCCCGGGGGGTCTTCACTGGTTGACTCTAAGACCTAGAGGAAGATTCTCTTTTGATCTCCACCTGCACAAAGTGCACAAGAAGAGCTCAGAACTTACTGATGGGGTTTAAAGTCATGGCAGGAAGCCAATGACCCGCCAACATTCTCAGTTTTGAAATTTCAATCTTGGAAGCCATGTTGTTCCTTCAGTAAGTTTTCACTGTGTAAGATTCAAACAAGATAAAATAGGAGGTTTCTCCATAAGCTCTATGGAGAGCTTAGTAAGTGCCCTTATTTGGGGGTGGCATAAAACAGCTGCAAATCATGTTAGGTGGAATGCCAGACGCCAGCAAACCATTTATTAACCAGGCTCTTGCCTAACCATTTCAAAATGTCACCTCTATCAGAAAATGAGTTCTTACAAACAGTCTATTTTGGCTTCTCTTTCTTAATCTCGCCATTGACTTGCTCATTCCTGTTTTAATACCACCTAGTCCTCAATGGTCCTCACTAGAATATTCTATGTTTTGATGTTTGTGATGGTAACAGCAGGTCTGAGCCAGGTGAGTACTTTTGGCCTGAGGGCTCATGGTCTCAGAACTTCTTGTCTATTCCTGAACATTCTCCAGAATTTTAACTCCAGAAACACAAAAGGTACTTAGCCAAACAATGTAAGCAAGCCCCATGTCATCAGGTTGGCATTCCTGCCTCCCCACCTCGTGGCCCACAGTACAGGCAAAATGACACTGACTACCTCTTGCCCAGACATTTCTTGGTGAAATCCTTGCAGCCACAGTCTGAGGCCTACTGCGGTGAAACAGGCTTGGGCTCAGTGTGTAGAGTTAGGCCATGAATGTTAGAAATGGCCACTACTCCAGGCAGAGCTGCACATACACAGGCCAAGCAGCTTAACCTCTCAAAGATGCACAATCTCAGCAGGGAGGATGCTGTCTGCTTCACAGTGTGCTTGAGAGGACTGAGTAGGTCACTGTAGGTGGACCCTGCCCAGCCTGGCTCAGCCCTCAGGGAAGGCTTCTGTATGAGACATTCCTTGAGTTCAGCCCATTCTCTCCAAGATACTGGGGTGAGTTTTCTTTGTGGCTTGTGTGGAAGACATGACAATACACAACTTCATCTTTATTGCACCTTCCCAACAGATCAAAGCCAGTATTGTTTTGTGGGGGGCAGTATTGGAGATTAAACCCAGGTGTTTTCCCACTGAGTTATATCCCTGGTCCTTTTTATTTTTCATTGTTACCTTGGGTCTTGCTACATTGCTGAGGCTGGCCTTGAACTTTTGATCTGCTTGCCTCAGACTCTCAAGTTGCTCAGATTACAGAAGCGTGTCACCATGTCTGGTCCCTTCCTTCTTAAAACTTTTGAAACAGGATGTTTCTGAAGTAATCATCAGTTGTGCTTTTCCCTAGTATTTCTTCTTCCTTTGCTTCCTCTCAACAGAGCTCTCTCTGAGGAAGATGCCTTGGCTTCTGCAGGGTTGTGACAGGTTGGAAGTGAGTGTTGACTAGTCCGGCTTTTTGTTCAAAGGCCTGACATCCTCCAGGAATCTCGGAGAAGACAGGGAAGAGAGGGCAGGTGGGGAAGCCGTGGCTGGGGCAGCTCTGAGTTCAGGAGGGCAGACTGGGAGCCATTAAGGACTGTGGAGAGGCAGGGCTGCTGTGGGGAGGCTGGGCAGATTCTTGTGGCCACATCTGGCAAAGGAACAGCGAGGGCGCAGGCTGTGTGGGCAGAGGACCAGAGGCTGCTTCCCTCCCCCACATGCCTTGGCATTTGACACCACCTTAGGAAAAAGGATGGAAGCTGGAAGAATCGGGAGTTAATTTTTCTACCATCTGGGCAGGAGAACAGCTTGAAATTATAGAGGAAAATAGTTTTCATTTCTGCTCATCTGAGCTTGTAGTTTGAAATTCATAACAGCTACATTTATTTTTGCCTGTTTTACATGCTGTGAAAAGATCACGTTTTCCATCTTATATTTGTAATTACATTTTACCTTTTATTAAAGTAACATAAGTAAGAGTTAATAGCCGAGTGTGTATTACATGCTTAAGTCTATTCTGAGTGGTTCATGCTTTAACAAACACTTTATGAGGGACATGGCTTGCCCAGGGCCAAAAACCACTGATAAAATTTTTAGCTCCAGAACCCACATTAACCACTCTGCTGAGCTGCTTGTCCCACAGAGTTAAAAATTAAAAACTGATCTACAAGGTTGTGTCAATAAACAGCAGTCTTCAGTCCCAGAGTGAAGCTGGGACATGAACTGTGCCTCTCCATCACTAGGTCAGGCTACCTCCCTAGGCTCTGATAGGGAGGCTACTGCACTAACAGGGACAGTTTTGTGGCTTTCACACACATCATTTGACCTCTTCATTGGTTCTAATCTGCTGAGGTGAACTAAACGCAGTTGCCTTCAAGTTTCCCTGGAGCCTGGGCTCCCCTTTGTCTTTGCCAAGTTTTCCACTCCTCTCCTGTGTTCCGTGTTCCTTCCTGACCTCAGCTCTTTGGTGCTATTTCTCTATGCTGCCCTAGTTTGGCAACACTAAGGGTCGGCCACTAGTGAGTCTGCTCTAGAGGCTGGTTTTGTGAATCCTTCTGGGACTGCATTATTTCATCCTGTCTCCAGGGCAGGATCTAAAGAGTTCATCAAGGGAGACTTCAAAACGTCTGTGTGTGAAAAGAAACCTTTCCCTTCTGGCCACTGCCTCTTCTCTCATGATCAAGGCATACATTCTCCTTTTATCCTATGACTCCTGGGCCAGCGATCCTGGGGTTCAAAGATGGGGATGCATTACAAAGTCTTGCATGCCAAAAACTTCCTCAGCCATCCAGAAAAAAACATCTCTTCATGTTGTAATTCAGGTAATACCAACAACTCACCTCTGGCGGAGCTCATCACAACAGACACAGGTTAAAGAAGATAATTATTACCCAGTATTGGAATAATAGAATGTGACATGCAGCAGGCCAGCCCCTGGAAAACCATTGCTTGGCGTCACTCATCACTCATTACGCCATGAGAGATCTGCATTGCCTCCTGAGCTGGCGGGTCAAGTGTGGCCTGGGCCTGACTGTCCCAGCCAGCAGGGGGCAACAATGAACTTGGCAAGTTGGGCTGAGACCCAGGTGGTAACACCCACGGCTGTGCAGGAGAAATGCTCAATTCTAACTTAAGAAAAAAACACAATGAAGTTAAGTTTCATAACTATTTAGTGACACTGTGCCCTCACTGGAAGGATCATGGTTCATCTCTAGTAAGATCAAAATCCTGAGGGAAGAGAGGCAAACCCACAGCCCATAACCAGACTCTGACTTCCATGCCACAGATGTACTGGCTTTGAGATACCAAACATGTTTCCCCTGTAAGAATGCTGCTATTTGCACTTGGAAATCACTTATCTAACCTATTTGTGAGTTTCCCAAATGAAGGCTTTTAGTGGGCTTTGAACTTCTCTATTGAAGTGGTAAATATAAAGAGGCACCTATCCCCTGTGGGGTTATCTTGAGAGGCAATCTGGAGCTTTCAATTGGAATTTCAGAAAGTGCTAAACTATAATTTAAAAATGTTTCTCACTTTGCTTTCAGGAAAACATATTTTAGAGCAAAAATATATTTTGTACTATTAACTAATAAATATTTTAAAGACATTTACTTCATTAACTCACCCAATATATTTCAAATGGGTATTATAATGTACAAAATAAGGAGCAAATGTTCTTTTAGGTCAAATTTGTAATAAAGATTCCTAAATTTTTGGAGTCATGGAACTCAAGTTCTGTTCCCATTACCATGGCAACACAACAAACCCCATTAGACTCAGTAGTGTAAACAATCACCTTCTTACTGGGCTCGTGGATTTTGTGCTCAGAAACTTGGAAAGGACACAGGAAAGATGGCTTAGCTGGGGAAACTTCAAAGGCTGTGGCTGGAATCATAATCCATGTCTGGCAGCTGATGATGGATGTCGGGTAGAACCTCAGCGAGGGCTGCTGGAGCACTTGCACATGGCCTCGGCCTCATCACATGGCCACGTGGCTTCTCACAGAATGGTGGCTAGGATTGAAGACTGATCATTGGAGGAAACAGGAAGTAGAAACTACCAGTTTCTTTAAAATTTGAGCCCACAAACTGGCACAGCATCATTCCCACCGTATTCTGTTAGCTGAGCAACCACAGAGCCCATACTAGATCCAACCAAAGAAGAGTATCAGAGGGTTTGGGGAGCATGGTATAAAACTTGGGCAGATTCTGAGGTTGGGGCTCAATCCACCACCTTGGGCTGTCTGGCTGCATAAGGATGTCGTTTTACAAAGCCTCCAAGTTTCTCTTTTAACCTCTGAAGTGCCTTAGCTTGGCTGGTATTTAAATTCCTCAGGAATTTCCCCTCCTGGGTTGACCTCCATGTCTTCCCAGGAAAACCAAGATCCCAGGAAAGGCCCCTCCTCCTGAAGCTGTTCCACTTGGACAGAGGCCTAGCTCTCCAGTGGGTTAGCTGCCCCAGGGCACTGCCAGGCTCTTTCTAAGATTCATACCCAAGTTCTAGCTTTTACCTGGGAGTGTGTGGCAGGAAAGGGAGTGACGAAGGGGAAGGATGAAAAAATGGTTGGGCTGAGAGGCCCCATCATCAGAAATCAGGTTTTTTGTTTTCCCCTGTACAGCCACTGGCTGGTTGGTTGTGTCCAGCTTGGAGGACCACAGTGAGAATCTGTAACTAAAGAGCCCTCTGGGATTAGGAAGGACTGAAATTGTATCTAAAAGGAGAGGAGGAAGGGTTCCTCAAACCACAAAAGCCAGCCGTAAAACCAAAGCGACCCACATCTTCATATATGCAATTGACTGTCAAAGGGAAGAGAAGAGAGGTCCTGTGCTGTTGAGAGGCAGAACAAGAACCAGCAAGTCTGTGTTCCAGGGAGGCAGTTCCTGAGGCTATTTTGTGGCAATCTAGGTGAGAGACACTGATGGCAGTGAGAACAGACCAGAGATACACTTTGGAGAACATGTGACTTTGCAGAAGAACTGGCTGGGGAAGGTGAGGGAAGAAGGTGGTGTCCAGGACTTGCATTTGGGGTTGGGCATTTACAGTAACTTCTCAGTTTCCTCCTCACTCTTAGCTACTCTGATTCTACAAAATTCCAAATTATGGCAGGTGTCTCTGGGATGAGGAGATGAAATTATCCTGTAAAGAACCCCTGGGTGAAGGCTGCCAACATACACGGCTGGGCTGAGGCTGGGCCTCAGGGGGAATGACAGGCAGTTTCACAAGGTCCCCACCCTGTCTGCTTATCAGCATCATCTTCTTTCACCTTAGATTAAACTGCTGCTACCAGCTCAACCGCTCAATCACTCCCTATGGCTCTGCCCACCACTGTCTGTCTCTCAGTAACTGAGCAATACATCCTTGAGAGCCTGTAGACCGAGCACATGGGGTGAGGGGTGACACACCTACACACAGGCCATGGCACCAGGCATCCAAAGAACCTGACCCTCCATCACTGTGACAATCTCAGGTCACACCTAGGAACTTGCTGATTCAAACACATTTATTGAGTTCATCACCAAGGCTCAGGAGTCTGGGGTAGGAGTCCCAACAGGAAAACCAGGGACTGGTTAAATGCATGGAGGCAGTACCTCTCCACTGCAGAGTTGACACCTCCCTCCCCACTCCAAATAGAAAATGGACAGAGCCATGGTGCATTAGGGAGGACAGGGGCTCATGGCTTCTCTACCCATCACCATCAGGAAAGGTAGGTGAGAAAGGCAAGGCCAACTCTCCAAAGGCCAGGGCTGGAGCCTGAGAGGCTTTATTTTGTTTCTTTCTCCTTTTCCAAGTGGTCATGTGCTTCAGGTGGGGAAGATGGAGATGGGGAGAGGCCCATTGTCCTGTCAGAAATCCTGTAAGGAGAAGGATAAAAGGACACGTGAAGTCACAGCAATAGACCAAAGTGCAACCAGAAGGCTGCATCCTCAGCTAAAAATTCTAACTTCCCCTCCTAAAGCTCCAGAGACAGCCAAAGTGCTGCTCGAGGGCACACTAGCTCTGCTCTGGGTATACCTACCTCAATGTTCAGCTCTGTAGTGTCTAAGAGGTCCAGCCTGGGCTCACTGGAGGAAGAGTGGTCCCCAGGTTGCTAGAGGAAATGGAGTCAAAAGTCAGAAAGGACTTTCCCCATTCCTACCCATCATGTGGAACCAGTTCCTTTTTCAGGCTCAAAAGGACAGCACAAGGGACCACACACCAGGCATGACAGAAGTGCCTTCTCTCCTGGCCTACTGAGCCCCTTAAGAGCCTTCAGCTTTGGAACCAGAGAATGGAAGTCTCTGAAAGAGACCTTGCTTGCTGGTCTTTGGTATGGAGTGTCACTGTCTGGAGCATGAACAGCCTCCTTTCCCCTGCTCTCCTCTACTATTCTGTTTTTTCCCTTCCCCAGAGGAGAGAACAAGAGAATGACAGCAGAAGACACACATGGCTTAGTCTGGGATGATGTCCCCCTCAAATCTATAACCCACAGTTCTAGGTATGAGGAGGTAAATGCCTTTGGGAGGCATTTAGGCCACAGGCCAGAGCCCTTGTGATGCACATAGTGCCTTTATTAGAAGCAGCAGCTGGAGAGCTGGCTTGCTCCTTCCCCCATGTGAGGACACCAGTAGTTTCACCAGAAACCACTGTGCTTATTAACCTGAGCTTTGACTTCCAGCCTCCAGAGCTGTGAGAAATAAATGCTGTCTAGAAGCCACCAGTCTATGGTGCTCTGTTAGGGTAGCCTGAACTAAGACACAGCCCTTTGTTCTCTACAAGGTGCTTGTACTTTGTAGTTTGTGTAACTGAGGAAATGGAGGGTGAGAGGGGGCAACAAACTAACTTGCCATGGAACTGAGGGCTGGAGCTCAGGTCCCTTGAGCTCCCAGATCTTTCACTCTAGACTGGAACACTTCTCCTGGGGAAGTGGGTGGCCAGGGCAGAGAAGGGACTGTGGAAGGACAGGGATGGGGCAGACCTCTTAGCAGAGGAGGGAGGAGGGGTATGGCTGTGTCAGGGAGAATTACCAAATGGGCTGCAAGGGTAGCCTGATGACCTTCCACCCTGGCTCTAGGGCTCCTTCCAATTCTTAGAAGGTTCAGAGGCAATAATACTTATTTGGGGACAGAAAGGGAAGTGCTATTCCAACCCTTTTTGCCATTTTTAACCCACTCTGCTACTAGGATATTTTGTTTAAACTTTGAGTCAGGGTCTTGCTAAATTGCTGAGGCTGGCCTTGAACTTGCAATCCTACTGCCTCAGGCTCCAGAGAAGAAGTTATTACAGGCATGCACCACCAAGCCTGGCTCCTCATTTCTTTAATAAAAGCAGTCTGCAGTAATAATCCTTCCTTCCTTTTCTCAATGTTTCTTTCAGAAAGTCCTAAGCAAAATTCAGAGCCAAAGGTATCCACAGGGCCAAGAAGAGAATCCCTGTGCTCCTCCCACTAACTGGCCTGAAGTTCTGGAGGAGGGGAAGGCTGGGTTCACTCACCTTGTCAATATCCTGCCATTCTTCACTTGATTCATCCAGAATTTCTAGCTCTTCTTCTTCATCCTCTTCCATAAGGCTGAGTCTGACAACAGTGACAGAGAGAGGGGGTTTTCAAACTGTTCTTTAAGGGCCCCTGAGAATTTCTCAAAGGCATCCAAGAAGTGGGGCTCCCGGTTCTCACCCCTGCTTCCGTGGAAGCAGTTCTTTAAGTTCTGGGCTTTCACACTATGCTGGAAGGAAGTATTGTGGGGTTAAGGCAAGTCCAAAAAGAACTGGCAGAAAAACACTGGCCAAGATGAGAATCCCCTCAGAGTGGGTGACAGATGTGAAGCAAAGATGGAATTGGATGAGGAAAGCTCACCGAGTTAGCTGGTTGCCATGATCAAGGCCTGAAGGATTGTTCGGAGTCTGGAAATACTGTGTACCCAAGAACCTTGACCTTTGGGGGCCTGAGAGGGGCCGG
Organism: Marmota flaviventris; assembly: GCF_047511675.1. NCBI lineage: Eukaryota > Metazoa > Chordata > Mammalia > Rodentia > Sciuridae > Marmota > Marmota flaviventris. Next base: position 30,455,107 of record NC_092516.1, read on the forward strand.
CTGTCAAGAATGAAGCAGGATCAGTGACAGGATAAAAGTAAAGGGTAAAACAAGGAGGCTGGGTGGCTGGCATCAAAGGGGAGAAAAGCTTAAGAGTATGGGGGGAGACATTTTAAAATTAAAAAGAAAATAAAAGGACAAGCCTTTGAGAAGCACCCAAGGTGCCAAGTGGAGGGCACCCTGAGGGGGGACACACAGAAACTCCAAAAAGCAGCCAGCCTGTTGCTCCCCTGGCTCACTCATGGGTGAAGTCTGATGCTGAGCTGCCTTCTTCCATCTCTCCCAGCTCCTCCAGCAGAGGCCTGCTCTTCACAGTGGTGGAGGTGAGGATGGGTGTGTGCAAGAGGCTAGGCAGCTGCAGGCTCTCTTCCTGGGATGAGGAGACATCCTCTCTGTGAGGCTGTTTCACTTTCTCAAGACCTGCCCAGGATTTAATAAGGGAAAGTTAGGAAGAGAATGGAAAACCTATTATGATTCATTCTGTTTCATCTCAAAAATGAACAGAGTCCCGCTGTCCTTTGTGTAACAGTATAAAGCTTGTAGGGTTGTATCTAGGCTTTGTCCAAGAAAAGTTTACTACACAGCTTAGAAAACCAAGATGGAAAGATATAAATATACATTTCATAGATAAACAATTAACTCATCAAGATGAATGTGGGAGAGAGTTGGGTCTGCCAAGATTGAGAGGCCGAAGTTAAGCAACAAAGATCATCTGAGATCCTATTCGTTCCAGATTTCTGTGGTCAGAAAGAGCTTAAAATGGCAACAGAGTTTGGGATCAGAGGCCAGAGTGGATGTGTGAGGGCCAGGGAGGAATAGGAAAATGGGAGACAAGATTTTTGGGGGCTGGGGATGTGGCTCAAGCGGTAGCGCGCTCGCCTGGCATGCACGGGGCGCTGGGATCGATCCTCAGCACCACATAAAAATAAAATAAAGATGTGTGTCCACTGAAAACTGAAAAATAAATATTAAAAAATTCTCTCTCTTCCCCCTCTCTTCTCTCTTTAAAAAAAAAAAAAGATTTTCTGAAAGCCTGAAGAAAGGAGGGTGGGGACGAGCAGGCGGGAGGGGGATGGAGGGAGACGGACAGAGAGACACAGACACACACACATGGAAATAGAGAGATATATAAATAGATATGACTACAATATCAGTGTAGTTCTGACAGAAAGGCTGAGTGGAGGACCCCTCCCATGAAGACTGCAGATGATGGACAGATTTTACCAGCGGTTTCCATTGCCTGAGAAAACTCAGGTGATGCTATTTTAAATTTCCAGTCAATGGACATTAATGTTTGTCAATGGTAAATGTCCACCCGCCCCCACTTACTCTCCTCCACAGCCAAGTTTGTACACTGAAACTTAACAACTCAGTGTGAGCTGCCACTGGTTCACTTGAAGGGCTGTAGAAAATAGAGCCACATCCATGAACCTGTACTCAGAGAGGAAACTTTGGGCCTTCCTGCAGATCCTCCTAAGCTCCCCAACCTACTTATGGTATAAAGGTTTCTACTCTTCTCCATTTCACTGGTTTCCTTAGTCCTTCAGGTTCATGCCTATAAATATCACCTAGTCTCTGCCAACTTCCAACAGACCCTAGCTGTTAGCCCTCCCTTGAACTCCAACTTCTGATCTCCAACTGTCTGCCACACATCTGCACCTGGACGCACCAAAGTCCTGACGTTTCCCCACAAACTGCTCCATTCACAGTGTTCTCTTGCTCAGAGAATATCAATTCCATCCTTCCTAGTCCTTGGAGTCATTCCCAACTCCCCTTTTTATTTTATATCCAACATCTAACTTGTCAGGGAATTCTATCAGATATTCCTTAGTAATACTTCCAGAACCCATCACTCCTCGCTGCCTCCCCCATCCCCTGGTCTGGGCACTCTCCTCAAGTGGGGCAACTTTTCTAACAGCCTTCTTTCTTCTTGCTTGTCCCTCTACCATCAGTTAAGGGTCCCTGGTAGAAACAGACCATATGTTCTTCCAGTGGTTTCCTGATGCACTCAAAGTAAATACCGAAGTCCTTAGTCTGCCATATACCCCTAGGCTCCTGTGACCTCTTTGGTTGAAAATCCTATATACTCTGCATTCTAGCCATAGTGGTCTTCTCTGCTATTCCTTGAACACACCGGGAGCATTCCCTTTCATGGCCTTTGGACTGGCTGCTCCCTATTATTTTGATATACTTTAGGAACCCTCCTTCACTTCTGCTAAAAAAAAAAAAAAATGAATTAGGAGGCCATTAGATGGAGACGGTTTCAGTGCCTTGGATTTCCACACAGGCAAATCAGAACCCAATTCAGAGTAAATGTGCATAATTTAGGAGATCAAAACTTAAGCTTAACCAGTAAGAAACCACCCACTAACCTCTAACTAGATTTTCCACTTTAACTAGTCCCATACTTTCCTTCCTCTTATTTCAGCAAACACCTTTGGGAACCTCAGTCAGTGGAGTCCCTGATCTGCCTGTCTGGTGTTGCCCCCCTCATACACTGCTGAATGCTCAAACAACTTTATTACAACATTAATTAACAAATTAATGTGCCCTAGCACATCTTGTAGCACCTCTTCCAGGTTTTTGCCCAACATTCATGTTCTCTGGGAGGCCTTCTCCTTCCTGTGCCCCCTCTGGCATTCCCTCACCTTCCTGCTTTTTTGCCACAGCATTTTTATCACTACCTGTCCGTGTTTACTGCTGTATTCTCACCCCACGGTGCTCAGAATCCACCGACTTAACAGCAGAACCAGTCTTTTCAATTTTATCACACCTTTACAGACCTTCTGCTTTACACAAACCTACTGAAACATCTATACTTTGGCCAACATACATCGTTCTATGTTGTCTGTGTACGTGCTGTTCCACTAGCCCCTCATGACCACATTTTTCCTCTGTCTTATATAATTCTTACTCATTTTTAAAGCTCCAGCTTAAATTCTACCCTCTTGGTAAACCTTTTATAGACCAACTAAACAAAAGGATACTTTCCTTCTCTGGATTCTATAGCATTCATTTGTACAAACCCTCAGGCAATTATTTATTGGTGAGTATTCATAATTCAGATTTTTTCTGAAATGTATTTCCTCTTTCTGATTAGATGGAAGTTATGTTAAGGGCCTACTATACTCAACACAGTGTCTTGTATATAGTAGGCCCTTAACGTTTATTAGTTAATTGATAAAAGTAGAGTTTCCTAATGGTGTAAAATATAATTTCAGGTGGTACACAGAAGACATTAAAAGTGGGGCGCAATGGTGGACACCTATAGTCCCAGCCATTTGGGATGTGAGGGGGCAGGCTGAATAACACAGCAAGATCCCACTGCAAAAAACTCCTAACCGGCCCCAAAAGCAAAAAACAATAAAAAGAAATCACACCCTATCTCACACAATATACAAAAATTAACTCAAAATGGAGTACAAGGGCTCAGGTTGTGGCTCAGTGGTGAAGTGCTTGCCTAGCATGCATGAGGCACTGGGTTCAATTCTCAGCACCACATATAAATAAATAAAAGGTCCACTGACAATTAAAGAAACATTTTTAAAAAATGGAGGACAGGGGCAGGGGCTGTAGCTCACTAGCAGAGGGCTTACCTAGCACATGTGAGGCACTGGGTTCCATCCTTAGCACCACATAAAAATTAACAAACAAAATAAAGGCATTCTGTCCATCTATAACTAAAAAAACGATTTTTAAAAAATGGAGCACAGATTTTAAGAGCTAAAAGGAAAAACAAAAAGTAAACAGGAAAAAGGAAGAAAAAAACAAAAGTAAATATTTTGATTAGGCAATGATTCCTTATGATATGATACCAAATGCAAAAGCAAAAATAGGTTAAGTGTATTTCATCAAAATTCTGAACTTAGGGCACTATTAATAATGTGGAAAAAAACACCTACAGAATTCAAGAAAATTACTGCATATCCTATACTTCAAAAGAAGATCTTATATCTGGAACATATAAAAACTCCTACAACCCAACAATAAAAAAACAAACAACTCACTTGAAGAATGAGCAAAAGGGATTGGAGATGTGGCTCAAGACAGAGGGCTGCCTTGTATGTACAAGACCCTGGGTTTGCTTCCTAGAACCTCAAAAAACAAACAAAAAGCCTCCCAAAGGATCTAAACAGACATTTTTCCAAAGAAGATCAATTGTTAATAAGTGCATACAAGAAGCTCAATATCAGTAGTCAGAGAAATGCAAATTTAAACTATGAGATACAACCTTACAGTCATTAGGAGATGGATACAATTTAAAAAGACCAGTATCAGAGAAAAAGTGAAGAAATTGAAGTCCCAAATATTGTCTATGGGACTGTAAAATGGTATAGGTACTTTGGAAAACAGTTCGACAGTTCATCAAAAAACTTAAATGCAAGTTACCATATAACCCAGCATTTCCACTCCCAGGTACATCTAAGAACTAAGAAAATATGTCCACCCAAAAACCTGTACATGAATGTTTAACAGCATCACATATAACAGTAAAAAAAAAAAAAAGATATTCAGATGTCAATCAACAGATAAATAAAGTAAAGTGAACACATACAACGGACTCTTGTTCTGTCACAAAAAAGAAGGTAACTGATACATGAAAAAGCACAGATGAACCCTGAAAACAGGCTAAGTGAAAGAAGGCAGATACCTAAGGCTACATACAGTATGATTCCATTTAGATAAGGTGCCCAGAACAGGCAAATTCAGAAACAGGGAGAAGATTAGTGATATTGTGTAAGACTGGGAGGATGGGGAGAAGAGTGACTGCTATAGGTCATCGTTTTTTCTAGAATAATGAAAATGTCCTAAAATTAAATAGTGGTGATAGCTGCACAACTTGATGAACATACTAAAAACCACTGATGTGTACAATTTAAAAGGGTAAATTTTATGGTATGTGAATTATATTTCAATAAAGCTGTTAATATTTAAAAAGTTACATTTTAAAATGTATGCTAGAAAACACACTACTAGAAGGTCAAGCTGTGACCAGATGCTTGATGAAATATTTGACAAAAAAGGTTTGAAGGAGACCAAAGACCATCTCCTGATTATCCAAGCAGCAGCAACCAGAACTGCAGTGCTGGGCTGGGGTTCAGTGGCAGAGGGCTTGCCTCACACATGTGAGGCACTGGGTTTGATCCTCAGCACCACATAAAAATAAATAAAACAAAATAAAAGATTAAAAAAAAAAAAAAAAAGAACTGCAGTCCTGAGTACCCAATGCCCAGCCTTAGCACTGTACCTTCGATGCGCCTTTTCTTGGAGAGGGAATGACCCTGAGGGCTGGCCTCTGCTGCACTCTCTATAGGGCTGAGGGAGTGGCAGTAGGTAGTGACTGGACCCCACTGATGGCCAGGTGCCTGGGAGACACGCTGCAGACACTTTTCCAGGTAAGACAGTCTGAAGGAGGGGTGGAGCGGAAAGGCTGGGGTGGGTCCCAGCCCTTGCCCAAGCCTTTCTGTACCCACATCTCTGCTCACCCACCCTCTAACTTACAGCAGCTGCTTATCCTGGTGGAAGAGGCGGGGAGAGAACTCTGAAAGGAGCTCCAGGAATGCCAGATTTGGGGGTTCACCCGAGGAACCAGGAGGAGGAAGTTCAGACAAGGAGAACTTGATGCCTTCCCTTGATTGGGCAGAACTGTTTTAGTAAGACAGGCCCTTCCCACTTCCCTCCCAGGGCTGAGATATCCCATCCAAGTGTGCCCTTCCCATCCCCACTCATCTCTTGAGAACATGCCCACCAACAACCTTACTACTGCTTCTTCATGGCCTACCCTCCCCATCCAGGGCTACATTCTCAGCCTTCTCTGTACCCAACCTCTAACCCAGCACTTCCTCACTTGTGCAACATGACTACCAGGTCTCGATTGTGCAGCTGCTGGGGTCCAAAGCTCAAGGCAAATCTCCGGGCCAGATCTCTCATCTCAATGAAAGCTGGCAGCTCACTCAGGCCCTGAGGCCCCTGTTCCTGCAGCAGTTCTGTGTACAGCTGTGTCCAAGAGACATGGTGTGTTGGGAGAGGGAAGAACAGGGCAGCACTAGAAAAGCACAACATTCCCTTCTCCTCAGAAATTCCCAAGGGCTTGGGATGCCATCTCCTAATTTTACTCTTTCTGCCCCCAGGACACTGCCCTGATCCCTGACACTCTGCAGCAGACAGAGCCTTAGCCCTTCTAACAAAGATATCTACAGTAACTGAAGAAGGCTGCAAGAGAACAGACTGAAAAAAATAATTAGGGATTCCCTGTCACCTCATCTTTGCCACTCTAGGTGCTGATAGTTGATTTCTATGGGTTGGAGATGGAAAGTTCCAGGTTAGTTAAAAGCACATTTTCTAAGGATCTACTAGGTGTGAAGGAGCCTGTTGTGTAAAGTAAAGAGTCAAAATAGGAAAGGGCCTTTTCTTAATGTCTTGCTTTCTCTGAAGGTGGACAAAGAGGTGGGGGACTACAGGAAGGCATGCCAGAGGTGTGAGGTCCTCTGGAGAGAAGCAACACCTGCTTCAGGCTCAGCAGTAGGATTCGGGAACAATGACTTCGATCAATCTGCCTTGCTCTAGTTAATGTTTCCTTGATGATGTCACCATAGTCATTGTAGAACTGCATGAGAAGAAATGGAGAATGTTATGTTTGACCACAGGAAAACACTCTGTTTTGTTTCTACCTTCACATCCCTAATCTTGCCTTGTTCCCAAAGAGCCTGTGATAGAAAAACAGGAATATAAGCATAAAATAACTCAGTCTAGACCTCATCTCTAACCAACAGGTGCAGAGCCCAAAAGAAATCAGAGTTTAGGTAAAAGAAAAAAAACACATCAGGGATAAACTGTTGGAGCCCAATTCTTGGTGAAGAGGAGGAGGAGGCCTGCCAGTGCCCATTCTCGCTTAGCACTGAAGTCTCCACATGTATTCCCACTAAAAAGGAAGCCCCAGGGAACAGGACTTTTGTCTTTTTTGTTCACTGCTGTGCCCTCAGGTACACAGGAGGTGCTCAGTAAACAGAAATTAATACAATGGTGGGGTGAGACATCTAGGTATGTAGTGAGCACTGATCCCTCCCCCATTCTTTTTTTTTTTTTTCCTTTTTATATTACCCCATTCAGAGGACTGGGTTGGAGAAAAAAGATTTCTAGATGGGAAGAAGCAGCTATTTCCCCTCTACTGAATGTCTTAATAGCTTTTTCTCCATAATTATTTACTACTGAGTCACTTTGGTTTCTTTTTTTTAAAAAAAAATATTTATTTTTTAGTTGTACACAATACCTTTGTTTATTTATTTGTTCTTATGTGGTATACGCTGTACTGTTGAGCCACAACCCCAGACCCCACTTTTGTTTCTTTATTCTAAACTCCTACTGCCATTCCCTCCTACTTTCCCTTTTTAAGCCTGATCCCATCAAATCCATCCCTCTTCATTTCTGAGATGTCATAGTGTCTCAAGTCATGGCTTTGTTCAACATGGTCCCCTGTTCTTTGTGGCTGTGGGGTCTCACTATACCTTATTGTAGTGTTTGAAAACATCTGAGGCTGCATCCAGCTCTAGAACCCCATAGAGCAACAGCTTGCAGAACCCGGCCAAGAGTCGGCGCCGCTGGTGCAGCTGCTCTATCTGTACATGATCATCCTGGGAATGTCCTGCCCATCAAAGGCAGAATGCAATCACACACTTACATCTCCCACCCTGAATCACTGAGCCAGGCCCAGCCCCAAACCCTCCTGAGCCCCAAGCACAGAGTCCCTGTACCACTGCCCAGATCTCCAGGTTGGAGGAAGACATGGTCCATGAGGAAGCTTGCTAGCTCAGATTGGAGAGAAGCTTCTGGAAAAAAGATGAGGGGTCTCAGGAAATCCCGCCCCCCTAAAATCATCTGAGGGCTGAAGATGAGAAGCATATCACTTAATAAGACAAAAGCCTGTTGGTAAAAAAAAAAAAAAGAGGACAATTAAAAAACAGAATTGTTATATAAGACTGGAATTACAAAGCCAGCTTAACTCCTCAGACCCCAACACTCGCCTTCTCCTCCCTCTGGAGGAAATGCTCACCTGCTCCTGGATCTCCAGATCCACATCTGAGAGGCAGCTCTGGCAGAGTTCACAGAAGGCCACCATTCTGCTCTTAAGATCCAGCACCTGCTTCTGCAGAGATAATGGCTTACAAGGAGCAAGACAACATGGCTCCTCCGTCCTAGTCCCTGCTCAGACCCACACTCACCTGGGAAGCATCTGGCCCTGAAATGTGGGTTAATGTCCAGAGAATGGAAAAATAGACAAGAGTCAAGGCTGGAAGGACCACCTGTAACCATGAAATGTCAGACAAATGAGCTTTTGCAGGAGAACGAAGAGCGATGGTGAGGGGGGAAGGGAGAGACAGCCGAGGAGGGAAAGATGGGCAGGCTGATGGGCTCAGACCCAGCGTGGAGGAGAGAGAAAAGGAAACCCTTTTCTGGTGGAGATAAACTGATATTTAAAACAGGCTCCAAAGGCAGCTATTCTATGCAAAAATATCATGTCTCCCTAATTCACTCACAGTCTCCTAGAATCCCTCAGTCTTCTTGACTCCTAGAAAACTGGAGAGGATGACAGTTTCCAGGAACTGCAGCCTGGTCCACCTTTCAAAAGAGGATGGAGGGGGAAGCCCCACCAGATCTTCCTCTGTGTGCCCACTTTATACCCTGTGACTGGGCCTGCCTGGGAAAGGTGGCAACCCAGAATAATCCTTAAGAATGCCTCTCCTGCTTCCACATCTCTAGCCTGTCTACCTGCCTGGTGAGGAACCTCTCCAGTGTCCACGGCCTTCCGGAGGAGTCCATAGCATGGCTCGTAGAGCTCCCAGCGAGTCAGGTCATGAGCACTTTGTGAAGAGAGATGGAAACATTATGCTGGAGCAGAATGAAAGGAATCAATTCCACAGACACAGAAATGGGAGGGAGCAGCAGGGAAGCTACTCACTTGTAGAAGGCAGAGAGCCGCTTCAGAGTGGCTGCTAGACTATACACCTCATCCTCATCCAAGAACGACGACTGAGGAAGAGAGAAGGTCCACAGCAGGAGTTTCCCAAGAACTCATCCATCCATGCTCCTAGTCTTAGGGCCCTCTCCTCCTCATTTGGTGTGTCCCGCCATTCAGCCTCAGCTCCTACCTGCAACAGCTCATCAAGCTCTTGCTGGAAACGGTCAGTCAGCAGATCCACTAGTTGGCTGCGGGCAAAGTCCACCCGGCTGAAGAAAGTGAACTCAGGCTTACAGAGCAGATACAGGGCATGCGCTCCAGCCTCAAGCACTGCTGGCTCTGCATGCTTCACCACCACCTCCTGGAGTTGCTGCAAAAGCAGCTCCAGATGCTGAAAGGGAGAAAGGTGGGAGAAGACGGTGTGGAGGAGATGGGGGGGAAGGTGAGAAACGGGTGAAAGCAATGAACTTCAAGGAAAAGATGCCTGAGAAAGGGCTTATTGGATTTTTCTGGAACCCAGGTTCCTGTAAAGATGTTGACAGTAGACCCCTCCAGCCCTAGCAGGTGGGCAGTGAGGTGTAGGAAACAGATCTTCCCACCTCCTCACCTTCTCCAAGCGCCGAGTGCAGTAGATGCTGAGGTCAAAGTAGTTGAGAAGCTGGAGCAGGGGAGCGACCTTCTCTGCATCGGCTGAGAACTGTGGTGATAAAGAGGGTGCACGTGGGCTGCCAACTCTTCTCCCATCCCTCCTCTAGGCTGTTTCCTTTTACCCACTTATGCCTGGTGCGGAATGGGGGCTGCTCTACCTTGGCCAGGAGCTGGGGCAACAGGGGAATGAGGTGCTCAGTCAGTTTCACCTTGTCATCAGCTTGAAGTTTGCGTTCTTTAGCAGTTAGGCCCTGGAATGAGAGTCATTCTGGGGTGAAAGACGTGGAGAAATGCCATGTGCAATGGGTATGTCCGTGCATCCCTCCTCCCCATGATCTTTTCTGCCCAGGAAGGAGAAAAGAATTCAGCAGCTCCCTTCAGATTTCTTTTTGCTGGAGAAAAAAAAATCCTTTGGGGGCAGATGGAGTGCCCTAAACGAGGACTTAAGAATACTGAGAGAGAATACATATCTGACTTCAATACTGCTGATCAACCCAACTTGGCCCATGCCATACCTTCCTCCCAGTGACCCGCCCCACAGGCGGGTGACCCTCCACAGCTTGCCGGGCACTGGACACAAGGATTTCTATCAGCGTGTTTTCCTGCACATTGCCCAGGTCTGGGTTGGTGGGAGGATCAAAAACAGAATTGACATATGAGCCACTCACCATCTAAAATTCCACTCCCACCCCATGCCCACTGCTGCTTTTTATAAAGCAGGCAAGCAGTCTCTCCTGGTTTCACTTGGAAGTGCAAGGTCCCTGTCCCCGGCTACCAGGTAGCACATACTCTGGTCCTTCTGCAGCAGCAGGCTTGTCATACTCTCCCAATCCTTCAGCTGAGTCCCTGCACAGTCCCAGAGGCTGTCTACTAAGTAAGCGGCATGGTCATGGAGCTGTGAAGAGGGCACAGGGTGTTACCAATGTGATGGAAAACTGTGCCAGGAAGCATTTGTTGATAAACATCACCCTCCTTCCCACAGTGGCCACCCTGTCCTCTACTCAGGTTTCTGCACAACACTCTGACTCTCCCTTCATGTGTTACCTCACTCTCCACGAAGAAGGACAGCAAAAGGTGGAAGAAAGTTCTCTGAGCACTTGGACTTCGGCGTCGCTCTCTTCCAACCCCTGCTTTTGTCCCACACTCAGGATAGAAGAGTCTGGAGGGGAGGGCACAGCACAGGAGGAGGTGAGGCACATGGCAATCACCATGGAGAAAGAAACAGCCCAAGGAAAGGATGCAGGGAAAAGAGGAGCAGAGCTAAGCGAAGCCCAAGGGGTTAAGAGGAAAAGGGATGTCAAGAGAGATCTGTATAGGTATGGAGAGTCCTTAGGCAGCCGATGAGAAAAATGACAGAGGATGGTGTGAAAGAAATGCACAAGGAGACCCACTCACTTCCAGTATAGAAATTCCCCTGCGGCAGAGGCCAGGGCACGATTGGAGGCATATACAACTGGGTAGATGCTCTCACAGTCTGCACTGGTCAGCACTCCTTCCATGTTCCTGCCAAGAGAAAAGTGTGGGCTGGGGATGTGGCTCAAGTGGTAGCGCGCTCGCCTGGCATGTGTGTGGCCCGGGTTCGATCCTCAGCACCACATACAAAAACAAAGATGTTGTGTCCGCTGAAAACTAAAAAATAAATATTAAAATTCTCTTTCTCTAAAAAAAAAAAAAAAAAAAAGAGAAAAGTGCATTTGGGTGTTGTCCTCTGGCAATTCTAGGGCTAAAACCAGCAAAAACAATGAGAATATGACTCTCAGAAAACTTTTTATTTTTTTGGTCCAGGGATTGAACCCAGAGGTGCTTTACCACTGAGCCACACCCCCAGCCCTTTTTATTTATTGACAGGGTCTCTCTAGTTGCGTAGCTCCTTGCTAAGCTGCTGAGGCTGGCTTTGAACTTGTAATCCTCCTACCTTGGTCTCCCAAAACAATGGGATTATAGGCATGCACTACCATGCCTGGCTCAAAGAACTTTTAAATGAAAAGTGGAAAATAGAGGAATATGGAAAATTAGAGAAGACAGGCAGTTTCCCCTCTCAAGGTATCCCAACTCAGGAATGACTTATTTTCAACATGCACCTAAGAGTTAACCTGTGACAGGTGGGGCAAGGACTCTGGAGGGGCCTGCCTGATGCTACAAAGGTGTCTGTGACATGCTGCCTCACACATTCCCATGACTCACTTCAGGATAAGGGTTAGCAACCTGACAGCCTCCACCGCCACATCATACTCTCTGTCCATGACCATGGAAACCATCCGGTCCTGTCAGAGAAAGAACATTGCTCAGTATCTCACTGTACCCAATCCAAACATCACATCTCCTAGAATCTGAGAGATTCCTAAAGAAAGGGTGTTGAAGCAGATGCTGGAATAGATAATAAAATATCAAAGCAAATGATACAGAAAGACATGAGGTGGCAAAGCAGGATACACTGCAAAGAGTCCAGCACAGAAGCAGTGTCTCCATCTTACCTTGAAGCGGCTAGTGAAGAGCTCCAGGCGTGATGTCAGCTCTTGGTTGCTGTACAGCCCTTTCAGAGCCTTCAGGCACTTTAGACGGACTTCTCGGTGCTGTCGAGGAGAGACAAACAAGAAAGAAAACACGATTGATCACTCACCCCTACTGAGCCTCCACATGAGGACTTGCAGTCCTCATTCTGGACCTGGGTGCCCTCACGAAGAGGATTCTGAGATGAAAGAGAAAATGAACAGCTGTCTTCTTAAAATACAGAAGGATCTCAGAATTGAGCAATTGTGATGAAAAGGATCCACAGCTACCACTCTCACATGTGAGTTACTAATCTATCAGTAATTTTCTTGCTTTTTCTTAGTGAGTCTTTCTCCCTGTTACACCTTAGGGTTGAAGGCACGGTATCTCCTGGAAGTGTCTTTTTCTCTTCAACCTTATCCTATGCTTCCTAGTACTGAGAAGTTTCAAGGTTCAGTGCCTTGATGGGCTGATCAATGCTCATCAGGTGAAATGTCTAAGTGGCAGGACCAAGAAAAGCTGAAGTGTCCTGGGCAGGGAAGATGATGAGGGGAACAGGAAAAGGGAGACTGATGTGACTCCTACCTTGTCATGCAGGGTCCAGCCAATGTATTTTAAATAGCTGTCAGTGAGGAAAGAGGTACTGTAGCTTTGCATCCAACACCCGATTTCCTCCATGCAGATAGCCCGGATCTCAGGAAGGATGTCCCTAGATGGAGATATAAACTGACTTCTGTAGTCTTCTCTCCAAACTCACTTTCAATCCTATCAGAAAACCCTATCTCACACAAACTATTTTTTTTGTCTTACTGTTTTATTTTCCTTAACACTAACCATACATACTAATGGAATTCAATGGGCTATTTCCATATATGCATACAGTGTGACTAAAGAATTTGTTTTCTTTTTTTTTTTAGAATTTTAATTTTTTTTTTTTTTAGTTTTTTCGGCAGACACAACATCTTTGTTTGTATGTGGTGCTGAGGATCGAACCCGGGCCGCACACATGCCAGGCGAGCGCACTACCGCTTGAGCCACATCCCCAGCCCCAAGAATTTGTTTTCTTGATGAATGCCAGGTGCCATGGTCTTTCAATTTCCTTCCCAACGTAAACACAATAAATATAAAAGTAAATTCCTTTCTGTAACTAACCTATGAGATAACTGAACCAGCATGTACCATCTTGCTCACCACATCCCCTTTTAAAACTGATTTTGAAATTTCATTTAATTATTGGCTAACCTGTGTATATTTTAATTCTACTTCAAGAAAAGATTAAATCAGGAGCTCGGTTTGTGGCTCAGCAGTAGAGTACTTGCCTCGAACATGCAAGGCCCTGGGTTCGATCCTCAGCACCACATAAACATAAATAAATAAAATAAAGATGTTGTGTTCAACTACAACTAAAAAAAAATATTAAAAAAAGAAAAGATTAAATCAGGTGAAAGGTTCTAGAAAAGCAGAAGCTGAAATCTAGATAAAGTGAGAAACTTTTAAGTACTACAAATACTTTAATATTAATTTTTGGAGTACTACAAATGTTTAATTTAATTCTACCAGTCTTTAAACAGTATAAAACTCCCCTGCCCTCAGAACAAACAATAGGGTGAGTTAGGAAAAGGCTTGCTGGGCCACACATATGCCTCAGAAAAGTTGCCTCTGGTTCTCTGCTCTTGTCCTTCCAAGTCTCCAACCTCAAAAAGATAACAGGCAGGGACAGAGCTAGACCTTGGGCAACATTGGACCAGAATACTCAGTAATGCCTTATCCTTTTATTTTCTCTCCCAGAAGAGCTTACAAAATCCTTTGTATGTGGGATAAACAAAATCTTACTAATTTAAAACATGCGTTGTAAAGAGTTTTTATTACAGCTGCCTTATTTCTGGGGCTAACTAAATATTTTGGGAATCTTACAGACTCCACAACCAAGGAATAGCTGCTTCAGTGAGAGGAGCCCATTAGCTCACCTGTACCGATGAACAAAGACACCCCTGAAGATGGCATTCATCATCCCCTCAATCTCTTCTTGATGCTCTTGGAGCTGGAGGATAAGGAGGAACAGATCAATCTTTCTTGTACCCCAAAAGCCTAAGGCTGCAAAAGTGTAACTTCTACCTACTTCCTATTTATCACAGGACACAGTGTGAACCCCTGGTATCCTAAGTTTCCTTTTAGATCTTCTAATTCTAGAGGAAGCAATAAAATCAACTAATGCCTCAGAGGTTTCTCTGTGTCTAATAAAACACTATCTCCTCTATATATGATTATTTTTGCTATTCAGAAGCTCTAAGTGGTAGTTATGTTTTGATTAATAGTAATTCAGAAAATGCATCTTTACTAGGTGTGGTTTGATAAATGAAAAAGAACTAGCAAAAATCCGATTAGATATGTGGTTTTCAACTGGGCAATTATGTCCCCCCGAGGACATTTAGCAGTGTTTTAAGATTATTTCACTTGTTACAACTGGGGTGGGATAGAAGACAGAGATACTGCTAAACATCCTGCAAGGCCAGGACAGCCCCTCACCCCAACATCAACTGAATTAGGATTAGGTAAATGATAGATATCAAAAGCAGAATTATAAGCAGAAAGGGAACTTTGAGACAACTGACCCCACCTCTTCAATAAATCAACATATGGGGGAAAATGGGGGAAGGCTGATGTTAAATTTTAAAAGGTCTAAGAAACACCAGTCACCAAATACAATGCAAATTTCTCACTTAGACCCTGGCTTGAATTAACCAGATGTAAAAAGAATTTAGGGGGTACAAGTGTAGGAAATTTAAGTATGAATTGGAATTAAAAATATTAGGGAATCATTAATTTTTGGATATGAAAATGGTATTTGATTTGTGATAACACATTACTTTTTTATTTTTAGTTTTTAGTTGTAGTTGGACACAATACCTTTATTCATTCATTCATTCATTTATATATGTGGTGCTGAGGATATAACCCAGCACCTTGCACATTCTAGGCAAGCGTTCTACTGCTGAGCTACAACCCCAGCCCGATAATACATTACTTTTTAGAGAATATACTTAAGTCTTTAGGGTTGAGGAATCAATATGTCTATAATTTACTGTATGAGAAAAAACAACAACCCACAAACAAATGAATAAAATACTGTGAAATATTGTTAAACTAGATAATGCATATATGGTATCCAGTATGCCAGTGTCTCTTATCTTTCTGAATGTCTGAAAATTTTCACATTTCAAGGAAAAGAAAGGAAGTCCTTGAAAGAAAGAAGATAAATGAGTACCAGATTCTACAGAAGTCTAGATAAGAGATATTGAGGAAAGGCACTGGTGATACAATTCAGGAAGCCAGAGGTTTGGAGAGAAAATTTTCAAAGAAATGGGGATAGGAACTAAGTAGCAAAAAGGATTCAGTCAAGTGGACATGAAGAAAATAAGGAAATACAACCCTAAAAAAGGAGGAAAGAAATAAATCACAGAGAAGCAGAGTTCTTCAAAGGACAGATTCAAGAGCCTATATACATTTATAAATGAGAAAAAAATATGGGGGGAAAATTAAAGACAAAAAGGAGGAATAATAACTGATGAAGCAAGAACCCAAAGACAAAAAAAGATCTGCACTAGTGTACAGTGGTCTACTCTTATCCACAGGGATAAGAGTGGATGCCTGAAACTGCAGAGAGCACCAAACCCTATATACACAGATTGAATATCCCCTATCTGAAGTGCTTGGGACCAAAATGTTTCTAAAGTTTTCTAGATTTTGGAATGTATGGATAGACTTTACTGGTTGAGCAAACATGACCCAAAATCTGAAATATTCCAAAATGCAAAATTTTTGAGTGTCATACTGGCAAAAGTTTTGGAATCTGAACACTATAGAATTCAAATTTCTGGGTTAGAGATGCTTAACCTGTACTGTGTTGTCCTATACACACAGCTATGATAAAGTTTAACTTATATATTAGGCACAGTAAGAGATTAACAACAATTAATAAAATATAATAATTATAATGATATACTTATGTGAATGTGGTTTCTCTCTCAAAATATATAACTATACTTTATACTTTTTTGGACCTTGGTTGACTGTGGGTAACGGAAACCACAGAAAGCAAAACTGCAGATAAGGGTAAACTACTATACATAATTTAAGATTCTGGATAGACCTATTAATATACACAAGCCCTTAAGATTACCCCGACAGTGAAAAACAGCAAAAGAGAATAAGGGAATAGAAATTTCGCAGAAGTCATCTTTTATGAGGGCTGGAGAAAGCCAACCGGTACAGTTAGACATGATGTGTCTGGCTAACCTCCAAGTTGGGGAGTCTTAGATACTAATGGAGAGTAGAGAGGAAACAATCAGTATTCACTTCATCACAGAAAAAAGAGATGTTTGAAGTTTAATCAGTGTAGAAGATATTACTAGGGTTTATGTTCTCCAGTGATCTTCTTAAGTTTAAAGGGAAATAAAGCTAGTCAATTTACTCTCATCTCACTTAAAGTCACAAAATAGTAGAATTATTCCTTTTTACATATATTTTTTTTAGTTGTCCATGGACCTTTATTTTTTTCCTTTATTTATTTACATACAGTGCTGAGAATTTAACAGTGCCTCACATATGCTAGGCAAGTGCTCTACCACTGAGCTACAATCCCAGCCCAGAATGATCCTCTTTTTAAAGAAAAGAAAACTGAAAACTGAGAGGTTACATTAAGGCCATGAAGCTAGTACCTAACTGGAACAGAAGGAATGCTATATTTCCATTCCTTGAATACTTGGCTTCCCTTGTCCTTATACAGGTACTACTATGGTGACCTCTACATTTAATGTAAAAGTCACAACTTAACTCCTTGCAGATAGAGCACTTAAACATTTCTGATGCTGAAAACAAATGGAAACTGAACAAAAATGGAAATATAGAGAACTCTAAATTCACTAGGCATGATTTTTGAGCCCACACTCAGAAACAAGAACAGCACACAATGATCTCTGATGGGACGAGCATGGTATAGCTGTTCCCTATCTGAAAGGCTGCTTAGGGTTTGTGCTGAACAGCCTTTCAGAAGTGCCATGGTCTGATAAAGTAGTCTGCAATAGCAGTGGATGGAAGCTGAGAGAGAGGAAGGGAAAAAGCAGGGACATTCCTCACCTCTTTGCGTTTCTCCAGCAGGCTCTCTAGCCGCTCAGGGGCTCTCTGCCCTGGTCCCTTGTTTCGTTCAGCCTCATACTGTCGCTGGTTGTTGTCTTTGTGTAGACTCAACTGGAGGGCAACTCTTACCAGGGAGGTCATGAGCTTCATGGCTTGAGTCAGGAAAAACAACAAAGAAATCTTCACTTAAGTCAAAGGAGGGAATATAAATTTAAAAGAGAAGGAAAAGGGGCTGGGGCGGTAGCTCAGTGGCAGAGCGCTTGCCTAGCACACTGGGTTCAATCCTTAGTGCCACATAAAAATAAATAAAAGAAAGGTATGCTATCCATCTACAACTCAAAAAGATTTTTAAAAATAAAGAGAAGAAAAAATGGTCAGAGAAAATGAGAAGCAGAGTGACCCCGAAGTTCTAAGACACCCTACCCTAGAGTAGACTTTCCCTACCTCTTTTGGACTTTAACCCTCAGCATACTGTGAGCTTTAGAGAAAGATATTAAGGTTGGAAACTATTACTGGGATCTATCCCTTTTCACGAATCCACTTGTGAAAATCTGGATGGAGATTTGGCATAAAAGCTGCAATGCAACTGAAGTATAGCTAAGATACAAGCAGCGTGTGGTGGCACACTCATGCAATTCCAGCAACTCAGGAGGATGAGGCCAGAGGACTGCACTTGAGATGAGCCTATGAAACTCAGTGACACCCTGTCTCAAAACAAAAAAATGAAATAAAAAGGGCTGAGGATACAGCTCAGTGTTAGAACACCCCTGGGTTCAATCCCAATACTACAAAACAAACAAACAAAAAACTAAAATGCAGGTGAGAAAGATGATTTAGAACCACAGAAGAGAGGAACAGTCCTACCAAACCCCAGAAGAATACACAAGAGTAAGAAGTGCTCACCAGCCAGGGTGCTAGTGTGGCGGAAGGCACGAACTTGGGAGTCTGAGAGGCCCGTGAGCAAGGAGATGAGGTTGTCCATGGGAAAGCCATCATAGAGGAGGCTGTACTGGCACTGATACACCAACGTTCTCACAAATTCACAGAAGCTTCCTTGGAACTTCTTCCAGGATGGACCTTGAGCTGTCAGGGGATAGTCCCCTGAGTCCTAGATAAGGGTTATGAAAAGAATGGAAAATTTGTTTTTTTTTTTTTTGCGGGGGGGTAGTATCAGGCCCATGAAGCCAATAGCATAACAGTCTAATCTCCAATATACTTAATTTCCTGATATCCTTCCCAGCTCCAGAGGCTTATCAAATAATATATATGAGTCTCAAGAAGTTGAGCTTTCCTTCTAAAAGCTACCCTACTTCCCAGAATCAGAGAAGGGGGTAAAGGGCCTTGTGTTTTGAAATAACAGGAGAAAGAGGATCCTGGTTGTCTTCCTCCACCTCATTAAACTGCTCTGTTAGGTGCCGGATGATCTCTGAATTGGACATCTTCTTGAACATCTCAGGGGTCACAGTGCCTGAAGAATGGAAAAGATGAGGTACTTAAGAGGAAAATAACAGGACACTGTGATCATTTACAGATAACATCTGAAGATAAGCTAGGGAACATACTGAAATATGCTCAATCAGGTAAGGAATTAGAAGAATTAAAACTTACACCATTCAACCGTGTATCCATTATGAGGTAACCTCTCTAGAAAACCCAAAGGAATCAAGTGGAAAACTATGGTTTAAAAAAAGACTCCAGATGAATTTAAAAAACAACAACAACAAAGAAACAAACTAGGCCAGATGATGGATTCTAACAATACAATCAGATCAATACCATCTGCCCTAATATAACTAAGCCATGGCATGTGGAGACCTGGCTTACTTAGAATGACTAAGAAGTAAGAAAATCAGAAAGAAAGAAGTAGTTAAAAAAAAAAGGAAGAAAGAAGAAGTAAGAAAAGAAAGAAAGAAGTAGAAAATAAGAGAGAAGAAGAAAATAAGAGGTTATCTTATCTACAAAGACTAAAAGGCATTTTTTTGAGAGAGAGATAGAGAGAAGAGAGAGAATGTTTTTAATATTTATTTTTCAATTTTTGGTGGACACAACATTTTTATTTTATTTTTATGTGGTGCTGAGGATCAAACCCAGCGCCCCGCACATGCCAGGCAAGTGTGTTACGGCTTGAGCCACATCCCCAGCCCGACTAAAAGTCATTTGATAGTCTACTTTTCAATTTGTGAAATTGAAACTTTTCATCTTTATCATATAAAGATGATTATTTTCCCCCAAAAGGTCTTGCCTCAAAACCAACACAGTTCACTACTGAATCATTTTCCTTATATACTTATCAAAAATATGGTTAAATAAGTGAAACTCTCCATATGTTTTGCTTCTTCCTTTATTTAGCAAATGTCTAATCCTACTTTTAAAATGAAGAGTTTCAGAACATAGGAGCAGAAGGGTGGGAACAGAAAGAGAATGGGGTAGGAGTTTTCTCACCTTTACATCCACAGGATCGGATGAAAAAGTTAATAAGCTCCAGGAATCCTGCCTCCTCATCTTGCTTATAGCTCTCCAGCCACTCATCCACCAAAGACTGCGGGGGGGGGGGGGGGGGGGAAGTGGATGATTTCTATTTCTAGCAATACAACGGAACAGAAATCCTGTTTGGTCTTTCCAACTAAAGCATCTAAATTTCTGATTAAAAATAATACAAACATCTTTTTAAATGTATTGCTGAACTAAAACCAAAGGTAGAATTCCATATAGGCTCCAAATGAGGTGAAGGTAAGCAATCCAAGGAGGCAAGTAAGTTGACTTTTGCCCTGAGGGGTTCAATAAACCCTAGGGATCCTAACTTTGTGTCCAGATGGCTGTTTGGAGTGCACAGCACAGGGGACAGAGTCTAATGTCTTTCAAAGAGTGGTATGAGAGAAGGTATCTACATAAAGCTATGTCCTGCAGTCACAGCCTCACAAAAGCAAGAATGAAAATAAATCTATAGTTCAGACAGGGACACCAAGAAAACTAGCTTGTTACGACCTTAGTGTGGTGTGGAGATAAAAAAATGAACTGTCATTTGATAATTCATATCTGGATTTGATGTCCAGATGTACTCTACCTATATGATCAGAATAATCTTAATCAGAAAACTTAATTGAAAGTGATAATGGAGTGCCTCCAGGCAACTACCAGAAGCAAATGCAGGTTCTTCTTTTTTAAAAACCCACCTTTGACCCATGCCCCAAAAAATTCCAACACATAGAGCTCCAGGAAAAATGAGTGGATCATTTTCACAAAACCTAGTAAAACATACTAAAAAAAAACCAGGACACTGAAAAAAAGAATTAGAAAAAAACAGACATCAGATTATATTCACAAAGACTTTAGACACCGAAGTTATCACAGATTATGATTACTATGATTTAAAAATAAAAGAGAAGCCTGAAAGTAGAAGGAAAGACAGAATTTGAAAATGGTCCAAACAAACTTGGTATAAGTGAAAAATATTTAACACTTAACAGATATTCCTATAATCCCAGATACTTAGGGGGCTGAGGCAAGAGGATTGCAAGTTCAAGACCAGTCTCATTAGGTTAGTGAGATCCTATCTAAAATATAAAATAAAAAGGGCTGGGGATGTAGCTCAGTGGTAGAGTGCTTGCCTAGCACACATTGACACATTGAGGCCCTGGATTCCAACTCTAATAATGAAAAAAAAAAAAATCTTCAATGGATGGATTAAAAGTGGATTGGTGGGGGTGGGTGGACAAGGGTTGTGGCTCAGCAGTAGAGCGCTTGCCTAGTTCGTGCAAGGCCCTGGATTCAATCCTCAGCACATAAAATAAATAAATAAAGGTATTGTGTCCAACTATAACTTAAAAAATATATATATTTATTAAAAAAAAAAGTGGATTGGTCAGGCTGGGGATGTAGCTCAGTTGATAGAGTGCTTGCCTTGCATGCACAAGGCCCTGGGTTCAATCCCCAGCACCAAAAAAAAAAAAAAAAAAAAAAGTGGATTGGTCACAGCAGAATAAGAGATGTGTGAACTGAAAGTTGAATTAACTAAAACACCCAAAATGCAGCTCAGAGAGACTTACAGGTGAAAATAGCAAACGAGATGCCAAGAGACTGAGAAATTCTAATGATGTCTAACTGAATTCCAGAAAATAAGTGAGGAAGAGGCAATATTTGAAAAGCCCAACACTGTTGTGAATACACGATTGCATATAAGTTGGAAGGAACAATTAGTTTTAAAATGTATACAGTCCTGGTAAAAGACATCAAAATAAAGCCAGTAAAATGAAAGCAAAAATGGAAAAGATACAGTGGAGGTCAAGAAACTGGTAGAAATTAATTTAAATATATCAACAAAAACAATAAATGTTAATGGACTAAATTCTTTATAGATCAGCAAAATGAACAAAGAACAAAATCAAATGGATGATGTATATAAAAGACAGATCCCAAATACACATAGGAAAATTAAAAGGATAGAAAAAGATACTAGGCAAATTCTAACCAAAGTTAAAGGAGTGTTAAGATATATTAATATCAGACCAAACATATTTTCAAAGAGTGCCAGTATATAACAACAAAAGGTTTGATTTATTAGGAAGCTATAACAATTCTAAACCTATATCCAAATAAAAAGTGTCAAAATATTTAAAGCAAACAGGGATGAATACAAAAGGGATAACTGAAAAAGTTAACTTAATGGATTTTAAAGCATCTCTCTCTGTAACTGATTTACCACAGAGACCCAAAAAATTCAGAACAGAACAAAACCCAAGAGGCAACAGTAGAAATATCAAAACAGTATCACATTTAACACATTTTACACAATCTCACTCAAGAGAACAGTACTTAATAACTGAAGAATACTCATCCTTTTCAAGTACCAACAGTTTTGGGAGCTGACAATGCTAGGTCACAAAGCTAAGTCTCCATAAATTTCAAAGACTGCATTTTCTGATAACAACGCAATAAAGTTAGAAATCAAGTAACAAAACCTAACCAGTAAAATTCCATGTTTGAAAATTTAAAATACTTTTCTAGAAATGATAAAAAAATCTATATTATACATTGATATGAAATTTTTAAAAAATGTGAACTGAAACATGTCACAGAAGACTAAAAAATGATTCATTTATATAAATTAAAGAACACATTCATTAGTGGTAATACTATAATTAAAGATAGAGATTAATACAAAATTTAGTATAGTGGTTGTCTCTGGGTGGTAAGGGAACTGAAGAGTAGGATGCAGAGATGATATGCCATGGGCTTCTACAGATCTATTAATGTTTCATTTTTTTGAGCTGGGGCTAGAGATAAGGGTGATCATTTTTTAAAATCTACATATATATGCCTTATTCACTTTTAGATAATAGATATGCAACAGATAAAAGATGTGGGGAGGGAAAAGTAATTAGATGTAATTGTCAAGGTGGAGGTAAAAAATTAACAAGGGTGAATAAACTGCCATCCATATCCAGATCCAGGCTTCCTTCCTAGTTCACCCAATGCTCTCTTTGCCTCTTGTTCTGTGATACCTTTCCATAAGGAATATTCTTTGTCATCCAAGATCTCTCTTGAACCACTTCAAGGATGTACCATTCCAAGAACTCACTTCATGTTCTTTTCATTTTTTTTTTTTTTGGTACTGGGGATTGAACTCAGGAGCACTCGACCACTGAACCACATCCCCAGCCCTATTTTTTTATTTTATTGAGAGAGAGGGTCTCACTGAGTTGCTTAGGCTGGCTTTGAACTTGAGATCTTCCAGCCTCAGCCTCCCGAGCTGCTGGGATTATAGGCGAGTGTCACTACGCCTGACTGGTATTATCTTTTTTGATACATGCATACTCACTAAAATGTCCATATCAAATCAAATTTGAAGACACCTGTTCTTATCTTCCCACCTTACAAAGACTGAGGGAGGATCAAAAAATAGAGATGAGACTCTTTACTTTACCTGCATGTCACTTTTGGCGGTTTTCACAGAATCAAAGAGATCGCTGGTTGGTGGTTCTGATTTTTTCTGGATTTTACCTTCTACCATTTGGGACCCCTTCTTTGGATGTTTTGCCACCTAGTAAGATCAGAAATATAAAAAAGTGAGTGGTATTGGCACTTAGTCTCATCATTATCACATTAAGTAGACTTAAGCCAGCTAGGTGCTTTAATCCCAGCTACTTGGGAGGCTGAGAGAGGATGACTGCCAAGTTCAAGACCAGTCTGGGCAACTTATCGAAACCCTATCTCGAAATACAAAGTAAAACAGATTAGAGATGTACAGCTCAGTGGTAAAGTGCCCCTAGGTTCAATCCCCAGTATTGGAAAAAACAACAAAGTAGACTTAAGCTGCCAATTTCATTATGCATTACTGTCTCATATCTGAAAAGAACTCATTTTTTCACATGTGGTTTATTATTCCTAACCTTTTCTCCTTTTAAAGTCTGTGAGCATTATTCCTGTACCTCCAAATCCTAATGCTCTCTTTTATTCTTTTCTCTTCAATTTTTTTTCCTTCCTATTTCTGTCCCTTAAGAATCTTACAAATTGTGTCCTTTCACTAACTATATCACCTGAGCCTCTTCTAGGTTTTCTTTTGCTGCTTCCCAAACCAGGTTCCAAAACAAAACAGACTCACTGGTGGTGTTCTGAGTGGTCGTTTTGCTGATCTCTTTCTCACATTGCGTCTCAGGCTTTCTTCAAAGTCACTGCCTTCATCAGTTGACAGAGAGTGACTATCCCTATAAGGAAGTACAGTATTCCTTAAATGAAACCACTCCTTTAACCTACCATAAAGGGCTAATTATAATTTTTCTTTGTCTCTAACTGTATTCTACCTCCACGAGTAAAAGACAGATTATAAGAGATTGCTTACTGTCACAAGTAATGATGGAGGAACTAGAAGTTAAAGGAAAATTTCACTTGAAAGCAATGAAGCTGAATAAGGTACTGAGATGGGTGAAAGACAATCCCTTCTTAATAGTCTCTCCAAATAAAAGCATCAAATTATATTCATAGGCAGAGGAACTACTGTTCTTGTGGAGAAAAATCAGCATGGCTCAGGAAGTTACATACCATTCAAATGTAAGTAAGAGAATAATGTGTGCCTGGAGTTAAAGTCTGAAACACTGATACAATCTGATCCCCAATAGTAGTACTCACAGAAAAAGAAATGATTAAGAGAAGATCAATTAAAATAACCAGGGAATAAAGTAAATCCTTAGTTTTTTTCACTAGAAAGATAAAAAACAAGATATACTACTATAACAGAATTTAAACTCATAAACCATAGCAGAGAATGGAAGGACCTGTTTAAAAAAAATCCCAAATACAAGAACTACAGGACACCAACTAAAAAACTCATACAATATGTCAGACAACAAATAAAGCACTCTTTACTTGTAATATTTTCTACTCCCCAGCCACCATCAGCATTCACACTGGCTAAACACAGAAATGTGTTCAAGGTATGTCTAGACTGCAAGTTGAGTGACAGATTAAAGAGGTGCTCTTCTTGATATCTACACGGTCTAGGGTGGCCAAGAAACAGCTAGCGGATCACTGTTCTGAACCAGTACAGCTTTTCTGAGGTTTTCACACCTATTACAACCAGTGCAGTAAAATGATAGTAAGGAAAGCTCCCGAAGATACAGGAGGCAGGAGCAAAACGCAAGAGCTTCTCACCAACACCACTCACCCCTCTGAAGGGTCCGAGTCCCTGTCATCACAGGGCAGATTGATGGAGGAACTAGAAGTCGACAATGCCCTCAGTGTACTTCCAACAGTTCTGTGCAGTGGGGAGGACACACTGCTTGGGGAGGATGAGCTATGAAGCCGAGAGGAGGATCTCGGGGTAGGCATGTTGATCTGCCTGAGGGAAGAAAGACAGGGAAAGGGCTCCTACTCCACTTCTCCATCCCCAGCCCTGCCCAGTCCCTTTCTTTCCAAGGAACTGCTCTGGGACTCGGGGGTCGGCATGGGACCTGCCAAAAATAAGACAAGAGACTACTTAACCATATCAAGGGATATTAAGGGATTAATGACAGCAGCACCCCATGGGCTGGGGTGTAGCTCAGTGCTGGTTTAGCACGCGCGACTCTGGGTGTGGATTCCAGCACTAGCCAAAAGGAAAAAAAAAAAAAAAAGCCCCACCGTCCCAGAAACTGGCCAGAGGCACTGGAGTTGCTCCCCAAGCGCCTGGTGAGGCACAACCCACTCCAAACGCGACCCTCCCGGGGACTTCCGAGGAAACGTAAATCGCTTGGTGCAGAATTAGGCTCACGTGGTAAATTAAAAATAAAACGGAAACGAATAAGGGAAAGGCAGAATCAATCAATAAATGAATAAATAAAGCACCCTGGGCTGTGGTTCCCGGGATCCGTTTCCTGATTCCAAGTGGGACGGGATGGGACGCTCTCACCGCCTCGGGGTGGAGGCGCCATTGGAAACGCTTGAGGAGCCAAGGAAGGCGAGCGCTCTACTTTTCCCGAAGGCGGAACCTGCGTCGCACCCTTATTTAATTGGGCTCATTCGGGCTGAAGAGCCTCCGAACCTCACCCGAGCCCACCCTCTCGGGGGCTGGAAATGGGATTCTCCGGGGCGGAGGCCACTGAGGCACAGACGGGTCGAAGAGGCTCGTCTTCTAGGGGCAGGAGGGTTGGTGCGGGCTATTCTTGGGTCAAAGGGGAACCTCACTGAGTCGGGAAGTGACTTCTGGCTGAGTACGCTTGAAAAAAGGTCACCTCCTGGGCTCCTTTGGGTCTCTGTGTGGCACTCCACCTCCACCACAGGAGACCGCGGCTTCCCTCTCAAAAGCGGAAGAATCTAGAAAAACGCGGGAAGGCACGAGGTACACTGTGCGCAGGCGCGAGACCAACGCTCGCCCCGCCCCCGCCTCCAGGGCTAGGAATTGTCGCGAGGGTTTTGGAGCTCGTGCTTTCCACGCTTCAGTCACGCTGCGGTAGGCGACCTCGTGTAGCCGCCAGGCGTGCCGTTGTGTCCTGTGGACTCCCGCGCTCTAGCCCTCTGCTTTAACTGAGCTCCACCCCGGCCCCGCCCCCCCTGCGTCCAGTTTCCCCCTCCATTGGTCAAGTTTCGGACTACATTACTAGTCCGAATGTGGTGGATGAAGCCACCCCTTCCATCAAGCTTCTGGAGTGCAAAACGCTGGATTCCACCCAGGCCCCGCCTTCCGAGCCGAATCGCCACGCCCCCAAGAAGGACCACGCCCCCACCTCGCTAACAGCCTTCGCGTGGTCGCGTCCCGCCTCCTGCCGAGCTTCCCCAGTACATTGGCTTAATTTCTCTCTTGACCCCGCCCCCGAGGCCAGCTTCTTATTATCATTGGCGGGGCCCCGCCTAGGGCCCCGCCCCTGTCCGGCTCCGGGCTCCCATTGTCTCGGCAGATGCTGCTTGGTCCAGCTATCGTGCCCAGTTTTCAGTTTTCTGGGGTCGTGCTCTTTCTCTGGCTGGTGGAGCGGTCCTGCGGCCAAAAGCCAGATTCTGGAGTTGGGGCGGCTCTTTCCTTCTTAGACGTCCCAGGGAGGCTACAACTATGTCCGTGCTGCGACCTCTCCTGCTTCTGCTGCTGCCTCTGTGTCCCGGTCCCGGACCGGGACCCGGGAGCGAGGCAAAAGTCGCCCGGAGTTGTGCAGAGACCCGGCAGGTGCTGGGGGCCCGGGGATATAGCTTAAATCTAATCCCTCCCTCCATGATCTCAGGTGAGTAGAAAACAGGATGACTAGAGAATAGCGGGGTGAGGGGCGGTGGCAGACCCTTCCCATCTCACAATAACTCTTTTCCTTTTCAAAGTGAACGTTATGATAATCTTTTCATCCCATAAAAATCTCTCTCTTCCTCCTATAACTTCTTTTCTACGATCACAATAAACCTCCTGCTCACATAATAGCTCTTACTCCACCCCCACCACGGGAATCTCTCTCTGGTAATTAAGCACCCCTCCCCAAGTGTCTTTCTTCGCAGTGAGGTTCCCTTCACTATTTCTAGAGACCTTTCTGTGATAAGACTTTCTTGTTTACCAAGTAACAACACCCTTGCACATCCCATTCTTGCACAACCCACCCTTGCACATCCTATGGAAGCTACCCTGCAAGTTCCTTGAGGTCCGGGTGTGCCTATTGGGGAGGGTCACCTAAGGACACTGGTCACTAATTGGATCCTGGGTCAGCAAAGAGATCCCATGACTAATGGGAATGGATTTGGGATGGGTGAGGAGACAATAAAGAGGGGTCAGGTGGGGACGAGGAGGCAAACAATAGAGACCAGACAGGTGAGAGAGAAAGAATAGCCCCAGAGATAGGTGGGAGATGGACGGAGTTTCATAATATCCCTTGCCACTATTTCTCCCCGTTTCCTCTGCCCAGGTGAGCACCTCCAGATCTGTCCCCAGGAGTACACCTGCTGTTCCAGTGAGACAGAACAGAAGCTCATCAGTGATACTGAGGCCACCTTCCAAAGCCTAGTGGAAGACAGTGGCTCTTTCCTTGTTCACACACTGGCTGCCCGGCACAGAAAGTTTAATGGTGAGGATGTGGGGTCCCCAAATGCACTTCACACCTCTCCTCTATGCTTGTGACCCCAGCAAGCTTCCTGTCCCCTTTCTCTACTTTAACCTAAGATATTCCACCCCAGCCCAGCCCTGCTTATCCCCAGTCCCCATCCCGAACTCTTGCCAGGACCTGCTTTCCCTCATTCCCAGTCTGCCCAGGTCTCTGAGAATTGCTCAGTTTCTAATTCACTTTTCTCTTCTCTCCCCATCCCCATCCTGTCCTACCTCTGCCCTTTCACTGTTCTTCCCTTCTCTGTCCTCACCACCCTCTGCCCCTGCTCCCTGCCTTTGCTAGAGTTTTTTCGGGAGATGCTCTCTGTATCCCACCAATCCTTGGCCCAGTTCTTCTCGCACTCCTATGGCCGCCTGTATTCCCAGCACGCCCTCATCTTCAACAGCCTGTTCTCTCGCCTGTGGGACTACTATGAGAAGTCTGGTGAGGGGTTAGAGGACACCTTGGTGGATTTCTGGGCACAGCTTCTGGAGAGAGCATTCCCCCTGATGCACCCGCAGTACAGCTTCCCCCCTGACTTCCTGCTCTGCCTCACACACCTCGCCTCGACTACTGATAACTCTCTGCAGCCCTTTGGGGACTCACCCCGCCGCCTCCGCCTACAGGTGAGGGGTCTGGAGGCCTGAGCTTCAGCCACCGCTAACCTAGTGACCTCTGAACTGTGTGCCACTCAGATCCAAACAAATGACCCTCTCAAAAAGGAGGTCACCCCTGATCTCATGATTCCCCCATTTTGTGTCTCAGCCAACTCTGACCTGGTGGTCCCTATCTCAAGCTTCAGTCACCTGAGGTGCTTAATCCAGTGCTCATTAGTCTCCTTTAATTGGATCCCCACCCCCATTCTTTTTTTTTTAATATTTATTTTTTAGGTGTAGATGGACACAACACAATGCCTTTATTTTTATGTGGTGCTGAGGATTGAACCCGGATCCTGCCTGTGCTAGGCGAGCGCTCTACTGCTGAGCCACAATCCCAGTCCCCCCACTCCCATTCTTTACCCTGGTTTTATTACAAACACTAACCTGCTCTCAGCCCCAGCCACCTTTCTGCCAAGTTTCCCAAAATCCTAACATCTTGATTTCCTCTGGTTCAACTGAACATGTACAAGGCATGCAATAATCAAGAAGCCTTTTGACATATCTTGTTTTATTCAATTGTCTTAATTCTTTGATATAAATAATAGTATCCCTGTTTTACAAATGAGAAAACCAAGGTTCAGGTGTCACATCCAGTAGTAGTACGGTGGAGCTGTGTCTCACACCCTGGTCTTCTAGCTTCAAATTCAGTGTTCTTATACACAGCCTGTGGAACACTTGATCCAGTTCCCTTGATCCCTCTAGACTTTAATTCCTTTGGATCTCTTGAACCTGCCTCTCTGTACCACCCAACACACTACCCACCCCAAGATAACCCCACTGCTCATTCCTTGGCCCCAGTCTCAACTGACCTATGACAACTTTGTGGAGTTTTCTCACCTTCTTTCCCTTCCCTCAGATAACTCGGGCCCTGGTGGCTGCTCGGGCCTTTGTCCAGGGCCTGGAGACTGGAAAAAACGTGGTTGATGAATCACTTAAGGTTAGAAGGGGCTTGAGTGTGGGCAGGGACCAGGGAGGGGGAGGCAGAAGTGGGAGAGACCCCTTGAGGAAGACAGGCATCAACTGGTAGTAGAGGCCTGAGGCCTTCCCCTATCAGCCTCTAGGCTCTGGCATCCTTGGGTAAATCAGGAAGGAGGGAGTCAAAGATTGGAGTACTGGGTCTCCCAGGACTCCTCCATGACTGACTCCCCTTTCCCTGCTGAAGCCCTCTCTCTACCACCTATCCTCTCCTAACCTCCCAACCTTACCTCCTGCCTCTTCCCTCTCGAATCATCATGGACTCACTCTAGTCCTTGGGTCTTTCCTCAGACCTACCCCCACAATAGTAATACATCTCCCGTGGAGGAGGATCTGTGAATTGGCCCCTAGGAATCTCCCTCCCCAGCTTGGCAATCCTTTGGTCTCACCTTCTACAACATGGGGTCAACAGCCCTGTGCCTCATATGCAGCAACTTATTGTTCTGTAACTTAGGGAGATGGGACCAAGTATTGACTTCTTTGTGCTCAGTGTCAGACTTGACTGAGAGCAGCCAAGGTGTTTGTGGATGACAGAGCCTGGTTCTCCGCCCCAAGGTGCAGGTGTCTGAAGACTGCAGGAAAGCTCTGATGCGTCTAATCGGCTGCCCCCTTTGCCGGGGAGTCCCCTCACTTATGCCCTGCCGGGGCTTCTGCCTCAACGTGGCCAGTGGCTGTCTGAGCAACAGAGGACTAGAGCCAGACTGGGGCAACTATTTGGGTGAGGGGATTCAAAAAAGCCTGGGAAAGAGGAGGACCTGGAGGAGGGCTGGAGACGGTGTAAGGGTGGGTGGGAGGAACTGGGGAGGGGGTCTAAAGCCCTACTGAGGAAGGGAAAGGACGGGGCCTTCTCATGTGAATGCCCCAACTCTTTTCTGCTTCCCTCTGAAGCCCCCGTAAGGATTGTGGGAACATCCTAGTTCACTGTACACCCCCTTGCACCCCTTTTCTCTTTCTCCCCTCCTTCAAGATGGTCTCCTGTTCCTGGCTGATAAGCTCCAGGGGCCTTTTTCCTTTGAGCTGGCTGCCGAGTCCATTGGGGTGAAGATCTCAGAGGGTTTGATGTATCTGCAGGAAAACAGTATGAGGGTGTCAGCCAAGGTATGAGGAGGAAAGAGTGGAAATGAGGCCTTGGCTGGGGAGAGTGGTAACAGATTATGGGCATCTGGGGAGGCTTTGGGTCCGAACGGGGACAGTGTGGGTTCACAGGGGGATGACTGTGTAGAGCTCTCTTGTGCGCAGGTGTTTCAGGAATGCGGGACCCCCCACCTGATTTCAGCCCGCAACCGCCGAGCGCCCGCACCCCTGGAAGAGGCAGGTCGACCATGGCCGTGGAGGGTGGCACCAGAGGAGGAGCGGCCCACGACGGCAGCGGGCACCAATCTGCACCGGCTGGTGAGTGACCGCGGCGGGGCGGAGCGGAGGGGGCGGCCTCCCTGGGGCGCTGCCGCTCCGCATGTGGCCTCTTGCTTGCGCAGGTGTGGGAGCTCCGAGAGCGTCTGAACCGGCTGCGGGGCTTCTGGGTCGGGCTGCCGCTGACAGTGTGTGGGGACTCGCGCATGGCGGCAGATATCTCGCAGGAGACGGCGCCCTGCTGGACCGGGACTGGGCGAGGCCGGTGAGAGCTGGGTGGCGGCGGTGGCAGCGGTGGCGGGCGGAGGGCTGCAGTGGGCTCGTGGGAGTTTTCGCGGCTTCTGTACTCGCAGGTACCAGTTGCCGGTGGTGGTGGGTCCCCGGAACGATCAGACCCACAACCCGGAGTTGGGGTTGGATACCTCGGGCCCCGACGTCCCGACGCGGCGTCGCCGGCTGCTGCTCCGCTCTGCCACCGCCAGGATGCGGGCAGCGGCGCTTGGACAAGACCTGGACATGCAAGACGCTGGTGAGGCCCGCCACCTCTGTCCGCGAGCTCCGCCCACTGCCCGCGGTCCCACCTCGCATCTCTTAGTTCTCATTCATTTCTTTATTGGGCACTTACATCAAAGATAGAGAGGGGTAAAAGACCAATAAGTGGGTCATCATCCTTGAGTTTATGGTGTAGTGGGAGACGCAGAAATGCAGAATAATGGGGGATGTTTTTAATTAAGGGCAAAGAGTTGCTGGAGAAGGGTGAGGAAAGGAAGGGGAGTGGAGGTGACAGTGGGTGGGCACCACAAGTTGGAATTTTCCAGAAGGGGAAGCAAGACACATTCATTTTTTTCCCCTCTCCTTTCTGTCTTGCTCCTCCCCACCTCTCTTTCCATCTGCTCCCTGCTTTTGTGTACTTCTGTTTCTCTCTTTCCTGCTTATCCTCTATGTATCCCTTTTTTCTGTCCCTGTTGCATTATCTCTTCCCATCTTCCATCATCTTCTCTCATCCCCATGTCTGCTGATCTTGCTTTTTCTTCTGCTGCCTTCCTGTCACTGTGTTTTACCCTTGTCTCTGTCTCTGTATTAATCTTGATTTCTCTTCCTCCTCGTTTGATCTCTCTCCAACTCTCTTTCCCACCCCATCTGTCTCTGTCCCTCATCCTCCCTGCAGAAGAGGATGCCAGTGGCTCTGGAGGGGGATTCCACTATGCAGATGACTGGAAGGCTGGAACTGCACCTGTGGCTCCTGCTGCCTGGCCTCCAAGGCCACATCACCCTCCTCGAAGGGACAGCAGCAGTGGGGGCAGAGGAAGAGGTGGTCCCCGCTACAACCAGGACAGGAGCAGGAGTGGGGGGATGTCTGTTGGTCTTCACAACTCACCGGTCCTCATTCTTTTCCCCTCAGCCCTGGCCATGCTTGGACCTCGATAACAGGGGAGGGGTGCCCTAGCATCAGAAGGGTTCATGGCCCTTTCCCCTCAGCTGGGCCTGGGGAGGAGTCGAAGGGGGCTACTGAGAGAGTAGAAAAGGGACTTTGCAGGTGAATGGCTGGGGCCCCGAATCCAGGAGATTCCCATTGGTGGGCTGGGGGTGGGTGGGTGTTCACAGTATTTATTTTTTCATTTGGTAATGGGGGTATTTATTTAGGAAAGAAGTGTGATTGCTGTCCTCTAAGGCTAGGGCTGGTGATCAGCACCCCTTCCACAAGAGCGATAAGGGTGAAAAGGGGGGAGTTTTAGAGTTGCCATTGGGGGATGGAGTTGGAAGAAGTTGAAAGTGGGGAGGGGTGGAACTAAGAGGGTGGGGGGCACCTGGTCTTAGAAATGGACAATGCTGGGTGCTGATGGGATGTAGGGCTGGGGGTTGGTGTGTGTGAGTAGGCTGTGAGGCTCTATGGGCCTGAGTTCTGTTGAGTTTTTTAAATGTCATTTTTTAAAAAAGTAAAATACAAAACAGGGGGGGTGCTCATTGCTTGATCTCTACCATCCACTTCCTTCACAAGGTCCCATTTCATGTTTCAGTGTTTGACTGTTTATCTACAAATAAATGACAATTTACTGGACCCTTTGTGTGCCTTTCTCTGTGTTTAGCATTCCTCCTGAGCCCTGGCTCCAAACAAAGGCCTCAGGGCATCTTGACTGGCTCAGTTTCTGCCTGTTTCTTACCTCTCTTGGAATCTGTCTCCTGGGAGCAGGTCTGGGGAATGACCCCCTATCTCCAGGTTTCTAAGTCTGAGCATCTTCATCGGTAAAACTGGGAGAAATATGGAGCCCAAACAACTTCGAGGAAACACCTTGGCGCCCTGTGCAATTCTCTTTGAAGGCGAGGCATGATTAATATTTCCACACCACTGGCCCCTGCTCTCAGGGTGGGGGCCCTCGTTCTCTGGGTGTCAACCTCTACCTCGTCACCTCCCTGACAATGTTTGCTTTCAACTCTCCTCCCTTTCTTTCTTTCATCCTTCTTTTCTTTCTTTCACCTGAATGAATCTTTTGTTCTGTAGAAAGCTGAGAGATAAAGATATAATTGATATAAGTGAAAGGAGGGTGAAAGTTTCTTCCACGGGCAGTCTGGGTGCCCTAACCAGAGGGAAATGTGCAGGGAGGGAAAAGGCCAAAGACAGCATTAGCGATCAAAGCTGGAGCAGCTGCTTGGACTGGCGGGACAAAGGGAGGGGAGGGGAGGAGCCTGGGCACTGAGAAAGTTTGCAAGGAAAGTTGAGCTGAGTGAGGAGCCGGGCGGTGGCTGGGGCAGGCGGGAGGGCCGGACCCGGTTTCCCCGCAGCTCCCCTTCAGGCCTTGGTGAGTGGACGAGTGAAACCGAGGCTGGGGCCAGTGGAGGGACCCCTTGAATTTATGGGAGGACCCTAGGGTTCACAGAGACAACCTCAGAGGACACCAACAAAGGACTGGTGACAGACCGAGCAGTCTCCAAAAGCTGGAGGGAACAGAGGGCTGGGATCAAGGGTAATGGGAAGAGATAAAGATGGATGGAAGTGAAAAGCTGTGACAGGGGAGTCAAAGCCGGATCTTGAGGGCGATGCCAGAGGGGGCAGGTCTCTGGGTAGCAAGTGTGGGTTCTCTCTGGCTGGGGGTCACCCCTGTCCCCTCTGGAAGGGGGCTGTCCAGGCTTGTTAGAGGGGCCGAGATTACCGGTTGTAATCTGAAGCGGGTGGAGCCAGACTCCCAGTTAATTAGGAAACTGGGCCTGGGAAGGCAGGCAGCAGCTCCATATGGCTTTCTCCATCTCGGTTTCCAAGGTCAATGTCTGTCTCTGTCTCCGTGTCTTTCTGCCTCTCTCTGGCTCCGTCCTCTCAGTACCTGCTCCTGGTGCACCATCGTGGTTAGAGAGTGGAATGGGAATGTGTGCCCAGGGGTCTTCTGGGTTTCATGCATAACGCCACATCTCCCCCAGCCCCACACATACACTGGTGTCTGTCTTGTGCTGGGACAGTGGGGAGACAAGCGGCTTGCATTTAGGAAACAGCAGCCCATACTAGTTACAAAGTCACTCCTGGAAGTACATCCTCCCCTCCTCCTGATTGCCTCCTCCATTCCTTTCCTAGCCACAGAAGGGAGCTCTTGATCCCCGTTTTTAACAACAGAGGGGCTCAGAAGGAAGTCAGGGACCCAGCAGTGACCTGACCTGTCATAATGAGCAGATTGGTCTGATCTCTCTCACTGGCTGCTTCATTCATAATAAGGGCTCTGCCTTTCTTTCCTTCCGTTTGAAATCCCCGAGGCTCTGGGAAAACTGAGTATGGGATTTGGGGGGACTGGAGACAAGCAACAGGCTGGCAGCAGAAGGAATAGTTGAGGGACCACCTACAAGGATCTGGTGTACAGAGCACTCTTACTCTCCCCTTTCCTAAACTAGGTCTCAGTAGCAGCAGCAGCAGGAGAGAAGTTTCTAGCCATCTTCTTAGACTCCCCTCCTTCCCCCTCATTTCCCTTCTAGACGCTGACAGAGGCAAAAATCTGCTAACTCAGGGGGCAGACTCAACCAGGGCTGGGAGCAGGCCTGGGGAATGACCCCCCGATCTCCAAACGGCATCTTCCGCGGCTGCACGGCTATCTCAAGCTGTCTCTGCTTGTGCTCCTGGCCCTGGCTTTGTCCCTGTCTAGAGTCCCCTTTCCCTGTGCCACATGGGTCCTTCGTCTCCTGCCAGGACCATGCGACTTTGGGGGCCTCGGAGCCTGGGGGTGGCTCTGGGAGTCTTCATGACCATCGGATTTGGCCTCCAGCTCTTGGGGGGGGCCTTCCAGAGGAGGTGAGTCCTCATCTTGTCCCATCTCCCAGTAGATGCCTTCCCACTTGTTCTTCCTCCTCTAACCTGGGGCTGTGACTCCTGGGGACTTAGGGGAGCCTCTATGCCCTCTGTTTTTTCTTCACAAGAAGACAGTGGCTCCATTTGCTGGTGAAGGACAGGATACTTCCCTACCCATCTCTTCCCAGGTTACCCAGGCTGCAGCTCAGACAGTCCTGGGCCACCTCCCTGGGATCAGCTGTTCCATCCTGCCTACCCCGGCAGCGACTTGTGTTCCTGAAGACACATAAATCCGGGAGCAGCTCTGTGCTGAGCCTGCTTCATCGCTACGGGGACCGGCATGGGTTGCGCTTCGCCCTCCCCACCCGCTACCAGTTCGGCTACCCAAGGCTTTTCCGGGCCTCTCAGGTCAAAGGCTACCATCCTCAGGGTGGGGGCACCCAGCCCCCCTTCCATATCCTCTGTCATCACATGAGATTCAACCTGAAAGAGGTGAGGGGTTCAGGGGAGTGAGGGGGTGGGGCCAAAAAGAGATGTATTTAGGGTTGTGGCCAAGACCTCCAGGGGAGGGTCTGGGGATCTCCAGGCATCACCTTACCCACAAGTGGACATGGAGGCCACAAAGGTGGGATTTCCTGTTCTTCTCTGCAGGTGTCCTTTCCCCTGGATTTTATGGGTGCCAGAGTGTTCCCCTCTCCCATCTGGGGGTTTACTTCAGTCTCCTCCCTTGACTAACTTATTCCCCTGGTGTCAGTGTCCTGCCAACTTGGATGCACTCCCTCCAGGTGTCCCTTGCCCTTCACAGTGTTCACTATTATTACCAGGGACCTTGCTCTGCCATTAGGACCTTCTGACTCATCTTTCTTTCACTCCCCTCACACCAGCTGCCACACTTTGAGATTTTTATGTCAGCTCTATGTCAAGCTCTTGGCTGAGCATGGCATAATAGTTGGACAGAAGTTCAATGCTGAACCTTGGGACTTTAGTCCTTATAGGGGAGACAAATGGAAACACACAAGGACCCAAGAACTCTTGTAGAAAGACAATCAACATGCAAATGAAAGCATATAGGGAAGGAACTATCCTTCATAGAATACTTTTTAAAAAAATATTTTAGTTTTAGGTGGACACGATATCTTTATTTTATTTTTATGTGGTGCTGAGAATCGAACCCAGTGCCTCACGCATGCTAGGCAAGTGCGCTAACACTTGAGCCACATTCCCAGCCCCCCTTCATAGAATACTTACTGAGTTCAAACTAGAATTTGAACTCAGGTCTTTTTACTCTGAGGTAGAGGCTCCTTCTGAGGACCTGGATGTGTTTTTGTATTTGGAATTGTAGGGAGTCTATTTATCAAATGGAGTGGGGTTTGTTAGAGAAGCAGGATTAAAGGATGGAGTGGACATGGCTTTGAGACAATAGCGAGTGCACCCACCACTCTTGGAGCAGAGGATCAACAAACATGTGGCTGTTGATGTGCGTGTGAGCATGCACACAGCTGTGCCAGAGAGGTATGTGTAGAGTGTGTGGATGGCAGAACTTCAGTGGGGGTTACAAAGTCCCTTTGTTGAAGCTGGAGGAGTGTGAGGGTGATCTGGTAGGCAGCAAGGGGCTCCTGTTGGGTGTGAGGCAATGGCAGTGAATTTTGAGGTAAGTTTCTTTAGTGGTTAGGATGGTTCCTTGTCACCACCATTCATCCAATACCTGCCATGTTACAGACATGTCCACATTCTCCCAGGTAGCTATTTAACCCAGATTTATAGGTAGAGAAATAAAGGCTGTTGAGAAGCTTATTCATCTGCCCCAAAGTCATACAATTAGTAAATGGCAGAACTGGGATTTTATTCCAGGTCCATCTGATGCCAGAGTGTTCTCTTCACTGTTCCCTTCTGCCTTCAAAGAGACAGTTCAAAGAGACAAAGGCTCTGCCCTTCAGGCATGCCTCTGGAGCAGGTCAGAGAACATCAAGACACAGAGAGGTCAGATTCAACGATGAAAGTCCTTTTCAGAGACAGAAATCCTCAGAGAGTCCAGGAGCTAGATTCTGATGTGGATCAGCCTGAAGAGCTATGTAAGGGTATGATCCAGCCTGATTTCCACTGTCCTTGTCCAGACGTGGAATCATGTGTCCCAGCCCTTGGGGCAACACCTTACCAAGGGGCCAGGGCTCCCCAGGGTCCAAGTCCAGGGCTGTGTTTTGCTCTCCAAGGTGTCCAGGAGACTCTAAAGTGTTGCTACCCTGGGCTGCCCTACAGCATCATCTCTATCACCCCTTTTCATTTTCTACTCTCAGACACATCCCACCTCCCTCCTGGGGCGGCCTAAGACCAATCCCTTTCTTGGAACTGAGACCTAGAGTCCCAGAGGAGGCACTCAATAGATTTTTGTTGAAGAAGTGAGCACAAAGTTTGTTTCCTAGAGACTTTACCGCCAGGGCAGTCAGAAAGCCCCAAGGAAATTAATACTCTATGAACTTTGCATACTCCAGTTCTTTTTCTTTCATATATATACATACATATATATATATATATATATATATATATATATATATATATATATATATATATATATATTTTTTTTTTTTTTTTTTGGTGGTACTGAGTGTTGAACCCTGGGGTACTTTACTACTGAGCTACTTCCCCAGGTCTTTAATTTTTTTTTTATTTATTTAGGATTTCACTAAGTTGCTGAGGTTGACCTGAACTTGTGATCCTCCTGCCTCAGCCTCCCAAGTGGCTGGGATTACAGGCGTGTGATGCTCGCCTGGCTCCAGGTTTCTTCATTCCTTTTATATCCTTTATCCTCTATAATCACCTGGGAACCTATAATTATCCCCATTCTGTAGATGAGCAAACTGAGACTTAGAGATGTGAAGTAAAGGTCATCCAGCTACTGAGGGAAGCTGGTGGTCCCCAGCAGAGCTGTGGGGAGGTTGTGGGATCAATAGGGCTTTGGCTGGTGCCTACTTTCCCCCAGGCTCAGTTTTTTTTCCTATGTGTGTCTTCTCTCCTCTGCAGGTACTTCAGGTAATGCCTTCTGATAGTTTCTTCTTTTCCATTGTTCGTGACCCAGCGGCTCTGGCCCGCTCTGCCTTCTCCTACTATAAATCCACCTCATCAGCCTTCCGCAAGGCACCATCTTTGGCTGCCTTCCTGGCCAACCCTCGAGCCTTCTACCGGCCTGGAGGTCGTGGGGACTACTATGCTCGAAATTTGCTATGGTTTGACTTTGGCCTGCCCTTCCCTCCAGAGAAGAGGATCAAGAGAGGGAATCCCAAAGACCCTGACTCCCACCAGGGACATGTTTTGCCTTCTGGCACTGGCCCTCGAGCCCAAATCCTAGATCCCAATGCTCTCTTGCAGCCTGTTTCCACTGTTGCTGATGGTCACAGCCAGGCAGTCAGCCCTACCTCTTTCAATTTGGGGTCCTCATCCTTCATTCAGTGGGGCCTGGCCTGGCTGGACTCTGTTTTTGACCTGGTCATGGTGGCTGAGTACTTTGACGAATCACTGGTTCTGCTGGCAGATGCCTTGTGCTGGGGTCTGGATGATGTGGTGGGTTTCATGCACAATGCTCAGGCTGGAGGTGAGCAGGGCCTCAGGGCTGCTGGCACTGGTGGACTAACTGCTGAGGATCAGCAGCTGACGGCTCGGGCCAGAGCCTGGAACAACCTGGACTGGGCTCTCTATGTTCACTTCAACCGCAGCCTCTGGGCACGGATAGAACAATATGGCCAGAGACGACTGAAGCATGCTGTGGCTGAGCTTCGGGCTCGTAGAGAGGCCATGGCTAAACACTGCCTGCAGGGAGGTAAGGCTTTAGACCCCAAATATATCACCAACAGTCAGTTCCGCCCCTTCCAGTATGGGTCAGCTAAAGTTTTGGGCTATGCACTTCGGAGTAGTTTGAGCCCTAAAGACCGGGAGGATTGTGAACGCCTGGCTACCCCTGAGCTACAGTACAAGGACAAGCTGGATGCTAAGCAGTTTCCCTCTCCAGTCTCAATATCCTTGAAGACTTCAAGGCTACTTTCCTCTAGGCATCAAGCTACAGATTAGGACACATGTGATGAGAGTGGGGCTGCCACAAGCAATCTCTGCATCCCTGGGAAAGGATGGAACTTTACCTTGACGTAGACCCCAAGTTTTCTGACCTATGCCTGGGAAACCCAGCAGTGCCTCCCTCCCCTCTCCACTTCCCCAAGGCAGGTCCACGTAGCACTCTCCAAAGTCCCCGGGAGGAGTAAAAGATGGAGAGAGCCACAGAAAATTTAGGGCATGGTGAGTTGAAATGATAGGTCCATTTCTCTAGAAAACGTTATTGGGTTATGTTCACTTCGTTATGAAATGTTTGTTCAATGAATAAATGATATGAAACTTCCACTTGATATATGGAGGACGGAAACAGGAGGTATGGAGAATAGTTCAGTGAGAAGCGGGATCGGAAGGGATTTTTTAGTATTTTTTTCCCCACAAGAAGCCGGTCTGCCGTCTCCCACCCGTCTCGCAGCAACCTAACGCACCCCGGCCCCGCCCCCTTCTCCAAGGTCGCGACGCACACAGATCTTGGGGCCTCGGAGGCCACACCCCTCCCTTTCCGCTTCCGGTTTTTCACCAGTCATTCAGCCCCCACCACGATTCCGGCGCCGCGGAGTCTGGGTTCCGGGGTTCGTTGCCCGGGTTTCCGAGCCGGGCTGGCGTCTGGGGCCGGCCGGCTGCGCGCATCACCACTCAGGCGTCGGACCCGCCGGACCCAGCCCCGCGGGCCCCCTCGCTTCCCGCGGGGGCTGGTCTGGGTCCCGGCCCCTCGGCCTCCGGCCGGCCCCGGTTCGCGCCGTCTTCGCCGCCCCATGGAGTCCCAGTGCGACTACTCGATGTACTTCCCGGCCGTGCCGCTGCCACCGCGCGCGGAGCTGGCGGGGGACCCGGGCCGGTACCGGGCGCTGCCCCGGCGTAACCATCTGTACCTCGGGGAGACTGTCCGCTTCCTGCTGGTCCTACGCTGCCGGGGTGGCGCCGGGTCTGGTGCCGGGGGCGGCCCGGGCTTGAGCTCCCGAGGGGCCTGGGCAGAACTGGCAACTGCCCTGGCCGCCCTGGCTTCTGTCAGCGCCGGGGGCGTGCTACCAGGGGGCAGTGGCACCAGCGACCAGGACCCAGAACCTCCAGGGGGAGGGGACCCTGGGGGTGGAGGCGTGTTCCGAGGCTGCAGCCCTCTTCTCACCCACGGCCCGGGCCCTGCTACCTCAGGGGCAGCGACCACGGTGAGGAACTTGGGGTGACACGGCACAGGGCTGAGAGCAGTTTGCTGGGTGCCAAATGCAGTTTGGGAGATGGACGCTGGGTACCTAAGGCAGGAGGCAGATGATAGAGGGGAAGGCATGAAGGACCGTTACTGCGGAAATTAAAGGAAGCGTTTTAGGCCGCCTCTGACTCCTGACCTCTTCACCCCTTTCACAATCCCAGCTGCCTGTGGAGGAACCCATCGTGTCCACAGATGAGGTCATCTTCCCACTCACTGTTTCACTGGATAGACTGCCCCCAGGGACACCTAAGGCCAAGGTAGGTTGAGCCAGGGTGGAGCTGATGTCTTAATTCAGACATCCTTTCAAGGCCCTGCCACGTCTCTCCTCTTGACCATGGTCCAATGTCTCCTGTACCCAGATTGTAGTGACCGTGTGGAAACGGGAGGTTGAGGCACCAGAGGTCAGAGATCAAGGCTACTTGCGCTTGCTGCAGACCCGATCTCCTGGGGAGACATTCCGGGGCGAGCAGAGTGCTTTCAAGGCCCAAGGTGGGAGGAGACTGCAGGAGGGGAAAAACCAGAGTATGGTATTTGGGGGTACAGAGTGGAGGGGTGATATTGGAAAGTGCCTGATGGGGGAGAAGAGGAAGGTGATTACTGTGAGTTGGGGGGAAAGTCTGGGCCCAGCCCCTCATTTCTTGCCTCTTCCTCTTCTGCAGTGAGCACCCTGCTGACGCTGCTGCCCCCTCCAGTTCTGAAATGTCGACAGTTCACTGTGGCTGGAAAACACTTGACCGTGCTCAAGGGTGAGCAGATCTGCTGGCTCAAGTCTTGGGCATCAGCAAGAGAATTGATTAGATGATAGTTACTTGGGGCAGGCTGATGGGAATGCACAGGCTGATGGGTCAGCTGCCTGGCTGGACTTAGCCCCATGGGAGGGGAGGGAAAAGGAAGAATTCAAGGAGGTAGATCAGTGAGAACAGCTCAGATCTGGTGCCAGTCCCACCACAGTAGGTGACTTATAGTGGGTGGCTCTTGCTGTGTACCTAGTGGTCTTGAGGTATCCTGCTATGCTGAGGCCGACTGGTTACTTCCAACAGTGCTGAACAGTTCCTCCCAGGAGGAAATCTCCATCTGGGATATCCGAATCCTCCCCAACTTCAATGCCAGTTATCTACCTGTCATGCCTGATGGCTCTGTGCTGCTGGTGGACAATGTTTGGTGAGGTCCTGGGGAGGGCAGGGGTGGAGCAGGAGCTGAGCTCTGACATGGGGAGTTGTTCATGTCTTGTCCTCTCTTCTCAACTAGTCACCAGTCTGGGGAAGTCTCCATGGGCTCCTTCTGCCGACTCCCTGGTACCTCTGGCTGCTTCCCCTGTCCTCTTAGTGCCCTGGAGGAACACAACTTCCTGTTTCAGTTGAGAGGGGGTGAGCAGCCCCCTCCAGGAGCCAAGGAGGTAAGAATAAAGGGCTGGTGTGTTCGAGGAAAAAGGATAAGAAAAGGCAGTGGAAGGCAAAGGCAAGGGGCTTGACTAGACTGGAGGGGAATTCTGATGCAAGTGATATTGATGTTTGTGTCTCACCTGCAGGGCCTAGAAGTTCCCTTGATTGCTGTGGTTCAGTGGTCCACCCCAAAGCTGCCCTTCACCCAGAGCATCTATACCCACTACCGGTCAGTGTGTGGGGCCCCTACCAGGCACCATTCCGCTCACCTCTGCTGCCTGACCCACATCTAGCTTCCCTCTCTCACTGCTCCTAGCCTGCCCAATGTCCGCCTGGACCGTCCGTGCTTTGTGATGACTGCTTCTTGTGAGTCCCCTGTTCGGACTTATGAGCGCTTCACTGTCACCTACACACTGCTCAACAATCTTCAAGACTTCCTTGCTGTGAGGCTTGTGTGGACCCCGGAGCATGCACAGGCTGGTGGGTCAGCTGCCTGGCTGGACTTAGTTCCATAGGAGGGGAGGGAAAAGGAAGAATTCAAAGAGGTAGACCAGTGAGAACAGCTTAGATCTGGTGCCTGCCCCACCTAGGTGACTTGTAGTGGGTGGCTTTTGCTGTGTACCTGGTGGTCTCCTTAGGATCACAAATAGAGTTTAGAGAGGCATTGGGACAGTGACTTGAAGGGCATGGACAATAAGGCTACATTCTGTGGTATGAGCTCTACCTCTCATTGACTAGCTGTGTGACCTTGGGTATGTTATATTACTCTTTGGACATTGGTCTTCACTCCTAATATTTTATGTTTATTTTATTTTTTGGTACTAGGGATTGAACCTAGCTGCGCTCTGCCACTGGGCTATATCTCCTGTCCTTTTTTTTTAATTGTTTTTAGTTGTACATAACACAATACCTTTATAATTAATTTATTTATGTGGTGCTGAGGATCGAATCCAATACCTCACACATGCAACGCAAGCGCTCTACTGCTGAGCCACAACCCCAGCCCCTCCTGTCCTTTTCTTGTTTGTTTTGAGATAGATTCTTGCTAAATTGTTGAGACTGGCCTTGAACTTGCAATCTTCTTGCCTTAGCCTCCCAAGTCACTGGGATTATAGTGTACCGCCACACCCAGTCCTAATATTTTGGGTTGTTATGAAGATCAATGAGTTAATTGGAACAAAACCCAGCACACACTGTGTAGCTGTTGTTACCCTTAACCCTTGGCAAAAGACAACATTTCCTCAGTTTGT
Source organism: Marmota flaviventris (assembly GCF_047511675.1). Taxonomy (NCBI): domain Eukaryota; kingdom Metazoa; phylum Chordata; class Mammalia; order Rodentia; family Sciuridae; genus Marmota; species Marmota flaviventris. The sequence goes on from NC_092516.1 coordinate 30,498,042, forward strand.
TCCACAGAATGCTTTGCAAATCAAATGTGACCATGCTGATGGCGGCCTCTGGGAACTGAGGAACTGTCCAGTGTTCACTGATGCCTGTTTCTGCCCCCAGGAAAGCAGCTGTGTGAGGAGGAACGCCGGGCCATGCAAGCAGCCCTGGACTCCATCGTCTGCCACACCCCCCTCAACAACCTTGGCTTTTCCCGGAAAGGCAGTGCGCTCACCTTCAGTGTGGCCTTCCAAGCTCTGAGGACGGGGCTCTTTGAGGTGGGCTAGTGCTGCAGGATGTTGAGGTGGAACAGTCACAGCCCCTAGCTTCTATGGAGGATAATGGGTGGCACTAGAAGGCTGGGCAGAGGGAGAGTGGAACGAGCTCTGACCTGGATCTGTTGAGTGGGAAGGTCTGGGCCCAGAAGCCAGCTGGAATGCTGAGGTGTCTCTCCCCACCTAGCTGAGCCAGCACATGAAACTGAAGCTGCAGTTCACTGCCAGTGTGTCCCACCCTCCTCCTGAGGCCCGGCCCCTCTCTCGCAAGAGCAGCCCCAGCAGCCCTGCTGTCCGGGACTTGGTGGAGAGGCACCAGGCGAGCCTGGGCCGCTCTCAGTCCTTCTCCCACCAACAGCCTTCCCGAAGCCACCTCATGAGGTAGGAAGTGGGGCAGATGTGGCATTGGCCTGGGCAGAGGCTGGAACTAGGGAGCAGGGAGCAGTGTGGAGGCTGAGCAGAGCTCACAGTCTCTGCCTTCTTCCAGGTCAGGAAGTGTGATGGAGCGCAGGGCCATCACACCCCCTGTGGCTTCCCCTGTTGGCCGCCCTCTCTACCTGCCCCCGGACAAGGCTGTGCTCTCTCTGGACAAGATTGCCAAGCGCGAGTGCAAAGTCCTGGTGGTTGAGCCCGTCAAGTAGCACCATGCGGCTCTGCCCCCCCCATATACTACAGAAACCCAAAGCCCCTGGAGGGCTCCTCGCTCTCAGACTGTGCCTCCCCTGGGACACCTCCCACCGTGGGTGAAGAAGCCCAGCAGGGCCGCCTGTCTGTGTCTGCTGATGGATGAGGGCAGAAGTTGTGAAGTGGATGGTGTGGCTGCAGTGCTCCGCCAACAGTGTTTCCCCAAGTTCCTGTGGGGGGGGCTGGCCCTACCCCAGCCCTTCATCCTTGTTCTAAGTTTACAGAGTATTTTCCTCATTCCTATTGTGTCCTTTCTGCCTCCAGCATTCCCTCCCACCCACCCGCAGGGCTGAGTTTAGAAGGTGGTGTTGGTACAGGGATTCTGACGATGACCCTCCTGTCTCAGGGGTTGGGGAGATACTAGGTGGCCTCCTCTGCCCCTCATGTTTACGTTGGCAGCCTGAAGCACTTTAAGTTGTATCTTTTTTTTTTGTCTGTTCCTGTAACTTATTCTTGAACTACAGCTTCCAACTGAAATAAGACTATTAAATGCCCATTCAGGAGGGAGAAGAATGACTGTTGTATGATTGTTGTTTGTATGTTGGTGGAAAGAGCAGACCAGTGGGGCTCGGGATGATTCCCTTCAGCATGCACACAAATATCTCCCTTCCTGTCCTTGTTTTTTCAATCCCCAGTTTTAGAATGCCCAGTAGTGGCCCTGTCCCACTTACCCTGGGCTGAGGTACACAATTGTCCAGGAGTTGGAAGACACAAGGTATAAACCACCCAAATGCAGTCCCTCCCCCATACACACATCCTGAGTCTAGGAACATCAGACTCATGTTTATTAGAAGGGAAAAGAAAGAAACCCTTGCCCAAATTCTCCTTAACACAGCATAAAGTACGCAAACCTCTGTTCTTCAGGTGGGGGGTGGAAAGGGGGGTAAGCAGAAGACCCTAGTTCCAGCAGCGAGCCAAGCAAGAAGTGGAGGACACGTGTCTCATCACAGAAGCCAAAGGATCCAGTCCATTTCTCCAACCCTGGCTCTCTGGCAAACTCAGACATCAATGGGCTCCCGGCCTCGGTTCTGCCTCTTCACCACAAACACCCTCTGTCCTGACACAGTCACCAGCAGTGTGTGTTCTCCAAAGACCACTGGAGGGGAAACACCTTCCCCCACCCAGGAGAGGGAAGGGAACACAGAGTTAGTGGGTATAACAACCTCTACAGGGTCACAAGCTGGCTGGGATTGAAAGGCAAAGCAATTCTGTAGTTCGAGGTGGAGAGATTGGAAGAGGCTGCTCTGAGATCTTCCTTCTCTTGCTTACTCAGTCCTGACACTAGGGAATCCCAGAGAGAGAAGTGGCTGAACCACAGACCCAGGAATTGGTGCCATGTGGTAGAAGGAGAAAGGTTTCTTTCCGTAAAACATCTGGAAATATCTTCCACTCCTACCACCAGGGGGCTGGGGCTGGGGCTCACCTGACAGGCGCTTGAAGGGGACACTCATGCCATGATGCAGGCGGAACCCACAGGCTGTACTGACGAGCTCAGAGATGGCGCTGGCTGCCTGCTCATCATTCTCAAGATCCCCAGATGACTGCAAGTAAATGGGGAGGGGAGGGTGTAGAAAATGAGGTTACAGAATTGGGAAGGAATCCTAGGCATAGGCCCTCTGCCTCTCCGTGCTTTCCAATACCCGGGGGTCACCCAGTTTTGGAAAACCTGACCTAAAACCTCTTTAATAATAGTCTCCCTTCTTATGCCATTCTGTTTCTCATCCTTACAATACCAGCTTCCTCCACTGAGCAGCAAGCAACTCATCCAACTCTACTGGATTCTCCTCCCCCCTGCCCCCCCTTCTATGGGGTATTGAATACTTAATCACAGAGCCACACCCCCAGTTCTTTTTTATATTTTGTTTTCAGACAGGGTCTCACTAAGTTTCTGAGGCTAGTTTTGAACTTGCAATCCTCTTGCCTCAACCTCCCAAGCCACTGGAATTACAGGCATGCGCCACCGTGTCTGGCCTATCTTCTAACCCCTTGAAACTGAATGCCCTTCCTTGTCCCTATCTAGTGGTAAAATCATTCTCCAAGATTGGTGCCTATCCACAGTGACTTGTTAAAGGCTTCATCTTTTGTCAGTCTTCCCACTTGCTGCCTTGTCTGTAAAATCTGAATTGTAAACATCTTCTTTGTTCTTAAATTACTCCCTCTATTTACTTCTTGGGTGATAATGACAGTAGTCCTGGACTTCTTTCTGTTGACTGTCTCAACTTCCTCTCTTACCTCTGATATGGACTTGTATGTAGGTTTAGTTTAGTTCTCTCTGAACCCAGATGTTTTTTACCTCAGTTTCTTCATCGGTACATTAGGGACAATAATATCTATCTAGTGGACTTGGAAGGGTTACAAGGTATAATACTGGGAGATCCTTAGAACAATCCGTAGCAATATTTACTAACTGCTATTATTCTACCTTGAACTCAATTATCTACAATGGAACCAAGAAAATTTTCCCTTATCCACCTCCCTCCCCAGTCAACTTCCTTTCTTGATTTTGTTAGGTACCATGTCATTCTTCTAGGCTTCTCAGTGCAAAGTCTTAGTGATTGGAGAAGTATCTCCTACAAAAGAAGTACCCACAAAAGTACCTAATATCAAGTCATTACCAGGATATATTGATTTCTCTAAAAATTTCTTCTTGCACTATACGGCCTTCAGCCTAGTCTCATACCTAGATTCCCTTCCAGCCCATCTCCATACAACCAACAATCTTGCTCAACCATATCACTGGGTCCTGTTTCTGTAGTATAAATTTTTCAAAACTTCTGTTACACTAAAGATTAAATCCAAGGCCTCTTCAATCAGATCCTTTCCCCACAAACCTTTGCAATATCAACCCACAATCAATTCAGATAGGCAGGGTCACAATCCTGTAAATATGTCCAGTTCCCAGCCCTGACTATTTTCCTTTTTTCCCCATCCATTTACAATCATTCATCCTTTAAGTTGAGCTGAACTTCTGCATCCAAGAAAGTCTTCCCATAACACAAGTTATAACGCCAAGGGCTGAATCTTTCATTTTTGGATCCTTCAGCAGTCCAAAACACTTGCACTGTTTTCAACCTTGAACTTTAAGCCTTGTCTCTCCAGAAAGAGCAAATATTTCTACAGAGCTACACTATATAATATTACAGAACAAAATACAAAGATGTCTTCAAGAAATACCGAATAAAGATGTACTGGAGAAAACATCTGGGCATTGTTGATTCTTATCAACCAACCTGAAATGAGTTGTATGACTTTGTAACATTGGTAGACCTCTTTTACCTTGGAACAGTTAGAAGACTAAGATTCCATAGATTAATTACCAAAAGCTTACGGTATGCCAGGGGGGATACCAGGTAAAAGGACGAAAATGAAGGCAAATTAGGTGAAACTAGGCACAATTAAAAAGGGTTACCCAGCCACGTCACCTCCCTTTCCCAGAACGCACCGCCAGCACTGCACCTTCACTCAGCACCAGGTAGCCGAGCTGGTCTGGGATTCGCTCCAGTCCCTGGGTCAGTGCAGAAGTCTAGTGGGTAAAGATGCGAGCAGTGAGGAGCAAGCGGCAAGATGGACCTCTTCACCTGCAAACCCGAGTCTTTCTCTTGACGATGGCCCCTTCCGGACCCTCTTCCCCTTATGTGTCCTCCTATGCTGATCTTCCTGAGTTTCCATCTGCCCTCTCTGCCCCGGAATCTCCTGGGCCTTCCATTCCCCCTCTTGACTACCCCGGACGGCCTTCACTGCCCCACACGCCCCTCCGCGCTGCCCCTCTTTCCAGTCGCAGGTGTCCCGCCCCTAACCCGCAGACTGCTCCCAGCCCCTGCACACCCTCCCACAGGTTCCTCTTCAGCCCGCTCCGTCGCCGCTCCTCCCATCTCCATTCCCTCTCCATCCCGGGACCGACTGGAGGTAAGGGTGGAATGCCGGCCCAGGAGGGGGCAACCAAAGACTGTGGGCGCAGAACCCGCAGCGCGTACTCCCGCGCATGCGTCCTCACTCACCATCGCAGCCCTAGGTGCTGGAGGAGCTCCCCACTAGATAGGTAGCTTCCGGCGCCAGGCCCAGGTCACGTGTTCCCAGCCGGCGGTCTCCTCCCTCAGCCCTACGCCACCGGGTTTTAGCCACGCCTCTACCCTGTGGATTGGAGCGTTGCTAAGACATTAAATTTAATCAGCCAGTACAGAGCGTTGGATCCCGGAGACTCGCTGAATTGGTCGATTATTCCCGCCCCTCGACGTCGGAGGGCGTGGGTGTCGTAGGAGGGGGCGGGCCCCGGTGGGCGGGGCTGTGGGTGTGCGCCTGCTCCAGCAGTCCTGCCCAGGGCTTCAAATGAGTTAGATTGCCTACTAGTGACCAGGTCGGTTCCTGGGTTTGACTTCTTCACCTTAAAAGAGGGAGCCTGAAGTGAAATAATGTGAAATGCGTGTAGGAAGCTATTTAAAGTCTATTCATATGCCTAACCCAGGCTGCTCTGTGTTTAAAATAGCAATTTGTTCCCAAAGTGATTTTTGTTCCTAGATTTAATGAGGAACGTATGATGGTGAATTGACTATTCCCTGCTAGGAAAGAGTACTTTGTGTCACTTTTAGTGTTCTTACAAACATCACAAAATCTAGGAAATTTTTGTTTTAATTTAGATAATTTCTATACCTGTTGTGATACTAATGTGGCTAATGCAGTATTGATGAGGTAAAAATAAAGAATGATTCTAGAATAATCTAATGATTATTAGAATAATCTAATGATTTAATAATAATAATAATAACAACAACTACTACTACTCCTTCTTGGTGAGGATGTGGAAAATTAGACCCTTATGCATTGCTGGTGGGACTGTAAAATAGTGCAGTTTTGGAAACAATTCTTCAATAAGTTCAACATTAGAGTTAACATATAACCTGGTAATTCCACTCCTAGGCATGTACCCAAAAGAACTGAAAACATTCCACAGCAAGAACTTGTATATGAATGTTCATTACAGTGTTATTTATAATAGCGAAAAAAGTGAAGCAATCCAAATATCTATCCACTGATAAGTGGATCAATATAATTGGTATATCCATACAATGGATTATTATTCAGCATAGAGTACCAACACATGCTATAACCTGGATGAATCATGAAAACAATGCTGAATGAAAAGAGGCCAGATACACAAGGCCACATGTTGTGTGGTTCCTTTATGTGAAATGTCCAGAATAGGCACATGCATAAAAATAAAAAGCAAATTAGGGGTTGCCAGGGGATTGGGGGTGGGGGGATGAGGAAATGGAGAGTGACTGCTAATAGGTGTATTTTGTGGGATGATGAGAATGTTCAAGAATTACAGTGGTGATGGTTTCACAACCATGCAAATGTACTAAAAACTGGGGCTGGGGTTGTGGCTCAGCAGTAGAATGCTCACCTCGAATGTGCGAGGCCCTGGGTTCGATCCTCAGCACCACATAAAAATAGATAAATAAAATAAAGATGTGTGTTCAACTACACCTAAAAAAATAAACTTTAAAAAAATGTGCTAAAAACCACCAAATTGTACAATTTGGAATGAAGAATTTTAATTTTAATTAAAAAACCCATAAAGTTCGGTTGCTTGAGGATCCAATTAGAAAAGGTGGGTTCCTCCTTACAAATGAGATATAGTTAGGGATGTAGCTCAGTAGTAGAGGGTGTGCTTAGCATATGTGGGTTCAATTCCCAGCATCTGAAAAAAAGATATATTTATAATATAAAGTTTAAATTTCAGGAGGACATATAAAGACAGTTTAGTGGAGATGCTTAATTTGCAAAGCCGTGCCTGGCGTTACATATTGATGCCACTTAGTAGGACCATTTTGTTTGCACCTACTAATCAAAGCATTTTCATCCATATGTTCCCCTAATGCTGTTATTAACAACCCAGTAATATTATCCCCACTAACCACCCTATAGTAGTAACCTCATTAACCTGTAATACTAACAACAATAATAATAGTAACTATTAACCCTATAATAATAACAATCCCATTTTGCAGATTAGAAAGTGCAGAGAATTCAAGCACACAGCTGACAAGTGACAGAGCCATATTCTTGTCTCAGTTTTCTGACACTGAAGCTGATGTTTTCCCCATTGTTTTATAAGCTAACTGTGCTTAATTTTTAGAAGCTACATTTGATTTTACCTCAGAACTTCCTGCTCTCGTTTTTACTGATACAGAGGACCCTTCACAGGACCATGCTCATCAGTCATAGTTAAAACTGTTTCCTTTCCCAAACTACTGGACAAAGCAAAGTGCTGTTCATTCAATTCAGCAAGTATTTATTGAGCATCTTCTAGGTACAGACAGTCTTCTTGGAATTGGGGGTATAGCAATTAAATTAAAACAGTCTTTAAAAATGTTTTGGGAGGAAGAGGTTAGCACACAACAATCAGCAAAATAAATGTGTTAAGTGGTGAAAAATTCTGTGAAGAAGAATAGAGCAGAATTCCATGTATATCAAGTTCAACAACATGCAAAACAAAAAAGTGTATTGCATACATAATGTATTTATGGTTAAAATGATAAAGGGAATGATAAACATAAAATTTGGAATAATGATTACTTCTGGAATAGAAGATGGATGGGTCAGGGAGAGATTCAAAGGATTTCAAAGAATTGGTAGTACTCTATGAGGTTCTGAGTCTTGGTACTGGGGGTTGAGTCCAGATGTGTTTATCCACTGAGCCACATCTCTGGCTCCTTTTAATATTTTATTCAGGGTCTTGCTGAGTTGCTAAGTGCCTCATTTAAGTTTCTGAGGACTGGCTTTGAACTCACCATCATCCTGCCTTAGCCTCCGAGCCACTGGGGTTATAGGTGTGTGCCACCATGCCCAGCTTTGTGTGTGTTTTAAATGTTTTTAATACATGAAGGATTAAATATTTTTTAAAATCTTAGAAGAATAAAGCAGGTCTTGCGATAAAGCAATTTAGCACTAAATGTGTACATATGTTTACCTAAAGACAATTATTAGAATGTTCGTAGAAACTTTATTCCTAATATTGCAAAATTGGAGACCACCCAAATGCCCACCAACGGTTGAATGAAAAAATTGTACCATATTTACACCATGGGACGTCATAGCCCATGAGAATGAATGGACCAAAATGACACAAATGACATGAGTGAATCCCACAAACCTATTGAATGAAAGAAGTCCATCACAAAGGAGGTCATTCTGCCTGATTCCCTTTACATAAAGTACAAAAATAGGCAAAATTAATCTGTGCTGTTAGAAATCAGGATGGGCATTCACAGGGGAACATTGAGGCTGAACAAGAGGGGCACTTTGGGGGGTCTTGTAATGCTCTGTTTCTTTATCTGGAAGTTGGTGTCGTGTGTGTGTTCAGATTGTGAAAATTGAATGAGTCACACACTTATGTATGATAACTTTCTGATTACATATTATATTTGAATAAGTTTTTTTAAAAATCAAGTAAGAGAATATAGACAAGGTGGGTGTGCTATTTTCTATCAGGTGAGCAGAAGTGACCTTTCTGATGAGGTGACAACTGAGCAGAGAGACATTAGGAGACAAGTTGTGCAGATTTCTATCTACCTGAGGGAATATTCTAGTGAGCCCTTGCTGAATGCTTATTTTATTTTAGACTGTGAGTTCCCTGATGGACCTGGCTTGCCTTTGGAATTCCACTATCTAGCGTACAAATCTCTCCTTTTATCCTTCCCTGTGCTTTCTTCTTTTGAAAAGGAGAAAATAAATCCTAGAATGTGAGACAACATGTTTGTATTCACTTAAGCAGTAAAGCTGTCTTCCTTCTTCCTGACCAAGCAATTTCCAAAGGTTCTAATATCTTCTCTCAGCCAATGTGAGAATGTGCTGGAAAATGCACATGCATTATTTACCTCTTCTTCATTCTCCATACACACACAGTTTTTGCTCCACCAAACTCGATCGAAGGGGCTTACATCTCTAGTGTGGCATTCACTACACCTCCGTACAGGTCTTTGCTTGCCTATCTCACTTAGAAGCTGAGCAGCGTGTGGGTGGGGGCCTGTGATACCATCAACATTTTATTTCCAAAGTACATTACTATGAACACCATAGTCTCCAATAAGTGCCGCCTGAATGGACATGACAGAGTTCAGAGAACCAGAGAAGTAGGATCGGGGTTAAGAAACCTGTTGAGGGCTGGGGATGTGGCTCAAGCGGTAGCGCACTTGCCTGGCATGCGTGCGGCCTGGGTTCGATCCTCAGCACCACATGCAAAACAAAGATGTTGTGTCTGCCGAAAACTGAAAAATAAATATTAAAAATTCTCTCTCTCTCTCTCTCTCTTTAAAAAAAAAAAAGAAATCTGTTGATGGATGTTGATGAGGTAGTAATTGGTACTAGGAAAATGAGAGAGAAAGAAATGATGTGTGAGAGGCAAGGAGGACTAGTTTCAAAGCAATAGCCTCAATCAAACAAAAATAATCTAGATTGAAAAGAAGAATGCTAAAGGAGCCATCAAAGACCAAATACACAAACCGAACAGAAACAAGCCATAAGTTAACTGCTGTATAAGTTAACTAGTGTTCTCCAGAGAAATAGGACCAATATGTCTCACCCATCCATCTATCTATCTATCCATCCTTTTAGACTATTGAAGCATTCATTTAATTTTTAGTTTTATTTTGTCATTTTGCCTTTTTGTCTTAAATTTTATAAGTGCATCATATCATACATAATAGTGGGATTCTTTGTGACATATTCCTACATGCATATAAGTTAGTTAATTTCATTTGCCCTGAGTCTTTTCTTCCTCTTTCCCCTCCCTACCTCTGCTTCCCTTACTCTACTTGTCTCCTTTTTATTTTCATGATCTATTGATTTATTAAAAGGAATTAGCTCATGCAATTGTGTAGCCAGCAAGTCCAAAATCTGTAGGATAGGCGGTCAGACTGGAAATTTAAGTAAAAGTTGATAATGTAGTCTTGAATCTGAATTCGGTAGGGTATCAGGCTGGAAACTTAGTCAGGGTTTATATTATAATCCTGAGAAGAATAACTGTTTCTTCAAGAAACCTGTGTCTTTACCTTTTTGACTTTCAACTGATTGGATGAGGCCCATCTATATTATAATGGTGTATTTGTCAGCTTTCTTCTACTATAGTGAAATACCTGAGGCAATTAACTTATAAAGGGAAAATATCTATTTAGATCATGGTCCTGAGAGTTCCTGTCCAGAGGCCCCATTGATTTGGGCCTCTGCTGAGAGCACAGGAAGGCAATGGCAGGGAGAACATGGCAGAGAAAACCATTCACATCATGAGCCAGGTAGTAAACCCCCTGAGAGACTGGGGCCCTACAATCTCTTTGAGGATACACTTTCAATGGTCTAGACCTTCCACTATGTCCCACTTCTTAAAGGTCCACAGCACCTCCTAATACTGCCACCGTGGGGACCACGCCTTTATTTATTTATTTTTAATATTTATTTTTTAGTTTTTGGCGGACACAGCATCTTTGTTTGTATGTGGTGCTGAGGATCGAACCCGGGCCGCACGCATGCCAGGTGAGCCCGCTACCGCTTGAGCCACATCCCCAGCCCCGGGGACCTCGCCTTTAGCATACAGAAATTTGAGCAACACTGTCCATAATCAAACTATAGCAGAAGGTTATTCTGTTTCATTCAAAGTCTGTTGTCTTAAGGGGTGTTCACATCTTAAAAAAAAATAACGTTACAGCAACTGCTAGACTAATATTTGACCAAACAACTGGGTACTAGATCCTAGCCAAGTTGACCCATAAACTTATTTGTCATAGCCACAAACCCCAAAGAGGGTGGGAGCCCTTTGAATGTGTTGGTTTCTGTAGTGGCATTAATGCCTGGGTCTGCACTCCAGGACAACAACACCTTCCAATGGTTCTCTTTCTTTCATCTTATCCCTCCCATCCAGGAGCATTATGAGACAATTGAACAAAAAGGAAGAAATGTGCTTTGTGAGGTGTGCATCGTGGAAAAAGCATTGGTGAACCAAAGGGGGAAGGGACATTTGGAAATCTGGACCCTGTTAGGCCCTGTGAGCCCCTAGAGCCTGTGTAATATTGTAGAATCTACTTCTGTGGGTCTTAGTACCCAAGAGGGGACAAAATCTATCTGATGTATGCAGGTTCCCTCAAAAACCAGGTTCACTTCCTCTTCTCCAATTTAGCAAGATATGAGAAAATAAAGAGAGCAGAATCATGGTTCCCAAACTGTGGCATAATGAGAAGAGTTACATTTAAAAAATGGATTCTTTTAACAGAGTGACATTATGAAGCAACATGATTTTGATAGTCATTCAATAGTTAAAGGTTTTATAAAATTGATCCGTGGGGGGTATTGAGAGTCCTTGTAAGCAAATGGCCCACAAATGATGGGAAGCAGACCGGATCAGCAAACTTTCCTTTATCCTGCAGCGAAGTCAATCCATCAGGCACGGGAGGGCTTATTTTCTGGGTAGGGGGAATGGCCCAACGGTTATAGAGTCTAGGTTTTATAGTTTACAATGAGAGTAAATTAATCATTGGAGACTGTGGGTGTGCAGTTTGGACAGTCAGCGACCTAGTTGTGCGGTGAAAATTTTATCTGAGGAAGGTAGTTGTAAAAAGGTTAAAACTCTTTGTCACTGCAAAAAGCTCACAACTCTGTGTTCACTGCTTATCCTCCTTCCTCTGGGACTCTTTTGCCACCTAAAGCTTCACTATTTGCTCTTTTTTTCTTCCAGGACTCATCTGGGAAAGGGGAAAAGTCCAGGGCCCAGCATTTCAGTATTTGCCTCCTTCCTTCAGGACCCACTGGGGTTGGGAAGGGGCACATGTTTGCTTTGTCCCTCAGGGTCCATTATTACTGGGAAAGGATGTACTTGGAGAGATTTAATGTTTGGCTAATTTTTCTCCCTCCTCCTGAGCCACACTGCCCCTCTGTTTTTCTTGGGGCGCTGTCTTGTACTTTCTATAACCCTTCAGTCCCTTTCTGTAACAGTTAATATGGATCGTCAATTTGAATGTATTAAGACTTTTTAAAAAATATCTTTTTTAGTTGTAGATGGACACAATATTTTGTTTATTTTTATGTGGTGCTGAGGATGCAAGGCAGGTGCTCTGCCACTGAGCTACAGTCCCAGCCCTTAAGAGACTTTTTGTATGTGTCTATGAGGATGTTTCCAGAGATTATTGTCATGTGGGACAGCAAACTGAGAGGGAAAGACCCACCCTGAATATAGGTGGCGCAGCCCAATGGGCTGGGGTCCTGGATGGAAGGAGAGTGGAGAAAGGAGGATGCCAATGTGGATGCAGGTGCCATTTTTTTTTCTCTCTTGGGCGGTGCTTTGATTGCTGCTGCCTTTGCTTGAGTACATCAAACTCTGGCTCCTTCACTCTTTCAAAATGGACTTGGATCATTGACTCTCCAGAGAGTTCCCAGGCTTCCAGTCAGGGACAGGGATTGCATCATTGATCCTTTTTCTGAGGCTCCAAGTTCTTGAACTGAGCAGCTACTTGCTCCTCCAGTTCTTTAGTCTGCAGACAGCCATTATGGGACTATCCAGTTTCTGATCCTGTAAGCCAATCTACTCTGCTAGATTTGTTCCTCTAGAGAACCCTAACTAACATAAAAATTGGTACTGAGAAGTGGGGTCATTACTATGACTAACCTGACCATGTAGTTCAGAAGTTTTGACAACTGGTTTGCGGGAAGAATTTTGAAAAGTTTAGAGATGCAAGATGGAAAAGCTTTAGAATATTGTAAGTGGAACTTAATTGGTGGTTCTGGTGGGAGCTTAGAAGACCAAAATTCCAATGAGAATATGACTGTGCTTATGAGGTTTCAGAGGAAATAAGGACTATACTGGGAATTGGACTAGAGGCCACTCATGTTATATTTGGCAAAGAATTTCTCTACATTTTTCTCATATCCTAAGACTTTGTGTGAGGCTGCATTTAAAAATGATGGACTAATTACTCTGGGGGAGGAAATTTCAAGGCAGCAGAGTATTCAGTTAACGTTATGGATATTGCAGACAGCCTTTAGTCAGGTTTTCTTTGAGAAATGGGAGCAGAAAGCAGAGCTAAAAGATTTTAAAAGCGAAAAAAAAAAAAGATTTTAAAAGCGGGCTGGGGTTGTGGCTCAGTGGTATAGCACTTGCCTAGCATGTATGAGGCCCTGGGTTTGATCCTCAGCACCACATAAATAAATAGAATAAAGGCCCATCAACAACCATATATGTATATGAATAATTTTAAAAACTTGCAGTTTGGCCAGAAAAGTGCATGTAAAGCTGGGGTCATGGAAGTTGTGCTTGTCACAGAGATTATAGCCCCTAAAGAGATGCTAAGTACTTTTCACAAAGACAATAAGAACAATGCTTTGAAGGTGTCTCAGGGATTTGCACAAGCACATTCACTACAGAATACATAAGGGAAAATTTCTTTAAGAAGAGATCACAAGAGCTCCTTGCTCACACAGGGGGTGTAGGAAGTTGTTGCACCATGCTCAGAAACTCAGCTGAAATTCCAGGGCCCCAGGTATTGTGGGAACTTCCAGCAATCCTTGGTGTCACCCATATGATGCTAGTTATTCAGAAATGCAGAATTCCAGAGTTAAGGGGTCATGGAGACTTCCACCAAGACTTTAAAGTAAGGCATGGGAGGCCAAGCAAAGTGTAGAGGATCAAAGTCCCTGAAAGGTCCCCCTGAAGGGGTGATATGTGAAGTTGTGAAGATGAAGCCAAAACTGGAATGGAGATTCTAGGAATTAAGAGATGCTAGTAATATGGAGTCTCTGCTGAGAAAAACTTCAGGCTGTGGAGAGAGCCAGGCTGAGAGAGAGCCCAGGTGCACTGCGACTAGCAAGGCCAATGGGGCAATGCCCAAGCCCTTTGGAGAGTTCATCAAGTGTCCATGTGTCCTAGATGCTGTACATGGAGTTACCAGACCTGTTTTCCTGCTGGGTTTTGGTCTTATTTTGGCTCCATCTTCTTTCTGTTCCCCTATTCCTCCCCTTTGGAATGGGAATATTTACTCTATGCCACTATATGTTGGAAAAAATATATACATACACACACACACACACACACACACACACCTTGTTTTTGATTTTTTTAAAAGATATTTCCTGTCTGACATTGGCGTTTTTGCTAAGGGTCACAATGAGCTGCGAGCTGCTGCAGGGGCGTCTTTAGGAGTCAGCATCATGGCTGAAGACATCAAAACCAAAATCAAGAACTATAAGACTGCCCCTTTTGACAGCCGCTTCCCCAACCAGAACCAGACCAGGAACTGCTGGCAGAACTACGTGGACTTCCACCGCTTCCAGAAGGCAATGACCGCAAAAGGGGGCGATGTTTCTGTATGTGAGTGGTACTGGCGTGTGTACAAGTCCCTCTGCCCCATATCCTGGGTCTCAACTTGGGATGACCGCAGGGCAGAAGGCATATTTCCCGGGAAGATCTGAACTGGTTCCACCCTGCCTCTCCTGTCTTCCGTCCTTCTCCTAGGGTGATAAAGGGGGACCTGGGTGCTTGGTTCTTCCTACCCTGGGACCCTGAATCATGACTTAACTAATAAAAATTCACTGGAAAAGTAAAAAAAATAAATAAATAAAATAAAAGATATTTATTTTTTAGTTTAGTTGGACACAATACCTTTATTTTAATGTGGTGCTGAGGATTGAACCCAGGTCCTTGCATGTGGTAGGTGAGCGCTCTACTGCTGAGCCACAACCCCAGCCCCCTTTTTGTTTTTGATTTTTACAAGGGCTTACAGCCAAGAGTTTGCCTTTGGCTCAAAGGAGACTTTGGACTTGGGCCATGCCATAACTGTTAAAATTATGGGAATCTTGGAGATAAACTAAATGCATTTTGCATTGTGAGATAGACATGAGCTTTTGGGGGCCAGGGGCAGAATGTTATGATTTCCTGTTAGTACAAGAATGTTCAGAGGTGAAATGATTAGATTATGAGAGCTGTAACCTAATAAGACCATCTTAGCTTGATTGGACTGACTATGGAAACTATAGGCAGGTGGGGATGGATGGAGGAGGTGGGTTACTGAGGGCCTGCCCCAGAAGGGTGCATCTTCCCTGTGGCCCTTTCCCCTTCTCTGTCTCTGTCTCTCTGTCTCTGTCTTTGACTGCTTCCTGACCCCACAATGAGCTAAGCAGCTTTTCTTCATTGGGCCCTTCCCCCATGAGGTGCTGCCTCACCTTGGGCCCAGAGCAATGAGATCTCTGAAACTGTGAACTCCAATTAAACTTCTCTACCTCTGAGTTGTTCTTGTTGGATATTTTGATTATATGAATGAAAAGTGCTCCCTAACAGGCCCTGAACCACTGCATGGCTTCTGTGGTCTTAAGTTGTTGGCACTGAAGTGGGTTATATACTGGATAGAAGAAAACAAAAAAGAAAAGAAAAAAAAACTATAGTAAGGGATTATGAACTACAGTCACCCCTCTGTGCTATTGAATACCAGAACTTACTCTAATTTTTCCAGTTACAGATTCAAACTCAACTGAATTTATAGTTCCTTGTAGGACCCAAGTTATTTCCCTGGGGCTGGAAAGAATTTGTTCAATCATTACTGAGAGCAACTCTGAGTCAGGAACTGTCTTAAAGACTGTTAGAACAAAAATCTCTACCCTTGTGGATCATATATTCTAATGGATGAAGACAGAGAAGAAGCATTAGACATGAAAAAATTGTATGCTTGAAGATCATAAGTGCTATGGGGGAAAAAAGTAGAAGTAGATGTGGGTGGATCTGGGGGTACAACTTGGTGGTAGAGAGCATGCTTAGGATGCACAAAGCCCTGGGTTCAGTCCCTGGTGCATGCATACACGTACACACACACACACACACACACAAAGTGGATCTGGATGAATAGGTTCCAAATTGTGGAGACAGGGAGGTTGTGCTGTTGTGTGGTATATAAAGTGACCCCTGGGAGGTCCCTGGAGATGAGTCAAGAAAAAGAATAGAAGAAAATGAGGGGTTCAGCCAAGACAAAATCTGGGAGTGAATATTCAAGACAGAAAGAACAGTAAAGACAAAGACCAAGTGTTTGTGCACACATGTGTGCATGCACATGCGTGTGTGTGTGTGTGCGCTCACATGCACAGTCTGCCTGATGGACTTGAGGGACTGCAAAGAGGCCAGTGTAATGAAGCTGAAGGATGGGGTTTGGATCAGGAGATGAGCTCAGGGTGGTTAATGCGACCAGGTTCTGTAGAGTTGTGTAGAAATTTGGTTTTTATTCTGAGCTTTAAAAAGTTTCCACTTTTTTTTTCATTATTATGCCCCTTAGAATCCTTTGTAGACAACTTTATTTTCCTAATTGCAGTCTTTCCCATAAAAATTTAATACCACAGATAAATATTTGTTTATATGTTGTGGCCTTTTGGGGGACCACAGACCATTGTCATATCTGAGATTTTTTTTTTCACAGCCTCCTTCTCCCCAGCAACAATTTTCATCCCCTGGAAGGTGACATTGCTCCCATGGAGAATGCATGTTGAATGAAACAGTGAGTCACTGGAAAGTTTGGACAGAGGAATGGCACACTCTCACTTCTATTTTTTTAAAGGAAATAATTTTTTAAAAAATATCTTTATTTATTTGTTTAATGTGGTGCTGAGGATCGAACCCAGTGCCTCACACATGCAAGGGAGGTGCTCAACCACTGAGCTATACACCAGCCACTCTCACTTCTATTTTTCACTTTTATTTTTATGATCTCACTTTTAAAAGTACCATTCTGGCTGTACTGTTGAGGAAAGAGTATGCAGAAGTGGCAGCAAGATGAAGAATTAGGTAAGAGACTGTGGTGGCAGCTGGAGGTAGTGTGCACACATGTCATCTAAGTGTCTCAGGAGACTGAGGCAGGAAGATTGCAAGTTTGAGGCCAGTCTGGCAAATTAGTGAGACCCTGTCTCAAAAAGAAAAAGAACTGGGGAGGTAGCTGAGGAGTAAAATGCCCCTAAAATGCCCCTAGGATCTATCCCCAGTACTGGAGAGAGAGAGAGAGAGAGATTGAGGTGGCTTAGACCAGGGGAGTAACAGTGCAGGTAATGACAAGGAGTTGGATTATGAGTATATTTTGAAGGTAAAACCATCAGAACTGCTTGATTAAGGATTGAATGTAGGATGTGAGAATAAACAAGGAGACAAGAATGATTTTATATGGAAGACCAGAAACTAATACTACTAGAAGAAAACGCAGGGGGAAATCTCCTCAACTTTGGTCTTGGCAATGATTTTTAGATAAAACACCAAAAAACAAAAGCAACAAAGTAAAAAATAAACAAGTGGGACTACCTAAAATGAAAAAAAATTTTGCACAGCAAAGGAGACAAGCAACAAAATGAAAGGGCGATATGTAGAATTGCAGAAAATATTTGGAAACCATGTACCAGTTAAAGAATTAAGGTCCCAAGTATCTCAGGCTCTCATACAACTCAATAGCTCACAAAACCCAAGGAATCCAATCAATGAGTGGGCAAAAGATCTGAATAGACATTATTTTTCCAAAGTGGACATACAGATGGTCAACAGGCACATGAACTCAACATCACTAATCATCAAGAAAATGCATATCAAAACCACAATGAGATATCACCTATAACCTGCTAGAGCTAAGTGTTGATGAGGGTGTGAAGAAAGGGGAACCCTTATGTACTGTTGGTAGGAATGTAAATTAGCACTGCCATTATGGAAAACAGGAGGAAGGTTCCTTGAAAAACTAAAAATAGAACCCCCCTGTGATACAGCAATTCCACTACTGGGTATATAACAGAAGGAAACAAAATGAATATATTGAAGCAATATCTGCCTTGCTGTTACTAAAAGCTCACTTCTAGTCCTGATGCCAATCTAATAATAAGAACACAGTTTTGAGAAAAGGGAAAAAGAAGCTTTATTGCTTTGCTAGAAAAGGAGAATCACAGGGGACTCCTGTCCCAGAGATTGTGATTCTCCCTATTAGAGCGAACCGGGGATTTTTAAAGAGGTGATTCAAAGGCCACATTCCACATGTTCTCTGTTGGAGCTGCAATTCACTTGTTAATTTGGGAGACAGTCATTTCTGAGATCTTCTGGTGCCATCCCCAAAGTCTGAATTACTTCATTCCTGTGGTGGATGTGTGCTCAAGGATGGATAATTCTACCTAGGATGGAGAAGAAAGGTAATCCTGTTTCCCCTGGGATTAGGGAGGGAGAAATTAGGGAGAAAAGAAACATGTCCTTTTAAAAATAAGTCACAGTGGCAGAGCAGCAAGGTCTATAAATGAACCACTGTTACATTGCTATGTTCATGGCAATATTACTCATAATAGTCAAGGCATAGAATCAACATAAACATCCATTTACAGATGAGTGGAATTAAAAATGTATTATATATGTAGATTATTATTTGGTCTTTAAAAGGCAGATCTTGCCATTTGCCACAACATGGATGAATCTGGAGGGCATTATGCTAGTGAAACAAGCCAGACACTGAAAGTAAAATGCTTCCTGAACTCATTCATATGTAGAATCTAAAAAGTAAAAGTCAAATTTACATTGATGGAGAATGTAACAATGCTTATCAGTGAGGCAGGAAGAGGGAAGGAAATGGGAAGTTAGAAGTTAGAGAATACAAAGTAGCCTGTATGTAAGATGTTCATGTCTAGAGATCAATGTTCAACCTGAGGATTGCAGTTAATTAAATGGCACTGGATTTGCAGTATTCTGTGAAATGAGTATTTTCACTGCACCACACCAAAACAAAAGAATAGCAAAAAGGGTAATGAGGTGAGATGATGGTTATGTCAATGTAAAATTAACCATTTTACTACTTACATGTATTTCATAAAGTCAGGGGATATCCAATAACATTTATTTGTTTATTTAATATTTTCAGTTGTAGATGCACACAATACCTTTATTTTATTTATTTATCTTTATGTGGTGCTGAGGATTGAACCCAGTGCCTCACACATGCAAGGCAAGTGCTCTAAAACTGAGCCACAACCCCAGCCCACATTTATTTACTTTTAAAGTAGGAAATGCTGCCATTTCCAACCTGGGTGGACCCGGAAGGCTTTATGCTAAGTGAAATCCTTTAGACAAGGACTGTATGGTTTCCCTTATATATGGAATCTAAAATAGTCAAACTCATAGAAGCATTTTAACAAACATATTTTAAAGCAAATCTCTAATTCAGACTTTTGGGATGGCACCAGAAGATCTCAGAAATGACCATCTCTCAAATTAACATCACTAATCATCAAGAAAATGCATATCAAAATCACAATGAGATATCACCTGAGACCTGCTTAGGAGGTTACAGAAAAGAGAAGAGCTAAGCATTGATGAGGGTGTAAAGAAAGGGGAACCCTGTGTACTATTGGTAGGAATGTAAATTAGCATTTCCATTATGGAAAACAGGAGGAAGGTTCCTTTTTCATTTTGTGCTGGGGTTGTAGCTCAGTGGTAGCACGCTTGCCTAGCATGCGTGAGTCACTGGATTCAGTTCTCAGCACCACATACAAATAAATAAAAATAAAGGTCTATTAACAACTAAAAAATATTTTAAAAGTTTTCATTTCATTTTTAACAAGCATATTTTAACAAGAATCAATAAAATAAAATAAAACATGTATTCTGCAAAATAAAAAATTAGACAAATTTATGGAAATATGAATAAAGTATGAGCTTTAATTTAATTTTATTTTTTTAATTTTTTTAACATTTTTATTTTTATGTAGTGCTGAGGATCGAACCCAGCACCCCGCGCATGCCAGGTGAGCGCGCTACCGCTTGAGCCACATCCCCAGCCCCATGAGCTTTAATTTTTTAAAAAAGGTTTTATTTCACAAAATATTGCTTTTGCATCTACCCTTACTCCTATTTATCCAATAAACTAGATCAATACATTTCCTAATATTTCACTAATTATCGTCTCCTCTAAAAAATTCAAATTGACTACAGGATAATTGTGATCCTTTAAATTGAATTTTATTTGCTTATATATTTTTTTATTAAAATTTTTTTTTAGTTGTAGATGGACACAATGCCCTTATTTTTAAATTTATTTTTATGTGGTGTTGAGAATTGAACCCAGTGCCTCACACATGCTAGGCATATTTGCTTATATTTTATTTATTATTATTATATTAAGATTTTTAAAAAATATATTTTTAGTTGTCAATGGACCTTTATTTTGTTTATTTATTTATATGTGGTGCTGAGAATTGAACCCAGTGCCTCACACCTGCTAGGCAGGCACTCTGCCACTAAGCCACAACCCAGCTCCTATATTAAGATTTTTAAATGATATTGACATTTTATTTTTTTCTGTGTTGTTTAACTTGGCTAGGAGTTGGTGGCCAGCTTTTTGCTAGTTTCATATAATGAATTGGGAAATAATTCTCTTTTCTAGTGTTCTGTAGCAGTGAATGTGACATAGGAATTGTTTGTTTTTAAAACATATGATATAATGTACCCTCAAAACCCATTAAGGGGGCTGTCTTTGTTGCTTAGTGGTAGAGCCCTTGCTTAGCTCAGGTGAGGTACTGAGTTCAATACTTAGCACCATGTAAAAATAAATAAATAATGTTACTCTGAACATTCATACATTTCTTTTGTGCATGATATGTTAAAAATCATTTTGTGTGTACAAGGGCTGGGGATGTAACTCAGTGGTAGAGTGCTTGCCTAGCAGCAGAGAAGTAAATATGGAGTCTTTAAACTCAATTTTAGCTCTTTTAATTTTTATTCTTATGCCTTTCTTTTTCATTAAAAGGCTTGAAAACTAAGACCTTCAAAAGAAAAAGTATTGCAAAAATTAAGTAACTAGATCTTTACCACCTAAACTATTATGTATAGAATACAATTGATATAGGCTGGGGTTTTGGTTCAGTGGCAGACCTGCCTGCCTAGCACGTGTGAGGGAAAGGGTTCCATCCCCAGCACTACATTAAAAAACAAAACAAAACAAAACAACAACAACAAAAAACAAGTAAAATAAAGGTATTGTGTTCATCTACAATTAAAAATATTTTTAATTTTTTTTAAGAGAGAGAGAGAAGAGAGAGAGAGAAAATTTTAATATTCATTTTTCAGTTTTCGGTACACACATCTTTGTTTTTATGCGGTGCCGAGGATTGAAACTAGCGCTCTGCGCATGCCAGGTGAGTGCCTTACCGCTTGAGCCACATCCCCAGCCCCTAAAATATTTTTTAAAAAGATGACAAATGATGTTGTTGTTACCTGTTTTCAAAATAACTTCTGGTAATTAACTCTGACATTTTAAAAAAATATTTATTTTTTAGTTGTACACAATATCATCTTTATTTTTATGTGGTGCTGAGGATCAAACCCAGGCCTTGCACATGCTAGGCAAGTGCTCCACCACTGAGCCACAACCCCAGCCCGACTCTGACATTTTTAAAGGAGAGTTTTCATTGTGAGATTCAGGTTAACAACACATGAGGTCATATGCACATAAATCTATTCCATTTTTTTCTTTTCTTCTTTTTTTAAAAAAATAAATGACAGTGGAATGCATTATAATTCTTATTACACATATAGAGCACAGTTTTTCATATCTTTGGTTGTATATAAAGTATGTTGACACCAACTCATGTCTTCATACATGTACTTTGGATAATGATGTCTATCACATTCCACCATCCTTACTAATCCCCTGCCCCCTCTCCTTCCCTCCCATCCCTCTGCCCTATCTAGAATTCATCTATTCCTCCCATGCCCCCCCTCCTTATCCTACTATGTGTCAGCCTCCTTATATCAGAGAAAACATTCAGTATTTGCTTTTTTGGGATTGACTAACTTCACTTAGCATTATCTTCTCCAACGCCATCCATTTACCTGTAAATGCCATGATTTTGTTCTCTTTTATTGCTGAGTTAAATTCCATTGTGTATTTATGCCACATTTCCTTAATAAGACTCCTGTAGCGCAAGAATTAAAACCAAGAATCAATAAATGGGATGGAATCAAACTAAAAAGTTTCTTCTCAGCAAAAGAAAGAATCTGGGAGATGAACAGAAGAGCCTACATCCTCGGAGCAAATTTTTACCCCTCACACATCAGATAGAGCACTAATTTCTAGGGTATATAAAGAACTCAAAAAGCTAAGCACCGCTAAAACAAATAACCCAATCAACAAATGGGCCAAGGACCTGAACAGACACTTCTCAGAAGAGGATATACAATCAATCAATAAATATATGAAAAAATGTTCATCATCTCTAGCAATTAGAGAAATGCAAAGCAAAACTACTCTAAGATATCATCTCACTCCAGTCAGAATGGCAGCTATTATGAAGACAAACAAAAATAAGTGTTGGTGAGGATGTGGGGAAAAAGGTACACTCATATATCGCTGGTGGGACTACAAATTGGTGCAACCAATATGGAAAGCAGTATGGAGATTCCTTGGAAATTTGGGAATGGAACCACCATTTGACTCAGTTCTCCCATTCCTCGGTCTATACCCCAAAGACTCAAAAACAGCATACTACAGGCACACAGCCACATCAATGTTTATAGCAGCACAATTCACAATAGCTAAACTGTGGAGCCAACCTAGATGCCCTTCAGTGGATGAATGGATAAAAAAAAATGTGGCATATATACACAATAGAATCTATCCCATTTAAAGCAATACCCACTCCAGTTTCCAATTAGAGGTAGACAGGAGGACATTTGCCAGGGTAAGTAATAGAAAAGAATTAAAAAGGGATTAAAAAAATTAACTGGACATTTTCTTTTAACTAGTTAGGCTACTTGTCAAAACCAATTACAAGTATAGCTAAATGTTCTTCCAAATTCTTCAACAAGAAGCTTAAATCTAAGCCAGGCACAGTGGCACACAGCTGGAGTTGCAGCAACTCAGGGGGCTGAGGCAGGAGAATCATGAGTTCAAGTCCCATTTGGGCAACATAGTGACACCCTGTCTCAAAATAAATTAGTAAAAACAGGCAGGGATATAACTCAGTGGTAGAGCGCTTCTGGGTTCAATCCTCAATACTGCACAAAAAGAAGCTCAAATCTTTGTTCTAAAAAGTATTTAAGGATTCTGGTTTTCCGTTGAAGAAGCTGTAATTTTTTTAAAAAAATATTTTAGTTGTAGATGAAAACAATATTTTTATTTACTTATTTTTATGTGGTTCTGAGGATTGAACCCAGTGCCTCACATGTGCAGGGCAAGTGCTCTGCCACTGAGCCTCAGCCCCAGCTCCAAGAAGCTGTAATTTTGGAAAGTGTATCTTCAGTTTAGGAAATTTGGAGTATTGGTGCACACCTATAATCCCAGGAGCATGGGAGGCTGAGACGGGAGGATAGCAAATTCAAAGCCAGCTTCAGCCTCCATGAGGCACTAAGCAACTCAGTGAGACCCTGTCTCTAAATAAAATACAAAATAGGGCTGGGGATGTGGATCAGTGGTTGAGAATCCCTGAGTTCAAACCCCGGTTCCCCCCACCAAAAAAAATGATTTTGAACATCTCTATTGAAGAATGCTTCCAATTCTTGCCTAACACATTCTTTTAGATATATCACAAACTTAACATGTGGGCCAGTATTTAGTGGGCTTCTTTCCTAGAATACTAATTTTTTTGAACATATTGATCCATGATTATAATGTTAGGTTTTTTTTTTTTTTTTTTAGAGCTGAGACACGAAAATTTAGACATTTTCATCTGTTTCTTGTTTGATATATTTTGATATCTACTCTTCAAAAACTTCAAATATAAATTGTATCTTCAAATTAATGAATGTTTCAGCCATCCCACTGTGTGAAGCATTCTCTTGTAAATACACATCTATTTGTATAGACTGAGCTGTGCAGCTTGAAATGCTTTCAGAGAAAAACTATTTGAAAGCTAAAGTAGAAAGTGTTCTACTTTAGTTTCCTCTCTTTCTTTCTCCCTTTTTATTTCTCTTTTCCTTGTCTCAAATATTTATTTGCAGGTGGTTGCTCAGATGGAAGAATGTTGGCTTTTTTTTTTTTTTTTTTTTGGCACTGGGGATTGAACCCAGGGGTGCTTAACCACTGAGCCACATCCCCAGCCCTTTTTTGTATTTTTTAAAATACAAGGTCTCACTGAGTTGCTTAGTTCCTTGCTAAAGTTGCTGAGGTT
Source organism: Marmota flaviventris (assembly GCF_047511675.1). Lineage (NCBI taxonomy): Eukaryota > Metazoa > Chordata > Mammalia > Rodentia > Sciuridae > Marmota > Marmota flaviventris. The sequence goes on from NC_092516.1 coordinate 30,522,111, forward strand.
GGCTTTGACTCTGTCCTCCTGCCTCAGCCTTCAGAGCTGCTGGGACTAAGACCTGTGCCATAGAACCCAGCCAAAATGTTGGCATTTTATGTTGAAAATTTTACCTTATATAGTTTGTTTGGTTTGGGTACCAGGGATTGAACCCAGGAGAGCTTAACTACTGTGCTACATCCCTAGCCCCCTACATTTTTTTTTTTTTAAGACAGAGATTTGCTAAATTGCTTAGAGGCTTGCTAAATTGACAAGTTTTTTTTTTTTTTTCTTTTTTTTTTTGAGCCACTGGGATTATGCACCGCCATGCCCAACCTCTGATGAACATTTTACTTCATATAGTTGTTTGAGAGTTTTTGCCAACAACTGACTTTCTTAAGAGACAGATGCAACCACCACTACCCCAGATGTGCTTCCACTCCCCCACCCTTTTAATGAGAGGAGGCAGCCCCCAATCCTAAAACCTGATCTCTTGATTCTTTAATAGGATCTGGGGTAAAGGCACTTTGTGGAAACTTAAGTTCATATAGAAAAGCAAAATGATTATTATATGAGAAAGCCCTCTCTCTCTCTCTCTGTTATTATTTTTTATATCAAGATACTAATTCTCATGAAATGTTTAAACTAGTGAGAAAGAGTTCATGTGACTAACTTTATCTCCTTGCATCTCTTATGTTTTTAAATAGTATGTTGACTTTTGATTCCCATGCCCTTTTTGACGGCTCTGGTTTGTACTAAGGTCTTGGTACACTGCAGTGCAGGCCAACCATTTCCTGAAATGTGAAGCCCTGGCATTGTCCGGGAGAGTGGGCAGCTGAAGCTCCAAACCTGGGTTCTTGTGTTCCCACAAAAGAAGATGGAACTTCAGACACCCAAAGCTATGCAAGAGAACTTTATTACAAGTGCAAGAAAAGTGAGGCTCAAGCAGCAAGCACTCTAGAGACAGTGGGTTGTCTCTGTGTACCCACCACTGAACTTGCACTCTTTTTAAGAAAAGGACACAATGCCACTTCTAAATTTATTACTGTTTGATGTTTATCTTGAGAACTGAACTTTTTTTTTTTGCCAAGCAGGTGTTCAACTCCTTCTTCATCTCTGGTGGTAGAGTTTTTGTCCCTAATTGTTCCTCTCCAAAACTGTCATGATGGCCATTTTATTGGGGAGGGGGCTCATCTACAAGTCAAACCCATGTTAATGTGGGTATTGGGGTCAGTGGTCAGTCAGAATTTACCTTGGTGCACTGCATTACTAAAAAACCTCTCTTCCAAAATATATGGAGGCACCAATAGCTATAATTCTTCACTTGACCTTGACTTTGGTGAACTCTGAGGTCCCTTTAATGAGAGTTAGTGCCAAGAATCCTTCTTTCTCAATGCATTTCCCCAATTACCCGCCACCCACTCTCCATTAGCGCCTTTCCTTTCCATTTGCTTATTTGCAAGATCTGTGTACCGATGTTTCTCTACAGGTTATATGCTGCAAGTTACTTACTCATTTGCCATTTAAAGAAAACTTTAGGTGGGCACAGTGGGCATACCTGTAATCACAGTGGCTTGGGAGTCTGAGGCAGGAGGATCTCAGGTTCAAAGCCAGCTTCAGCAACTTAGCAAGGCTCTAAGCAACTCAGGGAGACCCTGTCTCTAAACCAAAATATAAAAAAGGGCTGGGGATATTGTTCAGTGGTTAAGCTCTTGGGTTCAATCTCTAGTACCAAAAGAAAAAAGAAAAAAACTTTAAGAGTATCAAAAAGTAAACCTGTGACCTTGCCATGTATTCACTAGTCATTACCAACTACTCCTTAAAATGCTGTCAGGGACTCACATGCAGAAAGTTTTGTGAACTTGCAATCTTTTTGAGCAGATATACACTGGTTGTGACCAAAACCAGCTTAATGTTTTGTAGTAACTGCTACAGTCAATGTTATCAAATCTTTGTACAATAGAAAAGTATTTAAAATTTACTTTTCTACTGACATTTGTAATTCAAGTGTAAATGTTTATCAATCAAGAATTACTTTTTTAAAGGCTATATATCAAAGTGTTTAAAGATAAAACTATATGAAGGGCTGGAGTTGTGGCTCAGAGGTAGACATTGGCCTAGCACATGTGAGGCACTGGGTTTGATCCTCAGCACCACATAAAAATAAATAAACAAAATAAAGGTATTGCGTACATCTACAACCCCAACATATTTTAAAAAACCTATATGTATATGATGTCTGGGATTTACTACAGAATAACTGGGCGTCACATTGTAGAAGGGGGTAGAAATGAAAGAAGATTGGCCACGTATTGGTGATTGTTGAAGTTCAGTGGTGGGTACAACAGGTTTGTTATACCAGTGCCTCTATGTTTGCATGTTTGAAGATTTCCATAATCAAAACTTAAAAGGAAGAAAAAACAGATTTTTCTGAAACACTCAATTAATGATAAAAGAATGATGATGGAGTTGTTCTCAAGAAATAAGAACCAAAGTTCATATTAAAATTTAAATCACAATTCCTCATCTAGTGAAAGTCATTTTATGACACCAATGGACATGAAGAGCTTACAGTGTATATTCATGGAGATGTGCAGGCTCACGGAGGAAGGAAGTTATCAAAAGGTCAGTGGGATTTATTTATACAAACATCTTCAGTGTAGCCTTTCTCTAATGTCTTAGCGATGCCCGTGGGCTATTTATTTGTTTATTTATTGGTTTTTTAAAAAAGTCTTCAAATCATCTGGGATTTAAAATTTAAATATTAGGTTTTAAATTATTTGGATTTAAATAAGTAATTTTAATGCATGAACTAACTAAATTATTAATTTTAACTTATTTTAATTTGAAACAGAAAATAATTTTTTGAAATAAAATAATTTAAATAAATAAACTGAAAATGTAAATTATTTTAATTTAAAATCTAAAGTGATTATCTGAAATGAAAAGAGTATGGAAACAAAATGCCAACAACAGAAGCAGACTTCAATATTTCACAGAAAAACATTAGTGCTTTGTGGTTCTCTCAATTTGGACTATGAAGACTGAAATAAAAAAAAAAAAACAAGCAAAACAAACATGAGTAACTGCTGAGACATTAGGGAAAGGCTATATTAAAGTTGTTTGCTTGGAAACATTGTAAATTTGTAATAAATAAGGTTGTCACTTTTTAATGACACTGTGGAGAGCAGGCTGTGCCCTGCCCATGATATGCAGTTTTCAGGCTGTGCTTGAACCTGAGTTCGCCTTGACCTTCTCCATTTTGAGTGAAGATTGAGAATGACCCTACACCCTCTTTGTATAGTAAACAGCCCCATCTGTTTGGCACAACCATAAGGCACAAGCGGATAAGTCAATCACGATAATAAACATGAGCTCCTATGGACTTATCAAACTAATCAGAAGTATGAGGATGCATGGGCGTATCAGACTCGTTTTGGGAAAACCCACCAGATCACATCAGATCACTGAATGAAGCAACCCCCTCACTCAAGGCCCATAAAAGAAAGAACATTGAGATTAAACTCTCACGGTGGCACCCTGACCCCATCACCTAGTTACTCCCCATAAGCTTTGCCCAGAAAAATCTCCATAGTGACCAACCTTTAGATCTCTGCCCTCAGACTTTAGCAGAGTTTCTCTTGCTCAACTCTCATAGCCCATTCTAAGCTGACGTCTCAAGCTGACACTCTGACAATGCCCTCTGTCTGGACCGTGGCCTAGAATGGACAAGTTCCTGCACATTGATAGCTCTGCACCCTGAATAAGTTCTTAGACTGGTTTGTAATTTTTTTTTTTTTGGTGGTGGGGGCGGGAGGGAGCACAGGGGATTGAACTCTGGGACGCTCAACCACTGAGCCACATCCCCAGCCCTACTTTGTATTTTATTTAGAAACATGGTCTCACTGAGTTGCTTAACACCTCACTTTTGCTGACGCTGGCTTTGAATTTGAAATCCTCCTGCCTCAGGTTCCCGAGCCCCTGGGATTACAGGCGTGTGCCACTGTGTCTGGCTCTTAAACTTATCTGATGGTCAAGAGTGATTCTTTGCATTCATTTCTTTTCATTCATATCTGCTCTCTGTTGTTCAGCCTCCTGAACCTCCTATCTAAATAAGTATGTATAGTTGATAGATAAATAGACATTCTGAAACATATTTTTTTCTGTAAAGTATGATGTGTTATCATTATTAAAAACTAAGATTGGAATAAAAGAATTTGTTTTTGCCCAGTTTATGACTACAGGAGACCCACAGTATTCAGTAAACTCCACAGATGAAAGAGGTATAGCTTGTGAATTTATCATTATCCAATAAATTCTGACATTGTGGAAAGATACAAACATATTTTGTCTATGTTAATGACATAGCTTGCGCAGGACAGATGCCATAAGCTTAACATATTCAAAGTTAGTTACACCTAACTTTTTTTAGCATACACCTGACTCGTAGAATACATAAACTTTTCAAAGTTTGATGCTGTACCACTGAGCTACATCCCTACCCCTCAAAGTATTTTTCTTAATAATTGTGTGAACACAGATATTGCTCAGAGGGCAGTTCTTCTGGTAGATGTGTCATAGAAGGATGCTCTCCTCCTGGTAAAACAACTAACTCTCACCGTAAAATGCATAAGTCTAGGTAGGATTATTTTGTCAAAAAGCACAATTTGGAGTTGTCACTTTGTGTAAGATATGTTCTGAAGTTGTAGGATATGTTCAGACAGGCCAGCCCCAAGAACAGGAAAATACTCTTAAGTTTTATGTTGCTTGATTCTAATAACACATAAAATTAGGGCACCCATTTTTATGTCCTTTTTTTCATTTCTTTTTGTTTCATAAATTTTATTTGATTACATTTTACAAAATGTTTGTGACATCAGTTTGTGACAGTTTGATTGGGAAACCAACCTGTCCTTCAGCTGCAGGGAGTGCATTTCCCATAGAAGTCCTCACATGCTCACACAAACAGAGGGTTAAAGGGACCTGAGTCGCAGCTTAGCTTCTAAAATTGAAAAATTGGAAACAATCAAAATACTGATGGACAAGAGAAAGGAGAAATAAATTTTGGAATATGCATATACTGGGAAATGGTTCTGTATGTTAAATGAATTAAACCAGAGCTGCATATATCAACAAGAATGAATCTCAAAAACACGTTGGGAAGAAAAGGAAGCTGCCAAAGAAAAACTACAACATGATACCACTCATTTACAGGTTGGCTCAGACAATGACAGTCTTTCATTTATACATTTTTATAGGTGTATTTTAGGGATGGTATAAATCCTTGGAGATTAAAACATCCTAATAGCCACTTGGGAAAGGCTGGAGGGAAAGCAACTGAGGAGCTATTTTATTTCTTTGCACAAATTTGAGGTGTGGGTGACAAACTGCTATGATTTGGTGGAGTTGGGTGGAGGTGACAGTAAGATTTAATTGTTATTTTCTTATGCTTCTCTGTATGTTAGAAATTTTCACAAATATAATTCTGGAACCTTCACATGAAAATTTTTTTTGTAGTTGTAGATGGACAGAATCCCTTTATTTTATTTGTTTATTTTTATGTGGTGTTATGGATCAAACCCAGTGCCTCACACATGCTAGGCAGATGCTCTGCCACTGAGCTACAGCCTCAGCTCAAATCAGCCCATCTTTGCATTTTCAGGATGAGTAAATTTAAAGAAAGATATAAAGGGAAAAGTAAAGCAGGCAGCATATGGGCATGACCAAATGATGTGACATTCATACTGCAGGAATGCAGGATGGGAATTCTGGTAGGTTTGCACTGTCCCTTTTTATCCCAGCTGATCCAGGATCTCAAATCAAATTCAAAGCTCAATCAACAGCGACGTTGATAATTCTTATTCTCTTTCTTTAGATCTGATTTTTCCTACTCTCTTTTCTACCTTATCAATAGCTTATGTGTATTTCAGGGCAGTGACACGTGCTGAGTTCCATCCTAATTTTGTCACCTCTTCATCATCCACTGGAATGATCCAAATGGACTCTCAGATAAATGCCCTCTCCCAACGTTGGGCATCTGTCTTGCTAAAGTCCTCCCATTGTAGGAACAATATATCAATAAAGCAACTACAACAAACAGAAAATACATTCTAAGAAAACTTTCAAGCAAACAACGAACTGTAAATTCTCTCCCTGATGGCTTTTGTACATATTGAATTATCACCTATATCTGAGTCTAAAGTACTTGTGAAAGCAGCGATTTTTCAGATGTACAAATGGGGCTTAGCCCAGGGACATGGTGAGTGGTCTTTGATACCCTGGAATGGAACCTTTTCTTGGAAACTGTGTTCGTTCCAAAAGTCCGAAGTGAGACTCTAGGATTCTGGCAGAAAACCAGTGTGGATTGTGAGAACCTCGGAGAGACACAAGTGCTAGAATAGATACCTGGTATTCGACAGAACACGTAGGTAATGCCAGGTGACAGTGTTTAAGGAAATTGGAAAGTTGCCACAGTACACTCACTCCCTTATGATGGGAGTGTCTAAGTCTGTGCTTCTTTATTCTCCAACTGAAGCCTCATTCGCACTCAAGAGCATAGGCTGAGCGAATCCCTTCATGGAGCAATTCAAGGGCTACAAGATTCTGATTGCCGGGTTGCTCTTTCTGGTTTGCGTGAGTACTTCCCTTGCCTCTGATTCCTCTCATTGCTGGCTCATTTCTTCCTTCCCTATGCAACCTCCAGTTTGGATTGTAGGAGACCGGACGGAGGGAAGAGCTCAAAGTTTTGACCTCGATCTCGTGGGATTCTAGAAAGAGTAAATGCAGAGTGGAAAATCAGTTTAAGAAAGAAGGTGAGCAGATTGGATCCTGAGCTCCACTAGGGAATCTAAAACAAATTCAGAGTGTAATGTCAAAAAGCTGGTTCCAGGGCTGGGGCTGTAGCTCAGCGGTAAAGCACTTGCCTTGCATTCGTAAGGAACTAGGTTTGATTTTCAGCACCACATAAAAATGAATAAATAAAGCTATCGAGTTCATCTACAACTAAAAAAAAAATATTTAAAAAGAAGGCTGGTTCCACTGCTCTCCAAAGAAGCCAATAACTCAAGAAACAGAGTGACAGGGAAGGGCCTTACTGGCAACAAGTCAGCAAGTTGGAAAATGGGGACTCTGGTCCTTAAGAGCCATTTTGCTCAGGGGACTCAAGCACAATGCTTACATAGGGATTTGGAGGAGGTATACTTGTAGTCTCAGAGAGATGGGTGGGATGCCAGAGGTGGTCATAAATTTCTAGGTGGTCTGCTTTTCTGACATACATGGCACTGCTATCTGAAGGTCACCGAATACTCTGTGTCTTTCAGAGACCCAGAAAAAAATACTATTAGCAAGTCCCTTTTTCCAGGAATAGCTAGCTACCTTGCAATTAATCCTTAAGATACAGAACAGGGGAGAAGAGCAAGAGGCGATTATATTTCTGCCAGAGAACAGTTTTAACTTATTAGATAGATTCAATCTGAGGCAGCATCGACAGCAAATAGGAAAAGAATCATCGTACATCATTCGACTGTGTGATCTCCAAAATTAGTCATTTTAAAAGTCAACTGAGGCAGGAGGATCACAATTTGAAGGCCAGCCTCAGCAACTTAGTGAGGCCCTAAGCAACCTGGCAAAACCCTGTGTCAAAATTAAAATAATAAATAAATTAAAAGGGCTGGGGGTGTTGCTTAATGGGTAAGTGCCTCTAGGTTCAATCCCTGGTACCAAAAAAGAAAAGGAAAAGAAAAAAAAAACAATCAACTAAATCCGAGTGAAGCCAGAAGGTTTATTTGGGTTTTCTTTCAGGTATAAGAAGTTGTTATGGGGAAATCCCAATGGAGAAAAAAACAAGCTATTCATGGTGTTTTCCATTCATGGTTTTCTGTTCATGGTGTTCATAGTTTTCTCACCTTCCAAAAGCTTTTTTTTTCTTTCTGCCCCAGTGTAAAAGAAAGAAATGAAAGTCTATGGTGTTCAGTTCTAGCTTTTTAGCAGAGAGAAAGAGGCAGAGGTTAAAAAAAAAATTCCTGATTAGAGAAAGAGCAAGTGAGCAATTGAGTGGAGTGACATTTTATTGCTTCACTGAGGAACCTGGGAAAGGCCAGAAGCCATGAAACCTTCCAGAGAACGCATTTCCCTGTCTGTCCAACAGTTAACACTGAGCTTTCGATGATAGATAATTTTGAGCTCTAAACTTATGCTGTGGCACTCAAAAAATAGTAGGATATTTTGCATGGAAATAAAGATTTCTGACTTTTCTTAGAAAGTGGATGATCTTCAGAAAGGCTTGACAAGTCAGTCTTCAGCCTAAGACCAATGAAAGAGTTAAATAGAAAAATCCTAGTCCCTTAATAATAGGTCCGAAGAAGGTGTCCATTTCATTTCCAGAGTATCCTTGTCCATGTGAGAGGGTGAGCGAGACTTCTTTGGGTCTTAGCCAGAACTTTCTACCTTGTAAAAGTAGTTAAGCTACAACACAGATAAAAATATGCATAAAATCTTAAATTGTCAATAAAAGTCAAAGATACCACACCTGTGTGATCTCGATCCAAGTTGAGAAATGGAAATTTCCATCACCTTCAGAAGCCTCCTCTCACGTCCCCTCCCTGTCACTCCTACCCTCACTTCTTTCCAAGGTAGCCTATACCTTGACTTAAGACAATATTTTTAAATTTTGCCTGACTTTGAATTTCTTAGAAAAGTAATTACACTATGTACTTGTTTATGTGTACCTTCTTTTGAGAAATGTCTATTGAGATCATTAGCTCTTTATTAGGGGATGGAGTATTGGGATTGAATCAGGGGCACTTAACCACTGAGTCACATCCTCAGCCCTTTTTATTTTGAGAAAGGATCTCACTAAATTTCTTAGGACCTTACCAAGTTGTTGAGGCTGACTTTGAACTTGCAATCCTCCTGCCTCAGCCTCCTGAGATGCTGGGATTACAGGTGTGTGCTACCATGCCCAGAAATTTCCTTTTTTTTTTTTTTTTGGTTCTGGGGATTGAACTCAGGGGTACTCAACCACTAAGACACATCCCCAGCCCTGTTTTGTATTTTATTTAGAGACAGAGTCTCACTGAGTTGCTTAGTGCCTCACAGTTGCTGAGGCTGGCTTTGAACTTGCGATTCTCCTATCTCAATCTCCCAAATCGCTGGGATTACAGGCATGCACCACCGTGCCCGGCCAATTTGCTCAATTTTAAAAAGATTTTTTTCTTGTTGTTCCTTGTATATTCTGAATGTTAGTAATAGTTTGCTCATATCTTCTCTCATTCTCCAGTTTGTCTCTTCCCTCTGTTGATTGTTTCCTGTGCTGTGCAGAAGTTTCTTAGTTTAATATAATTACATTTGTCTATTTTCTGCTTTGGTTGCCTTACTTGGGGATCTTCCCCCAACCACCACCACAAAAAAATCTCTGCCTATATCAATATCTTAAGGTATTTCTGTTATGCTTTCTTTTAGTAGTTTTATAGTTTCTGGTCTTCCATGTAGGACTTTGATCCATTTTGAGTTTTTTTTTGTTTGTTTGTTTATTTGTTTTGGTATAAGGTGAGGGAGAGGGATCCAGTTTCATTCTTCTGCATATGGATATCCAGTTTTCCCAGTACTGTTTATAGAGACTGTTCTTTCTTCAATGTATGTTTCTTGCACCTTTGCCAAAGATCAGTTGGCTATAGATGAGTGGGTCAATTTCTGGGTTCTCCATGTGTCAGCTTTTATGCCCATATCATGCTTCACTGGTTACTTCAACTTTGTAATATGCTTTGAGGTCAATTGCCAGGCCTCTGGCTTCCTTCTCTTTGCTCAAGATTACTTTAGCTCCTTGGGGTCTTTTACAATTTCACATGAGTTTTCAGATTTTTTTTTTTCAATTTCTGTGCAGAATGTCATTGGTATTCTCATGGGAATTACATTGCATCTGTAAATCTCTTTGAGTAGTCTAAACATGTGAATTCTTCCAATCCATGAACTTGGGATGTCTTTGCATTTTTATTTATTTATTGTTGTGTCTTACTCAATTTCTTTTATCATTGTCTTATAATTTGAATTGTATGGTCATTCACTTTCTTAGTTATATTTATTTCTAGAAATTTTATTATTTTTTGTGACTATTATAAATATGATCACTTTTTTGATTTCTTTCTCGGCAAGTGTATTGTTGGTGTTTAAAAATGGTATTGATTTTTCTATATTAATTTTGTGTGTCTTGTGACTTTACTGTGAGTTTCAATTCTAACAATTTTTTGGTGGAGTCTTTAGGTTTTTCAACATATATTATATCTTTCTTTGCCACGTCTGCTGTGAGAATGAAGATCATTCTCAGCACCCAGACTATTCACATTCCAGAAAATGTTGGTATGACTCTGAAGGGATGGGCCACAGAGGAAAGTACCTTTCATTACATTTAAGTGGTTTATTTCTTCTTCTGTTTTATTTGGAGTTTTAACTACGAATGGATGCTGACAAATGAGAGGCCATTTCAGCATCTATTAGTAAATTCACATGGGCTATATTTTTTTCATCTTTAGATTTTGAGATAGAACATTGCATTATTAGATTTCCTGATATTGAACCACCTTTGTGTTTCTGAAATAAATGCTATTGGAATAAACTATGTTATCCATTTGTTTTACTGCTGTATTTTATTTAGAATTTTCATATCTGTAAATAAACACAAGATACTGTTGCTATTGATATCAAGAGCAGGTGGTAACATAAAATGAATCAGGGAGTTCCTATCTTTTTATGGTCTGCAGTTCAAGTTGGTTGATTTGTATTCTATAAGCAATCTTTGAGCATTCCTAAGGACCTCCATCTATTAATACCAGGTATGGTCACATTTAGGCTAACATTATGGGTATGTGATAGTGTCTCATTGTGGTTTACATTTACAATTACCTAATTATTTAGAATTTCTGGATGTTGTCTTTTGCAAAGGATCAGTTCAAGCTTTTGCTTGTTTTTCTGTCAAGTTGTCTGTTTTGTTTCTAAATCATAGAATTTCTTTATATATCCTGGTTCTTAGTGCTTTGTTTGTTGTATGTTGCAAATATCTTTTTCCTCACAGTGATTTATTTCTTTCATTTGTAATAGCATCTTTAATAAACCATTTAATAACATTTAACAAATGGTATCTTTTCTTAACTTTAAAGGAAGTTGTATTTGTCAGTTATCAAAATGTTCTGTGGTGGTTAGTACTTTTTTGTATTATGTTTAGTTTTCTTCATCTAAAACATGTGAACATAGTCTCTGTAAGTGCATGTGACCAAATGACAGAGGCCAGAGATGGGAAGCAAACCTCGGATCAGCAAGCTTTCTTTTATTCTGCAACAAAGTCAATCCATCAGGCATAGGATGACTCATTTTCTGGGTACAGGAAATGGCCCCAAGGTTACAGAAGGAGTCTGGGTCTTATAGTTTACAATGAAGGTGAATTAATCATTGGAGATGCGGATGTGCGGTTTGGACAGTGAGAGACCTAGTTGTGCGGGTTGAAATTTTAACTGAGGAAGGCAGTTGTAAATCGTTTGAAACTCCTTGTCATTTGGGAAAGCTTACAAGTTGGTGTTCACTGCTTATCTTCCTTCCTCTGGGACCCACTGTCACCTAGTGCTTCACTATTTGGTTTTCTCCCACCAGGACACATCTGCAATGGGGAAGGGTAAAGTCCAGGGCCCAGAATTTCAGTATTTGCCTCCTTCCTTGAGGACCCATTGGGGTTGGGAAGGGGCAAATATTTGCTTTTGGTGGAGATGCTGGGTTGAATCTGGGAAGGGATGAAAGTTTGCTTTTTTCCTTTCTGTTGGCTCATTGCTAACAGAAAGGATATTCTGGGAGAGGTTTAAGGTTTGGCTAATTTTCCCTCCCTCCTCCCGAGTCACACTGTCCCTTCATTTTTCCTGGGGAGCTGTCATGTAGGCATATTATTTTTCATAACCCTTCAGTCTCCTATTTGTCACCTAAAAATATTCATAGGTTTTTGTCTTTCATGTTTGTTCTTTTATTAACTTAGAGTGAATATTTGTAAACACTCTATTCTCTTATTCTGTTTGTCTATTCATGTACCACTTACTAGTTACTAATGCTTTATGGTAAGACTTTTTTAGAAACTTTTAATTTCACTGATAAATAGCAAGTCTTAATATTTGGTAGAATAAGTTTTTTGAGTTTACTGTCCTTTAAATGTGTCTTTCTTGGACTTCTCTCTCTGTCTCTGTCTCTCTCTTTGTGTCTGGGTCTCTTCCTTCTCCCTCCATTTTTCACTTATAAGGGCCCTTATATTTATACTAGACCCACTCAGGTAAACCCAGATAAATTGGCACTCTCAAATCGCCTGATGAGCAACTTTAAATCTCCTTTGACGTGAAATCTAAGAAATTCATGGTGCATGGATTTTCCAAGGAACAGGAATAGCCAAGACTTTTTTTTTTTTTTTTAATGGTACTGGGGATTGAACCCAAGGGTGCTCTGGCCTTTTTTATTTTATATTTTGAGACAGGGTCTCACTAACTTTCCAGACTGGCCTTGAATTTGTGATCCCTCTGCTTCAGTCTGCTGAGTCACTGGGATTACCAGTCTGTGTCACCGTGCCTGCAACTCATCCTGTTGGATCTTGAGACAATGTAGTACAATTTAACAAGAGGCACATCTATAATAAATAGCCAGGTTAGGAGACAATGGGAAGGAGAACAGCAAGTTCCTTACCCTGTGCTTCATGACACATAGCTGCAGGATTAGCCTCCCAAGATGATTGCTCTGAGCTTGTACTCCTAATTCCAGGATAACGTCACATTAACAGTCTTTCCCACAGATTGGAATTGAGATGTGTTGGTAAATTGCCTTTTTACTGAGATCCCCTTGCTGAAACGGAAGGGATATTGATGGATATTGGTGGGTGAATATCTGATACACAGGTACCTCAATTCCTTTCACCCACCACCAGCCCTATGGTGTAAAACATGGCCTCTCTCCATGGCTCTTCTCATTTGGAACTTGCACTTCTCTGGAATGTATTTGTGACTTTGTAATGCCAGTGAGATCTGGGACCCTGGAGGAGACTCCTTTTCATAGCAAACACTGTGCCTCACTTGGAAATAATCTGCAGTATCTCTCTTATTTTGCCAGCCCATACCTGACCTGTGCCTTTCAAGAATTTCCTGCCTTTCCAGTGGTTTCTGAGGGTCAATCTCTTCAGCTGAGCCCAATTGGAGAGGGAGTTCACTGAGGGGATGGTCTCACCTTGTTCTTCTGTAATCCTCAAGAAAATTGAGTAAAGGGTTTGCCCACCTTGACTTTCAACTAGAAATGTAGGTTGGAGGTGGGAATTGCAGAAAGAGGGGAAAGGAGAGGAAGGTCACTGAGAATACCAGGCTCTGGGGAGGAAGCAGGATTTGTGAAGAGTGAGGAAATCAGAGATCTGAGGGTTGGGTCCAGGCTGGCTCATAATTCAGGGAGCGGGTGGATACGGGGAGAGAGTTGGCAGTGGATGGAATAAGAAGGCTAAGGGAAGGAGACAGTTGAACTAACTTCACCTTTGCAACGTGAGATGCTTCTTTTGAATAAAGGTGGTAGTGACTTGGGTGCCAGGTTTATTAGAGACAGACAGCATGATGCAGGTAGGGAGAAGCCCTGGGTCCTACCTGGCAAAGGTGACTGAGCTTTGGTGAATAGAAATCTCCTTCCAGTAAGAAAATGAGAGAAGTAGAAACCACCAACAGATTCCTCTTTCTCTCCCCACGGGTGTTCTATTTCAAGATGTCCTGGACTGACAACATCATCTATCGGGCTCCAGGACCCCGGCCTGTCTCTAAATATGTCTCCAACTCTGTGGAATCACCCTCCCTCTTGGAATCTCTCCCCCAGGAGCTCTCCAACCTGACTCACCTTCTATATTGGCCTCTGACCCCAGGAGATAGGGGGGACTTTTTGTCCTCCACCAGCCCCATGACCTCCACCTACCACCTGAGGGGTCCTGCTCAGGACACCTATGCCCTGGGAAGCTACCTGGAGGTTGTCCTTGTGGCCAGGGACCACCAGGGCAGGCCTAAGACCCATGGTGGGGATCTGTTTCAGGCAAGATTGCTGGGTCCAGAATTGAGAGCAGGGGTCCCCGGGGATGTCCAGGATCTGGAGAATGGCACATACCTATTGTCCTTCCCTCTGCTCTGGGCTGGGAAGGCCCAGGTGCAAGTGCGGCTGATCCACTCCAGTGAGGCTGTTGGGGTTCTGCGCAGAATCTGGAAAGAGAAGAGGGCCACCGTTAATTTTAAGGGGTATTTCCAGGGTAGTTCTGGTGCTAAAGAGACTGTGATTTGCAATGTTGACCCTCACTCAACTGGAGCCAAAGGGCATACCTGCCAGTACAGGGATGTGGTTTCTGGTGAGCTCTGGTTCTGTGCTCAACCCCCTACTCTGCCCTGCAACTCTTTGGTTGCTCACTCAGGCGGGAGTTACCTGAAGGTGACCACACCACGTGATGACGCCCTGCTGGCAGGGTAAGAAACCCAGAATCTGGGATATGGATTCCAACCTTAAGCCTCATCTTTCCTTCCAAACTCACTCCTGTGATCCAGTGGCCCTCCATCACTTCCACCGCTTGCACCACTCAGCAATTATTTCTACTCAATTCCAACATGAGCTTGTTGGGCAACTACCAAGTGACAGACATTGCTAGACAGACATATAGTACATGGTCAGGCTGTATCTTCAGAGAGGATTTTGATTGATCTTAGATTTGAAGTTCAATGAGGACTTCTGTAGATAAGAGGCAAAGTATTAAATACAACACAACTTATCTCAGGGCAAAAGTAGCTGAAGTGCTTCATTTATTTATCTAGGCTCTTGCTTTCATTTCTGTTTCAACCCAAGAGTTCATTACTGCAGATATTTAGTAGATTTTTAAATTATTTTCAGCAAAATATGTTGTGAATACCTAGGTGTGCCATTCTTTTTCATGAGTTTGGGTGGCATCTTTGACATTGGTTTCTTCAATTTCTTATAGAATTTATTTCCTTTCTTGTAGTTTCATGATTCAGAACACTTAACACCATCTATTTCAGTCTTCCTTTTATTGTGTAAAAATGATCAGGGATATGAATTTCCCTCTGAGTACAGCTTTAGCTGTATTCTCCAAAGTTTTACATATGGAGGCTTCATTTTTATTGTGTTTTACATATTTTATAATTTCTACAGTTGTTATCTCTTTAATTCATGAGTTATTTACAAATTACTTTTAAAGTTTTTGTGTAATTTGTAAATGATTTGTGAATTATTAACTTTTAAATTTTTTGAATTTTGAGAGTTTAGGGTTGAAATACCCCTAAAATTAAAAATACCCCCTAAGACTTACTCAAACTAAAAAGTTTTTTCTCAGCAAAAGAAACAATAAGAGAGGTAAATAGGGAGCCTACATCCTGGGAACAAATCTTTACTCCTCACACTTCAGATAGAGCCCTAATATCCAGAGTATACAAAGAACTCAAAAAATTAGACAATAAAATAACAAGCAACCCAATCAACAAATGGGCCAAGGACCTGAATAGACACTTCTCAGAGGAGGACATGCAATCAATCAACAAGTACATGAAAAAATGCTCACCATCTCTAGCAGTCAGAGAAATGCAAATCAAAACCACCCTAAGATACCATCTCACTCCAGTAAGATTGGCAGCCATTATGAAGTCAAACAACAACAAGTGCTGGCGAGGATGTGGGGAAAAGGGTACACTTGTACATTGCTGGTGGGACTGCAAATTGGTGCAGCCAATTTGGAAAGCAGTATGGAGATTTCTTGGAAAGCTGGGAATGGAGCCACCATTTGACCCAGCTATTCCCCTTCTCGGTCTATTCCCTAAAGACCTAAAAAGAGCATGCTACAGGGACACTGCTACATCGATGTTCATAGCAGCACAATTCACAATAGCAAGACTGTGGAACCAACCTAGATGCCCTTCAATAGACGAATGGATAAAAAAAATGTGGCATTTATACACAATGGAGTACTACTCTGCATTAAAAAATGACAAAATCATAGAATTTGCAGGGAAATGGATTGCATTAGAACAGATTATGCTAAGTGAAGCTAGCCAATCCCTAAAAAACAAATGCCAAATGTCTTCTTTGATATAAGGAGAGTAACTAAGAACAGAGTAGGGTCGAAGAGCATGAGAAGAAGATTAACATTAAACAGGGATGAGAGGTGGGAGGGAAAGGGAGAGAGAAGGGAAATTGCATGGAAATGGAAGGAGACCCTCAGGGTTATACAAAAGTACATACAAAAGGAAGTGAGGGGAAAGGGAAAAATAATACAAGGGGGACAAATGAATGACAGTAGAGGGGGCAGAGAGAGAAGAGGGGAGGGGAGGGGAGGGGAGGGGGGATAGTAGAGGATAGGAAAGGCAGCAGAACACAACAGACACTAGTATGGCAATATGTAAATCAATGGATGTGTAACTGATGTGATTCTGCAATCTGTATATGGGGTAAAAATGGGAGCTCATAACCCACTTGAATCAAAGTGTGAAATATGATATATCAAGAACTATGTAATGTTTTGAACAACCAACAATAAAAAATTAAAAAAAAATACCCCCTAGAATTAAAAATCTACTAAATATCTGCACACGTCTTTAATCACAGTGACTCCTGCTTTTTCTTTGGATGCCACATTTCACTGAAAGTAATTTACATTCTGTATTTTTCCAGAAAGAATTCTGACCTTATTTAATCTAACTTGTTAAGTTTTAAATTCTCAACTTTTATATCTTCACTAATATTTTGTGTCGGCTTAATCTAATAGCTTCAGACATAAATGTATTATATTGAGTTTGTAGATTTATAGGTTATGATCAGCTTCCTCTCTCTCTTTGTGGTGTTAGAGATTGAACCCAGGGCCTCTTGCATGCTAGGCATGTGCTCTATCACTGAGCTATACCTCAGCCCCAATGATATTTCTTTATAACACAGCAGTTTTCACTTCATAAATTCCAAGGCAATGCTATGCTGGATATTTGTCTCTGGGTTTGTTTTATGTTATTGGTAAATTGATTTGGGATCAGGAAAATACTATTATGGTGTCACAAAGAAAAATATAGTTAAATTGGGCTACATAGAAATCAAATATTTCTCCCTTACAAAAAGTAACTTAATTAAGTCAAACTAAAATCTGGGAGATGATATCTATAACACATTTAATTGATATAATAACATTAGTACTAGGAGTAGGTAAAGAAATATTACAAAGCAGTAAGAAATGTTATATAGCCCAATAGAGCAATAAGGAAACAATATAAATAAGAAATCAAGGAAGAAAGATTTGAATAGTGAATAAAAAATATATACTCATCCTCATAATCAATGAGGGAAATTTACAATGAAACCAAGATATAATATGTTTTTTTTGGGGGGTTCCTTTTAATTTTTTAAAATTTTGAGTCAGGTTCTTGCTAAGTTGCTTAGGGCCACACTAAGTTGCTGATGCTGGTGTTGAACTTGCAATCTTCCTGCCCCAGCCTCTCAAGTTGCTGGGATTACAGGCATGCACCACCACACTTGACTCCCAAATATAATGTCTTTAATTTTTATATGGACAAAACCTTTTAATCTGGAAAAACAAAGAGTGATGAGGATGGGTAGTGGTAGAAAATCTCATATCTACTGGTAGGGGTGTTAATACCATTAGTTACACCATTACTAAATCTTGAAAACATAATGAGTAATGATAGATACATATTATAGCTAAAGTTTTAAAACTTGCAAACAATTCTAATTAGTATTTTGAATTCATTAACATGTATCAACTGTATCAAATATGGATGAGAATATAAATACTGAATTCATAATAGTGACTTCATCTTTTTGAGGAACAGTATGAAAGAGGGCAGGAGCATGGAGGGTGTGCCTGAGGAACCTGTAATGATTAATCTATTAATTTTTAACCATTGATTGTGAATAACTATAGACCCACAAGAAGTTGCAAAAAGAATACATTGAATCATCTGACCCTCTGGCCCAATTTCCCCCAATGGCAACATTTCATATATGAAGAACAAAATCAAAACAGAAAATAAGTTTGGTACAATTCTGTTAACCAGACCACAAAATCATTCAGTTTCCGTCGACTGGTCCATGTAGGGGTGTGTGTGTGTGTGTGTGTGTGTTTCTCTACAAATTCACAATACGTATAGATTGGTGTAACCACCATTACAATCAAGATTCAGAAATGTTCTCCACCAAAAGGAAACCCTTCTGCTCTCCCTTCTAGGCTCTCCCACTCCCCAGTGCCTGTTCTTATCACCTGGTAACTCTTTTCTGTTCTCTATCTCTACAGTTTTGTCATTTCTAGATGGTTCTATTAGTGGAATCAGACAGTAATGCAGTCATTTGAGATTTTTTTCCACAAACACAAAGTTCTCTAGACCCATCCATGCTGTTGCATCTATTGATAATTCATTCCTTTTTCTTGCCACTGTGTACGTTTGTTTAGCCATTTGCCCATTGAAGGACATTGGGGTGTTTCCAGATTTTAACTATCATAATAAAGCTTCTATGAATATTTATATACAGGTTCTTTTGTTAAAAAAAAAGATTCTTTTGTCATATCTGTGGAACAAAATGCCTGAGTGCAGTTTCTTGGTTGTGCAATTGGTAGATGTTTAGTTTTACAAGAAACTGCCAAACTATTTGCTGATCAATTATCTTGTGGGATTCCCCTCTATGGAAATATATCTGATGTCTCTTGCTTATGATCAGACTGGGATTGTGTATTTTAGGAAGGAAGATTGTGGAGGTAAATTATATTTCCATCAGGTGACATCACAGGTACACAGTATGAATGTGGTTTGTGCCCATTGGTGTTAACCTTGTTTGCCTGGCCAAGGGGATTTTTGTTAGGTTTCTGCACTGTAAAGCAAACCCCCCACCTCCTTTGAACTTTGGAAATCAGTAGGCACAACCCAACTCAAAGAGTGGAGAGGTATGACCCCAATGTCTGAGTGTTCATGTAACAACAATGAAAAATTCTTCTGCTCCCTGTCCTTCCAGAATTTAGTGCCAGGAAATGATTTTGTCCTTCCAGAATTTAGTGCCAGGAAGTGATCCCTGGCATTCTGTGTATTTCCATTTATAGAAAAAGAAAACTCTGTGATCTGGCTTGGTTGTCTTTCCTCACCTTGACTATTAGTAAGCCAAGAGTCCAATGAGTAGATGAAATGCAGAAAGTCCCTCCCCGAGACTCCTGATAATGGTCCCAAATTATAAATGTGCTAATTATACTGGAATGTTCTCATTCCTTTTTTGAATTAGAGGGGAAATGACAAGTCAATCATCAAATCCCTTTAGCAACTCCAGATTTCACCAGGTGGCCCTCCACAAAGCTCTCTCTCCCTGTTTCTCCAGGAAGGTGACTGACAAGCTGCTACCTCAGGGTGTTGCTCCAATTCTGATCAGACCAGCAACCACAGAAAACATCAGTCGGGGTGAGTGGGGCTGAGTCATGCTGGGAGTGGAGGTTGATAATGGACCTATATGGGTTTTGTTCCTTGACCGAGAGGCTAGCCTTTCCCTTCCAGGGCGGTGGAGTACAGGGGTCAGCAGAACGGACTGTGACACCAGGCTTCTTGGATTCACATGCTATCCCTGCCAGTCACTGTTTTTCTGATTTCAAACCACTTCATTGAGGTATGGATTGACATACTAAATGCTGTGTACAACTAGATGCCTTTGGCCATAAACACACCCCATGAAACCATCAACACAATCTGTACCATAAACATATTCGACTTCTAGCAATTATACTTTAAGATTGTGATGGGACTGATGAAGAGAAGATCAAGAGTAAATTGGACTTTAAAATCTTACTTTGTGACCCAGGAGCTCAATTTTTATTCTGCAATTTTAGGAATATACAGAACACTGAGGATGTGTTTTCCATCTATTGTTCTATATAGATTACTATAATGGGGCAGGGAATCGAGTGCCATTTCATGCCCTGTTTATCTAGAGATGTTCTATAGTAAAGGAAAATATATGCTTTAATACCCTCCTGAAAATATGATATATTTTTAAAAATTTTATTTATTTATATATTTATTTGGTCTTGGGGATTGAACTCAGGGGCACTTAACCACTGAGCCACTTCCCCAGTCCTATTTTGTATTTTATTTAGAGACAGGGTCTCACTGAGTTACATAGCGCCTTGCTGTTGCTAAGTCTGGCTTTGCACTTGAGATCCTCCTCCCTCGGGATCTTCCTCCAGAGCTGCTGGGATTATAGGCGTGTGCCACCAAGCCAGGCATATTTTAATTAAATACTCTATACACGTTAAAAAATATATTCATTACCTTCCAAAATTTCCTCCTGCCACTTGTGTTTATTATTACTGTTATGGTGTATGTAACACTTGGCATAAGATTTTTCCCTCCCAGCAAATTTTCATTCTGCAATACAGTATTGTTCACTACAGACTCGGGGTTGTAGAGTAGATCTCTTGGACTTATTCATCCTGTAAAACTGAAACTTTGTCTCTTTTCTTCATCATCTTCCTGCTTTCTCTTCACCTACGCCCATGGCAACCATCATTCTGCAGTCTGCCTCTTGAGTCTCATAGTTTAGATCCCTTGTGTCATTGAAGCCAGTGGTCTTTGACCTTCTTTGGCGTATTTCACTTAGCACAACATCTCTGGAGATCAACCACGTTTTCACAAATGGCAGGGTTTCATTCCTTTTCTTTTTGTTCTTTCATTTTCCTAGCTATACCAAGGAATAATTGACTAATGAAATGCATGTTTTTAAAGCATACAATGTGATGATGTCGTATATGTACAGGTTAAGAAGCAATCACCCACAATTGAGTTAGTTGGCCCATCCATTGTCTCACATAGTTTACCTGGTTGTTTTATTTTTATTATTTTTTTAGAGTGATAAGGACAACATGACACTTAATCTCTTAGCAAATTTCAAGTATATAATATAGATAATTATGATTTACTGTCACCATGCTATACATTAGAATGTATTGATCTTATAAATGCAAGTTGGTACGTTTTGAACCAAATCTTCCATTTTGCCCTTTCCCCAAGTCGCTGGCAACCTTCATTCTACTCTATTTTTAAAATTCATTTTTAGGTTCCATATAGGTGATATCATATGGTATTTGTCTTTCTCTGCCTGGCTTCTTTGTTTTTGTGTGTGTCGGGGGACACAGGGAATTCAGCCAAGGGGCATTTTTCACTGAGCTACATCCCCAACCCTTTTATTATTATTTTTTAAAATTTTGAAACAGGGTCTTACTAAACTACTTAGGGTCTTGCTAAATTGCCGAGGCTGGCCTCGATCTTGCAAGCCACCTATCTCATCCTCCCAAGTTGCTAGGTTTACAGGTGAGCACCACCAGGCCCAACTGTCTGGCTTATTTCCCTTAGTATAATGCCCTTCAAGTTCATCCATGTTGTCCTAAAAAGCAGAATGTCCTTTCTTAAGAATGGATAATATTACTCTGTATGTGTGTCCTGTTTTCTTTACTCATTGATCCATTGCTAGACACTCAGTTATTTCCGTGTCTTAGATATTGTGAATAATGCTCCAATGAATGTGAAACTGTGGATAATCTTTTTGAGATCCTGATTTCACTTCCTTTTAGTATATACCCAGGAGTGGTATTGTTGCATCACATAGGAGTTCTGTTCATTATTTTTTGAACTGCCAATCATTGATCTTGATCACATATTGCTTAACATTTCATGTCCTAGTGTTCCTACTCTCACCAGATATAAGAATGGTATGTCATAGGTTTTGTCAAAGAGTAAATGAAAAAGATACACGTAAAGCACACAGAAGAGCACCTGACATCTTCTAGATGTTAATGTTTGTTCTTTTTGTTTTTTATTCTGTTCTGCTTTTCTCCTTCCTATAGTGCTATCCCCACAGACCAAGTGCCGCCCTGGCCTTCTGGCCCCAAAGCCCTCTGGCTTCTACCACCAAGATGTATGGCATTCCCTGTCCTGCTCTGGCCAGTCCTTCCCCACTGTTGACAGCATCCTGGGCTGCCTGGCTGGCCACATCGTGCACATGATGGGGGACTCCACGCTTCGGCAATGGTGGGAATATCTACGTGACACAGTGCCCTGTGAGTGACACATGGGGACTCATGAAGAAACAGGTGACCAGAGAGGGATTTGAAGGAAACTGTGGTGCTTAGTGGAGAGGTGGGCAGGATGCTGGGTGCTCCTGAAAGGCGAGTGAATGAGGAAGGCAGAGTTATCACTGGGCTGTCTTCCTGGTTTAGTTACCATGGAGCTCCAATGAGAGCACCAACCTTTCAAATAACAGCATGTGGTGATTCCAAGAGTCCTCATTTAATTTCTAAGTAAAATCCTCAGTGAGTCTCTCAAAGATTATTGAAGTGAGAAAAACACAAAGTTCACACATTTGCTGGCAGGAGTACTGGGGTTTGAACTCAGGGGCACTCAACCACCGAGCCACATTGCCAGTCGTATTTTGTATTTTATTGAGAGACAGGGTCTCACTGAGTACCTTTGCACCTCAATTTTGCTGAGGCTGGCTTTGAACTTGAGAACCTCTTTCCTTAGCCTTACAAACCACTGGGAATTATAGGCATGGGCCACCCAGCCCCTTATAAATTTGATCACAAAATTGTCATCAGGCTAATTGTAGCACTTGTTTACCATGGTTTTGAGGAAAGTCTACCTAATATTATAGCCAATCTCAGAAAGGAAGCTCAGACGCTTTCTTGGTATCCTGCAAAGTTTAGAAATTAGCCACATTGTCGCTGTAGTCACCAAGTCCAATTTGAGGTTTCCTTTTATTTTAAACAGTGAATTGGACTGGGCACAGTGGCATACACCTGTGATTCCAGGTACTAGGGAGGCTGAAGCAAGAGGATAATAAGTTCAAGGCCAGGCTGGGCCATCTAGCGAGATCCTGTCTCAAAATAATTTAAAATTGAGAAAGGGCAGGGAATACAGCTCAGTGGTAGAGTACTTGCCCAGCTTGCGGGAAGCCCTGGGTTCAGTCCCCAGCACCACAACAAAACAGCTAGTTGAGGTCTAACTGACAAACCATGAGTGGCAGATATTTAAATTTTGACATACATTCACACTCATGGAACAACCTTCATAAATGAGATAATTAGCATATTCATCATGCAGAAAAGTGTCCTCAACTGATAAAACATTGGAAATCTGTCCTAGGGGTACACCTGTAATTCCAGAGATTAGGGGATTGAGGCAGGAGGACCATGAGATCCTAGGCAAATATGTGAGACCCTGTCTCCAAATATAACATAAAAAGGGCTGGAATTGGGCTGGGGTTGTGGCTCAGTGGCAGATAGCTTGCCTCGCACATGAGAGGCACTGGGTTTGATCCTCAGCACCACATAAAAATAGATAAACAAAATGAAGATATTGTGTCCATGTATAATTAAGATTTGTGCGGAGATGCTAGATTCCCTTTACCCATATTGCATTCAAGGCAACAAAGCAAATTTTGAAAATGTTGATTGGGCACCTGAAATAGAAGCTTACTAAGGATCAGATCTTAGACAAAATCTGAAGAGGTGGCAACGAATCCCCAGGGAAGGTCAATGGCAAAGAGAGTGCGGCTGTTTTGTGTTGGGGGACAGGCTGTGGCCTCTGCCCTGCAGACACCCTGAGACTGCCCTGGAGGGGCCCAGGCTGGGAAGGAAAGCGAGCCTCTCCCTGCTGCTGGATGACCTCCTGGCAGCCTTGTGAGGCAGGCGAGGCCAGCAGGGTCTTGGAGGGCCAGCAGGGTCTTGGGGGGCCGGGAAGGAGAGCGCAGGAGAGCGTGGTCCCGCAATGGACACGGGAGCTGGAGGTCAGGGCTCTTTGCGCTGGTTCATGCACGGGTCCAAGGGCCCTCACCCCATCCAGACAAGGCCCACGACGGCATTACCTGCCCTGGAAGGTGAGCGAAGCCCAGAGGACGCGGGTGGACCGGCCCTTGGCCCTCAGGTGGTGGTCTTCATTCTACCAAAGAGAGAAAAGGCAGAGGAGCAGAAGCACGTGACCAATAGGAGGTGGCCGCCGCCCTTTGCAAAAGCTGTTTGTAGGTTTGTAGAAGACCTGGGTTTGCTTTGCATGTGTGAGGCACTGGGTTCGAGCCTCGGACCCCATGAAAACAAATAAACAAAATAAAGGCATTGTGTCCACTTACAATTAAAAAACAAAATTTAAACATCAAGTTTCTCCCCAACCTTTGAAAACCTTTGCTACATCTGGACATTCTAGTTGTAGAGGTTGCGGAGCTATGAGGCAGAAAATAACGTCTTGAAATGCCCATTTGTTTTAAAAATATCAAACAAGAAGTGTCTTCTGGAAGTGACTGTCACACCTCTAGGAGCGACACTTGACCACATTTGTTCAGAAGGTTAGAGGACATGGAGAAGACTGTGACCTTGAGAAGAAGGTCCTGTGCCAGACTGGTTATGTGTAAAAGATATTTTTCCTATTATAACCATTGTTTTGTGTATGCCTTTTATTCCTCATTCTGTATATACAGTTGACAAAGCTAAGTACTTTTTTGATTGGGCACTGAAATAGAAGCTAGCTCTAGATGTTCTAAAGTGCTTGATGTATGTTAAAAGTAGAAGTGGCAAAATATAATGCATTTTATAAATTTCTTTGTTAAAATTCTTATGAAATGTTTTGGGGGGCAATAGCCAAACCCCTGTTGGGTAATACACGTGGCATCCTAGTTCTCCAGAGCATCATGCCAGTGCGCTTAATGAGGCAAGAGTATCCTTATGTCTGTGCATTTTGTTTTACTTTGCTGTGTACATACTGTATTTAAAGGGCAAATAAGTCCTAATCAATATCTAGTCTTTCTAGATGTTAAAGTTCTTGGCAGTGTGTGCCAAAAGTAGAATTAGTGAACAAATGTTGTATGTTTCTATGTTAAAATTTTTAGGAAAGAATGTCTTTGGATAAGGATTAGTGAAGGGTGCTCCTATTTTGAAGACATCTTCAAGGTAGAACTATTGTTTCGTATGTGTAGTTTATGCAACACTCTCCTGTACATAGTGGACACGTTGGTCCTTACCTGAAATATCTAGTCTGTCTAGGTATTTTAGAGGTCCCAATGTATGTGAAATGTAGAGTTAGTAAAATATCATTTTGTAAATATCTTTTTGCCAAAATTCATATGGAATATAGTCTTTTGGGAATGGAGCTGTTAAGCCACCTCTGTTAGCAGTATAGTACCGTCTGTCCTTGTTCAGTGATGTGGAGGAGGTGAGAGGGAAGTGAGTGCAAATGGTAATATGTTAGTATGTTTATACCTGGACATTTTCAGGCATCAGTTTCCTGTATGTATGGTGCATTTTGTTTTGCTGTGTATATAGTGTATATAAGGGGCAAATGAGTCCCAATTTTGCAACATTTAGTTTTAGATATTACAGAGGTCTCCAGTGCATGAAGAAGTAGTAAAATTAGCATGTTTGTTACATTTTGTGTTTAAATTCATGGGAAAACTTGACTTCAGTAAATGACTGCTGGGTATGATTTGTTCAACCATCTCTAAGCATTACATATGCATGTACTTGTCCACTGAACTGGGAGTAGACAGAAAAAAGGGAGGAGGGAAAGGGTCAGGAACGATATGGTCATACTAGAAGATACATCAAATTATAACCATCACTACGTATGCAATTTATTTACACTGATGTGTGCATAGTGGAAACATTCTTATGTGGAATATCTAATCCTTCTATATCTTTAATAGTGCTTGATATGTTTTAAAGTAGAAGTTAAAATAAAACTTTTTGTAAATAGCTTTTTTAAAAATATATATATTTTTAAGTTTTAGATGGACATGTTACCTTTATCTTGATTATTTATCTTTATGTGATGCTGAGGATCAAACCCAGGGCCTCACGCTTGCTAGACAAGCACTCTTCCACTGAGCTACAATCCCAGCCTGGTAAATAGCTTTTAAAAACTGGTAGGAAATACTGTGTTTGGAATTCTTAAACCACCTCTGAATGGTATCTTGTCAGTACTTATTCACTGGGTTGAGGGAGGTGGGAGGGAAGAAGTTACAAAAGGTGTTTTGTTAGCTTGTGCTTGAAAATCCCAGTTTACCACTGCCCTATAACATGCATTTCATTTAACTTTGCTGTACTGAATATATTATGTATGTACTGAACAAAGGAGTCCTAGTTTTATAATATCTAGTCTCTGGATATGCAGAGATTGACAATGTGTCACAAAAGTAGAGTTAGTAAGCGAATGCATTTTTGTATACTTTGTGTTAAAATTCATAGAAAGGGAGTCCTCTGAAAAGAACTTTAGGAAGTGAAATTGTAACATTACATCTGAGTGACACTTGTGCCTCTGTCACTTGTGACATAGGAGAGAAGAAATGAAAGAAAGAAAGATTCTAGGCCAGCATGATCTTATTTAGATGCTTTCAGATATAAATATTGCTACCTGTCTATCATTTATTCAACAACACTACTGTGTACATTGTGAATAAATATAAGTCCTCATTTGAAACATCTGGTTTTTCTAGATGTTAAGAAGTGCACAAAGTATGTTAAAAGTAGAGATAGTAAATAAAACATATTATAGATTAAAAGAAAAATAAAATTTGATTCTAGGGATAGAATTTAGGGAATTCTTTTATTTATAAAGTGCAGGGAAAATAAGAAGCCAATAATTAGGGACAAGGATTGACCAGAAAGGTAGAAACAAGGGGACAGGATATTATTACAGAAGGAAAAAGGGAAGAACATTTCTGGAAGAGGTTGGCCAGCAGAGGAAAGTCAAATGCCATAGAGAGTGTTGGTACTGTTAGGGAGAGCTTTTGGAATTGAGGAACAGAATTCTTATGTCTGATAAAGCAAGCAGGCGGGAGCTAGAAGTTTTATTTGTAAAATAATATGGCGCACGGTTATATGTTAACTTATGGAAACTTCTCTCTCATCCTCCCAACAGCCCTGAAACCAGTGGATCTACATTCCACATATCAGGTGGGGCCCCTGATGGCCGTGGAGACCACTCGGGGTATAGTGCTGCACTGGCGAGCCCACAGCTGGCCCCTGCGCTCCCAACGCACACCAGTGGCCTCCCTACACTCTGTGGCCAAGGAACTGGAGGGCCTGGCCGGGGGCCCCCACACCGTGGTGGTGCTGGGCCTGGGAGCCCACTTCACCACCTTCCCTCCATCCATCTTTGCAAGACGACTGGCAGGGATTCGGGCAGCTGTGATGGCCCTGCTGGAGTGGGAACCCAGTACCCTTGTGGTCATCAAACTGGCCAACACTGGCTATAAGTCTGTGTATGGCAGCGACTGGTTCACCCTGCAAGTGAACCGGCTCCTGAGAGCTGCGTTTGCTGGGCTCCATGTGGCCTTTGTGGACGCTTGGGAAATGACCTCTAGCCTGGCCCTGCCCGACAACATCCACCCAAGGAAGCTCATTGTAAGCAATGAAGTGAACTTGCTCCTCTCCTTCATCTGTCCCACCTGAGAGCTACTGAGGGTCCTGGCAGTGTGCTGATGGAGAGCCTGCAGCTCAGCCACAGGAAATGTGAGAAGCAGTGATGGGACCCAGAATGAGGAATGATTCAGAGGAGATTAGTTACCCCAAGAATGGCCACATGCATTAAAAACTGGTGACATTTTGGTGACTGTCCTCTCGTACAGTTCTCTGTGCAATGCACAAATAAATACGCATTACATGAATGAGATGATATTTCACATGCTCTCTTTTCAGTTCCCTTTTTTGGAAATTTTTATTGATTTAATTGTACATTATGCAGTTTTGTAAGGGGTAATACAGAGATCCCTTATATCCTGTACTTAGTTTCTACCAATGTAACCATCTTGTCAAATGGGGTACATTATTGGGATATTAACATTAATATCAACATTCTTATTTAGATTTTCTCAGTATTATTGTCCTCAATTGTGTGTGTGTGTCTTGTTTTTGTTTTATTGTTTTTTGCAGTGCTGGGGATTAACCTCAGGGCCTCGTGCATGCTGGGCAAGTGCTCCACCACTGAGGCTATATCTCTAGCTCCTATTGCATTCATTTGTATGTATTTATTTTATGCAGTGTTATCACATATACTGGTTTCTGGTTAATTCTTTAACATTTGTTTTGTAGCCTTACAAAGGAAAGATGACAGAGCCCAAGGTTTGTCCAAAATGGCAATCAGGAGAGTCTCCAAAAAACTGGGGTCTCAAAGGACTTTATCCTCAGACTGATGTGATTCAACAAGAAATCCCCAGGACCAAAGAGCACAAGAAGAGAACCATTACAAAATTTGTAAGTGTAAGGGTAGGGGAAGCGTCCACTAAGAACTAATAGCCATACACTGTCTTCACTCTGGTTTCTAGCCTGACTTGACACTATATCGGTGGCTCAAAAATTCTCTAGGGATATAGCTCAGTTGGTAGAGTGCTTGCCTTGCATGCACAAGGCCCTGGGTTCAATCCCCAGCTACACACACACACACACACACACACACACACACACACTTCTCTAGGACCAGGTTGTGTGCCTAGCCTCATATACTTCCAGATCACCTGAACACATCAACTGTGATTTCTAGAGAAACTGACATTTTTCTCAGATCGCAGAAAATTTTCTGCAGAGAACATAAGAAGGAAAAAGAGCTGCAGACATTCAGAAATCATGTAACACACCAGTAACAACATAGCAAGAGTGAGAAACAGCAGAAAAAGGTCAGAAGAACCCAAATACAAAAACCCCAGATAGTAGATCAACTGGAAAAGCATATGAAATTAGTATCTTTAAACATACTGACTTAATCAAAAAGAGGTTTTTACCAATATGAGTAAAAAAGATAAATATTTTTATAGAACTTTTAAAATAAAAACTAGAATAATTATAATAAAAATGAAGAGCATATTTAAAGCCAGGCTGGACAGAGGCAGAGAAAGAATTAGTGAATTGGGAGCAAGAATGTAAGAAAATTTTCAGTTTCATCCAAGAAAGGAAAAACATGGATGGAAAATGTGAAATAGATGTTAGATGTGATAGAAATCCAAAGGGATCAATTGGGGTTGAGGGCAGACAGAGAGGGAGAGAGAGAGGGAGACACAGAGAGACAGAGAGAAAGGGGGTTGGGGAGGGAGAGGGAGATTGATTTATTGTTCTTATTATAACATCAACATCAGTTCTACTGGATTAGGGCCCCATCCATACAACCTCATGGAGTGAATTCTTAGAATTGTATGCTTCCTTGGCATCCTTGTTGAATATAAGTAAAGCTTTCTCATACCAGAAGTGGTGCTTAGTTACCCTTGACACACTTTCCAGTTTTCCACCTCCTCCCAGTTCTACACTGTGGTTCATTCAGATATCTGCCTTTAAAAATCACCTGGTGGGGACACCTCCCTATGCAAACTACTTGATGCAAACTACTTGTTTGACCCCATACCTCCCATTTCCTGCAGTGACTACCTCCCAGTCACAGTGTCACCCCCCACTCTCGTAACTTGTGCCTTCTTGCTCCTAAGCCACTAGTTAGAATTCTCCATGGGAAATTTCCCTGGGTAATGCCCTGGACCACAAAGAAGGATTCAGTCCACAGGTCCCTTGCTTTCTGTCTCTTACCTGCTGGGTGTGCCTGCTCATCCCTGATGGCTCCCTCTGTTTCCCAATGGCTTGTGAGGTGTGCTTGCCTCTTGTCTCCAGGATCTGGGACTTGTTATAGCACCTCTTTTGTTGAGTTGTCTCCTGTGTCTCACCTGACTGACACACCCTCTTCACCAGTCTGGGTTCTCTTGGAGAGTGGCTATCTTGATAGGAATAGATTGGACTCAGGTCAGACAAGAGCCTCATGGACATCTGTCAGGATAAAGAAGTTTTCTGTGGGAGAGGCACCTGCTCACATGTTGGACACTTGGGCATTAGGCCATCAGCTAGGATGAAGTATCCATTGACAGGAACACCATAAAGGGTCACTACTACCAAATGCCCCAGAGCTCCATCAGGGCCAGGTTAGAGTCTATAGCAACTGTCCAGGGAGGGACCTCAAGACCAACATGAAGGACTGAGCTTAGCACCTCACTTAACCTTCATTTACCATAAAGATGCTATCTCCAGACAGTCACATTGGGGGTGACATAGGAATATGGGGGACACCAGTCAGTTCATAAGAAAAGATAAAGTGAAAACATTTCAGACAAACTGAGCTGATAGAGGCTTTACCAGTGGGTCTTCACTACAGAAGAATTCTGAAGAAGGGACTTCTGTGGGAAGTGGAGTGGTTCTTCCAGGTAGAACTCAGGGTCAGGAATCTTAAATTTGGTGGTTGAAATTCATAATACTACTTTTAAAGAACCATATAAAATAATCATAAAATTTCTAAGGCTAAGGAAAATAAGTTAAATTCTACTAAGTTAAATAAGTTAAATTCTTTCTACAGTCTACTCTGAAACCCACCCCAAAGCCTTGTTTTCACACCCTCAACATTCAGTATTCTTTTCAGCATTTCATTTTTTGAGCCATTTGAGAGAAAGTTACATATATCATTCCTCTTCTCCCCTAAGTACTTCAGAGTGACTCTCCCGAAAACAAGCATATTTTCTTCAATAGCCAGAGTATAATGATCAAATTCAGGAAACTTAATATGGGTTATCTCATATCTAGTCTATATCAAATTTAGTAAGTTATCCCAATAATGTTCCCCATAGATATTGTTTTTCCGGGATCAGAATCCAAACCCAGACAACATTTAGTTTTCTTCTTCTTTTTCTTTTTTTTTTGTCATATGGTAAAAAGATGTTCTTTCTTTTTTATTTTATTTTTTAAATTTTAAAATATTTTTATTTGTTCTTTTTAGTTATACATGACAGTAGAATGTATTTTGACATATACATACGTCAAGTATAACTTCCCATTCTTGTGGTTATACATGATGTGGAGTTTACTGGTCATGTATTAATATATGAACGTAGGAAAGTTATGTCCAATTCATTCTACTGTCTTTCCCATTCCTATCCCCCACCCTTCCCCCCATTCCTCTCCCTACTCCCCCATCCAATCTGGTGAATTTACACACCCCCACCCCACCCCCCTTTGGGAGTCAGCATCCGCATATTAGAGAGAACATTCAGCCTTTGGTTTTGGGTATTGGCTTGTTACACTTAGCATGATAACCTCCAGTTCCATTCATTTACCTGAAAATGCCATAATTTCATTCTTCCTTATGACTGAGTAATATTCCATCGGGCATTAATTTTTCATTTCCCTGTCATCTCCTTTAATCTGCTGCTTTTCTTTTCTTGGTCTTTCTTTTGGAGCATACATGGCATTATTTCATAGAAAGTCCCTACTGGGAGTATTTCTGAAGTCTCTAGTAATTAATTTCAAGTTATGTGCTCTTGGAACACCACAAGAGTGATGTAGCATTTCAATTCAGCTCAGGAACTATATGGTGCCAATTTTGCTCTAATATTGATGATGTTACTTTGATTAATGGCTAAAGTGGTTCCTCTAGATCTCCCTTTGCAATTAGCAAGTAATTAATGGGAATACATTTGAGAGTATGTAGACATCATGTTCCTTCTTGAGCTTTTATCTACCAGTTTAAGCAACCTTTTTTTCCCCCTAAAACTATTATTACTTTGATAGTTGCAAATGGTGATTCTTCTCATTCCATTACTCCTTCTACATGTCAGTGTTAGTTGTCATTCTACTGTAATAAAGCAATCCTAATTTATTTATTGGTTCATTCATCTGTGTCAATATGGACTCATTATTCAGTGGTCTACAATAAATTACTATCATCGTTTGGACTGTTAAGTTCCTTCAGATATGATCAACAAGAATCTCTTCAAGTTAAGATTATGAAAAGAATTTTCTGCCTTTCACTTCTCAATTGACTACCACTCCCTTCAATCAAACCCGTTCTCACCAAGGAAATTAAAAGCCTCTTTTAGGTAAATCAATGGACAATTTCCAATCCTTAGCTTTTGATCATTCTTTCTGCAACCTTTAACATCACAGATCATTTTTCCCTTCTTGAATTGCTCTCTTCTCTTGGCTTCCATACTCTCATATTCTTCAATTCACAAGAGATTAACTGGAAAAAGGAAGTCCATGGAGAATCCATTCTGCTGGGGAGGGTGTCATCAGAACTACCTAGTCTCTCAGTGGCTGTGGTCTTAGAGTCTGACCCTTGGAATAGAAACACATTTTTGATGCAGCATCAAAATGCCTCATCGGACACGTTCTGAGTGTGGTTTAAGGGTTTAGTTCCTGACAACTTAGCATTTTTCTAATCTTCCAACACTTACATGGACTGTCAAGAATCCTTTTATTAATAGTCCATTTCCACAATCAGCCAGAATTGGCCTCTGTTTCTTGAGAACAAGAAGTCTGGTTAATCAGGGTATGGGATTATGCTGCCAGGGTTAGTGGTGATTACAGTTTCCTATGGAAAGTGTGATAATAGAGGTGAAATATGCAAGTACACAGGAAAGTCATCCTTCTGGGTCCGGGAAAGAATACCAGAAAGAGGAGACACCTGAGCTGATATCTGAAAGAGGATTTTGGATCAGTCAGGCACACAGCATCAGGAGAACATTCTAGGTTGGGGAACAGAGATGCCCAGGGATGATATAAATCACATGGAAATTTGTTTGTTTAGTTTTTAGTTGAAGATTAAGTGAGACAAAAGGAGACAGCAGAATTAAGCAAGAGTTCCTAGAATTTTATCTATCATGTTCAGGGTTGTGACTCGCATTTGCTAAAAATGACTCTGGGTACAGCTGAAGATTCATTTCTTCCAAAGAGTCTCCACCTGGAGCTCAGGCTTTATTTTCTGAAACTATTTGTACATTTGGAAAGAACATTTTCTGAAAGATGACTTAAGGAAGGTGTAGATTTTTCCAGTATGTCCAGACTAGTTTCCTGGTCTAGGAGCAGGGCTAGAGCAATATATGCCCCAGGGAAAGGCAGGTGCCTGTCACCACTTGGGGGTGGCTTCTGGTGAGGGCTTACTTTGTGTTCAGCTCCCAGCCTTGCTTGACTACTCAGAGGAACAGCTAGCTGACCATAGCCCATCATGGAATCTACTGACCAGGAAAGATATGAGCATGGTGAACTTCCACCTTGTAGACCACTGAGCATGACTCCCTCCCTCATCCCTTGTACCCATAACCTTATTCAACCAAACTCCATTCCCCTCAGAGACCCTGTTATCTTTTTAATTTTACATTTATTTATTCTAATTTGTTATACATGATAGCAGAATGCATTTCAATGCATAATACACATATAGAGCATAATTTTTCATGTCTCTGGTTGTACACAAAGTAGAGACACACCATTCGTGTGGATATATATGTACTTAGGGTAATGATGTCCATCTCTTTCCACCATCTTTCCTATCCCCATGCCCCCTCCCTTTTCCTCTCTCCCCTTGGCCCTATCTAAAGTTTCTCCATTCTTCCCTTGCTCCTCCTACCCCCATTGTGGATCAGCATCCTCATATTAGAGAAAACATTTGGCCCTTGTTTTTTTGGGAATGGCTTACTTCACATAGCATCATATTCTACAACTCCATCCATTTACCTGCAAATACCATGATTTTATACTCTTTTAATGCTGAGTAATAATCCATTGTGTATATGTACCACAGTTTCTTTATCCATTCATCTATTGAAGGGCATCTAGGTTGGTTCCACAATTTAGCTATTGTGAATTGTGCTGCTATAAACATTGATGTGGCTGGGTCCCTGTAGTATGCTCTTTGAAGATCTTTGTGTATAAACGGAGGAGTGGGATAACTGGGTCAAATTATGGTTCCATTCCAAATTTTCCAAGGAATCTTCATATTGCTTTCCATATTGGTTGCACCAATTTGCAGTCCTACCATCAATGTATGAGTGTGCCTTTTTCCCCACATCCTCGCCAACACTTACTGTTGTTCGTGCTCTTCATAGCTGTCATTCTGACTGGAGTGAGATGAAATCTTATTTGCATTTCTTGAATTGCTAGAGATGTTGAATATTTTTTTTCACATATTTGTCGATTGATTGTATATCATCTTCTGAGAACTGAAAAGCTGCTTCTCGGCAAAAGGAACAACCAGTGAGATGAAGAGAGAGAACACAGAATGGGAAAAAAATTTTACCATATGGACATCAGATAGAGCACTAATCTCTAGGATATATAAAGAACTCAAAAAACTTAACACCAAAATAACAAATAACCCAATCAATAAATGGGCCAAGGAACCAAACAGATGCTTCTCAGAGACCCTGTTATTTTGAATGTCCTTAAAACAACTGCACTAGCCAGGCATGGTGGTGCACACCTGTAATCCCAGTGGCTTGTGAGGCTAAGGGAGGAGGATTGTGAGTTCAAAGCCAGCCTCAGCAACTTAGTGAATCCCTAAGACCCTGACTCTAAATGAAATTTAAAAATAGGGCTGGGAGGGCTGGGGTTATGGCTCAGCAGTAGAGCACTCACCTAGCACGTGAGAGGTCCTACGTTCAATCCTCAGCACCATATAAAAATAAAGATATTCTATCCAAAAATGAATATTAAAAAAATAAGTCTGGGAATGTGGCTCAGTGGTTAAGTGCCCCTGGGTTCAGTCCCTATTACCCCCACCCCCCAAAAATCCAACAGGACTTCCTTCCTTGTGTCTTCTATAGCTCAGTGAACAGGGATTTTTTCTTCAGACAAACTTATATCTTATTTTACAGGGAAAAATTTTTAAGCATTTTTAAAATTTATTTTTAGTTGTACTTGGACACAATACCTTTATTTTATTTTATTTATTTATTTTTGTTGTTGATGTACTTTTATTATTTATTTATTTATATGTGATACTGAGGATCGAACCCAGTGCTTCACACATGCTGGGCAAGTGCTCTGCCACTGAGCCACAACCCCAGCCCCTACAGGGAAAATTTTTAAAAATCTATATCCTCCAGAGTTTGCCTTGCTGCCACAAAGCTTAAGACTAAATGTAGGGGCTAGGGTTGTGGCTTAGAGGTGGAGCATTTGCCTGGCATGTGTGAGGTACTGGGTTGAATATTCAGCACCACATAAAAATTAAAAAAAATGAAGGTATTGTGTCCATCTACAACTAAAAACAAAAAAAGACTAAATGTATGGAGCAATTTTCTTTTTTTATTTTCTGTTAGGTATAGGACAGGCTGAGTAAGTTGTCTGCAGGGCTTGCCAAACAAAGTTACCTGCAGGGTGACCTGGCCACTCAAACCCTCTGTCTGGTTCTTTATCACCTGTTTGCTTCAAGCCCAAACGCCCAAGCCCCCGCTCAAGACTGAGCGCTTAACCCCCTTGTGTGCCAACAAGGCAGCTTGCAGACCCAGAGACCCCATTAGTTTTGGGCTATAAAAACTCCCTCCTGCCGGGCCCCTCTCTCTTGCTCTCTCTCTCTTGCTCTCTCTGTCTCTCTTGCTCTCTCTCTCTCTCTTTCTCCCTATCCATCTCTCCTCTTCTCTCTCTCTCTCTCTCTTTCTCTCTCTCTCTCTCTCCTTCTGTTTCTTTCTTTTCTCCTCTATTGCACTGCTGCAATAAAGATCTCTTGGTTGCTCTGAGTGTTGTGGTCACTTTCCTTTCATTTTCTTTTTTTGTACTGGGAATTGAACTCTGATCCTCAACATGTGCTAGGCCAGTTCCCCCCACTGAGTTACATTTGCCAGCAACTTTACATGGCGCAACTTTTAAGCTATTTGTTTAATTACTGGTAAATTGGCCTGTGATGGTAATTAAGCTATCATTTCTCAGTTCCCAGCCTTTTTTTTTTTTTTTGGTGGTACTGGGTGTTAGTTGCGGAGGCTGAACAAAGGTTAACTGCAGGGTGGGCTGAACACTTGACCCTCACCTGTGTGATTCTTTATCGCTTGTTTGCCTCAAGTCTGAACACTCAACACCACTCAAGGATGAACACTCGACCCCCATCCATCCGTGCAATGGAAACCTACATCTAGTCCCTGCCCAGTCTGCCTGAAGGCAGAAGATGACACCCTTAGCAACTACTTATGATCCAATCAGTGTACGCCAACAAGGCAGCTTGCAGACCCAAAGACCCCATTAGAGTTTGGCTATAAAAATTCTCCCCTCTTCTCTCTCTCTCTCTCTCTCTCTCTCCCTTCCCTGTTAATCAGACACCACTGCAATAAAGATCTCTTGGTTGCTCCGAGTGTCGTGGTCACTTTCCTTTCATTTGGTGCTGAAACCCAGGAAGAGGGTGAAACCACTTCTGGGTCCCTCTTCCTTCAGAAGTGCCACTCACTAGATGACCTGAACCCATTTTCTCGACCACCAGAACTACATCCACCACCGCCTTCGATTGGTGAGTTTCCCCTTCCTGGAGTCCTAAACCCAATGGTGTTTTTGGGAGGATTGACCATTGATTGTCCAGCAAACTTCTTTACCCCCCTTTGGGGAGGAAAGCACCCCACCACAGCCTTCAAGGCCACGGTGGTCCTCAAGGACTCCGTCCTCCCTCAGATTCAACTCTCGGGTCCCAAAATATTCCCCTTCCCCTTCTGCAGCATAGACTTTATATGTCACTCTCAAAGGACTGTGTAATCTCCAGGAACACATAACAGAGAACTGAATATCACACCCCTCCCAGACCTTCATGGTCGCGGTGGCCCTCCTAAAGTCCTCTCACCTTTAAGACTCGGCCGCTAGAAATACACTTACCCTCCCCTTCCCCTCTCCTTCTCTGGCCCTGGGAGTCACCAGCCTTTCCAGGAGGGGTCCCAAAAAGCCTTGGCCATGGTCTCGCACGGCTCTGACGCCGTCCAGGACAGGAACCTCCATTGTCAGAAATTGGTGATGACCAGTCTCTGCAGCTCAATCCTGCCACTGGGCACTGTCTAATTTTTGGCTCTAGTCAGGATGCCTCTTTGGCCAATAAATTAGCTCCTCCCGCCATACTACATTTGCGACATGGGTAATGCATCCTCTCTGCCTGTCGACTCTCTTTTAGACAATCTCAAAACCCTCTCCTTGACACCAGATATTAAACCTCCAAAATTGATCAAATATAGCACCCAGGATTGGCCCCTAGACAGTCAAAATAAATGGCCCCCTTTTGGGTCTTTAAATGCCTCTATTCTAAGGGATCTCTACAATTACTATGAGCATTCGAAAAAAATGGGTAAAGATCTCCTATATTCAAACATTTTCCTTGCTCTGATCCAATCCTGCTGTCTGCACCTCTTGCAAAACTCTACAAATTCTTCTAGCTTGCAAACCAACGCCCCCAACCACTGACCCCCAACTTTCTCCACCTCCGGACTCATCCACTACTTTCCGTGCTGATGAACCTCCACCCTATCACCTGGCTCAAATAGGTCCTCACCCTCAACCTTCTACCCCAGCCCTTCCACCATCACCCCCACCTCAACAACCTGCTTTCTCCCCTCCAATTACTAGATCAAAAACCTATTCCACCACACTTCCTCACACCATTGCCCCTTTGCGTGAGGTAGCAGGTACTGAAGGTATCCCTCCCCCCATTCACTCCTCTCTTCTCCCATCAGTGCCTATACCCAGTCCCACCAGGCCCTCTCACCAGCTAACCCAAAGCTTGAATGAGCTGGGGAGGGTCCTCAGACCACTATCCAAGATCTGGTGAAAATGACCTTTAAAGTTGC
Organism: Marmota flaviventris; assembly: GCF_047511675.1. Classification (NCBI taxonomy): domain Eukaryota; kingdom Metazoa; phylum Chordata; class Mammalia; order Rodentia; family Sciuridae; genus Marmota; species Marmota flaviventris. The sequence continues at coordinate 30,559,734 of NC_092516.1, forward strand.
TTTGTCATCATTGAAAATAAAGTTACTAAGAATTTAGAGTCCCTTACAGGATTTTTGGGATATTCACTCCCATCCTCCCCTCTGCTCTACCTGTTCTACTGCTCAAGTTTTCCTTGCTAGGGAAAATCCCAAACCCCTTTCCCATTATTCTTTTACATCTCCTTCCTCATTCTCAGATCCACCCAAGCTGCTCTCAGCCCCATCTTCCCATCCCCCACCCCCACACTACTTAGGCCCACAGAAAAGTCTTAACTGACCTTCTTCAGAAATCTTCACCATGGCTGATTTTAGGACTGTCAGCAAAAAAGCCTCTACAAAAGAGTTCAATGTAGATAAACTTCCTCTTTTTGTGTTGCCCTATTTTACTTGGCCACTGGTTGGGAAAAAATCAGCACTCCAGATGGCAGACATCCCCTTACTAGTTTTCCACAAACATTCATCCAGAATAGTAGTTTGTAAAAATATGAAGCTGGAGCTTCACAGTGTTGTCTACATTTCTAAGATAAGAGAAGTTACCAATTGGGCTCCATGGTAACAGCTGGCAGGGGGAGGAAAGAAAGGGGAGAAAAAGATCTCCCCTTCTCAGGTGTTGTCCTTGAAGGGTTAACATGTCCAGAACAGTGAAAGAAAAAGCTGCTTTTATGTGAACTTCTGCAGACTGTGAACTTCTGAGTCCTCCCCTTACTATGCTGGGTATAAAATTCTGAAACTGCCTAAACTCGGGGTTCAGGGGATTAATTGATTACAGCAGAAGCGTGCCCTCTGAATCTGGCTACAGCCAAATAAAACTGTTTCCTGCTATCTTAGGTGCCTTTCCTTGTCCATCCCTACAACAGTTTAATTCTATGTACTTAAACATTGTTTACGTTTTCATGAAATGACAAACAGATGTGATTAACTGTATTGTATAAATAAGAAAATATTTCTTATTAAAATGGAATAATTTTCCTAAATTCAGAAATTTACAAGGATTGTTTCAAAATGTGAATAAAGAAGGGGTTAACAGATGGGGAAGAGAAATTAGAAGGTTCTAGGTATGGATTTAATTGAAGGGAAAAAGGTGTTTCTGGATAAGAGAGTCTATGTGATTAAGTAAATAAGAAGGTTTAAGTAAGTTATAAAGAAGGTTTGTGTAATTTGGCTATATATGTAAGTGTTTTGAGCAAGTACTCTTGAAGAAATTAAGGATTATACAACTATAGTTAAACAACAACTGTTATTTTGCAATATTGTAATATGTTATTTTTTTAAGAGCTAAACTTGATTAATATAAAAACATCAGTGTAATTACGGAGCTATTACTCTTCTTTGTATATTAAATGTGTTCATATTTTCCAGGTATACAAGTCTTAAGGTAGAAGCTTTAAAAGGAAGTTATATCAAGCTGATGTTCTCCAAAAGGTTGCATGGTAATTTTAGGCTTATAAGAATAACATATTGGAGATTTATTTATATCATTTAATGTTCTGTAACTGGACCTGTTATCAATAAGATTAAAGTACTACGTACTGGGATACAATTTAAATGTAATATCATAGTGTGTTAGCTAATATTCATGTGACATCGAACAACAATATATGTAAACCTTATAAAATGATATTTAAGAAGCAAAGATCAGTTTCAATACTAGAACACTTTATCTAAGATTTATAAAGAATCCTGCCTTACCTGAGATAAGGTTCTGCCTCCCATCTTACTACATATCAGAATGACTCCAAAATAGGCCAGACTTCAGTTGAAGCCCAGTACTCTTAATTTAAGACTGGTGAGACTGACTTGCTAGATGTTCAAGATCAAGACTTAAAATTAAAAATAAATTAAAAGGGACAAGAAAACCCCAATACTTGGCTCTTACCTTCTGAGTCAGTCTGAATCCAGGGAACAGGGAACTTCTCTAAAGAGCTTTGCAACTCTGGGCCACATAACCTCCCAATCAGGGAGATTAATGAGACCACTGGAGAATTAAAAGCCAATCAGTGCACTTGCTGTAAATAGGAGGGTCATTGGAATAAGGAGACACCCCCGATGCTTCCTAGGGAAGCCACATAGTCTAGCAAGACCTGGACCCATCCTAGTGCAAATGGCACTAGCAGAACTAAGAAGCTGCTCTCAAGTTCCCCCATGAGTGACTCCTATGAGAAGTCAGCTGACTCTTAACAATAGATAGAAACAAAGTCAATTTTGACCAGCTTGATCTTAAATACCTACCAAAAACAGTTAAACCACAAACACTGTTATCCCTGGGGGTAATGAAGGACAATAACAGCTAGAAAAGAGGAGACAGCAACTAGGCCAACAGTCTCCATAGGGAATGTTCAGTCAAGTATGGCCTTGGCTCCTCCACCTCACAGGACCCCTATTAGTCCTCTTTATGTTTCTCCTAATAGGACCATGTCTATTAAATTGCCTACAAAAGTTCCTCTAAGATCAGATACACAAATTCCCCAACCAGTTGGTCCATCAACTGTTAACTTTAAGACTACCAGCCCCTGATGCCCAAGATGGAGACCTATGACTCATGACCAACTCCTCCTGCTCCAGAGACTCTGCCCCTATCTAAAACCCTCTCTAACCCCTTTTCCAGTTTTTACAACTCTTCTTTTACTTCCCAGGAATGAGAACTACTCTCCAGCAGGTCCACTCTGCTTTTTCTGTCTGCTCTACAGTATCCCCACAAGAGGGCATCAAACCTAAACTCCCCAGGCATCAGATGAGGAGCCACCAGCCAGGCAAAGACTGGCAGATGGACTTCACTCACATGCCTAGGCACAAAAAGCTTCACTACCTACTTACTTTGGTTGATACTATTTTTAGGATGGATAGAAGCCTTCCCTACTTCTAGGGAAATTGCTAATACCATTCCCTCCATCCTCATTGAACAGATCATTCCCAGGTTCAGACTTCCTGCCTCCATCCAGTCAGACAATGGTCAGGCCTTCACTTCTCAAGTTGTTCAACTAGTATCCAAAGGCCTCAACATCACTTGGAGGCTCCACATCCCCTACTGATCCCTGTCCTTGGGTAAGGTTGAGAGGGATAACAGCATTCTCAAGGATCGTCTCACTAAACTTGCTATTGAACTCAGACTCTCTTGGCCCAATCTCCTGCTCTTGACCCTCACCCGAATTTGGGCACCCCCTAGAGCCTTAGCCCCTTTGAGCTACTCTATAGGTGCCCTTTCTTAATCAACCAAAGCTTTCCTCCTCTCCTTGTGTCCTACCTGCCCTATCTCACACTTCTATACAAACTCCTAAGGGAACACACAGACTGGTGCCTTCTGCACCATCCATTGCCTCAATCCCAACGCAACCACAAACTGAATCGGACCCTCTTCAACTGGGTGGCACAGTCGGGAACTGCATCCTCAATTGTTGGAACCTCGCTAGACAGGACCCCATACAGTCATACTTACTACCCCAAAGGTGGCTAAGCTTTTGGGCCACACCCCCTGGTTCCATGTTTCCCACCTTAAAAAAGTGCTTGTTCCAAATGTCCAATTCTGGGCTTCCACCACGCTGGGGCCCACCAATCTCAAGATTTCTCGCCTACCCTCTTCTTCTTTTAATAATCATTAATCTCTCTCAAGCTTCTATCCCAACCCAACAGATGGCACTTCTACATCCAAGCGACATGGCACCAGGATGGCAAAACCCACTATCAGTTTATAGTCAAGGCGATTGCCCTTTCAGTCATCCTTAACATTATTGGATTCAACAAAGCCACCTCCAATATTACCTAGAGTCCCTACAATAGGACCAATGGCTGATACCAAGGATCTCCAACTGCTCAGGAATGGTTTGATGCCATTGACGACCTATGGCTTCAAGGAACCTTTATGGACTTTGTCCCTTCCAAGATAACTATCTATAGTCACTGGATGTTATCTCTAGCTGCCCTGGCATTCCCAAGCCTGTCCCCTGAACATTCCCTCTCTCTCCCAGGTAGGCCTCATGCCTCCCCCTGTCAGCAGGAAGTAGCCAGATTGAATTATGCCATCCCCCCACCACTTAGAAAAACAAAAAGGGAGGAATGATAGTTGCAGAGCATGCTAAACAAATGTTAGCTACAGGATGGGCTGAACATTCTACCCTCACCCTCACCCCTCTGGTTCCTTATCGCTTGTTTGCTTCAAGTCTAAACACTCGACCCCCACCATTCTGGTGCAATGGAAACCCACATCTAGCCCTTGCCCAGTCTGCCTGAAGGCAGAAGATGACACCCTTAACAACTAGTGTATGATCCAATCACTGTACGCCAACAAGGCAGCTTGCAGACCCAAAGTCCCCTTTAGATTTTGGCTATAAAAACTCTCCCCTCTCTTCACTCTCTCTTCTCTCTCTCTCTCTTTGCTCTCCCCACTCTCTCTCTTTCTTCTTTCTTCAATGCTCTCTCTCTCTCTTTCTCCCCCACTCTCTTTTTTTCTTCTTTCACTGTTAATCAGACAGCACCACAGTAAAGATCTCTTGTTCACTCCTAGAGTCATGGTCACTTTCCTTTCTCTAGGGATTAAACCAAGGGCTTTGCACAGGCTAGGCAAGTGCTCTACCACTGAGCCACATCCTCCATACTTTTTACTTTTTATTTTGAGACAGGGTCTCATTCAATTGCTTAGGCTGACCTTGAACTTGGAACCTTACTGCTCCCCTGCTGTAGTAGCTGGGATTATATGTACTCACCATTACTATGCTTAGTCTAACCTATCTTTCTATTCTAGGCTTCGTGAGTCTGTGGCTGGGATTCTGCAAACATTTCTGCCCCACCTACTAGTGGCTGTTGGGATATTTGCTCCCATCCCCCTCACAGTAGCTTGGAGGGTTAGAGGGAAGGGAGGTCTTGCTCTTGCCTGCTTCCTAGGCATTCCTCCCTGGGTCCTGTCCCTATTAGTGTCAGCAACCTTTTTTCTTGTATGCAAGGAACCAACCAACCAACAAAGTCTTCTTCCTTCATAGCTGGCTTTAAATAAACCTATTTTCTGGCCAATTTCATTGCACCTCCGTGGAGCAGGATGACACCTATCTCTTCCCTGACCCATAACTAAGTGTTTGGCTCGCTCTGGTTCTAGCAACTTCTGTGCCAGGTAAGTTGTTGATATTAAAAGTTCTGTTCTTGGGCTGGGGTGGCTTAGTGGTGGAGCACTTGACTAGCCTGAGTGAAGCACTGGTCCAATTCTCAGCACCAGAAAAAAAAAAAAATTAAAAAATAAAGATATTGGAGGGAGGGAGTTCTGTTCTTGTCACAAAGCCAATCCAATAATGAGGACAAGATTTTGAGCAAAAAGGATAAAGAAGTTCTATTGCTCTGCTAGCAAAGGAGAACTCAGGGTAATCCTGTCCCAGAGGCTGTGCTTCTGTAAGGGGAACAGAGGGCATTTAAAGAGGTGATTCAAGAGCTACACTCCCTGTCAGGAGTCCTAATTCACTTGTTGCTTTGAGAGACTGCCATGTTTCAGATGCTCGAGTGCCAGTCCTGAAGCCTGGACTCCTTCATTCCTTTGGTGTGTGGGCTGAAGGATAACTTGGCTTAGGGCAGGAAGAAGGTTGATATTGTTTCTACCATGATTGGGGAGGGAGATAAGGAGAAGAGAAAGGGAGTAAACCAATCAAACAAACAAAACCAGTTTTAAAATAAGCTGCAGTGGCTGAGCAGTGAGAGTTATCTTCAAAGCATGGAATGAACACCTGTTATATTTCCTCACTGTCAATGTCTATGGACAATGTCATCTCCAAGCTGCTTCCTTCTGAAACTGGGCAATGAAGGGGGTCCTGGAATGGAACATGATTATCTCCTCTTGTCATATATATATATATATATATATATATATATATATATACACACACACACACACACACACACACACACACACACACACACACACACACACACACACACACACACACACACACACACACACTGAGGATTGAACCCAGGGGTGGGGACCTGGAAGAAGCACACTCACATATAGCAGTTAATATTTGACTGATTGTCCTGGTTTCCTACATACTATATTAACCTAGTTTCTTTTGCTATAGCCACATTTTGTCCCTCTCCTTCCCAGGTTACCAGGAAGGGTATCTACTATACAGTTTCTTCCTGGGCTCAATTTAAGCATGCTTCTGGGAATGCCCTTATTGAAGTGAGCAATTGGCAACACCCTAACCCATTGCAGGTGAGTTTCTTAGCATAGTTTAACCTCTGTCTTTTTTTTTTTTTTTTGACTACTGGAGATTGAACTCAGGGGCACTCAACCACTTAGCCACATCCCAAGTCCTATTTTGTGTTTTATTTAGAGACAGCGTCTCATTGAGTTGCTTAGCACCTCACACTTGCTGAGGCTGGCTTTGAAATCACAATCCTCCTGTGCTAGCCTTCTGAGCTTCTCGGATTACAGGTGTGCACCACCACGCCTGGCAACCACTGTGTTTTCTTAGGGTGTGATTTATCTTTTCTGTTTTCCCTCTAGATTGGGATCCCAGGCTGTACATACCTTCTGTTGCCCATCCAATCAACCAGCTCACTTGCTGGGTCACTTCTTGCCTTCGGACAGTCTGAGAGTGCTTGTCAGGACAATTAGCTCAGCTTTCTATGCTGATGTTCCAGGTGGCAAAGCCTCAGCTCCTAATATCTGCTGTTCTGGGACCACAGCACATCCAGCTATCTGCAGCTCCATTACCCATGAAGCTACTCCATCCATGAAGAGATCCCAGTTCAGCTCTGTGATGGGCTCATCAGACAAGTCTAACTGGAATAGAGTAGACACTCTGTAAGATTTCCAGGCACTTAGGTTGTAGGGTCTCATTATCATCTAATGGAAACAGTGTTGCTGGATTTGAGGTGGACACCATTTTAAGGCTGACCTTGGGGTTGCCTGGTATCTCCTCTCCTCCCAGCAGTCAGCCAGTAGCCACTTCCCTGTTCAAGTAGAACCAAGACATCTCAAGCTGACACTCTGACACTGCCCTCTGTCTGGACCGTGGCCTAGAATGAACAAATTCTTGCACTTCGACAGCTCTGCACCCTGAACAGGTTCTTAGGCTGGTTCCTAATCTTTTTTAGGGGGAGAGGAGTGGGCTGGGAGGGAGCATGGGAGATTGAACTCAGGGGCACTCAACCACTGAGCCACATCCCCAGCCCTATTCTGTATTGAATTTAGAAACATGGCCTCACTGAGTTGCTTAACACTTTACTTTTGCTGAGGCTGGCTTTGAATTTGAAATCCTCCTGCCTCAGGTTCCCGAGCCCCTGGGATTACAGGTGTGTGCCACTGTGTCTGGCTCCTAATCTTATCTGATTGTCAAGAGTGACTCTTTGCATTTATTCTTTTCATACATAACTGCTCTCTGCTTTTAGCCTGATGAATCCCCTATCTAAATAATTATACATAGTTGATAGATAAATAGATATTCTGAAACATATTTTTTTTCTGTAAAGTGTGCTGTTATCATTATTAAAAATTAAGATTGGAATAAAAGAATTTGTTTTTGCCCAGTTTATGACTACCAGGAGACCCACAGTATTCAGTAAGCTCCACAGGTGAAAGAGGATAGCTTGTGAATTTATCATTATCTAATAAATTCTGACATTGTAGAAAGATACAAACATATTTAGTCTTTGTTAATGACATAGCTTGCCCAAGACAGATGCATAAGCTTAACATATTCAAAGTTAATTAGTAACAAACAACTGACTCACAGAATACATAAACTTTCCAAAGTTTGATGCTGTACCACTGAGTTACATCCCCACTCCTCAAAGTATTTTTCTTAGTAGTTGTATGAACACAGATATTGCTCAGAGGGCAGTTCTTCTGGTAGATATGTCATAGAAAGATGCTCTGTTCCTGGTTAAACAACTAACTCTCACATATAAAATTCATGAATCTAGGTAGAATTATATTGTCAAAAAGCACAAGTTGGAGTTGTCACTTTGTGTAAGATATGTTCTGAAGTTGTCGTTTTGTGTAGGATATGTTCAGACAGGCCAGCCATAAGAACAGGAAAATACTCTTAAGTTTTATGTTACTTGATTCTAATAACAAATAAAATTAGGGCACCTATTTTCTATGTCCTTTTTTTTCATTTCTTTTTTTCCATAGATTTATTTTGATTACATTTTACAAAAGCATCAGTTTGTGACAGCTTTCAGGGAGTGAATTTCCCATAGAAATCCTCACACGCTCACCCATGCAGAGGGTTAAAAAGACCTGAGTCGCAGCTTAGCCTCCAAAATTGAAAATTTGGAAACCACCAAAATACCAATGGACAAGAGAAAGGAGAAATAAATTTTGGAATATGCATATACTGGGAAATGATTCAGTATGTTAAATGAATTAAACCAAAGCTGCATATATCAATATGAATGAACCTCAAAAACATTTTGGGAAGAAAAGGAGGCTACCAAAGGAGAGCTACAACACGATACCACTTATTTACAGGTTGGATCAGACAATGACAATCTTACATATATACATTTTTATAGGTGTACTTTAGGGATGGTATAAATCCCTATGGAGATTAGAAACATCATAATAGTCATTTGGGAAAGACTGGAGGGAAAGCAACTGAGGAGCTATTTTATTTTTTGGCAAAAATTTGAGGTGTGGGTGACAAACTGCTATGATTTGGTGGAGCTGGGTGGAGGTGACAGAAAGATTTAATTGTTATTTTCTTATGCTTCTCTGTATGTTTGAAATTTTCACAAATATGACTCCGGAACCTTCACTGAATTTTTTTTTTGTAGTTGTAGATGGACAGACTCCCTTTATTTTATTTGTTTATTTTCATGTGGTGTTATGAATTGAACCCAGTGCCTCACACATGCTATGCAAATGCTCTGCCACTGAGCTCAAATCTTCACTTTTATGTGGCATTCAGTTGGAGCATAAAGAAGCACAGACTTAGACACTCCCATCATAAGGGAGTGAGTGTACTGTGGCGACTTTCCAATTTCCTTAAACACTGTCACCTGGCATTACTTACGTGTTCAATCATATATCAGGTACCTATTCTAGCCCAAACCAGCTCAAATCTTCACTTTTATGTATATTATTCTCTTCAAAATTATGAACATCTTTGGATTTTCAAGATGAGTAAGTTTAAAGAAAGATATAAAGGGAAAAGTAAAGCAGACAGCATATGGGCATGACCAAATGATGTGACATTCATACTGCAGGAATGCAGGATGGGAATTCTGGTAGGTTTGCACTGTCCCTTTTTATCCCAGCTGATCCAGGGTCTCAAATCAAATTCAAAGCTCAACCAATAGCGACGTCGATAATTCTTATTCTCTTTCTTTAGATCTGATTTTTCCTACTCTCTTTTCTTCCTTATTAATAGCTTATGTGTATTTCAGGGCAGTGACATGTGCTGAGTTCCATCCTAACTTTGTCACCTCTTCATCGTCCACTGGAATGATCCAAATGGACTCTTAGATAGACTCTCCCAACGTTGGGCATCTGTCTTGCTGAAGTCCTCCCATTGTAGGAACAATATATCAATAAAGCACCTACAACAAACAGAAAATACATTCTAAGAAAACTTTCAAGCAAACAACGAACTGTAAATTCTCTCCCTGATGGCTTTTGTACATAGTGAATTATCACCTATACCTGAGTCTAAAGTACTGGTGAAAGCAGTGATGTTTCAGATGTATAAGCGAGTCTTAGCCCAGAGACTTGGTGAATGTTCTTCTATACCCTGGAATGGAACCTGTCTTACAGGAAACAGTGTTCATTCCAAAAGTCTGAGTGACATTCTAGGATTCTGGCAGAAATTGTGAGAGTCCTAGAGAGACACAAAGGCTAGAATAGGTACCTGATATATGATTGAACACGTAAGTAATGCCAGGTGACAGTGTTTAAGGAAATTGGAAAGTCGCCACAGTACACTCACTCCCTTATGATGGGAGTGTCTAAGTCTGTGCTTCTTTATGCTCCAACTGAATGCCTCATTCGCACTCAAGAGCATAGGCTGAGCGAATCCCTTCATGGAGCAATTCAAGGGCTACAAGATTCTGATTGCTGGGTTGCTCTTTCTGGTTTGGGTGAGTACCTCCCTTGCCTCTGATTCCTCTCATTGCTGGCTCATTTCTTCTTTCCCTATGCAAACTCCAGTTTAGATTGTAGGAGAGAGGATGAATGGAAGAACTCAAATTTTTGACCTCGACCTCATAGGATTCTAGAATGAGTAAATGCAGCGTGGAAAATCAGTTTAAGGAAGAAGGTGAGCAGATTGGATCCTGAGCTCTACTAGGGAATCTAACACAAACTCAGAATGCAATGTCAAAAAGCTCGTTCCAGGGCTGGGGTTGTAGCTCAGTGGTAGAGCATTTGCTTTGTATTCGTGACGCACTGGGTTTGATCTTCAGCAACACATAAAAATGAATAAATAAAGATATTGTGTCCATCTACAAATAAAAAAAAATTGCACTGGTTCCACTGCCCTCTAAAGAAACCAATAGCTCAAGAAACAGAATGATGGGGGAAGGGCCTTACTGGCAACAAGTCAGCAAGTTGGAAAATGGGAACTCTGGTCCTTAAGAGCCATCTTGCTCAGGGGATTCAAGCACAATGCTTACATAGGGATTTGGAGGAGGTATACTTTTCTTCTCAGACATATGTGTGGGACACCAGAAATGGTCATAAATTTCTAGGTCGTCTGCTTTTCTGACATACATGGCACTGCTATCTGAAGGTCACCGAATACTCTGGGTCTTTCAGAGACCCAGAAAAAATATTATTAGCAAGTCCCTTTTTCCAAAATAGCTACCTTGCAATTAATCCTTAAGATACAGAACAGGGGAGAAGAGCAAGAGGCAATTATTATTATTATTATTATTTGCCAGAGAACAGTTTTAACTTATTAGGTGGATTCAATCTGAGGTAGCATCGACAACAAATAGGAAAAGAATCATCGTACATCATTCAACTGTGTGATCTCCAAAATTAGTCATTTTAAAATATCAACTAAACTGAGGCAGGAGGATCACAATTTTTTTAAAAAAATATTTACTTTTTTTTAGTTGTAGTTGAACATAATACCTTTATTTATTTCTTTATTTTTATTTGGTGCTGAGGATCGAACCCAGGGCCTCGCATGTGCTAAGCGAGCACTCTACCGCTGAGCCACAACCCTAGCCCAGGGGATCACAATTTTAAGGACAGCCTCAGCAACTTAGTGAGGCCCTAAGCAACTTGGCAAAACCCTGTGTCAAAATTAAAATAATAAATAAATTAAAAGGGCTGGGGGTGTTGCTCAATCGATAAGCACCTCTAGGTTCAATCCCTGGTACCAAAAAAGAAAAGGAATAGGAAAAAAAAAATCAACTAAAACCAAGAGAAGCCAGAAGGTTTATTTATGTTTCCTCTCAGGTGTAAGAAGTTGTTATGGGGAAATCTCAAAGGAGAAAAGAAAAGCAATTCATGGTGTTCATTGTTTTCTCACCTTCCAAAAGATTTTTTTTTTTTTCTCTTTCTGCCCCAGTGTAAATGAAAGAGATGGAAGTCTTTGGTGTTCAGTTCTGCTTTTTAGCAGAGAGAAAGAGGCAGGGATTTAAAAAAAAAAAATCCTGACTAGAGAAACAGCAAATGAGCAATTGAGTGGAGTACATTTTATTGCTTCACTGAGGAACCTGGGAAAGGCCAGAGAATGCATTTCCCTGTCCATCAGTTAACACTGAGTTTTTGATGAAAGATAATTTTGAGCTCTAAACTCATGCTGTGGCACTCAATAAACAGTAGGATATTTTGCATGGAAAAAGAGATTTCTGACTTTTCTTAGAAAGTGGATGATCTTCAGTATGCCTTGACAAGTCAGTCTTCATCCTAAAACCAATGAAAGAGTTAAATAGAAAAATTCTAGTACCTTAATAATAGTTCTGAAGAAGGTGTCCATTTCATTTCCAGAGTAACCTCGTCCATGTGAAAGGGTGAGCGAGACTGAAAGGGTGAGCGAGACTTCTTTGGGTCTCAGCCAGAACTTTCTACCTTGTAAAAGTAGTTAAGCTACAACACAGATAAAAATATGCATAAAACTTTAAATTCTCAATAAAAGTCAAAGATACTACACCTGTGGTGATCTCAATCCAAGTTGAGAAAGGGAAATTTCCATCACCCTCAGAAGCCTCCTCTCATGCCCCCTTCATGTCACTCCCACCCTCATTTCTTTCCAAGGTAGCCAATACCTCGATTTATGACAATGTAGTTTAATTTTGCCTGACTAAATTTCTTGGAAAAGTAATCACACCATGTACTTGTTTATGTGTACCTTCTTTTGAGAAATGTCTATTAGATCATTAGCTCTTTGTTGGGGGGTGAGGTACTGGGGATTTAATTAGGGGCACTTAACCACTGAGACACATCCCCAGCCCTATTTACTTTTATTTTGAGATTGGATCTCACTAAATTTCTTAGGACCTCACCAAGTTGTTGAGGCTGACTTTGAACTTGCAATCCTCCTGCCTCTGCCTCCTGAGCTGCTGGGATTACAGGTGTGCGCCATCATGCCCCAAAATTTGCTCATTGTTGTTGTTGTTGGTACTGGGGATTGAACTCAGGGGTACTCAACCACTGAGTCACATTCCCAACCCTATTTTGTATTTTATTTAGAGATAGGGGCTCACTGAGTTGCTTAGTGCTTTGCAGTTGCTCATGCTGGCTTTGAACTTGTGATTCTCCTTTCTCAACCTCCCAAGTTGCTGGGATTATAGGCATGCACCACCGCACCCCACCAATTTGCTCATTTTTTAATTGGATTTTTTTCTTGCTGTTCCTTGTATATTCTGAATGTTAATAATAGTTTGCTCAATATATCTTCTCTCATTCTCCAGTTTGTCTCTTTTTCTCTGTTGATTGTTTCCTCTATCAGTTCAATATAATTCCATTTGCCCATTCTCCCTGCCACCAAAAAAACCCCCTCTGCCTATATCAATATCTTAAGGTATTTCTGCTATGTTTTCTTTTAGTAGTTTTATAGTTTCTGGTTTCCCATGTAGGACTTTGATCCATTTTGAGGGGTTTTTGTTTGTTTGTTTATTTGTTTGTTTGTTTTGTATATGGTGAGAGAGAGGATCCAGTTTCATTCTTCTGCATATGGATATCCAGTTTTCCCAGTACTGTTTATAGAGACTGTTCTTTCTTCAATGTATGTTTCTGGCACCTTTGCCAAAGATCAGTTGGCTGTAGATGAGTGGGTCGATTCCTGGGTTCTCCATGTGTCAGCTTTAATGCCCATATCATGCCTCATTGCTTATTTCAACATTGTAATATGCTTTGAGGTCAATTGCCAGGCCTCTGGCTTCCTTCTCTTTGCTCAAGATTACTTTGGCTATTTGGGGTCTTTTACAATTCCACATGAAATTTAGGACTTTTTTTTTTCTATTTCTGAGAAGAATGCCATTGGTATTCTCATGAGGATTACATTGCATCTTTAAATCTCTCTGAGTAGTCTAAACATGTTTACCACATTAATTCTTCCAACCCATGAACTTGGGATGTTTTTCCATTTTTAGTTATTTATTGTGGTGTCTTCCTCAATTTCTTTTATCAGTGAATTGTAATTTGAATTGTGGGGATCTTTCACTCTCAGTTAAATTCTTTCCTAGAATTTTATTATTTTTTGAGACTTTTATAAATGTGATCACTTTCTTGATTTCTCTCTCAGCAAGTTTATTATTGGTGTTTAAAAATGGTATTGATTTTTGTATGTTAATTTTGTGTGTCTTGTGACTTTACTGAATAAGTTTCAATTCTAAGAATTTTTTGGTGGATTCTTTAGGTTTTTCTACATATCATTCTTTGCCACATTTGCTGTGAGAATGAAGAGCATTCTCCGAAACCAGACTGTTCACATTCCAGGAAATGTTGGTATGACTTTGAAGGGATGGGCCATAGAGGGAAGTACCTTTCATTATATTTAAGTAGTTTATTTTTCTGTTTTACTTGGAGTTCTAACTAGGAATGGATTCTGACAAATCAGAGGCCATTTCAGCATCTATTAGTAAATTTGCATGTGCAATTTTTTTTCATCTTTAGATTTTCAGATAGTACATTACATTCATATATTTCCTGATATTGAACCACCTTTATGTTTCTGAATAAAAGCTACTGGAATAAACTATATTATCATTTTTTACTGCTGTAGTGTATTTAGAATTTTCATAAAACAGGAGATAGGGTTGCTGTTGATATCAAGAGCAGGTGGTAACAAAATAAATCAGGAAGTTCCTATCTATTTATGGTCTGCAGTTCAGGTTGTTTGAACTGATTTGTACTCTATAAGCATCTCTCAGTGTTCCCAGGGACCCCCATCTCCATTAATACCATGTATGGTCATATTTAGGCTAACTTTGTGGGTATGTGATAGCGTCTCATTGTGGTTTTCATTTCCAATTACCTAATCATTCAGAACTTCTGGATGTTGTCTTTTGCAAAGGATTAGTTCAAGCTTTTGCTTGTTTTTCTGTCAAGTTGTCTGTTTTGTTTCTAAATCATAGGATTTCTTTATTATATCCTAGTTCTTAGTGCTTTGTTAGTTGTATGTTGCAAATATCTTCTTCCTCACAGTGATTTGTTTCTTTCATTGGCCATAGCATCTTTAATAAACCATTTAATAACATTTAACAAATGGTATCTTTTCTTAACTTTAAAGGAAGTTGTATTTGTCAGTAATCAAAATGTTCTGTGGTGGTTAGTGCTCTTTTGTATTATGTTTAGTTTTTTTCATCTAAAACATGTGAACATAGTCTCTGTAAGTGCATGGCGACCAAATGACAGAGGCGAGAAATGGGAAGCAAACCTTGGATCAGCAGCTTTCCTTTATTCTGCTGTGAATCCATCAGGCATAGGATGCCTCATTTTCTGGGTACGAGAAATGGCCCCAGAGTTACAGAAGGAGTCTGGGTTTTAAAGTTTACAATGAGGGTGAATTAATCATTGGAGATGTGGATGTGCAGTTTAGACAACAAGAGACCTCATTGTGCGGATTAAAATTTTAACTGAGGAAGGCAGTTGTAAAATGTTTGAAACTCCTTGTCATTTGGGAAAGCTTACAAGTTGGTGTTCACTGCTTATCTTCCTTCCTCTGGGACCCATTGTCACCTAGTGCTTCTCTATTTGGTTTTCTCCTTCCAGGACTCATCTGCAATGGGGAAGGGTAAAGTCCAGGGCCCAGAATTTCAGTATTTGCCTCCTTCCTTGAGGACCCATTGAGATTGGGAAGGGGCAATATTTGGTTTTTGTGGAGATGCTGGGGTGAACCTGGGAAGGAATAAAAGTTTGCTTTTTTCCTCAGGGCCCATTGCTAACAGAAAGGATGTTCTGGGACAGGTTTAATGTTTGGTTAATTTTCCCTCCCTCCTCCCGAGTCACACTGTCCCTTTGTTTTTCCTGGGGAGCTGTCTTGTAGGCATATTATTTTCCATAACCCTTCAGTCTCCTATTTGTCACCTAAAAATCTTCATAGGTTTTGTATTTCATGTTTGTTCTTTCATCTACTTAGAGTAAATATTTGTAAATACTCTATTCTCTTATTCTGTTTGTCTATTCATGTACCACTTATTAATTATTAATGCTTTATGGTAAGACTTTTTTATAAAACTTTTGATTTCACTGATAACTAGCAAGTTTTAATATTTGGTAGAATAAGTCTTTCTCAGGCTTGTCTCTCTGTCTCTGTCTCTGTCTCTCTCTCTCTCTGGGTCTCCTTCTTCTACCTCCATTTTTCACTTATAAGGGCCCTTATATTTATTCTCGGTCCACTCAGGTAAACCCAGAAAAAATTATACTCTCAAATCACCTGATGAGCAACTTTAAATCTCCTTTGACATGAAATCTAACAAATTCACGGTGCCTGGATTTTCCAAGGAACAGGAATAGCCAAGACATTTTTTTTTTAATGGTACTGGGGATTGAACCCAAGGGTGCTCTGACCTTTTTTATTTTACATTTTGAGACCGAGTCTCGCTAACTTTCCAGACTGGCCTTGAATTTGTGATCCCTCTGCTTCAGTCTGCTGAAATTACCAGCCTGTGCCACAGTGCCTGCAACTCATCCTGTTGGATCTTGAGACAATGTAGTACAATTTAACAAGAGGCACATCTATAATAAATAGCCAGGTTAGGAGACAATGGGAAGGAGAACAGCAAGTTCCTTACCCTGTGCCTCATGACACATAGCTGCACGATTAGCCTCCCAAGATGATTGCTCTGAGCTCGTACTCCTAATTCCAGGATAACTTCACATTAACAGTCTTTCCACAGATTGGAATAGAGATGTGTTGGTAAATTGCCTTTTTACTGAGATCCCTTTGCTGAAACGGAAGGGATATTGATGGATATTGGTGGGTGAATATCTGATACACAGGTACCTCAATTCCTTTCACCCACCACCAGCCCTATGGTGTAAAACATGGCCTCTCTCCATGGCTCTTCCCATTTGGAACTTGCACTTCTCTGGAATGTATTTGTGACTTTGTAATGCCAGTGAGATCTGGGACCCTGGAGGAGACTCCTTTTCATAGCAAACACTGTGCCTCACTTGGAAATAATCTGCAGTATCTTTCTTATTTTGCCAGCCCATACCTGACCTGTGCCTTTCTAGAATTTCCTGCCTTTCCAGTGGTTTCTGAGAGTCAATCTCTTCAGCTGAGCCCAATTGGAGAGGGAGTTCACTGAGGGGATGGTCTCACCTTGTTCTTCCATAAGCCTCAAGAAAATTGAGTAAAGGGTTTGCCCACCTTGACTTTCAGCTAGAAATGTAGGTTGGAGGTGGGAATTGTGGAAAGAGGGGAAAGGAGAGGAAGGTCACTGAGAATACCAGGCTCTGGGGAGGAAGCAGGATTTGTGAAGAGTGAGGAAATCAGAGATCTGAGGGTTGGGTCCAGGCTGGCTCATAACTCAGGGAGCAGGTGGATATGGGGAGACAGTTGGCAGTGGACGGAATAAGAAGGCTAAGGGAAGGAGACAGTGGAACTAAACAAGAGACGCAACTTCACCTTTGCAACATGAGATGCTTCTTTTGAATAAAGATGGTGGTGACTTGGATGCCAGGCTTATGAGAGACAGACAGCATGATGCAGGTAGGGAGAAGCCCTGGGTCCTACCTGGCAGAGGGGACTGAGCTTTGGTGAATGGAAATCTCCTTCCAGTGAGAAAATGAGAAAAGTAGAAACCTCCGACAGATTCCTCTTTCTCTCCCCACAGGTGTTCTATTTCAAGATGTCCTGGACTGACAACATCATCTATCGGGCTCCAGGACCCCGGCCTGTCTCTAAATATGTCTCCAACTCTGTGGAATCACCCTTCCTCTTGGACTCTCTCCCCCAGGAGCTCTTCAACCTGACTCACCTTCTATATTGGCCTCTGACCCCAGGAGATAGGGGGGACTTTTTGTCCTCCACCAGCCCCAAGACCTCCACCTACCACCTGAGGGGTCCTGCTCAGGACACCTATGCCCTGGGTGGCTACCTGGAGGTTGTCCTTGTGGCCAGGGACCACCAGGGCAGGCCCAAGACCCATGGTGGGGATCTGTTTCAGGCAAGATTGCTGGGTCCAGAATTGAGAGCAGGGGTCCCCGGGGATGTCCAGGACTTGGAGAATGGCACATACCTATTGTCCTTCCCTCTGCTCTGGGCTGGGAAGGCCCAGGTGCAAGTGCGGCTGATCCACTCCAGTGAGGCTGTTGGGGTTCTGCGCAGAATCTGGGAAGAGAAGAGGGCCACGGTTGATTTTAGGGGGTATTTCCAGGGCAGTTCTGGTGCTAAAGAGACTGTGATTTGCAATGTTGATCCTCACTCAACTGGAGCCAAAGGGCATACCTGCCAGTACAGGGATGTGGTTTCTGGTGAGCTCTGGTTCTGTGCTCAACCCCCTACTCTGCCCTGCAACTCTTTGGTTGCTCACTCAAGCGGGAGTTACCTGAAGGTGACCACACCACGTGATGAGGCTCTGCTGGCAGGGTAAGAAACCCAGGATATGGATTCCAACCCTAAGCCTCATCTTTCCTTCCAAACTCACTCCTGTGATCCACCACTTCCACCACTTGCACCATTCAGCAATTATTTCTACTCAATTCCAACATGAGCTTGTTGGGCAACTACCAAGTGACAGACATTGCTAAACAGACATATAGTACATGGTCAGGCTGTATCTTCAGAGAGGATTTTGATTGATCTTAGATTTGAAGTTCAATGAGGACTTCTGTAGATAAGAGGCAAAGTATTAAATACAACAAACTTATCTCAGGGCAAATGTAGCTGAAGTGCTTCATTTATTTATCTAGGCTCTTGCTTTCATTTCTGTTTCAACCCAAGAGTTCATTACTGCAGATATTTAGTAGATTTTTAAATTATTTTCAGCAAAATATGTTGTGAATACCTAGGTGTGCCATTCTTTTTCATGAGTTTGGGTAGCATCTTTGACATTGGTTTCTTCAATTTCTTATAGAGTTTATTTCCTTTTTTGTAGTTTCATGATTCAGAACACTTAACACCATCTATTTCAGTCTTCCTTTTATTGTGTAAAAATGATCAGGGATATGAATTTCCCTCTGAGTACAGCTTTAGCTGTATTCTCCAAAGTTTTACATATGGAGGCTTCATTTTTATTGTGTTTTACATATTTTATAATTTCTACAGTTGTTACCTCTTTAATTCATGAGTTATTT
The DNA here is from genome assembly GCF_047511675.1 of Marmota flaviventris. NCBI lineage: Eukaryota > Metazoa > Chordata > Mammalia > Rodentia > Sciuridae > Marmota > Marmota flaviventris. The sequence goes on from NC_092516.1 coordinate 30,578,389, forward strand.
ACAAATTACTTTTAAAGTTTTTGTGTAATTTGTAAATGATTTGTGAATTATTAACTTTTAAATTTTTTGAATTTTGAGAGTTTAGGGTTGAAATACCCTCTAAAATTAAAAATACCCCCTAAAATTAAAAATCTACTAAATATCTGCACACGTCTTTAATCACAGTGACTCCTGCTTTTTCTTTGGATGCCACATTTCATTGAAAGTAATTTACATTCTGTATTTTTCCAGAAAGAATTCTGAACCTATTTAATCTAACTTGTTAAGTTTTACATTCTCAACTTTTATATCTTCACTAATATTTTGTGACTGCTTAATCTAATAGCTTCAGATATAAATGTATTATATTGTGTTTGTAGATTTATAGGTTATGATCAGCTTCCTCTCTCTCTTTGTGGTGTTAGAGATTGAACCCAGGGCCTCTTGCATGCTAGGCATGTGCTCTATCACTGAGCTATACCTCAGCCCCAATGATATCTCTTTATAACACAGCAGTTTTCACTTCACAAATTTCAAGGCAATGCTATGCTGGATATTTGTCTCTGGGTTTGTTTTATGTTATTGGTAAATTAATTTGGGATCAGGAAAATACTATTATGGTGTCACAAAGAAAAATATAGTTAAATTGGGCTACATAGAAATCAAATACTTCTCCCTTACAAAAAGTAACTTAATTAAGTCAAACTAAAATCTGAGAGATGATATCTATAACACATTTAATTGATATAATAACATTAGTACTAGGAGTAAGTAAAGAAATATTACAAAGCAATAAGAAATATTATATAGCCCAATAGAGCAATAAGGAAAAAATATAAATAAGAAATCAAGGAAGAAAGATTTGAATAGTGAATAAAAAATATACACTCATCCTCATAATCAATGAGGGAAATTTACAATGAAACCAAGATATAATAATATGTTTTTGGGGGGAGTTTCCTTTTAATTTTTTAAAATTTTGATTCAGGTTCTTGCTAAGTTTCTTAGGGCCACACTAAGTTGCTGATGCTGGTATTGAACTTGCAATCTTCCTGCCCCAGCCTCTCAAGTTGCTGGGATTACAGGCATGCACCACCACTCTTGACTCCCAAATATAATGTCTTTAATTTTTATATGGACAAAACCTTTTAATCTGGAAAAACAAAGAGTGATGAGGATGGGTAGTGGTAGAAAATCTCATATCTACTGGTAGGGGTGTTAATACCATTACTTATACCATTACTAAATCTTGAAAACATAATGAGTAATGATAGATACATATTATAGCTAAAGTTTTAAAACTTGCAAACAATTCTAATTAGTATTTTGAATTCATAAACATGTATCAACTGTCAAATATGGATGAGAATATAAATACTGAATTCATAATAGTGACTTCATCTTTTTGAGGAACATTATGAAAGAGGGCAGGAGCATGGGGGTGTGTGTGCCTGAGGAACCTGTAATGATCAATTTTCAACCATTGATTGTGAATAACTATAGACCCACAAAAAGTTGCCAAAAGAATACATTGAATCATCTGACCCTCTGGCCCAATTTCCCCCAATGGCAACATTTCATATATGAAGAACAAAATCAAAACAGAAAATAAGCTTTGATACAATTCTGTTAACCAGACCACAAAACCATTCAGTTTCCGTCTACTGGTCCATGTAGTTGTGTGTGTGTGTGTGTGTGTGTGTGTGTGTTTCTCTACAAATTCACAATACGTATAGATTGGTGTAACCACCATTACAATCAAGATTCAGAAATGTTCTCCACCAAAAGGAAACCCTTCTGCTCTCCCTTCTAGGCTCTCCCACTCCCCAGTGCCTGTTCTTATCACCTGGTAACTCTTTTCTGTTCTCTATCTCTCCAGTTTTCTCATTTCTAGATGGTTCTGTAAGTAGAATTAGACAGTAATGCAGTCATTTGAGATTTTTTTACACAAAACACAGAGTTCTCTAGACCTATCCATGCTGTTGGATCTATTGATAATTCATTTCTTTTTCTTGCCACTGTGTACGTTTGTTAAGACATTTGCCCATTGAAGGACATTGGGGTGTTTCCAGATTTTAACTATCATAAATAAAGCTTCTATGAATATTTATATACAGGTTCTTTTTTTAAAAAAAAAGATTCTTTTGTCATATCTGTGGAATAAAATGCCTGAGTGCAGTTTCTTGGTTGTGCAATTGGTAGATGCTTAGTTTTACAATAAACTGCCAAACTATTTGCCAGAGTGGCTGTACCATTTTATATTCCCACCAGCCATGTGTAAGAGACCCAGTCTCTCTGTGTCCTCTCCTGCATTTAGCATTAGTATTTTAACTATTGATCAATTTCTTTTTAAAGAAAGATTGGATTCACATCTGGCAAAATATTAATATCTAACAGATCTATATGTTACGTACACAGTAAAGACATTTTTTAATGATGCATAGAAGAGGGGAAGGGAGCCTGATGGAGTTATAGCTACAGAAGGCGGTAATAATGGGATGGGTGTGGTGGTGCACAACTGTGATACCATTATCTTGGGAGGCTGAGGCTGGAAGATCCAAAGTTTAAAGCCATCCTCAGCAACTTAGTGAGGCACTGAGCAACTCAGCAAGACTCTGTCTTAAAACAAACAAACAAAAAAATTAAAATTAAAAAAAAGGCTGGGGATGTGGCTCAGTGGTTAAGCACCCCTGGGTTCAGTTCTTGGTACTAAAAAGAAAAGAAAACAACAACAAAAACAAATAATGGAAGACTGGAGCTGTTTTAACTTTTTGTTTAAACAATAAAAAAATCAAATTTAGTGAAGTTTCATTTACATGCAATGAAATAACCATGTTTCTAATGTGCAAGTCAATGTGTTTTTTGATTGCCAAGACAGTCAAGCTAGAGAACATTTTCCCCTGAAGTTCTCTTGCACCCCTTCACTGTCAATTTCTTTCCTCTACTAACCTCCAGTCCCAGGAAGCCAAACAGCCTTCTGACAGTAAATATAGGTTTGTCTTTTGTAAAATTGCATAAAACCAGAATCACACAGTATACAGTCTTGTATCTGTCTTGTATCTGCCTTTGGGTCAGTGAAATGTTTCTGAGACTCATCTCTGCTGTTGTATATCAATAGCTTTTCCTTCCTATTGCTGAAAGTCTTGTGTCTTATGGATATAGCACCATTTGTTTACCCATTCACCTCTCCGTGAACATCTGAGTCATTTCCAGTTTGAGCCAATAAAAAAAGACTGCTGTTAACATTGAGGTATGAAGTGGGTTTTTTTGTTTGTTTCTTTGTTTGTTTGTTTTATGGTGCTGGGGATTGAACCCAGTGACTTGTGCATGCAAGGCAGGCACTCTACCCATTGAGCTACCTCCCCAGCCCCGAGGTATGAGAGTTTTGTAGACAAATATTTTTATATTAGGCAAACAACTATAGATCCAGCTTTTAATTTCAAAAACATTATTTTTTAGAACAGTTTTAGATTAACAGAGAAACTGAGAAGATAGCGTGAAGTTCTGGTGTTTCATTTCCTGCGTAGTATCTCTTCTGATTCACATCTTACATGAATGTGGTACATCTGTTTCAATTCATGAACCTGTGGTGAGGCATTATTAACATTACAGTCCATTAGATTTTTAACTAATGTCTTTTCTTATCGGAGATCCCATTCAAGTTACCATATTACATTCAGGCTTATCTTGGTTGTAACAGTCTTTCTGACTTTGTCTTTGATGACCTTGAGTTTTGGAGAAGTACTGATCAATTATCTTGTGGGATTCCCCTCTATGGAAATATGTCTGATGTCTCTTGCTTATGATCAGACTGGGATTGTGTATTTTAGGAAGGAAAATTGTGGAAGTAAATTATATTTCCATCAGGTGACATCACAGGTACACAGTATGAATGTGGTTTGTGCCTGGCCAAGGGGATTTTTGTTAGGTTTCTGCACTGTAAAGCTACCCCCCACCCCACCTCCTTCTTTCTTACTGTAACTTTGGAAATCAGTAGGCACAACCCAACTCAAAGAGTGGAGAGGTGTGTCCCCAATGTCTGAGTGTTCATATAACAATAACAAAAAATTCTCTGCTCCCTGTCCTTCCAGAATTTAGTGCCAGGAAGTGATTTTCCTCCCTGGCATTCTGTGTATTTCCATTTATAGAAAAAGAAAACTCTGTGATCTGGCTTAGTTGTCTTTCTTCACCTTGACTATTAGTAAGCCAAAAGTCCAATGAGTAGAGGAAATGCAGAAAGTCCCTCCCCAAGACTCCTGATAATGGCCCCAAATTATAAATGTGCTAATTATTGGAATGTTCTCATTCCTTTTTTTAATTAGAGGGGAAACAACAAGTCAATCAACAAATCCCTTTAGCAACTCCAGATTTCACCAGGTGGCCCTCCACAAAGCTCTCTCTCCCTGTTTCTCCAGGAAGGTGACTGACAAGCTGCTACCTCAGGGTGTTGCTCCAATTCTGATCAGACCAGCAACCACAGAAAACATCAGTCGGGGTGAGTGGGGCTGAGTCATGCTGGGAGTGGAGGTTGATAATGGACCTATATGGGTTTTGTTCCTTGACCGAGAGGCTAGCCTCTCCCTTCCAGGGCGGTGGAGTACAGGGGTCAGCAGAACGGACTGTGACACCAGGCTTCTTGGATTCACATGCTATCCCTGCCAGTCACTGTTTTTCTGATTTCAAACCACTTCATTGAGGTGTGGATTGACATACTAAATGCTGTGTACAACTAGATGCCTTTGGCCATAAACACACCCCATGAAACCATCAACACAATCTGTACCATAAACATATTCGACTTCTAGCAATTATACTTTAAGATTGTGATGGGACTGATGAAGAGAAGATCGAGAGTAAATTAGACTTTAAAATCTTACTTTGTGACCGAGGAGCTCAATTTTTATTCTGCAATTTTAGGAATATAAGAACACTGAGGATGTGTTTTCCATCTATTGTTCTATATAGATTACTATAATGGGGCAGGGAATTGAGTGCCATTTCATGCCCTATTTATCTAGAGATGTTCTATAGTAAAGGAAAATATATGCTTTAATACTCTCCTGAAAATATGATATGTTTTTAAAAATTTTATTTATTTACATATTTATTTGGTCTTGGGGATTGAACTCAGGGGCACTTAACCACTGAGCCACTTCCCCAGTCCTATTTTGTATTTTATTTAGAGACAGGGTCTCACTGAGTTACATAGCACCTTGCTGTTGCTAAGTCTGGCTTTGCACTTGAGATCCTCCTCCCTCGGGATCTTCCTCCAGAGCTGCTGGGATTACAGGCGTTTGCCACCAAGCCAGGCATATTTTAATTAAATACTCTATACACATTAAAAAATATATTCATTACCTTCCAAAATTTCCTCCTGCCACTTGTGTTTATTATTACTGTTATGGTATATGTAACACTTGGCATAAAATTTTTCCCTCCCAGCAAATTTTCACTCTGCAATACAGTATTGTTCACTACAGACTCGGGACTGTAGAGTAGATCTCTTGGACTTATTCATCCTGTAAAACTGAAACTTTGTCTCTTTTCCCCATCATCTTCCTGCTTTCTCTTCACCTACGCCCATGGCAACCATCATTCTGCAGTCTGCCTCTTGAGTCTCACTAGTTAGATCCCTTGTGTCATTGAAGCCAGTGGTCTTTGACTTTCTTTGGCCCATTTCACTTAGCATGACGTCTCTGGAGATCAACCACGTTTTCACAAATGGCAGGGTTTCCTTCCTTTTCTTTTTGTTCTTTCATTTTCCTAGCTATACCAAGGAATAATTGACAAATGAAATGCATGTTTTTAAAGCATACAATGTGATGATGTCGTATAGGTACAGGTTAAGAAGCAATCACCCACAATTGAGTCAATTGGCCCATCCATTGTCTCACATAGTTTACCTGGTTGTTTTATTTTTATTATTTTTTTAGAGTGATAAGGACAACATGACACTTAATCTCTTAGCAAATTTCAAGTATATAATACAGATAATTATGATTTACTGTCACCATGCTATACATTAGAATGTATTGATCTTATAAATGCAAGTTGGTACGTTTTGAACCAAATCTTCCATTTTGCCCTTTCCCCAAGTCGCTGGCAACCTTCATTCTACTCTATTTTTAAAATTCATTTTTAGGTTCCATATAGGTGATATCATATGGTATTTGTCTTCCTCTGCCTGGCTTCTTTGTTTTTGTGTGTGTCGGGGGACACAGGGAATTCAGCCAAGGGGCATTTTTCACTGAGCTACATCCCCAACCCTTTTATTATTATTTTTTAAAATTTTGAAACAGGGTCTTACTAAACTACTTAGGGTCTTGCTAAATTGCCGAGGCTGGCCTCGATCTTGCAAGCCACCTATCTCATCCTCCCAAGTTGCTGGGTTTACAGGTGTGCACCACCAGGCCCAACGGTCTGGCTTATCTCCCTTAGTATAATGCCCTTCAAGTTCATCCATGTTGTCCTAAAAAGCAGAATGTCCTTTCTTAAGAATGGATAATATTACTCTGTATGTGTGTCCTGTTTTCTTTACTCATTGATCCATTGCTAGACACTCAGTTATTTCCGTGTCTTAGATATTGTGAATAATGCTCCAATGAATGTGAAACTGTGGATAATCTTTTTGAGATCCTGATTTCACTTCCTTTTAGTATATACCCAGGAGTGGTATTGTTGCATCACATAGGAGTTCTGTTCATTATTTTTTGAACTGCCAATCATTGATCTTGATCACATATTGCTTAACATTTCATGTCCTAGTGTCCCTACTCTCACCAGATATAAGAATGGTATGTCATAGGTTTTGTCAAAGAGTAAATGAAAAAGATACATGTAAAGCACACAGAAGAGCACCTGACATCTTCTAGATGTTAATGTTGGTTCTTTTTGTTTTTTATTCTGTTCTGCTTTTCTCCTTCCTATAGTGCTATCCCCACAGACCAAGTGCCGCCCTGGCCTTCTGGCCCCAAAGCCCTCTGGCTTCTACCACCAAGATGTATGGCATTCCCTGTCCTGCTCTGGCCAGTCCTTCCCCACTGTTGACAGCATCCTGGGCTGCCTGGCTGGCCACATCGTGCACATGATGGGGGACTCCACGCTTCGGCAATGGTGGGAATATCTACGTGACACAGTGCCCTGTGAGTGACACATGGGGACTCATGAAGAAACAGGTGACCAGAGAGGGATTTGAAGGAAACTGTGGTGCTTAGTGGAGAGATGGGCAGGATGCTGGGTGCTCCTGAAAGGCGAGTGAATGAGGAAGGCAGAGTTATCATTGGACTGCCTTCCTGGTTTAGTTACCATGGAGCTCAAATGAGAGCACCAACCTTTCAAATAACAGCATGTGGTGATTCCAAGAGTCCTCATTTAATTTCCAAGTAAAATCTTCAGTGAGTTTCTCAAAGATTATTGAAGTGAGAAAAACACAAAGTTCACACATTTGCTGGGAGGAGTACTGGGGTTTGAACTCAGGGGAACTCAACCACCGAGCCACATTGCCAGTCCTATTTTGTATTTTATTGAGAGACAGGGTCTCACTGAGTTCCTTTGCACCTCGCTTTTGCTGAGGCTGGCTTTGAACTTGAGAACCTCTTTCCTTAGCCTCACAAACTACTGGGATTATAGGCATGGGCCACCCAGCCCGGCCACAAAGTTCAAAATTTTATCTCACCCACCACCCTGCACCTCAATTTTTTTTTTCTTGCTGTTGTTGGATTCTTTGCTGATCTTGAGCAGTCACTTGGTAGAGATAGTGGTTCCCTTAGCACATAAGGAGGCAGTCACTTCACTGAATGTGTCTTGTCCTCTCCAAAATTAGAGCAACCCAATCCCAAACCTTCCATTGTTCTAAATAGTCAAGATTAATAAAAAACAATATCACAGGACTTCTGAATACCTTCCTGCCATTTTTGAAAACAAAAGCAAATACTCAGCATCTTTAGCAGTGATTTTGAGTGAAATTCTGTTCTGTTCCAAGCAACCAGTACCTACTTCAGATATATTATAAATCGCAGGGCCTGAGATTCTAACTGAGTGGCAGAGCACTTTCCTAGTATGTGCAGGGCCCGAAGTTCTATTCCCGGCATCACACACACACACACACACACACACACACACACACGTTTTGATTTACAGTCCTTCAGATGTCTGAGAAATAGGAAGATATAATAGAAAAGCTAGCCAGAATGTCTGTCGTACTGGGACCACTGTTCAGTAGCCGTAATTCTTATAAATTTGATCACAAAATAGTCATCAGGCTAATTATAGCACTTGTTTACCTTGGTTTTGAGGGAAGTCCACCTAATATTATAGCCAATCTCAGAAAGGAAGCTCAGGCACTTTCTTGGTATCCTGCAAAGTTTAGAAATTAGCCACGTTGTCATTGTAGTCACCATGTACAATTTGAAGTTCCCTTTTATTTTAAACAGTCAATTGGTCTGGGCACAGTGGCACACACCTGTGATTCCAGGTACTAGGGAGACTGAAGCAAGAGGATAATAAGTTCAAGGCCAGGCTGGGCAATCTAGCGAGATCCTGTCTCAAAATAATTTAAAATTGAGAAGGGGCAGGGAATACAGCTCAGTGGTAGAGTACTTGCCCAGCTTGCGGGAAGCCCTGGGTTCAGTCCCCAGCACCACAGAAAACACAACAAAACAGCTAGTTGAGGTCTAACTGACAAACCATGAGTGGCAGATATTTAAATTTTGACATACATTTACACTCATGGGACAACCTTCATAAATGAGATAATTAGCATATTCATCATGCAGAAAAGTGTCCTCAACTGATAAAACATTGGAAATCTGACCTAGGGGTACACCTGTAATTCCAGAGATTAGGGGATTGAGGCAGGAGGATCAAGAGGTCCTATGCAAATATGTGAGACCCTGTCTCCAAATATAACATAAAAAGGGCTGGAATTGGGCTGGGGTTGTGGCTCAGTGGCAGATAGCTTGCCTCGCACATGTGAGGCACTGGGTTTGATCCTCAGCACCACATAAAAATAGATAAACAAAATATTGTGTCCATGTATAACTAAGATTTGTGCGGAGATGCTAGATTCCCTTTACCCATATTGCATTCAAGGCAACAAAGCAAATTTTGAAAATGTTGATTGGGCACCTGAAATAGAAGCTTACTAAGGATCAGATCTTAGACAAAATCTGAAGAGGTGGCCACGAATCCCCAGGGAAGGTCAATGGTAAAGTGAGTGCGGCTGTTTTGTGTTGGGGGACAGGCTGTGGCCTCTGCCCTGCAGACACCCTGAGACTGCCCTGGAGGGGCCCAGGCTGGGAAGGAAAGCGAGCCTCTCCCTGCTGCTGGATGACCCCCTGGCGTCCTTGCGAGGCAGGCAAGGCCCTCAGGGTCTTGGAGGGCCCTCAGGGTCTTGGAGGGCCGGGAAGGAGAGCACAGGAGAGCGTGGCCCCACAATGGACAGCGGAGCAGGAGGTCAGGGCCCTTTGCGCTGTTTCATGCGCGGGTCCAAGGGCCCTCACCCCATCCGGAAAAGGCGCACGACAGCATTACCTGCCCTGGAAGGTGAGCGAAGCCCAGAGGACGCGGGTGGACTGGCCCTTGGCCCTCGGGTGGTGATCTTCATTCTTCCAAAGAGAGAAAAGGCAGAAGAGCACATGCACGTGACCAATAGGAGGTGGCCGCCGCGCTTTGCAAAAGCTGTTTGTAGAAGACCTGGGTTTGCTTCGCATGTGTGAGGCACTGGGTTCGAGCCTCAGACCACATGAAAACAAATAAACAAAATAAAGTCATTGAGTCCACTTACAATTAAAAAACAAAATTTAAAAATCAAGTTTCTCCCCAACCTTTGAAAACCTTTGCTACATCTGGACATTCTAGTTGTAGAGGTTGCGGAGCTATGAGGCAGAAAATAACGTCTTGAAATGCCCATTTGTTTTAAAAATATCAAACAAGAAGTGTCTTCTGGAAGTGACTGTCACACCTCTAGGAGCGATACTTGACCACATTTGTTCAGAAGGTTAGAGGACATGGAGAAGACTGTGACCTTGAGAAGAAGGTCCTGTGCCAGACTGGTTATGTGTAAAAGATATTTTTCCTATTATAACCATTGTTTTGTCTTTTATTCCTCATTCTGTATATACAGTTGACAAAGCTAAGTACTTTTTTTTTGAAATATCTAGTCCTAGATGTTCTAAAGTGCTTGATATATGTTAAAAGTAGAAGTAGCAAAATATAATACATTTTATAAATTCCTTTGTTAAAATTCTTATGAAATGTTTTGGGGGGCAATAGCCAAACCCCTGTTGGGTAATACACATGGCATGCTGGTTCTCCAGAGCATCATGCCAGTGTGCCTAATGAGGCAAGAGTATCCTTATATCTGCGCAGTTTTGTTTTACTTTGCCGTGTACATACTGTATTTAAAGGGCAAACAAGTCCTAATCAATATCTAGTCTTTCTAGATGTTAAAGTGCTTGGCAGTGTGTGCCAAAAGTAGAATTAGTGAACAAATGTTGTATGTTTCTATGTTAAAATTTCTAGGAAAGAATGTCTTCTGATAAGGATTAGTGAAGGGTGCTCCTATTTTGAAGACATCTTCAAGGTAGAACTATTGTTTCGTATGTGTAGTTTATGCAACACTGTCCTGTACATAGTGGACATGTTGAGTCCTTACCTGAAATATCTAGTCTGTCTAGGTATTTTAGAAGTAAAATATCATTTTGTAAATATCTTTTTGCCAAAATTCATATGGAATATAGTCTTTTGGGAATGGAGCTGTTAAGCCACCTGTGTGAGCAGTATAGTACCGTCCTTGTTCAGTGATGTGGAGGAGGTGGGAGGGAAATGAGTGCAAACGGTAATAGGTTAGTGTGTTTATACCTGGACATTTTCAGGCATCAGATTCCTGTATGTATGGTGCATTTGGTTTTGCTGTGTATGTAGTGTGTATAATGGGCAAATGAGTCCCAATTTTGCAACATTTAGTTTTAGATATTAAAGAGGTCTCCAGTGCATGAAGAAGTAGTAAAATTAGCATGTTTGTTACATTTTGTGTTTAAATTCATGGGAAAGCTTGACTTCAGGAAATGACTTCTGGGTATGATTTGTTCAACCATCTCTAAGCATTACATATGCAAGTACTTGTCCACTGAACTGGGAGTAGACAGAAAAAAGGGAGGAGGGAAAGGGTCAGGAACGATATGGTCATACTAGAAGATACATCAAATTATAATCATTACTACGTGTGCAATTTTATTTACACTGATGTGTGCATAGTGGACACATTCTTATGTGGAATATCTAATCCTTCTATATCTTTAATAGTGCTTGATATGTTTTTAAAGTAGAAGTTAGAATAAAACTTTTTGTAAATAGCTTTTTTAAAAATATATTTTTTAAGTTTTAGATGGACATGTTACCTTTATTTTGATTATTTATTTTTATGTGGTGCTGAGGATCAAACCCAGGGCCTCACGCTTGCTAGACAAGCACTCTTTCACTGAGCTACAATCCCAGCCTGGTAAATAGCTTTTAAAAACTGGTAGGAAATACTGTGTTTGGAATTCTTAAACCACGTCTGAATGGTATCTTGTCAGTACTTGTTCACTGGGTTGAGGGAGGTGGGAGGGAAGGTTACAAAAGGTGTTTTGTTAGCTTGTGCTTGAAAATCCCAGCTTACAATCGCCCTATAACGTGCATTTCATTTAACTTTGTTGTACTGAATATATTGTGTGTGTACTGGAAAAAGGGGTCTTAGTTTTATAATAACTTGCCTCTGGGTATGCAGAGATTGCCAATGTGTCACAAAAGTAGAGTTAGTAAGCTAACACATTTTGTATACTTTTTGTTAAAATTCATAGAAAAGGAGTCCTCTGAAAAGAACTTTAGGAAGTGAAATTGTAACATTACATCTGAGTGACACTTGTGCCTCTGTCACTTGTGACATAGGAGAGAAGAAATGAAAGAAAGAAAGATTCTAGGCCAGCACGATCTTATTTAGATGCTTTCAGATATAAATATTGCTACCTGTGTATCATTTATTCAACAACACTACTATGTACATTGTGGACAAATGTAAGTCCTCATTTGAAACATCTGGTTTTTCTAGATGTTAAGAAGTGCACAAAGTATGTTAAAAGTAGAGATAGTAAATAAAACATATTGTAGGTTAAAAGAAAAAGAAAAGTAGATTCTAGGGATAGAATTTGAGGAATTCTTTTATTTATAAAGTGCAAGGAAAATAAGAAGCCAATAATTAGGGGTGAGGATTAACCAGAAAGGTAGAAACAAGGGGACAGTGTATTGTTACAGAAGGAAAAAGGGAGGAATGTTTCTGGAAGAGGTTGGCCAGAAGAAGGAAGTCAAATGCCATAGGGAAAGGGCTGGGGATGGAGCTCCGTGGTTCAGGGCTTCTCTCGCCTGTGCAAGGCCCTGGGTTTGATCCCCCAAAAAGAAAAGTAAAGTAAAGAAGAGTAAAGTAAACTGGAAAGAAGTTTGGATGGACAGTGTTGGTACTGCTAGGGAGAGCTTTCGGAGTTGAGGAACAGAATGCTTGTGTCTGATAAAGCAAGCAGGCGGGAGCTAGAAGTTTTATTTGTAAAATAATATGGCGCACGGTTATATGTTAACTTATGGAAACTTCTCTCTCATCCTCCCAACAGCCCTGAAACCAGTGGATCTACATTCCACATATCAGGTGGGGCCCCTGATGGCCGTGGAGACCACTCGGGGCATAGTGCTGCACTGGCGAGCCCACAGCTGGCCCCTGCGCTCCCAACGCACGCCAGTGGCCTCCCTACACTCTGTGGCCAAGGAACTGGAGGGCCTGGCCGGGGGCCCCCACACCGTGGTGGTGCTGGGCCTGGGAGCCCACTTCACCACCTTCCCTCCATCCATCTTTGCAAGACGACTGGCAGGGATTCGGGCAGCTGTGATGGCCCTGCTGGAGCGGGAACCCAGTACCCTTGTGGTCATCAAACTGGCCAACACTGGCTATAAGTCTGTGTATGGCAGTGACTGGTTCACCCTGCACATGAACCGGCTCCTAAGAGCTGCGTTTGCTGGGCTCCGTGTGGCCTTTGTGGACGCTTGGGAAATGACCTCCAGCCTGGCCCTGCCCGACAACATCCACCCAAGGAAGCTCATTGTGAGTAATGAAGTGAACTTGCTCCTCTCCTTCATCTGTCCCACCTGAGAGCTACTGAGGGTCCTAGCAGTGTGCTGATGGAGAGCCTGCAGCTCAGCCACAGGAAATGTGAGAAGCAGTGATGGGACCCAGAATGAGGAACGATTCAGAGGAGATTAGTTACCCCAAGAATGGCCACATGCATTAAAAACTGGTGACATTTTGGTGACTGTCCTCTCGTACAGTTCTCTGTGCAATGCACAAATAAATACGCATTATATGAATGAGATGATATTTCACATGCTCTCTTTTCAGTTCCCTTTTTTGGAAATTTTTATTGATTTAATTGTACATTATGCAGTTTTGTAAGAGGTAATACAGAGATCCCTTATATCCTGTACTTAGTTTCTACCAATGTAACCATCTTGTCAAAATGGGGTACATTATTGGGATATAAACATTAATATCAACATTCTTATTTAGATTTTCTCAGTATTATTGTCCTCAATTGTGTGTGTGTGTCTTGTTTTTTTTTTTTTTTTTTTTTTTTTTGCAGTGCTGGGGATTGACTTTAGGGCCTCATGCATGCTGGGCAAGTGCTCCACCACTGAGGCTATATCTCTAGCTCCTATTGCATTCATTTGTATGTATTTATTTTATGCAACGTTATCACATATACTGGTTTCTGGTTAATTCTTTAACATTTGTTTTGTAGCTTTACAAAGGAAAGATGACAGAGCCCAGGGTTTGTCCAAAGTGGCAATCAAGAGAGTCTCCAAAAACCTGGGGTCACCTCAGACTGAGGTGATCCAACAAGAAATCCCCAGGACCAAAGAGCACAAAGAAGAGAACCATTGCAAAATTTGGTAAATGGAAGGGTAGGGGATTGATAGCCATACACTGTCTTCACTCTGGTTTCTAGCCTGACTTGATACTATATGGGTGGCTCAAAAATTCTCTAGGGATATAGCTCAGTTGGTAGAGTGCTTGCCTTGCATGCACAAGGCTCTGGGTTCAATCCCCAGCTACACACACACACACACACACACACACACTTCTCTAGGACCAGGTTGTGTGCCTAGCCTCATATACCTCCAGGTTACCTGAACACATCAACTGTGATATCTGGAGAAACTGACATTTTTTCAGATTGCAGAAAATTAAGGAAAAAGAGCTGCAGACATTCAGCAATCATGAAACACACCAGTAACAACACAGCAAGAGTGAGAAACAGCAGGAAAAAAGTCAGAAGAACCCAATCTACAAAACTCCCAGATATGTCAGTATGGACTCATTATTCAGTGGTCTACAATAAATTACTATCATCGTTTGGACTGTTAAGTTCCTTCAGATATGATCAATAAGAATCTCTTCAAGTTAAGATTATGAAAAGAATTTTCTGCCTTTCACTTCTCAATTGACTACCACTCCCTTCAATCAAACCCATTCTCATCAAGGAAATTAAAAGCCTCTTTTAGGGTAAATCAATGGACAATTTCCGATCCTTAGCTTTTGATCATTCTTTCTGCAACCTTTAACATCACAGATCATTTTTCCCTTCTTGAATTGCTCTCTTCTCTTGGCTTCCATACTCTCATATTCTTCAATTCACAAGAGACTAACTGGAAAAAGGAAGTCCATGGAGAATCCATTCTGCTGGGGAGGGTGTCATCAGAACTACCTAGTCTCTCAGTGGCTGTGGTCTTAGAGTCTGACCCTTGGAATAGAAACACATTTTTGATGCAGCATCAAAATGCCTCATCGGACATGTTCTGAGTGTGGTTTAAGGGTTTAGTTCCTGACAACTTAGCATTTTTCTAATCTCCCAACACTTACATGGGCTGTCAAGAATCCTTTTATTAACAGTCCATTTCCACAATCAGCCAGAATTGGCCTCTGTTTCTTGAGAACAAGAAGTCTGGTTAATCAGGGTATGGGATTATGCTGCCAGGGTTAGTGGTGATTACAGTTTCCTATGGAAAGTGTGATAATAGAGGTGAAATATGCAAGTACACAGAAAAGTCATCCTTCCGGGCCCAGGAAGAATTCCACAAAGAAGAGGCACCTGAGCTGAGATCTGAAAGAGGATTTTGGATCAGTCAGGTACACAGCATCAGGAGAACATTCTAGGTTGGGGAACAGAGATGCCCAGGGATGATATAAATCACATGGAAATTTGTTTGTTTAGTTTTTAGTTGAAGATTAAGTGAGACAAAAGGAGACAGCAGAAATAAGCAAGAGTTCCTAGAATTTTATCTATCATGTTCAGGGTTGTGACTCGCATTTGCTAAAAATGACTCTGGGTACAGCTGAAGATTCATTTCTTCCAAAGAGTTTCCACCTGGAGCTCAGGCTTTATTTTCTGAAACTATTTGTACATTTGGAAAGAACATTTTCTGAAAGATGACTTAAGGAAGGTGTAGATTTTTCTAGTATGTCCAGACTAGTTTCCTGGTCTAGGAGCAGGGCTAGAGCAATATATGCCCCAGGGAAAGGCAGGTGCCTGTCACCACTTGGGGGTGGCTTCTGGTGAGGGCTTACTTTGTGTTCAGCTCCCAGCCTTGCTTGACTACTCAGAGGAACAGCTCACTGACCATAGCCCATCATGGAATCTACTGACCAGGAAAGATATGAGCATGGTGAACTTCCACCTTGTAGACCACTGAGCATGACTTCCTCCCTCATCCCTTGTACCCATAACCTTATTCAACCAAACTCCATTCCCCTCAGAGACCCTGTTATCTTTTTAATTTTACATTTATTTATTCTAATTTGTTATACATAATAGCAGAATGCATTTCAATGCATAGTACACATATAGAGCATGATTTTTCATGTCTCTGGTTGTACACAAAGTGGAGACACACCATTCGTGTGGATATATATGTACTTAGGGTAATGATGTCCATCTCTTTCCACCATCTATCCTATTCCCATGCCTCCTCCCTTTTCCTCTCTCCCCTTTGCCCTATCTAAAGTTCCTCCATTCCTCCCTTGCTCCCACTACCCCCATTGTGGATCAGCATCCTCATATTAGAGAAAACATTTGGCCCTTGGTTTTTTGGGAATGGCTTACTTCACATAGCATCATATTCTACAACTCCATCCATTTACCTGCAAATGCCATGATTTTATTCTCTTTTAATGCTCAGTAATAATTCATTGTGTATATGTACCACAGTTTCTTTATCCATTCATCTATAGAAGGGCATTTAGGTTGGTTCCACAATTTAGCTATTGTGAATTTTGCTGCTATAAACATTGATGTGGCTGGGTCCCTGTAGTATGCTCTTTGAAGATCTTTGTGTATAAACGGAGGAGTGGGATAACTGGGTCAAATTATGGTTCCATTCCAAGTTTCCCAAAGAATCTCCATGTTGCTTTCCATATTGGTTGCACCAATTTGCAGTCCTACCATCAATGTATGAGTGTGCCTTTTTCCCCACATCCTAGCCAACCCTTACTGTTGTTCGTGCTCTTCATAGCTGTCATTCTGACTGGAGTGAGATGAAATCTTATTTGCATTTCTTGAATTGCTAGAGATGTTGAATATTTTTTTCACATATTTGTCGATTGATTGTATATCATCTTCTGAGAACTGAAAAGCTGCTTCTCAGCAAAAGGAACAACCAGTGAGGTGAAGAGAGAGAACACAGAATGGAAAAAAAATTTTATCATATGCACATCAGATAGAGCACTAATCTCTAGGATATATAAAGAACTCAAAAAACTTAACACCAAAATAACAAATAACCCAATCAATAAATGGGCCAAGGAACCAAACAGATGCTTCTCAGAGACCCTGTTATTTTGAATGTCCTTAAAACAACTGCACTAGCCAGTCATGGTGGTGTACACATTGTAATCCCAGTGGCTTGTGAAGCTAAGGCAGGAGGATTGTGAGTTCAAAGCCAGCCTCAGCAACTTAGTGAAGCCCTAAGACCCTGACTCTAAATGAAATTTAAAAATAGGGCTGGGAGGGCTGGGGTTATGGCTCAGCAGTAGAGCACTCACCTAGCACGTGAGAGGTCCTAAGTTCGATCCTCAGCACCACATAAAAATAAAGATATTCTATCCAAAAATGAATATTAAAAAAATAATTCAGGGAATGTAGCTCAGTGGTTAAGTACCCCTGGGTTCAATCCCTATTACTCCCACCCCCGCAAAATCCGACAGGACTCCCTTCCTTGTGTCTTCTATAGCTCAGTGAACAGGGATTTTTTCTTCAGACAAACTTATTTTATAGGGAAACATTTTAAAGCATTTTTAAAATTTATTTTTAGTTGTACTTGGACACAATACCTTTATTTTATTTTATTCTCTCTCTCTCTCTCTCTCTTTCTTCTCCTTCCCTGTTAATCAGACACCACTGCAATAAAGATCTCTTGGTTGCTCCGAGTGTGTGGTCACTTTCCATTCATTTGGTGCTGAAACCCAGGAAGAGGGTGAAACCACTTCTGGGTCCCTCTTCCTTCAGAAGTGCCACTCACTAGATGACCTGAACCCATTTTCTCGACCGCCAGAACTACATCCACCACTGCCTTCGATTGGTGAGTTTCCCCTTCCTGGAGTCCTAAACCCAATGGTGGTTTTGGGAGGATTTGACCATTGATTGTCCAGCAAATCTCTTTATTCACCTTCAGGGAGGAAAGCACCCCACCACAGCCTTCAAGGCCACGGTGGTCCTCAGGGACTCTCTCCTCCCTCAGATTCAACTCTCGGGTCCAAAATTATTTCCCTTCCCCTTCCCCAGCATAGACTTTATACGTCATTCTCAAAGGACTGTGTAATCTCCAGGAACACATAACAGAGAACTGAATATCACACCCCTCCCAGACCTTCAGGGTCGCGGTGGCCCTCCTAAAGTCCTCTCACCTTAAGACTCTGCCGCTAGAGATACACTTACCCTCCCCTTCCCCTCTCCTTCTCTGGCCCTGAGAGTCACCAGCCTTTTCAGGAGGGGTCCCAAAAAGCCTTGGCCAAGGTCTCTCACGGCTCTGGCGCCGTCCAGGACAGGAGCCTCGATTGTCAGAAATTGGTGATGAACAGTCTCTGTAGCTCAACCCTGCCACCAGGCACTATCTAATTTTTGGCTCTAGTGGGGACGCCTCTTTTGCCAATAAATTAGCTCCTCCCCCCCATACTACATTTGCGACATGGGTAATGCATCCTCTCTGCCTGTCAACTCTCTCTTTTAGACAATCTCAAAACCCTCTCCTTGACACCAGATATTAAGCCCCCCAAATTGATCAAATATAGCACCCAGGATTGGCCCCTAGACAGTCAAAATAAATGGCCCCCTTTTGGGTCTTTAGATGCCTCTATTCTAAGGGATCTCTACAATTACTATGAGCATTCGAAAAAATGGGTAAAGATCTCCTATATTCATACATTTTCCTTGCTCTGATCCAATCCTGTTGTCTGCACCTCTTGCAAAACTCTACAAATTCTTCTAGCTTGCAAACCAACACCCCCAACCACTGACCCCCAAATTTCTTCACATCCAGACTCATCCACTACTTTCCCTGCTGATGAACCTCCACCCTATCACCTGGCTCAAATAGGTCCTCACCCTCAACCTTCTACCCCAGCCCTTCCACCATCACCCCCACCTCAACAACCTGCTTTCTCCCCTCCAATTACTAGATCAAAAACCTATTCCACCACACTTCCTCACACCATTGCCCCTTTGCGTGAGGTAGCAGGTACTGAAGGTATCCCTCCCCCCATTCACTCCTCTCTTCTCCCATCAGTGCCCATACCAAGTCCCATCAGGCCCTCTCACCAGCTAACCCAAAGCTCGAATGAGCTGGGGAGGGTCCTCAGACCCCTATCCGAGATCTGGTGAAAATGACTTTTAAAGTTGCTTTGTCATCATTGAAAATAAAGTTACTAAGAATTTAAAGTCCCTTACAGGCTTTTTGGGATATTCACTCCCATCCTCCCCTCTGCTCTACCTGTTCTACTGCTCAAGTTTTCCTTGCTAGGGAAAATCCCAAACCCCTTTCCCATTATTCTTTTACATCTCCTTCCTCATTCTCAGATCCACCCAAGCTGCTCTCAGCCCCATCTTCCCATCCCCCACCCCCACACTACCTAGGCCCACAGAAAAGTCTTAACTGACCTTCTTCAGAAATCTTCACCATGGCTGATTTTAGGACTGTCAGCAAAAAAGCCTCTACAAAAGAGTTCAATGTAGATAAACTTCCTCTTTTTGTGTTGCCCTATTTTACTTGGCCACTGGTTGGGAAAAAATCAGCACTCCAGATGGCAGACATCCCCTTACTAGTTTTCCACAAACATTCATCCAGAATAGTAGTTTGTAAAAATATGAAGCTGGAGCTTCACAGTGTTGTCTACATTTCTAAGATAAGAGAAGTTACCAATTGGGCTCCATGGTAACAGCTAGCAGGGGGAAGAAAGAAAGGGGAGAAAAAGATCTCCCCTTCTCAGGTGTTGTCCTTGAAGGGTTAACATGTCCAGAACAGTGAAAGAAAAAGCTGCTTTTATGTGAACTTCTGCAGACTGTGAACTTCTGAGTCCTCCCCTTACTATGCTGGGTATAAAATTCTGAAACTGCCTAAACTCGGGGTTCAGGGGATTAATTGATTACAGCAGAAGCGTGCCCTCTGAATCTGGCTACAGCCAAATAAAACTGTTTCCTGCTATCTTAGGTGCCTTTCCTTGTCCATCCCTACAACAGTTTAATTCTATGTACTTAAACATTGTTTACGTTTTCATGAAATGACAAACAGATGTGATTAACTGTATTGTATAAATAAGAAAATATTTCTTATTAAAATGGAATAATTTTCCTAAATTCAGAAATTTACAAGGATTGTTTCAAAATGTGAATAAAGAAGGGGTTAACAGATGGGGAAGAGAAATTAGAAGGTTCTAGGTATGGATTTAATTGAAGGGAAAAAGGTGTTTCTGGATAAGAGAGTCTATGTGATTAAGTAAATAAGAAGGTTTAAGTAAGTTATAAAGAAGGTTTGTGTAATTTGGCTATATATGTAAGTGTTTTGAGCAAGTACTCTTGAAGAGATTAAGGATTATACAACTATAGTTAAACAACAACTGCTATTTTGCAATATTGTAATATGTTATTTTTTTAAGAGCTAAACTTGATTAATATAAAAACATCAGTGTAATTATGGAGCTATTACTCTTCTTTGTATATTAAATGTGTTCAGATTTTCCAGGTATACAAGTCTTAAGGTAGAAGCTTTAAAAGGAAGTTATATCAAGCTGATGTTCTCCAAAAGGTTGCATGGTAATTTTAGGCTTATAAGAATAACATATTGGAGATTTATTTATATCATTTAATGTTCTGTAACTGGACCTGTTATCAATAAGATTAAAGTACTACGTACTGGGATACAATTTAAATGTAATATCATAGTGTGTTAGCTAATATTCATGTGACATCGAACAACAATATATGTAAACCTTTTAAAATGATATTTAAGAAGCAAAGATCAGTTTCAATACTAGAACACTTTATCTAAGATTTATAAAGAATCCTGCCTTACCTGAGATAAGGTTCTGCCTCCCATCTTACTACATATCAGAATGACTCCAAAATAGGCCAGACTTCAGTTGAAGCCCAGTACTCTTAATTTAAGACTGGTGAGACTGACTTGCTAGATGTTCAAGATCAAGACTTAAAAATAAATTAAAAGGGACAAGAAAACCCCAATACTTGGCTCTTACCTTCTGAGTCAGTCTGAATCCAGGGAACAGGGAACTTCTCTAAAGAGCTTTGCAACTCTGGGCCACATAACCTCCCAATCAGGGAGATTAATGAGACCACTGGAGAATTAAAAGCCAATCAGTGCACTTGCTGTAAATAGGAGGGTCATTGGAATAAGGAGACACCCCCGATGCTTCCTAGGGAAGCCACATAGTCTAGCAAGACCTGGACCCATCCTAGTGCCAATGGCACTAGCAGAACTAAGAAGCTGCTCTCAAGTTCCCCCATGAGTGACTCCTATGAGAAGTCAGCTGACTCTTAACAATAGATAGAAACAAAGTCAATTTTGACCAGCTTGATCTTAAATACCTACCAAAAACAGTTAAACCACAAACACTGTTATCCCTGGGAGTAATGAAGGACAATAACAGCTAGAAAAGAGGAGACAGCAACTAGGCCAACAGTCTCCATAGGGAATGTTCAGTCAAGTATGGCCTTGGCTCCTCCACCTCACAGGACCCCTATTAGTCCTCTTTATGTTTCTCCTAATAGGACCATGTCTATTAAATTGCCTACAAAAGTTCCTCTAAGATCAGATACACAAATTCCCCAACCAGTTGGTCCATCAACTGTTAACTTTAAGACTACCAGCCCCTGATGCCCAAGATGGAGACCTATGACTCATGACCAACTCCTCCTGCTCCAGAGACTCTGCCCCTATCTAAAACCCTCTCTAACCCCTTTTCCAGTTTTTACAACTCTTCTTTTACTTCCCAGGAATGAGAACTACTCTCCAGCAGGTCCACTCTGCTTTTTCTGTCTGCTCTACAGTATCCCCACAAGAGGGCATCAAACCTAAACTCCCCAGGCATCAGATGAGGAGCCACCAGCCAGGCAAAGACTGGCAGATGGACTTCACTCACATGCCTAGGCACAAAAAGCTTCACTACCTACTTACTTTGGTTGATACTATTTTTAGGATGGATAGAAGCCTTCCCTACTTCTAGGGAAATTGCTAATACCATTCCCTCCATCCTCATTGAACAGATCATTCCCAGGTTCAGACTTCCTGCCTCCATCCAGTCAGACAATGGTCAGGCCTTCACTTCTCAAGTTGTTCAACTAGTATCCAAAGGCCTCAACATTACTTGGAGGCTCCACATCCCCTACTGATCCCTGTCCTTGGGTAAGGTTGAGAGGGATAACAGCATTCTCAAGGATCGTCTCACTAAACTTGCTATTGAACTCAGACTCTCTTGGCCCAATCTCCTGCTCTTGACCCTCACCCGAATTTGGGCACCCCCTAGAGCCTTAGCCCCTTTGAGCTACTCTATAGGTGCCCTTTCTTAATCAACCAAAGCTTTCCTCCTCTCCTTGTGTCCTACCTGCCCTATCTCACACTTCTATACAAACTCCTAAGGGAACACACAGACTGGTGCCTTCTGCACCATCCATTGCCTCAATCCCAACGCAACCACAAACTGAATCGGACCCTCTTCAACTGGGTGGCACAGTCGGGAACTGCATCCTCAATTGTTGGAACCTCGCTAGACAGGACCCCACACAGTCATACTTACTACCCCAAAGGTGGCTAAGCTTTTGGGCCACACCCCCTGGTTCCATGTTTCCCACCTTAAAAGAGTGCTTGTTCCAAATGTCCAATTCTGGGCTTCCACCACGGTGGGGCCCACCAAACTCAAGATTTCTTGCCTACCCTCTTCTTCTTTTAACAATCATTAATCTCTCTCAAGCTTCTATCCCAACCCAACAGATGGCACTTCTACATCCAAGCGACATGGCACCAGGATGGCAAAACCCACTATCAGTTTATAGTCAAGGCGATTGCCCTTTCAGTCATCCTTAACATTATTGGATTCAACAAAGCCACCTCCAATATTTCCTAGAGTCCCTATAATAGGACCAATGGCTGATACCAAGGATCTCCAACTGCTCAGGAATGGTTTGATGCCATTGACGACCTATGGCTTCAAGGAACCTTTATGGACTTTGTCCCTTCCAAGATAACTATCTATAGTCACTGGATGTTATCTCTAGCTGCCCTGGCATTCCCAAGCCTGTCCCCTGAACATTCCCTCTCTCTCCCAGGTAGGCCCCATGCCTCCCCCTCTCAGCAGGAAGTAGCCAGATTGAATTATGCCATCCCCCCACCACTTAGAAAAACAAAAAGGGAGGAATGATAGTTGCAGAGCATGCTAAACAAATGTTAGCTACAGGATGGGCTGAACATTCTACCCTCACCCTCACCCCTCTGGTTCCTTATCGCTTGTTTGCTTCAAGTCTAAACACTCGACCCCCACCATTCTGGTGCAATGGAAACCCACATCTAGCCCTTGCCCAGTCTGCCTGAAGGCAGAAGATGACACCCTTAACAACTAGTGTATGATCCAATCACTCTACGCCTACAAGGCAGCTTGCAGACCCAAAGGCCCCTTTAGATTTTGGCTATAAAAACTCTCCCCTCTCTTCACTCTCTCTTCTCTCTCTCTCTCTTTGCTCTCCCCACTCTCTCTCTTTCTTCTTTCTTCAGTGCTCTCTCTCTCTCTTTCTCCCCCACTCTCTTTTTTTCTTCTTTCACTGTTAATCAGACAGCACCACAGTAAAGTTCTCTTGTTCACTCCTAGAGTCATGGTCACTTTCCTTTCTCTAGGGATTAAACCAAGGGCCTTGCACAGGCTAGACAAGTGCTCTACCACTGAGCCACATCCTCCATACTTTTTACTTTTTATTTTGAGACAGGGTCTCATTCAATTGCTTAGGCTGACCTTGAACTTGGAACCTTACTGCTCCCCTGCTGTAGTAGCTGGGATTATATGTACTCACCATTACTCTGCCTAGTCTAACCTATCTTTCTATTCTAGGCTTCGTGAGTCTGTGGCTGGGATTCTGCAAACATTTCTGCCCCACCTACTAGTGGCTGTTGGGATATTTGCTCCTGTCCTCCCCACAGTAGCTTGGAGGGTTAGAGGGAAGGGAGGTCTTGCTCTTGCCTGCTTCCTAGGGGATTCCTCCCTGGGTCCTGTCCCTGTTAGTGTCAGCAACCTTCTTTCTTGTATGCAAGGAACCAACCAACCAACAAAGTCTTCTTCCTTCATAGCTGGCTTTAAATAAAACCTATTTTCTGGCCAATTTCATTGCACCTCCGTGGAGCAGGATGAAATCTACCTCTTCCCTGACCCAGTAACTAAGTGTTTGGCTGCCTCTGGCTCTAGCAACTTCTGTGCCAGGTAAGTTGTTGATATTAAAAGTTCTGTTCTTGGGCTGGGGTGGCTTAGTGGTGGAGCACTTGACTAACCTGAGTGAAGCACTGGTCCAATATTCAGTACCACAGAAAAATTAAAAATTAAAGATATTGGAGGGAGGGAGTTCTGTTCTTGTCACAAAGCCAATCCAATAATGAGGACAAGATTTTGAGGAAAAGGGATAAAGAGGTTCTATTGCTCTGCTAGCAAAGGAGAAACTCAGGGTAATCCTGTCCCAGAGGCTGTGCTTCTGTAAGGGGAACAGAGGGCATTTAAAGAGGTGATTCAAGAGCTACACTCCAGCTGGACCCTGTCAGGAGTCCTAATTCACTTGTTGCTTTGAGAGACTGCCATGTCTCAGATGCTCGAGTGCCAGTCCTGAAGCCTGGACTCCTTCATTCCTGTGGTGTGTTGGCTGAAGGATAACTTGGCCTAGGGCAGGAAAAAGGTTGATATTGTTTCTACCATGATTGGGGAGGGAGATAAGGAGAAGAGAAAGGGAGTAAACCAATCAAACAAACAAAACCAGTTTTAAAATAAGCTGCAGTGGCTGAGCAGTGAGAGTTATCTTCAAAGCATGGAATGAACACATGTTATATTTCCTCACTGTCAATGTCTATGGACAATGTCATCTCCAAGCTGCTTCCTTCTGAAACTGGGCAATGAAGGGGGTCCTGGAATGGAACATTATTATCTCCTCTTGTCATTTTTTTGGGTATATACATACACACACACACACACACACACATACACATATATACACACATATACACACACATACATACACACACTGAGGATTGAACCCAGGGGTGCTTAACCACTGAGCCACATCCCAGACCTTTTAAAATATTTTATTAGACCCAGAGTTTTGCTGAATTGCTAAGTGCCTCACTAAGTTGCTGAGACTGGCTTTGGGAACTTGCAATCCTTTGCTTCAACCTCCTTAGTCACTGGGATTACACCATGCACAACTTCTTTAGGACTTTTATTAGAAGAGATGGAGATGTGATTTCAATCTTGGTGGGGATCTGGAAGAAGCACACTCACATATAGCAATTAATATTTGACTGATTGTCCTGGTTGTCCTACATACTATATTAATCTAGTTTCTTTTGCTATAGCCACATTTTGTCCCTCTCCTTCCCCAGGTTACCAGGAAGGGTCTCTACTATACAGTTTCTTCCTGGGCTCAATTTAAGCATGCTTCTGGGAATTTCCTTATTGAAGTGAGCAATTGGCAACACCCTAACCTATTGCAAGTGAGTTTCTTAGCATAGTTTAACCACTGTCTTTTTTTTTTTTTTTTGACTACTGGAGATTGAACTGAGGGGTACTCAACCACTTAGCCACATCCCAAGTCCTATTTTGTGTTTTATTTAGAGACAGGGTCTCATTGAGTTGCTTAGCACCTCACACTTGTTGAGGCTGGCTTTGAACTCACAACCCTCCTGTGCTAGCCTTCTGAGCTTCTGGGATTATAGGCACGTACCACCACGCCTGGCAACCACTGTGTTTTCTTAAGGTGTGATTTATCTTTTTTGTTTTCCCTCTAGTTTGGGATCCCAGGCTGTGCATACCTTCTGTTGCCCATCCAATCCACCAGCTCACTTGCTGGGTCACTTCTTTCCTTTGGACATTCTGAGAGTGCTTGTCAGGATAATTAGCTCAGCTTTCTGTGCTGATGTTCCAGGTGGCAAAGCCTTAGCTCCTAATACCTGCTGTTCTGGGACCACAGTACGTCCAGCTATCTGCAGCTCCATTTCCCATGAAGCTACTCCCATCCATGAAGAAGTCCCAGTTCAGCTCTGTGATGGGCTCATCAGACAAGTCTAACCCGATACAATAGACACTCTCTAAGATTTCAGGCAGTTAGGTTGTAGGGTCTCATTATCATCTAATGGAAACAATGTTGCTGGATTTGAGGTGGACACCACTTTAAGGTTGATCTTGGGGTTGCCTGGTATCTCCCCTCCTCCCAGCAGTCAGCCAGTAGCAACTTCCCTATTCAAGTAGGACCAAGACTTGGTGAGATCAAACATATTAATGGGTTGTCCTCAAGGGAATTTCTCAACCTCTTGCAGTAAATCACAAGTGACAGTTACTGCCCAAAGGTGGGGTGGGCTGGGGACATCTTTCTGCTGTAGAGTCAAGCTGTTTTGACAAATAGTCCATTGGTCATGGCCCATCTCCCAGTGATGGGTGTCCCCTGGCCACCATCTGACAGATGTCCTGTCAGATCTTAAAAGGGGAGACCATTACTCTCCCCAGGTCATGGTCTAGCAGTCTCAACACCCACTGCCATGTCCTTTTTGGCCAGCCAATCCCCTTGTCCCATGACCCAAGGGGCTGGGAGGCAGGACAGAGGCCAAGTCCTCTTTGCCCATTTCTCTACACCCCAGGCAGCTTTCTTGGGGTTTTCCCCATAGTTCAGGGGTGGAGTGAGCTGGGGCTGCCTGGAGCAGGCCCAGGCCTGCCTGCATGGGGCTGAAAAGATTTACATCTTTCTAAACTTCTGGTGTCCTGCTCTCCTTGCAAATCAGAGGCAGTGCCTTTTTTTGGACCATCAACTTAGTTAACTTAGTTTCTGACTGTTCAGACTCTCTCTCTTTTTTTTTTTTTAGAGAGAGAGAGAATTTTTTTTTTTTTCCCCGGCGGACACAACATCTTTGTTCGTATGTGGTGCTGAGGATTGAACCTGGGCCGCACGCTTGCCAGGCGAGCACGCTACCTCTTGAGCCACATCCCCAGCCCTGACTGTTCAGACTCGTTCTCATACAACTGCACAGCACCCTGCACAGATAGCGTTTCTCTCATTTACCTAACTTGGACAGACCAGCTCCAATGGCAAGATTGGACATGGATTCAGAATACCACTCAATGACCAGATTTTGTCACAGTCAAACATCATATTTTACTTAGACAGGTTCATACCTGTGTGTGGCTCTTTTAGCTAAGACCTTTTTCAAGAGACTCTCAATCAGTAGGATCAACACAGCATTTCCCTCATCTTAAAGAGCCAATAAGAGATGCAAACAAAAACACAGAAAGGGATGAGCAGAGGGGAGCCCCAAAACCATGTGTCAGAGTCCAGCTCCAACAGGGGGTCTCAGGAGACGAATGGATGGTGAGGAGTCGGCGAAAGTGGGGGTGGAGAAACAACACAGACACCAAAGTGAAGGTCTGAATCCCAATCTTTACTTGTGAAGTTAATCTTATATATTTTTCATTTTGGCAGGCTCACAGTACTTTGTGGTTACAAAACAGGAATCATTATTCAAAGAAACAAAATATTATGTAGCTACAATTAGAATAGAAGAATGTATCTTGGCTTATGCATAAGCAAGCATTTTTACTTTCAGTTCGTGTTTTGCTTTGAGCTGTTTCTGTTTAGTTAACTTTTAATAATAGTTAGAAATGTCCCAAACTCTTGGCCTTGACTATTCTTTCTTGACTTACTGACTGGAACCGGTGCCATGATTACGGCAAGTGGTTAACTTGTTATTAAGTTTAATCAAACAAGAGTAAGAGCACAAACCATTGTGCACAGGAACAAGAACAAGTTGCCTAGTACCAAGCGCTAATCTGTCTTCTTAACATTAATTCTTCTTCTCTAGATTTTAATTTAATTTCTCAAAAACTTCCTTGACAGGAATACAGGGAGTTTTTCATTAGACATTAACAATTTACGCTCCACACCTGAATCATTGCATTTAGAGCAAACAGATCTATTCTTTAGAAGTAGTTGCATTAATTGGGAAAGTCAAGTTTTTTCCTTCATATTTAATGGTCATATGAGAAATCGCAACTATACTTATTAAAGGAATACAAAAACAAACCAGCCAATTCCCAGAAACATACTGCGCTCCTCCAGAGGATGCGCCATCCACCTCAGTAGGGCCTTGCCATTGCCTGAGTCAGGGGAGGGGCGCAGCGACCATGGCTGACAGACAGAAGCCTTTAAAACAGACAGCAGATAGGGAAAAAGGCCTGTTTCCCTACTCCTACCTAACCATGACCCCTACACAAATGGTGACACTGATGTCCCCACAAAAAGGGACCAGATGTGTGGCATCAAGGGTCTCTGCAGGCCCACTGGAGAAGCTAACCAGATGCCCAAGGTGTTGCAACTTTACTGCATTCTGTAATTCTACTTTTTCTCAAAATAGACCAATTGGTGGAGCAACCCATACTGTTCCAGGAGAGAAGGAGGGGGTTCCACAAAGCAAAAGGAGCCTCAGCAGCTACTGGGACAGTCCCTCAGTCCCTCTTACTTATAGGAAGAGCTCCTTGAGTCAACTCAAGGCAAACTCACCATGTCTCCTAAGTCTCCAGTGGTTGGCTCTCAACAAGCTCACCAGACACCCTGCATCTTCAGCATGGGTGCAGAAGACCAGAGTGGTGGGGGTGGGGTGAGGGGGTGTTCTTGGGTCCCAAATGAGTCACCAAATGTGATGCCAAAAGCTCAATCCTTGTCCCTGATGCTAACCTAATAATGAAGACAATATTTTGAGAAAAAGGAAAAAGAAGTTCTAATGCTCTGCTAGCAAAGGAGAAACAGGTTACTCCTGTCCCAGAAGCTGTGAGTCTGTCAGGAGGAACAGAGGGCTTTGAAAGAGGTGGTTCAATACAAGAGGATCCTCCTGCCTCAGCCTCTAGCGCCGCTGGGACTACAGGACTGCACCACAGCACCCAGCCAAAATATTGGCATTTTATGTTGAAAATTTTACCTCATATAGTTTGTTTGGTTTTGGTACCAGGGATTAAACCCAGGGGAGCTTAACTACTGAGCTACATCAATAGCCTCCCACCTTTTTTTTTTTAAAGACAGGAATTTGCTCAATTGCTTAGAGGCTTGCTAAATTGCTGAGGCTTGCTTTGAATTTGCGATCCTCCTGCTTTAACCTCCTGAGCCACTTGTATTACAGGCATGCACAACCATACCCCAACTCTGCTGAACATTTTACTTCATATAGTTTTTTGGGAGTTTTTGCTAACAACTGATTTTCTTAGAGACAGATGCAACCACCACTACCCGAGATGTGCTTCCACTCCACCACCCTTTTAATGAGGGGAGGCAACCCCCAAACCCTAAAATCTGATCTCTTGATTCTTTAATAGGATTCTGGAATAAAGGCACTTTGTGGAAACTTAAGTTCATATAGAAAAGCATAATGATTATTATATGAGAAAGCTCTCTTCTGTGTTATTAACTTATTTTTTATATCAAGATACTAATCTCATGAAATGTTTAAACTAATGAGAAACAGTTCATGTGACTAACTTTATCTCCTTGCATCTCTTACGTTTTTTAACAGTATGTTGACTTTTGATTCCCATGCCCTTTCTGATGGCTCTGGTTTGTACTAAGGTCTTGGTACACTGCAGTGCAGGCCAACCATTTCCTGAAATGTGAAGCCCTGGCGTTGTCAGGGAGAGTGGGCAGCTGAAGCTCCAAACCTGGTTCTTGTGTTCCCACAAAAGAAGATGGAACTTCAGACACCCAAAGCTATGCAAGAGAACTTCATTACAAGTGCAAAAAAAGTGAGGCTCAAGCAGCAAGCACTCTAGAGACAGTGAGTTGTCTCTGTGCACAGAATGACAAAGGACACAATGCCACTTCTAAATTTATTACTGTTAGATGTTTATCTTGAGAACCGCACTTTTTTTGCCAAGCAGGTGTTCAACTCCTCCTTCATTGCTGGTGGTGGAGTTTTTGTCCCTAATTGTTCCTCTCGGAAACTGTCACGATGGCCATCTTATTGTTCCTCTCGGAAACTGTCAGGATGGCCATCTTATTGGGGTGGGGGCTCATCTACAAGTCAAACCCATGTTAATGTGGGTATTGGGGTCAGTGTCAGTCAAAATTGACCTTGGTGCACCTGAGTTACTAAAAAACCTGCCTTCCAGAATATATGGAGGCCCCAATAGCCATAATTCTTCACTTGACCCTGATCTTGGTGAACCCTGAGGTCCCTTTAATGAGAGTTAGTGCCAAGAATCCTTCTTTCTCAATATTTCCCCAATTAGCCACCACCCACTCTCCATTAGCTCCTTTCCTTTCTATTTGCTTATTTGCAAGATCTGTGTACCAATGTTTTTCCACAGGTTATATGCAGCAAGTTACTTACTCATTTGCCATTTAAAGAAAACTTTAGGTGGGTGCGGTGGTGCACACCTGTAATCACAGTGGTTGGGAATCTGAGGCAGGAGGATCTCAGGTTCAAAGCCAGCGTCAGCAACTTAGCAAGGCTTTAAGCAACTTAGCAAGACCCTGTCTCTAAACAAAAATATAAAAAAAGGGCTGGGGATACTGCTCAGTGGTTAAGCCCTTGGGTTCAATCCCTAGTACCAAAAAAAAAAAAAAAACAACCACTTTAATAAAAAGTAAACCTGTGACCTTGCCATGCATTCCACTAGTCATTACCAACTACTCCTTAAAGTTCTCTCAGGGACCCACACGCAGAAAGTTTTGTGAACTTGCACTCTTTTTGAGCAAATATACACTAGTTGTGACCAAAACCAGCTTCATGTTTTATAGTAACTGCTACAGTCAAAGTTATCAAATCTTTGTAAAATAGAAAAGTATTTAAAAATTATTTTTCTACTGACATTTCTAATTCAATCAAGAATTACTTTTTTAAAAAAAACTATATACCAAAGTATTTAAAGAAAGAATTATATGAAGGGCTGGAGTTGTAGCTCAGTGGTAGAGCACTTGCCTAGCACATGTGAGGCACTGGGTTTGATCTTCAGCACCACATAAAAATAAATAAACAAAAGAAAGTAATTGTGTACATCTATAACTAAAAACATTTTTTTAAAAAACCTATATGATGTCTGGGATTTACTACAGAATAACTGGGGGGCACATTGTAGAAGGGGGTAGATATGAAAGAATATTGGCCACGTATTGGTGATTGTTGAAGTTCAGTGGTGGGTACAACAGGTTTGTTATACCAGTACCTCTGTGTTTGCATGTTTGAAGATTTCCATAATCAAAACTTAAAAGGAAGAAAAAACAGATTTTTCTGAAACACTCAATTAATGATAAAAGAATGATGATGGAGTTGTTCTGAAGGAATAAGAGCCAAAGTTCATATTAAAATTTAAATCACAATTCCTCATCTATTGAAAGTCATTTTTTTAAAAAGAGAGAGAGAGAGAAAAAGAGAGAATTTTTTTAATATTTATTATTTAGTTTTCGGCAGACACAACATCTTTGTATGTTGTGGTGAGGATCGAACTCGGGCCGCACGCATGCCAGGCAAGCGCACTACCACTTGAGCCACATCCCCAGCCCCTTGAGGGTCATTTTATGACACCAATGGATATGAACAGCTGAGATTACCGTGTATATTCATGGAGATGTGCAGGCTCACGGAGGAAGGAAGTTATCAAAAAGTCAGTGGGGGCTTGGGATATAGCTCAGTTGGTAGAGTGCTTGCTCTGCATGCACAAGGCACTGAGTTCGATCCTCAACACCACATAAAAAAGTAAATAAAATAAAGGTTTATTTTTTAAAAATCAGTGGGATTTATTTATACAAACATCTTCAATGTAGCCTTCCTCTAATGTCTTAGCGATGCCTGTGGGGTGTTTATTTATTTATTTATTGGCTTTTTTAAAAAGTCTTCAAGTCTTCTGGGATTTAAAATTTAAATATTAGGTTTAAAATAATTTGGTCTTAAATAAATAATTTTAATGCTTAAACTAAATTATTAATTTTAACTTATTTTAATTTAAAACAGAAAATAATTATTTGAAATAAAATAATTTAAATGAATAAACTGAAAATGTAAATTATTTTAATTTAAAATCTAAAGTTATTATTTGAAATGAAAAGAGCATGGAAACAAAATGCTAACAGAAGCTGAATTCAATATTTCACAGAAAAACATTAGTGCTTTGTGATCCTCTCAATTTGGACTATGAAGACAGAAAGAAAAAAAAAAAACAAGCAAAACAAACATGAGTAATTGCTGAGACATTAGGGAAAGGCTACATTAAAGTTGTTTGCTTGGAAACATTGATTAAATTTGTAATAAACAAGGTTGTCACTTTTTAATGACACTGTGGAGAGCAGGCTGTGCCCTGCCCATGATATGCAGTTTTCAGGCCGTGCTTGAACCTGAGTTTGCCTTGACCTTCTCCATTTTGACTGAAGTGTAGAGGTTGAGTGACTCTACACTCTGTTTGTACAGTAAACAGCTCCATTTGTTTGGCACAACCATAAGACACAAACGGATAAGTTAATCAAACTAATAAAAATGAGCTCCTATGGACTTTTCAAACTAATCAGACGCATGAGGATGCATGGGCATATCAAACTCCATTCAGGAAAACCAGGTCCGTGATCTTATTGAACACACCAGATCACTGAATGAAGCAATCCACCTGGTTACTCCTCATGAGCTTTGTTCAGAAAAATCTCCATAGTCATAGTGACCAACCTCTAGATCTCTGCCCTCAGGCTTTAGCAGTTTCTCCTGCTCAACTCTCACAGCCCACTCCAAGCTGACATCTCAAGCTGACACTCTGACACTGCCCTCTGTCTGGACCATGGCTTAGAATGAACAAGTTCCTGCACTTTGACAGCTCTGAACCCTGAACAAGTTCTTAGTCTGGTTCCTAATCTTTTTTTTTGGGGGGGGGGGGGTGGGGAGAGTGGGCTGGGAGGGAGCATGGGGGATTGAACTCTGGGGCACTCAACCACTGAGCCACATCCCCAGCCCTATTTTGTATTGTATTTAGAAACATGGTCTCACTGAGTTGCTTAATACCTTACTTTTGCTGAGGCTGGCTTTGAATTTGAAATCCTCCTGCCTCAGGTTCCCGAGCCCCTGGGATTACAGGCGTGTGCCACTGTGTCTGGCTCCTAATCTTATCTGATTGTCAAGAGTGACTCTTTGCATTTATTCTTTCATACATAACTGCTCTCTGATTTTAGCTTGATGAACCCCCCATCTAAATAATTATATATAGTTGATAGATAAATAGATATTCTGAAACATATATTTTTTTTCTGTAAAGTGTGATGGGTTATCATTATTAAAAATTAAGATTGGAATAAAAGAATTTGTTTTTGCCCGGTTTATGACTACAGGAGAGCCACAGTATTCAGTAAACTCCACAGATGAAAGAGGTATAGCTTGTGAATTTATCATTATCCAATAAATTCTGACATTGTGGAAAGATACAAACATATTTGGTCTATGTTAATGATATAATTTGCCCAGGACAGATGCCATAAGCTTAACATATTCAAAGTTAGTAGCAAACATCTGACTCGTAGAATATATAAACTTTTCAAAGTTTGATGCTGTACCATTGAGCTACATCCCCACCCCTCAAAGTATTTTTCTTAGTAATTGTATGAACACAGATATTGCTCAGAGGGCAGTTCTTCTGGTAGATGTGTCATAGAAGGATGCTTTGTTCCTGGTTAAACAACTAACTCTCACATGTAAAATGCATGAATCTAGGTAGAATTATATTGTCAAAAAGCACAATTTGGAGTTGTCACTTTGTATAAGATATGTTCTGAAGTTGTCACTTGTGTAGCATATGTTCAGACAGGCCAGCCACAAGAACAGGAAAATACTTTTATGTGCTTGATTCTAATAACAAATAAAATCAGGACACCTTGGGCTGGGGATGTGGCTCAAGCAGTAAGTAGCATGCTCACCTGGCATGCGCGGGGCGCTGGGTTTGATCCTCAGCACCACATAAAAATAAAATAAAGATGTTGTGTCCACTGAAAACTAAAAAATAAATATTAAAAATTCTCTCTCTCTCTCTTTAAAAAAAATCAGGGCACCTATTTTTTCATTTCTCTTTTTTCTATAAATTTATTTTGAAAACATTTTACAAAAGCATCAATTTGTTATAGTTTGTGGGGAAACCAACCTGTCCTTCAGCTGCAGGGAGTGCATTTCCCATAGAAATCCTCACATGCTCACACGGTTAAAAGGTCCTGAGTCGAAGCTTAGCTTTCAAAAATCAAAAATTTGGAAACAACCAAAATACTGACGGACAAGAGAAAGGAGAAATAAATTTTAGAATCTGCATATGCTGGGAAGTGGTTCAGTATGTTACATGAATTAAACCAGAACTGCATATATCAACATGAATGAATCTCAAAAACATGTTGGGAAGAAAAGGAAGTTGTCATGGGGCTGAGGCTGTGGCTCAGTGGTAGAGCACTTGCCTGGCATGTGTAAGGCACTGGGTTCGATTCTCAGCACCACATATAAATAAATGAATAAAATAAAGGTCCATGCATCTAAAAAAATATTTAAAAAAGTAAAGGAAGCTGCCAAAGGAGAGCTATAACATGATACCACTCAGTAACAGGTTGGCTCAGACAATGACAATCTTACATATACTCATTTTTATAGGTGTACCTTAGGGATGGTATAAATCCCTATGGAGATTAGCCACTTGGGAAAGACTGGAGGAAAAGCAACTGAGGAGTTATTTTATTTTTTTGCACAAATTTGAGGTGAGGGTGACAAACTGCTATGATTTGGTAGTTGGGTGGAGGTGACAGTAAGATTTAATTGTTATTTTCTTATTCTTCTCTGTATGTTCAAAATTTTCACAAATATGACTCTGGAACCTTCACTTAAATTTTTTTTGTAGTTGTAGATGGACAGAATGCCTTTATTTTGCTTGTTTATCTTTATGTTTAAGGATCGAACCTAGTGCCTAACACATGCTAGGCAAATGCTCTGCCACTTTGCTACAGCCCCAGCCTTATCCAGCCCAAACCTTCACTTTTATACATATTATTCTCTTCAAAATTATGAACATCTTTGCATTTTCAAGATGAGTAAGTTTAAAGAAAGATATAAAGGGAAAAGTAAAGCAGGCAGCATATGGGCATAACCAAATCATGTGACATTCATACTGCAGGAATGCAGGATGGGAATTCTGGTAGGGTTTGCACTGTCCCTTTTTATCCCAGCTGATCCAGGGTCTCAAATCAAACGCAAAGGTCAGCCAATAGCGACGTTGATAATTCTTATTCTCTTTTTTAGATCTGATTTTTCCTAGTCTCTTTTTTACCTTATCAATAGCTTATGTGTATTTCGGGCAGTGACACGTGCTGAGTTCCATTCTAATTTTGTCACCTCTTCATCATCCACTGGAATGATCCAAATGGACTCTCAGATAGATGCCCTCTTCCAACGTCGGGCAGCTGTCTTACTGAAGTCCTCCCATTGTAGGAACAATATATCAATAAAGCAACTACAATAAACAGAAAATAGATTCTAAGAACACTTTCAAGCAAATAACGAACTGTAACTTTTCTCCCTGATGGCTTTTGTACATATTGAATTATCACCTATACCTGAGTCTAAAGTAGTTGTGAAAGTAGTGATTTTTCCATGTATAAGTTGAGTCTTAGCCTAGAGACTTGGTGAGTGGTCTTTGATACCCTGAAATGGAACCTTTTCTTACAGGAAACTGTGTTCATTCCAAAAGTCCAAAGTGAGATTCTAGGATTCTGGTGTGGATTGTGAGAACCTCGGAGAGACACAAGTGCTAGAATAGATACCTGATATTCGATAGAACACGTAGGTAATGCCAGGTGACAGTGTTTAAGGAAATTGGAAAGTCGCCACAGTACACTCACTCCCTTATGATAGGAGTGTCTAAGTCTGTGCTTCTTTATTCTCCAACTGAATGCCTCGTTTGCACTCAAAAGCATAGGCTGAGCGAATCCATTTATGGAGCAATTCAAGGGCTACAAGATTCTGATTGCCGGGTTGCTCTTTCTGGTTTGGGTGAGTACTTCCTTCGCCTCTGATTCCTCTCATTGTTGGCTCATTTCTTCTTTCCATATGCAACCTCCAGTTTAGATCGTAGGAGAGAGGATGAATGGAAGCTACTTTTTCTAGAATCCAATGACCTCGACCTCATTGGATTCTAGAAAAAGTAACTGCTAGGTGGAATGTCAGTTTAAGGAAGAGGGTGACCAGGTTGGATCTTGAGCTCCATCAGGGAATCTAACACAAATTCAGAATGTAATGTCAAAAAGATGGCTCCCCTGCCTCCCAAAGAAACCAATAACTCAAGAAACAGAGTAATGGGGAAGGGGCTTACTGGCAACAAGTCAGCAAGTTGGAAAATGGGGACTCTGGTCCTTAAGAGCCATCTTGCTCAAGGGACTCAGCACAATGCTTACATAGGGATTTGGAGGAGGTATACTATTATTCTCAAACAGATAGGTGGGACGCCAGAAGTAGTCATAAATTTCTAGGTCGTCTGCTTTTCTGACATACATGGTACTGCTATCTGAAGGTCACCAAATACTCTGGGTCTTTCAGAGACCAGAAAAAATACTATCAGCAAGTCCCTTTTCCCAAAATAGCTACCTTGCAATTAATCAATAAGATACAGAACAAGGGAAAAGAGCAAGAGGCAATTATTATTATTATTATTTTTTGCCAGAGAACAGTTTTAACTTATTAGATGGATTCAATCTAAGGTAGCATCGACAGCAAATAGGAAAAGAATCATCGTACATCATTCAACTATGTGATCTCCAAAATTAGTCATTTTAAAAGTCAACTAAACTGAGGCAGGAGGATCACAATTTGAAGGCCAGCCTCAGCAACTTAGTAAGTCCCTAAGCAACTTGGGGAAACCCTGTGTCAAAATTAAAATAATAAATAAATTAAAAGGGCTGGGGGTGTTGTTTAATGGGTAAGCACCTCTAGGTTCAATCTCTGGTATCAAAAAAGAAAAGGAAAAGGAAAAAAAAACAATCAACATTACAATCAACTAAAACTGAGAGATGCCAGAAGGTTTATTTGGGTTTCCTCTCAGGTGTAAGAAGTTACTATGGGGAAATCTCAATGGAGGGAAAAAAAAAACCAATTCATGCTGTTCATAGTTTTCTCACCTTCCAAAAGCTTTTATGTTTCTTTTTGCCCCAGTGTAAAAGAAAGAGATCGAAGTCTATGGTGTTCAGTTCTGCTTTATATCAGAAAAAAGAAATCCTGACTAGAAAAAGAGCAAGTGAGCAATTGAATGGAGTGACGCTTTATTGCTACACTGAGGAACCTGGGAAAGGCCAGAGAATGCATTTCCCTGTCCATCAGTTAACATTCAGCTTTCAATGATAGATAATTTTGAGCTCTAAACTCATGATATGGCACTCAAAAAACAGTAGGATGTTTTGCATGGAAACAGAGATTTCTGACTTTTCTTAGAAAGTGGATGATCTTCAGAAAGGCTTGACAAGTCAGTCTTCAGCCTAAGACCAATGAAAGAGTTAAATAGAAAAATCCTAGTACCTTAATTATAGGTCCGAAGAAGGTGTCCATTTCATTTCCAGAGTAACCTTGTCCATGTGAAAGGGTGAGCAAGACTTCTTTGGGTCTCAGCCAGAACTTTCTACCTTGTAAAAGTAGTTAAGCTACAACACAGATAAAAATCTTAAATTCTCAATAAAAGTCAAAGATACCACACCTGTGTGATCTCGATCCAAGTTGAGAGATGGAAATTTCCATCACCCTCAGAAGCCTCCTTTCATGCCCCCTTCATGTCACTCCCACCCTCACTTCTTTCCAAGGTAGCCTATACCTTGACTTATGACAATATAGTTTAATTTTGCCTGACTTTGAATTTCTTAGAAAAGTAATCACACCATGTACTTGTTTATGTGTACATTCTTTGAGATCATTTGCTCTTTGTTGGGGGGTGAAGCACTGGGGGTTGAATCAGGGGCACTTAACCACTGAGTCACATCCCCAGCCCTTTTTATTTTGATTTTGAGAATGGATCTCACTGAATTTCTTAGGACCTCACCAAGTTGACTTTGAACTTGCAATCCTCCTGCCTCAGCCTCCTGAGCTGCTGGGATTACAGGTGTGTGCCATCGTGCCCAGCAATTTGCTTATTCTTTAATTGTATTTTTTTCTTGCTGTTCCTTGTATATTCTGAATGTTAGTAATATTTTAACTTATTCTTCAGTTTGTTTCTTCCCTCTGTTGATTGTTTCCTCTGCTATGCAGAGTTTTCTTATTTCAACATAATAGTGTCTTAGTTCAATAAAATAGACAAATGGAATTGGTCTATTTTCTGCTTTGGTTGCCTTACTTGGGTATCTTTTAAAAAAAAATACTGCCTATATCAATATCTTAAGATATTTCTGCTATGTTTTCTTTTGGTAGTTTTATATTTACTGGTCTTCCATGTAGGACTTTGATCCATTTTGAGTTTTTTTTTTGTTTTGTTTTGTTTTTGTTTTTTGGGTTTTTTTTTTTTTATATATGGTGAGGGAGAGGGATCCAGTTTCATTCTTCAGCATATGAATATCCATTTTTCCCAGTACTGTTCAAAGAGACTGTTCTTTCTTCAATGTATGTTTCTGGCACCTTTGCCAAAGATCAGTTGGCTGTGATGAGTGGGTCAATTTCTGGGTTCTCCATGTGTCAGCTTTAATGCCCATATCGTGCTTCACTGATTACTTCAACATTGTAATATGCTTTGAGGTCAGGTATTGTGAGGTCTCTGGCTTCACTCTCTTTGCTCAAGATTACTTTAGCTATTTGGAGTCCTTTACAATTTCACATTCATTTTAGAACTTTTTTTTTTTCAATTTCTGTGAAGAATGCCATTGGGGGATTACATTGTATGTGTAAATTGCTCTGAGTAGTCTAAACATGTTTACAACATTAAATTCTTCCAATCCATGAACTTGGGATAGCTTCCCATTTTTATTTATTTATTGCCGTGTCCTCTTCAATTTCTTCTATCAGTGTCTTATATAAAATTGTGGTGGTCTTTCACTTTCTTAGTTAAATTTATTCCTAGAAATTTTATTATTTTGTGACTATTATAAATGTGATCACTTTCTTGATCTCTTTCTCGGCAAGTGTATTACTGGTGTTTAAAAATGGTATTGATTATTGTATATTAATTTTGTGTGTCTTGTGACTTTACTGAATGAGTTTAAATTTTCACAATTTTTTGGTGGAGTCTTTAGGTTTTTCTACATATATTATATTTTTCTTTGCCACGTCTGCTGTGAGAATGAAGACCATTCTCAGCAACCAGACTATTCATATTCCAGAAAATTGGTATGACTCTGAAGGGATGAGCCACTGAGGAAAGTACCTTTCATTATATTTAAGTAGTTTCTTTCTTCTTCTGTTATTTGGAGTTCTAACTAGGAATGGATGCTGACAAATCAGGGGCCATTTCAGCATCTATTAGTAAATTCGCATGGGCTATTTCTTTTTCATCTTTAGACTTTGAGATAGTACATTGCATTGGTAGATTTCTTATTTAAAAAAATATTTTTAGTTATAGATGGACACAATACCTTTATTTTATTTGTTTATTTTTTGTGGTGCTGAGGCTCAAACTTGGTGCCTCACATGTGCTAGGCAAGTGCTCTACCACTTTACTACAGCTCCAGACCCAGCATTGACAGATTTCTTGATATTGAACCACCTTTGTGTTTCTGAAATAAAAGCTACTGGAATAAAGTCTATTATCCATTTGTTTTATTGTTGTATTTTATTTAGAATTTTCATATCTGTAAATGAACATGAGATAGGGTTGCTGTTGGTATCAAGAGCAGGTGGTAACATAAAATGAATCAGGGAGTTCCTATCTTTTTATGGTCTGAAGTTCAGGTTGTTTGAACTGATTTGTACTCTATAAGCAATCTCTGAGAGTTCCCAGGGACCTCCATCTATTAATACCAGGTACGGTGGCATTTAGGCTAACTTTGTGAATATGTGATAGCGTCTCATTGTGGTTTTTCAATTACCATTACCTAATCATTCAGAATTTCTGGATGTTGTCTTTTGCAAAGGGTCAGTTCAAGTTTTTGCTTATTTTTCTGTCAAGTTGTCTGTATTCTTTCTAAATCATAGGATTTCTTTATATATCCTGGTTCTTAGTGCTTAGTTAGTTGGATGTCGCAAATATCTTCTTCCTTGCAGTTTCTTTCATTTGCAATAGGATCTGTAATAAACCATTCAATGACATTTAACAAATGGTATCTTTTCTTAACTTTAAGCAAGTTGGATTTGTCAATTATCAAAGTTATGTTTAGTTTTCTTCATCTAAAATGTGTGAACATAGTCTCTGTAAGTGCATGTGACCAAATGACAGAGGCGGGAGATGGGAAGCAAACCTCGGGTCATTTGGAAAGGCTTACAAGTTGGTGTTCACTGCTTATCTTCTTTTCTCTGGGACCCACTGAGACCTAGAGCTTCACTATTTGGTCTTCTCCCTCCAGGACTCATCTGCAATGGGGAAGGGTAAAGTCCAGGGCCCAGAATTTCAGTATTTGCCTCCTTCCTTGAGGACCCATTGGGGTTGGGAAGGGGCAAATATTTGCTTTTGGTGGAGATGCTGGGGTGAATCTGGGAAGGGATAAAAGTTTGCTTTTTTCCTCAGGGCCCATTGCTAACAGAAAGGATGTTCTGGAAGAGGTTTAATGTTTGGCTAATTTCCCCTCTCTCCTCCCGAGTCACACTGTCCCTTCATTTTTTCTGAGGAGCTGTCTTGTAGGCATATTGTTTTCCATAATCCTTCAGTCTCCTATTTGTCACCTAAAAATCTTCATAGTTTTTATCTTTCATGTTTGTTCTTTCATCTACTTAGAGTGACTATTTGTAAATACTCTATTCTCTTATTCTGTTTGTCTATTCATATACCACTTATTAATTATTAATGCTTTATGGTAAGACATTTTTATGAAACTTTTAATTTCACTGATAAATAGCAAGTCTTAGTATTTGGTAGAATAAGTTTTTTGAGTTTACTGTTCTTTAAAAGTGTCTTTCTCAGACTCCCCCCCCCAATTCCTTTCTCCTCCTCCTCCTCCATCATCTTCTTCTTCTTCTTCTTCTTCTTCTTCTTCTTCTTCTTCTTCTTCTTCTCTCTCTCTCTCTCTCTCTCTCTCTCTCTCTCTCTCTATATATATATATATATATATATATATATATATATATATATATATATGGATATGTCAGTGGGGGAGTTGCAGAAGAGGGGAAGTGTTGTGGGGCATGTTGCTCAGAAAACACACCATGTCCCAGTTTTGTCAAATTGAAGAGTCTTTATTTAGCTGGCCATCCAGGGACTGTACCCTGCAGGACCCATAATGGTCTCTGAAAGGAACAGCCTTGAGCCAGAGCACTTTAAGATATTTAAAGGCAAAATCTGCAAAAATCATATCTGAGTTGACATAGCTGCAAGTAAGCTGGTACAGAAGCTGAATTGGGCCATTAGAGAGACAATGCAATGGGTACATTGATATTTCCCATGGGACTTTCCAGGTTGGCACACAGCAAGCAAGCAGAAGAGAAGTGGGTCAAAATGACCCTAGTTCAGTACAAGTTAGAGAATGGTTACTAATGTCTAGACAATCTTGTCCAAGAAAAATGAAAACCAAAGAGAACAATTTTACATTGTATAAGAATTGCTATTTTGTGTTGCCAAGTATGCTATGTAGGTAACTATTATTGGGTACAGAGGTGGGGCTTTCCCATGGGAGAAGCAATTCTTACATGACACGGAGTCTCAGGGTAAAATGGAGTCTGTTTGGTCATTGCCTATATAGCCTGGCCCATAATATTCCCCACTGGTTTTATGGGACTAATCAAATCATTGATTAATCATCATTGGTATACAGTTGATTATTAAAATGTAGGGACCAATTAAAAACCCTAAGAGGACTAACAGCACTGGACTGGCTACAGCTGATATAAGACTAGTTAGCACAGGGAACCAGGAGAACAAACTTTGATACCAATTTCCCTCATATTGTCTTGCTTTTTCCCTTTCCTTTAATCACTTTCTGATCAGAGATATACTGTCTCTCACCACTCTTGAGTGATTAGTATAAAAGCAACATGTTTCCCCTAATGCCATACATAGGCCTCCTTGTTTTAAGAGCAAGAGATCTAAACTTCTTCTGCTTTGTAATACTGCTTCTGCTAGGGAGTCAAGAGAGGTCTCAAGTCTGCTCACTGATTGTTCTAGTTCCCCCACATTCAAATCTACCTGTTTGCTCAGGAATTTGAAATTTTCATTTCCAGTTTAAAGGGCTGCTGTAGACAGGGGCTGAAGATCCTGCAACCTAGGGGTACTAGGATGGGGCTATTCTCCTAGGATGGTGTATGAGCCCCAGATGTTCTCATTTAGCGTCTCCATTGTAGTAATGCACTTGGGGAATAATGTGAACATTTACACAAAATTTGTTCCATCCTGGTATGCTAAAAAGCTATAAGGACAAGCAAAGAGTTATTTCTGATAGGCAGGCAAACCAAATACCTTCTGGAGCCTTGTGGAAATTAGAAGACTCCTGGGGTGTATTTGACACCTGTGTGGAAAGACATTTGGAAGCCTCATTTTTGTAAGTCTCCTAGTGTTTGAGTCCACCTTTTGTAGTCTAAAACCACATTAATCATAAGTGGCCATTGTTATGATTTGAAACCATAAACAAATATCATGAGATCTAAAATCATAGCCTGAGCAAGAGAAAAACATGATTAACATTTTCTGGACCCAAACTGGCCTTCATTTTGTGATTTAACCCAATTATTTATCTATACTGACTGAAAATTTCCCCTCTATATTAGGGATCTCCTACTGCTGTAAGGAAAAAGGACAATGACTGCTCTTGCTGCTTCGAGCTGAGAGGGGGTGACATACAGTGAAGCAAGCAGTTTGGAGTCTCCTTTTAGAAATTGGATCAGTCGAGGTGTCCATGCTAAAACTCTGGTTCAGGAAAAACAGGTTGTAAATTTGCCTGGGGTGGGTGCTTCTACGAGAGAAACAAAAAGACATGAGTACTGAAATAAGATTAATACAAAATAGCAGTTGTAGCATCTGGAACCTGACAATGAATATCATGAAGATGATAGAAGTCAATAATTGTTTACCAGGAGGTGGAAGAGCTGAGAAATTGTCCCCATAACAAGGCTTAACAAAGTTTAATAAGGTCCCCTTTTGGGGAACGTAAATCTTTAACATTGTCAGAGTTATCAGAAATGCAGACACAATATTTAGTTAAGTTACTTAATGTCATCTGATTTTTGTAAAATATCTTTTTTATTGGCATGATCTCTGTGTTCAGTAGAGATCCCTTTATCTTTGTTACTTAGGGCTAGATAATTATACTAGCAAACATTGATTACGTCTACCTGTGTAGGAGGTTAGGAAGATGTATAGGCCTTAAACTGACTAAAAACTTCTGACTCTGGCAGTTCCTATTGATAGTTATCAGGCATTCTTGCCTAAGAATCTCTCTTCTGTTGCCTCCAGTCTTACTTATTCTTGCAGGGGCTAACACAAGTGTACATCTTAAGTTACATTAAAATAAGTATTGTTTCTCTTTACATGCCCAGGAATGGCTGTGCTTTGGTTTTAACTGTTTTTGCTAGGTGTTTAAGATCAAGCTGGTCAAACTGTCCTTGCTCCTATCTCTTATTAAGAGTCAGCTGAGTTGCCTTGGGGGACACTCTTGGGGAACTTGTGAGCAGAATTTTAGCTCTGCTAGTGCCATCTGCATTAGGATGGGTCAAGGTCTTGTTAACCACGTGGCTTCCCTTGGAAGCCCCAGGGATGTTTCCCCCTTTCAATGATCCTCCTCTTTTGCCGCATGCACACTGATTGGCTTTCCATTCTCCAGTGTTCTTATTTTAAAAAAATATTTAGTTTTTAGTTGTAGTTGGACACAATATCTTTATTTATTTTTATGTGGTGCTGAGGATCGAATCCAGGGCCTCGCAGGTGCTAGGCGAGCGCTCTACCACTGAGCCACAATCCCAGCCCCAGTGTTATTCATCTCCCTGATCATGAAGTTATGTGGCCTAGAGTTGCAAAGCTCTTCCCCTTTTCCTAGGTTCATGCTGACTCAAAGGGCAAGAACCAAATATTGGTTTTCTTGGCTCCTTTATTTTAAAACCTTGATCTTTAAGCCTTGGCCTTAAATATCCAGCAAGACAGGCTTATGAGTCTTAAAATAAGAGTACTGGGCTTTAACTTTAATGTTTATAACTTTACAGTTATTTTTTTTAAGTTGTACATAACACAATACGATTTATTTACTTATTTGTTTGTTTGTTTGTTTGTTTATGTGGTGCTCCGGATTAAACCCAGTGCCTCACTCATATAAGGCAAGGGCTGAGCCGCAACCCTAGCCCCTTTACAGTTAATTTAATCCCTTTTAATTACTATCTGTCTACAGATGATGGCTTAATATCTCAAATTAATTTAGGTTGTGTGTTCCTGAAGTATTACCTCTACAAAACATTAAAAGACATCAGTTATAAGGAAAATAC
This sequence comes from Marmota flaviventris, assembly GCF_047511675.1. Taxonomy (NCBI): domain Eukaryota; kingdom Metazoa; phylum Chordata; class Mammalia; order Rodentia; family Sciuridae; genus Marmota; species Marmota flaviventris. Next base: position 30,622,747 of record NC_092516.1, read on the forward strand.
AAAGTGAAATTTTAAACAAGAGTAAAAGCTTATTTGTGTAATAGCTATCTTGAATTTGGTGAGTTATACATTATAGTCCCTGTTTGAGATCACAGTAATCTTTACCATAAAATCAATCTTTGAATACAACTTTAAATGAGCTGAACTCTGGCCTGCTTTGGAGTCACTTTGACATGTTGTCAGGTGGGAGGCAGAGCTTTATCTCAGGTAAGGTGGGACTCTTCACAAATCTTAGGTAATGTGTTCTAGTTCTAAAGCTGATCTTTGTCTCTCTTTTTAGATATCATTTTATAAGGTTTACATATATTGTTTTCTGAGTCTGTGTGAATGTTAGCTAACACAATATGACATTACATCTAAAACATGAATCAAGGAAAGGCTGAGAGTTTTTAACTTTCCTTTTGTGTGGAAAAATGGCAAAATGTTTTACATTATTAACCTTTAAACAGATCAGGCTCTCATTATCTTTTAAAATACCTTTAAATTTTTGTATTCCAGTGTAAAAGGTAACATAAGGTTTGGTTATAAAAGATCAAATGATATAAATAAATCCCCAATAAAATCTGTTATCCTTATAAGTTTAAGATTACCATTACAGACAACTTTAGTTTGGAGAACACCAGCTTGATAAAATGCTTCTTTAAATCTGATGTTTTTAATACTAATCAAGTTTAGCCTTTAAAGAAAAATGTAGTCTCTGTAATGTAGTACAATACTTTAAAATAACTGTTGCTTTTTAACCACAGATGTACAAACCTTAATTTCTCCCAGACTAGTTGCTCTAGAGAATAAAACTTAACAGACACAATGTAATTAATATATTAAGAAGTTTTTGTTATTTTAACATATAGATCAAGTTTTGGTTTATATCAGTGCATTAATATTTGTTCTTACAGAATGACCTTGAACAGCTTTTTTAAATATTTACTTTTTAGTTTTAGGTGGACACAATATTTTATTTTATTTTTATGTGGTGCTGAGGATCGAACCCAGTGCCTCATGCATGCCAGACGAGCGTGCTACTAATTGAGCCATATCTCCAGCCCCGAACAGCTTTACTGTTTATGTTACCTATATAAAACCAATTTAGTTATACATAAACCTTTTAATATTTATCCTTTATTTATAGATCTTTATATTATTTAATTAGATCCTCTTATTGTTTACTTAGATATATTACAATTGCAAGCAGAAGGGAAGTGGGTCAAAATGACCCCAGTTGAGTACAAGTTAGAGAATGGTTACTAATGTCTGGAAAATCAATCTCTGACAAGGTACATCGCCCAAGAAAAATGGAAACCAAAGAGAACAGTTTTACATTGTATAAGAATTACTATTTTATGTTGCCAAGTATGTTATGCTAAGTAACTATTATTGGGTACAGAGGCAGGGCTTTCTCATGGGAGGAGAATATCTTACATGATCTGGAGTCTCAGGGTAAAATGGAATCTGGTCATTGCCATATAGCCTGGCCCATAACACAAGGAGAAGGGGAAGGTCACTGAGAATACCAGGCTCCGGGGAGGAAGCAGGATTTGTGAAGAGTGAGGAAATCAGAGATCTGAGGGTTGGGTCCAGGCTGGCTCATAACTCAGGGAGTGGGTGGATATGGGGAGACAGTTGGCAGTGGACGGAATAAGAAGGCTAAGGGAAGGAGACAGTTGAACTAACTTCACCTTTGCAACACGAGATACTTCTTTTGAATAAAGATGGGGGTGACTTGGATGCCAGACTTATGAGAGACAGACAGCATGATGCAGGTAGGGAGAAGCCCTGGGTCCTACCTGGCAGAGTGGACTGAGCTTTGGTGAATGGAAATCTCCTTCCAGTGAGAAAATGAGAAAAGTAGAAACCTCCAACAGATTCCTCTTTCTCTCCCCACAGGTGTTCTATTTCAAGATGTCCTGGACTGACAACATCATCTATCGGGCTCCAGGATCCCAGCCTGTCTCTAAATATGTCTCTAATTCTGTGAAATCACCCTCCCTCTTGGACTTTCTCCCCCAGGAGCTCTCCAACCTGACCTACCTTCTATACTGACCTCTGACCCCAGGAGATGGGGGGACTCTGACCCCAGGAGATGGGGGGACTTTTTGTCCTCCACCTACCACCTGAGGGGTCCTGCTTAGGACACCTATGCCCTAGGAGTCTACCTGGAGGTTGTCCTTGTGGCCAGGAACCACTGGGGCAGGCCCAAGACCCATGGTGGGGATCTGTTTAAGGCACGATTACTGGGTCCAGAATTGAGAGCAGGGGTCCCCGGGGATGTCTAGGATCTGGAGAATGGCACATACCTATTGTCCTTCCCTCTGCTCTGGACTGGGAGGGCCCAGGTGCAAGTACGGCTGATCCACTCCAGTGAGACCACTTGGATTCTGCGCAGAATCTGGGAAGAGAAGAGGGCCACGGTTGATTTTAGGGGGTATTTCCAGGGCAGTTCTGGTGCTAAAGAGACTGTGATTTGCAATGTTGACCCTCACTCAACTGGAGCCAAAGGGCATACCTGCCAGTACAGGGATGTGGTTTCTGGTGAGCTCTGGTCCTGTGCTCAACCCCCTACTCTGCCCTGCAACTCTTTGGTTGCTCACTCAAGCGGGAGTTACCTGAAGGTGACCATACCACGTGATGAGGCCCTGCTGGCAGGGTAAGAAACCCAGAATCTGGGATATGGGTTCCAACCCTAAGCCTCATCTTTCCTTCCAAAGCTCATTCCTGTGATCCAGTGGCCCTCCACCACTTCCACCACTTGCACCATTCAGCAATTATTTCTACTCAATTCCAACATGAGCTTGTTGGGCAACTACCAAGTGACAGACCTTGCTAGACAGACATATAGTACATGGTCAGGCTGTATCTTCAGAGAGGATTTTGATTGATCTTAGATTTGAAGTTCAGTGAGGACTTCTCTAGGAAAGATAAGAGGCAAAGTATTCAAGACAAAGCAAACATCTCAGGGCAAAAGTAGTTGAAGTGCTTCATTTATTTATCTGGGCTCCTGCTTTCACTTTGGTTTTTAACCTGACAGTTCTTTACTGCTTTGTTAGATATTCAGATAGTTAGTAGCTTTTTAAATTACTTTCAGCAAAATGTGTTGTGAATACCTAGGTCTGCCATTCTATTTCATGAGTTTGGGTGGCATCTTTAACATTGGATTCTTCACCTTTTTATAGTTTCTTTCCTTTTTTTGTAGTTTCATGATTCAGAACACTTAACACCATCTATTTCACTCTTCCTTTTATGGAGTAAAAATGATCAGGGATATGAATTTCCCTCTGAGTACGGCTTTAACTGTATTCTCCAAATTTTTACACATGGAGTCTTCATTTTTATTTTGTTTTACATATTTTATAATTTCTACAGTTGCCACCTCTTAAATTCATGAATTATTTACAAATTACTTTTAAAGTTTTTGTGTAATTTGTAAATGATTCACTTTTAAAGCTTTTGCATAGCCCACGCCTATAATCCCAGCAACTCTAGCTTTTTCTTTGGATGCCACACTTCACTGAAAGTAATTTACATTCTGTATTTTTCCAGAAAGAAATTCTGAATCTATTTAATTTAACTTGTTAAATTTTAAATTCTCAACTTTTCTATCTTTACTAATGTTTTGTGTCTGCTTAATTGTTTCAGACATAAATCTATTATATTGTTTTTATATTTATAAGTTATGATTTTCTCTCCCTACCTCTTTTTTGTGGTGCTAGGGATTGAACCCAGGTCCTCATGCATGCTAGGCAAGTGCTCTACCACTGAGCTATAATCCAGCCCAACAATATCTCTTTGTAACCCAGGAGTTTTCACTTCACACGTTTCCAGGTGATGCTGTTCTGGACATTCATCTCTGGGTTTGTTTTATTGTATTGGCAAATTATTCATTTTACTTTCATGCTCTTTCCCTTAAATCCTAATTTTTGTGATATGAATACTTCTATGACAGCTTTAATTTCTTTGATATTTTTATGGTATACCTATCTTCATCTCTATGTTTCAAACTTTCAGAGTGAAATGGTTTTAGTCATGTCTCTCAATGTGATTTTCAACATTTGCTTAGGCATAAATAGATCATGGAAGAGTCTAGATCCATGAACAAAACTAACTTTATCAGAACACAATAGGCTTTCAATTCAACAGAGAAATATTAACTGGTCAACAATTAGAAAACAATATGATTATATGTGAACCTCACACTATACAGAAATATAAATGGACAAAAAATGACCTAATTGTGAAAAGCAGAAAACACTTGATTCGATTTGGGATTAGGAAAATACTATCATAGTGTCACAAAGAAAAATATATGTAAATTGGGCTACATATAAATCAAAACTTCTCCCTTACAAAAAGTATCATAATTTAAGTCAAGCTAAAATCTGGAAGGTGATATCTATAACACATTGAACTGACATAATAATATTAGTACTAGGAGTAAGTAAAGGAATATTACAAAACAATAAGAAATAGTATATAGCCCAATACAGCAATGAGGAAAATATGTAAGATATCAAAGAAGAAAAATCTAAATAGTGAATAAAAAATATATACTCACTCTCATGAACAATAAGGGAAATTTAAGATGAAACCAAGATATAATATGTTTTGGGGGGGGTACAGTTTAATTTTTAAATTTTGAGTCAGGGTCTCACTAAGTTGCTCAGGGTCTTACTAAATTGCTGAGGCTGGCTTTGAACTAGCAATCTTCCTGCCCCAGTCTCCCAAATTGCTGGGATTATAGGCATGCACCACCACACCTGGCTCCTGAACATAATATCTCTAATTTTTGTGTGGACAAATCCTTTTAATCTGAAAAAACAGTGATGAGGATGGGTAGTGGTAGAAAATCTCATATCCACTGGTAGGGGTGTTAATAGCATTACTTACACAATTACTAAATCTTGAAAACATAATGAATAATGATAGATATATTATATCTAAAGTTTTAAAACTTGCAAACAATTCCAATTAGTATTTTGGATTCATAAACATGTATCAACTGTATCAAATATGGATGAGAATATAAATACTGAATTCATGAAAGTGACTTGATCTTTTTGAGGAACAGTATGAAAGAGGGAAGGAGCATGGTGGTGTGCCTGAGGAACCTGTAATGATCCATCTATTAATTTTCAACTACTCATTGTGAATAACTATAGACCCACGAGAAGTTGCAAAAAGAATAAATTGAATCATCTGACCCTCTGGCCCAAATTCCCCCAAGGACAACATTTAATATATGAAGTACAAAATCAAAACAGAAAATCAGCATTGGTACAATTCTGTTAACCAGACCAAAAAATCAGTTTCCGTTGGCTGGTGCCTATAGTTTGTGTATGTGTGTGTGTGTGTGTGTGTGTGTGTGTGTTTCTCCACAAATTCACCATACGTATAGAATGGTGTAACCACCATTATAATCTAGATACAGAAATGTTCTGCCACCAAAAGGAAACCCCTCTGCTCTCCCTTCTAGGCTCTCCCACTCCCCAGTGTCTGTTCTTATCACCTGGTAACTCTTTTCTGTTCTCTGTCTCTACAGTTTTATCATTTCTAGATGGTTCTATAAATGGAATCAGACAGTAATGCAGTCATTTGAGATTTTTTTTTCACAAAGCACAATGTTCTCTAGATCCATCCATGCTGTTGCATCTATTGATAACTCACTCCTTTTTCTTGCCACTGATATTCCCGTGTGTACGTTTGTTTAGCCTTCAATGGACATTGAAGGACATTTGGGGTGTTTCCAGATTTTAACTATCATGAATATGGATATTCATATACAGGTTCTTTTGTAAAATTAAAAAAAGATTTTTTTTTCATATCTGTGGAACAAAATGCCTGAGTGCAGTTTCTTGGTTGTGCAATTGGTAGATGTTTAGTTTTACAAGAAACTGCCAAACTATTTGCCAGAGTAGCTATACCATTTTATATTCCGCCCCCTGCACCGTGTACAAGAGACCCAATCTCTCTGTTCCTCTCCTGCATTTAGCATTACTATTTTAACATTTTAGCTATTGATCCATTTCTTTTTAAAGAGAAATTGGATTCATGTCTGGCAAAATATTAATATCTAATAGATCTGGATGCTGAATTCACAATAAAAATATTAATGATGCATAGAAGAGGGGAAATGAGCCTGGCAGAGTTATAGCTACAGAAGGAGGTAATAATGGACTGCATGTGGTGGTGCACACCTGTAATATCATTATCTTGGGAGGTTGAGGCAGGAGGATCCGAAGTTCAAAGCCATCCTCAGCTAGGGAAGCACTGAATAACTCAGCAAGACTCTGTCTCAAAATGAAAAAAATAAAAAATAAAAAGGGCTGGGGATGTGGCTCAGTGGTTAAGCACCCCTGGGTTCAATTCTTGGTACCCAAAAGAAAACAACAAATAATGGAAGACTGGAAAGGTTTTAACTTTTTGTTTAAACAATTAAAAAAAATCAAATTTAGTGAAGTTCCATTTACATGCAATGAAATAACCATGTTTCTAATGTGCAAGTCAATGTGTTTTGTGATTGCCAAGACAGTCAAGATAGAGAATATTTTCCCCTAAAGTTCTCTTGCATCCCTTCACTGTCAATTTCTTTCCTCTACTAACCTCCAGTCCCAGGCAACCAAACAGCCTTCTGACAGTAAATATAGGTTTTGTCTTTTGTAGAATTGCATAAAAACAGAATCATACAGTATACAGTCTCTTGTATCTGCCTTGTATCTGCCTTTGGGTCAGTGAAATGTTTCTGAGACTCATCTCTGCTGTTGTATATCAGTAGCTTTTCCTTTCTATTGCTGAAAGGCTTGTGTCTTATGGAGGTAGCACCATTTGTTCGCCCATTCACCTGTCAATCAACATCTGAGTCAATTCCAGTTTGGGCCATTATAAAAAGACTGCTGTGAACATTGAGGTATGAGAGTTTTGTAGACAAATATTTTCATACTAGGTAAACAACTATGGATCCAGCTTTTAAATTCATAAACATTATTTTTCTGGAACAGTTTTAGATTCACAGAGAAACTGAGAAGATAACATGGAGTTCTGGTATTTCATTTCCTGCATAGTATCTCTTCTGATTCACATCTTACACGAATGTAGTACATCTGTTTCAATTCATGAACCTGTGGTGAGGCATTATTAACATTACAGTCCATTGTTTATTTAGATTTGCCTAGATTTTTAACTAATGTCTTTTATTTCTTATCAGAGATCCCATTTAAGTTCCCACATTACATTCAGGCTTATCTTGGTTGTAACAGTCTTTCTGACTTTGTCTTTGATGGCCTTGAGTTTTGGAGAAGTACTGATCAATTATCTTATGGGATTCCCCTCTATGGAAATATATCTGATGTCTCTTGCTTATGATCAGACTGGGATTGTGTATTTTAGGAAGGAAAATTGTGGAAGTAAATTATATTTCCATCAGGTGACATCACAGGTACACAGTATGAATGTGGTTTGTGCCCATTGGTATTAACCTTGTTTGCTTGGCCAAGGGGATTTTTGTTAGGTTTCTGGGCTATAAAGCTACCCACCCCACCCCACCTCCTTCTTTTTTACTGTAACTTTGGAAATCAGTAGGCATAACCCAATTCAAAGGGGTATGTCTCCAGTGTCTGAGTGTTCATGTAACAACAACAAAAAATTCCTCTGCTCCCTGTCCTTCCAGAACTTAGTGCCAGGAAGTGATTTTCCTCTCTGGCATTCTGTGTATTTCCATTTATAGGAATAGAGAACTCTGTGATCTGACTTGGTTGTCTTTCCTCACCTCGACTATTAGTAAGCCGAGAGTCCAATGAGTAGATGAAATGCAGAAAGTCCCTCCCCTGGACTCCCGAAAAGATTTTTCTCTTCCTTCCATCATTTTTTCTCTTTATTGTAATTGCCCCAAGTAATAAATGTGCTAATTATATTGGAATGTTCTAATTCCTCTTTGGAATTAGAGTGGAAACGACAAGTCAATCATCAAATCCCTTTAGCAACTCCAGATTTCACCAGGTGGCCCTTCCACAAAGCTCTCTCTCCCTGTTTCTCCAGCAAGGTGACTGACAAGCTGCTGCCTCAGGGTGTTGCTCCAATTCTGATCAGACCAGCAACCACAGAAAACATCAGTCGGGGTGAGTGGGGCTGAGTCATGCTGGGAGTGGAGGGTGATGATGGACCTATATGGGTTTTGTTCCTTGACCGAGAGGCTAGCCTCTCCCTTCCAGGGTGGTAGAGTACAGGGGTGAGCAGCACGGATTGTGACACCAGGCTTCTTGGATTCACATGCTATCCCTGCCAGTCACTGTTTTTCTGATTTCAAACCACTTCATTGAGGTGTGGATTGACATACTAAATGCTGTGTACAACTCAATGCGTTTAGCCATAAATACACCCCATGAAACCATCACCACAATCTGTGCCATGAACATACTCAACTTCTAGCAGTTATACTTTAAGATTGTGATGGGACTGATGAAGAGAAGATCAAGAGTAAATTAGACTTTAAAATCTTACTTTGTGACCGAGGACTTCAATTTTTGTTCTGCAGTTTTAGGAATATACAGAACACTGAGGATGTGTTTTCCATCTATTGTTCTATATAGATTACTATAATGGGGCAGGGAACTTCTCCTGAAAGAATGTTATTTTTTATTTAATTTATTTTTTAAAAGAGTTGAACACAATACCTTTATTTTATTTATTTTTTGTGGTGCTAAGGATTGAACCCAGGGCTTCACATGTGCTAGGTGAGTGTTCTACCACTGAGCCACAACCCCAGCCCCAAGAATGTTATGTTTTGTAGAAGAAAATGAGTGCTGGGGCTGGGGATGTGGCTCAAGTGGTAGCGCGCGCCTCGCATGCGTGCGACCCGGGTTTGATCCTCAGCACCACATACAAACAAAGATGTCGTGTCCCCCGAAAACTAAAAAATAAATATTAAAAAAATTCTCTCTCTTTAAAAAAAAAAAAAAGAAAAGAAAATGAGTGCCATTTCATGCCCTGTATATCTAGAGATGTTCTATAAGTAAAGGAAAATATATACTTCAGTACCCTACTGTAATTATGATATATTTTCTAAATTTTATTTATTTATTTATTTAGTACTGGGGATTGAACTCAGGGGCACTTAATCACTGAGCCACTTCCCCAGCCCTATTCTGTATTTTATTTAGAGACAGGGTCTCACTGAGTTACATAGCGCCTTGCTGTTGCTGAGTCTGGCTTTGAACTTGTGGTCTTCCTCTCTCGGGATCTTCCTCCTGAGCCCCTGGGATTACAGGTGTGTGCCACCAAGCCAGGCATATTTTAATTAAATATTCTATACATGTTTTAAAAATATATTCATTACGTCCAAAAATTTCCTCCTGCCACTTGTGTTTATTATTACTGTTATGGTGTATGTAACACATGGCATAAGATTTTTCCCTCCCAGCAAATTTTCACTCTGCAATACAGTATTGTTCACTACAGACTCGGGGCTGTAGAGTAGATCTCTTGGACTTATTCATCCTGTAAATTGAAACTTTGTCTCTTTTCCCCATCATCTTCCTGCTTTCTCTTCACCTACGCCCACGACAACCATCATTCTGCAGTCTGCCTCTTGAGTCTCACTAGTTAGATCCCTTGTGTCATTAAAGCCAGTGGTCTTTGACCTTCTTTGGCGCATTTCACTTAGTATGATATCTCTGGAGATCAACTACTTTTTCACAAATGGCAGGGTTTCCTTCCTTTTCTTTTTGCTTTCTCATTTACCTAGCTATATCAAAGAATAATTGACAAATGAAATGCATGTTTTTAAAGCATACAGTGTGATGATGTGGTATAGATACACGTTATGAAACAACCACTCACATTTGAGTTAGTTGGCCCATCCATTGTCTCACATAGTTTACTTGGTTGTTTTATTTTTAGTATTTTTTAGTGTGATAAGGACAAATAACACTTAATCTCTTAGCAAATTTCAAGTATATAATATGGTTAATTATGGATTATTGCCACCATGTAGACCCCCCAGAACCTATTAATCTTATAAACGCAAGTTTGTATATTTTGGCCAAAATCTTCCATTTTCCCCTCTCCCCAAGTCCCTGGCAACCTTCATTCTACTCTATTTTTAAAACTTATTTTTAGGTTCCACATAGGTGACATCAAATGGTATTTGTCTTTCTCTGGCTTCTTTCTTTCTTGTGTGTGTCTGGGAGATACGGGGAATTCAGCCAAGGGGCATTTTCACTGAGCTATTATTTTTTTTCCAGTTTCAAAAAAGGGTCTTTCTAAATTACTCAGGGCCTTGCTAAATTTCAGAGGCTGGCCTCAAACTTGCAAGCCACCTATCTCATCCTCCCAAGTTGCTGGGTTTACAGGTGTGCACCACCAGGCCCAACTGTCTGGCTTATCTCCCTTAGTATAATGCCTTTCAAGTTCATCCATGTTGTCCTAAACATCAGGATGTCCTTTCTTAAGAATGGATACTATTACTCTGTGTGTATGTTCTGTTTTCTTTACCCATTGATCCATTACTAGACACTCAGTTATTCCGTGTCTCGGATATTGTGAATAATGCTCAAATGAATGTGAAAGTATGAATAATCTTTTTGAGATCCTGATTTCACTTCCTTTTAGTATATACCCAGGAGTGGTATTGTTGCATCACATAGGAGTTCTGTTCATTATTTTTTGAACTGCCAATCATTATTCTTGATCAAAGACAAATTGCTTAACATTTCATGTCCCAGTGTCCCTACTCTCACCAAATATAAGAATGGTATGTCATAGGTTTTGTCAAAGAGTAATGAAAAAATACATGTAAAGCACACAGAAGAGTACCTGACATCTTCTAGATGTTAATGTTGGTTCTTTTTGTTTTTTATTCTGTTCTGCTTTTCTCCTTCCTATAGTGCTATCCCCACAGACCAAGTGCCGCCCTGGCCTTCTGGCCCCAAAGCCCTCTGGCTTCTACCACCAAGATGTATGGCATTCCCTGTCCTGCTCTGGCCAGTCCTTCCCCACTGTTGACAGCATCCTGGGCTGCCTGGCTGGCCACATCGTGCACATGATGGGGGACTCCACGCTTCGGCAATGGTGGGAATATCTACGTGACACAGTGCCCTGTGAGTGACACATGGGGACTCATGAAGAAACAGGTGACCAGAGAGGGATTTGAAGGAAACTGCAGTGCTTGGTGGAGAGATGGGCAGGATGCTGGGTGCTCCTGAAAGGCGAGTGAATGAGGAAGGCAGAGTTATCACTGGGCTGTCTTCCTGGTTTAGTTACCATGGAGCTCCAATGAGAGCACCAACCTTTCAAATAACAGTGTGTGGTGATTCCAAGAGCCCTCATTTAATTTCTAAGTAAAATCCCCAGTGAGTCTCTCAAAGATTATTGAAGTGAGAAAAACACAAAGTTCACAAATTTGCTGGGAGGGGTACTGGGGTTTGAACTCAGGGGCACTCAACTACTGAGCCACATTGCCAGTCCTATTTTGTATTTTATTTAGAGACAGGGTCTCACTGAATTCCTTAACACCTGGCTTTTGCTGAGGCTGGCTTTGAACTTGAGAACCTCTTTCCTTAGCCTCACAAACCATTGGGAATTATAGGCATGGGCCACCCAGCCTGGCCACAAAGTTCAAAATTTTATGTCACTCACCACCCTATACCTCAATTTTTTTTTTCTTACTGTTCTTAGATTTGTTGCTGGTCTTGAGCAGTCACTTGTCATTTGGTAGAGATAGTGGTTCCCTTAGCACCTAAGGAGGCAGTCACTTCTGCTGAATGTGTGTAGCTTTCTTGTCCCCTCCAAAATTAGACCAACCCAATCCCAAACCTTCCATTTTTCTAAATAGTCAAGATTAATGGAAAACAATATCACAGAACTTGTGAGTTCATTCCTCCAATTTTCAAAAACAAAAGAAAATACTCAACATCTTTAGCAGTGATTTTGAGTGAAATTCTGTTCTGTTCCAAGCAACCAGTATCTACTTCAGATCTATTATAAATCTCAGGGCCTGAGATTCTAACTGAGTGGCAGAGCAATTTTCTAGTATGTGCAGGGCCCAAGGTTGTATTCCTAGCATAGCTCTCTCTCTCTCCCTCTTTCTCATACACACACACCCAAGGTTTGATTTACAGTCCTTCAGATGTCTGAGAAATAGGAAGATATAATAGAAAAGCTAGCCAGAATGCCTGTTGTACTGGGACCACTGTTCAGTAGCCATAATCCTTATAAATTGACATCAAAATTGTCATCAGGCTAATTGTAGCAATTGTTTACCATGGTTTTAAGGGGAGTCCACCTAATATTATAGCCAATCTCAGAAAGGAAGCTCAGGCACTTTCTCGGTTTCTTGCAAAGTTTAGAAATTAGCCACATTGTCACTGTAGCCACCAAGTCCAATTTGAAGTTCCCTTTTATTTTAAACAGTCAAGTGGTCTGGGCACAGTGGCACACACCTGTGATTCCAGGTACTAGGGAGGCTGAAGCAAGAGGATAACAAGTTCAAGGCCAGGCTGGGCAACCTAGCGAGATCCTGTCTCAAAATAATTTAAAATTGAGAAAGGGTAAGGGATATAGCTGAGTGGTAGAGTACTTGCCCAGCTTGCAGGAGGCCCTGGGTTCAGTCCCCAGCACCACAGAAAACACAACAACAAAACAGATAATTGAGGTCTAACTGACAAACCATGAGTGGCAGATATTTACATTTTGATATATATTTACACTCATGGAACAACCTTCATAAATGAGATAATTAGCATATTCATCATGCAGAAAAGTATCCTCAAAGAATAAAACATTGGAAATCTGTCCTAGGGGTACACCTGTAATTCCAGAGATTAGGGGATTGAGGCAGGAGGATCACAAGGTCCTAAGCAAATAAGTGAGACTCTGTCTCCAAATATAACATAAAAAGTGCTGGAATCAGGCTGGGGTTGTGGCTCAGTGGCAGAGCACTTGCCTCGCACATGTGAGGCACTGGATTTGATCCTCAGCACCACATAAAAATAGATAAACAAAATAAAGATATTGTGTCCATGTATAACTAAGATTTGTGCAGAGATGCTAGATTCCCTTTATCCATATTGCATTCAAGGCAACAAAGCAAATTTTGAAAATGTTGATTGGGCACCTGAAATAGAAGCTTGCTAAGGATCAGATCTTAGACAAAAACAGAAGAGGTGGCAAGGAACTAATCCCCCAGGGAAAGTCAATGGTGAAGAGAGTGCAACGGGTGTGTTGGGGGCCCAAGGACAGGCTGTGGCCTCTGCCCTGCAGACACCCTGAGCTCCCGCTGCGACTGCCCTGGAGGGACCCAGGCTGGGAAGGACCGGGAGCCTCTCCCTGCTGCTGGATGACCCCCTGGCAGCCGCGACCTGTCAGAGTCGGGACCCGTGGTATCTTCTCTCTCATCCTCCCAACAGCCTTGAAACCAGTGGATCTGATTCCACATATCAGTGGCCTTGGAGACCACTCGGGGCATAGTGCTGCACTGGCGAGCCCACAGCTGGCCCCTGCGCTCCCAACGCCAGTTGGCCTCTCTGCACTCTGTGGCCAAGGAGCTGGGGGGCCTGGCTTGGGGGCCCCCACACCAGACGACTGGCAGGGATTCGGACAGCTGTAATGGCCCTGCTGGAGCAGGAACCCTGCTCCGGATCCCGTCCTGTCTGCCCCTGGGGACTTGGAACCTTTGGGCGGCTTGGCAAGGCCGGCGAAGTCACCGGGGCTTGGAGGGCTTGGAGGACAAAACTACATTTGTTCAGTAGGTTAGAGAACATAGAGAAGACTTTGACCTTGAGAAGAAGGTCCTGTGCCAGACTGGTTATGTGTAAAAGATATTTTTTCCTGTTATAACCATTATTTTGCATGTGCCTTTTATTCCTCGTTCTGCATATACAGTTGACAAAACTAAGTACTTTTTTGAAATATCTAGCCCTAGATGTTCTAAAGTGCTCGATATATGTTAAAAGTAGAAGTGGTAAAATATAATGCATTTTATAAATATCTTTGTTAAAATTCTTAATAAATGTTTTGGGGGGCAATAGCCAAACCCCTGTTGAGTATTACTACATGTGCAATTTTATTTACAGTGATGTGTGCATAGTGGTCACATTCTTTTGTGGAATATCTAATCCTTCTATATATTTAGAAGTGCTTAATATGTTTAAAAGTAAAAGTAGTAGAATAAAACTTGTAGATAGCTTTTAATATATATACATAAATTTGTAGATGGACACACTACCTTTATTTTATTTATTTATCTTTATGTGATGCTGAGGATCAAGCCCAGGGCCTCACACTTGCTAGACAAGCACTCTTCCACTGAGCTACAATCTCAGCCTGGTAAATAGCTTTTAAAAACTGGTAGGAAATACTGTGTTTGGAATTGTTAAACCACATCTGAATGGTATCTTGTCAGTACTTATTCACTGGGTTGAGGGAGGTGGGAGGGAAGAAGTTACAAAAGGTGTTTTGTTAGCTTGTGCTTGAAAATCCTAGCTTACTATTGCCCTATAACATGCATTTCATTTAACTTTGCTGTACTGAATACATTGTGTATGTACTGGACAATGGAGTCCTGGTTTTATAATATCTAGTCTCTGGATATGCAGAGGTTGCCAATGTGTGACAAAAGTAGAGTTAGTAAGCTAACACATTTTGCATACTTTGTGCTAAAATTCATAGAAAAGGAGTCTTCTGAAAAGAACTTTAGGAAGTGAAATTGTAACATTACATCTGAGTGACACTTGTGCCTCTGTCACTTGTGACATAGGAGAGAAGAAATGAAAGAAAGAAAGGTTCTAGGCCAGCATGATCTTATTTAGATGCTTTTAGATATATTGCTATCTGTGTATCGTTTATTCAACAACACTACTGTGTACACTGTAGACAAATTTAAGTCCTCATTTGAAACATCTGGTTTTTCTAGATGTTTAGAAGTGCACAAAGTATGTTAAAAGTAGAGATAGTAAATAAAACATATTGTAGGTTAAAAGAAAAAGAAAAGTAGATTCTAGGGATAGAATTTGGGGAATTCTTTTATTTATAAAGTGCAAGGAAAATAAGAAGCCAATAATTAGGGGTGAGGATTAACCAGAAAGGTAGAAACAAGGGGACAGTGTATTGTCACAGAAGGAAAAAGGGAAGAACATTTCTGGAAGAGGTTGGCCAGCAGAGGGAAGTCAAATGCCATAGAGAGTTACAAGCAAGAAAGGGCTGGGGATGGAGCTCCGTGGTTCAGGGCTTCTCTCGCCTGTGCAAGGCCCTGGGTTTGATCCCAAAAAAAGAAAAGAAAAGAGAAGAGTAAAGTAAACTGGAAAGGAGTTTGGATGGACAGTGTTGGTACTGATAGGGAGAGCTTGTGGAGTTGAGGAACAGAATGCTTGTGTCTGAAAAAGCAAGCAGGCCGGAGCTAGAAGTTTTATATGTAAAATAATATGGCGCATGGTCATATGTTACGTTATGGAAACTTCTCTCTCATCCTCCCAACAGCCTTGAAACCAGTGGATCTGATTCCACATATCAGTGGCCTTGGAGACCACTCGGGGCATAGTGCTGCACTAGCGATCCCACAGCTGGCCCCTGCGCTCCCAACGCACGCCAGTGGCCTCTCTGCACTCTGTGGCCAAGGAGCTGGAGGGCCTGGCTTGGGGGCCCCCACACCAGACGACTGGCAGGGATTTGGACAGCTGTAATGGCCCTGCTGGAGCAGGAACCCAGTACCCTTGTGGTCATCAAACTGGCCAACACTGGCTATAAGTCCGTGTATGGCAGCGACTGGTTCACTCTGCAAGTGAACCGGCTCCTGAGAGCTGCGTTTGCTGGGCTCCGTGTGGCCTTTGTGGACGCTTGGGAAATGACCTCTAGCCTGGCCCTGCCCGACAACATCCACCCAGGGAAGCTCATTGTGAGCAATGGAGTGAACTTGCTCCTCTCCTTCATCTGTCCCACCTGAGAGCTTCTGAGGGTCCTGGCAGTGTGCTGATGGAGAGCCTGCAGCTCAGCCACAGGAAATGTGAGAAGCAGTGATGGGACCCAGAATGATTCAGAGGAGAGTAGTTACCCCAAGATTGGCCCCACTGGTGACATTTTGGTGACTGTCTTCTCATACAGCTCTCTGTGCAAAGCACAAATAAATAAATATTACATGAACGAGATCATATTTCACATGCTCTGTTTCCAGTTCCCTTTTTAGAAATTTTTATTGATTTAATTGCACATTACTCAGTTTTGTAAGGAATAATACAGAGATCACTTATATCCTGTACTTAGTTTCTACCAATGTAACCATCTTGTCAAACTGGGGTATAATATCAGAATTGGGATATTTACATTGATATAATCCAACATTCTTATTTAGATTTTCTCAGTATTATTATCCTCAATTTTTTTTGTGTGTGTGTTTGTTGTTTTATTTTTTATTTTTATTTTTGCAGTGCTGGGGATTGACCTCAGGGCCTCATGCATGCTGGGCAAGTGCTTCACCACTGAGGCTATATCCCTAGGTCCTGTTGCGTTGATTTGTATGCATTTATTTTTATGCAACATTATCACATATACTGGTTTCTGGTTAATTCTTTAACATTTGTTTTGTAGCTTTTTTTGTAGGAAAAGATAACAAAGCCCAAGGTTCATCCACAATAGCAAGTCATATAGGAGAGTCACCAAAAAACTGGGGTCTCAAAGGACTTCATCCTCAGACTGAGGTGATCCAACAAGAAATCCCCAGGACCAAAGAGCACAAAGAAAAGGACCACTGCAAAATTTGGTAAGTGGAAGGGTAGGGGAAGCATCCTCTAAGAACTGATAGCCATACACTGTCTTCACTCTGGTTTCTAGCCTGGCTTGACACTACATGGGTGGCTCAAAAATTCTCTAGGGCTGGGGATATAGCTCAGTTGGTAGAGTGCTTGCCTTTTTTCTAAATTTTTTTTTAAAGAGAGAGAGAGAGAATTTTAATATTTATTTTTTAGTTTTTCGGCGGACACAACATCTTTGTTTGTATGTGGTGCTGAGGATCGAACCCGGGCCGCACGTATGCCAGGTGAGCGCGCTACCGCTTGAGCCACATCCCCAGCCCCGAGTGCTTGCCTTATATGCACAAGGTCCTGAGTTCAATCCCCAGCTATACACACACACACACACACACACACACACACAAATTCTCTAGGTCCAGGTTAATGTAAGTGGGCCTAGCCTCATATACCTCCATGTCACCTGAAAACATCAACTGTGATTTCTGGGGAAACCGACATTTTTCTCAGATCACAGATAATTTTCTGCAGAGAAAATAATAAGGAAAAAGAGCTGCAGACATTCAGAAATCATGAAACACACAAGTAACAACGTAGCAAGAGTGAGAAACAACAGAAAAAAGTTAGAAAAACCCAAATACAAAACTCCCAGATATCAGATCAACTGAAAAAGCATATGAAATTAGTATCAGTAAACATACTGACTTAATCAAAAAGATTTTTTACCAATATAAATAAAGAAGAAAAATATTTTTAATAGAACTCTTAAAATGAAAACTAGAATACTTATAATTAAAAATGAAGTGCATATTTAAAGCCAGGCTGGAGAGAGGCAGAGAAAGAATTAGTGAATTATCTCCTCCCAGTTCTACACTGTGGTTCATCCAGATATCTGCTATCACCTTGTGGTGACACCTCCCTATGCAAACTATTTGATGCAAACTATTTGCATCACCTCACTGACCCCATACCTCCCATTTCCTACAGTGACTACCTCCCAGTCACAGTGTCACTCCCCACCTCCCAAATTTGTGCCTTCTTACTCCTAAGCCTCCAGTTAGAATTCTCCATGAGAAACTCTCCTGGGTAATGCCCTGGACCGCAAAGAAGGCTTCAGTTCACAGGTCCCTTACTTTCTGTCTCTTACCTGCTGGGTGTGCCTGCTCATCCCTGATGGCTCCCTCCTTTTCCCAGTGGCCTATGAGGTGTGCTTGCCTCTTGTCTCCAGGATCTGGGAGTAATGCTGCTTCTGTTACAACACATCTTTTATTGAGTTGCCTCCTGTGTCTCACCTGACTGACGCATCCAAATCTAACCTCTTCACCAGTGTGGGTTCTCTTGGAGAGTGGCTGTCTTGACAGGAATAGATTGGACTCAGGTCAGACAAGAGCCTCATGGACATCTGTCAGGATAAAGAAGTTTTCTGTGGGAGAGGCACCTGCTCACATGTTGGACACTTGGGCATTAGGCCATCGGCTAGGATGAAGTATCCATTGACAGGAACACCATAAAGGCTCACTACTACCAAATGCCCCAGAGCTCCATCAGGGCCAGGTTAGAGTCTATAGCAACTGTCCAGGGAGGGACCTCAAGACCAACATGAAGGACTGAACTTAGCACCTCACTTAACCTTCATTTACCATAAAGATGCTATCTACAGACAGTCACATTGGGGGTGACATAGGAATATGGGGGACACCAGTCAGTTCATGAGAAAAGATAAAGTGAAAACATTTCAGACAAACAGGAGCTGATAGAGGCTTTACCGGTGGGTCTTCATTACAGAAGAATTCTGAAGAAGGGACTTCTGTGGGAAGGGGAGTGGTTCTTCCAGGGAGAACTCAGGGTCAGTAATCTTAAATTTGGTGGTTGAAATTCATAATACTACTTTTAAAGAACCATATAAAATAATCATAAAATTTCTAAGGCTAGGGAAAATAAGTTAAATTCTACTAAGTTAAATAAGTTAAATTCATTCTACAGTCTACTCTGAAACCCACCCCAAAGCCTTGTTCTCATACCCTCAACATTTAGTTTTCTTTTCAACATTTCATTTTTTGAGCCATTTGAGAGAAAATTACATATATCATTCCTCTTCTCCCCTAAGTACTTCAGAGCGACTCTCCCCAAAACAAGTATATTTTCTTCAATAGCCAGAGTATAATGATCAAATTCAGGAAACTTAATATGGATATATCATATCTAGTCTATATTAAATTTAATAAGTTATCCCAATAATGTTCCCCATAGATATTATTTTTCCTGGATCAGGATCCAAACCCAGACAGCATTTAGTTTAGTTTTTCTTTTTTTCTTTATGTCATATGATAAATAAGATGTTCTTTCTTTTTTTTAATCATACTTTTAAATTTAAAAATTTTATTTGTTCTTTTCAGTTATACATGACAGTAGAATGTATTTTGATATATTATTCAGTGGTCTACAATACATTATAATCATCGTTTGGACTGTCAAGTTCCTTCAAATATGACCAACAGGAAACTCTAAAAAATAAATATTAAAAAAAATTCTCTCTCTCTCTCAAAAAAAAAAAAGATTATGAGATTATGGAAAAAAAATTGTCTCCTCAATATTATCCTCTGGCTTTCACTTCCTAATTTGCTATCATTTCCTTCAATCAAACCCATTCTCACCAAGGAAACTAAAAGAACTATATGGTCTCTCAATGGTTGTGGTCACAGAGTCAGACCCTTGGAACAGAAACACATTTTTGATGCAGCGTCAAAATCTCTTCTGCTGTTGAGGAGGACAGCAGCACAGGTGTTGGGTGCATTTTGAGTGTGACACATTCTGAGTGTGGTTTAAGGGTTTAGTACCTGACAACTTAGCATTTTTCCAATCTCCCAACACTTACATGGGCTGTCAAGAATCCTTTTATTAACAGTCCATTTCCACAATCAGCCAGGATTGGCCTCTGTTTCTTGAGAACAAGAAGTCTGGTTAATCAGGGTATGGGATTATGCTGCCAGGGTTAGTGGTGATTACAGTTTCCTATGGAAAGTGTGATAATAGAGGTGAAATATGCAAGTACACAGAAAAGTCATCCTTCCGGGCCCAGGGAAGAATTCCACAAAGAAGAGGCACCTGAGCTGAGATCTGAAAGAGGATTTTGGATCAGTCAGGCACAGAGCATCAGGAGAACATTCTAGGTTGGGGAACAGAGATGTCCAAGGATGATATAAATCACATGGAAATTTGTTTGTTTAGTTTTTAGTTGAAGATTAAGTGAGACAAAAGGAGACAGCAGAATTAAGCAAGAGTTCCTAGAATTTTATCTATCATGTTCAGGGTTGTGACTTGCATTTGCTATAAATGACCCTGGGTACAGCTGAAGATTCATTTCTTCCAAAGAGTTTCCACCTGGAGTTCAGGCTTTATTTTCTCAAACTATTTGTACATTTGGAAAGAACATTTTCTGAAAGATGACTTAAGGAAGGTGTAGATTTTTCTAGTATGTCCAGACTAGTTTCCTGGTCTAGGAGCAGGGCTAGAGCAATATATGCCCCAGGGAAAGGCAGGTGCCTGTCACCACTTGGGGGTGGCTTCTGGTGAGAGTTTACTTTGTATTCAGCTCCCAGACTTGCTTGACTACTCAGAGGAACAGCTAGCTGACCATAGCCCATCATGGAATCTACTGACCAGGAAAGATATGGGCATGCTGAACTTCCACTTTGTAGACCACTGAGCATGACTCCCTCCCTCACCCCTTGTACCCATAACCTGATTCAACCAAACTCCATTCCCCTCAGAGACCCTGTTATCTTTTTAATTTTAAACTTATTTATTCTAATTTATTATACATGAGAGCAGAATGCATTTCAATGCATAGTACACATATAGAGCATGATTTTTTTCATGTCTCTGGTTGTACACAAAGTAGAGACACACCATTCGTGTGTTCATACATGTACTTAGGGTAATGATGTCCATCTCTTTCTACCATCTTTCCTATTCCCATGCCCCCTCCCTTTTCCTCTCTCCCCTTTGCCCTATCCAAAGTTCCTTCATTCCTCCCATGCTCCCCCTGCCCCCATTATGGATCAGCATCCACATATCAGAGAAAACATTAGCCTTTGGTTTTTTGGGGATTGGTTTACTTCACTTAGCATCTTTTTCTACAACTCCATCCATTTACCTGCAAATGCCATGATTTTATACTCTTTTAATGCTGAGTAATAATCCATTGTGTATATGTACCACAGTTTCTTTATCCATTCATCTGTTGAAGAGCATCTAGTTGGTTCCACAATTTAGCCATTGTGAATTGTGCTGCTATAAACATTGTTTTGAAGTCCTTTGGGTATAAACAGAGGAGTGGGATAACTGGGTCAAATTATGGTTCCATTCCAAGTTGTCCAAGGAATCTCCATATTGCTTTCCATATTGGTTGCACCAACTTGCAGTTTCACCAGCAATGTGTGAGTGTGCCTTTTTCCCCACATCCTTGCCAACATTTATTTTGTTTGTGTTCTTAATAGCTGTCATTCTGACTGGAGTGAGATGAAATTTTAGAGTAGTTTTGATTTGCATTTCTCAAATTGCTAGAGATGTTGAACATTTTTTCACATATTTGTTGATTGATTGTATATCACCTTCTGAGAACTGAAAAGCTTCTTCTCAGCAAAAGAAACAATCAGTGAGGTGAAGAGAGAGACTACAGAATGGGAGCAAATTTTTACCACATGCACATCAGATAGAGCACTAATCTCTAGGATATATAAAGAACTCAAAAAACTTAACTCCAAAATAACAAATAACCAAATCAATAAATGGGCCAAGGAACTGAGCAGACACTTATCAGAGACCCTGTTATCTTGAGTGTCCTTAAAACAACTGCACTGGCTGGGTGCAATGGTGCATGCCTGTAATCCCAGCAGCTCAGGAGGCAGAGGCAAGAGGATTGTGAGTTCAAAACCAGCTTCAGCAATTTAGCAAGGCTCTAAGCAACTCAGTGAAACCCTGTCTCTAATAAAATTCAAAATAGGTCTAGGGATGTGGCTCAGTAGTTGAGTGCCCCTGAGTTCAATCCCTGGTACCCCCCCTCAAAAAAGAAAACTGTACTAGCTGGGCATAGTGGTGCACACCTGTAATCCCAGCAGCTCGGGAGGCTGAGGCAGGAGGATTGTAAGTTTAAAGCCAGCCTCAGCAACTTAATGAGGTCCTAGAGACCCTGACTTTAAATAAAATTTAAAAATAGGACTGGGAATGTGGCTCAGTGGTTAAGTGTGCCTGAGTTCAGTCCCTTATACCATCCCCCCCCAAAAAAACCCCAAAAGGACTCCCTTCCTGTGTCTTCTACAGCACAGTAACCTGGGAGTTTCTCTTCAGACAAATTTATATCTTACTTTACAGGGAAAATTTTTAAAAATCTATATCCTCCAGAGTTAACCTTGCTGTTACAAAGCTTAAGACTAAATGTAGGGGCTAGGGTTGTGGCTCAATGGTAGAATGCTTGCCTGGCACATGTGAGGTACTGGGTTCAATATCAACATCCCATAAAAATAAAAACAAATAAAATGAAGGCATTGTGTCCATCTACAAGTTAAAAAAAAATAAATGTATTTGCTCACATCAAACAATTCTTTTTGTTTTGTACTGGGAATTGAACTCTGATCTTCAACATGTGCTAGGCCAGTGCTCTATCATATTACATTCCCAGCCTAACATGGAGCAACTTTTAAGCTATTAGTTTAATTACTGGTAAATTGACATGTGTTATGCTGGTAATTAAGCAATCATTTCTCAGTCTCCAACCTCCAATCTAACTTTTCTTTTTTTTTTTGGTGGTACCGGTGATTAAACCCAGGGCCTTGCACCTGCCAGGCAAGTGCTCTACCACTGAGCCACATCCTCCACACTTTTTAATTTTGTATTTCGAGAGAAGTTCTCACTAAGTTGCTTAGGCTGACCTTAAACTTGGAACCTTACTGGCTTTGCCTGCTATAGTAGCTGGGATTATATGTACTCACCATTATTATGCCTAGTCTAACCTATCTTTCTATTCTAGGCTTTGTGAATCTGTGGCTGGGATTCTGCAAACATTTCTGCCCCACCTACTAGTTAGTGGCTTTTGGGATCTTCCAGTAGCTTGGAGCGTTGGAGGGAAAAGAGGACTTGTTCTTGCCTGCTTCCTAGGGGATTCTTCCCTGGGTCCTGTCCTGTTAATGTCAGCAACCTTCTATCTTGTATGCAAGGAATTGAACCCAGGATCTCATGCATACTGATCTGCTAACCTGTCTCCTGAAACTTTCATCATTTAACAATTCTCATATTAAAATTCTGCTGTTAAAATCTGTTGTGATTTCTGTCCCCTTATTGGACACTTATTTATTAATACACCTCTCTCTCTCTCTCTCTTTGCTTTCTGAGATTTCCTTTTTGTCAATTAATCTTTCTTATCCTGTCTAATCCAATTATTTGTATGTTCTGGAAGTAGGATAGAAATATTTTCCTAAGTAAACTCTGGATTTCAAAGTTTCCCCCACCTCCCAAGCTGAGCTTCTTTCCTCCTCTTACTGCGGATGATACTTGGAAGACCGTGAAAGTTCAGACTCTGAGAAAGGCACTGTCTTCAAATAAGAACACAATAAACCATCCCCTGCACAGTACCTCATATGCTGCTGTTTGATTCCTCTCTGGAAAGGAGGCAGACAGGACCCTCTCCCAGGTCATTGCTTTGTTCTTCAGGCATTCAGGAGAGAAGACTTCCTGGTGAGTGGGAGGAGAAGACTATTATTCTTTGTATGAAGGTCTGGGCCACAGTGTTCTATAGTGATTAGAAGCTCCTCTTGCCTCTAGCCTTGTTCCTGTCAGTTTATTCTGCTAAGAGGCAGGGTTCTGCCTTTCCTCCTGGGGCTGCCCTTTCTCCACATTCGACTTCATTCTGAGTACCTGACTGGTGACATCAGCCACAGGTTGACAGATGCCATGCTTTGGCAGTAGTGGAGGCATCAGCAGGACATCGCCCTGTGAGTTGCTGTGAAAGAGCAAATGAGAAGTTGGGGGCCTAACAGAGGAAGGGGAGAAGGAACCAGAGTGGAGAGGTATCCCTGCAGTGGGATAAGGAGGTTTAGGCCTCAGAAAGTAAACGGGAGCAGGGGAGGTTGCCTTGAGGGTAGGTTCTGGTTTAGTAAATAGGATGCCAAGTACCTGTCCAGCAGCCAGTCTAGATTAAAATTGCAATCAGGGCAAATTGCTGTCCTTAATGTTCTGTGGGTTACAGAAAAGGAAACAAGCCATGGGGCCTGATTTGAAGGAAGTGACATGTCTCAGGCTTACCAAATAGGATCCATGGGGGTGTGAGACTGAGTCTAGAGGGATCAGGTAGACAGGAGACTCAAACAACCACAGAGACTGGAATTGCAGAGGGCATAAGAGGACAGAGTAGTAATAACTTTAAATACTGTTAAGAACTTGAGGATGAATTGAGGAAAAGAGGATTAATGGCTGGGAGGAGGGGAGTGGATCCTTAGCTTCTGTAGAGGAAGCTGAATATCTCTAGGAGAGGATACTAGTGGCCACCCCCAGTAGTTAGTAACCATTGTCCAACAAGACAGAGCCAAGGATAGTGGCTAAAGAATCTAGGAATGTGATGCTATACCAAGAATCCCATGGCTGATATCATGGTTCTGTGGCCTTCCCTGTATTTTGTTTTTTAATGGTACTGGGGATAGAAAATTAAAAGGGCGGGGCTGGGGTTGTTGCTCAGCTGTAGAGCACTCACCTCACACATGAGTGGCCCTGGGTTCAATCCTAGGCACCACATAAATAAATAAAATAGAGATATTGTGTTCAATTACAATTAAAAAATAAATATTTTTTTAAAAAGAAAATTAAAAGGGCACCCCAACAGTCCTTTCAATTTTGAGACAAGGAAACTTGGGATATTCCTGCCTCAGCCTCTGGAGTAGCTGGGATTATGCACCAAAATATCCAGCTCAGCTTCTCTGCATTATCTATGGCCAATGTATTGGACCAGAAGGGAGAGGGCAATGTCATCAGGAGGTGGCAGTAAGTCCAGTCAGTGTGGTTCCCATTTTACTTTTTGCCACCATTGACCGTTGCCTGATGCCTGGCAATCAACATGGTAATTTTGAATACGGTGCTGGCTGAGAAACCATGCACATTGATTCTCACTCCCAAACCAGAAAGAAGTGAGAATCTATGCATGACTGTCACTTGTTGCTCCAACACTTCTTTGAGATGTCTTTTTTGTCACCCCTTCAGGGTTTGAATTATGATGTCAAGTTGGCTGTGCCCTGGACATCATTTACCTTTATGCCCATTAGTTTTCTCAGTCTGTTCTAGCTGAAAGTCTCTGCCTAGGTTCTAGGGCTGTGTTGGGGGAGACTATGGAGCCTGCAGTCTAGTCCAGGAATGAAAAAGATCAACTGGGTGGATAAGATATCTAGAATTTCTAAGGATGATGGTCTGGATTCCTGGGTTTTCCCTTAGCCCCATGAAGCAAGTGGTGATGAGGACACCGTTTCCTATTAAAAGAGGGGATGGAGGGCTAACGAAACTATAGAGAGTAGGTGGCAGCCCTATTATGAAGCCAGAGATCAGTCTGTCCCCTTTTCTGGCACTGTCCCAAGCTAAGTTTATTTGACTCTGGTTTGATAAGGTACTGAATAAACATGATGTGGTAACAACATTGGAAGCAGATGCCTAACTGCACAGGCTGATAATGTACAAGAGCGGAGTTGGGAACTTTTCAGTTTGGGGGACATCTGTCCAACATGGCAGGTATAGGGAAGCAGGGGTGGAATTTCTAGTCCTTGAAGGAGATAAAGGAGGCGTGTGGGTGGGTGGAATTGAGGGTGGGTGGTAATATTGATGTCTTTTAAGAAAAGAGATGAAATGGGAGTGTATCTAGAATTTGTAATAAAAGTTGGGGCCCTGATTCTCTTTCATCAACTTTCCTCTGCAGGATAAACCACCCTCACAGGGACGGCAGTGAAAGTCTGTTCAGGTGTCTGCTATTTGTACTACTACTGTATCATCACTGTTGTTATTGATTGACATTTTTATGGGGCCTCATGGTTTTGCATTTGTTCTTGGGGGGGGTCTCCTTAATTGCATTTGCATATCATATGTTTGCTCCATGCCCATACAGACACTGTTGGAGGCAATACCATGAAAAATTGTCATGAGATTGTTGACATCGTTCATTTGCTGTACTGCCTTCTGGCCCAGTGTTCTTTTGCTCTAGAATCAAGAACATGCATAATGCAGGAGATCAAAAGGAATCTTGGGTTATCCTCAGATAGATGGTTCTCCAGCCTCGCCAACAGTGTGATTGTCACTAGGCCAGGCGGCATTAACTCTTAGCTTCTAAGAGGATTTGTGGTAATCAGTGGAAGGCCTGATTCTAGTTTCCCAGGCCACTAGACTCCTAGTGGCTCCATGTCTCTCTGGCCCCAGACAACCTAGCTCTGGCTCCAGCTCCTGTCTCAAGTTTCTAGTCTCCTGCTTAATCATGTCACCAGCCACCATAGCAATATTGTCATATAGCAGTGTAGCTATGCCTGTCTCTGCCTCCCTTGATCTTGACCCCAGCCCTAGAAAACTGCCATTGTACTTCTGCTTCTGTGGTTGGGCTATTTTAGATGTCTCATATATAAATAGACGCATGTAGTGTTTGTCCTTGTATATTTTTCTTATTTCATTGAGCATAATCTCAGGGTTCGTGGATGCTGTTACACAGGGCAGGATCTCCACTGTTTTATGGCCAATATCCATTGTATGCTTTTATCACATTTTTTTATACTTATCTCTTGACAGACATTTATCTTATTTCCATATCTTGGCTATTCTGAATCATGCTGTAAGGAAAGCATATCTCTTCAAGATCCTAATTTTAATTCTTTTAGAAAATACATCCTTTGCCATGCAACCAGCGCTGGCTTCACGAAAGAAGGTTCAATTCATGAGTAATCGCTAGGGAGTTTTAAATTAAAGAGACAAGACTCTTATTACCTTTAATATCGGCTCTGGGACGGCTTCTCCTAGCTCCCGCCTCCAGCCACCTAATGCGGTAGCAAGGTTTACAGAGGAGACTAGCAAGAGAGAGAGAACACACCAGGGAGTGGGCTTTTATTGGGGAACAAAAATTCCAGGGAAAATCCCATCCAATGAAGGTTAAGGGGGGCAGCATCCCAAGGTCAGGGGCAACGATTGGGTCTTTGGGGCAGTGGCCAGACACGCCTCTGCATGGACAAGCCCTCGGACCTGGGAAAGGGTGGGGGGAAAGCTCTAACACAGCTGTGTCTCAGCACCTCTCACCCAGCCAGGGAGGTAACTCAAATCACATGTGAGGATGGCCTTCCACAACATCCTGAACTAGGATATTTGCATGATATGGTAATCACATTTTCAGGAACCTCCTTCTGCAGTGTTTGTACCATTTTACATTCATACCAATAGTGTAGTAAAGATTCCATTTTTCCATATCTGCTCCAACACTTTTTTTCTGGTCATCACAACAGATGTTGAAACAATAGCTCATTATGGTTTTGTGACAATTACTGATGTTGGACATATTTTCATATACCTGTTAATCATTTATGTGTCTTCTTTGGAGAAATATCTGTTTATATCTTTTGCCCATTTTTTAATTGGATCGTGTGTGTGTGTGTGTGTGTGTGTGTGTGTTCTGTCTATTGAATTGTTAGGAGTCCCTTGTGGATTTTGGATCTCATTTGATGTATGGTTTGCAAATATTTTCTTCCAACTCACAGGTTGTCTTTTTGTTCTGTTGATAGTTTCCTTTGCTGTGAGGAAGATTTTAAGTTGAATGTGGTTCTGCTTTTTTAAATTTTGTTGCTTCTGTTTTTGGTTTCGTATCCAAGAAAACATTGCCTAGACCAATGATATGAAGTTAGGTGTTCAACACTTTCAGTTCTTGTATTTAAGTCTTTAACATATTTTTAGGGGTGTGCGTGTGTGTGATGTAAAAATGAGGATCTATTTTCATTCTTTTATATGGATATCCAGTTTTACTAATAACATTTGTAGAAATTGGAGTACTGATTTTTGTATGTTGACTTTGTGTCCATCAACTTTACTGAATTTATTTCTTAATGCTAAGGGAGTTTTGGTGTAGTCTTTGGGGATTTTCTAATGGAAGATCATGCCATCTGAAAAAAAAGACAATTTTACTTTTTCTTTTCCAATCTGGATGTCTTTTTTGGTACCGGGGATTGAACTCAGGGGCACTTGACCACTGAGCCACATCCCCAGCCCTATTTTGTATTTTATTTAGAGACAGGGTCTCAGTAAATTGCTTAGCTCCTCACCGTTGCTGAGGCTGGCTTTGAACTCATAATCCTCCTGTCTTAGCCTCCCAAGCCGCTGGGATTACAGGCTTGTACCACACAGCCTGTCAGGATGTCTTTTATTTAGTGTTTTTCTTGATTAACTAGCACTTCCAGGATTGTGTTGAATAGACGTGGTGAGAATGAGCATCCTGGTTTCTGATCTTACAGAAATAACCTTCAGTTGCTTCCCACCTCCTCCCTTTCTGTGGGAGAAATTGAAACCAGGGCCTCGTGGCGCTAAGCAAACTCTACTATGGAGCCACATCTCCATCCAGGTTTCAGGTTTCTACTGTGGGTTTTCCGTATATGGCTTTTAGTATGTTGAAGTTATATCTATTCCTGGTTGGTTGAGTTGTGTTTTTGTTTGGTTTGGTACCAGGAATTGAACCCAAGGGGGTGTAATCACTGAGCCACAGCCCTTCTTATGTTTTATTTTGAGGCAGAGTCTTGCTAAACTGCTGAGGGTCTTGCTAAGTTGCTGAGGATCTTTCTTGCAATCCTCCTGCCTCAGGCTCCGAGTCACTGGGATTACAGGCGGGTATCCACAACACCTGGCAGGTGGAGCTTTTTAAATCCTGAAAGGGTATTGAATTTGTCAGCAGTCTTCTCTGCATCTACTGAGATGACCATGTGGTTTTGATTCTTCATTCTGTTAATGTGGTATGTCACACTAGTTCGTTAGCGTAGGTTGACCCATCTTTGCATCTCAGGAATATCCTGCTTGGTCATGGTGTTTGAATCTTTAAAGTTCCTGAATGCAGTTTGCTAGTGTTTTGATGAGGGCTTTTACTTCTGTATTCATCAGGATATCGGCCTATAGTTTTTGTGTGATATCTTTTCCTAGTTTTCATATCCAGGTAATGCTGGCTCCATTAGAATTCCCTCTTCTTCAATTTTCTTGAAGAGTTTGGAAGGATAGGCATTAATTCTTTTTAAGTGTGTGGTAGAATTCACCGGTGAAGTCATATGATCCTAAGCTTTTCTGTGTTGGGAGGCTTTTGATAACTTCTTCAGTCAACAATGATGAGAATTTTTGTTGCTCCACAATCTCAGCATTTAGTATTGTCAGATCTTCTCCTTCCTTTTTTTTTTTTTTATTTTTTTTTAAAAATTTAACCACTCCATTCTGGGCACATTGGCACATGCATGTAATCCCAGCTACTTGGGAGGCTGAGGCAGGAAGATCACTAATTTGAGGCCAGCCTCAGCAACTTAGCAGGGCCCTGTCTCAAAATAAAAAATAAAAAGGGCTTGGGATGTGGCTCCATGTTTAAGCAAACCTGGGTTCAATCCCCAGTACCAGAAAATTTAAAAAATAAAATAAAATTTAACCCCTCCCTCAGGTGTGTAAGGTTATCTTCCTATTACTATCACTTGCAATTCTCTAATGACATCTGATATTGAGCAACTTTTAATAGTCTTATTTGCCAGCTATATATAAACCAGTCTAACATCATAGAGCTTTTCTGTTACGCTGTCTTCTAGAAGTGTTATAGCTTTGCATTTTAAATCAAGGTCGATGATCTACTTTTGAGTTAATTATTGAGAAAGGTGTAGAGTATTTGTCTAGCTGTTCAGTTGTTTCAGCACTATTGAAATGATTGTCTCTTCTCCATTAAATTGCCTTTATTTCTTTGTCAAAATTAGTTGATTCTATTTCTGTGAGTCTTTTCCTAGCTGTCTTTTCTGCGGCACCATTCTCTGTTTTGTTTAATTGGTTTATTGTCTATTCTCTCACTGAAACCACACTGTCTTTATTGTTGTAGCTCACAGTAAGCCTCGAAGTCAAGCAGTGGTGTTGGTTCTTTGACTTTGCTTTTTATTTACAATATTGAAATGACTTTTCTGAGCCTTTTGCCTTTTTATAAAATGTTAGAATCAGTTTGTTGAACTGGGTACAGTGGCACACATCTGTAATCCCAGCGGTTTGGGAGGCTGAGGTGGGAAGATCACAAATTCAAAGCCAGCCTTAGCAACTTAGCAAGGCCCTAAGGACTTAGCAAGACCCTGTCTCAAAATAAAAAAATAAAAAGGGCTGAGGATGAAGAAGAAGAATCAGTTTGTTGACATCCACAAAATAACTTGCCTGGATTTCACTGGGATTCCACCAAATCTATAGATCAAGTTGGAAACAACTGATATCTTAACAATGTTGAGTGAACATTGAATATGAACACGGAATAATCTCCATTTATTTAGGTCTTTTGTATATGTTCCTAAGTCCCTTCGTGGTCGATGGTCACTCGGCTACCTTGTCAAGGGGGGTAGAGACACGGAATCAACACACAGACTCCGGGAGCTGGTGAGAGACCTGACTGGAGACCCACCTCAGGGCGTCGTCCAGTAGCTCAGTTTATTTTTGGAATGCACACACTGTTATAGGGTTCGAGTGGGGCGTGCCTGTCAATCATACATAAGGAAGACAATATCCATAAGCCAATCATCTTCTGCCTAATGTAACCGCACTATAAGGAAACTAAATATTCCTGTCGTGGTGGAAAGCAATCTGGAAGGGTCTTTAGGGTTTCATGCCCTTAAGCCTCTGACTCTCGGTTTCCTGGCCTGGTAGTTTGGCAATGCTAACCACAAGTTCTGAGTATGTGGTTTCACCCCACCCTGCAGGCCTTCCTGTCAGGCCTGAAGGAATGTGGATACTTCAAGCACTTCTGAGCTGCAACTGAAAGTTATTCCAACAGTCTTTGATTTTTTTCATCAGAGATTTGGCACTTGCTTCATATGAACTCTGTGCCTATTTTGTTAGATTTATACCTAAGGCCATGCATGGTGGCTTATACCTGTAATCACAGAGACTCAGAGATTGAGACGGGAAGATCCCAAGTTTGAGGTCAGCCTCAGCAACTTAGCAAGACCCAGTCTTAAAATAAAAAATGAAAAGGGCTGGGGCTGTAGCTCAGTGGTTAGAGTATCCCTGGGTTCTCTCCCCAGTACCAAACAAACAAAGACTCAACCTAAATATTCCTCCCTTTATTGGTGCTAATATAAATACTACTGTTTTGAGTTTTAAAGTCCAATTATTGATTTCTGTTACATAGAAAACCAGTTCTCTTACAGCCAAATCTGTTGTTAGTATACTGTTGTCCTGTGAATGTGGTGTTGAAGTGTGGGAGTGGGAAAAAAGTCTGAAATGTGATGATTTTTTTAAGTGGGCTTGAGTCCCTGGGCTTAACACTTTTAGAGTATTTATCAGCTTTTTTCCTACATGTCACCCAAAGATTACAGAGGCCTCAAAATGTCTAATCATCCTTCCTCCAGTTAGATAAAGCTCTGCTAAAGTAGACTTTTACAGACAGGAATTTTTTATTGAGCAAAGAATGCTATTTTTTTTTTTGTCAATTGATTTTTATTTTATTTATGTATATGTGGTGCTGAGAATAGAACCAAAAGGGCCTCACATGTGCCAGGTGTCTGTTCTACCATTGAGCCACCAGCCCAGCCCAAATGCTCTTTTCTTAAATGATTATTTTTTCTCGCTTCCTGCCCAAAGCAGAAGGGTTTTTCTGTGGTATAAGAACTTGGTAGCATTTCTGAAAGTAAAACTCTAAAAAGTTTAGGAGCTCCCTGGAGACTAGGCCCTGGAGTTTGAACCAGCCCTTGCTCACCCTTCAGTAATTTGACAATTGCCATTTGACACAGATTCCATCTGAAATTAAAGGAATCCTGTGAAATAAGGGGCAAGTTCCTTCTACTGATAACGAAAGTTCCCCTTTTTTTTTTTAACTTCTGGACTTCCACATGATAAGAATGAAAACTACCCTCTCCCCGTTGCCAGATGTCACTGACATGTTCTTCAGGTATCACGCTAAGTCTGTGTGTATATATTCCCTGCCTTTCATCCCACTGTGCTGCCTCTTCTCTTATAAAAGATTCCTGGACCTTGAGTTTTCTGAAGATGGAAATTTGAAACCAACCAACCAACAAAAAGTCTTCTTCCTTCAAATCTGGCTTTAAATAAAACCTATTTTCTGGCCAATGTGATTGCACCTCCGTGGAGCAGGATGGAACCTCCCTCTTCCCTGACCCAGTAACTAAGTGTTTGGCTGGCTCTGGCTCTAGCAACTTCTGTACCAGGTAAGCTGTTGATATTAAAAGTTCTGTTCTTGGGCTGGGGTGGTGGCTTAGTGTTGGAGCACTTGACTAGTATGAGTGAAGCACTGGTCTGATCCTCAGCACCACAAAAAATAAATTAATTAATAAATAAATAAATTAATTAAAGATATTGTGGGGGGGAAAAAAGTTATGTTCTTGTCCCAAAGCCAATCTAATAACGAGGACAAGGTTTTGAGAAAAAAGGATAAAGAAGTTCTATTGCTCTACTAGCAAAGGAGAAACTCTGGGTACTCCTGTCCCAGAGCCTGTGCTTCTGTAAGGGGAACAGAGGGCTTTTAAAGAGGCGATTCAAAGGCTACACTCCAGCTGGACCCTGTCAGGAGTCCTAATTCACTTGTAACTTTGAGAGACAGCCATGTCTCAGATCCTCTAGTGCCAGTCCTGAAGCCTAGACTCCTTCATTCCTGTGGTGTGTGGGCTGAAGGATCAATAACTTGGCCTAGGGCAGGAAGAAGGTCAATATTGCTTCTACCATGATTGGGAAGGGGGAGAAGGAGAAGAGAAAGGGAGTGAACCAACCAACCAAATGAAACCAGTTTTAAAATAAGATTTAGTGGCTGAGCAGTGAGGGTTATCTTCAAAGCATGAAATGGTCCCCTGTTCTATTTCTTCACTGGCAATTTCTATCTTCCATTACAATGGAAAAAGGGACAATGTCATCTCCAAGTTGCTTCCTGCTGAAACTGGGCAATGAAGGGAGCCCTGGAATGGAACATTTATACCTCCTATTGTCATTTTTTCTTTTGGACTTTTTTTTTTTTGGTACTGAGGATTGAATCCAGGGGTGCTTAACTACTGAGCCTCATCCCAGACCTTTTAAGATATTTTATTAGAGACAGGGTCTCAATGAATTGTGTCCTACTCACCTACTTGGTGAGAACAAACACATTAATGCACAGTTTCTGTGGGACTTTTACTGGAAGGGATAGAGATGTGATTCCAACCTTGGTGGGGACCTGGAAGAATCACACTCACATAAAGCAATTAATATTTGACTGATTGACCCGCATACTACATTAATCTAGTTTCTTTTGCTATAGCCACATTTTGTCCCTCTCCTTCCCCAGGTTACCAGAAAGGATCTCTACTATATAGTTTCTTCCTGGGCTCAATTTAAGCATGCTTCTGGGAATGCCCTTATTGAAGTGAGCAGTTGGCAACACCCTAACCCATTGCAGGTGAGTTTCTTGGCATAGTTTAACCACTGTCTTTTTTTTTTTTTTTTTTTTTTTTTTTTGAGTACCAGAGATTGAACTCTGGGGCATTCAACCACTAAGTCCATTCCCAGTTCTATTTTGTGTTTTATTTAGAGACAGGGTCTTACTGAGTTGCTTAATGCCTCATCCTTGCTGAGGCTGGCTTTGAATTCACAATCCTCCTGTCCTAGCCTCCTGAGCTTCTGGGATAATAGGCATGCCACCACGCCCGGCAATCACTGTGTTTTTTAAGGTGTGATTTATCTTTTCTGTTTTCCCTCTAGATTGGGATCCCAGGCTGTGCATACCTTCTGTTGCCCATCCAATCCACCAGCTCACTTGCTGGGTCACTTCTTTCCTTTGGACATTCTGAGAGTGCTTGTCAGGATAATTAGCTCAGCTTTCTATGCTGATGTTCCAGGTGGCAAAGCCTCAGCTCCTAATATCTGCTGTTCTGTGACCACAGTACGTCCAGCTATCTGCAGCTCCATTTCCCATGAAGCTACTCCCATCTATGAAGAGGTTCCAGTTCAGCTCTGTGATGGGCTCATCAGACAAGTCTAACCCGATAGAGTAGACACTGTCTAAGATTTCAGGCAGTTAGGTTGTAGGGTCTCATTATCATCTAATGGAAACTGCTGCTGGATTTGAGGTGGACACCATTTTAAGGTTGACCTTGGGGTTGCCTGGTATCTCCCCTCCTCCCAGCAGTCAGCCAGTAGCCACTTCCCTATTCAAGTAGGACCAAGACTTGGTGAGAACAAACACATTAATGGGTTGTCCTCAAGGGAATTTCTCAACCTCTTGTGGTAAATCACAAGTGACAGTTACTGCCCAAAGGTGGGGTGGGCTGGGGACATCCTTTTGCTTCATAGTCAAGCTGTTTTGACAAACAGTCCACTGATCATGGCCCATCTCCCAACATCTGCCCCAGTGATGGGTGTCCCTGGCCAAATGAGGTGTCCTGTCAGATCTTAAAAGGGGAGACCCATTCCTGTCCCCAGATCATGGTCTAGCAGTCTCAACACCCACTGCCATGTCCTTTTTGGCCAGCCAATCCCCTTGTCCCATGACCAAAGGGGCTGGGAGGCAGGACGGAGGCCAAGTCCTCTTTGCCTATTTCTCTACACCCCAGGACGCTTTCCTGGGGTTTCCTGGGTGGGGTGCATTACCCACAGTGGAGTGAGCTGCTGCAGCTGCCTGGGGCCGGGCTGAGGGGCAGGGCCAGGCCTGCCTGCATGGGGCTGAAAGGGTTTATGTCTTTCTAAACTTCTGGTGTCCTGCTCTCCTTGCAAATCAGAGGCAGGGCCTTTTTTGGACCATCAGCTTAGTTTCTGACTGTTCAGACTCTTTCTCATACAGCTGCACAGCACCCTGCACATATAGCGCTTCTCCCATTTACCTAACCTCGGACAGACCAGCTCCAATGGCAAGATTGGATATGGATTCAGAATACCACTCAATGACCAGATTTTGTCACAAACATCATCTTTTACTTAGACAGGTTCATACCTGTGTGTGGCTCTTTTAGCTAAGACCTTTTTCAAGAGACTCTCAATCAGTAGGATTAACACAGCATTGCCCTCATCTTAAAGGGCCAGTAAGAGATGCAAACAAGGGACTGAGGTTGTGACTCAGAGGTAGAGCGCTCGCTTAGCACGTGCGAGGCACTGGGTTTGATCCTCAGCACCCCATAAAAATAAAAAAAAATAAAAATAAAGGTATTGTGTCCAACTACAACTAAAAAAATATTTTAAAAAAGAGATGCAAACAAAAACACAGAAAGGGATGAGCAGAGGGGAGCCCCAAAACCATGGCTGACAGACAGAAGCCTTTAAAATAGACAGCAGATAGGGAAAAAAGGCCTGTTTCCCTACTCCTACCTAACCATGACCCCTACACAAATGGTGACACTGATGTCCCCACAAAGAGGGACCAGATGCGTGGCATCAAGGGTCTCTGCAGGCCCACTGGGGAAGCTTACCAGATGGCCAAGGTGTTGCAACTTTACTGCATTCTGTTCCCTTTTTCCCAAAGTAGACCAATTGGTGGAGCAACCCAAACTGTTCCGGAAGAGAAGGAGGGGGTTCCACAAATCAAAAGGAGCCTGAGCAGCTACTGGGACAGTCCCTCAGTCACTCTTACTTACAGGAAGAGCTCCTTGAGTCAACTCAAGGCAAACTCACCATGTCTCCTAAGTCTCCAGTGGTTGGCTCTCAACAAGCTCACCAGACACCCTGCATCTTCAGCATGGGTGCAAAAGACCAGAGTGGTGGCAGTGGTGTGTGTGGGGAGTGTTCTTGGGTCCTATATGAGTCACCAAATGTGATATCAAAAACTCAGTCCTTGTCCCTGATGCTAATCTAATAATGAGGACAAGATTTTGAGAAAAAGGAAAAAGAAGTCTTATTGCTCTGTTAGCAAAGGACAAACAGGGTACTCCTGTCCCAGAGGCTTGTTTCTGTCAGGGGGAACAGAGGGCTTTGAAAGAGGTAGTTCAATACCAGGCGCGGTGGTGCAGGCCTGTAATCCCAGCAGCTCAGGAGGCTGAGGCAGGAGTTCAAAGCCAGCCTCAGCAAAAGCGAGGTGCTAAGCAACTCATTGAGACCCTATCTCTAAATAAAATACAAAATAGAGCTGGAGATGTGGCTCAGTGGTCAAGTGCCCCTGAGTTCAATCCTAGGTACCCCAAAACAAAAGATGGCTCAAAGGCTATACTCCAGTTGTGCCTTGTCAGGAGTCATATATTCACCCATACCCTAGAGAGCCAGCCATGTCTCAGATCCTCTTGTGCCAGTCCTGAAGCCTGGACTCCTTACCTTTGTTCCTGTGGTGTGAGGGCTGGAAGATTTTGACCTCAGATGGGAAGAAGATTAATATTGCTTCCACAATTGTTAGGGATGAGGAAAAGGAGAGGAGAAATTGTCCATGAGCCATAGTGGCAGAGCAGAGTTATGTTTGAAGCATGAGGGGGGCCTCTGTTACACTGTGATTCTCTATAGTTGCCTGTCTGTTCAGTTTTGGGGGATGGCAGTGGCCCTTTGCCCCCAATTCTCTGCTGAATCTAGGAAGACCTGTTGATTTGCAATTTATCCAGCCTTGTCTTGTTGATGGGCACGATGATTTTCAAGCTTTTCACTGTCAGAGCTGAAACCAAAAGTCTCCTCTCATGGACTTCCAACACCATGATTTGATACCACTCAAAATTATTCACTGATTAATTTAGTAATTTTGCATCTGTGTGAGAGAGGTCGGTCTATAATCTTCCTTTATTGTAACATATTTAGTAGGATTTGGAATCAAGACGAGGTTTTCAAATGAGTTGTGAATGTCCCTTCTTTTTGTTTGCTGGAGAAGAATTTCAGTACTCCATGTAAATTGTTAAGTGTTTGGGAAGGTTTGCTAAGGAAGCAATCTGTGCCTAGTATTGTCTTTGGCAGAATGTTTTAAATTATGGATTCTGTTTAGTTGAAAACAATACAGCATTATTTGGATTTATCTTTCTTCTTGTGTTCATTTTAAAAATATTTTTTAGTTGTCAAGGGACCTTTATTTTATTTACTTATATGTGGTACTGTGAATCGAACCCACTGCCTCACACATGCTAGTCAAACGCTCCACCCCTAAGGTACAACCCCAGCCCTCGTGTTAATTTTGATAAGACGTTTTTTGAGGATTTGTTCATTTTATCTAAGTTTCCAAATTAATTGAAATAAGGTGACTTATAATATCTTCCTGTGATGTTTTAGTGTCTGTAGGCACATATCTATTGTCCTTCTCCCTACTCTGGGCTGGGAAGGCCTAGGTGCAAGTGCGGCTGATCCACTCCAGTGAGGCTGTTGGGGTTCTACACAGAATCTGGACAGAACATCAGGCAGCCCTTGCTGCCTGATGTTGGGTGGAAGAACAGAAGTGTTATACTTTGAGCCAACTCTACTTCTTGTTGAAAGAGAACCCGCCTGCTTGAGGAAGGCTGGTGATGCTAAAGGCCAGAATTTGAAACACAGCAATTCTTAGGGGCTCAGAAAACTTGCAGGATCAATTTTCAGGCTGTCTAAGAGATGCAGTAGGAGCCGGATGTTCTTCAGCCCATCAAAACGTGGTTCATGCTGCTGAGTATAGCTTTGAATTATTTAGTTATGTAACCAGACTTTCCAGAAACAGCCATTATTGGTATATAACTTTTCTGTAGATAATTTCTTATTGGTTCTTGAATTTTAAAAATTCTCCATCTAGGGTCTTGATCACATTCCAGATGTCTAATAAAGAACTCCAGGTTTCCACAGGCCCGTACCTCAGACATTTCAGGTGGCACAAGATTTTGGTTGTGGTGCTAGCCATTGTGTCTTGGGTGAGTATTCCTTGTTCCACTTACCTCTATACAGAACTTGAGCTGGTTATTTTCATCTGGGAGAAGGAAGCTGAGAGAAACTCTCTATTTTCCCACTTTTAATCCAGAAGCAGAAGTGTCATGACAGGACACTTAGAAGGTGTCTTAGAAAGAGAATGAGAAAACTGTGTCAGGTAGGGATAGAAGATAAGGGAGCCCAAAACCAGCCCAAAAGAGTATGCTTGAAGAAAGGGCTGGGTATGTAGCTCAGTGGCAAAGCTCCCCTAGGTTCCATTCCCAGTACCAAAATAATAATGATAATAATAATAGCAAGAAGAAGAAGAAGAAGAATCTTGTCAATGTTTAGATAAGTTAACATCAATGTTGTAACTACTAGTTCTGGTGAAACTCAAAATCTTTTTCTGTTTTTCTCCTTATTTATTTATAATTTTATAAGTGATAGAAAATGTATCATCTTAATCATTTAAGTGTACATTTCAGTGGTATTAAATACATCCAAACTGTTGTGTGACCATTAGCACCTTCTATCCCCATAATTCTTTCCATCCTACAAAACTACAATAACTTTCATCCCTCCTTCCCTTAGGCTCTAGGAACCATGGTTTTCTTTTACAGTTTTCTAGGAAAGAATTTCCTGCTCATTCTTTTCATCTTTGTACATTCTGCATGCATTCCCCTCCCAAAGGGAGGCTACAGGATGGGAAGGAGGGGTTCCTCCTGCTTTTGAAATACAGAGAGAATGACTTATAAGGGAAAGGGAGAGCTGGAAAGTGGGGTCTGCGGGAGTGTGTGCAGATGGGCAAAAACTAATGAAAACCAGGAGGAGTTGTTTATTCTCTGTGGGATTTACCAAAACCCACTGACACATGGTTTTTAACAGGAGCTAGTGTCTATGGTTTTGTGTGGTGGCAGTTGTGTTAGATTCTAAACTTTGGCTCAGAAGCAGTGTAAGGCAGACAGTTGCCCTGCCTGATACCTATCACACACTGGAGACAGGTGAATTGAAATCTCCCTCCCAGGAGGAAAACCCACCACTGATAAGTGCCTCTTTCTCTACCCACAGGTCCTGTACTTCAGGATTTTCTGGTCTGGCAACAGTGACCCTTGGCCTCCAAAGTCCCCTTCTGCAGACAAAGATCCCACTTCTCTCTCCCTGGAGCTCCCCAACTTGATCCACCTTCTATACTGGCCTCTGACCCCAGGAGATGGGGGGGACCTTTTGGCCTCCACCAGCCACAAGACTTCCAACTACCACCTGAGGGGTCCTGCTCAGGACACCTATGCCCTGGGAAGCTACCTGGAGGTTGTCCTTGTAGCCAGGGACCACCGGGGCAGGCCCAAGACCCATGGTGGGGATCTGTTTCAGGCACGATTGCTGGGTCCAGAATTGAGAGCAGGGGTCCCCGGGGATGTCCAGGATCTGGAGAATGGCACATACCTATTGTCCTTCCCTCTGCTCTGGGCTGGGAGGGCCCAGGTGCAAGTGCGGCTGATCCACTCCAGTGAGGCCGTTGGGGTTCTGCGCAGAATCTGGACAGAACACTGGGCCACAGTTGATTTCATAGGCTATTTCCGGGGACCCAGGGGAGATGAAGAAAGTGTATCTTGCAATGTGAATCCCTTGTTGATCAGGGAGGAAAAATCCTTCTGTTACTACAAGGATGAAGATTCAGGTGAATTCTGGTATTGTGACCAGCCCCCTACCCTGGCCTGCAGCATGCTGGTGGGACATTCAGTTGGACATTACTGGAATGTGACCACATCTCATGAAGAGGCCCTGCTGGCTTGGTAAGAAAACGTAGAATCTGTACTGTTGTTCCTTGGCTTTTCCTTTAAACCCCAGCAGGTTTAAATTTTACAAATTAGAGGGCCACACATGTCACAAAGACACAAAAGCAGGCCTTTATAAAGCACAGGGTCACCTCTATTTCATAGGATCATTGCTCAGGACCCAGCCCAGACTCTCATTCCAAACCCTGGCACTCATGAACAGTGCTGCTCAGGTCCACTGAACTTCTCCTCCTTTCTTTCTCTGTGCCCTAAAATCGGGAAGTCTGATGTTTGGTGAGATATGACACCACAGATGTACAGACATCACTTTATTGTGTGGCAATTATTTGAGTGACAGAAGTTTTTAGGTATGAAAAAGGACAAGTTAATTAGGTTGTCAGATCTTTCCTCTCAGATTCTTGAATATTCATTTCCCAGGTATAGGAAAGAAGAAGGGAAGGAAGGAACCCCATATCATTAAGGGTCCCTGCCCAACCCCTTAATCTTGGTCCCTGTAATTATTCTGCCTTGGCTCTTAGTCTTATCATTCATCTCTTCACATCTATGAAACCCATTTCCTGAGCACTTACTATACTATACACCAGGACTCATGCTAAGTACTGACACATGGTAGATCATAGTCAGCATCCCTGCTCTCTCCACATTTTCAGTGAGGCACGTGACTTTTTAAAATATTTTTTTAATTTGTAGTTGGACACAATACCTTTGTTTTATTTATTTATTTTTTATGTGGTGCTGAGGATCGAACCCCGGGCCTTGCATGTGCAAGGTGTGTGCTCTACCGCTGAGCCACAACCCCAGCCTGAGGCACGTGACTTTTTATAACAGGAAGTGTGATGAAAGCTTCACTGTCATGTGACCTGAGTGGTTTGAGGACACAGAAAGGGCACTCCACATAGGCCAGGACAGGTGACAATTTAGCTGCAACTTGAAGGAGACCCATGGACATGGAGAAAAAGGCAAGAGTCCCAGTCCTTTCTGTTCTTCTGCAAGAAGAGGTGTTGATTTCAAAAGCAGCTGCACATAGGTGGCCAGGGAGTAGGGGGTTGAGGGGTGACCCTGCCAACTAAAAAGGGAACAACACTGTAGCCTGGAAGCCAAGCAAGATGAAGGCTGAGAAGTATCCACAGTGTCAGGGCAGCTGCACACACACACACACTGACAGAGAACATACTGGCTCATAGTGAGCCCCCCCGTCCTTCAGAACTGAGATCCCTGGGATGAGGGAAGCATTTTCTAAGATGGGAGAGCAGGGCTCTCCAGAAGAGAGGTCTCCAGAAGAGAGGGCTACTGAAAGCAAATGACAAGGAGGCAAAAAAGGTCCTCAGAAGATGTCTGGGTGCAGACAGAGTAAAGAGAGAGGTCCATCTGCCTCTGAGAGCATTGCCTAGATGAGAGGTCTAGATGAGCATAAAAGTTTTATACTTTTAACAATATAAAAGTTAACTCTGGCAGCTATGAGTATTGGAAAGAGCCAAATGACCAAAGCACCCAGGAGAGCTGAGCTGGAGACACTCCTCGCCCCCAGATGCGCATCTAGAGACTCTCAGCAGCTCTTTGTGGAATTCACAGTAGCATTCAGTCCCCAGCCTGAGAAGTTAGCACAGGGAATCCTGGTCTTTCTTGACCAGTTTTATGCCCTACTTAGAAAAGGAGACCCACGTGTCCTTTTTGCATTAGTTGATAGGAAATAAATCTATGATTCAATGCCAGAGACACCATAGCATGTCATGTGGAGGTAAAGCCCAGCATTTCTGGAGCAAGATTGCTTGGGTTTGAATACCGGCTCCACTGACTATCGTGTGCCAATTACTATTTATGTCATATTCTATTACTAAAAGGTTACTTAACCTCTCCTCATTTCAATTTCTTTCCTTGTTTTTGAAAAGATATAATAGTAGTAACAACATGGCAGAGTTGTGATCAGGAAAAAAACAAGTTAGTGCATGTAAAGTGCCTAGAACTGGGACACCACAGGAAGGATGCCTTAGCTTCTGTTGCTATTGAATCCTTCCCTACACGGTGCCAGACGCTGTCCAAGGTGCTGGAGGTTTTGAGGCTAGACGAGAACGGAGGACTTTCTGTAGCAACTTAACAGTACGCTGACAGAAAACAGGCATTATATAGATAATCGAATGGGTAGGAGGCATGAATTTGCAATTTCAAGTTCAGGTGTTTTCTTTACCTCAACTTTAGTCAATTCTGAAGATCTCTGCAGCTAGGCAGATAGGAAGGGTTCCCCTTGCCTATGGCCCTGCAGAGCAACCCACCTTGACTATCAGGAATCCTTCCTGAGTCCTCTTTCAACACGAGTCACCCCAAAGTAATACTCTCCAAGTCTGTGTGGCCTTGGGTGGCTTTAGGTAAACAGGTACCTCCCGGCTGGGTTCAGAGTCCCTGGGATCAAATTGTATCTTCCCCTGGAGCTCTATGGAGGCACTGGGGTCTTGAATTCACACGGAAGGCCATCCTTGTGCAACTTTTGAAATTGCAGGTCTATATTCCTGCCCCTTCCCCAGAAAGCAAATCCTCTCCCTTTCCTAGGACCCAATCATGGCAATTGTCCATTGCTTCATGCAGCAATTGCATATGAAATGCATAGCCCTGCTTAGGCAATGGAAATAGAGTAGTGAACAAAAACCCTGCCACCCCAACCTTTCCTTCTTTCTTTTTTGGGTACTGGGCATCAGATCCCTGAGTCTTGTGCGTGCTATGCAAGCACTCTGCCACTGAGCTACACCCCAGACCAAGACCCTGCTCTTTTACACTTCCCTATGAAAAGAGGAAGGCATGATAAACAATAAACATAAGAATAAGCAAAGTATATAAAAGGAGACAGGAAATATAAGAAGTTAAAATATAGAGGAGGAAAGATTAGGAGTGAATGTGGCAGGGAGACTAAGGGAGGATATTTCTCAGTAATCGGGCAGGAAATGAGCTGTATTTTGAACTCAAGTTGTAGTAGTTGGGGTGTTTAAAGTAGTTTATTTCTGGATCTATCCTGAAGGCAGAGACCATCTGATTTCCTGAGAGACAGAATGTGGAATATATCATAAAAAGGAACTCACAAGAGGAGCACAGTGATACATATCTGTAATCCCAGCTACTCATGAAGCTGAGGCAGGAGAATTGCAAGTTTAAGCCCAGCCTGGGCAGCAACTTAGCAAGACCCTGTTATTTTTTTTTTCTTTTCATTTTTGATGGTACTAGGGATTGAACCTAGGGTTATGCTACCATTAAGCTACCTCCTCATCCTTTTTATTTTTTATTTCGAGACAGGGTCTTGCTAAATTGCCTGAGCTGGATTCAAACTTGTGATCCTCCTATTTCAGCCTCCTGAGTCACTAGGATTACAGATGTGCATTACTGTGCCTGGCTCAAAATAAAAAAATTTAAGAGGGTTGGTGGTATGGCTTAATGAGGTAGAAAGGTGGGAGAAGAATCCAACTGGGGTGGGCGTAGTGAGACCAAGAGGAGCATTACGATGTCTTATACAAGGGTTCAAGTGCTGAATATGGCAGCACCTGACTGTCATCTCAGTGATTTGGAAGATTGAAGCAGGATGATCTCAAGTTCAAGGCCATCCTGAGCAATTTAGCAACATCCTATCTCAAAATTTAAAAAGATAAAATGAAGATTGCTGCAAATGTAATTCAGTGGTAAAAGCACCCCTACATTCAATCCTCAGAGAAAGAAAAGAAAGGCTTCGAGCATCTTCTGGTATAAAATGTG
The DNA here is from genome assembly GCF_047511675.1 of Marmota flaviventris. NCBI lineage: Eukaryota > Metazoa > Chordata > Mammalia > Rodentia > Sciuridae > Marmota > Marmota flaviventris. Next base: position 30,666,005 of record NC_092516.1, read on the forward strand.
TGGGTTTTTTTTTTTTTTTTCCTGATGCTTTGATATTTTGTGACCTTGCAGACCTGGGAGGGACTGCCTTTCCCAGGGTTAGCTAACTCCTAGAGATAGAAAATGACCTGCCTTTGAGCATTCCTTTGATAAGCAAACCAACAATCCTGAGTCCACCCCATGGTTTATCAGGCTCCCGCAGCCCTGGACACCATCTTCCTGCCTTCAATCGCCCCATGGCCAGGTATCTGACAAATAAAGACCACCTCTTATAGCCCAGAGTCCACTGAAATTATTCAAACTAGCCTATTTTAAATCCTTATCTTGTCTTGTCCATTCTTTCCAGAGAAGATTGCAGTAAAGGCTATTACCCATGTTTTTTTCTGCCCCTTTTGCCTCCTGACTATCCTTGGCATTTTCCCTTGTGGCCCTGTGTGGCATGCCATGCTCCCTTCTCACTGGGAACTGTGAGTTACAAACTCTTTTCAATGGGAAATATATCCTGATCTGTTGGCTTTACCATACCTAGATGAAATCCAAATCCTGGGTACATTTTAAAACAATTCTATTTTCTGCACTGACAAAATCCCTCAGGCAGGGAAATTCGAAGAATCTAGGTCCTCGAACACTAGTTTCCAACTCCTCCCAAACACTCACTGTCTTCCAGGATTCTGGACACGGGAACAGGAGCCCTTAGAACTTCCTTCCCTTTGCAAACCCCTATTTTAGCTTAGCTCAGGATTCCTTCCTCTCACATGCTTCTATTAAGGAATTTTGTCTTCATAATTGGTTTCTCTTCAGGAATCTGACAGACAAGGTCCTCCCTCAGGGTATTGGTCCAGTCCATGTGGCCAGGAATACCAGCAGGAGTCTGGGTAAGTGGCTTTGGGGCTTGCAGATAGGACAGCTCTCATTCCATGCCTGTGGCATTAGCTTCTTCTATACCCACTGATTGACTGTCCTAATTACAGTTCTGTCCCCTGCACTACCATGCTACCCTGGGATCTCTACTCCAAAGCCCTCTGGCTTCTACCACCAAGATGTGTGGCACTCCCTGGCCTGCTCCAACCGACCCTTCCCCACTGTCAGCAGCATCCTGGGCTGTCTGGCTGGCCACATCATCCACATGATGGGGGACTCCACGCTTCGGCAGTGGTGGGAATATCTGCGTGACACAGTGCCCTGTGAGTAGGGGAGTGGTGAGAGACACCTGAGAGAACAAGAGGAGGTCCAGGGCTGCCAGAGGCAGATATCCATCATGTCAACGGGGCCCAAAGGCCTAGATTTCAGGAGAGTGATGTGAAAGAACAGGACACGTGGGTTTAGGGCAGAGGAAGAGATGGAAAAGAGGGTGTTCAAATTATGTATAGTTTCAACCATGAAGTAGATGATTAGGGTGCTCATAATTAAGATGTATAGATGACCATGGCTAGAACTAAGGATCTGCTGGGGGATACTGGAGGGATAGAGTTGGAATTTAAAGGGGGAAAAATACCTGGAGACATCAATATTGGGGGTTTAATCGTGAGGAGTTTGGGAGATATCAGATGTTTTTAAGAGGAGTTTTCAGTTTGTTGGACAGAAAGGGTTGGGCAAAGAAAAAAAAAAGCCTAGTTTATAAGACAATAGTAGAGGGCTTGCCTAGCATGCCTGAGGCACTGGGTTTGATCCCTAGCACCACATTAAAAAAAAAAAAAAAAAAGAACAACACTAAACAAATAGACAATAGCAGAGGCAACAAATGTGAGGAGAGATTAAATTGTTAAAGAAATAGAATGTCAGTAGTAAGGAAGAATGCAGAAGAAACTGGCCATGCCTGTTGACTGAGGGGTTCTAGAATAAACACATGACTGATGACTCTGGATAAGTACTGGATGGATTCAGAACAGAATTCACTGGGGTGCCTGGATGGGGAGCAAGGGCATAGGAGTGGCACAAGGTGGTGTACCTATTTCATGCCCCTTCATATGGGTGTGAGAGGTAGGAACATATAGATAAGGTGTTTGAAGATGTCGGATTGGAATTGAAATGAGATTTTATACCTGTAGATAGAGTTTTGATATTTATTCCTTTGGGAATAAAAGTTAAAAGATGGGGAATGTACAGGAAGGTGAGTCCCATCTAAGTTTCTTTCCTTTAAACACCAGAATTTAGAGCAAATTCCACAATATAATGAGTTAAGGACTAGGCCTTATTAGTAAGAGGGGTAACATGAGAGTAAAGATGAGCAAGAAAAGAAAGAACCAGGGCTGGGTGTGGTGGTGCTCACCTGTAATCCCAGTGGCTAGGGAGGCTAAGGCAGGAGGATCATGAGTTCAAAACCAGTCTCACCTACTTAACAAGGTCCTGATCAAATTAGTGAGGCCCTGAGCAACTTGGTGAAACCCTGTCTCAAAATAGAACATAAAAAGACCTGGAGAGGGGCTGGGGTTGTGGCTCAGTGGTAGAGCGCTTGCCTAGCACATGTGAGGCATTGGGTTCAATCCTCAGCACCACATTAAAAAAATAAATAAATAAATAAATATAAAGTTATTTAAAAAAAAGAAAACTTAAAAGTAAAAAAGAGGGGTTCTGGCTCAGTGGTTAAGCACCCCTGGGTTCAATTCCTGGTACAAAAAAAAAAAAAAAAAGAACACAGGCACCTAACCCTCTCCCCACCTGTCCTCCCATCATCACACAAAGAGAGGTACATGGGGCCCATTTTCATGGAGGGAAAACATTCTTCCTCTACCCCCATCATTCTCCCATTTTACCTACAAGTGTGAATGAAGACATTCTTTTTTTTGTACTGGGGATTGAACCCAGGGACGCTTAACCACTGAGTCAATCCCCAGCCCTTTCTTAATATTTTATTTAAAAACAGGGTCTCGCGAAGTTGCCTAGGGCCTCATTAAGTTGCTGAGGCTGGCTTTGAACTCACAATCCTCCTATCTCAGCCTCCTGAGCTGTTGGGATTACAAGTGTGTACCACTGTACTCTGCTGTGACACAGCTTTATGGGGGGCTTCTCTGTATAAAAGAGTCTAGAGGTGAGTTTCTGTCTGTTTACAGGAATGGTCTAAAAATACCAGCTACCTCATCTAGAAACCTTGAGGCCTGTGGGATGTTGTCTGCTTCCTTCTCAAGAGATTGAAGCCTCTAGTCTCCCAGGAGGGTTATCCTGGGTGTAGCTTCTTCCTCTGGGAGGAAGGGGATCCCTAGTCCCAGCTAATTAAAAATTGGGTCAATGTCAGGTGACCTTGTAGGGTCACTGTGGGACAATTTACTCTTGGCAGAGTAGATATAATTAGTTCCCCAAGAGAAAAATATTTATGAAAATGAGTGGAAGCTCAGGAGAGAGGTTGGCAAAACCAGAGCCTTGGCTGGCTGACATGGTGCCTTTCTGTGAGTCAGAAAAAAGCACCTCTTGGGACCTACACAGCCCTGGAGCACATGGCAGGACAAACATGCAGGGACTTTATGCAAAGAAAGGGTCTCTTGGTGCAGTTGTCATCTAGCATATGAGTAGACAGATAGGATCTCAGCCACTGGCCTCCTAGGCTTGCCACCATGGTTCAAGGACACACACTGGACAACCCGGAGTCTCTACCTTGAGCAAATCTTCATCCAGTGGTAAATGAAGGAACCCAACAGGCAAATCCAAGTTGGAGAGCTCAGTCAGGAGACTGCAAAGCATGACAAAATACCACTGAGAAAGGAGAGAGCTTCTGCAGGAAAATCAATGTAACAGGATGATATAGGAAGTTGGAGAGGCTGAGGACTGAGAATAAGCTTTCAGATGTGGGAAACTGGCAATATCATAAACCACAGAAAATAAAACCAGCCAGTCCTAGAATACCTAGGTGCTAAGAGATGTTAGATCTTTTTTTTGTGTGTGTGGTGCTGGGGATTGAACCCAGGGGCTTGTGCATGCAAGGCAAGCACTCTACCAACTGAACTAGATCCCCAGCACAAAATCCTTTGTATTTTTTTAAGTAAGGAAGCCCTATATTAACCTCTGATCTCTACTCTTTCATCCTCCCAACAGCCCTGAAACCAGTGGATCTACATTCCATATATCAGGTGGGGCCCCTAATGGCCGTGGAGACCACTCGGGGCATAGTGCTGCACTGGCGAGCCCACAGCTGGCCACTGCGCTCCAAACGCACACCAGTGGCCTCCCTGCACTCCGTGGTCAGAGAGCTGGGGGGCCTGGCCGGGGGCCCCCATACCGTGGTGGTGCTGGGCCTGGGAGCCCACTTCACCACCTTCCCTCCATCCATCTTTGCAAGACGACTGGCAGGGATTCGGGCAGCTGTGATGGCCCTGCTGGAGCGGGAACCCAGAACCCTTGTGGTCATCAAACTGGCCAACACTGGCTATAAGTCTGTGTATGGCAGTGACTGGTTCACCCTGCACATGAACCGGCTCCTGCGATCTGCCTTTGCTGGTCTCCGTGTGGCCTTTGTGGACGCTTGGGAAATGACCTCCAGCCTGGCCCTGCCCGATAACATCCACCCAGGGAAGCTCATTGTGAGCAATGAAGTGAATTTGCTCCTCTCCTTCATCTGTCCCACCTGAGAGCTTCTGAGGGTTATTGGCCTAGGTTGACAAAGGGCCTGGGCCACTGTTATGAAGAAAAACACAGCCATAATAAAGCTTTTGGAATAAGGGCAGATGCCATCAACTTCTCTCATAGCAAAACGTGATGGCTTCCTAACTGATTCAGCAGATTCTATTCTTGCCCCACAACAACCTCTCCTCCACTCAGAATAAGAGTGATTTTTTATTAAATTCTTGTTTGTTTGGTACCAGGAATTGAGCCCAGGGGCACCTTACCATAGAGCTACATATCTAGCCATTTTTGGTTATTTATTTTTCTTTTCTGGCAGGCTCTCACTAAGTAATTTAGGGTCTCATTAAGTTGCTGAGGCTGGCCATGACCTTGCCATCCTCTAGCCTTGGCTTCCTGAGATGCTGGGATTACAAGTGTGTGCCACTGCACCTGGCAAGTGATTCTCTCTCTCTATATATATATATGTTTTTAATGAGACATTAAAAAAATAGCCTGCTCAAAAGCCAAGGATCTCCATTTTACTTAGTATACTAAGCCCTTTACAATGATCATCAAGGCCCTGCAAGATGGCTATACCTAACTCTGCATTATCCATCCCTGGCCCTTCACAGTCTGACCCCAGGGACTTAATGACACTCAAGCAGGTTAAGCTGTCCTGCCTCAGGGGCTTATACCTGCTGTTCCTGTGCTTGGAATCGCCTTCCCCCAGATCTTCATATGGGCGGCTTTCTTGTCATTCAATTCTCTGATCAAAATCTCATAGGTTTTTCCTGACCACCCAAACTTAAGTAGCACCCTCTCTTCTCTCTGCTATCCCTTCCTCATTTTTTCTATATCACTAACTACAACCTATAATTATTTGGTTGCTACTACTATTGTGGTTGTCACCTCAATAAAATGTGGTTTCCATGAAGGACAGAGGGTGTCTAGGTTGCTCACTGTTGTATCCTGTGATTTACAGCAGTGTTTGATGATGCAATATTCAATAAACATCCCTTGAATGAATAAATCAGTTAATGAGTTAAAGTCAGGTGACTAAGGCGAGCTTCTCTATGTCCTGCACCTTTTCTCAGCAAACTGTACCCTAGGAGAAACAGGCAATTGGTCAAAGTGATCCCTTGTTGTATGGTTATCATTATTAATGTTTCTTTTTACATTCAGGGAGCTTCTACTTTCACTTTGGAGGACCCTCACAAGAACATTCTTGCATTTTCCCGAGGCCTGCCGAGGATTCACACATGTAGTTTGGCTGCAGAGATAGGCAGAGAGTGATATCCACAGTGATATTCCAGTGCCCTGAATGGAAAATCGGTCTCCTGGAAGACTGGAAGTGACTGGCCTTGCCTGCTCCGATTCTGGCTGATCAGGTCTCTGGGTCTCATCCATGAAGTGTAGACTCATCCTCTCCGCCCTCCGGTTCCTGGCTGCTGTTTCCACAACTCTTTCTTTCTGGTTGAGAGGCTTCCCTGACCACTCGAAAGGGGGCTCCGTGACCAGGCACCACCACGTCGGCGGTGCCCAGGACCCTCTTCCGACTCCGCTCCTGAGCCACTGGGTCTTCACTCAGCGCCTGCCACGAGTCCTCATCCCCGTCACGCTCAAACACATCTCCAGCCACCACAACGGTGCCCAGGGCCGTGCCCTTCACCACTACGCTCACGTCCCGCTGGCCTCCGTGGCCCGGCGTGGCCCACACCTCGAGCCCAGGTCCTAGGCGCAGGGGCCGCCCCTCAGTCAGTCCGTGGGGCAGGTAGCGGCCCCCTGGCAGGCAGAAGTCGTGCGAGACCAGCAGAGCAGCCCCCGGAAACAGCCCCAGATTTCCGATATGATCCGAGTGCCCGTGGGTCCCCACCACCAAAGTCACGTCTCCGGGGCCCACCCCTTGCCCCGCCAGGGCGCCCAGCAGCTCCTCCCGAGCCCAGGGGCCCCCAGTATCCACGAGGATGGGGCCACGGGCCGCCTCTTCCAGGGCGGTCTCCGCGCTGCCGGCCTCGGGCGAGGACTCTTGGTGGCTAGAGCCCTGGCCCCAGGCCTGAGGCAGCACGAGGGTCACGGAGCCGTCCGCGCGCACGGCATCGCCCACCTCCTCTGGCTCCGCGTAGCCTCGCAGCAGAACAACCACGGAGTACAGGTCGCCAGGCACCAGCAGAGGAGGCGCCCCGCGCAGCGGCTCGGTCCGCACTAGGTTGCTCATGGCAGGGGAACCACGGGCTGGCGAGAAATGAAATGTGGCTGTGGGCTAACGCCTCCAGGTTCTCAGCTCTACCACTAGCCAAGCGGCACCTTGGCTCTTTGACACCCCTCCCCCTCTTTTTTTTTTCTTATTATTCCCCCGTGTACAGATTGCAGAATCACGTTGATTATACAGCCACGTTTATACCTACTGCCAAACAAGTGTCTGTTGCATTCTGCTGCCCTTCCTATCCCCCTCCCCTCCCCCCCTCTTAAGGTGGCATCGCCCTCCACTTCCGGCCGACCGTGGTACTGCCCGGCCTTCTTCTCTATGCGACCCCGCCCCAATAGTCTCCAGGTAGGTCCTCAACTGTCACCTTTCAGAGGACATCGTTTTATCCTTCCCTCTAACCCTACCTTTTCTCTACCTTGAACCTAATCGTAGCGCCTAGCACAGAACTTCCTGAACGAAGCACAGAAATCGGAAAATCGCGTGGTATTTTGTCCTCTGCGGGCGTCCGTAGCCCAACTACGGTGGCCGTATCGATACCGCACAGTTAACTTTTAGTTCTAGTGCTTCTCGCAACCTGCAGAGGCTGCTCGGATTTCAGCCTCCCTACAGTTCTCTATCTTGCGACCCCTGCCAGCTTCCTTGGGGTGCAGAATTACCAAGCGCCATTAGCTGCTAATGGCGGAGGCCAACGGCCCCATTGTCTGGACGCTGCCTCATTGACAAGCTACAATGTGTGCAGAGTCGTTTGAAACTGGGCCCAGACGATAGTAAAAAAAAATAATAAAATAAGTTTAATTGCGATATAGAAAATTTGGCACCCGCGAAGTTACGGAATAGATCAGGTAATTACCCCCACCTAACTTATCATTGCCTCACCGCCACCTACTGTCATAGTCTAGTTCACTGCTAGTATGTAACCTCCTGGGTGAGGTCATAGAGAATGTCTGTCTGGCCTCTTTCTTATAAGGGTCCAAAAACAGATCTCTTGAGGGGCATAGTGACTTTCTCAAGGCCCATAACTCCATGCCATCGCTGACTGTCTTTAAAGAGGAAAGCTCAATGCTGTCACCACACACACCTGCCATTTAAGTGGTTGGATGGCAGGCAGAAGGCTCATTATGTTGGAAGGACTTCCTCCTGCTGCTCCCCCCATTTCCCCCATGGTCATGTCATCCTGCATCCCCAAGATCCTCCCTGAGGTCATTTGGGAAAAAACAGAAGCCTTGGGGTGGGATCACTCATACACAAACACACACCCTTCAAGCTGTGGGGTAGGGAAAGCTGAGACTTAAGAGGGTTCTTCTCCATGACCCCTCCTGGGGGCTCAAAGGCAAGAGTCAGAGATCCTCTGGGTCATGCTTGGGGTGGCCTGAAGTCTTGATTCTCTCCTCCTCCTTCTCTCCCTCCTCTTCCTCCTCCTCTTCTTCTTCCTCCTCCTCCTTTTCTTCTGCATTCTCTTGTCCATCTGTGATCTTCTCCTTTCCAGTCCAAGTTTCCTGAAGACATGCTAGGTGGGGTTAAGAGAAAATAATTTAAATATTGGTTCTGGGAATAAGGAGGTTGTTGCCTGGCAGGAGAGGAGCCCAATCCCTACATTTACCTGTTTCAGCAGCTGGGAGCACATGGCCTTCACAGAGAAACTGCTGTAGGGGCTGCTCCTGATGGTGGAAGTACCAGTCTCCTACAACATCTTCAAACTCTTCCAGCATCGTCTCACACTGGTCAAGTGGAATGGTGGAAAGAACATCTGCTCTGCTGGGCTTTGGACACTTTCCTCTCAGCTCTCCACTCCCTACTCCCTACTCCACTGATTGGCCTCTCCATTGAGAGACAGGTAGCCAGGAGGTTAAGCTTGGCTTACATCTATTTATGATCTATCTTCATCCAACAAATATTTAACTAGCACCTATTCTGCTAAGTAGGTTGGGTAAGCTGTGAGATGGGTAAGGTGATCATACCTACCACATCAGGTTGTGAGAGTAAATGAGGCAGCAGCTAGAAAGTATGTGGTCCAGAATCTGGGACATAGTAGGTGCTCAATAAGCATTGGCGAATAGTAATAGTTTCCAATATTATTTGATATTCTATTGGGCCCACTTTAATTGATGGCAAAGTCCTCATTCTGCCCCCTTCTTCCTGCTGAGAGCTGGACATCCCCTACAATCAAATCCTGGGACCAAGCTCTCCTCTCACCTCCCTGGACAGTTTGGTAATTTGTCTTACCTGCTTCTTTAGGAATGTAACCTCCACGCTGGGCTCATCCCACAGTTCCAATGGGATCCCCAGATCCACCTTCACTCCCTTCTGCACTAGGCCTTTCAATGTTGCCATGGTCTGACTCTGACCCTGAAAGATGGAGATTTGGGATCAGAGCAACCATCCCACCTTTTCCTTCCCTTTTTCACCATAATAGCTTTGTCAACACAAGAGGCTCAGGGATGAGTTCCATGAGGAGGGTGAGAGAGTCTGAACAAGAGGGGACTCTCTAGAGGTGGAGGGAAACGGGCAGATAATTCTTGAGGATCTCAGGGGACACAGGTCTTTGTTTCTGAGAATTAGAGTCTTTCCCTATTTAAGAATCTCACCTTGGCATATCTCAGCGATCCCTTGCGCTCAGCATGAACACTGTAATCCAGGATCCGCTCACATAAATTCTCCAAGGCCTCTTCCAGCCTTGTCTCTCTGTGGGGAGAAGGGAAACAAAGACTCCCTGGATGCTACAGGGGCTTCCAAGGCTCTTTGGTGGACTGGAAGGTGAAGGAGCACCAAGAAGGACTCACGAAATGCTGTAAGGCACATGTCTCTTCCTCTTGCCTGTGTCCAGGACCTGCCCCAGCTCCAGGACCTCTCGAGATCGGCCAGTGCGACTCAGTTCCTCCTGTAGCTCCATGCTTAGTAGCTTACACACTGGTAGTGAGGAGAGATGTCCAAGGGGATACAAAAGAAGAGTGAACATGCCAGCAGTTCATTCTGCACATGACCAAAGGCAACAGAGGACGCAAGTGCAGACTCTGGAGCCAAACTGACTGGGTTGGAATTCTGACTCAGCTTCTCAATATCTGTGTGACAATCTTGCTGTGTCTCAGTTTCTTCACCTCTATAATGGGGATAATACTATGTCCATGACAAGAGTGTGGTGAGAATTAAATAAATAAACCTATGCAAAATCTCTGGAATAGCTCTGGCTCACAGTGTTTATTGTTACTCTGCAGTTCTTTATTGTGCTCCTTCTGCATACACGCTCATGACAGATCAATAAGATTCATGATCTTTGTCTCTGAGACACTGTCAATGTAGCTAGAGATGGATAAATGGATGATGACAATATGGCGCGATGAACCCTACGCCAGGGTTAAGACCAAGAGATTTAATCTCACTAGGAAATGCAAAATCCATTCAAAGGTTACTTAATGACTTCTTACAAATCTTTGATTCTCATAAGGGTGAACAACATGTCTATTCCACTACTAGCATATACTTGGCTCATGATAGTTCCAAAGAAAAAAAGGGGGCCCAGCTGGGCATGGTTGTGCATGCCTGTGATCTTGATGTCTCAGGAGGCTAAGGCAGAAGGATCACAAGTGTGAGGCCAGCCTCAGCAACTTGGCAAGGCCCTACGCAACTTAGCAAGACACTTTCTTGAAAAAGAGAGAGAGAGATAGATAGATGGGGGCATAGCTCAGGGGTAGAGGGCCCTAAGTTCAATACCCAGAACTAAAACAAAATAAAACACAAAACCCATACATAGATGAAAATAACCTAAACAGGCAAAAATAACATTTCTTTAAACGTACCCAGCACTGTGCTAGAACCTGAGATACATAGGCACTCCCCCTTTCTCCAAGGGTTTATGACTGCAGGAGGTGACAACTGAGGAAGAAGGCTTCCAAAGGAGGTGATATTTAAACTGAACCTTGAAGAATGAATAGGAACTTATCAAATACAGAAAGAGGGCCATTTTGGGCAACGAAAAAGAGCAAAGTCCCAGAGGTGTTACAGGATGTGCAATACTCTGATCATGAGAAGTTCAATGTCTGAAGTGGAAATACTAGCCAAATATATTGTTACATTGTGTGCATGTATGAATATGTAACTACAAATTCCACCATGATGTACAATTATAATGCATCAATAAAAATGGGGGGCTGGGGCGGGAGGAAATTCAGTGTCTGAAGCATGGGCACTTTAGGGATGAGGATGGGGTATAGGAACTATGAAAGTCACATCATACAACAATTACATGCTCTGCCAAAAAAAATGCTGCCTGGATGCTGATCATAGTAGGAGGCCTGCAGGGTTGTTAAAGCAAAAACTTCCAAGATTAAGTCTGTGTTTAGAAAGACAGGTGGCAGGAGAAGAGTGGGGACGTAAGTAAAAACAGGCACAGGATTAGAACCAAGTCATGAGGGACACTGATGTGGAAATGCAGAGACTGTGTGTGTGAGGTGAAGAGAAAAAGAATGGGGGGGGGGGGGACAAGCCAACGAGGCAACAAACCAGGGAAGTAGGGTACTCAATGACAAGGCTCTGAAGTGTCCCTCTCATTAACGCAGCCAGGGAAGATGCTGCTTGCTGCAAAATCTATACAGTACACGCTGGCTGCAAAGCTTCCCATTGACTGGGAACTTAGAGTTGTTTGGCCTCCTCATATTTTGTTATGAGCTTTAAAGGCCGAGTTACTCATCCTCAAACCCTCTGGGGGAGGATGGGACCTGTAATTTGGAAGCGTCTCTGCCGCGGGGACAGAGGAAGTTCACAAAGTATAAGAATCACACCCCGCCCCTGAAGGCTCTCCAGATTTAGGTCTGGTGGGTGATCTGGGGGGAACACACGCACATTGAAGATGATCGGTTGAGTGGGCGGTCCTAGGCAGACAATCCCTGAACTACAATTTCCACAACTCACTGGGGCCCACAACTGCAAGAAAAAGTGGGTTTACTCTGGAAGTTAAATGGAAAATGTAGTGCCACAATTTCGCGTTGGACGTAGGCGTTCCCTCCCCGGATCCTATTCCAACTCCGCCAAATTCCAACAGAACCTCACTCGGGGGTTCAAGGAGGTCGAGTGACCCATCCATCACGGTACGTGTGCCCCGGCCTAAACGAAGAAGGAGGGACAGGGAGATGCTAATAGAGGCTACTCCCAAGATACCTTCGCATTTGCTGGGCAAACGTTCTGTGTCATCGTCCTCTTCTTTCGGCGTCCCAGCCCAAGCACCAGTCACTGTCAAAAAGAAAAGCAATATTCCTAACCGCACAGGTCCCATGACAATGCGCGGTGCACAACCACCGTTTGCCTTCAAACCAACTTCCGGAAGGCGGCGGACCCTTTAAATTCAGAGGCGGTAAGCAGCAGCCTTAAACCCTGCCTCCCTGCCTGGAACCATCAGCGCATGCGTAGGTCCAACCCGTAAAGGGGTGGGGCCTCAGGGCGCTGGGTTTCCCCGCCTGTTTTGTGGCGCCTCCTGAAGGTCCTGGCTGCCGGGTAGTGAAAAAATAAATTCAAGTAACAGACTAGGAGAGTGTGCTTCTCGCATATACACGTAGTAACAATTTTTAAATGTCATTTCAGTTGTGAGCTTGAATGGTTTGTTATGGCTTGGGGAAGTGATGGTGACTTTCGGTTTCTGCCAGGACCTAGTGCTGGGAGGGGGCGGGGCCAAGATGGCGCCGAGCGCCGGGTGAGCGGCGCTTTGGCAGCGGTGAGAGGCTTTTACTGCCCTCTGCATCTGGTTGGCGGGGGCGGGTCTGAGGGGTATCCGGGAGGAGACCCCATGAAAGGCCCGTGTGGGGACTAGGAAGAGGACGATTGGTGGTGTGTCGGTGCTCTCGTGGATACTCCGTGTGTGTATGCATTGGAGGAATGTTGGGGGAGATGGGTGGTTTCTCTGAGCCTCCTTTCGTGCTGCCTGGTTCTCTGCTGGGGAAACGACTGCACAAATATAGCTCAAGTTAATTCTCCTCTGAGAAGCCCTCCTGCCGTCTCCCCTGATCTGAGACGCTCCCGAGATTACAGCGTGTTTTATGAGCCCTTACTGACAGTGGGTACCGCAGGGTTTTGAAGGATTAGTAGGAGTTCACTAGGGAATTGGGACACGACCGCTTCTTGTATACCCTGCATCAGGCATAATGTGTGGAATAATTTTGTTCCCTATAGATAAGACTTGTAAAAATCGGAGAGGAGACTTGGGATAATTTGAAAAAAACACATTCTCCCTCAGCCTTCATCCTCCTGTCCCCCCAGTTCTGAACACAGTTTAAAGTTACTCTTCCTAATGCCCAGATCCAATGGTGCCTTTTGACCACAGTGTAAACTCCAACCTTCAGCCTATGTCTTTTTATTGGTCTCAATAATTGTGATAGTATTTATTGAGCATCTGTATCTCTAAGGCCTTACAATTCATTCATTTATTCAAAAGGTATTTATTATTTACAGTGTCCCAGGCACCTGTCTGGGAACCAGGGATACACCAGTGAACATCACAAAGATTCCTGTCCACATGGGGATGATGGGATAGAGACGATAAACATTGTATCCTCTAACGATACAATGTATTAGGGGTTGTTAAATCTTATAGAAAAGAAAATGTAAAGCAGAATGCCGAATTAAAATAGCAATGGTAAGGGCAGACAGGCAAACAACATCTGAAAAGAACAGAGAAAAAGCTGAATGGCAAGGTCACGGAGGCTGATGTGACTGGATCAAAATAGAAAAAGGAAGGAGAGGGGATCAGAGAGGTAATGGGAAGAAGACAAATCATGAGGGGCCTTATAGGCCAATGTAAGGATGTTATGAGTAATGGGGAACCATTCCAGCAGAGAATTGACAACCTGATTTATATTTTAACAGAATCACTTTGACTCTTATAAGGAATAGATGTAGGAAAACTTAAGGTGGATGGCAGAAGATCTCATTCAGAGGATATTGGAGCTCTGCAGGAGATAGTCTTGAGCCACAGAGAGGGAGTTGAGAAATCAGGTTGGATTATCTGGCAGATTTGATATGAAGGCATAGATAAAGAATGAGTTGCTGAATGGGTGGCAGATGGAGGATGAGGAATGCTAAGGCTTGATCAGGTGGCACAGGAGATCAGAAATTCACTTTTAGCAAGGATTTTGAATCATATTTCTTTTGATCTCTTCTATCTGCCCCATTCCCCTGCCAGAGTATCCATCTCTCCACCCTGGGGCCATATCCTTCTGGTGAGGGAAGGAGGTGCTCCAGCATGGCTGAGGAGAAGAAGTTGAAGCTCAGTAATACCGTGCTGCCCTCGGAGTCAATGAAGGTTGTGGCTGAATCAATGGGCATTGCCCAGATTCAGGAGGAGACCTGCCAGCTACTAACGGATGAGGTCAGCTACCGTATCAAGGAGATTGCACAGGTAAGCTGGTCCATCTGCCCAGCTCTGCATTGTGTCAAGGTTGTTACCTTGACATGGCCTCCTTTTTCCTCAGGGTCTTGGATTTACATCTGTTTTTCTATCCCTCAGGATGCCTTGAAGTTCATGCACATGGGGAAGCGGCAGAAGCTCACCACCAGTGATATTGACTATGCGCTGAAGCTAAAGAACGTTGAGGTGCATGTGAGAGACAGGAAGGGGGCTGAGGACTGGGATGGGTGGTGAGACACTATCTTCTTGGATGCTGCATTTGTCTTCAGCCTAGCCTCTCCTGGACTGTTCTTACACCAATGTCCCCCCCCCCCTCTCTCAAAACAGCCACTCTATGGTTTCCATGCTCAGGAATTCATTCCTTTCCGTTTTGCCTCTGGTGGGGGTCGGGAGCTTTACTTCTACGAGGAGAAAGAGGTTGATCTGAGTGACATCATCAATACCCCTCTGCCTCGAGTGCCCCTGGATGTCTGCCTGAAAGGTTGGGGAAAGGGAGAGTGGGGTGGCAGGGAGGAGGGAGAGAAGGAGAAGATGTATGGTGTGAGGAAACTCACAAGTGAAGAAACCCTCAGTGTGAGAGCCCTGCTGAATAGCAGGAAGGAAAACACACCTGCCATGGAGTGACTTCCCAGTTTCCATGTCCAGCAATTCAACTTGACACCTTCTTTCCTCGCAGCTCATTGGCTGAGCATTGAAGGCTGCCAGCCAGCTATACCAGAGAATCCACCCCCAGGTAACCTCCACACCCAGAGCCCATCCCTCTCTCTCTGCTGCCTCCTTTCAAACCACTCCACTCCACCATCATTCCTGCTGTGATTGCTTTCCCATCAGCTCCCAAAGAGCAGCAGAAGGCTGAGGCCACAGAACCCCTGAAGTCAGCAAAGCCAGGCCAGGAGGAAGATGGACCCCTGAAGGGCAAAGGCCAAGGGGCTGCCCCAGCTGATGGCAAAGGTCAGTATTCTAGGTCAGGCCTCTCCTGGCTCTTATCCCAAAGCCACATGTGAAGTGGATGAAGTTAGGGCCAGAAAGTCCCAGGAAGGACCAAGAAGCCTAGAGGAAGCCAGGTATCCTGGGGTAGTATGTAGAGGGTACTGAGTCCTCTTTTTTCCCCAAACCTGTTTTCCCAATTCACACAGGGAAAGAGAAGAAGGCACCTCCCTTGCTAGAGGGGGCCCCTTTGCGCTTGAAGCCCCGCAGCATCCATGAGCTGTCTGTGGAGCAGCAGCTGTACTATAAGGAGATCACTGAAGCCTGCGTGGGGTCGTGTGAGGCTAAGAGAGCGGTGAGGGCCCCATCCACCTGCCCTCAACCTAAGACTCCTCTTGGAGCCCTTGCAGATTCCTCCCCAAGAGATCTGCCGCCACCCCATTTGCTTCCCTCCTCCCACAGGAAGCTCTGCAGAGCATTGCCACGGACCCAGGGCTCTATCAGATGCTGCCACGGTTCAGTACCTTCATCTCTGAGGGGGTGAGAGGACTGGGAAGGCCAGGCCAAGGATGAGGCTTGGGGGACAGGGATAGCAGGGGAAGCTCACCTGAGGGGTCTCTCTGCCCCACATCCCTCCCTCTCATAGGTCCGTGTGAATGTGGTTCAGAATAACCTTGCCCTGCTCATCTACCTAATGCGCATGGTGAAGGCGCTGATGGACAACCCTACACTCTATCTAGAAAAATATGTGAGTTGTCCCCTTGCCCACCCTCCTCTTCCTGGGGTTAGGGGACTCTTGTTACCACCCATGGAAACCACTTGTCAGAACCAGCTGACCTGCCACTTCTTCCTTAGGTGCATGAGCTTATTCCAGCTGTGATGACCTGCATCGTGAGCAGACAGCTGTGCCTGCGACCTGATGTGGACAATCACTGGGCACTACGGGACTTTGCTGCCCGCCTGGTGGCCCAGATATGCAAGCATTTCAGCACAACTACTAACAACATTCAGTCCCGGATCACCAAGACCTTCACCAAGGTAAGCCTCAAGAACATGTCAACTATTTCATATCACCACCCCAGGGTTGTCACCAGTACAATGAGAGCTTCAGCCAAACCAATGTGGCAGTTTTGGCAGGGGGAAATAACACCTGGGACAAGGGGCAGGGGGACAGGAACTCGTGGGGGTTTGGTCTGAGGAACTTGAACCTCATGTGCAACATCTTAAATGATTTGTAAGGAAAGTGTTTATGGAAGACCTGAATCCTTAGCAGTCTTTTCATACTCCTTCATCTAGGTTTATTTTCCTTCTCTACAGAGCTGGGTGGATGAGAAGACTCCCTGGACAACTCGTTATGGCTCCATTGCAGGCCTGGCAGAGCTGGGACACGATGTTAGCCCCTCACCCCAGGGGAAGAACTAGGGGAAGGGAAGCAGTCTTGAGGTCTTAGAGGGCACCACCCCTCTACACCTGAGAGACTTCTGGTGACCCTGTGGCCCTGGCTTCTCCCTTTCCATTTTGACAGGTGATTAAGACTCTGATTCTGCCACGGCTGCAGCAGGAAGGGGAGCGAATCCGCAGCGTCTTGGATGGCCCTGTGCTGAGCAACATTGACCGCATAGGAGCTGACCACGTGCAGAGCCTTCTCCTGGTGAACAGACTGCCCTCCCTGACTTCTTCCCACTAATTCCCCCTTTCCCCACAGAGATGGTGGCTTAGCAAGGAAGCATCCAGTATATTTGCTTAATCCCATATTTGCCATCATATTTATTAACAGAACACTCTTCAGACTCGAATGCTGTTTTGGGTACATTTGCTTAATCCCATCTTTGCCATCATATTTGTTAACAGAACACTCTTCAGACTCGAATGCTGTTTTGGAGACAGAAAGGCGCATATAGGCTAAGATTTAGGGGCTCTTAACATATCCTGTGGCTTTTCCTGATTTGTAATGATACCCCCACCTCCAAGCTTCTTTCTATATCACTGTAGGGCCCATCTACAAGGCAAATGCACACCTATCGGTCAAGTACCCCTTAGATGTCATATATACAAAGCAAATATAGCAAGTCCTTCATTCACACTAGTTGGTGCTGTTTCCTTATGAGGGAGAACCACAGTATTCCTTACAGATGGAATTCCTTAGTTTTGCCTCCAATAGGGGCACCCTGAAATGTATGGGTGATTCTCACCCCTTCCCCCTTGCTCTTCTGAGATTACTAGCCTTCCCTCTTTTGCCTTCTCTTTGCAGAAACACTGTGCCCCTGTACTGGCTAAGCTGCACCCCCCACCTGACAATCAGGATGCCTATCGGGCAGAATTTGGGTCCCTTGGGCCCCTTCTCTGCTCCCATGTGGTCAAGGCCCGGGCTCAAGCTGCTCTGCAGGCACAGCAGGTCAACAGGACCACACTGACCATCACACAGGTCAGTTGCTAAGGGGAGGAGGGTGAGAGGAAATTAAGAAGGATCTGGGGATGGGATTCACAGACACATGCACATGCAGGTCAAGTCGACAAAAGTCTTGGGGAGTCTGGGCCCCCTAGTGAAGGATGCCCCAACCCGTGAGAACTACTGAGAAAGATCAGGAGCAATACAAGTCTTCCTTAGGCCATTGTTTTACTTGGGTGTTGACATTTTCTTCTTGCCTCTCCGTCTTGCAGCCCCGGCCCACGCTGACCCTCTCACAGGCCCCTCAGCCTGGCCCTCGGACCCCAGGCTTACTGAAGGTCCCTGGCTCCATTGCACTGCCCGTCCAGACACTGGTGTCTGCTCGAGCTGCTGCCCCACCTCAGCCTTCTCCTCCTCCAACCAAGTTTATCGTAATGTCTTCTTCCTCCAGTGCCTCATCCACCCAGCAGGTATGTGGAGACTGGGACAGGGATATGTCCCTTCAGAGCCCCTTGGGGGAGGCCCCAGAGTAGAGCTCAGTCCCTTCTGTGCCCATGGAAGGACTACTTGCCAGGGTCTTGAAGGCCTCGAGCTGGCAGTAGTCTAGAGTTTCTTGAGGATGGACACTGTTCACAGGGAAGCTCGTGCCCTATCCCCCTTAGGCCTTTGGGGAAGTGGGAAGGTGCAAGGTGATTGGCACTGCCTTCTTTTCTCCCCCAGGTCCTGTCCCTCAGCACCTCAGCCCCTGGCTCAGGCTCCACCACTACCTCTCCAGTCACCACCACAGTCCCCAGTGTGCAGCCCATTGTCAAGCTGGTCTCCACTGCCACCACTGCCCCACCCAGTACCACCCCCACTGGCCCTGGCAGTGTCCAGAAGTACATTGTCGTCTCGCTCCCCCCAGCAGGGGAGGGTAAGGGAGGCCCCCCATCCCATCCCTCTCCAGTTCCTCCCTCATCATCTTCCCCCTCACCACTTGGGGGCAGTGCCCTCTGTGGAGGGAAACAGGAGGCTGGGGACAGCCCCCCTCCAGCTCCAGGGACTCCAAAGGCTAATGGCTCTCAACCCCCTGGGTCAGGCTCCCCTCAGCCTGTTCCCTGACAATGTCATCCATCTGTTGGCTGCCTCCTCCACGGATTCCTACACATGCACACACGCACGCCGGCTGGAAGAAGTAGTAGGCTGCTTCTCCCACATGACTTTCTTTTTAGATACTTTACAGTCAGTTTCTCAGAATAAAAGTTTGATTTGTAAGTCCTGAGCCTTCTTTTGCCAGATACCATGGAAGGGTGAATCCATGGAGGCCTCCTGGCCTTAAGACTCTTCCTGCTCAAATTTAGGGCTATAGGCCAAGATGCCAAGAAAGAAAATATCGTCCTCTTCTTGACCGCTTGTTGCCTTTGCCGCCTGTGTCTGTACTTGGGGAGCCTCAGATCCGAATGACATAGGCATCACTGTGGCTTAGGTGGCGTACCCACTTGTGGGGGTTGGCATTGCTGCAGGGCCTGAAGGACAGCCTGAGGAAGCGAACCTGGAGGCCAGAGCACGTATGCCGGGGGAGTTCAAAGGAGAGGCTTGCGGGGCCCAACCCCAGCGGAGGAGCTGAGGTGGAGGGCCCGTGGCTGGGAGGCCCTGGCAGGCCTGGAACGTCCATCTGTGAGGGAAAAGGGCAGGGAAGCCATGAGACCAGGCAGCTACCTGTGCTGGTGGAAAAAGAGTGCAAGAGGGTCAACAGCAGATACCTGGAAAAGGCCTGAGAGTTGAGAGCCTCCCTGTACCCGGGGCAGGTCCCAGCGAAGGGCTCCTTCCCCCAGCTCTGCCTTCTGCTCTGGACTGCTCAGCTCCTGAGACAGGCTGCAGTATGGAGGTGGAAGGTGATGGGTTCAGCCATGCCCTCCTTAACACAGTGCCACTCTTCACCCCAGGAAAGTTCCCTAGGGAGCAGACACTAACCTGACCACCCCTCGTGGCAGAGGAAGGTGCAGTCGGACATTAAGAGCTTGGCTGCAAAGAAGAAAAATGTTGGATCAGCCCCAGGAAGGCAGAGTGCCTTGTCCCTGTTCCTTGAATGTCACAATGGGAGTTCATCCCTATCCTGGCCCCTTCCCATATACTATAGCCTCTACACTGGATTCTGAGCCTGATGGATACACCTGAAGGAAGCAGCAGACTCTTGGCCTTATCTCATGTCGAGAGAGCTGAACCAAGCCTAATCAGCCCTACTCTTACCTCTTTGGGGGCAGATCACACCGTAACTTCAGGTAAACCTGGAGCCTGGATGAAAGAGGGAAATGCTATCACATACCCCATATCCTACTGGCACATCACTATTGCTTATGCAGGGCTTCATGTAAGGTTGTACCCCAAGAAGGAGAAGCAAGATCCAGCCCAGTATCACTAGTCAAGCCTTTTTCCAATTTGTGTGCTGTCACCTCTGCCACCACCCATCCACAGTAAGTTTTAGAAACATATATATCTTGGCTTGGCTTCCAGAGTAGTTGTAGAACACAGGAAATGGTCTCACCGGCCTGAGCCTCGGTCCCACTGCACAGAGGGAAAAAGCCGAAAGGGAAGCGGGGAGGGGAGGTCATCGGAGAGTTGGTACCTCATCACAGTCAGCTGAGACCAGAGAGGAATGAGGTCAGCATGGTCTTAGGCTGGCACTCCTTCCCTCCCCTTTGTTCAAGGAGCACAATAGGTTACCCTGATCCTCACCTCACCCTGGGGTGGCTGCAAACGAAGGATCCGATGAGACTCAAACTCATCCAGGTTTACTGAGCTGTGAAATGAAACCTCATCAACCCGAATTCCTGGCCCGTACCCTGGAAAAAGAAAAAAATCCTTCTTCTGACCCATGCTTAGAGAGAGAAGAGGAGGTAGGAGAGAAGGAGCTCCTTCTCAAACTTTCCTCCATGAAACCTTTGGCAGTGACCTACCTCCTCTAGAAAAAAGACCCCTATTCTCCTCACCTCTGAGTTCTGACTTCCCCACACAAAATTCTTCTGTCAAGCCAATGCGCATCTCTGTTGAAGGAAAGAACATCAGGAAAGATCAAACACTGCCAAACATGCCCTCAAGAAGCCCATGTGAAACCCAACCCTGGGCCCTCACCAGAGCCGCTGGGAAGGAAGCTCTTCAACCGGATCTCTCCCTGCACATCCACCTTCAACAGTGAGCCCTGAGAGTGGCGGGGAGGTTAACAACCAGAGTCCTGACCTCCCAAACCTGTTTCCCAAGTACCATTTGTTCTCCACTCCAGGATTGGGAGCCCAAACTTACATTAGATGCTATCAGTACAGACAATCTCTCGACCACATCTAAAAAAACTTCATTCTTCTGGCTCTGAGGAAGAAAGGGGGTTTAATGGTACAGGCTAAAGGCCTGTTTCCAAAATAATAGATAAAAAGAAAAGGTAGGCCCTGGGGTAGGACTTGTAGGTGAAGAAATAATATCCATGTCTAGGGAAATGGAAAAATATAGCAGGATCTTGGGATTCTGGTGCCACAGGGGAGGAAAAATAAAGTATGACCGTATCCATCCGTCTTTACCTTACCTGATCAGAGCGACTGGACAAGACAGGGCGACTGGCTGCACTGCTAGGGGCCACTTTGCTCTGTTGTGTCTCAGCCCCAAACTGTAAAACACCCAAAGCAACTAATCTTCAGCTTTGGTGTTCCCAGCCAATCCCCCTCCTTCCTGATCCTCCTCTTTCCCAGCTACTGACCAAGCCAACGCTGCTGAGGTCAAACAGACTGAAGGGCTTGCTGACCACGGCTTCTGTCTGGATGAAGTTCCTCAGCATCTCTGTGGACGTTGTCTGAACATAACCATAGTCCTAGTGGTGAAAGAGGACAGACAGGAGATTTGGGGCTAGTCAATAGAGGGAGGGAGTGAAAAAAAAAAAAAAAAGAGAGTGGGTTTAGCTTCCTAACCACAGGATCCCACAGTAAAAAAGAGAAACACGTTCAGGGAAATGGGGGATAAAAGGAAAGTCCTTGGGCCTTACCAGCACTTCATCCAGGAGTTCATAGACAAGAGCCACATTGCGAGAGATGGTCCCCTCGCTGAGGGAGCCACAGTAGTCCCCCAAGAGAGTGGCTAACCTGAGGAATCAGGGCAGACTGTTCATAAATAAATCTTCCTCCTTGCAGGCCCCCACCCCCAGGTGCCTGGCCTAGCCCTTCTCACCGGGACAGCAGCTCTAGAAGGCTGAAGGGAGAAATGTTTTCAGAAGTGGTGGCCACCAAATAGAGGCTGCTGTGTCTGATGTGAATGAAATGTCGGTCATCGTGGTGCTGAAGCAGAGGCGGGAGGGAAAAAAGAGGGTTGTAGTGAAGGAGGACCCATGAGATCAGAGCTCGAACCCGGATGTCCCTTCCAGTCACAGTAACAGTGTGCCTTGGGGGGGGGGGGGGGGCGGTCCCTGAACCCTTCCTAAGGCCTGCTTCCTAATAGATACGGGGTTAATGACAGGTGCTACCCCAGCCTGGTCAAAGACTGAGACACGCAAACACCGCTGCGCCTGGTATGTTGTTGGCGCTCAATAAACTTTCGTGAGTCGTATTTGGAGGAAAGTAACCCCCGAGCGGAAGCCTCCAGGGAAACAGCCCCTGAAAGCGAGGGAGGCAGCGCCCACCCCGTTCCCCAGCCCCCGGCCCAAGCGCCGCCAGTGGTTACCATGACAACCGGGGACTCGTCTCCAGGCAGTCCCGTCAGCTTCCGGTAGAAGAGCTCAGCCACATCTCGGCCACCACTGTCCCCGCGGACTGGCCGGGTAGAAGGATAGTTAAGGAGTGGGCCACAGACTGGCTCTGGGCTAGACTTCCACCCAGCCGTTCCATCCCGCCCAGCGGGTCAAGGATACAGTCTTTGTAGATGAGAGGGTCCCCCTTGGAAGACAGGATGAAGAACTGGGAAATCATGGCCGTTCGAGAAAGAAAACCAGAAGACGAAGAAAGTTGGGCCTGCCCCACCCTGCCGCCCCGGAACAAAAGAACGCGCATGGGCTGGCCCTTTAAGAAGGACTCCCCTCCTCCCTCACCAGCTCGGGCCGCGGGAAACCCGGCGCCAGTCCCGCGCGGCTGGGCGATTCCCCACAACCGCCCACTACCTCCCCGTCACTCAGACCAGGGTCGCCTGGTGATTGGCTGAGGTGGTGGCCTGCAACGGACGGGAGTACTGGAGGATCCTACACTTCGATTGGCCCGCCCGCGGCGGCGCCGGTCACGTGGGGAGAGACGTTTCGCGCCAATTTCGGTTGGTCTGCCACACTCCGCCTCACCGCCGTTCTTTGCTCCCAGGAGTGAAACTCCTGAACCTGCCAACTGCTGCCGCACGGCCCCTAGCAGCAATGGCACTTAAGGACTACGCGCTCGAAAAAGGTAGTGTGCTGCAACTCTGGGAAGGGATCCTGCGCGGGACGACTCGGCAAACACCTGTTGGCGTGTGCTGGAATCTTTGGGGACCAGGGTCTTCGGACCTTGGGGCGCGCGAGGCCGGAGACAGCCAGGTGGCAGCGGGATTGAGGCAAACAGTGTCGGGGAGGCGCGTGGGAAGCATCGGGATCGAAGAAGAGCGGGTAGTACCGCCCAAGACGGGTGCTGGGGTCGTGGGGGGGCGAGAGCAGGATGGGAGGCGGCACAGGGGAGGGTCCCTCGCGCCCAGAAGAGACCCGGGCCGCTGGGAACCATATCAAAGGGTCCTCGGCTCAGGGACGGGGACCCAGGGCCCGCCTCCCTTGGCGCCTTGGGGCATTCGCGAGTTCCCGCGTCCTCCGGAGACGCGCCGAAGTCCCGGGGGCGGGCAGGCAGGGGCCGCTGCGACCTGCGATTGGTTGTTTTCTGCCGCCCTCCAAAGCGGAAGTGGAGGCGGGCGGAAGTTGCGCGATGCAGTTGGAGGGAGTGTAATGTGTAAACAGTGTTCTTCCGCGCGGTGGCCTCGGAGCGAGCGGCCGAGGGTGGGGGCGTGCCTGGACTCGGGGATTTAGCGCGAGACCGCGAGAGGCGGCGGTGGGGTGGGACTGAGTGGCCCTTGGCGTGCTGGCCAATCGCCGGACGGGCTCCGGCTTCGGGCGGAGGAATCCCGAGCGGTGAGGCGGCTGGAATCCGGGCCCATGTGCTTCTTTGTTTACTAAGAGCGGAAGCAGTGGCGGGAGCGGGGGTGGGGTGGAGGGCCACTTTGGTGGCGGAGGAGCTGGCGAGAGCTGAGGTCTAGGGAAGCCGAGGGTAAAGGGGAGTCTTGTGGGTGGAAGGAGAGCTGAGAACTTTGATACCCGAGGGTGTTGTGAAGGTGTGGGAGGCCGTTCGGGAAGAATGCTGTAGTTCTTAACTGCCCGGGGCCCCATATTCTTCCCCAGGTAAAAGCATACATGTGAAAAGGAGTCCTGCTCTCTTTGGGAAGAACTGTATAGGCTTACTTAAATGTTCACGTAATTAATTAGTTCGTGGGTCCTGTTAAATATGAAAGTGGGCTTCTTAGGTTTCTGGTAGGAATTTGGGGTGAGGAATTTAGAAGAAAGATTGCTCCTCTTGATTTCACGTTTACGTTGTAGAAAAGGTTAAGAAGTTTCTACAAGAGTTTTACCAGGATGAGGAATTTGGGAAGAAGCAGTTCAAGTATGGGAACCAGTTGGTAAGTCAAAAATTAGGAGAAGGAAGTGGGGAAGGGGTGGAGCTTAAGATGCTGTAGTGGTTTTGTGGCTTGTTTTAGCAAGTGTGTAAGTGATCTATTCGGTCTAGCACCTGATATTTGATAACTGAATATCATACTACACTGATAATGACTAGGAAGTTTTCAGGAGTTGGGAGATTGTTATTTGGGGGCTGAGAAGTGACTATTGCTGTTGTGCTGCTTTCTAGCTTGTGGAGGCCCAGAGACTGCCCTGGGCCCACTGCAATGGTTTTTGCATAAGAACAAGATAAACTTGGCCCTGAGGTGTTACTATCCCTTTCCCACACCAGGTTCAACTGGCTCATCGGGAACAAGTGGCAATGTATGTGGACCTGGATGACGTAGCTGAGGATGACCCTGAGCTTGTGGACTCAATTTGTGAGAATGCCAAGCGCTATGCGAGGCTATTTGCTGATGCTGTACAAGAGCTGCTACCCCAGTACAAGGAAAGGGAGGTGAGTGCCTGGAGGAACAGAAGACCAAGAAATTGAAGCCTCTGGTGAGAGGATCCTGATGGTTTTGAAGTGTTAGAAAGGAGAAGTATTAGCTCTGCCTGGGGCCCTCTGTGTTCTCTCCCTATCCTGCTGCTCATATTTGCTGTCTTCCTTCTCTCCTAGGTGGTAAATAAAGATGTTTTGGATGTTTACATTGAGCACAGACTGATGATGGAGCAGCGGAGCCGGGATCCTGGGGCTATCCGAAACCCCCAGAACCAATACCCTCCTGAGCTCATGCGTAGATTGTGAGTATCTCTGTGGGGAAAGGTCAGGGACTTGTTCCTTAGGACCTTGCTGATGATGATTTTTCCTTCCTTAGTGAGCTGTATTTTCAAGGTCCAAGCAGCAATAAACCTCGTGTGATCCGAGAAGTACGGGCCGACTCTGTGGGGAAATTGGTAACTGTACGTGGAATTGTCACTCGTGTTTCTGAAGTCAAACCCAGGATGGTGGTCGCCACTTACACTTGTGATCAGTGTGGGGCAGAGACCTATCAGCCGGTATGTCTGCAACATGGACTAGGAAAGCATTTAACGTTCCTTGTTTTTCTGAATGGTATTTTTGTTGGTTGGTGTTGATCTGTTGTTCTCTGGTTATTGTTGAAAGATGCTAATGTATTTACTCTATTTTTTTTAGTATATAGTTTTCTTTTTTTGGTGGTTGTCATTATTGACCAAGAGTAGCTTTAAGGATACTTCTAGAATGCTTTCTGTAGGGAAGAAATGATTCAAGTGATGATAAGTGGTTCTTCTGATTTCCATTGGTGCTTTCTTACGTCCTAGATCCAGTCCCCAACTTTCATGCCTTTGATCATGTGCCCAAGCCAGGAGTGCCAGACCAACCGCTCAGGAGGGCGGCTGTATCTGCAGACCCGTGGCTCCAAATTTATCAAATTCCAGGAGATGAAGATGCAAGAACATGTGAGTTTGGGGTATGTGGCTCAAGATAGGTGGAACACAGGGTCCACTTGTATCCTACAGTCAACTCCTGAAAGGCAGGAAGAAAGAAAAGCCAAAAAAAAGAGATAAGACAGAGAGATCACCTAGAGCAAGAGGGAGGTTTACCTGGAATTTTCTGATTGAGTTGGAAAGGTAAAGGATTCTTCCCTTTTGTAGTGTAGTTAAAGGTGGGCAGGCTGAGAAAAGCCTTAGAGTGCCTAGGGAAAGTCAGGTTGCTGTGGATTTTCTTTGTAAATTTTTTTCCCCTTTTATTTCATGTACTCTTCCACTTCTCTAGAGTGACCAAGTGCCTGTGGGAAACATTCCTCGTGGCATCACAGTGCTAGTGGAAGGAGAGAATACAAGGATTGCCCAGCCTGGAGATCACGTCAGTGTCACTGGTATTTTCTTACCAGTCTTGCGCTCGGGGTTCCGACAGGTGGTGCAGGTGAGAAGAGAAGTTTCAAATGAAGAGAAAACAGGCCTTTTCCTCTTCACCCATTTTTTTATCCCCTCCCCCACCCCCCAGAGGGTTTTGTCAAGAAATTTAGGGAATTGGGTGGGGGCAAGTTAAACAGATTTCATTCACATCCTAGCATTTTCCTGTCCAAGGGTTTACTCTCAGAAACTTACTTGGAAGCCCATCGAATTGTGAAGATGAATAAGAGTGAGGATGATGAGGCTGGGGCCGGAGAGCTGAGCAGGGAGGAGCTAAAGCAGATTGCAGGTAAGGGGTCAGGGAAAGGAGTGGGGATTTGAGTGTCTTTCTAGCCCCAGAATATATTCTAATTTCCTTGCAGAGGAGGATTTCTATGAAAAGTTGGCTGCTTCAATTGCCCCAGAGATATACGGGCACGAGGATGTGAAGAAAGCACTGTTGTTGCTTCTTGTTGGTGGCGTTGACCAGTCTCCTCGAGGCATGAAAATCAGGGGTAAGCAGGAAGAGGACGCAGCAGCTCAGGTGGATAAAATTATGTGGGAGGAAAAAAAGGGTGGTAAGGTTCATTGTCTCTTAATATCACAAAATAAGAGTTGGTGTCTTGGCCTTATGGGTACAGGGAAGCTTAGAAGGAATAACAGGAAAGGATGCAGACCTGAGAAGTGGTCTTTGTTGGACAGCATGCTTAGGAGAATGGTCATTTGGCTTCTTTCTTTTCTTCCAGGTAACATCAACATCTGCCTGATGGGGGATCCTGGTGTGGCCAAGTCTCAGCTCTTATCTTACATTGATCGTCTGGCACCCCGTAGTGAGTAGGGATAGAGTGAAATCCCATTCAAAAGGTGGAGTTTGGCTGGGAGAACAGGTCTCTGGTGAGGGTTGATGGAAGGAAAAGGAATGTAACCCCACAGCATTGCATAGTTCTTTAGCCACCTCAAGAAGGCCTCAGCTGGGGGAGCAATTCCAGTGCAGGCCTTGCCTCACTGGCCCATCCCGTGTCCTTGCCCTATGCTTGCTCCCTTCCTTGTCCTTTCTCTAAAACATGTTTGCTGCTTTTTTTTCCAGGCCAGTACACAACAGGCCGGGGCTCCTCTGGAGTGGGGCTAACAGCAGCTGTGCTGAGAGACAGTGTGAGCGGAGAATTCACCTTGGAGGGTGGAGCCCTTGTGCTGGCTGACCAGGGCGTGTGCTGCATTGATGAATTTGACAAGATGGCTGAGGCTGATCGCACAGCCATCCATGAGGTCATGGAGCAGCAGACCATCTCCATTGCCAAGGCGGGCATTCTTACCACACTCAATGCCCGCTGCTCTATCCTGGCTGCCGCCAACCCTGCCTATGGGCGCTATAATCCCCGCCGAAGCCTGGAGCAGAACATACAGCTTCCTGCTGCACTGCTATCCCGATTTGACCTCCTCTGGCTGATCCAGGACCGGCCTGACAGAGACAATGACCTTCGGTGAATGAAGTTTCACACCCAGAGAGACCCCTCTTTTTAAGTCTGGAAGGAGTGAGGGAGGTGAAATCAGAAAATCCCCCAACTTCTGGTTGTAGTAACTCCAGAGCCTTCCCCTCTTACAGAAAGGCTGGTCTGTAGTTCTTAGTGTGAGGCCTAAGATGCTGATGAGGGTTTCCTGGAAAGTCTGGCCTTGCCTCTGAGGGAGAAGCAGAAGGAATCAAGTGAGGGATTTTTGAAGTCAGGACTTTGGCATGTATCCCTAAAACGCATTACTCCTTGCCTCCATTCTTCCCAGGTTGGCCCAGCACATCACCTATGTGCACCAGCACAGCCGGCAGCCCCCTTCCCAGTTCGAACCTTTGGACATGAAGCTTATGAGGTAGGAGGGCTAGGTAGGGATGGGTGTACCTCAGCAAGTCCCTAGTACATGACTGTGTCTTGGGCCACATGTTCCCTGAAAAGCTTTTAGTCTTGGGTATTTTTTGCTACTCTTCTGACGTAATCTAATAATAATAAGAACAGTGAGTCTTAGGTCCCTGTTTACCAGCCTGACTTCATGAGAATAGTGTATGCATCTTCAGATCCTGCCTTACTTTACCACCTCTGCTGGATCCTACTCCCTAGACACTGTATAACTCTTCTCCAGAGCCACCCTCCCACCCATCCTGAGGTTTTTATTCCTTTTGACCTATTTAGTTAAATGATCTTCTTTATTTATTTATTTTTTTTTTAAATTTTTTTATTGTTGGTTGTTCAAAACATTACAAATTTCTTGATATATCATATTTCACACTTTGATTCAAGTGGGTTATGAACTCCCATTTTTACCCCATATACAGATTGCAGAATCACATCAGTTACACATCCATTGATTTACATATTGCCATACTAGTGTCTGTTGTGTTCTGCTGCCTTTCCTATCCTCTACTATCCCCCCTCCCCTCCCCGATCTTCTTTAAACAAAGACTATTTTTGTTCCTTTTAGCTATGTCATAAAAACTCTCAGGGGACTGGATTTTTTGTTTTAGATATTCATTGGATCCTTTCTTATGACAGGTGGATTTGTCTTGTTTTTTAAAGGGCCTTTTTTCCTGAAAAGTCGGAAATAACTTGAAATGCACTGGCAGCTCTACTTTGGGAGAAATTTTTCAGTGATACTCAAGCCAAGCAAATAATCATCCATTGATTTCTTTTTTTCTGTTTAATAAAGTTCTTTCCAAGAATTTTCTTAAATGGGGGACCCTTGTGCAGATAGAACACATGCCCCCTCTACTCCGTTCCCATCTCCTTTTTCTGCTTCCCCATGAACCTTTTCTCCCACAGACGGTACATAGCTATGTGCAGAGAGAAGCAGCCCACAGTGCCCGAGTCTCTGGCTGACTATATCACAGCAGCATATGTGGAAATGAGGCGAGAGGCTTGGGCCAGTAAGGATGCCACCTATACATCTGCTCGGACTCTGCTGGCTATTCTCCGACTTTCTACTGCTCTGGTAAGTGCCCAGTCCCTATCATACTGGATGGCAGTTAGTTTTTGATCCCTACTTGGCAGTTTGCCTTAACACGATCCTCTTGCTGCCTCCTCCCTCCCACCGGCCCTGCTGGGGCTAAAGTGCTGACAGTGCAGATAGTGGTCCTCTCCGTGCTACCGCACTGTGGGTACTTGCTGCTCCAGCAGGGCATGCACAGCGCCCATGGAGGGAAAGGCCTTCTCTTCTTGCTTCAGCCTCACTGATGGATGGGTGGGTTCAGTTCATTCCCTGTGTCCTACATCCTGTGCTATAAAACTTTCATTTCTGTCCTCACATCTTGGACCTTGGTCCTGGGGGCTCCAAAGTGCTGTTCGTGCAGGTAGTGTGATTACCTGACCTACTGCTGAGCTAGCACTTCCCGAGCCCCCAGGACACACCCCTCTGCCAATCGCCTCCTTGGCTGAGCTCCCAAGGCTCCATCTGTCATGGTGGGGAGCCCAGTGGAGTTCAGAAGGGTCTGGTCTCCCTCACAGGACAGCTGAACACCGGGACTGGCCAGTGTTGAGAGGCGGAGACTTGGGCAATTGCTGGACGCTGCCCTGGGCATTGCACTTGTCTCGGTCTGACAGTGCCGGCCCAACACTGCGGATGTGGAGGGCAGGCAGGGGTCCCCATCCTTGTTGTATTGAGTAGGCAATGCATGGCTTGCCCTGCCTTAAAGCTGGAACAAGGGGGCTGTCCCTAATTTTGTTCCATTCCCCTCCTCCTGTCCCCATCTCTCTCCCCTGCCTTCCCTTTAGGCACGCCTGCGAATGGTGGACACAGTGGAGAAGGAAGATGTGAATGAAGCCATACGGCTAATGGAAATGTCAAAGGACTCACTTCTAGGCGACAAGGGGCAAACAACTAGGTGAGTGGCTTCATGAAGGATAGAATTGGGTTACTGTGGCTTTCTTGAGCAGGTCACTTTATCTTTGTGGTTTCTGTATCCACAAGTGCACAAAATTGGCCTCAGAATTCACTGGCCACCATCTCTGTTGCTGTCCAGCATTCTGGTTTGTACTCTAATTCTTCAAACCCACATTTCCTTCAGGACCCAGAGGCCAGCAGATGTGATATTTGCCACTATCCGTGAATTGGTCTCAGGGGGCCGAAGTGTCCGGTTTTCCGAGGCAGAGCAGCGCTGCATATCACGTGGTTTCACACCTGCCCAATTCCAGGCGGCTCTGGATGAGTATGAGGAGTTGAATGTCTGGCAGGTCAATACCTCCCGGACAAAGATCACCTTTGTTTAACTG
Source organism: Marmota flaviventris (assembly GCF_047511675.1). Taxonomy (NCBI): domain Eukaryota; kingdom Metazoa; phylum Chordata; class Mammalia; order Rodentia; family Sciuridae; genus Marmota; species Marmota flaviventris. The sequence goes on from NC_092516.1 coordinate 30,696,200, forward strand.
CTATCTGCCTGAGACAATGAACCAACCAGGATTATGCTGACCTGCTTGCTCTTCTGAAAATGTAATGACGCCCTGGAGGGGAAGGAGACCCCTTCTTCCCATTGATGCACTTGTTTTATTCCTTTTGCTAATAAAGTGTTGCCACCTTTTAGTTTAGGCCTAACTTCAGTTAAAACACAACATTGTGGGGTTTTCAAATTCATATCCCATTCACATTTGTGCTTGTTCTATTCTATTCATCTGATAAATCATGTAAGGTATCTGTTCTATCTGCCAGGCACAAGAATCCAGCAAGAGTGACTTCACTGCCATATGGAATATGGAGATTCTTTGAGCTGGGTCTCCATTCCTCTCCCCCTACTTAGTCTCTCAATACTTAACTGGACCTTGTTGTGTGCCAGTCTGACTTTGAGAATATAGTAGTATGATGGGAAACAGGACTTATTGACCCAGTTCTTTTTTGATTTCTTGAAATATTCCTACCATTCATCCTTAGTCCTCAACTCTACCTAAAACTATTTAAGGGTAACATTCACAAACTTAACACTTGGCACAAGTAATTACATAATGTTGATTCCAGTCTTTAGACCCCTTCCTGAATCTCATCTTCTCAATGTGGATACTAACTAGTCCCTCTGCCTCATGGGGTTGAGGCACCATGTGGATGAAAACAAATTGAAAAAGCACTCCTTCCTGGTAATTCATCATTCACAGAGGAGTCAAGCTTTTGAGTTGTCCATAATAAATGTTTCTAATGGCCTTCCCTCCCTTTTTGTGAAAAGTACTTTGAGTAAAACACCTTGGGAAAGGAGTCACTTGGCATGTTTATAGGGTTGACCTATATAAGTTCATGTCCTCCTAGGAGACCACTCAGGTGGAAGAAGGCAGCCTTGGTATAAATCTAGTCCACCTAACTGAACTAAGGAGAATCTTAAGTAGCAGTGAACTCAGTCACTGAAGGGAGTCAAGAAGAGCTGATAATAAAATGCATTGCCTCTGAGCAGGACCTCCTTTGAGACCCAAGGTAGAAACCAGTGTGGTGCCTAACAGAGAGGACAAAGCCACTGGAAGGGGTACTTAGGGGCTGCTCCTTTTATTAATGACAGCAGTTTCTAAAGGGAGTGTAGTGCCCGGCCCCTTTGGGGCAGTTGTCTGACCCCTGTGCATGATCCCTTCAAGTAACCTCAGAAGAAGAGCCCCCTCATTCGCCTGCCGATGCCTTGTCGGTCGTAGAGAACGTTGAACTTGTTCACAAACTGGTTCATGGTGTTGCAAGTTTTGGTGATCGTGCCGAGGTAAGCCATGAGTCCCACATCATTGCATTGCTGGGAGGGAATAAAAGAACCAGTTCCCCAGGGGGTCCCTCACATGTGCCTACAAAAAGGTGTAATCCCCACCTCCCCACCTGGGATTTTACACTCACATCATAAAAGTCTGTCTTGAACTTGTCTGTGCTGAGCACTGGGAGGCAGTGACAGAGAGCATAGGCCTCCCGCAGGATCTCATGATTGAAGGGGACCTCTCCTAAGGGCACAAAGAGGCTGCACTGATATGGACGCTGTCAATTCCTCAGGAGGGAAAGAAAGGATGAGTGCCAGGAAGGCACCTGCCCTACCTGCTTCAGAGGCCTTGACATACTCCAAGATGAGCTTGACGCGGCTGTGCAGCATCTTGATGGCACTATGCTGTGCTATCAGGTGTTCAGCCACTACAGGGGGACAGATGAAGGGTAAGAAGGCATATGGTCACACCTTGCATCCCTGCTTCAAAGAAATCACCTCCCTTACCAGTGGAGTTCTCTCCACTGCCTGTTGCTGTCATTCGGGCAACATGGTCTACACCAATGCGTTCAGCTTCCTCTGTGGCCAAAGTATAGGTCAGCTCAGCAAACAGCATTGTAGCCTACAGGGCAGAACATCCCACAGAGAGAGTCAAAAGCAGGAAATAGGACAAAAGCAGGATTTGAAGGTTGAAGGGTCAGGTATTACCTCTCCATTGATTATATCAATGACAGACTCAAAAACGCTGACAGGAAGCTGTAAATGACAAATGAAGAACAGCTATTAGCTCCTGAACCTATGTGCCAAAAGTTGAACTGGGTTCTTTCACACATTTTCTCATCTAATTTCCCCAATAACTTGGTGAGATAGGGATAATCCCAATCTGACATATGAAAATGCCTCTCAGAGCTTAAGTACTAGCCCAAAGTCACAGCTTATAGGTGACAGCATGGAGATTCAACTCTGACATTCACCAATAGAGAAGAGATGTCACAGTAAAACATAACATGGAATGAGGATACACAATAAGAACAATGATAGACAAGAATGACAAAGCAAGCCTGGGGTCAATAATACTCACATCTGTGTGCTTGGTCATAGGGTTCAACTTAAGAAAGAGGGGGCTCTCAATTATCTCGCACACCTAGAAGAGAGTCATGCACAGGGAAGTCAACACCTCATCTTTCTTCTTCCCCTCATCCTCTAATCTCTGCCCAAGCATGCACATGTGAGTGTGTATACCTGCTTATGGACGTGGATGTCGGAGGGGTCAGGCGGCCCCCCTGTGGTATACCAACCCAGAAACTCCAGCTCCTTGAATACCTGTTTAACTGGAGAGGAAGGGGCCAGAGCACACAGTATTCCCTTAAACCATCCTTCCTTAGTTTGAAGCTCCTGAGTTATTTCCACAATTTCTCCCTCCCTCCTCAATTCGTGGCTAGGTTTAGAACAATTACTCTTTTCTACCCAGGCTTCTTTCATTTTTCACTTTCCTTGTGGGGGATACCTGAATGTGTTCTTTTTCTGAGAGCTACTCTCCCTTAATCTTCCCTCCTGTTCTAAATCTTCTCTCCTGTTTATTCCTTCCCAGCCCTCTTGATATTGTCCACCTTGAGCTTTTCTTTTTTAAACTCCCACCCTCTTCCCCACTTCTGTTCCCCTCTCACACTGCTCCTCCTTGGTGTAATAATATTCCTTGTCAATGATAATCTTCTCTTCCACGGTGTGGGACAGCAGCTCAAAGGAGTTCATCACTTCAATATTTCGGCCCTCCTGCTTCCCGATCAGAGCCCCAATCACTAGGGAGAGAACAACACGTAGGAGATGAGGGTAAGGAATCTTAAACTTTTCCCTAATCACCTGAGGGTCTGAGGTCCAGTGTGATTTAGGGGTGGGGGGATTAGCTTCAGTAAAGGAAGGGGGAAAGAGTGAAGGAGGAGACCAAGGAGGAGGATTGGGTGTTATGCAGAACACTCACCCTGCACAGGTCGCCCCTCCTGGGAGCGCATGCGGATCCAGTGGTCTGAGATGTTGAGAATGACAAGGGGATGAAGAGCGACTGAAACACTCCCAGTCACTCCGGAGGCCATCACACTGGGGACTACTAAAGGCGGAGGAAAAGGAGAAAGGGTGAGAGTCCGCGCCCCACGTTCTTCCCTGGAGATGGGAGCGGGGAACATAAGAGCCCGGGCCGTACATCCTTCCCGCAAGTTACCCGGGAAGAGATGTCGCTTCTCCCAGGAGTCGAGGACGGCCTTAACGCACCCCGGAAAGGTATCTCCAGAAGCCGCCCGCACCGCCCGTTACCTGCTGCATCCACCTCCATCCCGCTGCTTCCTCCGGTCCCGTTCGCCGCCGCCATTTTCCCCGCGCCCGCCAGCGTCGGCCCCGCCCCCTTCCTTCCCGGCTTCCGTCGGCGAGCCGCGCATGCCCAGTGTTCGCGTGGCGCACGGGGCAGTCCCTGCCCTCGCCGGCAGCTAGCTGCTTCCAGCTCTGGGAGCTCGACTGGTTTTCGAGCCGATTTTCGGTGACGCCGCTCTGCCTCTCGTCTGCGCCCCCAACCTGGTCTTCCTCATGGGTAAAATTGGGGTAAGGATGCCCCGTTCTGAAGGCTGTTGTAGAACGAAATCCAGATTTCGGACCACACCCTGCAAGGCCCTTCGTGATCTGGCCCCTGCTTGTCAGCCCTGCCGGGCCTCAGCTTTTCCAAGCTTTGATTCTCATGCTTCAGCCGTACTGACCCTTCTGTGTTTTCCACACGCCTCACTTTCTCACGTTTTAGAGGACTGATTCCTTACATTTTGTTTATAACTTTATCCCCTGTGACTCAACATGGTGCCTAACACATTAGCACCTAAATAATTTTTTGAGTGAATGCCCCAGCAAGTTACATATGCTGTCCCTTCTGCTGCCTCTCTAGTTTACTGATCTGGCTATTTTAGTATATCTCCGTACCTTCAGCTGAAGTTTAAGCCCCTAGAAGGCAGGTAGAGACTTGTACCTGGTAAAGCCTAGTCTGGTACCAGGAGATACTTTATGATGATAAAGGTGACTTACAAGGAAGTTAGGCAATTTCCCCACTTAGGAGTCTGAATGAAGGACCAACTACCTTTAAAGGAAGCCATCTGAAAAATCCCTAGGGAGAGGGATCTTCTAGGCAAGGAGAAGTTAAAAGAGAGTTAATCACATTCTAGTCTCCAGTGAAAAACTTAGGAGATCTGGACCAACTGAGTTTTCATAGAAAAGTAAATATGCCTAACTTTCTTTAGGAAAAATAAGGTCAGGAAAAATGTAGGCAGCTTCTAAGGAGTACAGCATTGAAACTGAAGGCTACAATAAAAAGATAAGAAACAATTTAATGTTAACCGTTGATAGTTTGCATTGCTATCTCACATAAAAGTGCTCCTTTGCCTTTTTGTTATTCCAAATGCTTTTGCAACATTGGTCAAATAATTCTATAACTCCTAAGCAGTGGTCATTGTGAAACTTATGAAATTGAATCAGTTGATTATACATGCTTCAGAAGTAAACTTACTAAACACTTCTTAAAAATACATGTATTAAAGAAAGAAAGACTACAGCTGGGCATGGTAGCACTCACTTGAAATTCCAGTGACTTGGGAGGCTGAGACAAGAGGATCATGACTTCAAAGCCAGCCTCAGCAAAAGCAAGGTGCTAAGGAATTCAATGAGACCCTGTCTCTAAATAAAATATAAAATAGGGCTGGGGATGTGGCTCAGTGGTAGAGTGCCCCTGAGTTCCATCTCTGTGGTGCTAAGGGCACGCGCACACATACCCATACCCCCCACCACCACAAAACACCCCTGGATTCATTTCCCAGTACCAAACCAAACCAAATCAAACTAACCAACCAACCAACAACAACAACAAAAAAAACACTCAAGTTAGCTCTCCATTCTCTTCTTAGCTTCCAACAAAATTACACATAGTGCATCAGTCTGTTGTTTTAACTTTTCCTTCCATTGGGTGGAGGTAACTAGGCTGGTGGGGAATAGATCAGAGGGTCTGAGAAGAAAAGGTAAGAATGCAGTGAGACCTGCAGGAGAGAGTCCAACCTGGGTCACCACTTGGTTTGTCTGTGGTGTTGTCAAACAATTGTTCCTCTTGTGGTGTGTTAGTGGTTATCCATCCATTCATCCAACATTCATTTAACAAATATTTAGGAGTGTCCACTACATGGCAGGCACAGTTCCAGGTGCTGGGGAGATAACATTGAAAACAAAGTTTTGACCTCATGGAGCTTATACTCTGATTGTAGAAAGCAGACAGTAACAATACATGAAGATATTAAGAGGGATTGGCAAGTGCTGTTTAACATGGAAGAGTAGAGATCTGAATGGAGTGAAGGAGAAAGACATGAGGATATCTGGTGAAGAGTATTCCAAGCAGAAAGGACAAGGGTGAAGGTCTTGAAGCAGATATATTCCAAGAATTACAATAAAGTGGCAGGAACCAATGAATTAAAGGGAGAGTAATAAGACATGAAGTCAAAGTAGCAACAGCACTGGAAGCACATAGGCCATGAGAAGGTCTTTGGCTTTTAGTCTGAGTGAAATGCAAATAGAGTGACATGATTTTGACTCATACTTTGAAAGGATCATTAAAAAAAAAAGGCATAAACTAAGAAGTAAAGAGTCATCCAGGTTGATGTATGGAAATTGGCAATTGGGGAGCAGAAAATGAAGCATGGGATGCTGGAGCTATTTTTGTAATCCAAATGAAATATGAATGCGGCTTGGACCAGGGCAGTAGGGGTGGAAGTGGGAGATGACTCAGGCCCCGAGCTACCTACCTGCCTTTGAGCACATTGAAACACATTGCTTCGGCAGCTGAGGTTGGGTTTTAGCGCCCACTTGCCCCCTTCACTCAGCTGCCCTCACAGAGCTTCCAGTACCATTGCTACTTTGACTGCATGACCCTCTCCACAGCTCAGGGAATCCTGATTGAATTCAGGATACACTTGGAAGGTAGAGGCAACAGGATTTGCTGACTCAGGGATGCTTGGGTATCGGGAGAAACACATGAATTTATATCAGTGAATCCAAAAACAAGGTATTTGTGTTCCTATTGGGTAGGGGGTGGGAGGTTGAGAGGATTTGATGGTGACATACTTCATCCACATTTTTTTTTTCATTGCACACGGGCTGGGGGGGTGGCAAACCCACAGAGTCAAGACTGTGGATTGACTCAGAGCATTGTGATGGTGTTTACCAGGTTGAGGAGCTGGATCCCAACAAAGAGATTATGAAGTGATTCTCCTCCCCACATTTCCCAGGATCTGTTGTGAGTTAAATTTTCATGTCCAGCTCCATTCATAGCCCCCAGTGTGATGGTACTTAGAGGTGGGGCCTTCAGAAGGTTGTTAGGTCGTGATGGGATTAGTGGCCATGTAAGAAAAGATAAGAAAGAGCTCTCTTCTCTCTCTTTCTCTGCTGTTTGAAAACTGCAAGCCAAGAAGCACCCCTCACTATCAAATCAGCCAGTATCTTGACCTTGAACTTCTAGCCTCCAAATGGACACATTACCTTTATTTTATTTCTTTATTTTTATGTGGTGTCAGGAATCAAATGCTCGGCAAGTGCTCTACCACTGAGCCACAACCCTGGCCCTAGTCTGTGGTATTTTGTCATAGCTACCTGAGCAAAGTTTAGGGGAGAATCTACTGTGGTTCCCTCAGGGGCTGGAGTTGTTGCTTTCCTTCCATGGCCTGAAACTTAGTGCCTCAAACCCAACAGCCTTTTCTCCTGTCATTCCCTATTTGCATCTGAACCTTTTATCCAGACTGGTCAGGTAAGAGTGAGATAAGGGAATATATCTACAAAGACCTGTTACACCCCCACTTTTATGCAGCTGCTGCTGCATAGCAAATCACCACACATTAATTACTTAATATCACACCAGTGTACCCTCTTGTAGTTCTAGACGTCAGAAATCTGAAATAGGTGTCCCTGGCCTGAAACTAGGGTGTCTGCAGGGCCGTGCCCTTACTAAAAGAAAACCTATTACCTGGCCTTTTCCAGCTTCTAGTGCTGTATTCCTTGGTTTACGGCCCTTTCTTCCATCTTTTTTTTTTTTTTTTAACATTTATTTATTTGTAGATGAGCACAGAGTATCTTTATTTTTATGTGGTACTGAAGATCGAACCCAGTGCCTCACACATTCAAGGCAAGCACTTTACCGCTGAGCTGCAGCCCCAGCCCCCTTCTTCCATCTTTTTTTTTTTTTAAAGAGAGAGAGAGAGGAGAATGAGAATTTTAATATTTATTTTTTAGTTTTTGGCAGACACAACATCTTTGTTTGTATGTGGTGCTGAGGATCGAACCCGGGCCGCACGCATGCCAGGCGAGCGCACCACCGCTTGAGCCACATCCCCAGCCCCCCTTCTTCCATCTTTAAAACATTAAGTAAGTTGGCATCTGCAATTAGGGTTGAAGGTTAGTTTCATCACCTTCTTCTATAGTAAAATAGCTCTTGGCATTTTCTCTGTCCCTCTGCTCCCCATCATCATATCACCTTCTTCTATAATGAAATCACTCTTGGACTCCTTCATATAAGGACACTTGTGATTACATTGGATTCACTGGGATAATCCAGGATCATCTCCCCATCTCAAGATTCTTAACTTACTCACATTTGTAAAATCCCTTTTGCTATAATAGACTGATATTCATGGGTTTGGGGGATTAGGATGTGGATATCCTTTTTTCTTAAGGAAATGCACCCTCAAATGGTTTTTTTTTTTTTTTTGAGAGAGAGAATTTTAATATTTATTTTTTAGTTTTCAGCAGACACAACATCTTTGTTTGTATGTGGTGCTGAGGATCGAACCTGGGCCTCACGCATGCCAGGCGAGCGCGCTACCACTTGAGCCACATCCCCAGCCCTCCTTTTTTCTTATTTGTGTGTGTTTATTTAGTTTTTAGGATGTGGATATCCATTGTTCAATTGGCCATGGCATGTTTTGGGGGAGCCAGAGAGCAGAGTCCTCAATCAAGTGGTTGTTATCTTTGTGCTCCATGACCATGTCAATTCAACAAGAGAATCCTGGTGGCTGGACCAAAATTTAAGTTTGAATCCCCTAGGCCAGACTTTTGGCTGGGTTGCACCGAAAGGGTCTGCTACTCATGCAGGCCTGGAGTAGCCATTGGGAGAAAAAAAGAATTGTGCCAAGAAGTGTCAGGCAAATATACTAATTTTTCCCTGGGTGTATTTATGCATGCCTGTGATCCTCACAACTCTGGAAGGCTGAGGCAGGAGAATCACAAGTTCAAGGTCAGCCTCAGCAACTTAGATCCTGTATCAAAATAAAAAATAAAAAGGCCTGGAGGGCTGGGGATGTGGCTCAAGCAGTAGTGCGCTCACCTGGCATGTGCACAGCGCTGGGTTCGATCCTCAGCACCACATAAAAATAAAATAAAGATTTTGTGTCCACCGAAAACTGAAAAATAAATATTAAAAAATTCTGTCTCTCTCTGTCTTTCAAAAAAAAAGCCCTAGGGATGTATCTCAGTGGTAAAGTGTTCTTGGATTCAATACCCAGTACCAAAAAAATAAAAAATTCAAAATTTCAAAATAAGTCTGTAAAGCACCCACCCCTTTCAGACTGCTCATTACCCAAGAGATGGTCAAGAAGAAAAGAACTTTTTGGAAGAAGGTCATGTTCAGTGACTAGACTGTCTTCCTGACCTCCAAAAGGAGGTGAGGAGGTAGAACTGATGTTGATGGAGGCTCCTCCAGTGCTTGACAATCAGATATCACAATAATGGGTAGTGTGGAGTGTCCACTGAACACCTTGATTACAGACCCAATGTTGAGTGGCCTTTGCAACAAAAGGCACAATGATGGTAGACTGCAGAGGAAACCCAAAAATATGAGACGGTGTAGTTTCTAGGACCAGAGGGCCAGAGGATGTGGCCTGAGTCTATGGGTTGGACTGGAACAGGCACACAGTAAACTGAAAAAGTGTGGACAGAGGCCAGGGGCAGTGGTGCATACCTATAATCCCAGCAAGTTGGGAGGCTAAGGCAGGAGGATCACAAGTTCAAGGCCAGCCTCAGAAACAGTGAGACCTGGTAGCAAAATAAAAAAATAAACAGAACTGGGGATGTAGCTCAGTGGTAAAATGCCCCTGGGCTCAATCCCCAGTAACAAAAGTGTGGACAGAAGTGAGGCCCTGTGTTAGTGTTTAGCTGCTGTTAACAAAATATCTAACAAAAACTTGAAGGAGGAAAGATTTATTTTGGCTCATGGTGTCAGAGGTTTCAGTCCATAGTCAGATGGTTCCTTTATTTCTGGGCCTATGGTGAGACCAAACATCATAGTAGAAAGAAGTCAAGGAGCAAAGCTAGTCACCTGGTGGTGACCAGAAAACAGACAAAGGGATAAAGGAGCTAAGGGCTCCTTCCCAATTCCTTCTGTTTGCTTTAATAAGTACATTTTAATAGTTTGATGAGCTCTTTCAACTATGCCTTGTCCCTGTGGATTGTATGGGATTCCTGTTATATGAGTAATGCCAAATGTTGAGCAAAATTGTTTAAAAGAGGTAGAAGTATAACCAGGGGCATTATCTGTTTTTAACTGTTTTGGAACACCCACAGTGGCAAAATTTTGTAAGCAATGAGCTATAACATCTTTAGTTTTTTCTCCGGCATGAAGGGAGCCCATCAAAAATCCAGAAGAAGTATCAACTGTAACATGCAAATATTTTAATTTTCCAAATTCTGGCAAGTGTGTGACGTCCATCTGCCAAATATGGTTAGGTATCAATCCTCTAGGATTGACTCCAAGATTAACTTGTGGTAAAAAGGTCACACAATTTTGACATTGTTTTATTATTTGTCTAGCTTGTTCCTTAGTTATTTTAAAACGCTTTTGTAAAGTATTAGCATTGACATGGAACTTTTTATGAAAATTTATAGCTTCTTCTAGTGTAGAGAAAATATGTATGTCATGTGTAGCTTTATCTGCTAAATCATTGCCCAAACTAAGGGCTCCAGGCAATCCTGTATGTGCCCTGATATGTCCTATAAAGAATGGATCTTTTCTGTCCCAGATTAGACTTTGTATAGTGGAAAGCAAAGAGAAAACAGTAGAAGAAGGGGAAATCCTACCAGCATCTTCAAGAGATACTATAGCATTAACTACATACTGACTATCAGAAAATAAATTAAATACAGAATCTTTAAACATCACAAAAGCTTGTAAAACTGCATTAAGCTCTACCTTTTGAGCTGATTGTTTGGGTACTAAAAATGTAAAAGTTTGATCAGGGGTAACTACTGCTGCTGTACCATTATTTGACCCATCAGTGAATATATTTGGAGCATTCATGATAGGTGTTTTTCTTGTCATTTTTGGAAAAATTACAGGATGCAATGACCAAAAAGACAATAAAGGATTCGATGGTAAGTGGTTATCAAATGAAACATTAGATTTGCACATGATTATTGCCCAAGTATTTAACTCATTAGCTAACTCATCAATTTGATTCATAGTATATGGAGTAATAATTTTATTGGGAGAAATTCCAAACACTCCCTTTGCTGCTTTTATTCCTTTGAGTATTAATTGTCCTACAGCCTCAGGATACCTAGTAAGAATAGTGTTAGGAGAATAAGATAAATGTATCCATAATAATGGACCTTCTTGCCAAAATACTCCTGTAGGAATATTTTTTGTTGGTAGTACAATAAATAATAAAGGCAAACTTATATCAATTCTATCCAAATGCATATTTTCCATATATGTTTCAATGATTTTTAATGCCTTTCTTGCTTCAGGCGTTAACATTCGGGGTGAATTTGGATCTGATGGACCTTTTAGGATATCAAATAAAGGTCCCAACTCTCCTGTTGGTATACCTAAATAAGGCGTTATCCAATTTATGTCTCCTAATAACTTTTGAAAGTCATTAAGTGATTTGAGTTGATCTACTCGTATTTGAATTTTTGGTGGACGGACCATGGTTGAGGATAATAGAACTCCTAAATAATTAATTGGAAAATTTAATTGTACTTTATCTATTGCTATCTCTAGATTATAATTTTTTAATAAGTTTGTAAGTGTGGCATAACATTCTAGCAATGTGTTTTTATCTTTGTGTGCTAATAATACATCATCCATATAGTGAAATATTTGTAGTTCAGGATTTTGATTTCTAAGTGGCTGGATTACTTTGTTAACATAAATTTGACACATAGTTGGGCTGTTAGCCATCCCTTGAGGGAGTACTTTCCATTCATATCTCTGATCAGGACCTTCATGATTCAGTGCAGGGATAGTAAATGCAAAACGTGGACTATCCTCAGGATGAATTGGAATTGAAAAAAAACAATCTTTAATATCTATAACTAAAACATACCAGGTTTTTGGCAAAGCAGACAACTGAGGAATCCCTGATTGAGCAGGTCCCATAATAACCATCTCATTATTAATGGCTCTTAAATCTTGCAATAATCTCCATTTACCAGATTTCTTTTTGATGACAAAAATGGGAGTATTATGGGGAGATACAGAAGGTTGTATATGTCCTTCTGCTAATTGTTGTTTGACCAGGTCATGGGCTGCTTGTATCTTTTCTTTAGTCAGGGGCCACTGAGGAACCCATACTGGTCTTTCTGATTTCCAAGTAATTTTTATTGTCTCAGTGGCCCTTTCTGAAAATCCAACCCATGTCTGTCTGTTCCTTGATCTATTTGTATTGGTGCTGCTATACCTTGTTCTTGTTTTTCTAATCTTTTTCCTTTCCTAAAACCTTGTCTAGTCATAATAGTGGGTGCATTTTGGTTGATGTTATTTGTTAATGTCAAACCTAATTGATCTAGGACATCTCGTCCCCATAAATTTACGGGAAGATGATCCAATACATATGGCTGTATAGTTCCTTCACATCCTTCAGGATCCTTCCAATCTAATACCATTGCACTTCTATGGGGATTAGTTGCCACTCCTAGGCCTCGAAGCGTTTGAGTGGCTTGTTGTAATGGCCAATGTTTTGGCCATTCTTGACGAGAGATGATGCTAAGGTCTGCACCTGTATCCAGTAGCCCATTAAATTCATGTCCTTGAATATTTAGTTTTAGCATGGGGCGAGAATCTAAATTTAAAGAAAGCATAGCCCAATCTACACCTGTGGAGCCTAATCCCTTGGAACCTCTTTCTACAGTACGACTGGAAAATTTATCATGTAGGCTGGGTATTATTAGTAACTGTGCTATTCTATCTCCTGGTGAAATTACTGATATACCCTTTGGAGAACTGGCTATAATTTTTATTTCACCTTCATAATCGGGATCAATTACCCCAGGACTTATCATAAGTCCTTTTAGAGTAGAAGAGCTGCGTCCCAATAATAAGCCTACTGTTCCTTTGGGAAGAGGTCCTTTCACCCCTGTGGGAATGATTTGAACTCCCATCTCTGGAGTTAGTACTGCTCTGGCGGAGGCACAGATGTCCAACCCTGCGCTCCCTCTGGTTTGTCTGATGAGGGATCTGATGGACAATGTGTCCTGGGCACTACCCTGATGGGGTTGCTGGGTTCCTCCAGTGCTCCGTATATTTGTGGTTTTGGGCCCCGGAGCATTGGGCCCCCCTGTCCATTTTTTGGCAATGGAGCCCGATGCCTTTCTCCACGATATCGTGGATAAACACCTGGTCCTTGTTCGTTTTTTGATAATAGAGTACCCTCTATGGTGGTTTGAGAATGGCATTCATTAGCCCAATGTCTCCCTCTACGGCATCGTGGGCAAATACCTGGTATTCTACTCCTTTGATACCTAGTTTTGTTAAACCCTCCTCCAATGGGGCAATTCCTTTTAAAATGTCCTGTTTGTTCACAATTGTAGCATGTTCTTGGCCTGGCATCTAAAGCCTGTTTTACTGCAGCTGCCACAACTTGCTCTTGTTCATTAATGTCTCTACATAATTTAATATATGTGTTTAAATCTTCATGTTTCCATGGTCTAATGATATCTCTGCACCAACGATTCGCTTGCTCATAAGCCAGGTGTTTTAGTAATGGCATTGCTTGTTCTGTATTCCCAAAAACTCTGGTAGCTGTTTGAATAAGCCTATCTACAAATTCAGCATAAGGTTCATTAGCTCCTTGTATTACCTTAGATAATTGACCTTGTAAACCTCCATGTCCTTGTAAAGTCTTCCATGCCTTAATTGCATCTACAGCAATTTGTGCATATACACCAGGATCATATGCAATTTGTTGCTGCTGATCCTCATAAGGTCCCTTTCCTAACAACATATCTAGATTTCTCTGAGGATAACCAGCTGCTGCATTTCGCCTAGCTGTCTCCTTGCAAAATTCCTCATTGGCAACCTTCCATAACAGGTATTGTCCTCCATTTAGCACAGCTTTACACATATTAGCCCAATCTGCTGGCGTCATGTTCAAGTTGTTAATGGATTCGACCATGCTTACAGTGAAGGGTGCTTGAGGACCATAGGTTGTTACAGCCTCTTTTAGCTGCTTCACTGTTTTGAAATTTAAAACTTGATAAAATCGCTGCCCTCCTGCCTCAAATACAGGGCATGTTAATATTTGAGATCTTGTCTCAGGATCCCAACTATCAACTGCGGGGGTTGGGGACCTCCCAGCATATGGAGGTGGCCTTGTTAGTTGGACACTTACGTCCTCTGGTGATAGAAAGGTGTTAGTAGCAGTCTCCTGTAGAGGTGGTGCTGTTGGTTGGACACTTACACCCTCTGGTGATAGAAAGGTGTTAGTAGCAGTCTCCTATTGTAACTTTCCCCCTGATGGCTTTTTCTGTTTTACACTTTCTTTCTCTGTCTGACTAGCTTGAGAGGCCCTCTCTTTTACTTGAATCATTATGTCTTCTCCTTCCTCTACCATTGTCTGAACTGAAGGCTTTGGACTAAGCAAACAAGATATGAACGTCCACAATGGCAATGTGCCAACTGGCAGAGTCCCTGGGCTTTTCTTTTCTATTCTTTTTAAATCTTCACCATGATGGTTCCATTGTGATATATTTAACAACTCCTCCTTAAAAAGCCATGGGCTACATTTTTGTATTGTATCAACGTATGCCCTGATTGTTCTTGATTTTACTGAGATGCCTCCTTCCTCTAACAATTTACTTAACACTCTTTCAGTTTGTTTTTTACTAATTTCTGATCCCGTATTTCTACTATAATACAACCCAACAAGATGACGCCAAACAAAACCGAGACAGAATGAAATAAAAAGGGAACAACAAAAAGTCATTATAGCCTTTCTATCCTCCTGACATGTGCATCCGTCCTTTCTCCCTATCTGTTCCTCAGACGTAAATAGTTTTTCCTCAGATGTGCGCGGTTTTTCTTCCGTCTCACTCATCTCCAGGGACAGGCAACTTAAAACAAAAGTGAAGCAAAATAAAAGAGGAATCTTAAAATGGCTACCCATCCTCTCGCCCTGCCCTCAGGGGTGAGCAGTTTCACTTACCCTCAGTCGCTCCCCGTGCGAGCCACCAAATGCCGCAGTCTGGCTGGGCACAATCAGGAGCCACTTGTCAAAAGAAACTAACTTTATTTTTAGAACCACACATGCCAAACAAAACAGCCTCTCAGGAAAAACCCTCAGAGCCTCAACTGCCACCACCGGCTTTCCACAAGCCTCTCTCTCCCCCACAAGCGTCTCTCCACCTCCCACAATCCTCCTGCTCTTGAGGCCGATTGGCTGGGTCACGTGGGCGGAGCCAAAAAAGTCCCCCAATGAGCAGCTCCGTGGTCTGAAAGGGCAGGGAAACAGCCCAATGAGCATCACCGCAGAGGAGCCAATCAGCTAGATGTTGCTGGGGCCGCTGTGAGCCAATCATCAGCCGGCAGCTGGAAGTTTGCTGGGGCCCCTTCGGCTGTGGCTCTCAACACCACTCCTTTCAACAAGTCCCACCTGCAGTTTCCACTATCTCCCAGTAGTCTACTCAGTTATGAATCCCTCAATGAATTAATCTGATGAAGTCAGAGCCTTGTGATCCAATCACTCCTCTAAATTCTTACCTCTGAACATTGCTGCACCTGGGGATCAATCCTTCATCACA
The DNA here is from genome assembly GCF_047511675.1 of Marmota flaviventris. NCBI lineage: Eukaryota > Metazoa > Chordata > Mammalia > Rodentia > Sciuridae > Marmota > Marmota flaviventris. Next base: position 30,711,553 of record NC_092516.1, read on the forward strand.
TGAGTCTTCAGGGGACATTTCAAATCCAAACCTAAACAGGCACCAAGAGTAGCTTCTATAATAGGTGTCAAAGGTCCCATGCTATCAGTTGACCCAGAGCAGGAAGGGGCTTCTGAATGGTGTATGTTTGGCCAGCATCTTGGTGCCAACCATTCTGATCAGAGAACAGGTCCCCACCTTCAATAATCACATGAATTTACCCAACTGTCAGATAGCAGGTAAGATTTGCTTCCTTAGCTTACGGCCCCAAAGAATGTGTCTTTAATTTTCTGTGTACTTTTCTAAGTGGTAAACCAAGCAACAAGGCCATTCACAACAGCTCAATTCAGTAAAATGTGGGAAGGCTCATCCAGGGCCATGTTCACCAGACTAGGAAAGGGACAGCTTTGAGCTCTTTGCCTATAGAGCAGAGCAGTGGCGTCCACTTTCAGTTTACATGCTGTTCCTGGGGTTACACAGCCACAGCAGCCCAATGAACCCTATCAGGTAAAACTTAGCTAAGCAATTAGTGAATGAGGCCCAGGCATTTAGGGGAATCTCTGAGACTGGTAGTGTCCATTGAGCCACATCTCTGCCTTAGTGGGTTTCTCCCAATGCCATAACTGTCAGTTTTTCATATAAAACTCAGATGCTGCTGCTTAGGATCAGGGGATGACTGCTCTCCTAAGTACACAATTTCTATTTGGCTAGCAATGCCTTTTAGACTCTTCCCGTTTTAAAAAATCATCTGGTTCTACTTGTCTCCATACAAATGAGAATTTCAGTCTGAAGAGTGCCAAGCCTTGGCTAACAGAGTAATCGGTTTTTCAAAAGGGGTGTATGTGGTGGCCATTTCCAGCAGGTGGCTCTGTGATGGTGAAAATCACCTGAGTACCTGGGCTGCAATCATTTGAAAGTAAAGCTGGGATTTCCTTCTCTGGATTCCTTACTGTTCTTGCCAGACCACTTGGGAGGGGAAAATGGAAGTGGCTTGAGGAATGATCCTCAAGTCCCACTATCACCCCCGAATGGGGGAGTTTTCTCTAACACTTGCTGGGTCTGAGTGCAAGCTCTTGTCCCACTGCTTCCTACTATAAAACATGGAGCCCTACTGTTGAATCTGGGTAGCTTTCCCCTACAGGAACCAGAGAAATCTAACACAGGCATGTCAAGAACTGGAGCATATGACAGCCATCAGGAAACTCTGCTAATCTTACTCCTTTCCCCCATCACCCTGGGCTGAAAGATCAGGGGGGAAGCCAGCCAACCTGCCTGCTGGGCATGTGGAGACTGCAGAGGGGCTATAGGAGTCCTGCTTTTTGATCTGTTAGTGCATGACCTACACAGAAGTAACTTTTTAAAAGCAGTCCACCTTAATTTTTTTAGGGGGGATGCTGGGTGTTGTGTTTCTGCCCCCATTGTCATATCATCCCTGAAAGCTTGCCTGGTTTTAGCATAAGGGTAGGTCTTCCAGGGCAGCAGGGCTTATTTATTTTATTTTATTTATATTTTGCTCCCTGATGAAGGCCCCAGCTTCTCTGCTAGCCCCCTATCTCATAATCAAACAAACTTGTGGTACCATTTGGGCAACCTTTCACACTGCTCAGCCTCTAAACCATGACCCCACTTCAGTTTGTTATCAAGTACAATGGTAGGAGATCCTGACTCTCTCCCCACCCTTCACTTGAGCGAAGGCTTTTGCTGTTGGATCCCAGAGAGACTTCTTTTATCTCTAATCCTGACCCGTGTTTTACTTCCTGTTCCAGAGAACCATGTCTATTGGTGTCCAATTCTTGTTGCCAAAGCTATTGAGTTTGGGATTTGGCTTACATGCTTTAATAAGTTAGCCTGTTAATGATTCATGGTTATTGGCAGAAAACACAAAAATCCTGATTCAGAGACAAAGGACTTTATAGAACAACAAGCAACATAAGCACCAGCAAATTTGTTTGGTTCCCTTTGCTTCCCATGGGAGATGTATGGGCCCAGATGGAGCCTACACATGCAGTAGGTTGCTTTGCAGCTGAGATGGGGAAATGTACAGCTTTTACAGCAAGCATAGCAAGCCTGCTCTTTGTACAAGGGAAGATGTGAGTCTTTTTTGTAAGGAAAGAACTGAATGAAGGAAATAAAGAGAGAGGAGAGGTGGCTCAGCAGTTACACTGGTTTATTCAGGAACAAATCTGTGGAGGGGGGCACAGTGGAGACTGAGACCCCTCTTCTGCTTACAGCCTCAGAAATTTATAGGAGTATGAGGGAGTAGGGGAATTTTTGAGGTTAGCCCGTTGCTAGAAGGTTGTCAGAGAAGGATTCTTGTGGAGTCACATACATTCTTTGAGGTGGTCACTGTTCTATATTGAATCAGGTGTTTTCAGGATTCTAGTCCCAGATAATGATTTCCTTTCTTTTTATGATGATGGAATATTATCTGGGGTTTAAGGTCAAGCTGAGTCAGAGTGACTATGAGGTGACTCTTGTTCTAAGATGGAGGCTATGCTTCAGAATGGCATTCCTGTGTCAAGTTCTCCCTAACATTCCTGCCTTTTTCTTTTTGATAAGAAAGAGGTGATGTCTCTTTAAACTATTTCCATATTCCTTTTGATGGATAGCTCAGAGGTTCTGATCCCTCAGGGCAAAGCCCCACTGTAAGATTTGGGGATAAAGAGTCTATTTTTTGTCAAGTGAGAAAGCCACTTTGAAAGGGGTTAAGTAACCATGAGAGTGTTTTTCAGGGTATCAGTTTTAAAGGTGTATTATAGAAAATGAGGACCTGGAAGTTGATTCTTTCACAACTGTATCCACACATACTTTGGAAAGATGTGCTGATCCGCCATTGCACACTTCTACCCTCCTGTCTGAAGACTGCTGCTTTCTGACATGAGGGCCAAGCAAGACTACCAGTGCCCATTCTTCCACTGAATTTTGGTGAGGCTTACTTTTTAACTTTATTTTTAAAAATTTCTTTTATTTAAAAATCCATACAGAAGTTTAAATATTTTCTTCTCCACCTTGGTGGACTACCTTCAGCATCCCTTGGCTCCTGGCACCGCAGTTCAGGAGTAATCAGTAGCACCACTTCTGAAAACTTGCTGGGAGTTATCAGGCCAGGTTCTGGGACAAACACCATGAGTGAACTACAACTGGACTGAGCCCCAGAGCAATAGAATTGATCGTATGGAAGGTTCTGGGAGCCCACGACCTGTCCCCACGACTGTCCTTGGCAGAATTTTTTACAAATCAAGCCACCCCAGTTCGAGGAACTTCACTCTACTTGCATCTTTCTTTCCTTGACACTGCCTACTTTGACCTGTTCTTCTTGCTCTAGAGGAATAAGCAGAATAATAAGGACTTGAAAAAAACAAGGGATGACTAGATCTGAGGGGGTATCTGATCTTTTGCTCAGATTCTCACTAGGGTACTGCCCCCAAGACCGTGGTGCACATCCCTGCGCCCTGAGGCCCAGGGCCTCTGTCGGCCTTTTTCCTCCAAGCGGCCAGCAGGCGGCGCAGCCGGCCGCCTGCGTGGGGGCGACAGGCCCCCGAATGCCGTGTTAGCGCTCGGGCCTTCGCCCCTAGCAGTCGGTCTTCTGCCCAGAGTCAGCAAACCATCGAGAGTTGAGGACCTCCCATTTTCCTAGAGAGAACAAGTGGGCGTTGGGGGCCGGAGGCGTGGGGGGTGGCTGGTGAAAAGAATGACCCGGAAGCGAAATGCGAAGAAACTTCCGTTCTTTGTTCTGTCCCCGGTGTGTGGGTCTGTGACAGGGTCCAACCGGGCCTGGTCCGTGTCCGCCCCTCCCCCACCTCCTGTCCCTGTCTCTAGGGTAAGTCCGTCTGTCCCCGAGGCTCGCGGTGAGGCGGAGGCTGTGGTCGCCGGGGAAGGGGGTGACGTCCGTGCGGCTTGCCGCCTGCGGGGGTCCCCAGGCCCGCCGTAGCAGGGTGCGGGGAGGCACCCCTCCCTCCCCTATAGCTGGTCCCCGGGGACCCCAACACACGCGCACACGCACACATACACACACACAGACTCACACACACACACACACCACGGACCTTGCGTGGCGCAGGGAGGAAAGGGGCTCCAGTTCTGATTTTGTGGCTTAAACAGCTCCCAGCTCGAGTGTTTAAAAGTTCCAGTGTAGCCGTAGAGGCGTCCCTCTGTAAGACAGCGGATGACAGCGACCTCAACTTGCTGTTTGATGGTAATAGTTTTCGGCGATTGGGCAGGAGAGGAAGTTGACTTAGCTGACTTCATGGATCAGAGAGTGAACAATTAGAACTAAGGCTGGGAGCCGGGTGCAGACTCAGATTCTGGGCACTGTCCCGCTGGGAGCCGCCCGTAAGTGGTGTCTTTTATGGGAGTGATCCAATAGGCTCTGGTTCCCGTTTTCAATCATATTGATCCCTAATTTGATCTGCTTTGGAAGTGGGATTGAACACAGAGTGGTGTTTATGCTCTGAAGGGCATGTGTAAACTCCACAAGAGGACAGCAGGATGATGAACTTGAAATTCATGGAATAGTTAGAGGAAGTTAAGGTATTTTGCCTCCAGAAGAGACGTCTGTGGAGAGTGGACATTGTTTGGTTTCAAGTGTTTGTTGAATAGCTGTTGAAGTTCCATTAGGGCACTAGATCTGGGGGGAGGTGAGGGTCCCCTGGAATGGGTTTTAGCATCCCTGAAGTACTCTCATAGCTATGCTATGCTGTGCACAGGTGGAACAGACTCACTGTTGAAATAGCTGTGTGTCCAGCAAGTTAGCTGACAGAATGATGGGAACTTCTTACCCTGGGTGAAGGTTCACCTGGAGAACCTTCAGCTGCATTTCAGATTTTTCCAGGTGCAACAGAATTATCAGGTTTTTTAAATATTAATCAGTATTTATTATTGTTATGTCCTCTTTTTAATCTAAATATTCGTATTAGAAATAAAGTTTACATGAATATTCCTTTTTCCCTTTAATCATGTAGCATTGGCATCAACTAAAATCAGAATTCCCAGGAACTTGAATAGAGGCTGCTAGATTCTCAGTCATTGTGACTTTGAATTCTAGGGAATAACTTCAAAGAAGGAAAGGACCAGACAGGTAAAGTTTTTCATAACCCATTCTCACTGCCAAGTGATCTTTCTTAGCCCCCAGGAGCAGCACCAGGGAAAGGGATGGGCAGGGGAAGGGCCCTGTCTGGGCTCAAAGCTTTGGGGGCACAATGGAGAGTTTCTTTCTGTGAGAAACGTTGTTTACTGATACAGACACAGGGAACTTGTTTTCAACAATATGCCTTTGAGTTCCAGCTTTGTTTAACACAGTTGTAAAGAGAGAGTATTGCCTTTTTCTCTGGATTCAGAGCTTTGACTTGCCTTTCTAAGGGAAGCTTGTTGTTTTGTTTTGTTTTGTTTTTGGAGATGGGGTCTTGCTGTGTTGCCCTGGATGGTCTTGAGCTCATGGGTTCAAGCTAACCTTCCACCTCAGTTTCTGAATGTCTGAAACTACCACTGTTTCCAGCTTCTTAAGAGTTTGTTCTAAGAGTTGACTTGTTGTGGGTGTCTGCTTACAGTCTTGGAAATTGTAAAGTTGGTTGATAGGAAAAAAAGATGCCTGGCTCTGAAACAGCCTGACTCACCTTGATTGCCAGTGGGCCTGCCTCATGCCTGATTCAGTGTTTTCCACTGTGAAATGCCATTGGCATTGGCATTGGGCATACTGTATCCTTGCTATCCCCAAACTAGACTTGTGTGCTTTCTCGTGGCTCTCGGACAAGGCTCTTCGCGCTGTTATGCCTTAGGTAAATAAAGCAGCCTATAATGACGAAGCAGATACTTTTTTGCATTTCTGATTTTTTTTTTTAACTCCTTGCTATAGTGCCTTGCAGTATAGCTGGCTTTCAACAAATATGTGAGCAAATGACTAAATAGATAAAAGGTAGTGGATAAAACCTTGAGTAATTTTTTGTTTTGTTTTGTTTTTGTGTTGGTATGCTCTGGTGGCTGCTGAATATGCTGGATGTACTGATCATGTCACAGCCATTATCTGAAGTAGAAACTCCTACTTGAGGTTCAAACCTTACTAGAGAAACAGAGAGGGCTGGGGATGTGGCTCAAGCGGTAGCGTGCTCGCCTGGCATGCATGCGGCCCGGGTTCGATCCTCAGCACCACATACAAACAAGGATGTTGTGTCTGCCAAAAACTGAAAAATAAATATTAAAAAATAAAAAAAAAAAAAAAACTAGAGAAACAGAGAATAGACTTTTTGATGATATCAACTGAGGAGTGAAGACATTTGTGGGGGATAAAAGCAGAATAATGAAGAACCTTATGTTTAAAAAAAAAAAAAATTTGGTCCCTGCTGGAGAAACTTATATTCTGATCCAAAGAAATGTCTTATTAGAAGAGGAAGATAAAACAAAGCTGCTGCCTTCTCAGTGAGAGGAAGCACAGAAACTGGGAACTGGGATTATTATTTTCATCCTTGTGAATATATATACTCACTTTTTGTTTTTATAAATATCACTGAGAAGCCAGGTGTGGTGGTGCACATCTGTAATCGCATAAACTCAAGAGATTGAGATAGGAGGATCTTAAGTTCGAGCCCAGTCTCAGAGAGTTGTCAGGAGAGTTGGGATAAGCCCTTTTTGTGATTTTTGTGTAATTTCATTATAGGGAGTGGGTGTCGCCAGTATCAAAAGACCAGTCCTAGTTGCTGGGATGCTTACTATTGTGGATATTAACTGAGATGCTTGTTCCCCTCTTTGTGTATTCAAGAGATGTTTTTTAAATTATCTTTAAACTTTTACTTCTGCAGTGCTTCCTCATTCTCATTCAACATCTGCTTCCTGCTGAGTCTTCAGATAGGAGACCAGAAACCAGAGCATCTAGCCCTACCCATGGAAACTCAAGCCAATCATGTATCTCAGGAACCTCAGGCCCTGCTTGAGAGTGGTGAGGAATAGGGATTCACTTATTTCTATTCCATCATTCAGAAATCGTTTATTGAAATCTCTCATTCACCAGATACTAGAATAACTGCTAGAATCCAGATGTGATAAGACATACTTCTTGCTATTCGGTAACTTACCATCTAATGGGGGAAGTTTAACCGAAATTTATTAATTTAATTAATAATTAATTTAATCTTTAATTAATACACAGCTTGATAGGTGTTATAAGTGAGGCATTTTGAAGGATTGTAGGCACCTCGTGCAGGATTAAGAAAACTCAATCCCTTAATTCCATTTTTCAGGCATCTGTAACAGACAACTTCATGGTCATAATTTGGGCTCTTCAGGAGCAAATTCTTAGAATAGACTTTGGGGAATCATTTTGTAGGTGGGCAAAAGGATAAAGTGGATATTTACTAAAATATATCTTGCTTTTATAGACTATCTCTAACTTTTGAACTAGTTTCAGCCTGAATGGGAATTGTTTTCATGCTTATCAGGAAAAAGCATTTAGGACTCTTTTTGTCAGGACTAGTATATCTAGTGGTTTAGAGTCTCTAAGAGACAAATATGAAAAGTTATGTGGTCAAGCACAGGAACAGGAAATATTTATAGTATATAGATTTTATCTGGGAATAAAGAAAAAGTAGATGAGCTTTATTTTCATTCAGGGCTGGGGAGAAGCTGCTCGTTTTCCTCTGCCTGAGAACTTCATGTGGGAATTTGATCTCAGAGATGTGGAAGAATGATAGAAAAGATGTGAGAGTGTAGCCTGTTCCTGACTCAGCTTGGGAGAGTGGACAAGAACACAGGAAAGATGAAACTAGGCATTTTCATTAAGAAGAGTGACCAGAGGTCAGAGACAAGACAGACTCACTTCTGGGCCCTTTTATTATCTTTCAGCTCTTCCTTCTTCGAAAGTTCCTGCCTTTTCTGACAAGGACAGCCTGGGGGATGAGATGTTGGCAGCTGCACTCCTAAAGGCCAAGTCCCAGGTGAGCTCTGGTTCCCTTCACCCATTTTCTTCCCAATTTGTGGGCAGCTTTTGTGCAGTGACATCCCATTCAGTGTCCTAAATCTGGATTCTGACCATTAGGACTACTTTCCTACTGAGTCACAGTCCTTCACCTTCTGTCATAGACTCTTACCTCTCATTCTCTATTCAGACCTCCTTTCCCCACTTCCCAAAGAGGCATTAGTCAACCCCATCCTGAGTTGTGTTCTTGGTGCTGCTGGTCCCAGCCCTCACCCTAAAATTGTGTGCATTGCTGTGTTGTTTCAGGAGTTGGTGACATTTGAAGATGTAGCTGTGTACTTTATCCGGAAGGAGTGGAAGCGTTTGGAACCTGCTCAGAGGGATCTCTATAGGGAAGTGATGCTAGAGAATTATGGGAATGTATTCTCACTGGGTAAGGAGCTGCATATTCTCAACAGAGCTCCCGGCTGTCTGGTGGCTTCCTTGCTTGCTAGAAACAGTCCAGTGACTAAAAACAAGTAGTGATTGACTCAGCCTCAAAAAATTCTAATAATAATAATTATTATTATTATACAATTTATACAATAATTTGCAGTTTTCATGTATATTCTCTCATTTAATTCTCATAGTAATGCTGTAATTGAGGTTGCTAGTATTATCCTCTTTTTTTTTTTTTTTTCCTTATACTGGGGATGGAACCCAGGGCCTTACACATGCTAGGCAAACACTCTACCACTGAGGTACATCCCAGCCCTATTGTCCTCATTTTATAGGTGAGGAAAGTAAGATCAGAGATCTCAAGTGCCTTGTGCATTGTCACAGAGCTATTAAGTGGCAAAAATTGATACCCAAGGGTCTTTTAACTCCAAATCTGATACTTTTCCACATGTTCTCTGAACATACAATCCAGAGATTTTTCTGAAGAATAAGTATGTTGGGATCCTTGCGTCCACGTGAAAATTCTGGGACTCTCCTTCCCTTCTCTGTTGAATTGCCCTAGGGACCTCTCGCTTTGTTTCGGTTCTCATGCACCTGCTGCTCTTATAGAAATATAAACTTGTAAGTAGAAATTACCTTCAAGATTAATTCCTCAGGGCTGGGGATACAGCTCAGTTAGTAGAGTGCTTGCCTTGCATGCATGAGACCCTAGGTTCAATCCCCAGTACCACCAGCACCACAACAACAAAAGATTAATTCCTCATCTCTTGCCCCACTTTTAGTGACATTGTTTTCCTGAGCAGAGCCAGGGGTCTTCCTTACTCCCAACTGAGACCTGCCTGTACAATTCCTTTCTGTTCATAGGAAATCTGAGATCTCGAATTGCACTCTGGGACAGCTTAGTATGAGCAGGATAAACTTCCTTGTCCCAAGACTCTCTCCATGAGTGGGATTCCCATTTGTGAATCCTGATACCATCTCTTGGCTGGAATGAGTGGAAGAGTTCAGGGTCCTGAGTTGGAAAGGAACTGAGAACAGAGAAGTCCAAAGAGATACCTGTTCAGGCCAAGGAGAAACAGCTGTGTCTATTTCTGACCCTCAGTGCCCTGTCTGCTTTAAAAAATATATAAACTAAAAATGCTAACTATCTGAACCCTTTACAGTTATTCTCTGTGCCTGAAGTTTCCTTTGGAAACTCCAGCAGAAGTAGTGAAAACAGAGGTCACATATGGTTTACATAGCCTCCCACACCAGCACAGCTTTCTAGGCCTGGAGCCCAGAGGTGGACTAAGCTGTCTTGCCTACTTCTGTGGGTGTTGCTTATGTGACGTGACTACAGATGGGATTGTTCTGCTCACATGGGGCCATTGAAATCCTCAGTATCTTCACCCTTCTGCTCCTTTCCACTCTCCCACATGTTTCTTAGTGCTCTCATCAACTTTCTCATCAGGTATCTATGTTAGTTTTTCATATTTGCTTTCTTCTCATTTTTTCTTTTTTTAAAAATATTTTATTTATTTATTTTTATGTGGTGCTGAGGATCGAACCCAGCGCCTTGCAAGTGCTAGGCGAGCGCTCTACCACTGAGCCACAACTGCAGCCCCCTTCTTTTCTTTTTTTCTTTTTTCTGCAGTACTGAGCAGTAAGTAAGGGGAAGGATCTCAGAGCCTTGCACATGCTAGGCAAGTGCTGTGCTACTGAGCTACATCCCCAGTCCTTTTTAGTTTGAAACAGGATATTGCTAAGTTGCCATGCTGGCCTCAAACTTATGATCTTCTTTCCTGTCTCAGTTTCCCAAGTAGCTCGAATTATAGTCATGGGCCACCATGTCCTGTATCCCCATTATTTTTGTTTCAGTGGTACAGGGAATTGAACCCAGGGATGTTCTACCACTGAGCTACATTTCCAGCCCTTTTTACTTCTTATTTGAGACAGGGTCTCACTGAGTTGCTTAGTCTGGCCTCAAATTTGAGATCCTCCTACCTCAGCTTTCTAAGTCCCTAGGATTATAGGCATGAACCCTGACTCTCCTGTTTTTGTTTTTTCTTTTTCAATTTTGTTACTAGGATTGAGCACAGGAATTGAACCCAGGTGTGCTTTATCGCTGAGCAACATCCCCAGCCCTTTTTAAAATTTTTTTTTTATTTTGCCTCAGCATCTCACTAAGTTGCTTAGGGCCTCACTAGATTACTGAGGTGGACCTTGAATTTGTGATACTCCTGCCTCAGACTTCTAAGTCACTGGGCATGCCCAGCTTCTCTGTCATTTTTTAAATTGTCTTTGCAGTAACCATCTATCTCCTGAGTTATATATGTAGACTTTGACTTCTCCTTGGAAGTCAATATGGCTTTCCTGTTAATAATTTTGGTTCCCAACTCTCCACCAAATCCATAAATCCTCTTTACATCCTCAGCTTTCTGTGTACTTTTAACTCTTTTCTCCTTGATTTTGCTTTTTGCCTTGCTCTTTCCCTGTTTCCTTAGCCTGTTTATCTTGTTTTACCTTAGCTACACTTAAGTAGGCCTCTTTTAGGTATGTACTTTTAGCACTACAAATACAAGTCACACAATTATCTTGTCCTCTGTATTTTATTCTTTTTTGCACAAGGAACAAGTGACATTTGCTTTTTTTTTTTTTTAATTGTGCTAGATGGTGAATCCAGAACTAAAAATGATCAAGAAATTTCTGAAGATACAGGATCACGTGGGGTGCTGTTAAGACGATTCCAGAAGGATATTTCTCAGGGTCTTAAGTTTGAAGAAACCTATGAACAAGAAGTTAGTCTAAAGAGGCAACTAGGGAACTCCTCTGGAGAAAGATTGAATAGGAAAATACAAGATTTTGGTCATGTGACAGTTAAGGAAAAGCTTACCACTGTGGCAGAGAGAAAGGAGAAACATAATGAATTTAGGAACAGCTACACTGTGAATTCCAATCTTATTTCCCATCAGAGACTTCTTATGGGAGACAGACCCCATAAGTGTGATGAATGTAACAAGAGCTTTAATCGAACTTCAGACCTTATTCAACATCAGAGAATCCACACTGGGGAAAAGCCCTATGAATGTACTGAATGTGGGAAGGCTTTCAGCCAGAGTTCTCATCTTATTCAGCACCAGAGAATCCACACTGGGGAGAAGCCTTATGAATGTAATGATTGTGGAAAGACCTTCAGTTGTAGTTCTGCTCTCATTCTCCATCGGAGGATCCACACCGGGGAGAAACCTTATGAATGTAATGAGTGTGGAAAAACTTTTAGCTGGAGCTCCACCCTGACTCACCATCAGAGAATCCACACTGGTGAAAAGCCCTATGCCTGTAATGAATGTGGGAAGGCCTTTAGTAGGAGCTCTACCCTTATTCATCATCAGAGAATCCACACTGGAGAAAAACCCTATGAATGTAATGAGTGTGGGAAGGCCTTCAGCCAGAGCTCACACCTCTATCAGCATCAGAGAATTCACACTGGAGAGAAGCCCTACGAATGTATGGAATGCGGAGGAAAGTTTACTTATAGTTCAGGCCTTATTCAGCATCAAAGAATCCACACAGGGGAGAATCCCTATGAATGTAGTGAGTGTGGGAAAGCCTTCAGGTATAGCTCTGCTCTTGTTCGCCACCAGAGGATTCACACTGGAGAGAAGCCTTTGAATGTAACGGGTATGAGCAAAAGTTCCCTCAGAGTTACTGCTGAATTAAGTATCAGAGAGTCTACATGAAAGAGAGCCACATATTATTTTCCTCACTTCCCCTGAGTTGAAAGAGCTCTTGCCTTACTGCATAAGTGTGAACAAGTTAGGATGTGTCCCTTCTGCCTCAGACCTTTCACTTTAGAAAAGGGACAGATTGGGTGATCAGCAACCTACTAGATTTCTCAGCAGTTACACCAGCCTTGAAAATCTGTAAGGCAAGCAGTGGATAAAGTGCAGGGAACAGAAGGAAGCCTGGGGTCCAGTGAAACTTATTTGGGTGGGAGATTGCACTAACCATTCTTCTTGCACCAGAGGAGCCTTTCTTTCCAAGGTGGGGAGTGGAAGCTTAGTAGGAACAAAATTCCAAGGATTCCACTAGTTGGAGTCATGTACAGTGAGCACAGAAGGCAGCAGAAAGAATGTTCTGGGTCCTCCTATTTGCTGGGAAGGGAAATGGAGACTGTGTTTCAAAGCCACTCTTCCCAATTCAGCTTTAAGATTTGTGTTGTTTTGTGATTTCATAACTTGGAAAAACTAGGTGTTGAGGGGTTTGCTATTTTAATGAGGAGGGGGAAAAGACTCCAGAGAGAATTTCTGTGATGACTGTATCCTGTAGGGCTCTTGGTGCAGCAAGACCACAAATCCAAGAGCAACATCCCCAGCCCTTTTTAATTTTTTTTATTTTGCCTCAGCATCTCACTAAGTTGCTTAGTAAGATGGGCAGACCCCTCATGGTCCTCTCGGTTGTAGTGGGACTGAATGGGAAAGCCATGTAAGCAGTGAATAACCTGAGGGAACAGATCAGAAGCGTACAGCATTGGCCTCTGATTCCTGTCCCCTCTCCCTCTTCCTACTCCTGTGAGGAAAAGTAATTTAATCCCACCCTCTAGTTATTAAGGATGCTTTTGAGGAGCTTACTCAGCCAACCTGTTCTGTCTTCTGTCATCTCGAATATCTAGCCCCAGCAGTCTGAACTCTCCTGACTCCACCTCTGACTTCAGCCACGGAGGATTAATGCAAATAAAGAGAAAGCCCAGAGGAGGCAGGCTGTGGCCTGAGCCTGGTGGAGGGCTCCTGCTGGGTTAGGATGGTGCTCCCTGAGTTTTCCTGGGCCAAGGGATGATCTTCCATTGTGTTTCCCTGATCCTGCTCATCCTGTAGCATTAATGAAGTGCACTATTAAACAGAATAGTTTTTTCAGAAGGAGATTTAATGTTTTTTGTGTGTGTGTGTGCAGGGGCCATATTCATTCAGCTAAAACAGGACACGGTGACTATAAGTGGAATTTGACATTAAACTTGATACGGACAGCCATTTCTCTTTAAATTGCAAACATGAGATTTCCCTTTCTCTCAGGCTCATTCTTCTAAGACTATCTCAGAATCACTCCCACCATCATATCACATTTAGTATTTTATGAGTTACAGATATTCTGTGTGGCACAATACTTTTTTTTGTACCAGGGATTAAACCCAGGGACACTTAACCACTGAACCACATCCCCACCCCTTTTTATTTTTTGAGACAAGTTCTCACTAAGTTGCTTAGGGCCTTGTTAAATTGCTGAGGCTGGCCTCAAACTTGTGATCCTCCTGCCTCAGCCTCCTGACTTACTGGGATTATGTGGTGTGCTATCATGCCTGGCTGTGGTACAATATATAAGACCAGCAACCAAAAATAGAATGGTGGTACTGGGATATGGGGTCCCTGAGACGAGAGTACTTGGTTGTTGGGTAATCGTGGGCAAATTTAGATTTCTTGTTTTGCCTATTTGCAAAAGGATGTTACAACCATGAAGGGTAGGTTGAAAATCTGAAGAAGTTCAGAAACTGTATGGAGCTCTGGCCTATTTGAAAAGTTTTGGATTGTATATTGTGATTGATCATCTGTCATTGATCATCATTCATTAGTTTCACAAAACTAATGAAACTGATCATTTTGATTAAAATTTATTTTTTATTAGAGATAAATGGTTACACATAGCAACTGGGTTCATCCTGACAAACTCTTACATGCATGGAAATCAATTTCAGTTAGATTTCCCTTTTTCTTACCCAGTTGTTTTAACTTTTAATATTTGCCACATATTTGCAGATTCACTTTATTATTCAAAGTGTGGGCTTGAATTACCCATATTGGAATTATAGATTTTTGAGCTCCAAGTCAGACCTGTATGATTCTGGGAATAGAGTTAAAATTTACACTGAGAAGGAAGAAATAGTCATTTAATAGTTTAAATTTTTCTTTCTGGGTAGAGATTAAAGCTGAGCTAAATCTTGGAAGATAGAGTGAGGTGGAATTCATTTTGTGGGTCTCTGGAAAAGACCTCTTAGCAGGTAAGATAGCTGGGTGATGGGTAGTCACTACATATGAAAGCTTAGTTCATCTGCTAAGATGTGGAAACAGACTGAAATCGCCCCAAAAGGATCTCATGACTGAATTCTTCAGAAGGTCCTAGTAGGGCCTATTGCTGACCATGGTGATTATGTGAAAAGTCAAGATTTTAAAAATAATTTTGAAACTACATTTTACTTATTTTATTTTCCTACATATCATCCCTATTTTCCATGATTTTTTTCTATACTATTATTGTTGGAATCTATTTATTCCCCAGGCTTCAACTAAATGAGTCGTTAGTCTGCATGTGTGGTACTGATCTCACAAGTTCAGTGTTGGGTCTCCAGCATAGCATTCACACTGTGACTTGTTCATTTCAAACTAGATACGCCTTTTCCACTTAGTGTTCCCCTCAAAATATCTGTAAGCTCTTGAGTCAAAACCTGTAGTTTTCTTCATACTCTGTAACCTCCCACATCTAAGTAGTGTTGAGTCTGGGGCAGGTTAGGTAAGCTTGGAATGAGTGGAAAGAGATTATTGTTGGGGAAGTTTTCTGGTTTGAGGAATAGAGTGGCTTTCCAGGTGATGGTAACAGAAGCTGACACTTGGCCTTTCTCTATGCTAGCCTTACTTGGCCCCTTTCCAAGTGTTTTCATATATTCAGTCATTGGATCCTTACAACAATCTGTGTGAAGCAGGTGTTGGTATTATTTCCAATTTATAGACAAAAGCAGTTACCCAGTAAGATAAGATGGTGAGATTAGAGAATAGATCTCCCCTGGGCTGCTCTGCTTGGTGGGTGTCTGGGCCACATGGCCCAAATGATGGCTGTGAGGTGGGGAAATGTGAAGGTTGGCACTACACCAGTCTTATCGTTCAGTGGTTGGAAACCTTTCAGTGGCGTCTCCCTTATAGAAGAATAAAATTATAGAATAAAAATTCTAGCTCAGCCTTAAGAGTCCAGGCTGTCCTTGAGCCAATCTCTACATATCAGAGTAACCTTATGTCTTCTTGTTGCTCTTCTTGACACATGAAACAGCAAAATAACAAAGCCTCAGAAACATCCAACACTCATGCCCGTGAGTTTGCCCACAGGCGTTCTGATGTTCAGCTCTTCACATGCAATCAATAAAAACCAGAGTCAAAGAAACCATTTTTGAGGGGGCAGGGGTTGCTAGGGATTTAGCTCAGGAGCGCTGAGCTACATCCCTAACCCATTTATTTATTTATTTATTTTGATTTTTTTTTTTTTTTTTAATTTATAGACAGGTTCTCACCAAGTTGATTATGGCCTCGATAAGTTGCTGAGGGTGGCCTTTCTCTGTTAACAGCTGCTGGGATGGGAGGCTCTCTGTTGCACAGGGCAAAAGCATACCTACCACTCCAGTGTTCATCCTTCTAATTACTGGAAATTAAGTTGGGCTGAATTCTAACCCCTTTTAAATTCCCCTGGTAGCTTCTGATGTTTTCTTCTCAACCTACACAATGTAATCATTTGTAAAATAAAAGAGGGGCTGGGTTGTGGCTCAGTGGTAGAGGGCTTGCCTAGCATGTGTGTGGCACTGGTTTCAACTCTCAGCACCGCATATAAATAAATGAATAAAATAAAGGTCCATCAACAACTAAAGACATATTTAAAAAAATAAGAGGGACAGACAAGATTTGCAAGGACATATTCAGTCATAGCAAAAATAATTTCATTATTAATAGTTCCATTCCAAATCATTCCTGTTATTTGAAATACAACCCAAAGGATTTTGACAAAGGATATGTTGCCAACTAAGAGAAAAGTCCAGTTTAATCTGAACATTTCAGGTAACAGAAGTACGAACCATGGAGTGGTGGAGAAGAGCATCTTAATGAACTGTTCCTTTTTAGTAAAAGATTGTTTTTTAAATCTCCCCAGAGATATTTTTATTTATACATTGTTTTCTAGAGTTTAATAATTTTCTTCCACTTTAAAAATAAAGCCCAGTTAGCTGCTTTGTGTTTGTGTGTTTGTGGTACTGGGGATTGAATCCAGGGATTCTTTACCACTGAACTATATCTCCTAGTCCTTTTTATTTTGACACAGGGTCTTGCTAAATTGCCTGAGCTGACCTTGAACTTGTGGTCCTCCTGCCTCAACTTCTTGTGTCAATAGGATTACTGGTGTGTGCCACCATACCCTGCTAGTTGCATTGCTTTAAATGTAGTCATGAAGAGAAAGGTTCTGAGATGAATAAAAAAAAATTACATAAGTATTTTCATATGCAAAGATAAATATGGTCACCAGAGTAGTTTTCCAGAAATAACACAGGATTCTTCTGAGCTTCCTCCACAAGTGTTTTTTCTTTTGTACTCCCTCTTGGGTTGCTGACATCACCAACTTCCCATTCAGCCTTAGCTAGAAACACAGGAATTCCAGAGGCATTGTTTCTTTCCATCTCCTCACCCTGCCGCTGTCAATCAATATCTGACCAGTCCTTTGTTCCCCATTCCTGTGACTCCCTTGTTGCCATAGGCCATCCTTGACTCTGTCCAGGATTTTGACACCAGCCTTAAGTCTATCTGCTTCCTTCATTCTCCCTCAGTCCATTCTTCATTCCCATGTATGAGTTCTCTTTCTAAAATGCAAATTGGAAGCCACCATCTCAGAATTTTCCTTGGTCCCTCTCATCCTAGGTCAAAGTTCAGATTCTTCATCATGCCATAGGAAGTCCTAGCCCAGCCCCCTTCCCTGTTCTAACCTCTTGACATTGCTCTCACCCACTCCTTCCTACCACCTTCCCCTGGCAGTTTTGCAAAACTACAGTCACAGGGACATAAATACGGTGCAGCGCCTCTGTCCCACTGCACCTGCTATTCCTTCTTCCTGAATGCCCTCCATTCCTGTCCTGACAAACTGTCTTTGAGAACCTTATTATAAGCTTTGCCTGTGCTGTGGGGCCTTTCTGGTCCACTGCGCATACCACCTTCCACCCTGACCAAGTTAATCATTTCCTCGGAGCTGTCTCTGCATCTAGTACATTCATTATTGTGGTTGGCCCCCCAACCCCCGTCATTTATTACACGTTAAAACATTGGACTCCCTCACTGTGGTGGTTTTTTCCCTTACATTTTCACACTTTTCTACCACAAATATATATTACTTTCATAATCAGAAAAAATAGCAGTAGATTGTGTTCTTAGGCCCTGGGTTTGATTTCAAGCATGTGCACGTGTGCATGTGCACACACACAAAGTAAAAGTAATAAATAGCATCCACTGAGCATTTATGATGTGTCAAGCATTCTTCCAAGTGTGTCACAAGTTAACTAATTTAATTTTTATATAAATTCTGTGGTACCTTTACCGCCTTCCCTTTCCCCCTTCAGGAAGGTACAAAATAACTTTGCATATGTAATTTTTTTATTCATCTCTTCATGACTACATTTAAAGTAATGCAACTAGCAGGGTATGGTGGCACACACCAGTAATCCTAGAGACACAGGAAGGCTGGAAAGAGAAGGGAGTTCACCAGATACACAAAAAATGGTGCAGTGAGATTCAGATACAGTTGGTGCCTAAAATCCAGGCTACATCTCTTTTATCCCCAGACTCCCAGAGGGATACCCAACCCTCCTCAAACACCCTTTTCTCTCACCCATGCTTAAAGCTCTTCAACAGCAGTTCAATAAGAAAGCACTTGTACTGTACAGGAACACAATGACGAATGAACCATACATAGTTCCCGTGTTGAAGGGCACCATTCCAGCAGGACATAAAGCCCATATTGATAACACAAGGTAGAACGAGACGCCAAGAGAGGAACAGTAATGGTAAGAAGAGCTGATCCTTAATAACTGCTTACCCAAGTGCCAGCCATTGTTGTAGCTTGTCTTCACAACAATCCGGTGTGGTTTTAGTCCTGTGAATAACCCTGTTTACAGATGGGAAAACTGAGACACAGTGGTTGAACGACTTGCCCATCGCTCCAGAGCCAGGAAGCCATGGCAGGGACCAAGCCCAGTCTGTCTACAGAGCTTGGGCCTTAATCACATCACTGTACTGTCTCTCTGTAAATACCATGGGGGTTTCAGAAGAAAGCAAGCTTATGTGCTGCTTGAGGAGGAGCAAGGCACATAGCAGTCCCGAGACTTCTCAAGGAATGGCACAGATGCTCAGCTGGGTACACAGACAGGCAGAATGTGTGCCTGACAAAAGAGAGGTATAAAAATTCCGTGTTGCTCAGGTAAATAAACACCTATTAAATGCATACTATGCTTCAGGCTTTGTGTCAGGGAAAGGCAGATGATAGAAGTAGGCATGGGAAAGGGCAGTGAATGTCTGTGTGGGTCCCCTGGACAGAAGGGACTGGAGTGAAAGTTTTTGATCCATGAATAGCTAATGGAGATAGACACAATGCAGACATCTCTCTGAGAACACCGTATTTAAGATGGGTCTGGCCCTCCAGCACCATGAGTGAAACTCACAAAGAAGATGGTTTGGAGGTTTCTCAGAGAAGCTGGGCTTTGGGCCAGTGTCCCAGACACATCTGGAGAGAGATGGTGAGAACTCAAGGGAAGGACTCCCCACACTCTGCCTGTAGCATGGTAACCCTAGGGCTACCATGATACTCTCTCCCAACTGGACTGGCCTCCCCGCCCCATGATGGGCCCCCTCAGAGCCAGATCCTGTGTCTTGGGTGCTTTGCAGAGATCAAGTATGCTCTAGGAAAACAGGATGCTGTCACCCCTAGTGACCTCAAAAGCTCATTGCTACAGACTGACCAGGATCACAGGACCTCCTATACTGACCTGGAGCAGGACTGGGCATTTTAGGAGTGGAGCCTAGAATGTTCCAACTAGTTTAATGTCTTCTTCTTTTTTCTTTTCTTTTTATCTTTATTTATTTATTATTGGGTACCAAGGATTGAACTCAGGGGCTCTCGAGCACTGAACCACATCCCCACCCTTATTTTGTATTTTATTTAGAGACAGGATCTCACTGAGTTGCTTAGTACCTTGCCATTGCTGAGGCTGGCTTTGAACTTGTGATCCTCTGTCTCAACCTCTCAAGCCTCTGGGTTTACAGGTATGTGCCACCACACCTGGCTTCTAGTTTGACTTTGGTGCACAATCAAGTTTAGGAACCACCAATGTAAGTCCTCTTCGGGGTCCATTGGCAATACAAAAGATGGTCCCCTAAATAAAAGGAAAACCAACAATCTCCTCACCTTGTTTCCTTTATCCACTTTTTTCCTATGAAGCTTGTGTCTGCTGAGCCATTCAGTCCTCTTTTGAACATTCCTTGACCTCCTGTACACCAGGACCCCACCAGTGACCCAAAGCTCTCTCTCTAAACTATCACCTCATCTCCACACAAAATGGCTTAAGGGCTTGGCACTGGGGCTGGTGTGGGCGACAGCCGCAGCAAAGACAGGTCAGTGTAGGACAGCAAGGAGTTCTAGGGCCTCTAGCCATGGGGATAAACTTACCAGAGCAGCAGGAGTTGCTCCCTGGGATGAATGACCTGTCAGAAGAGAGGATATGAAAGGGTAAAGAGAGAAACAGCTATTTTGTGGTCGACAACATCAAGTGCATTAGTCCCATTTGGCTGGAACAGGTGTGTTTCTGGGGCGAGGGAGGTCATGTGTGGGAGAGGATTCCCACAGGAGATGAGGTGGGAGTGCTTGGTAAGGGTCAGTCCACGTTAAGGACCTGGCCTCTTTCCTTTCTATAGCAGGCAGTCCAAGGAAGTTGATAAACAAGAAAGTTCAATGAAAAACAGGAGTCTGCCTGGTTTTAGTTGGATCCCAAGATAAAAGGTACCTGACAACAAAGCCGCTGGGATCTGAGGCTGTTAATGAAGCAGAGCTCCCGGATTTCCTCATGCTGAGAATAACAAACTTCCTCATGCTGAGGGCAGATGCCAAGGAAATTAAGACTGGCATGTTCTCCAGCTGCACATAGCCTAGCTAAATCTCCATGTGTATATCACTCGGCTTCTGTTTCTGTAAATTGTAACCCCTTCTATGGATCCAGGCAGGGAAGTAATCTAGCTGCTTTTCCCCAGTTTGATCAAACTGCATAAAATTCCTTTTGTCTATATCTTACCCTGGAGAGTGGCTGAAATTGGACAGTTGGGATCCAAGCAGTCTCCCTGGCTGGGCTGCCAATTACAGAATGGTGTCTCTGGTGGGATTATAATGCCATTCATGGCTACTGGCCCTGGAGGAGGGGAACAGGTAGGGAATGTCCCTGCAGCTGTGAAATTAATATTGTTCCAGCTCTCTCCTTTCCCTTGAACCAGAATTGACTGCCCTTTGCTGCTTATTTATTTATTTTTGTCCTTAGAGTGTTGGGAATTGAACACAGGGCCTTGCACACGCCAGGCAAGCACTCTGCCACCTTTGCTGCTTTTTTTTTTTTTTTTGATAAAATGGAAAAATGAATTTTAGAAATCTGTGGGCCCAAAGTCTGGTTGTTCCCTAGTCTCACTGGCAGTGTGCATAGACCCTTGTCCTTCCTTTTTTGTTTTCTGGGGTTATTTCATAAATTTGGGATTTCTTTTAAACTAATGTGGGGTTCTTGAACTATTTGGTAGTCCAGAAATTCTGGCCTTGTCCTTGGCAGGTTTTGTTTGTCTGGTGCCAATTCAGTTTGTTTGGAAAAGACCCTAAGATAAGTAGAGATCTGGGGTGTTTGTGAGATCTCTGTTATGAAAATGGAAAGTGCTAATTCTATCTTGGAGCTCCTTAGAGAAGTTTTGATCACAACATGGCCCATATATCTGAAAGTGCATTTTTTTTTTGTTTGTTTGTTTTTAATTTTAATTTTTATTTGTTTTAATTAGATACACATGACAGTACAATGATCTTGACATATCATACATTTGAATCAGATGGGGTATAATTTCTCATTTTTCTGAGTGTACAGGTTGCAGAATCACATTGGTCATGCAGTCACATATATACATACAGCAATAATAATGTCTATTTTATTCTGCTGTCCTTCCTTTCCCCCAAGTACATTGTTTTAATGCAACTGTTTCATAAGTTTGTTAACTTGATAACTGACTTAATAGGCTAAATTCAGATGGCTTCAGCAATGGATTTATCTACTAAAGCAATTTCATTTCAGAGGAGTATACCTCATTTCTGGGTAAACAGACTGTCGAGAAGTTGTATATAAGGTTCTGGTCACTCCCACACCCTAAGCTACCCCATTTACCATTTGGTATTTGGGGCCTTTCCAAACCTATTAGAAGTAATGTACAGCCCACTGTTGATACAATGGGAATTAATTCCTAAAAGCAGAACATTTTATTAACCCAAAGTATTTTCCAAGCCAGGCACAGTGGTGCATGCTTGTAATCCCAGCAGCTCAGGAGGCTGAGACAGGAGGATCTCAAGTTCAAGGCCAGTCTCAGCAAAAATGAAGCACTAAGAAACTCAGTGAGACCCTGTCTCCAATAAAATAAAAATAGGACTGGGGATGTGGTTCAGTGATTGCGTGCCCCTGAATTCAGTCCCAGGTACCAAACAAAACAAAACATTTCCCAAGCATGAGCTTGCTTCAGTTATTAGGTGACCTCTCTCTCTTTCCCCTCACCTATATATGGTATTATATATTATGTATATGTATATATACATGTATATTATATATGTATACATATGTGTGCATATATTTTTTGTATATATATGTATATATTTTGTATATGTACACGCACGCATATACAAAATATATTTGTAATAGCTTTATTGAGCTTGAAGTATATGGAAAATAAGTCCAAGGACATTTCCCCCAAGCTTTTGTCATTTAAAATCCCAGGCCTCAGCCAGAGCAAGTGACACAAAAGGAACTCCACCTGACTGGCACCTGACCCCCACCCTAATGAGTCACCTGATACCAATACAATAAGCCCCATAAAATTTCCTACTCACATTCCTGTCCCACCCTAATGGGTCACTGGACCCCAATATAATGAACCCCAGGAATCGCCCTCCTGTCCCAACCTAAAGGAAGCCTATAAAACCCAGGCCTTTGCTGCAGCCTGTTGCCATTTTCTGCCCCCAAAATGAGCCATGCCTGAGTTCCACCAATTGTCTCCCCTGCCAAATACTGAATAAAAAAAAGCCTGCTGATCTGAGGTTTGCTTCCCGCTTCCCGCCTTCGTCATGTGTCCATCATTTGTCCTAACACTCTGTGAGAATTTTAAATTTGGAACTTAATGAATCAAAAAACACAACAAAAGTTACATCTTATAGTGGATGAGAATTCATACTGGAGAGAAACCCTTTGTGTGTTATGAATGTGGGCAAGCTTTTGGTCAAAATTTAGTTTCTGACACAACAAAAACAGGAGAGGAGCCATTTAAATGTAGTCACTGTGGAAAGTTATGTAGCAGATTTCTCAATTAGACATCAGAAAATTCATACCACAGAAAGGCACATAAACTTTGAGTGTGGGAAAGCATTCAGTTATAAGTCACACTTTACTTATCATGAGATAAGATACCATGGAAGCAGAGCCTATGTGTGCAATGGGCATATGACAAAATCATTTTTCTTAGCACAGATTGTATAAAACTGCACACTGGAGAGGAAACTTGTAAGCTCTGAAATCAACTTCATGCTGGAGAATCTATATGTGATCACAGAAAGAAGATTGCATTACTAACCCATGTCAGGGAATCCCGAACACGGTAAGAAATGAAGTGATTGTGGAACTTATTGGCATCAGATCAATATTAGCATCAGATCCACCATTTTAGGTTGGAGCCATTTTTATCTAGGGCCTGCTAAGTTCCGATTTAGGAGCCATTTTATTCAGGGACTCCCAAGTTTCCATTCAGGAGCCATTTTGTCTAGGGACTCCCAGGCTTCTGGATGTGCCTGCTAAAAGGCCAACCCCACCCCAGCCCATGACACAACCCCTAAGCACGTATGTGAAATTCCTCTTGTGGGCTAAAAAGCTGCTCTGTGAGTGCCAACAGGCTGCTGTTCTCCTGAAAGGGACAGCCTTATCAGTTTGCTCCATGCTACTGACATAAATCTCTTACATGGGATTCTGGTGTGTGTTGTGGTCCTTGGACTTTGCATGGACTTTGCAGGTGTCCTTTCTGTTAGGTGCAGGACAGGCTGAGTAATCTGTCTGCAGGGCATGCCAAACAAAGTTAGCTGCAGGGTGACCTGGCCACTCAAACCCTCTGTCTGGTTCTTTATTACCTGTTTGCTTCAAGCCCAAACGCCCAAGCCCCCACTCAAGGCTGAGCGCTTCGCCCCCCTGCTCAAGGCTGAACACTCAGCCCCCACTCAAGTCCAAGCACTTAACCCCCTTGTGTGCCAACAAGGCAGCTTGCAGACCCAGAGACCCCATTAGATTTGGGCTATAAAAACTCCCTCCTGCCAGGCCTCTCTCTCTTGCTCTCTCTCTCTCTCTTGCTTTCTCTGTCTCTCTCTTGCGTGTGCTTTCTCTCTCTCTCTCTCTCTCTCTCTCTCTCTCTCTCTCTCTCTCTTTCTTTTCTCCTCTGTTACACTGCTGCAATAAAGATCTCTTGGTTGCTCTGAGTGTTGTGGTCACTTTTCTTTCATTGGTGCTGAAACCCGGGAAGAGGGTTAAAACCCACTTTTAGGTCCCTCTTCCTTCAGAAGTGCCACTCACCGGATGACCTGAACCCATATTCTCGACCGCCAGAACTCCATCCATCACCAGCCTTCGATTGGTGAGTTTCCCCTTCCTGGAGTCCTAAATCCAATGGTGGTGTCAGGAGGATTTGACCGTTGATTGTCTGGCAAACCTCTTTGCCCACCTGCGGGGAGGAAAACACCCCACCACAGCCTTCAAGGCCATGGTGGCCCTCAAGGGACTCCTTCCTTGGGCAGATTAAACTCCTGGGTTCAAAATTATTCCCTTCCCTTCCCAGCTGGTAGTTTCCCAGCATAGGCTTTGTAGGTCTCCCTCGAAGGACTGTGTAACCTCCAGGGACACATAACAGAGAACTGAACATCACACCCCACCCAGACCTTCATGGTCTCGGTGGCTCTCCTAAAATCCTAGTCCTCTCACCTCCAAGACTTGGCCGCTAGAGATACGCTTACCCTTCCCTTCCTCTCTCTTCCCCTGTCTCCCTCTTTCCCCTCTTTCTGGCCCTGGGAGTATCTGGCCTCTCCAGGAGGGGTCCTGAAAAGCCTTGGCCAAGGTCTCCCATGGCTCCGGCTCCATCCAGGATGGGAGCCTCGACTGTCAGGATTTGGTGAAGACCAATCTCTGCAGCTCGAACCTGCCATTAAGGCACTCCTGATTTTTGGCTCTAGTGGGGACGCCCCTTTTGCCAATAAATCAGTTTCCTCCTTTTCCACCATGCGGCCTGCGCAATGGTTTCATTAATGAGGTTCTTGGCATAAAGTTAGCTAGAAGAGATGGAAATAAAACACACAGACTCAGTTACCTTATTTCTATTGCCAGGTCCAAGACGGCTCCCCTCTCTGGCTCCAACCTCTAACCACCCAGCAGGGCAGCAAGGATTACTCAGGGCTAGCAGGAGAGAGAGAGAGAGTGAACACGCCTGGGAGTAGCCTTTTATTGGGGAACAAGAAATTCAGGGGATAATTCCATCCAATGAAGGTTGAGGGGGGACTGCACTCCAAGGTCAGGGTCAGTGATTGGGCCCCCGGGGTCAGTGGTCAGTCACACCCCGACACGGACGGGTTCTCTCATCAGGAGAGGGCCGGGAAAATTCCGACACAGCCAGAAGCCTCAGACCCAAACCGGGAGTCACCCAGTCACATGTGAGAATGGCTTCCCACACTCCTTCTCTCTTATACTTTCTCCTTCCCTCCCCCTATACTACGTTTGCGTCCTCTTCCCTCCTCCTTATACTACATTTGCGACATGGGTAATGTGTCTTCTTTGCCGGTCGACTCTCCTCTACAATGCCTCTTGGGTAACCTCAAAACCCTCTCCTTGACACCAGACATCAAATCCAAAAAATTGATCAGATATAGCACCCAGGCCTGGCCCACTTATCCCTTAGACAACCAAAACAGATGGCCCCCTTTTGGGTCCCTGGATCCCTCCATTCTGAGGGATCTCTACAATTACTGTGAGCATTCTAAAAAAATGGGTAAAGATCACTTTCTTCTTGCTCCGATCCAATCCTGCTCTCTGCACCTCTTGCAAACCTCTACAAATTCTTCCAGCTTGCAAACCAACTCTCCCAACCACCAATCCCCCAACTTTCTCCCCCTCTGGATTCATCCACTATTTTAACCCTGCTGATGAACCTCCACCCTGTTGCCTAGCTCAAATAGGTCCTCCCCCTCAGCCTTCTGCCCCAGGCCCTCCACTGTCTCCCCCGCCTCAATAACCTGCTTTCTCCCCTCCAATTACTAGATCAAAAACCCAAACCACCGCCCTTCCTCAGACCGTTGCCCCCTTGCTGAGGTAGCAGGTACTGAGGTTCCCCTCCACCCACTCACTCCTTTCTTCTACTGTCAGCACCCACACGGGTCCCACCAGGTCCTTTTACCAGCTAACCCAAAGCTCAAACGAGCTGAGGAGAGCCCTCAGACCCCTATCCAAGATCTAATAAAAATAGCCTTTAAAGTTGCTTTGTTATCACTGAAAACAGGTTACTAAGAATTAAAGTCCCTTACAGGCTTTTTGGGATATTCACTCCTGTCTTCCCCTCTGCTCTACTGTTCTGCTGCTCAAGTTGTCCTTGCTAGGGAAAATCCCAAACCCCTTTCCCACTATTCTTTTACATCTCCTTCCTCATTCTTAGATCCCCTGGAGCTGCTCTCAGCCCCGCCTTCCCGTCTTCCCCCTCCCTACCCAGGCCCACAGAAAAGTCTTAACTGACCTTCTCCAGCAATTTTCACCATGGCTGATTTTAGGACTTTCAGCAAAAGAACCTGTACAAAAGAGTTTAATGTAGATAAACTTCCTATTTTCGTGTTGCCCTGTTTTACTTGGCCACTGTCTGAAAAAATCAGCACTTCAAGTGTTGGACACCCCCTTACTAGTTTTTCACAAAATATGTAAACAAGTCCTCTAGCCTTGAGCTGGGCTTCATAGTGCTGACTACATTTCTAAGATAAGGGAGTTACTAACTGGGCTCCGTGGTAACAGCTGGCAGGGGGAGGAAAGAAAAGGGAGAAGAAGCTCTCCCCTTCCCAGGTGTCCTTGAAGGGTTAACTTGCCTAGAACAGAAAAAAAACAACAACAACCAAAAAAAAAACAACAAAAACAAAATCTGCTTTTTGTGAACTTCTGCAGACTGTAAACTTCTGAGCCCCACCCTTTACATGCTAGGTGCAAAATTCTGAAACTACCTAAACTTAGGGATCAGGGGATTAATTGATTACGGCAGAAGCTGTGTCCTCTGAATCTGGCTGCAACTGTTTCCCTATCTTCACTGCTATCTTAGGTGCCTTGCCTTGTCCGTCCCTACAACGGTATAATTCTATATACTTAAACATTGTTCATGTTTTCATGAAATGGTAAACAGATGTGATTAATTGTGTACTGCATAATAACAAAATATCTCTTGTTGAAATGGAATAACTTGCCTAAATTCAGAAATTTACAAGGATTTGTTCAAAGTGTGAATAAAGAAGGAGTTAACAGATGGGAAAGAGAAATTAGAAGGTTCTAAGTGTGGATTTAATAGAAGGAAAAGATGTTTCTGGATAAGAGAGTCTATATGATTAAGTAAATAAGAGAGTTTAAGCAACTGATAAAGAAGGTCTGTGTACACTGGCTATATAGGTTTAAGTAAGTGCTAAAGAAGGTCTGTGTATACAACTATGGTTAAACAACAACTGTTATTTTGCAATATTGTAATATGTTATTTCTTTAAAAGCTAAACTTGATTAAAATAAAAACATCAATGTAATTGTGGTACTATTACTCTTCTTTGTATATTAAATGTGTTCATATTTTCCAGGTATATAAGTCATTAAAATAAGAAGCTTTAAAAAAAACATTATATCAAGCTGGTATTCTCCAAAAGGTTGCATGGTAATTTTAGGCTTATAAAGATAACATATTGGAAATTTATTTATATCATTTAATTTTCTATAACTGGACCTGTTATCAATAAGATTAATATAAAGTTCTATAAACTGGGTACAATTTAAATGTAATATCATATTGTGTTAGCTAGTATTCATGTGACATCAAGCAACAATATATGTAAATTTTATAAAATGATATTTAAAAACAAAGATCAGCTTCAATACTAGAACACTTTACTTAAGATTTATAAAGAGCCCTGACTTACCTGAGATAAGGCTGTGCCTCCCATATTACTACATGTCAGAATGACTCCAAAGTAGGCCAGACTTCAGCTAAAGCCCAGTACTCTTAATTTAAGTGAAACTGACTTTGCTGGATGTTTAAGATCAAGACTTAAAGTTAAATTAAAAGGGCCAAGAAAACCAATATTTGGCTCTGGTCCTCTGAGTCAGTCTGAATCTAGGGAATAGGGAACTTCTCTAAAGAGCTTTGCAACTCTGGGCCACATAATCTCCTGATCAGGGAGATTAATGAGACCACTGGAGAATGAAAAGCCAATCTGTGCATTTGCTGTGAATAGGAGGGTCATTGGAGACAGGAGACATCCCTGATGCTTCCAAGGGAAGCCATATGGTCAAGCAAGACCTGGACCCATCCTAGCGCAAATGGCACTAGCAGAACTAAGAAGCTGTTCTCAAGTTCCCCCACGAGTGACCCCTATGGTAACTCAGCTGACTCTTAACAATAGATAAAAACAAAGTCAATTTGACCAGTTTGATCTTAAACACCTACCAAAAACAGTTAAGCCAAAACACAGTCATTCCTAGGAGTAATGAAAGACAAGAACAGCTAGAAAAGAGGAGACAGCAACTAGGCCAACAGGCTCCATGAGGAATGTTTAGTCAAATATGGCCTTGGTTTCTCCCCCTCACAGGACTCCTATTAGTCTTCTTTATGTTTCTCCTAATAGGACCATGTCTATTAAATTGCCTACAGAAGTTCCTGCAAGATCAGATACACAAATTCACCAACCAGTCAATCAACTACTTCTTTAAAACTACCAGCCCCTGATGCCCAAGACAGAGACCTACGACTCATGACCAACTCCTCTAGCTGCAGAGACTCTGCCCCCACCTAAAACCCTCTCTAACCCCTTTTCCAGTTTTTACAACTCTTCTTTCACTTCCTAGGAATGAGAACTACTCTCTAGCAGGTCCACTCTGCTTTTTCTGTCTGCTCTACAGTATCCCCACAAGGAAGCATCAAACCTAAACTCCCCACACATCAGATGAGGAGCCACCAGCCAGACGAAGACTGATAGATCAACTTCACTCACATGCCTAGGCACAAAAAGCTTTGCTACCTACTTACTTTGGTTAATACTTTTTTCAGGTTGGATAGACGCCTTCCCTACATCCAGGGAAATTACTGACACCATCACCTCCATCCTCATTGAGGAGTTTATTCCCAGGTTCAGACTTCCTGCCTCCATCCAGTCAGACAACAGTCACACATATTGACACCTATGAAAAATCACAGTTATACTATATATAACATTTGAATGGAAGTTTAAATGGGTTCAGTGTCTCTCTTTTTTTTTTTTCAATTTGGTGTATGTATACTGAGTATAATAAAGTTTGGGGAAACTTCAGAAACCAAAACACTTATTATTTTTAGATCAAATAATAAGTGTTCCTAGTTTTAAAATATGAGAATCAAGTTAAACAATAATATTTCTTCTTAAATTATTCAAGGAACATTAATTTTGCATGGTTATATATCACATGGCCTGAACCAAAAGCAGATTCCATCTTTTATTTTGATTCTATTTCAATGGGCAGGTGAGTGCTCCATGAAAATAGTTTGCTTTCTGCCAGGCTGGCACAGAATGGGAAGCACACGCTATGAGAAGAGATTGGACCAGAAGGAGCTAGATGGTTAAGTGCTGTGAGCAAGAATTAAATTAAAGTTTTTAAATTAAAAACTCCTCTCTTTTCTTCATAACCCACTTAGTTTGTTTCTGTCAAGATTGTTCAAATATCAATTTCATTATTCTATTCTAGACAGGTGCTTATCCAATGCCACATCCACATCATTCAACATCCAGGCTTGTCGCCTTCTGCTTCCCAAGGTGGGTCCTGGACTCCAGCCAGAATGATTTCCCGTGTACTCCTTCCCTGTCTCCTGTCTGCTACCTTATTTACTCCTATCTGAGATGCTTGTGCATATAGCTCAGTGGTAGAACACCCCTGGGTTCTGTTGCAGGGGAAAGATGAGGCAAGATACCAAACAGGAAGAGGAAGCAGGTTTATTTAGCTATAGCCAGGTTCAGAGAGCAAAGCTTTCACTGTAATCAATCAATCCCCCTGAACTCTGAATTCAGGCAGTTTCAGAATTTAATACCCAGTGTGTAAGGGGAGGGGCTCAGAAGTTCACAGTCTGCAGAGGTTCACACAAAAACAGCTTTTCTTTCACTGTTCTGGACAAGTTAACCCTTCAAGGGCAACATCTGAGAAGGAGAGAGCTTCTTCTCCCCTTTCTTTCCTCCCCCTGCCAGCTGTTACCATGGAGCCCAACTGGTGACTTCTCTTATCTTAGAAATGTAGACATCTCTGTGAAGCCCAGCCCAAGGCCAGAGGCCTTGTTAAAGGATCTATTTTTTAAAATCACACTTTGCACTTGCAAACACACTTCTACAAACTACTATACTGAATAAATGTTTGTGAAAACTGGTAAAGGGGTGTTCAGCACCTGCAGTGCTGATCTCTTCCAGGCCAGTGCCAAGTAAAATAAAGCAACAGGAAAATATGAACTTTAACTACATTGAACTCTTTTGTAGAGACTCTTTTGCTGGTAGTCTAAAATAAATTATGGTGAAGATTTTTAAAGAAGCTTAGTTAAGATTTTCTGTGGAGAAGGGGATACTACCACTATAGTTCAATCCCCAGTACAAAAAAAAAAAAAGAGTCTTTATTTAAGAAATGGTCCTAAAAGGGCATTAGTCAGGATCTGTACTCCTAGAAAAAGTAATTCACTAGAAAGTAACCATATTATCTGTGAAAGTTAATGGGCTCAACTGAGTTATCTAAAGAAGCATTTAAAACTGTTACTAAGTATAAGATCTACTCAATTACTATGTGTTTTTTTGAATCCAGCAAGAAATATTGTAGTGCAAAGATGAGCAGGATTGCAGAGTCTCATGTTGCACACCAAGAGGATGGACTTACCAGTTCCTTATTGGTGTTAAAACTAGCTTCCATTTCTGAATAAATGTGGATATGGTGGCACATACCTGTAATCCCAGTGGCTTGGGACACAGAGGCAGGAGGATCATGATTTTTCAAAGCCAGACACAGCAGCTTAGAAAAGCCCTAAGCAATTTAGTGAGACCCTGTCTCAAAATACAAAATAAAAAAGAGCTGGGATGTGGCTTAGTGGTTGAGCACCTGTGGGTTCAATCTCCAGTACCAAAAACAACAACAACAAAACAGCAGCTTAATGTGTCAGGCACAGCACTTAGTGATCTCCTGTACATTCCATAACCAAAAGAATCTGAACCAGGAGGGAGTTGCATCCTGATTTTCCCCAGGAGGAAATAGGCTCCAAATTCAAAAGAGTTGCCCAGAGACTTGAAGCAGTGAAGTGGTGGAGCTAGAATCCCCTCAGAGGTCTGTCTGCCCCCAGTACACAGGCTGCTTGTCGGTTTTATTGCAGTTTTGTAAAGAGTCTAGTCTTTTCTGTAAAATGTTTATTTTAATGACAACAGAGATAAATGATATTTGCTTTTTCTGTGTGTTATCTTAGGCCAAAAGTTCACAACCAAGTCCACAATGATCTAAGTAGCTGGGTGTGGTGGTGCACACCTATAATCCCGGTGTCTCAGGAGGCTAAAACAGGAGGATTGCGAGTTCAAAGCCAGCCTCAGCAACAGTGAGGCGCTAAGCAACTCAGTGAGACCCTGTCTCTAAATAAACTACAAAATAGGGCTGGGAATGTGGCTCAGTGGTTGAGGGCCCCTTCAATCCACGGTACTCCCCCCCAAAAAAGAATGAGCTAAGTATTCCAAGGTGGAATATTTGTGAACCAACAAATACTAATGGAAGGTTTGAAGAGTCCTATAAACCTCTGAGTTGTTCTGAAACAGCATTAAAATTCCATGAGAGAGGGAAAAAGTACTTACTTCCTCCTGGTTACATTCTAACAGAGCAAGTAGGTCCCTTCTTGCCTCTGCAAGAATTGTTTCTATTCTTCACACTTGAATAAATTCTACTGTTTTCACTCTTTAAAAAATCCCATATCGGGGGTTGGGATAGAGCTCAGTTGGTAGAGTGCTTGCCTCGAATGCACAAGACCCTAGATTCAATCCCTAGCACCACACACACACACACACACACACACACACACACACACACACTATATATATATAAATTAGGTCATTCAGTCATTGGAAATCCCCAGAGTAAAGAAATTCAGAGTTGGGGTTGTGGCTCAGCAATAGAGCACTCTTCTAGAACATGCGAGTCCCTGGGTTCAATCCTCAGTACCACATAAAAATAAATAAGTGAAGGTATTGTGTCTAATAAATATTTTTTAAAAAGAAAGAAAGAAAAAAGAAATCCTGTGTGTGGGAGGCCATCCTCGCACGTGATTTGAGTTACCTCCCTGGCTGGGTGAGAGGCGCTTAGACGCAACTGTGTCAGAGCCTTCCCCACCCTGTCCCAGGTATGAGGGCTTGTCCGTGTAGAGGTGTGCCTGGCCACTGACCCGAAGACCAATCGCTGGCCCTTGACCTTCATTGGATGGGATTTTCCCTTGAATTTTTTGTTCCCCAATATAAAAGCTCACTCCCT
Source organism: Marmota flaviventris (assembly GCF_047511675.1). Classification (NCBI taxonomy): domain Eukaryota; kingdom Metazoa; phylum Chordata; class Mammalia; order Rodentia; family Sciuridae; genus Marmota; species Marmota flaviventris. The sequence continues at coordinate 30,743,735 of NC_092516.1, forward strand.
GGCGTGTTCTCTCTCTCTCTTGCCTCTTGGGTAAACCTCGCCACTGCATTAGGTGGCTGGAGGCGGGAGCTAGGAGAAGCCATCTCTGGAGCTGGGAATTAAAGGTAATGAGAGTATGTCTCTTTAATTTTAAAACTCACTAGTAAATTTCTATGCTTCGAACCTTCTTTTATGAAGCTCGCGCACTGGTGGCGGCAGAGCTGTGTATGGACTGATTGTGGAAAAGCCTGCCATCAGAAGTTAAGGACTGTCACAAGCGGTGCTATTAATAATTACTCAGAGGCAAATTGTCTTTAAATGCAAGCATGTATTCAATCACACCAATTATCAAATATAAACAATTAATGCAAAAAGTGTTGGGCACACTGGAGCACTCCAACTAGCTTTCAATGCCCACTAATTAAACACTATAAGCAAATCACACAATCCTAGGGAAACTTCGAGCCCCAAGATACTTTCGATGCCACATGACTTCTCTTAGCCAAAGAAGAGGCATTGTCCTTGTCTGGTGATTTTCTCCAGCCAATGGCTGGACATCAAGGAATGGTGGAGTCAGTCCAGGGACTGACAGCAAGCTAGCCAGTCTCACTGATGTCCTTGGAGCAAAACTCTTCAATGTGGCAGGACCAGCAATTTAAATACAGTTCCAAGTTGGTGATGTATGTTGGTGATTGGTTACACTCAGTGAAAATCAATGTCCACTGGTTATGTCCAGTGAGGTGATGTAATTGAAGCTGGGCATGTTCTTTGTGCATGTCCATGTCGCTGTGCTCCTTCTCAGTTGTAACCAATTGGTGCTAAGCATGTCTATGGCTAGAATCCCTTACAGCTCTTTATTAATTGCAAGCAGACATGACTAAGCATGTCAATGGCTGCTGTTCCTTATGGCCAGCAACTTAGTGAATCCCAGCATGTCCCAGCATGTCTATGGCAGATGTTTCTTACAAGGAGCAAAACTAATAACATCTGACTTCAGATGAGCCCTCCATGGTAGTTTCATAAGGATATGGACCATCTCTTGTAAAAGAGTGTTTCAAAAGCAGTTAAGTTGACCATCAAAGAATCTGTTGTGTTTTGTGGTAAAATATCACATTGAAAGCAGATTGTGTAGTCAAGAGAAATAGGAAATAACTCAATTGTTCATGTTCGTGAGGTCAAATTAAAATCATTCTCAATTCCACCAAGATTTCATCTCATTGTGAGTTCATCCTGCTACTCATTGACTCTAATAAGTAAGTAAAAATTTGAAAACACTGAGTTCCCGTTGCCTTTCAACCACAGTTAAGTAAAAGTCATCTTTAGGATATTTGAACCCTATTCCTAGTCAAACTTTTCTCTTTTGCTTTCCAACATAACTTTGTGGTGCTAGAGCGAGCTCTCATCCATGGAAGTTAAATAATGGTCGCTTTGCTTGAGCCCTCCAATGACTCTCAGCTCACCTAGGGTACGGGCCAAGATCTTAACTGTGGCTGCCAATGCCTTACATGACAGGCCCCTTAGCTAAGTCTGAGGAACAGAAGTAGTAGGAGATCTAGGTTCAGAGGTTCATGCCACAAAGTGGCTCAGTCCAGTGTGGGGGCTAGGAGGTATGTAGGGAATCCTTATGGCAGGCCACCAGGGAGGGAGGGCCAGAACTCCCAGGTCTTAGGCTGAAAAGGCGCCCACAGGCAGAATTTTTTCTTGGAAGCTTCGGCTTTTTTCTTAAATCCTTGCAACTGATCAGTCCCACTCAGAGTACTGAGGACCATCTTCCCTTAAAATCAACGGATTAAGAACTTGAATCACATTGACAAAATACACATTGCAGCAACACCTAAAGTAGATAGATATGAGGGGATGACCAAGGATTGTGTGTGTTTCAATTGAAAAACTGATGTGACTCCATTTTTGAAAATAAATAACAGCAGCTTTTACCTCAAGGCCTGTCCTAAGGAAGGGGGCGTGACCCTTGTCCTTGGAAAAATCCACAGAGCCTTTCTAGGCAGATAACCACCCTGCTGAGTTGTTTGTCTGCAAATAACAGGAGAGGTCTGTGGCACCAGGTGTCCCTGACTCAGTTAGGCTAGGTGAAGACCCATAGCAACCCCCTAGCAACCACCAATCAGCATGAGACAGGGAAAATACCTGGGATGATAGATGACCCCCCCACACAGTAGTTTATGGTGGTTGATAACATGTTGGGAAACCATGTAGTTCAGCATGTACTCCGCTCATGGCTTAAACCAATCAGTTCAAAAGAATCACCCTCTTGTACTAACCAATCACCCCAATCACCCCTACCCAACTTGTTCCTACCAGTGAATATGCTAATCAATGTTAAGAGTTGTTGTTTGATTTTCCCGTGGTATGGAATGATTTGCTGTGTGATGTTGTGACGCATAGAGAATCCCCCCAAAACCTATAAAATCTCACTGAACAAAGGACTGGGACTCACTCCCTGGGACCACTGTGTCAGGAATGGTTGTGAGTCCAGGCTCCAGCTTGCAATAAAGAATCTTGTGTGATTGCATCAGATTTGGCTCCTGGAGGTCTATTGGGGTCCCACGAATCTGGCATTACACAATATCTGGCAAGTTTGGTGTCCCCTTTATGGCATAGTCCTCATGTTGTAGGGACAAACGAGGCAAGGCACTGAAGATAGCAGGAAGCAGTTTTAATTTGGCTGCAGCCAGGTTTAGAGGGCACAGCTTTTGCTGTAATCAATTGATTCCCTGAACCGTGAGTTCAAGGAATTTCAGAATTTTATACCTAGCATGTAAGGGGAGGGGCTCAGAAGTTCACAGTGTGCAGAAGTTCACATAAAAGCAGCTTTTTATTTCACTGTTCTGGGCAAGTTAACTCTTCAAGGACAACACCTGAGAAGGGGAGAGCTTCTTCTCCCTTTTCTTTCCTCCCCCCTGCCAGCTGTTACCATGGAGCCCAATTGTAACTTATCTTAAAAATGTAGACATCTCTGTGAAGCCCCAGCTCAAGGCCAGAGGCCTTGTTTGCACATTTCTACAAAGTACTCTACTGGATATGTTTGTGAAAAACTAGGAAGGGGGTGTTCAGCACCTGGAGTGCTGGTATCTTCTCGGCCAGTGGCCAAGTAAAACAGGGCAACATGAAAATAGGAAGTTTATCTACATTGGACTCTTTCGCAGAGACTCTTTGGCTGACAGTCCTAAAATCAGCCATGGTGAAGAGGGCTTTTCTGTGGAGAAAAGGGGTGTCACTTCATTCATACTGTTCACAATCACAGTGTGAACAATGAACATTTCATATTTATATTATTCATAACATTTATTGCCTGAGTACACCATCTGGTTATCTGATGATTGGTAAAAAAAAAAAAAAAAAAAACCCTGGCTGAGAGTTTTCTCACACTGGCCACATGTTAATTCCAATATAGTAAGGATAATCTGATATATAACAAAATGTGGACGCTGAAAATTGTTCCACAGTCACTTTATTTCTTTTCATGTTGGGGATTCCCTGACATGAGCTGCAATGCAATCTAGCTTCTTCCTGTGATCACATATAGATTCTCCGGGATGAAGTTGAGACCAGATCTTACAAATTTTCTCTCCAGTGAGGAGTCTCTGATGTTATTGTGGTGTGAACTGATCAATATAATTAATAAGTCATAGACATAGATTATAGATTATAGAAATAAAGTAAGATAACATAGATAAGCAACAGTAAGACATAAGTTCATAGGCAGGTTCATCAGGAGTAAGCCTAAGTAATAGTAATAAAATCACGTAATAGTAAGTCATAGGGTTTAAAGCACAGGAAAAAGATACAAACAGTGAAAGGTGATAAGTCAATATGCCAGTATAGTTATAGGTGAATATAGGCTGACAGGTTAATATAGATATAGACAAGGTTAAATCAATACAGTTGTGAACAATTGTATTAGCTTGATCATGTAGACAAGGCTTGTAGATTTCAGTAGTAAAATGATGAGTAAATGAGATAACTGCAAGCATCAGATAAGTTATTAGAACTGGGATAGAGGGAATGAAGTCAATGTGGCTATACAAACAAAAAAGTGTGGCCATAGGGACTCCATCTTAGCTGTTCTAGATTCCTTCTTAGTTTTTCTGTTACTGCTTCTGTGAACTGCAGGACCCATTTCTGAGAAACAAAAATGAAAGCTGTCTTCTTTTTTAAAAAATTGGGTTTTTTTTTTTTGTACTTTGTACCCCACCGAATGTACCCAACTCAGGATATGGTGGTAGTTGTGGCTTTGAAATAGATTGTCACCTCAACTCAGCTGAAACTCAGGATACAGTTGTCTAACATTTGTTTGGACCTGAGATGGAGTTCAGCTAACTGCTTTTTTTAGCTTCTGTAACTTGCTTGCTTGCTAACTGGAAAATTCCAGTCCTGTTTAGGTCCCACTGGTTACTGTTTTAACTTCTGTGATTGGCTTGCTTACATGAGGCTAAACAAGCCACTGACTTGTGGTTTTTGTGCTTATATTCCCAAGACACAGGCCAGGAAGCAGCTGTTCTCCCACAGAGCATCAGTCTCTACAGGTGGGTGATAGTCCCTGGCTAGGTAAATAAAGCTCTCTTTTGTTTGAATTCAGACTTAGAGTGTTTTCTGAGGCAGCTCCCCATTACAATGTTTTATACAAGCTGTGCTAAGAAAAATGGTTTTGTCAAATGCCCATTGCACTCATAGGGTCTCTTTCCATGGTGTCTTGTCTCATGATGAGTAAAGCGTGACTTAAAATTTTTTATTTTATTTTATTTTTTGATTGAACTCAGTGCCCCAGGGATTGAACTCAGGGGCACTCCACCACTGAGCCACATCCCCAGTCCTATTTTGTAGTTTATTTAGAGACAGGGTATCATTGAGTTGCTTAGTGCCTTGCAGTTGCTGAAGCTGGCTTTGAACTTGAAATTCTCCTGTCTCAGCCTCCCAAGCCACTGGGATTACAGGCATGGGCCACTGATAAGTATGATTTACAATTGAATGCTTCCCCCCCCCTCCCCGCACTTGATGTTTATATGCCTTTTCTGTGGTATGAACTTTCTGATGTCTAATTGAGAAGTCTATAACTTTCCACAGTGACTACATTTATTTATTTATAATATTTATTTATTTATTTATTTTAGCTTTTGGCGGACACAACATCTTTGTTTGTATGTGGTGCTGAGGATCGAACCTGGGCCGCACACATGCCAGGCGAGCGCGCTACTGCTTGAGCCGCATCCCCAGCCCAAGTGACTACATTTAAATAGCTCCTTTCCTGTTTTTGTTGTGTCAGAAACTAAATTCTGACCAAAAGCTTGCCCATGTTCATAACACACAAAGGATTTCTCTTTAGTATGAATTCTCATCCATTATAAGATGTAATGTCTGTCAGCATAATTTTCTTTTTTAAAAATTTTTTTAAAGAGAGAGAGAGAGAGAGAGAGAATTTTAATATTTATTTTTTTAGTTTTCGGTGGACACAACATCTTTGTTTGTATGTGGTGCTGAGGATCGAACCGAGGCCGCATGCATGCCAGGCGAGCATGCTACCGCTTGAGCCACATCCCCAGCCCTGTCAGAATAATTTTCTATATTTGTTACATTCATATGATTTATTTTTTTAATATTTATTTTTTAGGTGTAGATGGACACAATGCCTTTATTTTATTTACTTATTTTTATGTGGTGCTGAGGATCGAACCCAGGGCCTCACCCGTGCTAGGCAAGTACTCTCACTGAGCAAACCAGGGCCGCAGCATGTCAGGCAAGCGCGCTACCGCTTGAGCCACATCCCCAGCCCAATTCATTATTTTTTAATTAATTAATTAATTTGGTGCTGGGGATTGAAACCAGGGGCACTTAACCACTGAGCCATACCCCTGTCCCCTACTCCCCCTTTTAATTTTTTTTTTTTTTTTTTTTTATCTTGAAACATGGTCTCTCACTAAGTTGCTTAGGGACTCACTAGGTTGCTGAGGCCGGCTTTGAACTTGTGATCCTCCTGCCTCAGCCTCCAAATTGCTGGGATTACAGGTATGTATCACCATGCAATGTGACTGATAGATTGTAAGGTGAAGTTTTGTTTTGTAAGAAACCACTAAACTGTTTTCCAAAGTGGCTACACCATTTTGTATTCCTGCCAGAAATAAATGAGATTTTTGAGTTGCTCCACATCCTCACCAGTTTGTAATATTGTCTGTGTTCTGGGTTTCACTAATAAGTGTGTGGTGGTATAATATTGTTAAAACTCCAAAATTTCTGACATGATGTGGGATATCTTTGCGAATATGCTTATTTGCCTTCTTCACATCTTCTTTAGTGAGGTATCTGTTAAGGTCTTTGACCCTTTTTAAAATCAAGCTATTTGTTTTCTTCTTGAGTTTTTTCTTTGTGAATTTTTGGGTGACAAGTCTTTCTTTTCTTTTGGTGGTACTGGGGATTGAACCTAGGACCTGTGCATGCTGGGCAAGTACTCTACCACTGATTTACTCCCCCACTTGTGGATGACAGTGATTTATTAGATATTTCTTTTGAAAATATTTTCTGCCACCTGTGGCTTTTTAAAAATTATTATTCTTAATAAAAATTATTATAGTCCTTTATTTTTTAATTTCACAGAGCAAATATATTTAATTTTAAAAATAAGAGACAGTGTCTTCCTATGTTTCCCAGGCTGGCCTTGCACTCATGATCTTTCTGCCTCAGCTTCCTGAATAGCTGAAATTACAGGTGCATGACACCACACCTAGTAATTTTAAAGTTTATCTGTTTTTCTGTCTTTCACAGATTGTGTCTAAAAAGTCATTGCCGAACCTAGGGTCATTTAGATTTCTTCCTGTTATCTTTCTAGTATTTTTATAGTTTAGTGTTTGGTTAGATTTGTGACCTAGTCTGAATTTCTGTGAAGGGTGCGAAGTCTTTTGTTTTTGTGAATGTCTAGTTGTTCCAGCACTATTTGTTGAAAAGACTACACATCAGCTCATTTTTTATATTGTTTCCTAAGTAGTTTTTTTTTTTTGATGTCTTCAAACACCACATACACGTAACACACAAACACCTTGGGTCACATATTTCTAATATATCTTTTATTGGTGTGTGTGGGGATTGAACCCAGGGGTGCATTACTTCTGAGCTACATCCATAGTCCTTTATTTTTTATTTTAATTAATTAATTAATTTTGGTACTGGGGATTGAACTCAGGGGCACTCAACCACTGAGCCACATCCCCAGCCCTGTTTTGTATTTTATTTAGAGACAGGATATCACTGAGTTGCTCAGCACCTCACCATTGCTGAGGCTGGCTTTGAACTCTCTGTCCTCCTGCCTCAGTCTCCCAAGCCCCTGGGATTACAGGCGTGCACCGCAGCACCTGGCAGTCCTTTTTATTTTTTGAGACAGGGGCTCACTAAGTTGCTGGTGCTGGCCTTGAACTTGTGATCCTCCTGTCTCTCTCCCGAGTTGCTGGAATTATAGGCATGTTATAATTGAATGCCCTTATTGTTAATATTTATTTCTTAACTTCTACTCAAGCCATCTGCTTCTGCCCCACCTTCTTTATTTAGGGCTGCCAGATTTTTTTTTAATGTATATATTTTTTAGTTGTAGATGGACACAATTCCTTTATTATATTTTTATATGGTGCTGAGGATCAAACCCAGTGTCTCACACATGCTACCACTGAGCCACAACCCCAGTCCCTAAAGGTTGCCAGATTTAACAAGTAAAAATACAGGACATCCAGTTATATTTAAATTTTAGAAAAACAAGTAATTTAATATCCCACTTCCCCTTCACCTTCAGGCTTAGCAAAAGCCTTCCTCCTCTCTTGCTTAAGTCTTTCCCCTTCTTCCTTTTTTCGGTGACCATACCAAGATTTCTCCTGGAGAGATGCTTCAGCAGATAACGTTTCTCTTCCTCAAAAATCATCTGTCCCCATCTTTCTGAATATATAACAATAACTGGGGTCAGACCTCAGCATAGTCCCACTGGGAAAACAGTGAGTGCTGCAAGAGAAAATCTTTCTCATGGAAGCATTGCTGAACCTGGCTAAGATTACTGACAGGAACCAGAGGAACACACGTGGGAATGGCTCCTGAGGTATTGGGCTGGGAGTGGAGGCCATGGTGTTGGGGTGTGAAATATAAAGCCAGGATGGGGAGAGAATGGCTGCAAACCTGCTGACCTCAAGATAGGGAGATTACCTAGGGAGCCCCAGTGCCATCAAGAGGTTCTTTAAATATGGAAGAGGAAGGCAAAGAGTCAGATTAAATGTGCATATGGAAGAATGGCCAAAGAGATGCAACATTGCTGGCTTTGAAGGTGGAGAAAGGAACAATGAGATAAAGTGGGCTGCCACCTGGGTGGCCTCTAGGAGCTGGTAAAGGCAGGGAAACTGATTCTCTCTCGCCAGGACCTGCCAGGACCTCCCCAGGGGACCACACCCCTGCTACCAGCTTGATTGAGACTCATCTCAGAATCCTAATCTACAGATCTGCAAGGTAACAAAGTTATGTCGTTTCAGGCCATTAAGTCTGTGGTAATCTTATTTTTTTGTGGTGCTGGGGATTGGACAGGGTCCCATTTGCCAGGTGAATGTACCACTGAGCTACATCCGCAAGTTCGAAGGAATTTGTTAGAAAACAAATAACAGCCCTGATGTACTTTAGAATGGTTCTTCCAGACTTGGCCATAAATGAAAGCTTATGGTAAATGAGGTAGATTTAGATTAGAATTACCAGAGTTCTGAGAAGAGGGTAAGCAGGCCCAGTGCATGTTAAAACTAACTTATTGCTTGAGACCTGAGAACCCCACGCTGGACTGTTATCCCAGAGGAACCAAAGAACTCCTGGTTCACTAGGATAACAGGATGCACCATGACAGGCGCCTGGTACTGAGTTCAGTGGTGGCTGTCCCCGAGGCTAGAATTAACAGCAGATTCTACCATGCAACTCAGTTCCCTAATGTTAGTGGGGATGACTGAATTCTGGATTAGAAGAGGCGGTGGCATTTAACCATCAAAGGAAAAGTAGACCTCCTAATGGTGGGCTCCGCTGCTGCCTAAATGCTCTGTGGGCCTTTATCATGAATATACAGACAAGTCGGCATTACATGTAGAGTTTAAGGTGCTGGCAGGACACCCAGCTCTTTAACAAACTACTTGAAACAGAAAAAATTTCTTTTTCCAGTAATTACACCTTACACCACCCCAAATATATGGCTGATACATGAAGAATATCATTTAGAACTGTGGCCTAATTGGATCCTGGGATGGCATACAGGGCAGCTTCCAGAGACCAGACTTGGTACTAGCATGAACCTTTCTTATTATCCCTGCTTGGCAGAAGGCAAAAAGATATTTCAGTGACTACTTAACAAAACAAAACAAACCTATCATAATATGAAGATAAAGCAGTTGGGTTTCTAGGTTTCTGGACCAGAAACACCATAAGGAAAAGTGTTTTAAGAGGCCACAGAGATTGCAGTCAGGACAGACAGGATGGATTTTTTTTTTTTTTTTTGACAGGATGGATTTAAGATAATCAAATTGTGTTTTACTTCTCGAGTTTTGGAAGAAGGAAGCTGCCCAGGGAGAGTCAATTTTAATAGACTCTGGAATGGACAGGATAAATACAACCAAAATGCAAATGAAGTTGATGAAATGATCCCAACAATAAAAAAAATGTACTTAATAAAGCACAATGTAGACCAAAATGTAGCTTCTATACATACTCTACCACAACCCCTCATATATACATTCACAAGTAACAAAAGCTTTACTTACCCCCAACTCAAAATTTCTAAGAGCTAAACCAGTAGGAATAGTTTCATTTATAGTCAGTTTTGATAGTACATCATTTATCACAATAATAGTCCTGAGGCATGATATGATGTTACATGTTTATTCTGAATTCAATCAAACTGTGTTCAGTGTTATCAATTCTTCACAAGTTATAACTCTGGAATATACATTGAAAGGTTAAACAGTTTTAATATTTCTTAATTATACTGGATATACATCAGTTTATGCAGAAGGCAATGCTGGCATGGTTTGCTGGGTCCTGAAGTATGGGGAGGGGACCTCCTGCCTTTGAGTGCTGTGGAGCTGTCACTCCACAGGCATCCCTGATGGTGGGTGGAACAAAATCTATCAATAGAGTTTACTGCATCACGGGCTTCTCCCTACCATTTACGTTCCAAAGTTTACGAAAACAATAATGAAAGAGGGATACTTGACAATTATAGTACTTCTCCCTCTCCAGTGTGGACTCTTTGATGTTTGGAAAGATTTGACTTGCTACAGAAGGTTTTTCCACAATGATTACACCAATAGGGCTTTTCCCCAGTGTGGATTCTATGATGTTTATTAAAATTTGAGCTGTGGTTGAAGGCTTTCCCACACTCCTTACATTTATAGGGCTTCTCTCCGGTGTGGAGGCGCTGATGTGAACTGAGACCTGCGTGCTGGCTAAAGCTCTTTCCACACTCATTACACTGATAGGGCTTCTCCCCAGTGTGGATGCGATAGTGTCGAATGAGGCTGCCTTTACCACTGAAAGCCTTTCCACAATCTTTACACTGATAGGGCGCCTCTTCCGTGTGCATTCTCTGATGCTTAAGGAGGTCTGAGCTCTGCCCAAAGGCTTTCCCACACTTACAGTCATAGGGCCGCTCCACCAGGTGTGTTCTGTAATGGAGGGTAAGGTTTGAGCTATGGCTGAAAGCCTTCCCACACTTGGTGCACACATAAGGTTTCTCCCCAGTGTGCGTTCTCCGGTGTTTGGTAAGATTCGAGCTATTACTAAAGGCTTTCCCACACTCGGCACATATGTAACGCCTCTCTCCTGGGGTGGGTTTAGTGTGTACTGATTCTGCCCCTTTCTTGGAACCTGTGTCTTGAAGAGGGGTTTTTGCTCCTCTTTCCTTTCCAAGGTTCCCCCACTGCCTTTCTGACCTGGCCCCACACTTATTGGCAACAATCACAGGAATGATATCCCCTTTGAGTCCATCTGCATGAGACTCTTCTTCAGAACTTTTCTGCTCATCTGCTGATTCCTCATTATGGGGATCCAGTTTATAGTCTGAAACAAGAAATGGAGAAAGGATATGCTTGTTGTTTCCTATTAAGAGGAACAAACAGTTAAAAAAGAAATAGGATCGTCACACATAAGCTCCCTACCACAAGCTACAATGGTCTGATGAGTCCATGAACATTTCTGCCATGAAAGCTTCATATACATATATGGCACAAGGTATAAACAGGAAAATAAGCACATCTGAACAGGAGCAAAGGAGACGAATGATGCTCAGGCAGGAACAATGACCAAAGCTGATTAAGGAACAAAAATAACTTAAGGGAGATGAGGCTAAGCGGCAAACTCACAGAACCCGCATTCCCACAGAACCGAATATGAAAGCAATGAAGAACATTCAGGGCATTCAGTCCCATTTACATTCATTCTGATTCCAGATCAGGACTAATATGAATGGGGGTTAACTCACCATTTAACTAATGCTGGCTATGTCTTATCATTAGTGACAATATCAGACTGAACCAGTTTAAAGCATTTTGCTAGGTAGTTAACACTTCATTAAAGTCATTTTAACCATTTGTGGAAAAGGGGTCTATGAGAAATGTACTCTGAAAAACAGGCTCTTGTGGAGAACTGTTATCCCTCCATGGAACCCGTTTCTCTCTCTCTCTCTTCATCCTCCTATTCACTTTTCATAAGAAGCAATCACTTGGCGACATTTTGAGTTACTGCATGAGCCATGAGCTATGTGTAGCACGTACATCTTACTTAACATAAATAAAAATAACTTAATACAAGTTAAGATTTCGAAAGTAGTCTAATGAAGCAGGCTTTGAAAAACAGTTTTCTGGGGCTGGGATTGTGACTCAGTGGTAGAGCACTCGTCTAGTACATGCAAGGCCCTGGGTTCGATCCTCAGCACCATATAAACATAAATAAATAAAATAAAGATTAAAAAAAAGAAAAATAAAAATAGTTTTTTAGGGACATTTAGTTCAGGGACATTGGGACATTCAGCTTACTTGGTTTATTTCCTGAATTTGAGTATTTGTGTCTTTCATCACTTCTGGACAATCTCAGTCTCTCTCAACTCTATTCTCCCCTGGAATTGATGTTAAATAGAGCTGTATGGCCTGCCCACTCCCCACTACCCTCGGCGCCTTCCATCTCTTCTTTCCATGCAGCATTTCAGGTAACTTTCTCAGTTTACCCCTCGGTCCACTAATCATCTCTTTAACTGTTTAAAATAGCCACTGTGTTCATTTTATTGACCACAGTTTTCATGTTCAGAAACGCTATTTTTTTTTAATCAAAGCTGCCTGTTTATCCCTCCCCCAACAGCTTCTTACTATCTTGAGATTGCAATGATTTGTATTAATTTATTTGAAACCAACTTATATTATAAAGTGATTTACATCAATGTTCCATTATCACAGATAATTGAGCTTTAATTTTCCTTCTGTTGGGTCTACTGACTCTTATTCTCCTTTGGATATTTCATAATTTTATAACTTTTATTTCTTAGAAAGGCTTTATCCCCCCCAACTCTCACTCTAAATAACTGTACAGCCTGGAATAGTCTAGAATTTGCTGGAATACACAGTCTGTGGCTTCACATTTGCTCTGTCACGTACTGAGAACCAAGGCTTATGCTAACTTCTTAGCTTGGTGGTTTCTGTACCATTCAGGTAAAATAAAGTCAGATCTCCTACTAAGGTAGCTGTCTAGGGTTTCAATGTCTCTGGGTATGCTTCTATCTCCACTTAGATTGGCAAACTTCGGTTCTGGATCCCATGCTAGTAGGATGGTTCTTTGGGCCTAACAAGACTTTTCACAGTTAGTGTATAACCTTTTGGGTCTTCTTCATGCAAGGCTTTCAGAAACTTCCTTTCCCTCAGGAGGGCTCAAGAACCTGTCTTTTCTCCCCATTTGGACATTAAAACCTGAGCCTGCTACTGGCTCTGATAATCCTTCCTTTCTACCTCTCCTCTGGGTAGCACTGCCAAGTGACTATGCCAAGAGAAACAGAAAATAAAACTAACCATTATGGCTATCTATAACTTTAAGTAGTCTAGAAACTCCCAGAAGGCTCCAAATGACTAGAGAGGAGAATTGGCATTAAACATTTAAATTTAGCCAGACAGTTCCTTTTTTTTTTTTTTTACTTTTCCCAGAGAATATGATTAACAGAGATCAAAACTCTGTTTCCAGCCAGGCATGGTGGTGTACACCCATAACCCCAGTAGCTTGGGAGGCTGAGGCAGGAGGATCACAAGTTCAAGGCCAGCCTCAGCAACTTAGTGAGGCCCTGTCTCAAAATAAAATATAAAAAAAGGACTAGGGATTTGCTAGTGGTTAAGCACCCCTGAGTTCAATCCCCAATACAGAAACAAACAAACAAACAAAAACCCCACCTGTTTCTAAGATGGAATTCCATGTGTGTGGGACATGGTAACATCTCATGGAGATTTCTGAGGGCTATGGACTCTGCTCATGAAAGTACAACATACACATGATTAGCGATTACACCACCTACACTTGAGCAAAGCCCTGGTGGACTATAAGATCTGGAATAATGTCCCATGTTTTCATAAACATAACTAAAAATTAAATATTTTAAGATTTAGTTGTAATTCTTCTAGGAAACGATAGTATGAGCATAGAAACCATTAGTATGAAATAACAAAGGGGAAAACCATCTATAGTGTCTGAGACTGTTCTGTAAACTATGATTTGTGGATTTGAGCAGGGAAGTACGGCTACCCCAATACAGTTGTGACCTGCTAGCTTCAGAAAGGAGGCTGCCAGTTATCTTCCATTCATTCTTTCCCGATCCATTGTCTCTTGCTCTGTACCCGCAAGAAACTAACTGCTAGAGGACTGTACAACTGTCTTGTTTGTCCTGATCTGGCTGCCAGGGGGGTCTGCCAATAGGGAAACTAGCAGAAGATGTGTGGGCAGGAGCAGCGTCAAACTGGGGTATTTATTCCCTTTGCTCTCTATCTGATGACAGGGTCTGCAGCCACAGCTCCTATCAAGTGACCTCCCTCCTCCCTCAACCAAGGCTACAGCTCCCATCAGACTCTGGTGACAGGTCCTCTTTCTCAACCCTTTAGGTTCATAGAGAGTAATGCCTCCCTCCCTTAAATGGTACTGGGGACTGAACCCTGGGGAGCTTAACACTGAGCTACATTCCTATCCCTGGTCCTTTTTATTTATTTTTTTGACAAGGTCTTGCTTAGTTGCCCAGACTGGCCCTGAACTTACAATCTTCCTGCCTCAACCTCTTGATAGTTGGGTTATTACAGGCATGCACCACCACATCTGGTGATAATAATACCTTTACATTGCTGTCTAGGGTGCTCTACCCGTTACTGGCTGTCCACACCTCTGTAAAGTCCTTTATCTAACTCATTTCACTTGGCCCTCTAAGAGTGTGCCATCTGTTCCCACACCAGGACCCTGGCTGATACAGTTAAATGTGGGGAAGAAAGGAAACTACTTTGCTTAGTTAGCCTGCTAGTCAAGTCAATCCAGGAGTCACTACACACCAGGAGTCACTACACACCAGAAATTATGGATCCTTCTCCTTCTTCAACTATGAAGGCCAGGGCCCTCTGAGATGGTGCTCACCTTGACTTTTTCTTGGATCCTGAGTGTAATCCTGCTCCTCACCAGTCTCTTGGATATACAGAGGCCCCCAGGATTCATACTTGGGACTGGTTTCCACAGACTGTGTCTGCATGCTGCTCAGGGATGCCTTGGCACTTCCTGAAGATGATGTCTTCTCCCACACTTGTTTCTGTTCATTTGGAGTTGAAACCTAGAAATAGTAAGAAATGGCTGGGTTTGTGCACAGCTCACTATTAGAATGAAATATCTCAGGGAAAAACTAGGGAAAGAAAAGAAAAACGTCCATCCTACTGGATCCTCAAGATTAAAGAAGAAAACTTACAAGGAAAATGGTCCAACTCACAGTAATTCTATCCCGCTAATTTGGTTGAATGGACAAATCCGTGTTCCTGCAGGGAATGCTATGCTTTTAATATCTGAAATTAAAAAAGCCCCCCTTCCCTACCTGCAGTGCTGGTTCATCCAGTTCTCGCTCCAGATCTTCCAGGAGAGTGACGGCCTCTTCGGCACTCTCTGGGCAATGGTCCTGCACCCAGGCCTGAAGTTCTTGGGGCAGGATGGTCAGGAACTGCTCCAGCACCAGCAACTCCAGGATCTGCTCCTTGGTATGGATCTCCGGCCTCAGCCACTCACAGCAGAGCACCCGGAGCTGGCTCAGGGCCTCCCGGGGCCCAGGGGTGTCATGGTACCCAAACTGCCTAAAGCGTTGACGGAACATCTCCAGGCTGGGAAGGCACTTCCCTTTCTCTTCTTCATCCTCGACTTTCACAGTTACAGGCCCCACCTGATCCTGAGGGGGCCTGGGGCCCAGAACTGTGGCCATGCCCACCACCTTGGTCATCATACAGACTCCAGAAATGGCTTCTCTAGGGCAGGCTTTGTGGAGCAGGAGTTTTGGTTCTTTTGGGTTTCTGGTTCCTTAGGGCCACACGTTAAACCTATGAAAATACGGTCACCATAAAATCACCAAAAGAAAAAGTGACTTTTTTTGTTTGTTTTTATAGACATACTTTTAGTACAGGAAATTGTAGAAATTATGACCAAAATTATTATTCAAAATTATTCTGGAGTCAGCTTGTGATAGCCTACTTCGATTTTACTGTGTTGTGTCTCTATCTTCCTAAAAAGTGCTGTGTGGCATAATTTTAAAATCAGATTAATTTGCTCCAAAAACTGTTTCACAATCTTACAACTAGAGATACCTTAGTTTCTGAACATTCAACAAGCTATCTAGTGGTCAAATACTGTCTGTTTGAACCTAAGACATTTATTTAACTTGAACATTAAAAATTTACTAGTCAAGGGCTGGGGTTGTGGCTCAATGGTAGAGCACCTGCTTAGTATGAGGCACTGGGTTCAATCCTCACACCACATAAAATAAAATAAAGTTATTGTTTCTATCTATATAGAAATATATTTTTAAAAAATTTAGTAGTCAAATAACTGGGTTTGTTGGCATAACCAGGTATGAGGTTGGAATTAACTAACATACAATAATGAAGTGTAATTAAAGACATAATTTTGAGCTTCACTTGACCCATTTTAAGTAGGGCATATGCAAGTTTTTAAATGTCTTTAGCTTTTTAACAGAAAGGCAGGTGGAATGACAGAGAATAGACTAAAAGTGACATGTATTCTTATTGTGATATTTATTTTGACAAAATGTCACTCAAAATAGAGGATACAAAAAAAATGCTTAAAGTAAGGCTGGGGTTGTAGCTCAGTGGTACAGCATTTGCCTAGTATCTATGAAGCACTAGGTTCGATCGTCAGCATCGCTTAAAAATAAAGTATTGTGTGCATCTGCAACTAAAAATATTTTTTAAAATGTTTAAAGTATCTTTTCTTTTAAATTTTAAATACTCTAAATCTTTCAGGCTATTGACACATGTGAATACCAACACACAAGTAATAACATAATCACTTCGATTCTCTTCATTTGCCATGAAGTCTATTCATTCAATATCTGAATACCTGTCATGCGGATGGTACTAGGGCTGCAGTGGGCAAGTACGACACACACCCCACCCTCTGGGAGCTTTCAAACTTTTATAATAGGGGAGATGGTAAATAATAGACAAGAGAATCAGTCTAAAATTACTGGCACTTATTAAGCATATTTAAAAATTAATAAATTAATCAAAGTCTTATGTTTGTGACTGATCTTCCTGTTTTCAAGTCTTAAGCAGCATCTTTCAAGACATCTAGGCATCCTATGTTGAATATGGCTATCTAGAAGAACAAAATTCTGCCAGTCCTAAAAAAGAGAAATACTTAAAACACCTACATGAAATTACACTGATAATAACTGTAAAGACTATAAAGAGGATCTATAAATACTTTATAAAACCTGAAGGAGGACTTGTAGTACATCTCGACCTAGCACATTTAAAACACCAAACTAAGCTAGTTTTGTACATGCATCAATCTCCCTGGATCTGGCTTGCCAGCACCTCGAGGTATAAAAAGTGATAAATATGTGCATAGTACAAACATAACGAGGGAAAAAGACCAAAACTTAATTAACAGTGACACTGCTGGGTTATGTAATGATAGAGAATTTCAACATTCTTTTCTTGTTTGGATTTCCAAATTTTTTAAAAAGAATGTATATTACTTCTTTCGTAATCAAAAAATCTTTAAAGGTATTACAAATAGTCCTTTGACAAACTAAATAGTTTTTATTGCTGGTGCTGTGCGGAGAAGGTTTGTATTTATGAAATTAATGTTGGTGGAATGCTTAGCAATAGAATCACAAACATCAGCAAGAAGCTCAAAACATGAGAAGGGAAACTACGGCACAGCAAGAAAAACATACAGCACTATTTCAGAACTAAAGCCAATCATCCAAATAAAGGATTCTCTGGCTAAATTTGAGTCTAGGAAATAAGGGGTTAGCCAACACCAAACAAGACTTTTAGCTTTTGTTGTTATGGAACTTCTTTGGATATTTTCAATGCTACCAATTTCCCCAAATACTCCAAAATAGGAAAATGCCATTCCCCATCTTCAGGAACTACCAATGAATAATCAGTTTGGGAAATGAAAGTCAACAGTCTTTAAAAATTTGCAGAAAAGATGAATATGGAGAGTTTGTGGTATCCTTTGATGTAGTAAGAAAAATTTCACCAGCCAAGAAACTTATTTATTTCTATGGTACGAGAAATCAAACCAAGGATTCTCTACCACTAAGCTACGTCCTCAGCCCTTTTTATTTATTTTAAAATTTTGAGATAGGGCCTTGTTGTTGCTCAGTCTGGCCTTGAACTTGCTATTCTACTGTCTTCCAAATCACTAGGGTTATGGGTGTGGCTGCTGTATCCCAGCTGAGGAATGTTATTTTTAAATAATCAAAGTATTTTTAATACTAAAAAAGAAGAACTACTTGGATCTGGGGTGTGAACTAGCTTGGGAAATACACTGCAGTTGAGGGTAAGGCTGAAGAATCACTGAGCAGCAGAAAGCTCAAGTGATAAGTTGTAGCTGAAGGTAAGACAATATAAGGTGGAAAGAGAACAGGAGCTTTAGTTTACTATGTAAACTATTCACTGAGGAGTGAATAGAATGGGAGTCTAGCACATGTCTGGTATATAACAGATGCTCAATAAAGTGGAGTGGAGACTGAGGCATGAGGATTGCTTGAGCCAGAGTTTGGGGCTAGCCTGGGAAATAGAAGAAGACCCTCTCTCTTAAAACAAAAGATTTTGTGGAGTGTATGAATGAATGAACTGGACTTAAAAGTAACTACAATGCTCCCTTAGTGAGATAAAAACAATAGCTCTAGGTTTGAAACCAGTAGAGACCAAGTACATACTGTGCCTAGAAAAAAGATCATGTCCTACCCAGATTCTTTCCTCATGAACCCTGGATGAAGCAATCTAGCACTGAACAAGGCAGCCTGGCTCTGATTCATTTTTTTAAAATATATAAACACACACACACACACACACAGTTGTAGATGAACACAATACCCTTATTTTGTTTATTTAGCTTTTTTTTTTTTTTTTTTAATTTTATGTGGTGCTGGGGATTGAACCCAGTGCCTCATGCATGCTAGGCAAGCACTCTGCCACTGAGCCCCAGCCCCCCTGACTCATTTGTCCCCAAGGACAGTTGTTTCCCTCATGCTACACAACTTGCCCTGGTCAATTTAACTTGCAGACTTTTAAGATTGTAATTCTTTCTCTCTCTCTCTCTTTTTGGTACTGGGAATTGAACCCAGGGGCACTTAACCATTGAGCCACATCCCCAACCCCCACACCCTGTTTTTTTTTGGTACCAGGGATTGAACTCAGTGGCACTCAACCCCTAAGCCACATCCCCACCCCTATTTTATATTTTATTTAGAGACAGGGTCTCATTGAGTTACTTATCACCTCACTGTTGCTGAGGCTGGCTTTGAACTCAGCATTCTCTAGCCTCAGCCTCTCAAGCTGCTGGGATTATGGCACCTGCCACCATGCCCAGCCTCATACACTTAGTTTTTTTTATTAAAAACACAAATCCTGAAGCATCCTAAGAGATGCCATTAGATGTTCTGACAGAGTGGACCAGCTTCAGCACCTTCACACTGATCTCTGTCTGCACCTAGTTTAGCCACCGAATCACCCAAGTGCAAGACTCCTAGAAAAACTGAGGCGGGGGAGACGTGCCATCTAATCTCCTAGAATAAAGCGCCATGATTGTGCTGGACAGACAGAATCACAATTGGCCCTCTATCTCTCCACTAGGTCTCATCACTCCTCTCCTTATTCTCTATGTTCCACTAAGATCTAATAATCATGTAGGATTCTGTTTCATTCCTGTCTCAGCTTACTAATTAATTCAGGAAAACGTGCACAATCTTAGTAATAAGAAAAGAACTGTCCCAGATGTGGTGATGCATGCCTGTAATAGGAGCTCACTGAGGCTGAGGCAGGAGAATTACAAATCCAAAGTAAGCAGGAACAACAGTGAGTGCACGCTACCAAAAAAAAAAAAAAAAAAAAAAAAAAGTGGGGGGAGGGAAGAAGAGAAAGGCAAATCAAAGCCTCAACGAAACGGTTCCACGGACGTTGGAATCTTCTATGGCAAGAATTTTAAACATTTAAAAATTGGATAATAAACTGTCTTGACATTATTTTTTTTTCCCTCCCTGAAGCAAACCAGTAATTTAACATTTGGTCACGCGGAGTTTGTGTAAAGATTCATTTTGGGATGCTCTCCTGGTCTTGGCATTCGAGTTTTTCTTAAAGTGTATATAAACTCAAAAAGCAAGTGAAGAGAAAACAAAGGCTCACACAACTCACATGGTCTTCAACTACAGTGAACTTTTGTTTGGAGCTACCTAGATTGTTTCCTCTCCACCGTGGTTTTTATCCCCCGGTCCACAGTACTTAAACTTTTCCTTATATAGCATGGCTTTCCAAATCTCTCTCCCCAGCCAAATCACCTCTCTTTACACCCTACTTATAATCGGTCCTCTAAAAACGTTTCCAAACCGGACCAGCTCTCCGCTGTGCGTAAGCTTTCCAACCTGGGCGCAGCCCGAAGTTGCTGGGCACGGCCCGCGGCTGCCAAGATGCCGCTTCCCACAGGAGGTTCCCACCCATCGGACGTTACTTCTAACAATGAGCCTCGAGTTCAGACCTAATTGAGAGCCACGGAAGGAAGGGCGGGCAGCCCCAGGCCGACTAACGAACGGCTCGGCTCGAGAGAGCACAAAAGAAAGCTCCTCTGGGGCGCAGAGGAGACAAGGTTTCATTTGTTAAAGCCCTAGGGGGTGGAAAAACCATTCCAGAGAGCCGGCGCCTCCATCAGCACGGGCTGGGCAGGGACCGGGGCTCCTCCCCACAGCCCCGCTAGGGCCAGTCGGAGATTCCCGGAGACCACAGCCGCTAAGCCAGTCCCCCTGTCCCTCCCTAAACCTGGCCACCGACCCCTCCCCACCCGCCGCGATAACCGGGGACCAACAGGCTCACCGTGAGTCACAGCCGCTCCGGGCGCGGGGAGACCGCTCGGCGGGCCGCGAGACGGCGCAGCCGGAAGTGCGTCAGAGCCCCGCCCCCGCGGGAGTTGCTGAGGGGCCGCGTGGCCCCTCTAGGAATTCGGGAAACTTCTTGATGCCCTGGTTCAGGAGCGTTTGGAGAAGCGGAATCGCCCTTAAAGGAGATTAAGGCCTTAAGGAGTCAGACAGCTTTCTGCTCGTTTTTACCCAGACGGACCGACCAGGCGAACGCTTCGTCGGGTTTCCAGCATAGCTCCCGACACCCTGGGACGAGGGTTGGGGGGCAATACCGGCTGAGCGTGGTGACCTAGGGCCCCTTGTCGACTGCCTCAGGCCCATCACCACGTTTAGGTACCTGGGCCCGTGAAGCGGGAGATACAGATATCACTTGCAGATGCGGGTCATGGTGTCAGTCCTAAGTGGCCGTGTGCATTTGCGAGTCCTAACCTTCCCCTGCAGAAATAAATCATAGGGGCTGCGCTTCTCTGGATGTTGCAGGACTTGATAAGGAGGTCTTTGCTTGTCTTTTCCCCTATGGTCTTGTGCAGCTGCAGGTTCCCAGACTGAAGATGCTGTTTTCGACCTCAGTTCCACCCCCCCCCCCCCCAAAGCATCCCTTAGAGAGATTGCTTTTGTCTGGTGTTGCAAAAGTCACATATATTGAGGGACAGGAACATGAATGCATGCCTGAGCACGGAATTCCCTGTCCATATATATCATAAATTTAGACATTCCCCCTCGACGTGTTCTAGTATCATTTTTTAAAAATTATTTTCAAAAGCATAAAAATATTTTAAAAAGTGACATGATAGTCAAAATTAGTCTCATTTTCTTCATTCCGTCATGGACTTCCCACTCCTTACCAAATTATTTTGCAGTAAACCTCTGACATAATTATTTCCTTAGGATTTTTGAAATAAAGCCAATCTTTCAGCATTGGTCAGATGTCTGAGATTGGCCTGTCTTAGGTGCCATATCCTAAGGGGAGTGTTTACAAGCTAGTGGTCATCCAAAGATCACATTAGCAAATCTAAAGATGTAAGGCCTGAACACCATGCATCCATCCTAAGAGAACTTGCAGAATTTGTCTTTATCCCTTGTCATAGAAAACAAGATGGGGAATACCTTCAGATTGCCTTAGTTTCAGCTGTGGGAGTTATATAGCATAGTTATAAAGCAATGTTAGTTTTCAAGTACTGGTGAAGTGCTGTCATTTGGAAATACAGTTTGTTTTAAGAGATCCCAGAAGGTAGGATGAGACCAATGAATAGAAATAATGGAAGTATTCAATAAAAGGAAAAACATTCTTTTAGGGTTGTTCAAAAGTGAAGACATGTCCTCCAACATCCTGTGCCATTCTGAAGAATGGGAGAGCACTTAGGTGATG
The DNA here is from genome assembly GCF_047511675.1 of Marmota flaviventris. Taxonomy (NCBI): domain Eukaryota; kingdom Metazoa; phylum Chordata; class Mammalia; order Rodentia; family Sciuridae; genus Marmota; species Marmota flaviventris. Next base: position 30,765,739 of record NC_092516.1, read on the forward strand.
GGTATGGAGGTTTTGCACAGTGAATTGTTGGGCTAGATAAACTTCAACATCTTTTTTCTATTGTTTGGCCAGATCATATTAACTTTTTCCCTTCTCTCCAACTTTTTCATAATACTTATTTACCACTGCCATTCCCTGCATACACCTCCTTTGAGTCCTTACCATGGGCCAGGTACTGTTAGGCATTTTGTTAATTCTTTCTTGCTACATAAAAGACTACCCTAAAATTTAATACCTTAACACAATGATTGTTTTAATATTTTCCACATCACCTCAAAAAGATACAGATTGGCTGGCCTGTTCTGCTTTCCATGGTGTCACTTGAGCAGCGATGGCTGCCAATAGGTGCTGGGCCAGAGACTGGAAACTCAGCTGGGGATATTGGCCTGGGGGCTTGGTCCCTCCACTTCACTGCTTGGGTCTTTTTGTGGCTTGATGACTAGATTCCCCAAAAGGAGCATTTTAAGAGGGTAGGACTTGTAGATGCCTTTCAGTGGGAGTTATATAGCATAATTTCTACCGTTTTTTTTTTTTTTTTTAATAACAGGTTAATTGCCCAGAATCAAGGGGTAGAAAAGTGGATTATCTCTTGGTCACGCTGCAAGACTGATAATGTAAGCATCTTTGGAAACAATGGACTACACACACACATTTATCTCCATTACTTTATGAAATATTAATACCATGAAATATTATAATCTTGAGAACACTTACCCCTGTGAAATATTAAAATTTTCCATTTTTAAAGATCAGAAAACTTGGACCCAGAAAAGTACCTTTTCCAATATCATACAACTAATTGGTGGGAGAGTCAAGATTCAAACATTTATTTATTTATTTATTTTTGCATTACAATTCTTAATACACCATTATACAATAATTTATCATATCTGTGATTATATATAAGGTATGTTGACACCAAATTCACATCTTTATACATGTATTTTGTATAATGATGAGGGTCTCCTTTCACCGTCCATGCTATTCCCCTTCTCCCTCCCTTTCCCTCCCACCCCTATTCCCTATCTAGAGGTAACCTTCCTCCCTTGCTGTCCCTCCCAACACCAATTTGAGTCACCCCCCTTATCAGAGAAGACATTAGGCAAGATTCAAACTTTTTTGAGCTGGGGATCAAATCCAGGGCATCATGTGTGTTAGGCAAATGCTCTACTACTGAGCTACCTCCCCAGCCCTCAAGAGATTTTTTAAAAAGTCATTAAAAATTATTTCAATGTTATTCATCTAAATCGTACTGTATTAAAATGAGTTAATATAAGCGGGTGTGGTGGTGCACTCTTGTAATCTCAGCATTTAGGAGGCTGAGGTAGGAGGATTGCAAGTTCAAGGCCAGCCTCAGCAACTCAGCAAGACCCTCCATAACTTAGTGAGATCCTGTCTCAAACTAAAAATGTACCTCAGTGGTAAAGCATCCTTGTGTTCAACCCCCAGTACCAAAAAAAAAAAAAAAAAAAAAAAAAGTTAATTTAGGATGATCCATTGTTTCCTTCCATTAATATAACCACAACCACATGACAAAACCCCAAAAGAGTAGACAAGGAAAAAGTTAGTAGATGTGACTTATGGTGCACTGTGATGTGTCATATGCACTTCCTCTTCAGAATGGTTTTGATTCCCAATCAGTTTATGTAGTGGCATCCCCTCCTCCACAGAAAATCTTAATTAAGCTTCTCCAGAAATCTTCACCATAATTGATCTTAGGACTATCAGCAAAAGAATCTCTACAAAAGAGTTCAATGTACTTAAGCTTCCTATTTCCTGTTGCTCTATCTTACAATTAAATTTGGCCAGGGGCCTCAAAGAGATCAGCACTCCAGGTGCTGAACATCTTTTACTAATTTTTCACAAACATTTATGGAATATATATATATATATATATATATATATATATACACACACACACACATACATATATATGTACATACATACATATATACACACATACACATTCTGTACATGTACAGCTCTATATATAGTTATATATTGTAACTATATATGTATATATATATATATACATATATAGTTATAATATATAACTATATATTACAATATTTAACTATAAATATTGTTACTTTTTGTAAAGGTTTTCAAGGGAAGTGTGTCTGCAAATACAGAGTATGATAAAAAAAAAAACATTCTTTTAAGGAGGCCTCTTGCCTTGGGCTGGAGCTTCACTGAGATGTTTACATTCCAAAGATAAGAGAAGATGTTGCTAATTGGGCTTCATGGAAACAGCTGGCAGGTGGAGGGAAGAAAGGGGAGAAGCAGCTCTCCCCTTCTCAGGTGTTGTCCTTGAAGGGTAAACTTGCCCAGAGCAGTGAAAGAAAAAGCTGCTTTTGTGTGAACTTCTACAGACTGTGAACTTCTGAGCCCTACCCTTTACACACTGGGTATAAAGTTCTGAAACTGCCTGAACTCTGGGTTCAGGGGGATTAGTTGATTACAGTGAAAGCTTTACCCTCTGAACCTGGCTGCACCCAAATAAAACTGCTTCCTACTGTCTTCAGTGTCCTGCCTCATCTGTCCCTTTCGACAATTATTAAGAACCTATAATATGCCAGGCATTGTGATAGGACAGGAAAAACTTAAAATGAAAAATATACAATTCTTGGCAGATATCTAAACAAATAATTACTGATATGGGCAATGATGAATGAGAAGGCCCTAATAAATGCAGACTGAATGAATGTCATTGTGAGTACCCACAGTCCAAGCTCTTTTTGCCCCATCCCTTCTATGCTGGCCTGGACTTCTGTTTCTGTGGCCAGGTACAATTCTAGAAGATAATTTCCTTCTTTTGGAGATGGATAATTGCTTAAAGTTCTTTAAATGAAAGCATAAATATGCTTCCATATAATTGCAACTCACTGATCCTAGTCTTTTTATCACAAAATACCTCTAGTTGTGCAGGGTGTGGTGGTCCCAGTGGCTTGGGAGGCTGAGACAGGAGAGTTGTGAGTTCAAAGCCAGCCTCAGCAACAGTGAGGTGCTAAGCAATTCAGTGTAGACCCTGTCCCTAAATAAAATACAAAATAGGTCTGGGGATGTGGCTCAGTGGCTGAGTGCCCCTGGGCTCAATCCCTGGTATCCCAAAACAAAACAAAACAAAAAAACCTCTAGTTGTTCTTGTTAGCCCTTTAAAATGTTTGAAAAATAATCACATGTGTTTGTCCTAAAACTCGCCTAGAGGTAGGAGTTTTATGATTAGAAGCTGCTTCTGAATCCTGGAGCATAAAATGTGGTGCCTGGGGACCTGAACTCCCTTAAATGACATCTGGACAGTCCCACTTTACTTGCTGAACATTGCTCCATTCTCTGTTGTCTTGGGAGATTATTGTAGCTTGACAAAAGAAGTCAGATTCCTGTGCCCTTTGTAGCAGAAATCCAAAAGGGGGAAAAACTACCCGTGTTCAATGCTGTCCCTGACTCCCTTCCTCCTTTTCCAGCATGGTCATGTTTTTCTCTAAAATGGTTCTTTTCTCAGTTTTCCTCGCTCATTTCTTCCACGTTTATTTTTGTTGCCATCAGCAGGCTTGCCCAGTAGGGGGTGATCAAAACTTGATTTTTCTTAGAACACAGCCAGGCAAGCTTCCCGGTCTATTGCAACTCTGAACACTTCCCTATCTTCTTCCTGGAAAAAGTTCACAGATACAGTATGCTGGAGTGCTGCAAAGACATTTGCCAAAGAAAACGAAAAGAGAATAAAACTAGAGTTAGACAACTATAAAAAAAAAAAATTGGGCTGGGGTTGTGGCTCAGCGGTAGAGTGCTCACCTCACACGTGCAAGACCCTGGGTTCCATCCTCAGCACCACATTAAAAAAAAAATAATAATAAGTGAAATAAAGGTATTGTGTCCAACTACAACTAAAAAATAAAATATTAAAAGAAAAAATTATTGAGTCCTTGTTAGAGTACAGCAAGAAACACCTAATTTGGGGACTGGTACCAACAGGGACCACTGAAATGGGATTTTTGCAGTAAAAGGCAGAGATTGGGCCTTACTCCAAATACAGCATTGGCAAGTGGGAATTGATAGGATCAGAGGGTGGGGATAATTGGATGGAAAATTACTAAGAATAAACATCAGGTGTAAGAAAGATGTTTGTATATAGGTGACTCTATGACCATTGTGATTCTGCAATCTGTACAATTAGAAAAATGAGAAATTATACCCCAATGATTCAAATGTATGAATTGCCAAGATCATTGTAATGTCATGTGTAGCTAAAAAAGATAAAATATAGGAAAAAAAAAAAAAGAAGAAGGATTCTGGCTAAAGCAACCTAACAGAATTATGGACAAAGGCCAGGATATCAGACATCACCTAGGGCATGGCAGAGGATGAGGAACTCAATCAGGTATCTAGGAGATAAGATATGGAGAATGGGGGGACGGATTTCAGCTAAACTGACTTAGCAGGGTTTCTTGCTGAAACAGAATTTTACAAGAAGTACACAGGTGGGTCTAAAAGATTTAGTAAACTGACTAAAGTTTGGTCAAGTAAAGAATCTGTCAGAACCCTCTACCTTAGAACCAGAATTCTGTTGCCAATGAAACTTGGAAGATCTGGGTATGCAATCTAATGATCTGAAAAATGGGCAAATTAATGCCTGCTCCCACAACTTTAAAATATTTGGAGAAAGATTAATTATAGCATGCATGTGAGAGTTAACTGGCTTGGTAAAGAAACAACACTCACAAATAGTAAGGGATTTTAAATCCTCAAAATGCTTTGCTATGATATTATTTCTAATCTTCTGTTGTTTTGTGTTGCTTTGGTGCTGGGGGTTGAAGACAGGGTCTCATACGTGAGCTCTACCAATGAGCTACACACCCAGCCCAATCTCCTTTCTGTTTTTAATGTCAATCTACCAGGGATAGATGTGGCTCCATCTACCTCATTCCTTCCTCTGTTCTGCCTTCTCCAGAAAAAAAGAAAGGCAATATATCCTGCCAAGACCTTTTCCTTCTGTAATAACAGTTTGCTGACTTGTTCTCTTGTTTGTGAAAAAACCCAGAAAAGGTCTGCATAACCCAAGTGAAAGGAGATCACAATGGGTACTTGGTCTAGCCCTCCCCATGCAAATTCCCTTCCTCCTCAAGGACCTCCAGCAGCACCAGACATATTTGAATATCTAAACTGCTGCAGCTCCAAATGCTTGTGTGCTTAACCTTTATGCAAAGATGCTCCATAAACATAATTTGGGGTCACAGTAGTGATGGATGAAAATGGGAGCATCGTCAAGCTCATAAAGGAGGACAAGAGACAGTAGTGAAAAGAAACTAGTTGCTGGAGCCAGATAAACTTGGCATTATTTATCTATCTATGGTAACTGGGACTGAATCCAGGGGTGTTTTACTACAGAGCTATATTTCAACCCTTTTTTTTTTTTCAGGTGTGCTGTGCATGTGAGGCAAGTGCTCTATCAACTGAGCTATATCCCCAGCCCATATTTCAACCTTTTTAATGTTGTATTTTGAGAGGGGTCTTCGTTAAATTTCCGAGGCTGGCCTCCAATTTGCAATCCTCCCGACTCAGCCTTTCAAGTCGCTGGGGTTACAGGTGTGTGCCACCATGTCTGGCTTTATCTTAGACTTTCTATAACCCATCTATCATTGTGTGATGTATGACTTGAGTATTACAGATATTATTAAGATTGTAATGGAATAAAAGAATTTCTGATCATTGCTACCAAGTGAACCATGAGTATTCGGTGAATTAACGACAATGAAAGTGTGAATTTATTATGATTCAATAAATTGTGACATTGTGGAAAGATACAAACACATGTGGTCTATGTTAAGGGCACAGCTCTTGACAAAGATTAAGCAAAGACAACAAAGATTTTTTTTTATGTGTGTATGTGTGTGTCTGTGTGATGCTGGGGATCGAACCCAGGTCCTCACAACTGCTAGGCAAGCACTATTGTATTTTGTACATTTACAACTCTTTTCATTTTATTTTGAGATGGTCTAAATTGTATAGGATACCTTTGAACTTGTTATTCTCCTGCCTCAGCCTCCCAAGCAGCTGGGATTATAGGCATTTGCCATAATTTTTAAGAATTTGCTTTTGTCCCTTAAAAACCAAAGGTTTATGCTTATTCAGACATAGGGTAAGTGTCCAGGGGTGAGGAGGAGCCTGGAGGCACTAAAGAGGGAGGTCCTGTGCCTCGAAGTCAGCAGGGCAGGCTAGCTGGGTCAGACCAACCAAATAGGAAGCACATTTGGATAGGTGAGGTCCTTGGAAAGAATATTGAGGGATGTCCACTGAAAAGGGGTGAGGCAAGGCTGTGGGAGGCATGTGAGGTTAGGAAGCAGGAGAAACTCAGAATGTTGAGGGGCACGGAACATAGGATTGACCAAGGGCAGGGGTTAAGAATGAAGGTGGCCTTCATTCTTAACAATAATAATAATGTCTGCATATTTTCCTCTTGCAGCTCTCAGGGCCAGGCCCAGGAATGGAGGAAGAAGAAGCTACCAGGCTTTGCACTCGACAGGACAGGAGTGAAGGAAGAGAGGTCTCGGGAGGTAAACCCTGAGCCTTATGACTCAGTGGCTCTTGGGTGCCGTGGGGACAGTGTGAGCCTCTGGTCCTTTCCATGCCCAACCTAGACTCTCTCACAGGGGCCCCTCATCAACAGATTTGGAAGGTTCTGTCCTACAGAATCACAGATGGACCAGCCAAGACAAATACAATATGATCGTGCTACCTCAAGAGCAGGCAGTTTTCAGAGTTTTTGAAGGTATGATACTACGATAAAAACAAAAACAAACAAACAAAAAACACAACTTAGTCTTTGTTCCTAGTTCCTGGCACACAGCTCCTAAAACCTTTGGACTCTCCAGAGTGGTGGTGGGTTATTTTGGTTGTTGTTGTTTTTTATACTGAGGATTGAACCGAGGGGCACTTAACCACTGAGCCACATCCCCAGTCCATTTTATTTTTTGAGACAGGGTCTCATTAAGTTTCTTAGGGCCTTGCTAAATTGCTGAGGCTGGCTTTGAATTTGCAATCCTCTTTGCCTCAGCCTCCTGAGTTGAGATTACAGGTGTGTGTCACCATACCCTGCCCCGAGATGTGTTACTTGTATGTTGATGAGATGACTGGTGACTGGGGTCCCCTAGATAGCTTCAGCCTAGGTGTTGATTGCTGGAGAGACCAGAGAATGGTTAGAGGGTTGAAGCCCCTGATCAGACCCACTGATTGCTGGGAACAGAGGGGCTGGAGTGTGTTATCACCAATGATTAAAGATGTAACCATTCATGCCTACATAATGAAAACTCCATAAACTCCCCAATCCCCAGGCTTGTGAAGCTTCTTGGGTAATAGTGAAGTGCTGGGAGGGTGACCTGCCCAGAGAAGGTATGGAAGCTCCATGCACCTCCCCAAGCCCACCTTAGACCAGGCCTTCTGGCTGTTCATTTGCTTGCTTATAGGACATCTGGTGTTGCTGAGATAAGTGGTGTGGGGAAACCCCAATTTGGTGTCAGCAGTCTTGTGAGGAGAAGCAGTTCACAGATCATGCTTTGGACACTGTAGATCCTGCCCTGCATCTCCCCAGCTCACTTTTCACCCAGGCCATTGGAGTGAACAGTTTTAGCAGGTGCACCCAGCAGCACTTGCTCCCTGGCCTCCATGGTGTGCAAACCTGGAGTAGGAAGTTATCACTCCCTGGAGCAACTTTTGAATAAATGCTCCCTCATGCAGTTCCCAGAGTAGGCAATCTTGTCATGGGGATATTGGGCTTCACTTATCCCCGTGACCAAACTCAGTACGTATTGGATTTCTTCCCAGTATCTTCTTGTTCTCTGGAATTATTTCTTAAATTAAGTCATCCGCACACCAGCCCTTACCTCGGACTCTGCTTTCTGGAGCCCTCTGCTCAAGGATGGGACAAGATGGGGTGAAGTTCCCTTGACCCATTTATTCCATCATTGTTCTGAAGCAAGCAGGGGAGGACTGAGCACTCTGATATTAAGGAGCCTGAGACAGAACCAGAGTGGCTTCACCTCTACTCAGGTGAAGTAAATCACTAAATCTGGTGAAATGTTTAAATAGACAATGTAAAAAACTAAAATTGAGTTTTGTGGGTTGCAGTTCCAGTTCTTAACTTTGAAGTTTTGCTTTTTTCTTTATCCCAAATTTGTGCAATTATTATTATTATTATTGGTACCAGGGATTGAATCCAGGGGCTCTTAACCACATCCTGGCCCTTTTTGTATTTTATTTAGAGATGGGTTCTTGCAGAGTTGCTTAGGGCCTCGCTAAGATGTTGAGGCAGGCTTTGAACTCCTGATCCTGCCTCAGCCTCCCTCACCCTTGGGATTACAGGTGTGTGCCACCACACCTGGCAAATTTGTGCAGTTATGATGACTAAGTGGATCTAAAAAACCAAACACAAGTATTGCCACCTAGAGATGATAATTTATTGTTTTTACCATGACCCAGAAGAGAAACAACAAAGAGAATATTACAAATCCCCACAATTTCCTTTCCCAACTTCACTACTCTAACATTTGTCAGATACCACTGGCCTCCTAAAATGGACCACTATGAATTTTTGCTGCCATTTCTCTGATTGAAATTTTATACCTCAATCAAGGTTTCAAACTATTTTAGTGAAAGAGTTCCCTAGTTCTTAAACCAACCACTTTCCTCTAGGATGTCATTATTTAGTGAAAGAAGCCTTTCTGGAAATGTTAATGAGGATTGTAAGCAAACAAATTCAATTTTAAAATCATTTATTGAACATCTACTAAGCACCTGGACTCTTCAGAGACTGTTAAAATGAAAAACCCAGTTCTGAACAGCAATAACTTAATTCTGCGGGTATACAAAGACAAGTTTCTTCTTTTGGTCTAAATTTATTCTAAAAGAAGCTGGGAACTGACAGGACAGGACAGGTTGTTTTATCTAGTCTACAAATAAGACAATGCCTGAGTTAGCTCTATATATAGATTTAGCCTTATGTTGACCTGGTTGTAATAATCTATATTTAACTAAAAGTTAATAAAAATACATATGCTTATTTTAAAATAATTACGATCTTGCTTGCATAACCCACCCCTTACCCCTACACTCATACACTTTTTAGGATTTTCCTGCATAATCACAACCTGCTTCCTCCCACCCCCCCACCCCCATATATCTTTTCAAATAATACCCCTGCTACCAGCAGAAGCACCTCTACGTCTAACATGCTTTGTCCTTGCTAGGGCAGACTAGAAACTTCAAGCAGCAGCTGAATGTTGTTACCCAGGTGAGGCAAGGAGAAAGGCAAGGGAGCAGGAAGCCCAGCACATTCCCAGTTTTTTTCTCTCTTTTCCAGCTGGTATAACTCTCCTTCCTAATATACCCAACCTTGTCAGGAGACTGCACAATATTGAGAGTGACTACAGATGCCTGGTTCCTTCCCTGGACCAAAGGAACTTAAAAGCCAAATTTGAAACTGGAATGAAATCCAAGTGTCAGCACCGCTTTTTTTTTTTTTCCCCACATATATATATATTTAGTTGTTGATGGACATTTATTTTATTCATTTATTTATATGCGGTGCTGAGTGCCTCACACATGCTAGGCAAGCGCTCTACCACTGAGCCCCAGCCCCAGCCCAGCGCTGCCTCTTTCAACCACACAGACCTCATTCTTTGCATCACCAAGCAAATGGCCTCACTGCTTACTGAATGCTTGTTGAGGGGAGAAAATTTAATTTAAAAACCAATTAACTTTGCCAATTACTATGTAAGCTGAAGTGAATCATGATTCTTTTAGTAAATGGAGGTGTGAGCATCTCCACGATTAAAAACTATTAAAATCACAGCAAACCATGGTTTAGAGATTACCTAATGACTACTTTCTTCTACTATTTAGGATAACAGAGAAAAGCAGGGGGTTGGTGGTGTCCTCTAGTAAAGAGAACCAGATAGTATGAAGCCAAGTTCTCATGTTAATACATCTTATATTATGGGATGCCAAAGTATTTCCCAAACTTTTGTTGGACCTGCAGAACAGGAGATGGCTTACCTCCCTTTAATTTCAAGTTTGTTTTACAAAGCTTTGAAAAGCAAAACAAATAAATTCATTTTTGGATATAATAAAAAATTAATCTGAATAGCAAAATAAGTAACAGTTTTTAAAGGTAGAGTGTCTATTTTAAAAATGAAAACTAAATCTACGTTAGGAAAACTTTTCAAACAATAATGCTTTATATTAAATTCTCCAGAAGTAGTTGAAATGAACATCTACACTAATTTCTATGATAGAACTTATTTATACTAACTAATTTGCTTTTCTGATTCTGTTTCACTTAATCTGCAGTGATTTAGTTTCCTCAATGGGAAACCCCAGCACCCTCAAATATTTCTGAGAAGTTACTCAGAGTGGGATGCACAAAAATAGGGCTCCTGGGGCAAGTACTGCTGTCACTGTTGGGCTGTATTTCAATACTTTTACTCCAATTCACACAGTATTCCATGAGGATGTCAGGATGGACTGGTTTAATTGGCTTTGGATAAATGGACCAGCATGCCTACCTGGAAGGTGACTAACTCTAGATCAAAAAACAAAACAGAACAATGTTTACAACTATGAATCTTCACAAACCCTCTATCCTAACAGTCAAACCAGGGAAGCGTGGGGACAAGGAAGGTACACAGGAGCACAGCCCAAAGGAATCTTGCAAAATGCTTCTTGAGACTCATCAGACAACTCTCCTGCAGTGCCAACTTATTTCCCAGGAAACTGCCCATCTTGGTGTTTTCACATCCCCAATTTTCTAAGCATAAAGATTTAAAAGTTAGCGGGGAGGCAAGATTGTGGTTTTACAGAATCTGGTCAGATTATCAGTCCCAATGGCCACTGCAGTATGTCTTACTCTCAACTCATTGATTCAATTCCTCCCCAACAAGCTCAAATCCATCTACTCCCTCTGCTTGCAGTAGTGACCTAGCAGCTCAGAGGTCAACTTCCCAGTTTTGAAAACTCTTTTGAGGAGTTGCAGATGTTTAGAGGAGTCGTTTCATTTTAGTGCCCTATTAGCCTGTCTCTCCTCATGAATTTACTGATTTCTTCTCTCGATTCAATAAGCACCAAACAATGAAGGTCTTTTCCCCTTCATCCTCCCACTTCTCAGTTCTGTGAACTGACTTTTTGTCCATTACCACATCAATCTCTTCACTATTCACTCCAAAACCTCTCTTTTGAAGTGATGTGCACTGTCAAATTAAAATACATTATCTGTTTACAAGGAAATGTACAAAATAATAGGGGCCCAGGTACAAAACACAGTGACATTATGGCCATACAAAATGTAGAGAAGTACCCAACATTAACAATTTTTAAAGTTGTACATTTTGCTATTTCTTTAGCATTTCCCCACATTGTTTTCTTCTGTGGATCCTGTGGAGTTAAGACCGAGCTCCTTCTGCCGTGTTTTGTAATTTATTGCATGACTAGAACATACCGAGGGAATTCATTTTCTGTCCAAAGCAATGAGTGCTATACATGAACATTTTCCTCACATATAATGTTATTAAGTTTATTTACAGTGTAAGCTTTCTGAGCTAAGGGCTGAGCTGTGATTAAAGGCTTTGCCATACTTATCACATTCAAGAGGTTCCTCTCTGGAATAAATTCTCTGACATATGTGAATCGTTCTACATATCAAACATGTCACTCTCTCCACACATTTAGTAGTTTCACCTTTATGACTTAATTAAGTGCCTTAAATACCAAAAGGTCTCACATATCTATATTCTCAAGTTTGGCCTTGCTTGTCAGGCTGGAGTAGAAACAAATACCCACAACCTGAACAATTTTACTTCTTTTCCTGGCAAGGTTAAGGTATATCTTTAAAAACTTCAAAAAAGTTCCATTAGGTCAACTAGCATGCTGATGGTCAGCTATAGTGTACCAACTGTTAACAGACTTCACCCAGTCAAGAACTTTTGAATGTCTATCCTGAGCACTAATTAGATGTTGCCAGAGTTTTTGACCATGGCCCAATGACACCTCTGCACTGAGCATCTGATAAGTGAATGCAATGCAAATGGTTTTAATAACTAGTTGTAGTCTGTTCTCGGGAAACAAACATTCAAATTGCTGCCTCTAAGAGTGCATCTGCCAAAGATCTGAAGCAACCCCAGTAGCTATCCAACAGCCAGCAGAACATCCCAATAAAATGGGAGCCAAATGAAGGGGCACAGGTCATATTTAAATTTCACTTATAAACAAAATCCCAAAATGACAGCTGAATTTTGTCAGCATGTAGTGGGGGAAGTGGGGGCGAAGCCAATGTGAAACTGACCAAAGTCCTTTCCCTCTTAAGAACAAAGGCAGAGAGTTTGGAATGGATGTCTGGAATTGTGCACGTCATTTTGTTGCTTTCAGGGGACAAAAGTCCTCTCAAAAGCACCAGCAATTTTCTAGGCAACCACCACTGTGGCTCATTCTTTGAAGAAAATTCTTGATGAATTTCTACTTTCATTTCTTTACAGAAAGTGAATTAGATACACTCTTCTAGAATATATCATTTTTTTTTAGTTGGATGGATAGAAATATTCTGGTAACTGGCTGACTTATTTTACGTGGTCTCCCCAGTCAACACTGAAGAAACTGCTTAGAAGCTACAGAGAAGCTGCAGTTAGTCCAAATAAGAAAGCCAAAGAGAGAACAAGAATGAATGCTGTGCAGAATTCTAGTGTGGTCTGGAGCTGAGCCCATACACGCCTCCATCTCATTGGCTCCATCATGCTATCTCGTGGATTTTTGCTGCTGGTCAGCAAATGACTGATAAATGCTAGTTTTATTGTTTCTTGAGGGAACATCTCAAATTGAAGTGGGGTTTTCCTGTTACAGGGTGTTCACGCTGATGGTCTTCAGGTTTGTTTTTAGCCGGTTTCTAGCTTTCTGCAGGGCTATCCATGGCCATCTGAAAGCTCTCATCTCATGAACAGAGCCCTCTCTAACCAAACCCTTGATACTGTCACAGTCCATGATACTCGGGTCCCTTGTGTATGTGAAACAGTCTCCATCAGCAGCTTCTAGAGAGCCACCTGACTTGAGCTGCACAGATGGAGATAATAGTTCCATAACCTCACTTCAATTTTTAGTGATGAGTAACAAAAAAAGATACTGTGTACTATGACTATGACACAATCAACCATTTCTGATATACTATCAGTGAACTGCTCAGAGCAACGAACTACCTTTCATAATTGCCTGCTAATGAAGGTAAGTTCTTTTTGAAAGTTTCTGGAAAAGTGTGGAAAAAAATGCTCCCTTTTCTTTTTCTGAAAAGCAACAAAACACATCTTCTGAACTATAATATCTTAAGTTACAAAGTGCCCAAATCATCATATTGTTCAGCAGCTGACTGAAGAGAATTCTGGCTAAGATCTTTGCCATGGAAAGATGTCAAAAAATGACCTTAGTCAGTGTTCACATTTTCCTTAAGATGGTATCAATATAGTAATTTCTGACATTCTGTAGTATTTATTCACCAATCCACGTTTAGAAAGTCTATGCAGGCAGCTAATCAGCGCCTTCGTTTATGTTTAGGACAAAAATAGCATTGGCCCTAGAGGTCTTAGCATGCCGTGTGGCTGTGAAGGTCCTCTTTCAAAGTTGGGCCAGGCTACCATATTTCAGGTACTTATGATTCACAGGGCTTTATTATAAATATGAAAGTCCTGTTAGAAGTCAGATATAGGATATAGGGAGTGCCTCTTTATGGGTTCAGCACTAGGTACAGTGCCGGGCTGTCAGGAACATAACTATATCCCTTGACAACTGAAGCATCTCTTTTGGGGGATGAATAAAAACTTCCATATATGAAACAATGAAGGATTAAAAGTCAGTATATGATCAAGTGCTAACTTGTGGAGAAATGCATTTAGGAGTGCTAGAGTGCTTTAGGGACTTCAAGAAGGGAGAGAAGTGTTTTGAATTGTTGTTGCTGTTTCAGGAGAACTGATCTCAGTGATGAGGATAGAACCATCTACATTTGTTGCAGTCCTTTGGAACTGTAGACTGGTGCACATACCCTCTCTTTCAGGAAGAGATAGAAATCTTTGGTTTGATACTGATCAGCACAGTCCTAGATTTCTATAGCTTTGGTAGGCTACCAGTGATCAGCTATATAACTTATGGGATATATAACTAGCTTGAGCAGCAGCATGTCCCCATGTAGTTTTTGTTTTAACTCTCTTTTTTGAGAAATAAGCAAGATATTGGCCAGGTAGAGCTTGTTTGCAGCAAGTGGCTTCCTAACTTCAGAAGCATGTTCACAGAGCCAATCTTGTTCTTTCAATTTATGCTGTGGTTGCTGAGGTTCAAAGAGCTCCTTAAAGGTATCCTCAATACTGAAAAGCTTGATGTTTTCCTGCGTGTGTGCTTTTATCTTATGTGGAAATATTGTATGGATTACCCATCTGACCAGTTTTCCCTGCAGGGGCTGTGTGGAAGAATTACCTGCCCACAGACAACACAAAGGCAGAACACTGCTGATGTAACTCTAAGGATCCTTAATCATGATTTTTTTTTTTTTTTTAAATCTGTTGAGGCTGCTTTTTTCCCCCCTCAATGGGCACGCATTTCTGAAATAATTTTAGAAACAAAAGGGGAAATGGCTTGATGACAAATTCTTGCTTTACACACAACTTTTGAGAAATGCTCCAAATGCATCCAGGGAGGCTGGGCTATATTCCAAGGCTCGCTCTCTGGCATGGATTCTGTGATGCAGAGTGAGGGTTGAGCTCCGGGTGAAGGCCTTGCCACACTTGGTACACTTGTAGGGCTTTTCTCGGGTGTGGATTCTCCGATGCAAAATAAGGTACGAGTTTCGGTTGAAAGCTTTCCCACACTCACTACATTCATAGGGTTTCTCCCCTGTGTGGATCCTCTGGTGCTTGGTGAGGTCTGAGCTCTGGCTGAAGGCCTTCCCACACTCGTTACATTCATAGGGCTTCTCTCCAGAGTGGATGCGCTGGTGCAGAATGAGATTCGAGCTGTGACTGAAGGCCTTGCCGCACTCGTTACATTCATGAGGCTTCTCTCCTGTGTGGATTCGCTGATGCAGGACAAGGTTTGAGTTGAGACTGAAGGCTTTCCCACACTCACTACATTCATAGGGCTTCTCTCCAGTGTGGATGATTTTATGGCGGATAAGGCTTGAACTTCTTGTGAAGCATTTACCACATTCATCACATCTGTGAGACTTTGCTCCTGTTGGAACCTCTTCAGGGGTATTAAAGTTTGAACTCAGACTGAAGCTTCTTCCCAACCCTTTTCCCTTCTCCCTCGGACCTCTCTCCCCTGTGGTAGGTTTTTTATCCCTGGCTGTAGTTGGACCTGACTCTCTCTTCTCTTTTCCAGTTTTCTCCTCAGGGTTTCTCTGCTGCCTTTCTACTACTCTGCCCTGATGTTCGCGTTTCTCTCCAAACTCTTTCTGAAATCTTCCTGCTTTCTCCCCATGTGATGCTGAGTCTTCTGTGACTTCAGCTTTTGAGGTCGACTCCTCATTCTCATTTCTGGTTTCACAACCTGGCACAATAAATAGAAAATACAAATAGCACCTTTTTCTTTTGACGACAAAGATTAATCAAGTGACATTATTTTCCAAGAAGCTTCTATGCCTGCAAAATGACTTTACAGTATTAATCAAGGATAAAAAGAAAAAAAAATAAGGAAAAAATTGGGACAATGTGGAGTAGAATTGGAAAATGAGAGGGCAAGCAGAGTGGAAAAAAGAGAAAATAAAGGGGTACATGCAAAGAGAATATGAAATAAACAGGCACAGTGGGGAAGGGGCAGAGGGAAGAGAAACCAGTTAAGGGTGAGGTAAGGAATTAAAGGAATTTGGAGGTCATTATTCTACTATTTGATTACCCGATAATTAATTTGAAGGAATACATATTGAAAAACTCATGTTCCATTTACAGCAAATATTTGTAAGTTTTTAAAAAATGAGAATATAGAGGTCTTTCTAGAAAATATTAGCAGAAAGGAATATAGTGAAAGAAGGAAAAGCAAATACTCCTCCAGTTCTGTTGGCGTTTTCTTAACAAGGTGGTGGTTAACAGGCACAAGTCAGAAGCTGGCAGGTCGCGGGGCTCTTCACACACAGTGAATAGTCTCCTTCCACCAGGGGGAGCAGCACAGAACTAGCTGTGCTCAAGTGATGGAGATGGAGTGAAGAGTGGTGGGGGCACTTGCTAGTAACAGAATTAAAAACCTTTACCAACTGACAACTGAGAATAATTGAAAAGAAACTGAAAATGATTCTGCACAGCCCATAAAGATACAACAATTTTCAAATGTAGAGCTAACCCCTTCATTTTAGTAATTAAGTGTATTAAAACACTAAAGTTTAATTTTTATTGTACGTTGCTATACTGTTTGTGTCATGTTGCTTTTAGTTTGTTCTAAATATATTTTTAAGCTACAGATCCTTTGTTTTCTTCATTTATTTTTATGTGGTGCTGAGGATCAAAATCAGTGCCTCACATATGCTAGGAAAAGTACTCTACAACCCCAGCCCAGTCATGTTACTTTTAAAAAGTGAAGACTGCAAATTATATAACAGACGTACACAATTTTATATTTACATTTGTCTGGGAAAACCCAAATATCTCTATTCTTTATTTATTTGGCTTTAAGAGTCTATGTATCACAACAGGCCCCTGAATGCAATGATGGGGGAGCTAAATAATATTCAGCTTCCGACTTTAGTGATGAAACTACCATAAATACAGAACTAATTACAACAAAGAGGAAATTGGTATACATTTTGACTTCCAAATCAACATCGTTCACTGTCTGGCCAGTTCCCAGAATGTTCCTAAAATTTTTTTTTTCAAGTTATCAGAGCAAGTAACAGTTAATAAAGCAGATCAAGTCTTTGGCTTAATTTCCATCTAGAACAAAGAGCAAGTACCTAGAAACTACAAAGCCCAGCTATAACTATGGTTTTAAATAAAACCTGAGTTTTTTTTAGTGATACTCTATGTTCACCCTTTACTCAATATTCCTGTCCTCCCAAGATAAAGTCTTGCTGTGAACTTCCCTATTACTGTACATATCTAAGGGTTCCTTGGTGGCACTAACTCCTAGGGGTTAAGATCTAGCAGAGACCACATGAATGACTGGCAGTTGGATCACCTTGTCTTATCTGGCTGATGCCCGTTGCACTTCTTTATTCACTACACACTATTACTCAAGAGCGCTTTGTGGAAGACCACAATTTATTTTGGAAAACTGGGAACCTGATCCTGAGAGAGCTTCAGGTGCAAGTTAGTGGGATAATGTAAAGTTGTCTCCAAGCAATGCTCTCACAGAATGGAAGAAGACAGAAGCCCATAGAAGGGTGCCTGGTAGGTTCAGGTACAGCGTGCCAGGACAAGGGGCTGGGATTAGACTGATAATCAGTTACTTGGCCATCTCTACCAGGAAAAAGATATTCCCTTGACAGAGGAACCTAAAGTGTGGCCCTTGGGGAAGGGAATCGAAATTCTCTCTAGTAAATGAGTGGTTGAAGAGATGAGGCTCAGAGCACAAGAGTTGATTTCTGATTTCAAAGAGCAAAAAATACACTAGGAATCAGGGAGTCACAGTACTATGCTTTTGGAGTTCACTAAGCACAAAGGTTCTCCCTGCCTGTTCTGAAGAAAGATAGTCAGTAGCCTTAAAAATCCTTATCAACACTCAACTGAATATATCAGAGAGTTCCCACAACTAACAGAGAAGCAAAACAATCTTATCAGATAACAATCCTGCATCAGTCTTACCCTGGGAAAACACGTTCCCATAATTCTCCTGCCTGCTGTCCCTATTGAGATTCCTCCGAGCCAGGTTCTGACATCCCCATTCCTCCAGGATGAGGGACACGGCCATGTCCTCGATCTTCACCATTGCCTGAAATAACAGGAGATTCCCCACACTCAGTTCTCCCAAATCTCAGGGACAGTCCCATTGCCCACACCTAGAGTCAGGGACAGAGTTGATGGCATCTCTACAGGACACTGGTGAAGAACATGTGACCAGAGCTTTGTGGGCTTGAGGGGGTTTGCAGCAGCAAGAACTAACAAAGAGGGACAGTGGGGCTTCTCTGCGGTAGGGCATCAAGAATTACTGCCTGGCGGAGACTGTAAGAGGAGCTCCAGGAGGAGAAGGCAGTTACGGGGACTCAGTAGGGCAGAGGGGCCCATAGCTCACCTGGGAATCTGCTGTCAATAGTGCAGATGCCATCGCCTGGTCTCTGGGACTCCCCTCCTGATGAGGGGCAGGAACGTGAGTGACAGGGAGAGCTGAGGGAGGAGAAAGGAGCTGTGAGTGAATCAGCTCTGCTCAGAGCCTCCCTTGATGGCCTGAGGCGCTCTCACTTCTGCACCAGCAAGTTCACTGTTCCGTGTTTAACTACTGAGTAGAGAGCTCCAGAGAACATAAATGAAAGAAAGCAGGACCTGAGTTTTCCTGAGACCTCTAATTTTAAGCAAGTCACAGGAGTCATAAAAGTGCCTTAAAATCACCTGGTCCAACCCTTCCACTTTAAAAAGGGGGGAACTGAGGCCCGGAGAAGGTGAATAACTTTTCTAATGTCACTCAGGAATGGGGGAACCAGGTCTGAAACCTAGGGAGGACTCTAGTCTCAGTTACAGAATGGGTAACATTCAAATCATGTTTCAAATCTGACTTACACTTTCCTCTAGCTCAAGGAATAGTACCAGGATATTAGAATCCCATTTGTGCTTATGTTTGTAAAAAATGCAACCCAGCTTTAAAAATCTGACATAGAAATATCTAGAAAAATAAGGTAAGACAGGAGTCTTCTTACCTCTAGGTAAGTTTTGCTATGTTTGTCCCTCTACTTTTCTCACACTTGGTTATAATAAAGTTTTTAAATAAAATATATACATGGATCAAATGTTGATGAGACATTTATGAATGTATGAGGTATGGGATGACATACATAATAAAAGACATCCACAACATATCATATGATCACAATGGCTGCAATGTATAAAAATCAGAAAAAAATTTAAATGATAAAAGTAATATTAAGCTCCCTCTTTCCTCCCCTTGCCAAGTACTACTGAAATGTTACTGGTAGACAGATGATGGTACTGAGCCACAAAGGTATTAATTACAGAAATGATTTTGAAATTGAATTACTAAACCCTGTAATTATTTCCAATTGTAAAATAACAAGAGCTAACGCAAAGTACACAAAAACATCAAGAATTTTGAGTTGAAATCTTCGAAGAGTAAGGAAACACTGGAAGATGAACAGACAAAGGAAAAACTGAGAATAAA
This sequence comes from Marmota flaviventris, assembly GCF_047511675.1. Taxonomy (NCBI): domain Eukaryota; kingdom Metazoa; phylum Chordata; class Mammalia; order Rodentia; family Sciuridae; genus Marmota; species Marmota flaviventris. Next base: position 30,785,071 of record NC_092516.1, read on the forward strand.
TGTATGTCTCAAGTCTTTCAAGAAAAATTTACTAAGTGACAACTCTATGCATTGGGTCTCTAAAATTGCTTCTCTAGCAACCTGAAGTGCTAATTTAGTGGGCTGACTACTAATATCTTCTCTAATTTCCTAATGTCACTCTCTATGACTTCTACTTATGGAATGTAAAGATACCCCACAAGTCCTAGAAGGGTATATTTCAACATCAGTGCATGGGTCTGTATGGATTTCTCCAGCATGTCTGCTGATTGTGCTCTAGGATGCATGGGAGAGAGAACATCCCTTTAAGCTCCATGATCTAATATTTCCACCCTAGATGTCATCACGAACACACACATTGGTTAAGTAATGTGTCTTGATCAACTTCTTGAATTATGTACTTTTAGCATTTCATTGATTTTACTGACATACGTACCTGCTTGATTCTAAATTTGGATAAAGATGTATTTCCCTCAAAGGAAAAAAAAATGAAACAGATTTTTAAAATAAGACCCTCAACTGATTTTTTTTATCATTTGCACAACTAAAAAAATGTTTTCCTCTGTTTGAAATTTTCAAAAATAACAAAAGAGTCATGCCATATGGTATCTTTATACATTTTAAATAAAATGAGTCTTTAAAAAGATTTATGTTCCTCTTAAAGATAATTTAAGACATAAGAGTGTTTCAAAACATGGCTGGAAGTGTATCATCTGTTCCCAATATTTGACTAGAAATCTACATGAAAAAAAATAGAAATCTGCCAGACACCTGGAAAGCTAACAAATTAATAAATAATGTTATGTCCACCCAGTTCATTATGCATAGTTTACTTACCTCTTACCATCATTTAACTCCTGACACTGATCTGAGTTATACTTTCCTAATATTTAGTGACAATGACAATTATGCCTAACAATAAAAAGGATGCTTCTTTACCCAGGCACTTGACAACGTGGGTAGGGCAATTCCATGTTGGAACAGTTGCTTCTTACTGCATGAAACCTTGCTTCTTACCTCGGGACTGCAAGAGTCGGGGCTTCCGAGATGAATGCTTGAAATGGGACTGGGAAGCCTCATGATGAAGGTCAAAGCTTGAGGACTCCTGAACTGGATCCAGAGGCACCATCCCTCTGGCAAGCATCTCAGGCCCATGCACTTGACCTGGGACCTGTAGATAATCAGGTTGAACTTGTGGGTAAATCATTTTTAAAATGTTAAAACAAAGACCATAAATATGTGAGTAACTGCAAGAGGAGGTCAGTACACATATTTTTGGGGATCGCCACGGACTGAAACTGGAGCCTCATGAATGCTAAACACATGTGTATTCTAGAGGGTGTCCCCAAATACTTTGTAAGAGCCCAGGAGAGCAGGAAGAATCATCACCACAAAGACTCTTAATATGAGCATTAAATCAGTGATTTTCACCTAGCTCCAAAGTCCATGTTCTTCTCACACCAACCTTACCTGCTGTCCTGACAGATCAAGCTCCAAATCTTCCAGAAGGGTCACAGCCTCCTCTCCACTATCGGGCCGGTACTCCTGCAGCCAGACTTGAAGCTCCTTAGGTAGAATGGAAAGGAACTGCTCCAGCACCAGCAGCTCCAGGATCTGCTCCTTGGTGTTAATTTCTGGTCGCAGCCACTGATGACAAAGTTCTTTTAGTCGACTTAGAGCTTCTCGAGGCCCAAAAGTGTTCTGGTAACAAAAACGCCTGAATCGCTGGCGGAATATCTCTGGGTCAGGAGGAGGCGTCTCCTGCAGGTTGGAATCCTGCCCCCACATGTGATCATCTTCATCTTCCTCTTCTACCTTCACTATGACAATCCCATCCTTCTCCTGTGCAGCCTGCGGGGACAGACCTGTCGCTTCCCTTGATTCAGCAGTCATCATTCAGGCTCAGGGAACTGGCGTGATGAAAACCGGGTCTGTGCTGGCTTTTCTGTCCTAGAAGATGCTTTATATTTGTTTCTGTACTACTCCTGAAGTATTGAAAAAAGTTATTAGCACTTTTATAAAAATGACCTGTACTAATCTTCACACCAGGCTACACATCAAGAAGGCATTTAAAATGCCTCTGAGGCTGGACACTGTGGCACATGCCTGTAATCCCAGGGATTTGGGAGACTGAGGCAGGAGGATTCTGAGTTCAGGGCCAGGCTCAGCAACTTAAAAAGATTCTGCTTCAAAAAAAAAAAAAAAAAAAAAAAAATAGGTCTGTGGATGTAACTCAGTGGTAAAAAGTGTCCCTGGGTTCAATTCCTAGTTAAAAAAAAAAAGAAAAAAGGAAAGGAAAAAAATCTACCAACAACCCCACAAAGCCAGGCTGTCTTTACTGTCACTCCAGACAAAGGTTTGCAAATAGAAAACTCAAACAGGCAACGGTGACCCCCAGGGTATTTGCCTGGAATCAGAGCAACTTCCCTCCATGTGGCCAGCAGGTTATGAAATGCTGCATTTACAGTGCTTACCCTGGAGAGGGCTGAGTTAGCAGAGTGCCAAGCACTAGGTTAAGCACAGTACATGCACAATCTTCTTTTGTCCCCACACCAACCCCAGCAGCATTATTAGTACCATTTGACAGATGATATAACCGAGTCGTAAGACAGTTAAGTCTTTTTTTTTTTTTTTTATCAATATAGTTTATCACCATATGCAGGGCACACAATTCTTTTTTTTTTGAGAGAGAGAATTTTAATATTTATTTTTTAGTTTTTGGCGGACACAACATCTTTGTTTGTATGTGGTGCTGAGGATCCAACCCGGGCCGCACGCATGCCAGGCGAGCGCGCTACCACTTGAGCCACATCCCCAGCCCCGTAAATAATTTTTTTTGGTAGCAGGTGAATACCCAGTGTAGTCAACAGGAAGTCAAAATTGAAGCCCCAGGACTTGCTAATGTATCATCTAGTGATTTCTATTACTTTTATGCGAAACCATCAATCATCCTCTCTCTTTTTTTTTAGATGTAGATAGACACCTTTATTTGTTTTTTTAATGTGGTGCTGAGGATTGAACAGGGCCTTACATGTATGAAACAAGCACTCCACCACTGAGCCACAATCCCAGCCCCTCTCCTGTCTACCTTTAACCTCACCTTCATAAAAAAGACCAGCAACTTTAAAGATTCTTGCAGAGACTACAATTAAGAGGAAATACTCATGATGCAAACACAAAAAAATGACACTTGAAGCTTCTATGGAGAGCGAGGTGTTAGTCGGATTAGACTGTAAAAACTAAAATCAATCTAAACAAAAACTCACCAGTGAGTGAGAAAGCAGCTGGCTTAAAAAAAAAAAAAAAAAAAAGTGCAGTAAGAACAATTAAGGGAATAGATACACAAGTGTTCCCATTATTATGCAATTCTAAGTGCCAAAAATGATACCAAGTATACTGAAAATACCTTTGTATATACATTCTTTAAAAACTTGGAACTACTTTCTAACCTGTTTAAAATCTTATAGACCTAGGCCTGAAAAAAGAAAAAATGAATAAAGCCCAACTTTCTTAATTAATTTGCAGACTACTGAGTAAAGGTCATGGAAAATGAAAATGCACTCTCTGAATTTCAATAACAAATATTTAGTATGGATGGTGGTTCATGAGTTACTGACCTGAACAAATGTGTGCGATTCTTCCACCTCTATAAACCTTTGTGAAGCATCTCTTTCATCTCCATAGCTATCAAAACTAAGCACCAGGACTGGGGCTGTAGCTCAGTGGTAGAGCACTTGCCTAGCTAGTATGTATGAAGCATAGGGTTGGATCCTCAGCAACATATATAAATAACTAAAATAAAGGTCTAAAAAACACAACATTAAAAAAACAAAACAATAACAACAACAAAACTAAGCACCAAATTGAAGTTTTAGAAACAGACCATCTAACTGCTGTATCCTAGTAAATTAAACAAAGTTTTAAACTAGCAAAGCATTAAACCCAGAGTCTTGAGCATGCTAGGGAGTACTCTGCCACGAAGCTACATCCCTAGCTTTTAGAAAAGCATTTTTAATTACACAGCTTGCCTAAAACATAATTAACAATTCTGGTGGAAAAGGGGTCATATACAATTAAAAACACAAAAATTGTTTTAGGGTAATTTAATAGCACAATTTCATACATTTTGTTTTATTATACAAAACAACGGTAGAACAGTGCATGTATGTAATTTTTATAGTTTCTACTGATAGGAATGTACAGTGGTCCCCTTTATCTGCTGTTTTGTTTTCTGTGGTTTCAGTCACCTGCAATCAACTGTGGTCTGAAAACTTAAGATGGAAAATTAACAGAAATAAACAATTCGTTAAGTTTAAAACAAACTTTATTGCAACATATTAATTGCTCCATTTGTTATTATTGTTAATCTCACTGCACCCAACATAAATTAAACTGCATCACCTAAATAACAACATATATAGGGTTTAGTACTATACATGGTTGAGGCATCTTTGGTACATCTTCTCCAAAGATAAGGAGGGACTGCTGTATGGAAAGCAAAGTTTGGAGATGACCCCTTTTTCCCTCCCCCCCGGAACTGGGGATTGAACTCAGGGGGCATTAGACCACCAAGAGCCACATCCCTAGCCCTATTTTGTATTTTATTTAGAAATAAGGTCTCAATGAGTTTCTTAGTGCCTTACCATTGCTGACGCTAGCTTTGAACTCATGATCCTCCTGCCTCAGCCTTCCAAGCCACTAGGATTATAGGCGTGTGCCACTGCACCTGGCTGAGATGACTGTTTTATCACAAAGATTATTATTTCAATCTTGAGAATTATCACAAGACTAGTTTTTCTACCTCATCTTTATGTCCTTAATGAATTTCTTCAATGATTTTTGAATTGGTAAATATCTTATTACAAACCGCCTTCTAGCCTTTCCCACTGATGCCTTCAGACCTGTTGTAGCACCCCACCCTCCCTGCTGGGATAGTTGGTTTTCCAACTCCAGATCAGCTTTCCCTCAAAAGGCCTTTCAGCTGTAATTATTTCACTTCCTAATTAATCTTCAAAGTGTCCTATAAATCCAAAGGAAATAAAAAGATGAGAAACATGATTCTTTTATGCAAATAATAAAACAAGAATGTTCCAAGGTTTCAATACAAGTGCTAGGGGAGCCCTGAGAACTGACAGGTATACAAGAAAGGCACTTCCAGGAGGAGGTCCCCTAGAACATGGAGAATAGACAGGATGCTTCTGTAAGAGGCAGTGAGTGACTGGAGTTGCCCAAGATCATTCCTTTGGCTGGTTTTTCCCCAGCTGGAGGCAAAATGTTTCCCAGAAGCCATAGTTTCTTCTTCAATTCATTATGAACAGCAGAAAGACTCTCTTGCTGTGACTCCCAGAATTTCTTTCTACCACCTTAATTCAGGATCCCTATCTCACCTAGATTAGGACCTGGGCTCCATATAGCTTCTCTACCTCCCATTCTCCACTGTCCCAATACACACAACATACATACCAAGATCTGTGTAGCACTGCTACCAATTCAGTGTTCAAGAGCTTCCACTTTCACAACACAATCCACTTTTCTCTTCCAAGTTTACCCGCCTTGTGTTTCAGCCTCTGCGGTCCATCAATGCTCCCAAGCATGGGCCACATCTTTCACCTTCACTTCTCTGCTGTAAACATTCTCCCACTGTACCAACTCTATTGGTCGAATTTTTATTCACTGCTCAAGATGCACAAATCTTTCCTGATACCCCAAATTAAATAAGGTACCTTCTTCCTTTGAACATCCTTAGCAGTTTCTGTTTTAAGGCAATTATATTCTCATTATTTGAGTTGCAGTTCCTGTCTGTCACCGCCCAATGAAGCCCTCCACGACAAGGTCAGTGACTCCAGTCTTCTTTTGTATTTATTACCTAGAGAACCTGGTGATTTAATTCTATACAGATATTATAGAATTAAACTGCACAGATGGACAAGAGGAACTATTCCAGTTCCCCTTCTGCCCTCTTACTACCTAGAGTGTGGCAATGAGTGATATTAATAGCAATTAGTAGATATTAGAGATGTTTGGCTAATATCTCAATCACTCAGGATCACCTTTGATTCCTTCCCTCATTCTAGGTATCCATTCTCCTAGCACCAGGGAGAAGTCTGTTATACTGTTTGATCTAGTCTCACGACCTGCCTCTTCTTTGATTCCTTGTCTTCATTTGCTCCCTACTCTCCCATAATTCATTTGCTACCTTATTCTCAGATTATTCATCCCAATTCTAGCCTTGCAGTCTGTGTGCAAAAACCCTTCCCATCCAGCAAAATGAGTCTAATCAGCAGGTCTTGCTGATGCCCTGTGTTCTGGCAGCCACTGTTTCTTTGAATCATACTCAAAGGCTGGAATTTCCTCCCAGTCCTCTCTGCCTTTTTTCTTTTTGTGGTGCTGGGATTGAACTCAGGGCCCTGTGCATACAAGGCAAGAGCTCTACCAACTGAGCCATATGCCCAGCCCCCATTTCTGCTTTTTCTAATTCTACTTATTGTTCAAAGCCAAGCTGAAATGCCACTTGCCCCTCATGACTGCTTAAGAATCTTCTAGTAACAGCCACCATTACTGAGTGCTTTCCAAATACCATTACATTAAGCACTTTACTTGACCACCCAACAATCTTAAGCAGTGGCCACTGTCATCACCTCACTTGATACAACTGAGGTTTTATTGACATTAAATAACTCACCTAGGGTTGCACAGCAAGTAAATGGCAGAGATAGGATTTGAAATTAACTCTGACTCTAAGCGTAAGCTATTAAACCATTTTTACATGTTGGTAAGGAAGGGCTTCTGGGTACATAGATCCTTTCTAAAACAAAACCCTATGAAGGTGAGTATGAAGAGTGACTGCTCAGGAATAGGCCTCATCTATCATCCACTATTTTCACCTGAGTTACTGTTTGACTGAGGCCCTAAGAGGGGACAAAGTGGCGATGCAAGTGGGGATAACCAGGTAGTGGAATTAGCATGGTAGCTAGCTAGACCAATTATCAGAAAGCTCTACTGTGAAAATTTTATCCTATTTCAGCTATGGAGCAGGACACTGCTTGAGTTATTGGCAATCAATAAGAAGAGACTCTGAGGAGGTCGTGAGACCACGAGGACGGAGACAAGGACAATGGGCACAATCCCAATCCCTCTGTTCCCAACTGGGACAGGTCTTCTTCTCTACCTTCAATATTTCTCTTCTCCTGCTCTGGGTCAGAGAAGAGTTCTGACAGCTGCGGAAAGGGTGAGTTTTTTTCTCAAAGGTTCCCCAGATAACCTGAGCACACACCACTTCTCGTCAGCCTCTAAAGGCCCTAAGTCATGATCATAATTTCTTATGCTGCTTCTTTCTTTGTAATAGGATTTTTCTTGATTTCCCCCTCAACAAGACTATTGTTAAGAATGTTTTTTTTTCCTACTTATGCCACTCAGCAAGATTCCTTGCAAAGCATTAGTTCCTTTTATTTTCTTAAATATTTAAATTTAAATATTACTATTCCTTTGCCCCTTGTGCATTCAATCTTGCCCTCAAATTTGTTCTATAGGGTACTTGGAAGAATTTGGAAGACTTTGTTAGCTTTTCCCCATTTACTAGTTGATCTTAGGCATGTTAACCTTGTTATGCATCAGTTTCCTTATCTGTTCAATGGGAATAAAAAATGACATTTATCTCATAGAGCCATGAGGATTAAGTGAGTTAACATATATAGAGGACTTTTAACAGTGTCTGGCATCTAGTGGGCCCTGGAGACGTTTTAATTTTTAAAAAATAAAGTTAAGAGTTATAACTGTATATTCTAATTTTCAGCCTGCTTAAAAGACTAGCAATGGGAGAAATCCTAAAGCAGCACAGTCCAAAAAAGTGAATGTGGTCTCCCACACAGAAGTTACCCACTCCTAAGTGAGTTATTTACCTTGTCTGACATTCAGTATTCTTATCAGTCAAATGGTGAGAGGGGTAGGAGTAGAAAACTACATTTGGAGTCCCTCTGAAATGAAGAAGATTCCACACACCATTCACTTTAGATAAGATTACCTCCAGCAACCAATTTTCACCAAGGATAAAAATAAACAATTTATCAAACATCTTGGGTTATTTATAAGCTCAGTTTATTTCAAAGGCTGTTTCCTCAATCTCCCAGTATCTTTTCCAGGGCATAGTTAAAGTTTCAACAATCTGCTCCTCCACCCCACTTTTTAACAGAGATATCAAATGGTTTAAAATATGAAAAGGCTACCCTAAAAAGACAACTAGGTATCCAAAAAATTGATTCTACCACAGAATGAAAATGTAACATTTAACATAATATTAGCCTACTTGTAGTTAGATGTAGTATAAAATATTGGAAGACTCTTTAAATGCTTAGGTCAAGCATTAGGTTATTCACCAGAGAATCAGCAAGAGATGACAGTATTAAGTAGGTGGCTTCCCTGTTTGCATTTTGAGGTTGGTGAAAAACTATCTGAAATAATGAACAAGAACTTGGAGTAGTGATGCAGAAAGGATATAAACCTGGGAAAAACATTCTAGGGCAAATCTCCATTGTGGTTCCCTACCTAACAAAGCTATTTCTCTATACTTAGCCAGAATATACATTAACAGTGCTTTGTTGATGTGGTTACGATGAATTCTCCACAATTCAACAAGTATTTATTGACTGCCTCCAATCCGCCTAGCACTGGCCGGTACAATAAATGCTTTCTTTGGTTCCAGTCCATGTAACAGCCACTCTCTATAATGAAAGTATCTTTTTGTGTACTGAAAGCACTGCAGGAAAGGGAGGGGAAGGTGGGGGAAGTGTCAGGCTAAACTGTAGCTGAATTTTTTCAATTCCATTGACCAAATAATTTCAAAGTTGGAAGGACCTTTTGAGAAAATCTAATTTTATGGATGACAAAATTAAGACATGATGTTTTGTCTTATCCAAGGTCACTCAGCGAATCAGTCTCCTAATGGCTCAGTGTGATTTCCACAAATTCTCTTCACTCCTCACCCACTCCAAGTCAAGCAGGATGAACTGAAAAATCCACCTAACCTGACGACTCATTTTTAAGAGCTTTTCAAGCATTCCATAAGCCTAAAAGAGAGCAGTTTGTCTATGATTCGCTACTAGGTCGTTATTCACCAGGCTTCAAATACTCTTTAATCACAGCTCAGTGTTGGGGGTGCGGAGGGGAAAGGGTAAAAAGCAGGTGATCTGTAAACGTCTGCGGCATCTCGAAACGTGTCCAGCTCTCGGCCTTCCGCATTTTCACCTCAAGGTCCTCAAGGACCCAGAGGGAGGGGGAGAGCCAACCCCCAAACCCTTCACCGGAATCAAAGCAAATGGCGACAACCGGAGAGCAAAAAAATCAGACAAGGGTCAGTTCGCTAGCGACCCCGTCCTCAGAAACGTCAAGTGAGGATGACGACACAGCGGGCTAGGGGCCCGGAAGGGGCCCTCACACGGCTTCTCCCCAGGTCTCCGAAAGACCCGGCCACTGAAACCCTTGACCCCTTCTCGCCCGGAGCCGGGGGTGGGGCGGGGGCGTCTCCCCGGGAGATAGCGCTTCCTTCGGCTAGGCCTGGGGAGGAGGCAGGGGCAGGGACTCGCTTCGCGTTCCGCCGGGGCCGCCGGAGGGGATCCCCGGGCCGCAGCTGGAGCGCCCACCCCACGCACACCCCCCTGCGGCCCGCCCGCCCTCCCCAGAGGCCGGCCCCAAGTCTCACCGTGTGCCCCGGGAGCGGCCTGGGGGCGCTGGGCGAGAAAGGGGAGCTGACTCTGGGGCTCAGGCCGGCCGAAGGGCACCGCACACGGACCTAGGCCCTCCCGACGCCTCCACACAGACACAATGAGTCACAAAGGCCGGAAGTATGTCAGCACCTCGCCTTCCGGGACCGCGCTGCGCTTCCGGGTCCGCTCTAGGAGCCCGGGAGGACTTTTACATCTCGGTTCCTGGAGCGCTAAACCTGGCCCCTGTCCCTGAGTGGTCAAGCTGTCTGGGTTGAGGGGACTCCCCTTGGCCTGTCTGCTTCCAGTAATTAGGAGGACGAATGGGAGGGGCGTACAGACTTTTCCTGCAACAAAGATTCTCCAGCTCAAACATATGAGAATTCCATTTCTCCTGTCTTTTCCATTTCTGGTAGTCGTTGTAGTAATTATAGTTCGTACCAAGCAATAATACTACTTAGTAATTTTGTGTGTGTGTAGCAGAGGAACTGAAGCAAGGGTGTAGACAGAGAAAGATCAAAGTGAAGCCAGGGGTGGCTGGTTTCAAGAAGCTGCCCTGGTAACTTCTCTCAGGGCCCTGGAGAGGTATGCCAATAGAGTGGGTGGTGTTTTCAAAAACTTGGCCTGTGGACAAAGGACATCTTTTCACAAACAAGCTAGTTATAAGGTTCTGTGCTTTGCTTATGTGGCATATGCCATTACAGCAGTTTAAAAGGAGTGTTCAGAGTGATCACAGACACTTTTGCCTTCAAGGTGCTTTCCCAGCTTACAATAATTAGCACCCTCACCTTTGGGGGGTGGCGTTGAGGTATGTGTGTGTAGGAGGGTGTGAATCAGGAATCAGGCTCTGCCTTGTCTAAAAGTGACCACAGGCTTCAGTGGTTGTGACTGTCTTCTGCGTTCCAAGACAGGCTGATGGGAGAGAGTGAACTGAATAGCTTTTGCATGACCTGCTAGCTGTAAAAATTGCTCCAAAATCAATTACAGAGTCATTAAAAGAAATTTGCAAAATGGAGAAAAACAATCACCTATAATCCCTCTGCCTTAACCCAACTACAATGGTTTAATTTATCTTTTTCCTATGCGTTCTCAAATGTAAATACATATTCATATTATTTTACCCATTGTCCAAAACCCAGGAGGTTGACTGGGTTGAAGCTGCTTGTCCTGCTGTTACTTTTTTGTCTTCTTTGTGTCCCCTGGCTTGGAATAGCCCCCCCTCCCCTCCCTTTTTTGTTTTTGTTTTTGTTTCCTGAAAGATCCACTAACATTAGGTTATCATGCACAATAAATTTTATCTTTGGTTTCTGAATATACCGAGAAGATTATAACAGCACAGAACTGGAATCAATCTTAAGGTAAACATTCAACATCTTTAAGTTTCTCAGTCATAAAGATTCTGTCCCTGGTCAGCTCTCTAATGCTTGCCCTCCTCACCCTCCTTTCAAGCCCTCTGCTTCCTCCAAATTCTTCCTCACATCTCCTTTCCTCTAGGATCCTAACAATCTCTTGGAGTTTTATTCTACTGAGGGCTGAATTCTTTTTTGTCAGTTTTCCCCACTCTCCTCCCTGAAAGCCCACAGAGAGCAGGCTGTCAATGGCTGGGATAAATTAATTTGTTCCCTGGGGCGAGGTGGAACCGTGAGGAGCTGCTTGTCTGTCCAGCACATGACCTGGCTGTGGGAGGCCTGTGCTCTTCAAACTAGTGTTGCTAAGCAGTGCAGGATCTTGAAATAACCATAGTCATATTTTTCGAAGAGGAAGGAAAAAAAACCCTCAGATTTTTAGATAATAGAGAGTCATTAAAAGAAATTTTCAAAATGGAGAAAAATTTCTCACATTTTAAATAGTACTCAGCAGGATTGAGGGGGGGGGGTGTGGTTTAGTGGTAGAGTGCTTGCCTATTGTGAGGAAGGACCTAGTGTAGATTCCCAGCATTACACACACACACAAAAAAATTAATGAGTAAATAAATAATAGTACTCAGCAAATAAACCAGGGGCTTACTTTCATAGGACATAAAAACACATACACATGTACCCTCCTTCTGTATTTTTTTAGTGACCTACTGAAGTTGGGCAAGATGAAGTGATGGGAAGATTAAACATTCAGACATTGTTGACTGAGACCAGGCTGAAGTTTCCTCACCCTGGACTTTTTAATCTATTTAGATTGCCCATCCCTGGAGCCTTCTGTAACCTGTGCCTTTTTCTGCTCCAGGAAAAGGAGTTTTGTTGTGTGCAGACAATATGAAAATGAATGGCCCAATTTTTACCTCCTGTTTAAAAAGGTCCATGAGGAGGTAAAAATTTGTTTCTATTAAACAAAGTCCCTTAAGGGATTTCTGTAAATAAAGAACCACCTGCTCATGAGGTGATGCTGACCTTCCCCTTCCTTTTTCTTGGAAAGGGAAGGAATTGAGTCTTTTTCTTCAAGTTGCAAGAGGAAATTCTCTGTGCATCCTGGAAGTGAGCTCAAGAGATTCTCAGGGAAGGAAATTGGCCCTGAATGTTGACAGATGCAGCTGGTTGTTCTTGGTTCTTGGCCTCATGATCTTAGACCAGAATCAAACTTCCCAACACTTTTTTTGTGGCCCTCAGCACCTCAGGATTGGTAGTGACTCACATGGCATCTGTGAGTGTCCACTGGCCCTGCTTGCAGGAGGCCTGATACTTCATAGGCAAGGTGGATACCTGGAACAGGAAAAAGCAGGCATAGAATATTCCAGTGATGGGCCATCTGGACAGAGGAAAAAGTCCAGGGCAAAGACACCTCAGATAGGTCTGAGTCAACACTGCCTGGCTGTGTAATCCTTCATTTCTTTTTGCCCAGTTACAATAGGTTACTAAAACAATGAACCAAACAATGTTGCAGTTCCCTCTCTATCACCCAGGACAAGATGAGCTAGTGCCGGAGAAAGCTGCTGATAAGTGCTATTCAAATATTGATTTGCACTGTGGTAATGTGGCTTTGACTGAAAAGAGCCTTCCTGGAACACCTGTCAGGTGTGTGTGATGAGGGACGGGGTGGAGGGTACAGGTTGGTAGATCACATTTCTGTTATTCTTTCCTTTTTCCCAAAGATAGGGAACACGTTCTACAGAAACTATAAGAAACACAGAAGAATTGGAATTTCCAGCTTAGAAGAAAACCAAACCAAACCATAAATCTTTCTATAGGGAAAGGAAATATTAAATTAGAAATACCAGTCTCAGTTTAACCATTTTCATTCCATTGCTTCAGATGTGGGATAAAGTAATAAAAACTTAATCTGAGCAACAAATATACCACTTACAGTAACTTTGAAATAATTATTGTGTGTATGTGTGTTTTGGTATTGTGTTGCCATGCAGATGATCCTGCCCAGGGGCTCAGGCATGCCAGATAAAAAATCTACCATTGAGCTACATCCCCATCCCCAGCTCTTAGAGGGCTTTTTTTGGTGGGGGTGTGGGGGGAGGTGTTGCTGGGGATTGAACCCAGGGCCATGTGCATGCGAGACAAGCACTCTACCAACTGAACCATAACCCCAGCCCCAGGGGACTTTTTTTTTTTTTTTTTTAGAAAAGTAGTAGGTAAATGATTAGAACATTTGAAAATATTTTTAAATGTATTGTGAAGATGGCATAATAAACTGCTGCAAAAGTTATTTCTATTAAATGTTCAACTGAGCAAAATATTACACACTTAGATGATATATAATATAAGAAATGCATTTGTCAAAGTATTTTATAGAACTAAGAGGTCAATTTATTTTGAGGGAATGTCCTCTGTTTCAAATTATCAACGGGGCAAAATAGCTGTCCTATGTGAGGACACTGGCACAGAGTATACTGTATAGTGATATACAGTAAATGATGTTAAAATAAACCATATATTGGGAAACTGACAACATATTGTCAAAAATATGACGTGATCCTTTGTTTGAAGTGTTGGCTCCTTTCCATGGAAAACAGCTAAACAGGTCACTTCTTTGAGGCTCGGTGGAAAAGCACTTGCCTAGCATGCACAAGGCCCTGGATTTCATCTCTAGTATCACCACAAAAAGAAAAAAAAAGTTACTTCTTTGCACATAAAGTGCGTCCAACCTCTGGCTTATACGTATGTAAGGGGCACTGATATAAGTAGATTAACCAACATGTCTGCCGTACTGAACAAGTGTCTAGAATCTTTTCTTCAGAGAATCTGCCTGTTCTTTGGAATGACTTAAGAAACTTCAGTTTCTTCATCTGTAAAATGGTGGGTTTTAGTCAGCTTTTCCATTGCTGTGACCAAAAGACCCAAAAGAATGACACAAAGGAGGAAAAGTTTATTTGGGGCTCCCAGTTTCCATAGATGGTTGATTGCGGTGCCCTGGGCCTGGGGTGAACATCATGGCGGAAGAGTGTAGAGGAGGAAAGCAGCTCAGGACACTGCAGCAAGGAAGCACAGAGAGGGCTGTACTCATAGGAGACCAAATAAACTGCCCTAAAGGCACCTCCTCAGAGACCTACTCCTCCAGCCACACCCTACCTGTGTGCTATTACCACCCAGTTACTCCATCCAGGTGGAGCAATGCACCGATTAGGTTAAGGTCTCATAATCCAACATTTCACCTTTAAACTTTCTTGCGTTGTCTCACACTTGAGCTTTTGGGGGACACCCCATTGTGATCATTAATAATTGCTGATCATTGATTATGGCCATCAGGATACTAACATCAGAAGGTCTTAGAGTTAAATGACATACTGTGTATACTAGCAAAATGCTTGTCATACAGTAAACACTGATGTGACTTATCACTTGATCATTATTTTTATTTTTGTCATAATCCTAATCAGCAAATGATGGAGCTTAGATCCATGGTGGGATGGTGGGGGAGAGAATAATCCTATGAAGTACCGAGTGAGACAATTTCACAGTGAAGCTATGGGAAAAGCAACACATATTTGTGCATTACAAGACTTTTTTTTTTTTGATACTGGGATTGAACCCAGGGGCTAACCACTGAGCCACATCTCCAGTCCTTTAAAGTCAGACACCATAAGCCATGCAAGAGAACTTTCTTGTTAAGTGAAAGTGAGGTGAAACAAAGGAAAAGAAGAGTGAGGCTTAAGGAGAGAGGGAGGGAAGGAGAGGGAGGGAAGGAGAGGGAGGGGAGAGAGAGAGAGGGCCGTCTCTGTGCAGAGGTCGACAAAAGAGACAATGCTGTCCCCAAATTTTATGACTCTTTGATGTTGACCAGGAGAACTGGGACCACCTTCTGTACTCTTTGCCAATCAGGTGTTCAATTCCTCCTTTACGTTGGGCAGTGGAGTTTTTGACCTTAATTGGTTCTCTCTGGAACTTTCTTAGTGGCCATCCTAAATTTAGGGGCGGCTTCATCTACAAGTCAATCCCATGTTAATGTGGGCACTGGGGTCAGTAGCTGGTTAGAAGTTACCTTAGTGCACCTGTCCTACTAAAGGAATCTTCCTTCCTAGACACTTGGAGACACTTGTAGCCTTAATTCCTAACTCAGTGGACTCTGTCAAGAGTTAGTCCCAGGGGCTGGATTGTGGCTCAGCGGTAGAGCGCTTGCCTAGCATGTGTGAGGCGCTGGGTTCGATCCTCAGCACCACATAAAAGTAAATAAATAAAATAAAGGTATATAAAAAAAAAGTTAGTCCCATTAATCCTTTTCTCTTGATGTGATTTTCAACTAGCTGCCTTGCTTCTGTTTATTTTCTACAAATTAACTATCACTCTTTGCTTTCTCTTCTACTTTGGAAGTAGTTTAAAGCAGACCCTAAAGTAATTTAAAGAACACTTTGACCTGGCCTGCATTTCACTGCTCACTGCTAGCTACTATCTAACAGTCTTGGTAAGTTGCTTAGGGTCTTGCTAAGTTGCTGAGGTTGGTCTCTAACTTGTAATCCTCCTGCCTCAGCCTCTTGGGTCCCTGGGATTACAGGCGTGCACCACTGTGCCCAATAACAAGATGTTTTTATAGACATCTCTGGCTGTTTCCTAAGGATAAATTCCAAGAAATGAGGTTGCTGTTCCACGAATAGTCCTAGGGAGTACAGGAAATACTCTTTGGTAACCCTTGAGATTCTAGACCTGTTTGCAAACAAGCTCACCTAACAAACTTGGGTGGCATCTGTCCAAGAGTTTTGAAAGAACTCAAAAGTAAAAGTGTTGAAAGAATTATGAAACATAATGATTTATAATTACAAAGAGATACACTGCTGGAAGACTGGCAATTTGCCCTGAATAAACAAAAGTTCCTGAAGGACCCACTAGAAACCACAAGCTCTCAACTTTTACTTTGTATTGCAAAAGCTGGTTAATAAAAACAGACTGACTTTGTTGCTAACATACTAGGGACCCTGAGGGTGTGTTTCCTCTTGAATCTAGTGAGGCTTTTATTTTTTTTAAGCTTCCTGGGGTTCTCTCTGTGGGAGCTCATGGAGCCCTGGATTTATGGTAAAGCCCACAGATAAAATCTCTATTTGATTCTGTTATGTACTAAGAACTAAATTTAGCTGGAGAGCCTTTGGTCTACTCAGATCATGTGATTTTGGGTCTCAAATCTTTGTGAGGGTGGCCTATGCTAGAAAGCTCGAGACAGGCATCAGTCTAGAAAAATTGAGTATGAAATAATTGTAGGTGGGAGATGATTTTTTTTTTTGACAGCAATATGAGTGAACAAGGCCTGGAATTCTTCATGAGCTCTGCTTTAGTTTGAAGGTATCCCCCCAACATTCATGTGTTAGAGACTTATTCTCCAAATCTGCTTGTTAATGGTCATTGGAAGAGGGGTTTGGGGGAGGTAATTAGGATTAGAAGAGGTCATGCAGTTAGGGTCCCCTCAGGGCATTAGTGGCTTTATGAGAAAAGGAGGACCCAAGCTGATACATTTGCTCTGCTCATGTGATGCTATCTGCCACATGATCATGTAGCAAGAAGGCCCTCCCTAGATGCCAACACCATGTTCTTAGACTTCCAGGCTTCTAGAAATGTAGAGCAAATAAACTTCTATCCTTTATAAATTACCTGGTGTCAGGTGTTCTGTTATGGCAACAGAAAGCAAATTAAGACTCTCATATTACCAGGTACTATGGTGCTCACCTGTAAATCCATCACTTCAGGAGCTGAGACAGGAGGTTCACAAGTTCTAGGCCAGTGTCAGCAACTTAGGGAGTTCATCAGCAACTTAGCAAAACTCTGACTTAAGATAGAAAAGTAAAATAAAATGGCCAAGGGGTGGATCTCAGTGGTAAAAGGGGTTCAATCCCCAATACCAAATTAAAAAAAAAAGAAAGAGACTCTAAGCTTAAAGTTTTAAGAGTGTGATTCAATAAAGGTTAAAAAAAAATTCTTGGAGTCCCTGGACAGCAGCACAGAGTCCAACAGAGATGTGTGACTTTCTTCATAACAGCATGTCACCTGGCTGCCAGGCTTAACCTTCCAGGCCTTGGAACAAATTGGAGTGTAGCCACTTGAGAGTTGCCAATGTGAGGAAGGACAGAGAAACCTTCTTCTTGGCCTCAGTGAGAGCAGTGGGGTGTGCTTAGGCTGAGGACTTTGGGAGGGTGCCCATGGAATTTGCTAGAACTACTATAACAAAGTGCCACAAATTGTGGGGACTTAAACAACAGAAATTTACTTTCTCATAATTCCAGAGGCCAGAAATCCAAGATCAAGGTGGGTTTGGATCCAAACTAAGGCTTCTCTGCTTGGCTTCTAATGGCCATCTTCAACCTGGGCCTTCACATGGTCTTTCGTGTGTGTGTGTGTGTGTGTGTGTGTGTGTGTGTGTGTCCTGATCTCCTCTTCTTGTGAGGATATCTTTTATGTGGGATTAGGGCCCACCCTAATGGTCTCCTTTTAACTTCATGACTTCTTCAAAGGCCCTATCTCCAAATATAAATGCATTTTGAGGTAGTGGGGGTTAGGACTTCAACATGTGAATTTGAGAGGAAGGCACAATTTGACTCAGAACAGAGTGTGACTCTTGCTTCTACATGTAGAAAAGAAAAAAGATTTCTTCTTTGTGATTGCAGGAGGCAGGGCAAAGACTTGTGTAAATCTCTAGCCTCTGGAATTTCACTGCTGGCTCCAGGTAAGCAAAAGCTTTATGAAATATAAGAAAAAGCTTTGCCTTTGGGAAGAATGGTTTCAAAGATGGTCAAAGAGAGGGGTCCTCTCTTTTTTCTTTTTTTAAAATAATTTTTTAGTTGTAAATGGACACAATATCTTTATTTATTTTTTATGTGGTGCTAAGAATCGAACCCAGTGCCTCACACTTGCCAGGTGAGCACTCTGCCACTGAGCTACAGCCCGAGAGGGGTCCTCTCTTGTTGGGAATGTTGTATCAGAAAAAAAGGGGACACTAGATGATCCCTTAAAGTGCATTTATCAGGGCTGTGGTAGCTCAGTGGAAGATGCAAGCCTGAGGTTCTTTGATGCTGACCAGCGCCTGGACAGGATGAGGAGCGTAACTCATAAATCTCTAATTAATTGTATAAAAAAAAATCTAGTTGTTGCCAAGTCCTGTGATCTCAATGGCTTGAGAGGCTGAGTCAGGAGGATTGCAAGTTCAAGGCCAGCCTCAGCAACTTAGCGAGTCCCTCAGCAACTTAGGGAGACCCTGTCTCAAAATAAAAAATAAAAGGGCTGGGAATGTGGCTCAGTGGTTGAGCACCCCTAGGTTTGGTCCCTAGTACAAAAAAAAAAAAAAGAAAGAAAAATCAACCAATCAATCAATCTAGCTGTTTTGAGGATACTTTTTTTTTTTTTTTTTTTTAAGTACAGGGGATTGAACCCAGGACCACTGAGCCATCTCTCTAGCCTTTTTATTTATATTTTTTTAAAATTTTGAGACAGGGTCTTCTTTAGTTGCTTATGGCCTTGCTAAATTGCTGGCTTTGAACTTGCAATACTCCTTGCTCCAGCTTCCCAAACTGCTGGGATTGCAGCTCCTTGCCACCATGCCCAGCTAAGAATACATTTGGGTTTATTTTTTTTTTCAGGATATATGTGCACATTTAGAAAAATATCCCTCATAATGACAGAATATTAGATCTGGCAAATCGTGGTTTTGGACCAGGGTGCCATTTCTTCTGTCCTTAAGTTGTAAGTACAAGAAAGCAACAGAAAGGTGATCCAGAGGGAGGAGAAAGTCAAGTTCTACTTGAGTCCTGTCAGCTGGGACCATTGGTCCAACCACAGGTGAGCTGCTCCTCACCGGTAGCACCAGGTTCATATCTAGACTTCTATTTGGTTTGGGAAACCAGGTCTCCCTTTACCTTGTTTCTTAGTCCTTGTTTCTGGACTCCTACCTTTTTCCTGTGCCTGATGTTTCGATTTAAGCATTTGCCTAGGACACGAATCCATTTAGGACTGACGTAGGCTTTGATCCTGCTCTTCTTTAGGAGCTGGGCCCCTCCCCCTGCTCCTGATAGCAATCTACAAAGTCTTTTCTGATCATTGGGGTTTCTTTCTCTCTTTCTTTTTTTAAACACTTTTTATAACTTTATTTTATTTATTTATTTTTTATATGGTGCTGAGGATCAAACCCAGTGCCTCATATGTCCTAGGCAAGCACACCACCACTGAGCCTCAACTCCAGCCCTGGGGTTTCAATCACAGAAAAACTGGGAGTCACTTATATCAACACCTCTCCGATTTTGCCTCTGGCATACCCCAGAGGACAGGGAGCACTTGTCAGAATTGGCCTGGAATCTAGAGAGCTGATGAACCAATCCATTACATCTTCTGAACATTTGAGAAATTTATAAAGAAAGAGGAGCTGGGCGTGGGGGCTCACGCCTGTAATCCCAGCGGCTTTGGAGGCTGAAGCAGGAGGATTGCAAGTTCAAAGCCAGGCTTAGCAACTTAGCAAGGCCCTAAGCAACCCAGTGAGACCCTGTCTCTCAATAAAATACAAAAAGGGCTGGGGATGTGGATCAGTGGTTAAGTGCCCCTGGGTTCAAATCCCAGTACAAAAAAAAAAAAAAAAAAAAAGAGAGAAAGAGGAACATCATACATCACAGCTCCAAGGAGCTTAAAGCACAAGACAGCACACAACAGACACACAAACACATCCAGGCAGCACAGGGTAGACTGGCTATGGGCTGAGCTGTCATTTACCTGCCACAAGATCCCAAGAGTTTCTGGTTCCAGGGGTTATGGTATGATTTTACCAATCTATGACAGTCCCTGAATATAGAGGAAAAAAAAAAAAAAGATAAAGGAGAAGGTCAAGTCTGAATTTTGAAGGGAGGGAGGCCTTGCAGTGGGAAGGGAACTTGAAAGATTATAAATAGCATTTTATTAGGAAGGTGATGAAACAGCTGAATGTGGGTTGATTGCAAGAATGGTGACCAGCAGAATTCAGGCATGCTGAAAGGGAAGACAGAAAAAATAGTTTATGGGGGAGATGCATAGAGATCTCGCACCTTGAAAAAAAACGTGTGGGAATATATGAATAGATGCACGTATGCAAAGGTACTTTGAAAACTGCAAAACACAACAACATGTTTGTTATTTTAGGAAGGTGATCACTGAGGGAGAAATTGGAGAAAGAGAGGAGAACCAGGAAGGAGCCTGGGCTTGACTACCGGTGCTGAGGCAGAGCCGAGGCCTTTGAGTGGTCAGAGAAGTTCTAACTGGCTACACTGATCCAAGCAATTTGGACTGGGCTGTGGAGCTGGATTCTGGGGACAGAGGTAGAGAGAGAAAGGGAAGGAAGATGGAAAGATGCCTATTGGGTGGGTTTGGTGTTTGGGGTTATAAAAGGAAGAAGTAGCCAGGGCAGCTGCCCATAGGTGGATGTATGCAGGTTCGATGCAGAGAGACAGGAATAAGCCTTGGAAGGAAATTTCCATAATTCTGTCACCCGCTGACTCCCTTGCCTCTGTGATTTCAGTTGGTTGGCAGGACACTCAATGTTACCTGCAATTTCACAAGGTTGGGTCTCAGTCTCTCCACAGAAGGGTTCATCTGGCCTGTACGGAATGCCCTCTTGGTGGTATCCAAGAATGGACTCCAGGATGCTGGAGGTGCTCTTCTGGCTCACCATCTTGGCTTCCACCACATCCCTGAGATGTGAGGCTCTTCTCCCAGGAGCCTTCTGCAAGATGGTTACATATGGGAACAGGCTCTCTGCTTACCTTGTTTTCAGCCAAATGGGGAGCAAGGACGACAGAATGGAAAGAGCATAAGATCTGGAGTCATTTTCTGCCTTAGCTTCTTGTTGGGTGTGTGGTTTTGTGGAGTGACTTGACTTCTCTATGTCGCTGCTCCTCATCTGTAAATTAGGAATGATTTTGGCAATAGCTACCTACCTAGCCCTTCTGAGGCTTATATGAAATCGTGCAAATGGCAATGCTTTGTAAACTGTAAGGTACTTTATAGGTACCCACTTGGTGCTGGGGATCAAGCCCAGGGCCTTGTGCACAAAAGGCAAGCCTTGTGCACACCACTGGGCTACACCCCAGCCCACCTCACCATTCTATAAGCACAGAAAACTGCCTTTGTTACCACCTTGCATATTAAAACAGGGAAACATCCTACACAGTTTTTCTTTTGGTTTTGGTATGAATTACATGGAGGAAAATGTAAAAATAGGCTTTTCTTAAAAAAAAAAAAAAACACCCAATTTCTCCTGTATTGTCAACATTCACTCTCAAAGAAGAGATGAGGATCTCAGACGCAGTGCTGGCTGGGACAGGAGGTCAGAGGAGGCCTGACCTGCAAAGGCTTTGCTCTCAGCCAGAACAGCCAGATGGCCACTGCTGACACCCTCCCTGTGCAAACGTCTCTCACCCATAGAGTAAACAAACTCCTCTGCACTGCTTCTGGTGCTGCAGCCCAGAAACAAGAAGGCTGAGGCACCAGGGCTCTGGACTTCAGGGATGTGTTTGATCCTGGTCCCTCAGCAACAGGGTCATGTGTTCTGGCTCCCTCTCTCCTTCTGTAAACAGGGTTGGTGGGCCCATGTGGCTCGAGTACATCCAGACCCAGGCTCTCACCCTTCCTCCTGTAAACATATTACAAAGAATCTTTGTAACTGTCCAGGCGGAGAAGCCCTGCCCAGGCAAGAGAGCCTGCATCAGGAGGTGGCAGGGGTAGGGCAGGGTGACCAGGGAGGAGAAGTGGAAATGAGGGGGGAAGCCGCCTCCTCCTCCTCCTCCTCCTCCTCCTCCTCCTCCTCCTCCTCCTCCTCCTCCTCCTTCTTCTTCTTTCTGGAATACCAGGGATTGAACCCAGGGGCACTCGACCACTAAGTCACATTTTGTATTTTATTTAGAGACAGGGTCTCACTGAGTTGCTTAGTGCCTTGCTATTGCTGAGGCTAGCTTTGAACTTGCAATTTTCCTGTCTCATTCTCCTGAGCTGCTGGGATTACACAGGGATGGGGGTTATCAGAAAGGGAATCTTTATTTCCTAATATATTACAGTCCTGACACCATCCCTACTTTAGTATGTCAAATGCAGTAAAAAAGAACAAAGACTTCTTCCAGCAGTGTAGGTAGAAGAAAGAATATTAGATAGAAAGACAAGAAAATACATTGTATTTCTGCTTCCACATGACATGTACCCTTTGCATGCTGCCTTAACTTCTCTGAATTTCCTTGTCTAGATAAATTGGAATGATATCTGCCACTCGCTGAGCACCCTTTACAGGACAGGAACTTTTATAATTATCTGTTTATTTATGTTGTGATGCTAGAATCGAACCCAGGACTTTGTACATGCTGGACACCTGTTCTATCACTGAACTACACGCCTCCTGGGACTTTTTATGTTATTGTATTAATCTACACAAGTACCTAATTTGGTAATGACTATTAGTGATTAAGAGATTAAGACATTGAGCTTGGCGTAGTGGTGCACACCTGTAATCCCAGCAGTTTAGGAGGCTGAGACAAGAGTATCACAAGTTCAAAGCCAGGCTCAGCAGTTTAGAGAGGCCCTAAGCAACTCAGTGAGACCCTGTCTCTAAATAAAATACAAAATAGGGCCTGAGATGTGACCCAGTGGCTGAGTGCCCCTGAGTCACTTCCTGGTATCAAAAGAAAAAAAAAAGATTAAGACATTGAGGTTTAGCTAGATCACTGACCTGCTCCCAACTATACATTTGCAAATGGCCAGAAGCAGCTCTTTTTTATTGGATATCCCAATTCTGCCCCTGCAACTAAGAGAGGTGACATTTTTTCTTTGATCATTTGAAGCTGTGACTAGCTGAGGACTATTCTACTGACAAGAGGTGTTTTTTAAAAAATTTATATATATATATATATATATATATATATATATATATATACAATACCTTTATTTTTATGTGGTGCTAAGGTTTGAACCCAGTGCCACACATGTGCTAGGAAAGTGAGTGCTTTACCACACTGAGCCATAACACTGGTCCCTGACAAAAGTTTTTATTGCTCTGATTTGGGTAAACTCAGCCAGGAGTCAACCCTCTGTCTCAGGGCCTCCACTTTTCCAGATATGTCCTCCCACTGGACTCATTTATCACTTTGGTTAAAACTCAGGGAAATGAAACAATCAACAACTTGTTCTACCAAGGGTGGAACTTGGCAGAAACTCTTAGAATTGCTGTTACTACCTTTTCCATTCCAAGGCAATTCATACGTGTCTAAATTTCCATGGCACGTAGCAGAGGCTGCATGAGCAAGAAAGAAAAATTAACCCTTGTACCCACAGAAAAAAATTGATGCTGGGAAGCTTCATAAAGGCTCAGAGGCCTTTGACAATGAACTCTCCATGAAGGTGTAGGACAGGGATTGCTGGGATAGTTGCAGTTTGCTACCTGTTTGTACAGCCAGGGATCTAAGAATTTTACTTTTACTATAGTAGTTGAAAAAAATTATGTCCTGTGAAAATAAAATGGTATTTAAAATTTAGCATTCTTAAATGCACTTATTTTTAGAATACAGCATGCCCCTTCATTTACATATTATCAAAGGTTGTTCTGTGCTATAATGGGAGACTGTGGCCTGCAAAACCTACAGTGGTCACCACCTGGCTCTCTATAGAAAAGGTTTGCAGTCTCCTGTTTTATGAACAAGCAGACATCTGGGCAAGAGTAGAGGAGGTTTTTAACATCTGGAAGGTGAATATTTACTTAATCCCCATGTTTTCTGTACAGCACCCACACCCTCCACTAATGGGGGCAATGGCCAGCATCTCATTTGGGGGGTTCTTCTTCCTGTTCAGGAGAATGTAAGCCACCTAAATGTCTAAAATAATTAGTGAAGAACAAAAGACAAAAGAGTCAGAAATGTATTTACAAAAGTGAGCCCCTGATACATCCAGTTCACACAAGAGCCGGGACTAGACAAATGAAAGATGGCTCTGGTGGTTCATTTAAGGGGGAACATTACATCAAAGGCAGGGATAAGGTTTCATGGGCCAAGTCTTGCTAGGTGATGTCTTGCAGTCAGCAGGTTGATTGACATCTTGGCAGGTCACACCCATCTCAGGGGCTGTGTGGGCCATGGCAGAGCAGGATGGAAATTCATAATATCCCTAGTCAATTGACCAGGGAAAATGTCCACTAGTCATTCCCAGACACCAAATGTTTCTATCCACTAGGCTTCCATGTGCGGTGACCCACAAGCAACCCATGGATGGCCCGTGACACTCCACCCCTGTTCTTGGTGCTTTCCCAGTCCAGCTGGGGTTTGGGAATTGACCTGAAGGCTGTGGAATCTCAGTCCCACCAGAGACTGGCAGCCCTGTTATACCCCTCCCACCTTTAAGGGTCAAGTTCCATTGGCATCCAGAACCCTCAGGAAGGAGACTAAAACTTTCTCAGGAGAAAATGACCAAAATATAAGATCTACAGATATTGACAGCCACCAGATCATCTCAGGGAAGCTCATAGTGGACAAAGCCTGCCCACACCCAGATCATTCTAGACAGCTTCCCAGAGCCCCACATTGACCTGTGAATGGATAGCCCAGACATTTGAGGAAAACCTACATTTCTTGGGTAGGTACAGTGAGTTCGAGGATTTGGGGCTCACCAGGGAAAATGACAGGGTCATGGTCACGATGTGGCAGTATCACACAACGAGATTTTTTGTTTTGGGTGCTAAGGATTGAACTCAGGGGAACTTTACCACTGAGCCACATCCTCAGCCCTTTTTACTTTTAGACAAGTTTTTGCTTAGTTGCCTAGGGCCTTGCTAAGTTGCTGAGGCTGGCTTTGAGTCTCCTGCCTCAGCCTCCGGAGCCCCTGGGATTACAGGTATTTGCCACCATCCTGGCACACAAACTTTATAGGGCAAGGTTCTGACAGGAGCACAAAGAAGAAGACATCATCTCAGCAGGAGACCTTACAAGGACCCTGAAGGGGAGGAGGACACGGGAACACTCAGGGTAGAAGGGATCAGAGAGGGGGCTTAGGTGTAGGGAACATCACTCAGCAGCAAGGCAGGGAGGGGAGGCTCTGGGTCAGACAGTTCTGCAGCACAATAGGTGGGGGGGGGGGGGGCTTTATAGCCCTGGGGATTTATCTTATCTATGGCTGGCAGATGTTGGATGTATTTTTGCAGGGTATGCAAAGCTGGCAGGCTCTAAATGTCTAAACATATGCTTATTCAGGATATATTTAAAGCAACTGAATGTGTAAGAAGTTGAGCTCAGCACCGGGTGGTGAGCTTTGGGCTAAGTTTGCAACACACTGTGAAAAACAACAACTCAGGGCCATCGTTGGGTGGTTTACATAACAGTGGCCACAAGGGGAGGAAAGCAGGGAAACCAGGATTGTGCAAGGAGCAGAAGAAAACACTCAGCAAAACTCATTGCAGTTAATGAATGTCCTTTGAGATCTGAGAAGAAACTGCAGAATTATCCATAGAAGAAACATTTAGAAAACAAAAGGAATGTCTTGCAAATAGAAGGATACCAGAGCAAAAGTAAAACAAAATAGAGGAAAGGGTTAAGGAAACATCATAGCAAATAGAAGAAAAAGTTAAAGAGTTTAACATTGTGAATGAAAACCATAAGGAAATGAGAGCATCAACCCAGGAGAGGACATTAGAACTGAAGGAATTTCAGAGAAAACTCAGGAAATGATGTAGTAGTAGGGGTGGGGCTGGAAGTGTAGCTCAGTGGTAGTGTTTGGTGTTTGCCTGATATGTGTGAAATTAGGGATTCAATCTCCAGCACCCCAAACTGAAAATTTCTCAAAAATAAAAGACAGCTAAAGTCCACTGAATGCTCTCCTAAAATGAATGGGAAAGAAACAACAAATAAACAACAAAAAAAAGAACTCAGTCGATATGAAATTTTAGAACGCAAAGATTTCCAGGAATAACAAAGAGGTCTCACATAAAAGGCTAAGCATCAGAGGGCTGTTGGACTTCTTAATAGAAATATTGGAAGTCTGGAGGCAAAATTCCACATGACGATAATTTCCAAACTCCAATTTTATACCCAAATGAAAAAAACAGATGTGAGGGAAGCAAAGAAGATATTTTCAGATATGCTCAGTTTCAAAATATTGGCTCCACAGGCACTGTTTCAGGAAGCTTATTGAAAATTATGTTCCACCAAGAGAGGTGTACTCAAGGCAAGCACAGAGATGAGATTCAGAAGCAAAAGGTCAACAGTGGGCAGGATCAAGAAACTTCCCTGGATGTTGTATGATACTGCTAGAATATTATTTGAGTGTGTTACTAACGGATCATGTATTGGAAACTTAATCTCCAGATGCAGTAGGGTTGAGAGGTGGGGCCTAATAAGAGGTGAACAAATTAGCATTGTTACTGTGGGAGTAGGATAGTTATCACCACAGTGGCTTTGTCTTGTTCTCACTCTCTCTTGTCCTTCTGCCTTCTGCCATGTAATGAGCAGCACAAAGGCCCTAGTCAGATGGAAGCACCATGCTCATGGACTTCCAAGACTCCAGAACCAAATAAATCTCTACTTTTAAAATATATTACTCAGTCTCAGGTATTTTGTTATAGCAGCAGAAAATGTAAGACAGTTCCCCACTTTTCAGCTGCAGAACCATGTAGTTGGGACCAGACTGTAATTATAGATTTGCTCCCATGAAAAGGACCTTTTACTGATGTGAGTGAGATGGAGGTAAAAGTGGACTGTGGACAGAGCATATTCATAAACTGAATGTTTTATAACTTTTGGCCAAAAGGAAATTGGAAAACAAGTGTGTATGAATCACTTCATTCTTGTAAATTAATTTGCCACGTAAATGGAGTAAAAACTATCAGGGTAGTCTGAAATAAGGTTTGAGAAATAAAGGCTAAGCCCCAAGTACAGGATAGAGTTTGTTTTTATTTTTAAACAAGCTTTGAGTTCTTCTTTGAACATTTCAAAGTAAACATTTGTTTTAAACCATGTTTTTTAAAAAATGGGGTTGTGGCTCAGCGGTAGAGCGCTTGCCTCACACATGTGAGACCCTGGGTTTGATCCTCAGCGCCACATAAAAATAAATAAGTGAAATAAAGGTGTTGTGTCCAACTACAACTAAAAAATAAAATATTTAAAAAGTTGTTTTTTAAAAAAATGACTTAGAGTTTTCCAAGGATGGCATTTTATCAAGTTCAGACTTCTTGAGTTGGAAATTACTATAAATTTTAAAATTCACAGGTTATTACAATGAGTGACATGAAAGAAGGATTTTTTTTCCCTGTGGCACTAGGGAAGGAACCCAGGGCCTTGTGCATGCTCAACACTCACTCTATCACTAAGCTACATCCCTAGCCCCAGGATTCACTTTTTTTTTTTTTTTTTTTTTGAGAGAGAGAGAGAGAGAGAGAGAGAGAGAGAGAGAGAGAGAGAGAGAGAGAATTTTTTAATATTTATTTTTCAGTGGACACAACATCTTTATTTTTATTTTATGTGGTGTTGAGGATCGAACCCCATGCCAGGCGAGTGTGTTACCGCTTGAGCCACATCCCCAACCCCAGGATTCACTTTTATTTGGGCAAATTATCTGAGTATATGAGGATTCTGTTTACTTTTTCTTTAGAAAGTAATGTACAGGGCTGGGATTGTGGCTCAGTGGTAGAGTGCTTGCACTGGGTTCGATCCTCAGCACCCCATAAAAAAATAAATAAAATAAAGGTATTGCGTCCATCTACAACTAAAAAATATATTAAACAAAAAAAGAAATGTATGGTGAGAACATTTGTGTTATGATGTTGCGGGGGCACATTGTATGTAGGATGCCTGTATTGTTGATGGGGTCAGTAAAAAGGAGTTAACCATACACTTGCAGGAAGATGGCATACATTTTAGAAAAATTTCTATGCAAAATGGAGAAAAGCATTATGTTTCAAAACATTAGCAAGGGCCAATAAATACAGGGTGGAAGAAAAATTGTTTTACAAACATAGAACACAAGGAGACTAAAATGCAAACATGTATGGTTATCTCTGATTTACAATAGTATTAAGCACAGAAGAAAAGAGTAAAACCAAAGTCTGGAAACACTTTTTTTTTTATTTTGAATCTAGGATTTGAAGAGCAGAAGATCACTGAGGAGACTGTGCAGTGGGGATTCCATGTGAGGCATTGTTTCAAGTGATCAAGATGTTGGTTGCACCCATGTGATTTCCTCTTTTCTTTTCTTAAAAATATTTATTTTTTAGTTTTTGGTGGGCACAACATCTTTATTTTATTTTTATGTGGTGCTGAGGATTGAACCCAGCACCCGTGCATGCCAGGCGAGCTCGTTACTGCTTGAGCCACCTCCCCAGCCCCTTTTATTATTTTTTTTAAATATTTATTTTTTCGTTTTAGGTGGACACAATATCTTTATTTTATTTTTATGTGGTGCTAAGAATCGAACCCAGTGCCTCACGCATGCTAGGCGAGTGCGCTACCACTTGAGCCACATCCCCAGCCCCTTTCTCTTTTCTTGATGCATTTATATTCCTGGATTATTGTTGTTCCAATCTACCACATGATTTTCCTCCTCCTTTTTATTTACTTACTTATTTATTTTTATGGGTGCATCATAATCATACATAATAGTTGGGTTCATTGTGACAGATTCATACATGCACATGACATAATTTAATCAATTCCATTTCCCAGTGCCTCCCCTTGCCCTCCAATCCTCCCTCTCTCTGATTACCTCCCTCAACTATACTGGTTTTCCCTCTCTTTCAGGAGATCCATTTTTTTTTTCTTAAACTTTTCCTCCCTAGCTCTCACATATGAAAGAGAACACTGGAAAACAAGTGTGTATGAATCACACTTGACTTTCTGAATCTGGTTTATTATGCTCAAAATGATGTTCTCCATCATTTTGTGATTTTATATATATATATATATATATATATATATATATAATATAAAAAATATATATAATATATTCTCCATTTGTTTATTCATTTTGTGATATATATTCACTTGTGATACACACACACATATACATATCACAATTTCTTTATCCATTGATCAGTTGATGGACACCTAGGCTGGTTCTATAACTTGTCTATTGTGAATTGTGATGCAATAAATAGTAGGGGTATGCATGCATCACTATCGTATGCTGGCTTTAGTTCTTTTTGAAAAATACTGAGGAATGGTATAGCTGGGTCACATGATGATTCCATTTCTAGTCTTTTGAGGATACTTCCTACTGATTTCCAGATTATTGCCATTTTTAAATTCATAAATGCGGGGGATGAGAGGGAAAGGGAGAGTCAGATACCAAAGACAAGTGATGAAAGAGACTTGTGGCAGGGACATAAAGCGGGTGCTTATACATACCTGTGTGGAAGGGAACCTGGGATGGATTAACAGAATAGTGAGCAGTATGGGAAACAAGTACACGATTTCTTTGATGGATGTAGGAAAAAAATGGTAATGAAGAGATGCCAGGCCAGGCATTCCTACAGGTCTCAACTTCTGGTTGCCAGTCAGAACCTTCAGGAGTGGTAAATTGTGAGATGGTCAGGGAAAATGGAGAGAGAAGGTGGCAGGGAGCAGCTGGCCATTATATTTACAGAATGTTTGTAAATTGGTACCAGTAACTTGAGGACCACTGCAGTGCATATAATTAAATCTCACCCACACTATCCCATCCCCATCCCCTGGGCCTTTTCTTTTCTTTTCTTTCTTTTTCTTTTTTTTGTACCAGGGATCAAACCCAGGCCTTGCACATGCCAGGCAAGTGTTCTACCATTGGGCTACATCCCCAGCCTTTTAATATTTTATTTTGACATAGAGTGTCACTAGGTTACCAATGCTGAATTCAAACTTGTGATCCTCTTGCCTTAGCCCCTTGAGTCACAGGTGTGCACCACGCTACCCAGTTCCCTTCAGTTTTTGATAACTGCATTTCTGCTACAGGAACAAGATTTTTAATGCACATATCCTCTCTTGAGAAATTAAGAAAACAAAAGGTAGCTTGAGGGGTGATAAAAGAACCCAAAGAAAACAATCCTAGATATGATTTATTTAGCCAGAATATCTGTTTGTGGAGTGTGAATGAGCTTGTATACACCTGGTCAACAGGTAAAGTCCTGTTGTTTCATGGAGAGGTTTTCTCAACATGTTCATGTTTTGTGCCACTAACAGCACCTTGAAAACAAAGGCCATGGGCGAAGAAGAATCCAGCAAGCTTTGGGGCAATTCAGCACTGTACAGTTTCACCTTTCCTCATGTTAATTCAGATGGCCATGTGCTTTACCTTGGAAAGGTTTATTGCATAACTACCCAAAATTGCAATAAACAATTTTGTGTATTTGCTCATGTCTCCTGAGTAGATGCAACCTTTCCACACAGTCCTACCACCAAGCTCCTTCCTCCTGTTTTTCTCTTTATGGTAGATTTCATTATATTGAGTATTCCTTTATTTAATAGGAATTCAGTGTCTTTGTAACTGCTAACATTTTAATCATAATTATTGTTGTTTTTCTTGAAGTTCTGGTTACAAAAATTTTGAATAGTTGGTGCCAATCCTATCAGTCTTAGTATTATTTTGAGTGCTGGGGCAGAGAACAGCACTACCCAGGGAAGATGAGTTAAATACTTGTTTATAAGGGAGAAGAAAAAAAAAAAAAAAAGAAAAGACCTATGGGATCCTCTCTTGCATCTCTTCCTCCAGAAGAATCCAATGACATAAAAGAAAGGAAGAAAGAGAAAATAATTTCTTTCGATTTCCAAGAAGGGGGAACACATGGCAGAGGTTCTATAAATGGAGATGATTTTGGTTGTCTCAGTGATTCTCAGAACATTTTCTTTAGGCCTTGAGCTCATAATATGAGTCTTGGGTCTGTGGGTGGGCATAAATTCCAAAATCACAGAAAAATATGTCACCAACAGTGACTTTGCATAGAGGATTACAAAAGCATATTTTTCTTTAACAAGTACATAATTATCATGCTTGATTGCACCCCGCTGAAAATGCTACATGCTACAAATATAGTAAGAGAAGGTACATAGATATCCCATTCAAATTTTGGGTAGACTGAATGGGTTAATGTTTCCATACACATCTTTCCTATAACCTAGAATTCTTCTCTTCCTCTTCCCACATTGCCCATTGGACACAAAAAAGAGGCTTTATGGTAAGAGGGGAGTCTGCCTCCATGTTATTAATAGTCAAAGCCATGATAGTTATCACTAGTAGTACTTGTCATGCACTGTGGCGGCTGCTTTCAAGTATTGACTTCATTCATTCCTATTAAAGGAACTATTATCCTTTTCGCTTTAGAAACAAGGAATTTGAGGGCCAGAAAGTTAAATAAATCGGCCAACAAATGGCACTTAGTTCTCATTCTGCTTGATTTCTATCTCTAGAAAACCCAGAGATATTTTTATTTAGCGGCTTGGTTATTTTTTGCAGAAGGGATTTAACAGTCTCTAGAGCAGGGATTTGCGGTCACACATGCTTTAATCTTTAGTGTTCTTGGACTGCAGAGCATTTCTGCAGATCCACTCTTGCCGCTCCTTGAACTCTATCTCCGAGCGTATTAAGAACACGCCTCAGAACTTTCACTGGAGTGTCTCCTGGGAAAGGGAGGAACCCTGACACTTCATTTCCTCTCTGCCTAGCTCGACGCTGGGGTTATAAGGTGCACACTGAAGAATGAAAAGCACACAAAGCCGAGGATCCAGGGTGCGGTTTCCACTTCCACAACCCAGACGTTTTGCAAGGTCGTTTTCAAACCGAGCTTCCATGGACAGCAGCGGGGATGACCTGAATTCCGCAGCCACGCTGGCTCCAAGGACGTTGGAAAGGAGGCGTTGAACAGTTGACCCTCCATGCCTTTAATCTTCCCCGCAGGCTGGGAAAAGGAAGGGCGAGGCCAGAAATGTGGGGCTGAAGGAAATTCGGCGCCCGGGCCCCACAGGGAGAAGTGCACAGCGGGACCGAGAACCTGTCTGACCCCCTCAGGCCGCCGTAGCCGCTGACAAACAAAGACCGGAAGTAGGGTCGGCGGCCGCAGCTGAGGCGTCTCTTCTAGGACCTCGGAGGTTCTGCATCTCGATGGTTCCCTAGGTTCAAGGACTCCAACTCCCCAGGTGTGTGTGTCCCACCCCAGGAGCAGAAAAATGGATCAAAAGAAAATGGAATTAAACAGCTCACGTGTGTATAAAGAACGCCACTTAAAATGTATCTAGGTCTAAGTTTCAGCTAACTGGTTGGAGCACGTGTGATTATCATGCTGCTCCTGGCAGAAGAAAAGGAAACAGGCTTGGAGCAATTTCTCCCTTGCCCAGGGTCTCTCAGTGACACAGCTGGGCCAGAAACTAGGACTTGTGCCACCATGGCCTGTACCTTTCCATTGCCCTGGCTGTCTGTCATCAGAAATGAACACTAATAAAATCTAAGCTAATGTTTTCAAAATGTTCAAAGCTGACAAAATGGATTGTGAAAGAATTCAGAGACCATGAACACAGGTCCTGTAGGGTGGTTAGTATAACAAAGCAAACGAAGCAACAAAAATGACAGGGTTGGTGAGGATATGGACTATTTGGAACCCTTGTATATTGCTATGAAACCCCTGTGTAAATCAGTATGGTGCTTCAAAAAAAAAAAAAAAAAAGTTGAAAATAGAGTTACCTCGTGATTCTCCAGTTCCACTTCCGGGCATCAAAGAATTGAAAATGAGGACTTGAACAGATATTTATATACCCTTATTTATAGCAGCACTCTTCACAATAGTCAAAGATGGAAGCAAACCAAGTGTTCACCAACTGAGAATGGATGAACAAAATGTGGTCTATATATTTAGCCTTAAAAGGAAGGTCACCTGCCCAGAGCTGCAACATGGATGAACTTGGAGGACATTATGCTGACTGAAACAAGCCATTTGTAAAAAGAGAGTTTGTATGATTTCACTTACATGTGTACCTAGAATAGACAAATTCTCTGGACAAAGTA
The DNA here is from genome assembly GCF_047511675.1 of Marmota flaviventris. NCBI lineage: Eukaryota > Metazoa > Chordata > Mammalia > Rodentia > Sciuridae > Marmota > Marmota flaviventris. Next base: position 30,818,105 of record NC_092516.1, read on the forward strand.
AAATGGTGGTTACCAGAGGCTGGGGAAAGTAAGGAGTGGAGAGTTAATGTCATAATCAGGGCAATGGCTCTTTCTAGGAGGGAATATAATTGCTAGGGGAAGAAGGATTAGATATGACTCCCTGACTTGGTGAACACAGCCTTCATTATGGAAAAGCAGTGGTGAACACTTAGGTAACGCTCACAATGTACAGCTATGGAGATGCAGCAATAATTCTAAGGTCCAGGATTTGGTTTTACTCTAAAAGTCATCTTTAGTTTAAAATTTTAATCCTGCTCTTTCCAACAGGGTGTTAGCCAGCGGATGGCACCTGAAGTATGCAATTCAAGTGGAGATGTGTCTTAATGTAAATCATACCCTGTATTTTGAAGACTTAGTGCTAAAAAAGTATAATATATCATTAATAATTTAAAAATATTGATTATGGTTGCAGAGCAAGGCCATTTGTGGACCAAAGCAGCTGTGGGTTTCCTTGAGTCACAAATTATAGTAGCAGACATGAGTTTATTAGAAGAGATAGGAAAGGGGAAAATGGAAAAAGAGAACACTCTCAAGGGAGAAAGTGGGTCCTCTCAGTGAAGAGAGGGATGACACATTCCTTATGCCCTCCTGTTTTGTTGGGAGTCCCAGTGAATTTTCCAGAGCTCTGCCCAGGTCCACCTCTTGATTTTTGACTGCTAGCAGGATTGCATCAAACTTCCAACTCCCTATGGGGGAAGATTTTGCCTCTGTAATGACATGCTAAAGATCTAAGGCAACTCTGAGTCAGCTTGTCCCAATTTGACCAGTTCTAATTGGAACTTGTTCTTACAGATTTTATAGTTGAGGGGTTTTGCTTCTGATTATCCTGTCTCCTTGAGTCCTGGAATCTAGTCTGTGTAAAGGTCACAAAAGTTCCCTCTCTTCAGGGTAATGCGTGTTCTTTTAGTGTGTAGGGCAGAGTCTTTTGGGGCTTGCATTCCTGCAGATAACAGGTTGTTTGCTGAGGAATGTAGCATATCCTACTGACTTAAGTCAGGCAGAACCAGAGTGGCCTCAGGCAAATTGCTCTTGAAGTTAAATAAAACATGAAAGTTAATTTCACTTGTTTCTTCTCTTTAAAATATGGCTACTAGAAAATAAAAAAAGTCATGTATTTGCATTCTATTTCTTTGAGATCACATCATCTTAGTTGTTTTGGTTCTTATCATGGGCTAATCAGACTGACAATCAGCATCACAAGGAACCCTGCACACTTATTGATGCCAGACAGTATATGTGCAGTATCATTTTTGACTTATAAAACATCCTTAGGACTGGGGTTGTGGCTCAATGGTAGTGTGTTTGCCTAGCATGCATGACACACTGGGTTTGATTCTCAGCACCACATACAAATAAATTTTAAAAAAGGGTCTATCAACAACTACAAAATATTAAAAAAATCCTTAGAAGGTAAATAGTAATATGACTACCCAGTTTTACAGGTGAGGAAACTGAGGCACATGAGCTTGATAAATAACTTGCCTATGTTCACACAGGGACAGGAAAAGCCAGGTGCAGCTCTGGAGTTGACTAATTCTAGACTAGTTTGTGCTTTTAGTCACTACATCAAAACCTTCAGACAGGTTTTCAGGAACCAAAGCCATAGAGCCTTGTTTGGAAACTAGAACACCAGTTTCATTACTTTTGCAGTTCTGGGGCTTAAACCCAGGGGCTTGTGTCTGTTAGACAATGGATCTACCACTGAGCTAAAACCCCAGTCCCCGGTTTTATTAGATGTTCCCTAGAGAATGTTTCCTAGCAAATGAAGGTCCTTTGTTAAATTGGGAGTTCTAGTCAGAAAACTAAATTCAAGCTGGAAATTTTGCTTAGTTAGAAATGGACTTTTGAGACTGAGGAAATAGCTGACTTAAAGGTTTATTTTATACCAGCATACTTTAGAAGGTGATCCCTCATGTTCTCACATGTTGGGGCTTTGTAAAGCTGGGTTAGTTTGTAAAAGTATTTGGGTCTTGTAGCCAACTCTGGATTAATCCATGTGCTGCTGTCATATAGATTTGGCTGTTAACATTTTTCCTCATCCCAATAAGGGCACTGTATTACTTTGAGTCCTATGAGAAGGAGAGAGCAGTGCAAGAGACATATTGGGGGAAATATCTGTGAAGGGAGCCAGGGTAAGTGTAGTAGGAGCCAGAGGCTGACTTGCAGCTCTTCTGGGTGCAGAAGAGAGCAAGAGCCTGAGGATTCAGTTAGGGGCAGTCAATGTGGGACCCAGGCCAAGACTGCCCATGCAGGGTCCTGTAGAAAGGAAGGGGCCCTGGTCCCCACCATGCTGTCATGCTGGGGGCAACTGAGACAGGGAGGTGTGGGTCCCCCAGATGCTGCAGGGGAGGCTATCTCTCACCAGGTCCTCACCACAGACCCATATTTTTGAGGAGAAGTCTGGGAAGCCCACTCCCATTATGTTTAAGTCAGCTGTTTTCGCTGCTGCAACCAAAAGACCTGTCAAAAACAGGTCTTCTCTTATCTTAGAAATATAAACATCTCTGTGAAGCCCCAGTCAAGGTCAGAGGCCTTGTTTACACATTTCTACAAACTACTATACTGGATACATGTTTGTGAAAAACTAGTAAGTGGGTGTCCAGCATCTGGAGTGCTGATTTCTTCTTGGTCTGTGGCCAAGTAAGATAGGGCAACACGAAAATTGGAAGTTTTATCTACATTGAACTCTTTTGTAGAGACTCTTTTGCCGACAGTCCTAAAATCAGCCATGGTGAAGATTTCTGGAGAAGCCCAGTTAAGACTTATGTGTGGAGAAAGGGAGGTGCCACTACCGGAGAAGTTACCAACTGGGCTCCATGGTAACAGGTGGAAAGGGGAGGAAAGAAAGGGGAGAAGGAGCTCTCTCCTTCTCAGGTGCTGTCCTTGAAGAGTTAACTTGCCCAGAACAGTGAAAGAAAAACTGCTTTTATGTGAACTTCTGCAGACTGTGAACTTCAGAGCCCCTCCCCTTACATGCTGGGTATAAAGTCCTGAAACTACCTAAACTCGAGGTTCAGGGGATTAATTGATTATAGCAAAAGCTGTACCCTATTAATCTGGCTGCAGCCAAATAAAACTGTTTCCTGCTATCTTTGGTGGCTTGCCTCATGTGTCCCCTACAACACTAAATCCCCTAGCACCTTGGAAAATGACTGTACTTGGAGAGCAAAAATGAGGTCACAGGGTGGGGGGGTGGAGACAATGGGGTGAGAATGGATATAGTATGCCCGGTATCCTTATACGAAGAGGGATAGGGTAGATACATACAGGGGAAATCCATGTGAAGACACAGGGAGAATTTGGACAGCTGCAAACCAAGGAGAGAGGCCTCTGATGGAACCAACCTTGTAAATACCTTCGTCTTAGACTTGGAGTCTCCAAAATTGTGAGAAAATAAATTTCTGATGTTACAGCTTTCAAGTCTGTTTAATGTGGCAGTGCTTTGCCTTGGCAGCCCTAGAAAACTAGTACAAATGGGCAGAACATCTTCTTTTATTCCTTTAGCTACCCTAAAGAACAGAAATCGAGAAGGAGGCTCCAGCAGACACCTGTACCCTCCGGCCCTGGGTTGGGGGAGGAGGTTGTGGAAGGGACCTCTGGAACCCAGAAGCTTCCTTTATAAGAGGTTCCTGATGTAATGGCAGTCTTCCCCTCAAAATATGAGTCTGTGGTGAGGACCCGGTTCCTAATGTAGTGGAATTTAACAAATACTAGAAGAACTTCCAAAGTCTTTTTTTTTGGGCAAATAGACAGAGTTCCTTGTCTGGCAGTAGCAACACTGTACATTTTCTGGAAGAATATATCAACATCACCAACCCAAATAGGTGGCACTTAAAGCATGTGCAGTAATTTTGACTTTTCCCTCCATATAATAGACAAGCAATCTATTTGCCTGGCCTGGCCTCTCCCAGATCTCATTCATTTATCATTAGTTTTTTAATCTGAGAAGATGTTAGTCAAAGGGTATGAAGTTTTATTTAGATGGGATAAATAAATTCTGGAGATTCATTGCACAGTATGGTAGCTATAGTTAATATATTTTATACTTGAAAATTGCTAAGAGAGTAGATTTTACGTGTTCTCACAGGTTATTAAAGCATTTAGAAGCTCTAATAGGAATCATCTGGCAGGATACATAGTTCCATCTTGTGGCAATGATATGCAAGTGCACCTGAACCTACCCTCAAGGCAGAAATCTGTTACCTGAATCCTGAAAGAGCCTGAGAAGAAAATCTGACATTGACCTGCACTGAGTGGTTTAAGATCTGCTTAGAAAGAGAAATTGACTGCTCCCAGAGCAGGTGCTGTGAGTCTAGGGGGTACCTAACAGACAGCTTGGGAGAAATAGATTGTGGACAGATGGATTTTAAAGCCTTAGCTTAAGAGGCAACTCAGATTGGGATCTATACTGAGGAGTCATCTACAGGAATGTGGAGGTAGAAGCTCAGGGAGAGAAAGGGGGAAGGAGGGGAAGGGGGGGGAGAATAGAGTGTGAAACAGTTGGAGGAACACTAGCATTTAGGGAGTGGGTACAGGAAAATAATGCGATGATGACTAAGGTGCAGACCTAGGGGAAGAGCAATAGGTATCCTGAAACCCAAGAGGGGAGGGTTTCATGGGTGGAGTGATCAGGGAAGTGTCAAATGCCAGCGTGCCTTTGGTGAGAGCAATTTGGGTAGTGAGCTTGGGGAGCTGAGAAGTGGGTGGGGGAAAGAAAGAAGAGCAAATGAATGAGTGAGGATGGTGCTTGAAGCTGGGCATGGTGGTGCACACCTGTAATCCCAGTGGTTCAGGAGGCTGAGGCAGGAGGATTGTGAGTTCAAAGCCAGCCTTGGCAACTTAGTGAGGCCCTAATCAACTCAATGAGATTCTGTCTCAACATAAAATATAAAAAAAAGGGCTGAGGGGGTTGTGGCTGTGACTCAGCGGTAGCACATTTGCCTGGCATGAATGAGGCACTGGGTTTGATTCTCAGCACCACATATAAATGGATACAATAAAGGACTATCAACAACTAAAAAATATTTAAAATATTTTTAAAAAAGGACGAGGATGCAGTTCAGTTGTTACGTGTCCCTACATGTAATTCCTAGTACAAAAAAAAAAAAAAAGGCTTATCTGCAGGCTGTGAATGGAAGAGGTGTGGGAAAGGACACCTCTCTTAGGATGGGAGGAAAAAGCACATTGACATGAGGGGACCAGGGCTGAAGAAACTGAGATAGGAACAAGTGTGGCAGAGTAGCAAAAAGATGAGCAAACTTTGGGCACTTGCTGTATGCCAGGCACTGTTCTAAGATATATCTGTATCTATCTGTGTAATTTATTTGATTTCAGTGCTGGGGATTGAACCCAGGGCCTTGTGAATACCAGACAATCATTGTACCATTGACCTACCTCAGCTCCCTGAAATGTACTTTATTTTTATTTTTTCCTTTTTATTAGTGCATGAAATAAACATAAAAGTGGGATTCATTGCTACATATTCCTACATGCACACAATCTAACAGTATAATTTGGTCAATTTCATTCCTAGTCACCTACGGGATATTAACTCATTGAATCACATGACAATTCCATGAAGGAGGAAGTTTCATAGATGAGGAAACTGAGGAAAAGGGACCTTAACTCACTTATTAAGATCAAAACTGGAAGCACTGAAACTATGGTTCAAATCCAGCCTGTCCCACTTGAGAACCCTCAGCCTAAATTAGATATCAGAGGCTTCCAGAGTCCCGTTTTAACAGTTGTGTGATTTCTCTGCAGCAGAGCTCAGCAGGCACCACAGGACATCAGAGCTATCATGCAACTGAATGAGAGGGCCAGTGGATGAGTGCATTATAGGGATGAGAAGTTCAATGCAAGGTGCACTCAATTCCTCAGGCACAGTATACTCGGCCCTCAGTGTATGTCTGAGGTCATGCTATCTTGATCTGGCTTGGGAGCTTCCCCAACCTCTGATGCTACTGTAATTCACTCTTCTGTGAATTACCTGTTGATAATACATGCCTGTTTCCCTTTGCCTTTCTCATTAACTTGTAGGAGTTTTGAAATACATATGAGTAGCAAATCTTTTATCAGTAGTATGTATCACAAAATTTCCTATATGGTTAGCTTAATGGTGGCAATACACCAAATTCTTCCTGGATCTCTACCCTCTAGGGCTGCTGGTGTTCCACTACTCAGCCTCCTGAGACCTCTGCAGTCTGAACCTGGTCTCTTTATCTTATCTCTTACCCTTTCCAAGCACTTCACCCTGATCCTGGAGCCTGGCTTCACAGAGGGCCTTCAGCTTCTCACCTACCCAAGCTCTCTTCTTCCAGCTAACATCTCCCTCTATTCTTTCTCTGATCCTAGCTGATGTGAGCTGACCTCACTGTATATCCCAGCCACCTGTATTCCCCTTATCAAATGAATTATCTCGTCTTACAGCCTTTTATGGCAATATATTCTTTCTTTCATAGTGTCCCCTCCTAGTACTTTTTTTGGTTACCTGGACTCTTATTCTTTTCTTATTTCTTTATTTTCTGGAGAATTACTCTCTTTGTGAGAGGTTTTAGTTGGACCATCAGCTCCTTTGGTAGCCACAGAGAAAATGATGCAAATAAGGCTGATCGATCAGTCTCTCTTCCAGGACTTTGAATCCTGAGTTCAATGACTGTTAGGAACAGCAAACAAACATGGTTGGAGCTGATTTATCTGAGCATCCTCGTTGGTGATGACGCTGCTTCATGATTCCTGGTGGCTGGATACTCACTGTTGCCCCTGTGTCGCCCCTTCCAAGATGCGTTCTTTTCGGGGGCAAGGAGTGGGGAGCTGGGATTAAGTTAGCCAGTGATGGTCTGCTTCTTGCCACAAAAGAATGTGACTGGACATAGCTCTGCAAGATCACAAGTGTTGCATACCCAGGACTGTGTCCTTCTCACTGACCATTGTCTTCTTAGCCTGTGCCTCATACCAGGTAAGTTTGAAGTACCATGAAAGTCTTATTCAGGAAGAAATAAAAAAAGAAATGAAAGTGAAAAATTATGATCACAATGCGTTTATATAGGCTAATCTGCAATATCAAAATACAGATATTCAGAACTTAATTCTCCATTCCTCAGGATCCTTGAGAAAGCACACCTTCATCCTGAAAATCTTAATGTTAAGTTCAGGACCCCCAAAAGACCACTAGAGACCAAGATCGATGTAAGCAGCAAAGAGGCGTTTATTGAGAGCTAGCTCTGTCCTCCGCTCACAGAGCAACTGGTGATGCTGAGAGGCCCCGAGCCCAGGGTTTGCAGCAGTTTTATACACTCATTGGGGAAGGCAGGGACTTCACATACATCATAGCATCTCTTAGCAAATCATCACACACCATGGGAAAATCATAAAACAACTCTAAAACATGATTAGTGCATTCACTGGCGGGAACAAGTTGGGTAGGGGTGATTGGTTAGTACAAGAGGGGGATTCATTTGGACTGATTGGTTTAAGCCATGAGGAATGTACGGGCTAAACTACATGGTTTCCCAACATGTTTTCAGCCACCATAAACTACTGGGAGGGTCATCTGGCATCCCAGGTATTTCCCTGTCTCATGCTGATTGGTGGCCACTAGAGGGTTGCTATGGATCCCCACCTAGCCTGACTGAGTCAGGGACACCTGGCTCCGCAGATCTCTCCTGTTATTTGTAGATAAACAACTCAGCAGAGTGGGTATGTGCCTAGGAGTGCTCTGTGGGTTTTTCCAAGGACAAGGGTCACACCCCCTTCCTTGGACAGGCTTTGCTCTGAGGTAGAGGCTGGTTTCTCAAAAATGGAGTCACATCAAGTTTCTTATTTTCTTATGGCAGCCTGAGCAATCTACTATAGGATGTAAGAGAATAACAGGAGCTGAACGTGAAACCAGAGTTTGAGATGAAGCTAGATTCTCTGCTTCACCAACTTCTTTCTGGGTTCTGCAAATTTGAAGAATAAAATCCATGGACAATAGTGGAAGGGAAGAGCAATGGAGTAGGATTGATTTAAGCCAGAAGAAAAGCAAGAACTCCTGCAAGGTGAGAGGGGAAGTGATAGCAAGTTTTGCACCTAAATGTACTAGTCTAAGGGCTTATATAGCTTCTAGGTAGGGGCACTGATCAAAATCCATGCTAAATAGGTACTGGAAAAGTTTTAAGACTACTGGTTAAAATCCATGTTAAACAGGTATTGAAATGTACCAAGCGTCTTGGCTTGGCCCACCTGTGAACTTCTAACTGGCTGTGTCCCTTAGCCCTTGAGTTTGAACTTTCCCATAATTTTCATCTCCCCACACCAGGACAAAGGAGTTGGCTGGTATGTTGGAATATTTCTACAGGTTAATCTCATGATCTTTAAATTTTGAAAAAACCTTAACTAGAGATCCATTACATTAAAAAAAGCCTTAATTGGGACCCATTAACTATACCATCTTATTCAAAAGGATATGAACAAGTTATCAAATGCTCTGAAGATCACTGATCCTCCAAAGCCTGAGAGTCACAGTTTGGAGGTTTTATAACTCATGGTGAAGCCAGAGAGAAGGATAGTGATAGGCACCTTCATCATTACAGTCTCTGAAGCTGCTCACCCAGATCCACTCACCCAGCAGGAAGAGCATCTACTAGAAGGTGATATATGGGGCAGAGCCTGATCTTCTCCTATAAACAGCCAAGAGTGCAACATGAGGATATGAATGACGTGGGAGAATAATTGTAAAAAGGAAAACCAGAGGGATTTTGAGTTGTCCTGCTTGCCAGTGGGGCCCAGGGCTCAGAATGGGAGGAGCAACCGCTATCTATAGAGCTCTCCTGCTGAGGGGGCTAGTAATCCAGTATGTAATCTGGTCCAGTATGGTCTCTGAATATTTCAGTGAAACACCAGCTGCAAGGGTGCTGAGGTCTGAGAAATGATTCAAGGAAAGGGAGAATGCTGAGAGCCATAGCCAAGTAGGAATGACGCATGGCAATTTCCTTGTCAGCCTACCCAACGTTGCTTAGAGGGAGGACTCTCCATTGTGGAAATGGGCTTGCCTTGGACCCAGGTCATTTGCAGTGACATTGCATGAAGGTTTGAGAGTTTTGGTTGAAAGGTGACCCTGCTCAGGGATTAAGGTGGATCTGGGTTTAGGGTGGATCTGGGTTTAGGGTGGATCCTGCTGGGAATAGGGCGGTTCCAGGTTTAGGGTGGATCCTGCTGGGAATAGGGCATATTCTGCTGGCCTCCTGGAGTTCCCGTGGAGTTCTCACGGGGTTCTGAGAGTATTTGGTACGCAGAACACGGTGGAGGGTGAATTTTCCCAGAACGTGTGTGTAGAGTGCTGGTGAGAGTTCGGGAATAAAGAATTGCAGTGTGGTGGCCCGGTTATTTTGTGCCCAGCCAGACTGCGGCATTTGGCGGCCCATACGGGGAATGTCTGAAGCTTAGAGGTAAGTGAAATTGCTTGCCCCTGAGGGAAGGCGAGAGAATGGGTGACCATTTCAAAAAACAATGTGCTCTTGTTTTGATTTATTTTGTTTTTGTTTCAAGCTGCCTATCCCTAGAACTTTCTCAGGCAAACTGGGAAAAATGGTTGGCTGAAGGTTTGAAGTTTGTTGGCCCTGAGGAAGAGAAAATTGATACAACGATTTCTTTATTCTGTTTTTGTTTCATTCAGTTTCGGTTTTGTTTTGTGTTATCCTATTGGGTTGTGTTATCTTTATAGTAGATTAGAAATTAGTAAAAAACAAACTGAAAGAGTGTTAAGTAAATTGTTGGAGGTTCAGACCATGGAGAAAGACATTTTAGATCAAGCAAAAGAGAAGCTCTCTCGAGCTAGTCAGACAGAGGAAGAAAATTTAAAGGAAAAGGGGCTATTAGGAAAAAAGCTACAACAGGAGGCTGCTACTAACTCCGTTCTATCACCAGAGGGCGTAATTCAACCAACAGCTCCACCTATGGAGACAGCTGAATGGCCCTCAACCCCTGTAGTTGATAAATGGGATCCTGAGACAGGACCTCAAAGATTAGCATGCCCTGTACTTGAGCAGGCAGGAGGGCAGCAAATTCACCATGCTTTAGATTTCAAAACAGTGAAACAGTTAAAGGAGGCTGTAACAACCTGTGGTCCCCAAGCACCCTTCACGGTAAGCATGGTCGAATCCATTACCAACTTGGACATGACGCCAGCAGATTGGGCTAGCATGTGTAAATCTGTGCTAAATGGAGGACAATATTTGTTATGGAAGGTTGCCAATGAGGAATTTTGCAAGGAGACAGCTAGGGGAAATGCAGCAGCCGGTTACCCTCAAAGAAATCTAGATACGTTGTTAGGAAAAGGACCTTATGAGGGTCAACAGCAACAAATTGAATATGATCCTGCTATATATGCACAAATTGCTGCAGATGCAGTTAGGGCATGGAAGACTTTACAAGGACATGGAGATTTACAAGGTCAGCTATCTAAGGTAATACAGAGAGCTAATGAACCTTACGCTGAATTTATAGATAGGCTTATTCAAACAGCTGCCAGAATTTTTTGGGATACAGAACAAGCAATGCCATTAATAAAACTACTGGCTTATGACCAAGCAAATCATTGCTGCAGAGAGGTTATTAGACCATGGAAACATGAAGATTTAAACACATATATTAAATTATGTAGAGACATTAATGGACAAGGGCAAGTCTTGGCAGCTGCAGTACAACAGGCTTTAGATGCCAGGCCAAAAACATGCTACAATTGTGAACAAACAGGACATTTTAAAAGGAATTTCCCCATAGGAAAAGGGTTTAACAAAACTAGGTATCAAAGGAATAGAATACCGGGTATTTGCCCACGATGCCATAGAGGGAGACATTGGGCTAATGAATGCCGTTCTCAAACCACCATAGAGGGTACTCCCTTATAAAAAAACGGACAAGGACCAGGTATTTACCCACGATATCATGGAGAAAAGCATCAGGATCCATTGCCAAATAATGGACTGGGGGGCCCAATGCTCCGGGACCCACAACCACAAATATATGGGGCAGTGGAGGAACCCAGCAACACCATCAGGGTAGTGCCCAGGACACATTGTCCATTAAATCCCTCATCAGACAAACCAGAGGTAGCACAGGGTTGGACATCTGCGCCTCTGCCAGAGCAGTACTAACGCCAGAGATGGGAGCTCAAATCATTCCCACAGGAGTAAAAGGACCTCTTCCCCAAGGAACAGTAGGCCTATTATTGGGATGCAGTTCTTCTACACTAAAAGGACTTATGATAAGTCCTGGGGTAATTGATCCCGATTATGTAGGTGAAATAAAAATTATAGCTAGTTCTCCAAGAGGTATATCAGTAATTTCACCAGGAGATAGAATAGCACAGTTGTTAATAATCAGCCTACATGATAAATTTTCCAGTCATAGTGTAGAAAGAGGTTCCAGGGGATTAGGCTCCACAGGTGTAGATTGGGCTATGCTGTCTTTAAATTTAGATTCTCGCCCAATGCTAAAACTAAATATTCAAGGACATGAATTTAATGGGCTACTGGATACAGGTGCTGACCTTAGCATCATACCTCGTCAAGAATGGCCAAAACATTGGCCATTACAACAAGCCACTCAAACGCTTTGAGGCCTAGGAGTGGCGACTAATCCCCATAGAAGTGCAATGGTATTAGATTGGAAGGATCCTGAAGGATGTGAAGGAACTATACAGCCATATGTATTGGATCATCTTCCTATAAATTTATTATGTCCTAGATCAATTAGGTTTGACGTTAACAAATAACATCAATCCTAATGTGCCCACTACCAGGGCTAGACAAGGTTTTAGGAAAGAAAAAAGGTTAGGAGAACAAGAACAAGGTATAGCAGCACCAATTCAAATAGATCAAGGAATAAATAGACATGGATTGGGTTTTCAGAAGGGGCCACTGAGACTATCAAAATTACTTGGAAATCAGAAAGACCAGTATGGGTTCCTCAGTGGCCCCTGACTAAAGAAAAGATACAAGTAGCCCATGACCTGGTCAAACAACAATCAGCGGAGGGACATATACAACCTTCCATATCTCCCCATAATACTCCCATTTTTGTCATCAAAAAGAAATCTGGTAAATGGAGATTATTGCAAGATTTAAGAGCCATTAATAATGAGATGGTTATTATGGGACCTGCTCAATCAGGGATTCCTCAATTGTCTGCTTTGCCAAAAACCTGGTATGTTTTAGCTATAGATATTAAAGATTGTGTTTTTTTTTTCGATTCCAATTCATCCCGAGCATAGTCCATGTTTTGCATTTACTATCCCTGCACTGAATCATGAAGGTCCTGATCAGAGATATGAATGGAAAGTACTCCCTCAAGGGATGGCTAACAGTCCAACTATGTGTCAAATTTATGTTAACAAAGCAATCCAGCCACTTAGAAATCAAAATCCTGAACTACAAATATTTCACTATATGGATGATGTATTATTAGCACATAAAGATAAAAACACATTGCTGGAATGTTATGCCACACTTACAAACTTATTAAAAAATTATAATCTAGAGATAGCAATAGATAAAGTACAATTAAATTTTCCAATTAATTATTTAGGAGTTCTATTATCCTCAACCATGGTCCATCCACCAAAAATTCAAATACGAGTAGATCAACTCAAATCACTTAACAACTTTCAAAAGTTATTGGGAGACATAAATTGGATAAGGCCTTATCTAGGCATACCAACAGGAGAGTTGGGACCTTTATTTGATATCCTAAAAGATCCATCAGATCCAAATTCACCCCGCATGTTAACTCCTAAAGCAAGAAAGGCATTAAAAATTATTGAAACATATATGGAAAATATGCATTTGGATAGAATTGATATAAGTTTGCCTTTATTATTTATTGTACTACCAACAAAAATATTCCTACAGGAGTATTTTGGCAAGAAGGTCCATTATTGTGGATACATTTATCATATTCTCCTAACACTATTCTTACTAGGTATCCTGAGGCTGTCAGACAACTAATACTCAAGGGAATAAAAGCAGTGAAGGGAGTGTTTGGAATTTCTCCCAATAAAATTATTACTCCATATACTATGGATCAAATTGATGAGTTAGCTAATGAGTTAAATACTTGGGCAATAATCATGTGTAAATCTAATGTTTCATTTGATAATCACTTACCATATAATCCTTTGTTGTCTTTTTGGTCTAAGCATTCTGTAGTTTTTCCAAAAATGACAAGAAAAACCCATATCATGAATTCTCCAAATATATTCACTGATGGGTCAAATAATGGTACAGCAGCAGTAGTTACCCCTGATCAAACTTTTACATTTTTAGTACCCAAACAATCAGCTCAAAAGGTAGAGCTTAATGCAGTTTTACAAGCTTTTGTGATGTTTAAAGATTCTGTATTTATTTATTTTCTGATAGTCAGTATATAGTTAATGCTATAGTATCCCTTGAAGATGCTGGTAGGATTTCCCCTTCCTCTACTGTTTTCTCTTTGTTTTCCACTATACAAAGTCTAATCTGGGACAGAAAAGATCCATTCTTTATAGGACATATCAGGGCACATGCAGGATTGCCTGGAGCCCTTAGTTTGGGCAATGATTTAGCAGATAAAACTACACATGACATACATATTTTCTCTACACTAGAAGAAGCTACAAATTTTCATAAAAGGTTTCATGTCAATGCTAATACTTTACAAAAGCATTTTAAAATAACTAAGGAACAAGCCAGACATATAATAAAACAATGTCAAAATTGTGTGACCTTTTTACCACAAGTTAACCTTGGAGTCAATCCTAGAGGATTGATACCTAACCATATTTGGCAGATGGACGTCACACACTTGCCAGAATTTGGAAAATTAAAATATTTGCATGTTACAGTTGATACTTCTTCTGGATTTTTGATGGGCTCCCTTCATGCCGGAGCAAAAACTAAAGATGTTATAGCTCATTGCTTACAAAATTTTGCCACTGTGGGCGTTCCAAAACAGTTAAAAACAGATAATGGTCCTGGTTATACTTCTACCTCTTTTAAACAATTTTGCTCATCATTTGGCATTACTCATATAACAGGAATCCCACACAATCCACAGGGACAAGGCATAGTTGAAAGAGCTCATCAAACTATTAAAACGTACTTATTAAAGCAAAAAGAGGGAATTGGAAAGGGGTATATATCCCCCAAAGATAAACTTAAAATAACCCTTTTTACTCTAAACTTTTTAAATTTGGATTCATCAGGGCTTAGTGCTGCGGAAAGACATATGTATCCAAAAAATGTACATAAGCCTAAGGTACTTTGGAAAGATATTCTAACAGGACAATGGAAAGGTCCTGACCCAGTGATTGTCTGGAGTCGGGGTTCTGTTTGTGTGTTTCCACAGGGAGAACAGCAGCTGATTTGGATTCCAGAGAGACTAACCAAAGCGATTTCTACAGACCAAAAAGAAGATGATTTGACTGAAATCCATAACAGCTGATATCTAGAGCTCCAGCTTGGCTATTCTTACATCTGCAACAGTGATTAACCAGGATGCTTTTTTCTTTTAATTTTTTATTGTTGGTTGTTCAAAACATTACATAGTTCTTGGTATATCATATTTCACACTTTGATTCAAGTGGGTTATGAACTCCCATTTTTACCCCATATACAGATTGCAGAATCACATCAGTTACACATCCATTGATTTACATATTGCCATACTAGTGTCTGTTGTGTTCTGCTACCTTTCCTATCCTCTACAATCCCCCTCCCCTCCCTTCCCCTCCCCTCTTCTCTCTCTACCCCCTCTACTGTCATTCATTTCTCCCCCTTGTATTATTTTTCCCTTTCCCATCACTTCCTCTTGTATGTACTTTTGTATAACCCTGAGGGTCTCCTTCCATTTCCATGCAATTTCCCTTCTCTCTTCCTTTCCCTCCCACCTCTCATCCCTGTTTAATGTTAATCTTCTTCTCATGCTCTTTGTCCCTACTCTGTTCTTAGTTACTCTCCTTATATGAAAGAAGACATTTGGCATTTGTTTTTTAGGGATTGGCTAGCTTCACTTAGCATAATCTGCTCTAATGCCATCCATTTCCCTGCAAATTCTATGATTTTGTCATTTTTTAATGCAGAGTAATACTCCATTGTGTATAAATGCCACATTTTTTTTTTTATCCATTCGTCTATTGAAGGGCATCTAGGTTGGTTCCACAGTCTTGCTATTGTGAATTGTGCTGCTATGAACATCGATGTAGCAGTGTCCCTGTAGCATGCTCTTTTTAGGTCTTTAGGGAATAGACCAAGAAGGGGAATAGCTTGGTCAAATGGTGGCTCCATTCCCAGCTTTCCAAGAAATCTCCATACTGCTTTCCAAATTGGCTGCACCAATTTGTAGTCCCACCAGCAATGTACAAGTGTACCTTTTTCCCCACATCCTCGCCAGCACTTGTTGTTGTTTGACTTCATAATGGCTGCCAATCTTACTGGAGTGAGATGGTATCTAAGGGTGGTTTTGATTTGCATTTCTCTGACTGCTAGAGATGGTGAGCATTTTTTCATGTACTTGTTGATTGATTGTATGTCCTCCTCTGAGAAGTGTGTGTTCAAGTCCTTGGCCCATTTGTTGATTGGGTTGTTTGTTATCTTATTGTCTAATTTTTTTAGTTCTTTGTATACTCTGGATATTAGGGCTCTATCTGAAGTGTGAGGAGTAAAGATTTGTTCCCAGGATGTAGGCTCCCTATTTACCTCTCTTATTGTTTCTTTTGCTGAGAAAAAACTTTTTAGTTTGAGTAAGTCCCATTTGTTGATTCTAGTTATTAACTCTTGGGCTATGGGTGTCCTATTGAGGAATTTGGAGCCCGACCCCACAGTATGTAGATCGTAGCCAACTTTTTCTTCTATCAGACGGCGTGTTTCTGATTTTATATCAAGCTCCTTGATCCATTTTGAATTAACTTTTGTGCATGGTGAGAGAAAGGGATTCAGTTTCATTTTGTTGCATATGGATTTCCAGTTTTCCCAGCACCATTTGTTGAAGATGCTATCCTTCATCCATTGCATGCTTTTAGCCCCTTTATCAAATATAAGATAGTTGTAGTTTTGTGGATTGGTTTCTGTGTCCTCTATTCTGTACCATTGGTCCACCTGCTTGTTTTGGTACCAGTACCATGCTGTTTTTGTTACTATTGCTCTGTAGTATAGTTTGAAGTCTGGTATCGCTCTACCGCCTGATTCACACTTCCTGCTTAGCATTGTTTTTGCTATTCTGGGTCTTTTATTTTTCCATATGAATTTCATGATTGCTTTCTCTATTTATACAAGAAATGCCGTTGGGATTTTGATTGGCATTGCATTAAACCTATAGAGAACTTTTGGTAATATCGCCATTTTGATGATGTTAGTTCTGCCTATCCATGAACAGGGTATATTTTTCCATCTTCTAAGATCTTCTTCTATTTCTCTCTTTAGGGTTCTGTAGTTTTCATTGTATAAGTCTTTCACTTCTTTTGTTAGGTTGATTCCCAAGTAGGTCTGCCTACCTTGCGGGCACGGGTGGCGGCTCTGCTCTGCCCCTACTCCAATTGGGGTGACGTGTGTACCACGCTGGCAGGCCGCTGGGCCTGATCCGCCGGTCTGTCGTAGGTCTGCCTACCTTGCAGGCACGGGCTGTGGCTCTGCCCTGCCCCTCCTACCACGCCCGCGGATCGCTGGGCCTGATCTGCAGGTTGGTCACAGGTCTGCCCACCCTTCGGGCACGGGTGGCAGTTCCGCTCCGCCCCCACTCCAATTGGGGTCACGCGACCACCACGCCGGCGAGCCGCTGGGACTGATCCGGGCGCGGGCGGCAGCCCCACTCCTCCCCTCTGGCTCAACGACAAAGCGAGAGAGACCCGGGTGTCTGTGACTCACCCTCCCTACCAGGAGACCAACTGTTTCTGTCGCCGCTGGTATTGATGAAGTTCTCTCCTCCGCCGCTTTCTGATGACATCAGATCTCTGCCATGTTGGTATCCTATGCGAATGGCAGCATTTCGTTCCCTTTGCCAGGTGACCAAAGCAACAGGTGTATGCTCTGATAAGAACAGGCTCCAAGAAGCAGTTTCCGTGGGTTATTTAGCACTGAGCCTGAGTAATTTGTCTGCAAGCCGCGGGCGAATGGCAGCCTGAAATTACCTGTTCTATGGCTGAATGAGCTGCGATCAGTCGAAAACAGGGATGGTGACGTCAGCTTTCCAAGATGGTGGCCGCTGGCCTCCTCTATGGTCTGACCGGTGTGGAGAACTGAATTGGACCGCTTCCTTCCCCCGTCTCAAACCCAGAATTCAGCACTGAGTACGGTGCTTGCACAGCTGGCAGAAGCCCGCGGAAACTGCAGCGCTGTATCCCTGCGTCACTATCTCCTCATTTCCCAGCACGCGCCGCAGACTCTAGCCGCAGGGCAATTTGCTGAATAAGCAGTGTGACCCTCTGTGAGGACAAATCTCTCATGTTTGAGCCCCCGTAGCTGATCCTCGTGCGATGGAAATCCTTCCTCCAGGTTCCGGAGCACCCCACTATTGCTGGAAATTCCTAACAAGATAGCCTTTAGCCGTCCTGACTCGTCATTCTCCCACACTGTGATGCGGCACACGGGGGCAATGCACTCCCCTCGCCGCCATCTTTTTCCCAGGATGCTTTTTTCAATATCTATTTTATTATTGCATTTTTCCACATCATAAAGTTCTATTTTATTTTTTGAGCTCATACAAATCTAGGTTAATGTTTTTCTGATCAGATTTATTTTTTGACTGTGGAGTTTTTAAACATTGCAATGGAGATTGCACCTGTGTAAAGCTACAAGGCCTTTACTATTGTCTTATGTGTTGTACGTTTTTGTGCACTCTTGTGTTTTGTGTTGTATGTCTGTATGTGCGTATGTCCATATTTCATATATGAGGAGCGCTCATGAAAAAATGGATCCGAATTTTTTTTTATTCACGTGATTTAAATGGTTTAATTTAAATTAGGTAAACAGCTGTTAAGGATTGTTTTTAAAGGTGGTTAACAGATCTGTTTGTTTACTTTCACCTTTCCTTTTCATTATATTTAATAATTCTGTTCAGGATAATGTAATGTTACATAATTTCTTTTTAGCATTCATTGCCAGAATTCCTATCTTCATCCCAGTGCCGGTGAAGACAAAGATAAAACCAAACTACAGCTTCTTTGATAGCTATCACAGTAAACTGTATAAACTGATGCATCAATGAATAATAACTCAACAAGTAATGCTCAATCAAGGAGTCAATTTTCTTTGGGAGGAAATGGACATATTGATAGATTCCTCCACTTTGAACTGCTTACAGAACTTGCCTGGACTATGTATCACTTGTATACATTGTGAACTATCGTTTGGTGCAGCGAATTGTGGTAATGCTGGAGTATCTTTGCTGATGGTGTCACCAGTGATACAATTTTTCCAAAGGAGCCGTCAATTGGCTTGGTGTCGTGGCATTTCTGTATCCTCCTCCCTTCTGCTAGTGATGGTCTAAAATTTGGGGGCCAACAGAGGTGAGGCAGAGAACCTCACCCCCCCACTGGTGCATAGGCCTATCCACAAGTATGGCTGTATGCTGGACTGGTAGTCAGTGATGGGTATGATCCAATTGCAGTGGTACCAACCTAAGACAGGAGGCTGACGCCTAGAGGTCAGATCATCCGATGCCGGGTAAGGACCATATGTTGAATTGGACAACCTAACAGGCACGGTCCCTAAGCCACATTGCTTGTTGTTTAATTAATCAGAAGGGGGGAGATGCTGAGAGCCATAGCCAAGTAGGAATGACGCATGGCAATTTCCTTGTCAGCCTACCCAACGTTGCTTAGAGGGAGGACTCTCCATTGTGGAAATGGGCTTGCCTTGGACCCAGGTCATTTGCAGTGACATTGCATGAATGTTTGAGAGTTTTGGTTGAAAGGTGACCCTGCTCAGGGATTAGGGTGGATCCGGGTTTAGGGTGGATCCGGGTTTAGGGTGGATCCTGCTGGGAATAGGGCGGTTCGAGGTTTAGGGTGGATCCTGCTGGGAATAGGGTGTATCCTGCTGGCCTCCTGGAGTTCCCATGGAGTTCTCGCGGGGTTCTGAGAGTATTTGGTACACAGAACCCGGTGGAGGGTGAATTTTCCCAGAACGTGTGTGTAGAGTGCCGGTGAGAGTTTGGGAATAAAGAATTGCTGTTTGAATCTACAAGGTGGTGTGGTGGCCCGGTTATTTTGTGCCCAGCCAGACTGTGGCAGGAGAAGCCATCGTGACTTCACCAAGAGTCAGACGCCTTACCTGGAAATGTCCCAATCCAGGTGAGAGGAGTCAGCCTGCATTTTTTGCTTTCCAGCCACAAGAAGGCACCTTGGGAGCTGCCACACCGTGTCTAGAGGGCTCCCCCACCCCCACCCAGGCCAGGCTAATGAGATGGGTATGAACAGAGGATCTGTAGGTGGGTCAGGCGGACTAAGTAGAGGAAGTGAAACATGGGGCCTAACTGGAAATTTAGCATATGACCGTGGATACAGGGCAAGAAGTAGATCTGAGCTGTAAGAGAGCAAAGAAGGGTATGGAGAAAGGAATATCACTGATTGGATTGCAGGCTGGTCCTGGGCCTGGCTACTCTGCGAATCCAGGCAGTGATTGACAGCACTGAAAGTACCCTCTGACCTTTGTATTTGCAGTTATGCATCTGTCAATTCAACCTATTGTGGATTGGAAATACTTGGAACAAAAAGTGTCTTTACTGAACACATACAGATCTTTCCCCCTTATCCTTATCCCCCAAACAATGTAGTATAACAATTACTTTGATAGCATTTGTAACTCTTCCTCAGGTGAGACACAGGGAGTTGCTTTTTCTTATAGCAAACTGAGGATTCAGAATGTTCCAGTCTGTCTGAAGCCACTTGGACCTTGGGTCCCCATTGACTGGGTGATGGCTGTAGAAGGTGAGTGCTGCGACAAGCGAGGCCAATTAAGCAGGTTCCAAGAAGGGCTATGGGGGATTAGAAAAATAAATACTCACCGACGCAGATTTTGAAGATAAAATAGTTGGGATCAGGTGGAGTGCTAATGGAGAAGCAGATCTAAAGAGTTACTCCAGCAATCTTTATTTATATATGTTTCATTATCAGGTTAAAGACTATGCATGCTTTATTTTTCATACTCAGAAAGTTAGAGGGCTAGAAACATTTATGTAGCTTTTCCACAGTTGTATTTTACAGTAGCAATGTGTAATGTTAGGAGCTTTGTGTAGCTCTTGAGAAAGTCCATTGTTTAAAGTTACTGTTAAGCAGCAGCTTTGGAAATAATGGAACTGGTGAAACTTTGTGGTTGCCTAACAGGAGAGTTCCTCTATTCTCAGGAACCATGTGCCTGAGATCAAGGTTCAGGTTGATAAGACTCTGCCTCAGAGCCTCCTCATGGAGGGCATTGCCACAGCAGCTAGGCATTCTGCATCCTTGCATAGGAACATTCCCAGGCTCTAGGCTTGCCACAGCCATGAGGTCATCTGAGACCCCAATCTCAGACACTGCTCTCCCATCCTCTGTCACCGCTCTCCCCAGCAAGGACAGGGATGATGGTGGAAGTAGATTGGATGGGACTCCTGATGGAGTGGGCACAGTGGGTAAGGAAAAAAGAGCTGAGAAGTTAGTTCTGGTTCCCAGGAGAATTGTGGTCTGAAGATCTAACTTTGGGACTCTTCAGCAGATTGATGGATTTTAAATTCATGAGAGTGGATGAAAATCCTAGGAGAGGGTATATACAGAAGCAGGGAGAAGTTCCATGCATTACCCAGGAAAGGCCAACCTGTTACCAAAACCAACACTCCCTATTTCAGAGGCTTAATAATTTGAATTCCTTACCAAGACCTACAAGGCTCTGCATGATCTGGCTTCTGCTGGCCCTTTCAGAACCGTCTCTGATTGTTCTCCTCTTGTTCATGATGCTCCAGCCTGACTGGTCTCTACAGTGTTTCTCAAATGCTCCAAGATTTTTTCTATCCTGGGGCCTTGACATTTGCTGTGCTCTCTGCCCAGGATGCTCACCCCAGATCTTCCCATGACTTCTTCTGTTCATCTCTTAGATGTGAATTCAAATATCATCTCCTTAGAAAGGCCACTTCCTCCCTCCAGTCCCAATCACCTTTTGCCTTGCCACCTAGTTTTATGTTTCCATAGCATTTTATTTATTGGCTTGCATACTGATGGCCAGGACCTCTCCTCTAGAATATAAATTCCATGAAATCAGGGACACATTAAGTCTCATTCACTGTCATATTACTAGAACAGAGATGAGGCACATGATAAGTACTCACTAAATACTTATTGAATCCATGAAAAGAGGAAGAAAGGAGGGGTCCAACTGTGAGATGCTGCTAAGAGCTTGAACAAGATTAGATAGAAATGGGTAAATGACTTTGGCATTGAGAGTGTGGAGTGCCTAAATGACCTTGGAAAGAACAATTTCTCTCTATATTTTTAAGACATGGAGTCTCTCTGGGAGAGAAAAGGGAAATACTCAGGAATATATTGGCCAAATTAGATTTTTATATAGTGTGCATGTATGAATATGTCACAACAAATTCCACCATCATGTACAACTGTCGTGCACCAATTAAAATAATGGGGGGGAAAGGACATGGAGTCTCTTTATGTTGTACAGGCTGATTCCAAATTCCTGGGCTCAAGGGATCCTCCTGCCTCACACTCCTGAATAGCTGAGATTACAGACATGCAGAAAGAGCAATTTTAGTGGAAATAGTGATTGCTTTACTGGTGTGGTTGGAGAATGGATGGGAAGTGATGACATGGAGGCAGTGGGCGTGGTCAGCACTTTTGATGAATTTTCCTGTGAAGCAAAGAAAAAAATGGAGGGAAAACTGGAGGGAAGGTGCTGCTATGGGAAGTTTTGCTTTATTTAAAAGAGGAGAGACTATAACATGGTTATATTCTAGCAATGTTGGAGAGAGATAGGAGAACCAGGTCAATAAGGTCCTTGAGTAGGAGAAAGAGGATGAGGTCCAGAGCACATGGGGAAGGATAGTTCTTCTGTAGGAGGAAAGACATTTCCCCTGGTGAAATAAGTGCAGGGAAGAGAAGATGGGTACCTATACCATTGGGATCATGGATTCAGTGATGTGAATGGGGGTGTTTAGTTTGATGAGTCATTTTTTTTCTCAATGAAGTTCTAGAGTCTCTTCTTTCTTCTGTATTTGGGTTCAAAACTTTGCTCTACTAAAAGGGGCTTGTTGACACATATTAGATTTGCCCTGAACTAGTGCTTTTCCTAGAACATATTCTCGTGGGAACAGTTTATTCCCTCTGTGTGTATGTGTAATCTCATTAATAAAAACCAAACCATTTATGAGAAAATTCTACTGGCACAGTGAGCTTTGAGAGCGGTTTTACACTTTGGGGTGGCTTCAGGTGTACCCAGTGGGAATTCTAGTCCTTTTACCCACTCTGCCCAAAGACCCGTGATTCTGAGCTCTTATTTTATGGCTAGTTTTATGTTCAGGATGACATCAGTTACATCAAGGGCAATTGCTGAATTTTCAAAAGAAATTAATTTTAAATCATTTTCCTTTAGAAATGAAAATGGGCCACACATCTCCTTAAAAAGGTTGGTGGAAACATGAGATGTTTGTTGAGTGGTGTGAGGATGGCCTTAGGCCTGAACCTAAGCAATCCATTTTAAAAACTCCAGTTTGAAACCTGCAGTCTCACCAGGCATGCCTAAGGAGCCCTCCAGTATGTCCCTCAGACACAAACAAGTCACCTCTCCCCACTCTGATAAACTCATAGTGAAGCCTCTGGTAGGCTGTCTTCCAAGATAAGAGGGAAAAGTACCTGATAAGAGAGAAAGGTGAAAAGATCAGGGTGGGGACCACCAGATGCTTTAACCCCAGAGTAAATTATGTCACTGAGAAATCTCGTGGCAGCTGATAAGGATTGAAAGGGGGGGTCAAAACCCCCCGAATTTGGTATAAGTAATAGAGCAAATGAATTGACATTAGCCAGCTGACACTGATGCTCTCACGCTGGAGAGCCTGATGAGGACCTGGACTGACATCCCAACTCTTCTCATCATTTGCCTGATCCTCTGCATCTTCCTCACCTCTCTCAAACTCTACAGCCACATCTTGACCCTGGTGAGAGCTGCAACTTCTCCCTAGGATCCTCTCCTCAACATCAGCTCCACCCCAGGAGAAGCCTGCCTGGGTTCCTGGTCTGATCACCACGGTCTGAGTGAGTGTGCACCTGCTGGACTCAGAGCCTAAGGCTTGAGACTTTTGATCTGACACTTGAGCTTAACACGCGGAGGGAATGTCTATCATGAGCCTGTCATGCTTAAGTGTGTTGGCAGTGCTTAGAATTAATCTAGAATTGTTTGCTGTGAATTGATTCTATTACAGTGCCTAGCATTATGGATTGTCATTTTCTTGATTAAGATCCTATAGAGTGAAATTGTATTGAGTGATTTGAGTGAATAAAGCATTGACTAGGGCAGAAGCACATGGACATTCTTTATTCCTCCCCCTGGACTGCATAAGTCGCACCCGTTGCCCATCCTGACAAGTGGGAACACAGTGATCCGTGTTTGGTTTCCAGGACTCCTCTCTCCTCTTGGTGTGCTCAGTCCATGCCCATGGACTGCTCCCAGGTCATCTTCCTTGGCAGGCCCTGTGACCCTCCCCTCTCAGCAGTCTCACACCCAACTGGTTAGGAGCATTCTTTTGATACTTCTGAAATCTGACTCCCTCCAGGAAGTTTTCCCTGAGTTTCTGAATGTCTCTGTGTCCCTCTCCCCCTCCACCTGGATGCCTGGCCAAGACTTTGTTTATTGAGGCTTCCTCCTCCTTGTCCACCCCTTCATCTTTTCTTTGGATCAGATCCTTTCAGTCACAGGTTGGATCAGATTCATTCCAGTCTTCCTTAGCCCATCCTGCTTATGTTGATTTTGGTTTCCTCTTTGATTCACAATGTTTATCCTATTACTTTTTATTTGTTCAAGGTCTTATCATATTTTGAAGGATCAATGGCTGTATTTTTCTCTCTTAACTATTTTGATTTTCTTCCCTGCAACTCTCTACTGTTCAAATGGGGCTCTTTATTTCCTCTGGTTTCTTGTAGACTAAGGAAGTAATTTCTCAGGGTTTTTTTTTTTTTTGCCATGCTGGGGATTGAACTCAGTGCCTGTGCATGGGAGGCAAGCACTCTACCAGCTGAGCTATATCCCCAGCCCAATTTCTCAGTTTTTGGTATTCAAATTGAACCCAAAGTATTAAAACAAAAACAAAACCAGAGATGTAACCTTTAAATTCAGACTTTCAAGAAAGAGAAGCCTCTTGACTCAGAATTTGGAAGTCCGCTTCTGACTACTTAACAGCTGGGAGGACTGAATTTGGAGTAATCCAGAGTGGGAGGCTGAGGGCATGTTATAAAGAGAGTTCTTTCCATGTAGGAAAGAAGAACACAACCATGGTAGGTAAGGCTCAGTAGAAAGGTCAGCTGTGAGGGTTCTGCTCTACCCTTGGGCATTAAACCTGCGGATGGCAGAGGTGACTCAATTGAAAAAACACACTCAGATGGACTTGGAGGGAGTCCAAGAACATCAAGGCTGATTCCTGCTTCCTTGGGAGTGCACCTGGAGAGAGGAGGCCTCTCAAATAAGCTCTGGCTGCGTGTGGTTCAGGGCTAACGTATATGGGAAAGATTGAGTTGCTGAAGTGGAGGACCATGTCTCACAGGGAGCAAGGAAAACAGGTACAGAAGTGTTGGGTTTTACAGATTTCGGGGGCTTGACAGCCAGTGAGGTCATGGCCTCATCTGTGGACATCAGCAGTGGATGCTAGAACAAGGTCCACAGGACTGGGTGGTCTAAGCCATGCTGGAGACATCCCAAGGTCCATATGCCCAAGGGTGAACCATTATTTCAGTTGGGTACCAAGAATTTCAGATGAATCAAATGCTTGGGGAAGGGGCAGAATGAATGATTCAGTCAACTCACATTTTTATAGCCAGTTCACAGTTTGAAAACATCTTTCTCTGCTGGGCCAGGCAAGGGGAGTATTGTGGGTGAGGTTTTAAAGACTGGACCATGGAGAGTTTAGGAGGTGAACAGTCAGAGTGAACTCAGTGGCAAGTCTCCTGTCTCCAAATCCACCATCTGGATTTGCACTTCCTTTTGCACTGTTTTCCCGGGACCTTGTTGGTGACATTGACGATGATTTCTAAAGTTCAACTCTCTTATGTGACTACTGAGGAGTCCCCAATTTACCTTCAGCCCTGGCTTTCTGCCTTCCATTCCATGGCACTGTGAGGGGCTGGGCCAGCCCACTGTGCTCCACGAGGCAGAGGTAAGGGGCTCTGTCCTCAGGGGGGACTCTCACCACCACCCAGGACTGGTAAGTACCATTTCCACTGGGAAGAATCTCTCCCCCTGCTTTAGTTTCCTGCACCTTGCCGGCCCGAGTCCAGCGCAAACCGATTCTTTGTGGATAGAAGTCATAAGCCAGGCATTTGAGTGTTCTGTTTCTTCCCGGGGCCACATGGCTGGTGACTGACACAGAGGGAGGATCTGTGGAGGGACAGGAGATGGACACTGAGGGCTTGAGGCGGACTTTTCCCTTGTCATGTCCCTTCCATTCCCAAACCCCCAGATGTCGCTATCAGCAGGTCTCTAAGTTGTGCGCCCCCCTCCCCAAAGAAATCTTTAAGAAGATCAGGGAAGATTGAGGCTCTCTGTTGGGTCATGGAATGTCTACTCAGTTACCTTCTTCCTACCCCACTGTATATTGACTTATGATAGCAACAAGTTGTGAATTTGTGAATTCCTTATATGTTTCCCTGGTGTGCCCAAATCTCAGTGGGGTTTGTAGCTCCTTTCTTCTCTAGTCTTGACCCAGCTCCTTGGCTCTTCCTGTGTCTCTGTCTATCAAACTCCTCTCTGCTCTGTTGCACTCTTCTCTCTTCCTACCTCTCCAATCAAAGCCTCAGTTTGTGGCACTTAGTTCTGTTCACACTTGCCTTTCCTTCCAAGCTGGACTTCTCTCCACAAACAAGACAAGAGGCATCAGGAGTAGAAAAAAGTGTTCATGGGATTTGAACTCTGAAATATGGAATTTGAAACCTGATTCTGTCTGTTATGGCTAGTATTAACTTAGCCTCTTTGAGCCCCAATTTCTTTATCTGTGAAATAGGGGGTTATTTGGAGAAGGTTACCATCAAGACAGTGGTTTTTCTGGCTCCTCCAACTTGAAATTTGGATAAATGTTGTTTTTGGATCTCACCTCTTATCCTCCCAGGGAAGGAATGAATTCTAGGAAGTGAAAAGCGGGGGACCAAAGGATTCCCAGGGGTGGATGAAAGCAGCCTGAGATGACCCCCTGAGCTCCCAGCCTGAGATCATCTTGGTCTTTCTCAGCTCAGTACTGGGAGTAGGTTCCAGGAAGCTCTGAGTACCTTGTTGGTCCAGGTGAGTCCTGCTGTGGTTCAGGTACCTCTGCAGTATCTCAGGGCACTCCTGCTCCAGGTATGCCTTGGCCCGCTGCACATAGACCTTTTCTGCTTCCCACTTCTTCTTGGTGTTCAGGGCTGCTGGGTCCAAGGGGACCCAGGCTGGGATTTCTTTGTTGAATTCAATGAAGTCCTGTCCATCATAGGCATACCTCCAGAACGCCCCACTGCTTCTATTATTCTGGATATCACAGCCGAACATTCCCTGAAAGGTGTGAGACCCTGAAGCCTCCCCCAAACCCACAGGGAGCCAATCAGCCTGGTGCCAAATCCAGCTGAATGACTCTCATTCCTGCACACTTTGCAAACAGGAAGAAAACTTTTGGATCTCTCCTTTCCTCTCAGTTCTAGGTGGAGTTTATCTGCCCACATAAGAAAACATAATTTGATCCCTTTCTCCCTCTTTTCCAGTAGTTGGCATCTTTTTTTTCTGAGTTTTAAAAGCTTCAACCCCTTTGTGCACAACGACTCTCAGAAACTGACCTTCTTAGGGAACGTTCAGTCTGAATAGCTCTGAGAGTGCAAATCCCAGATCTCTCTTCACCACACTGGCCTGTTCATGAGATTGAGCCTTATCTCTCTATGCTTTTCATATTTCTGAAATGGCAATGATAGCAGTGCTATTTTAGGAGGTTATTGAAAGTGAGATGTATTGATATCTGGGCCTGGCACATAATAAGTGCCCAATAAAAAGATAGCCACCAAGACCTTCTAATATTGTGCTCATATTTTTCTCTTTTCTTCCTCTTTTCTTATAATTACTTACTTCAACATTTCTATTACAGTCTTCCGGTGTCCTTCCTGCTCCTATTTGGGACACACCAGCCCAGGCCATTTTCCTTACCAAGACTTTCCATGCCAAATCCTTCAGATTTATACTTAACTCTTGCCTCCTTTTGAAAACCTTCAGATTTCAGGTGGCTTCTTGGAGATTTTTTTTTTTTTAACTCAGAAGCCCAGCCTTGATATCCTGTCTTATAAAATTATCTGACATCTGCAGTTTATCAAGTCTGATTGGTTGCCTTGGTGGGTAGACTGTGAGGTTTTTATCCTGACCCTATCACGTAACTCATGAAACTCAACATTATGAAACTCTAACAGTCTGTGGTTTTGAACCCAGCACTTTCTGAGCTGTCAGTATGGACCATGAGTTTGTTGTGCTGGGTATTTTCTCTCTCTTCATTTAACATACTTCAGTTGAGCAAATAGTATTGGCTGCACCTCGTCCTAGGCCCTGGGGCTGCAGGGGAGAGCAAAACACATGCTGCCTCCTTCATGGAATTGATGTAGGTAAGTTTTCCAGAACCTCATGGAGGCAGGTCTCAATCCTCCAGATAATTAAAAAACTTGCTCACTGTCAAGCAGCGACTGATGGAAGAATGTACCACGTGAACTCAGCTCTGACTGACTCCAAGGTTACTCACCATCCACTCAACATCCCTGAACAGGGGTGAGCCTCACTTCCTGTGTGAGCTGAGGCCTGGAGCAAGGATGGGAGGCCATATGGAAGGAGGACACTATGGGAGGGGGCATTAGGTCCAGATGTGTCTGCGTATTTCTATTTGTGCCTCCTGCTCCACCTTTGGGGGAGGGACTATCTTCAACCTGTTGGCCCCTTTCCACTCACACTTATAGGGCTGCCTCTTGAGCTAAGACCCTCCCCGTGGCCTGCATTTCACTGACCTCTGCTGTCCTTGTGGTAGTCCATGATGTCTTTCAGGGTCACCAGGAAGATTTCCTCCCGGGCCTTCTGAAGTTGGCTCTCTTTCTCCCAGTCCTCCATTCCTTCTACTTGGCTCCATGGTCCCAGGGGCTCTGCTTTCCTGCCCTCACTATCGTAGTGGAAGAAGGCCTGGTCATTGAGGAAGGCAGTGGCCTGAAACCTGGGGAGGACTTTACTAGGCCTGGACACCCCAGTGTAGAGAAAGGTCAGAGAATAAGGACCTGAAAAAGATGAGAAGACTCAGAGGGGTGGGGTCCATGCATGGGGACACCCACTGTGCACCAGAAGAGAAGACCTGTCCCTGAGGCCTCTGTCCCTGAGGTCTCTTCCCAGCTCTCTCAGTCCTGCTGTCAGTCTCCCACTACTGGAAGTTTGAGCAAGCGAATGGACTCGGCTCTCATTCTGGGACTGACTTTTCATATGTCTTCGCTACATTGTTCCTCTGTTTGGCATGTAAGATAATATTTCTCAACCTTCTTGTGGGTATCTTGGGACCATGTGGCTGAGTTCTGGCAAAAGAGAAAAATGAGGCAACCTCATTCTTCTGGTCCTATGAGCTGCCTTGCACCTTCTCTCTTCCCTTTAGGCAATGACTATGGAGACCAACCAGCCTGGATCCCTGTGTCACCTTATGGAGGAGAGGAAAGTGGCCTGATACGCACAAACTTGATGGTAACCTGACAAATACATATAGTTAGAAAATATGGGAAGGAGAATTTACTAGAAATTCCAAGAAATGACCCAGGATGGGTCAGTACAGGGCAAGACTACAACCAGTCTCAGAATTCTGAGGGATATACCTGCATTTTGATACCAAGCAGCAACTCGAAGAGGGGGACATTTCCATAATGAGTTCCATAATTGGTTCATGAGATAATTCATGTGGATTTTAATAATGTTGGGGTCATATGGCAGATTCCTAATTAGTTTATGATAGACATGGTTAACATTTAAATCAGTTGTGGAGGTGAAACCTCAGTGTAGACCCCAGAAATTATTCTTCCTAATTAGTTTATAATAAACATGATTAACATTTAAATAAGTTGTGGAGGTAAAACCTCAGTGGAGACCCCAGAAAAGTAGAGTGACTGCCATGTCTACCCAGGAAAGCCACCAACATCAGCTTGCAGGTGTAGAAAGCACCACTACGGTGTTGAATATTACAGAGAGGGGTAGGGCAGCCTAGGATTTGGGGACTCACCTGTCATAGCAGTGTGCACAAGATGCTAGAGTTGGAACTTTGGGATTTAATGTCTGCCCTTCTGGGTTTGGTCTTCTTTTGGGTCAATGGCTCCTTTCTACTCTCCTATCCCTCCCATTTGGAGTGGGAATATATACCCTGTCTGCCCCATAATTGTATATCATAAATAGTAACTTGTTTTGATTTTATGGATTCAAAGCTTCAAGGAGTATGCCTTGAGTCTCAGTTGAGACTTTGGATTTTGGATTAATGCTGGATGAGTTAAGACTTTGGGACTTCTAGGGATGAATGATTACATATTTTATAATATGAGAAGGACATGAACTCTTGGCAGTTAGGGATGGAAAGTTAAGAAGAGAGAGAAAAACTAGACATAATCTGTATTCCCTTTTCTTTTGCTATGTGATGCTTTGTGTTGCCTCAGACCCCGCCAGCAAGAAGGTCACTCTCAGATTAGGCCCCTTAGAACCATGTACCTCCAGAACCATGAGCCAAAATAAATCCTTTTTCTTTATAAAGTTAACCCACCTCTGCTGTTTCATTACAGTAATGAAAAAGATGACTAAGTACATCAGTAGACCCTGAGTAAAGCAGATTATTCTCCATAATGTGGGTGGGTCTCATCCAACTGGTTGAAGGCCTCAAGAGAAAAGACTGACTCCTCCCTCCCCGCCAAAGAAGAAAGAATCTAGTCTCTGGACTATGTTTGAATTCAAGACTGCAATGTTAACTCTTTCCTGAGTCCCTAATCTGCTGGCCTGTTCTGCAGATTTTAGGATAAGCCAGACCCTACAACTGTGTACCCCATTCTTTAAAATAAAATTCTTTCCCCCATTAAAAAATCTATTTATCTATCTATCTATGTATCTATCATTTATCTATTACCCATCCATCCCTCCATCCTATTGTGTCTCTCTGACAAATCTGGATTTTGGTATAGAATGTGCTTAACATTCTAAACATGATTGTTATAAAACAAACATAAAAAAAAACCTATTTGACAATTTGTGACTGCAAGGAATTTTAAACTTGCACAGGTTAAAAGCCCATAGCTCATCTCTCTTCATCCTGAACCCTTGATGCCATAAACAGCCTCATTCCCTGTTGTAGAATCAACCCTGGATTTCCCTGAGTGTCCCCACTTGTCCCCCATCCCAGCCCCTTGCTTTCTAGATTCATGGTGGGGTGAGGACCTGGGTTTCCTTTAGCTAATTGCTTTCCTGCTTGCCCCTGGGGAGCCCCCCTGCTCGCTCTCTCTCTTCTCTTCTCTCTCTCTCTCTCTCTCTCTCTCTCTCTCTCACTGAGTCAGGCAGGTGTGCCTATCTACTGGAAGGAAGGAAGGAACAAGATTAGAAGCAGCTCTCTCCGTGTGGTTTCTGCCTCATCCTGCTGTTTAATCCCAGGAAAGTCACTTTGCCTTTTCTATGTCTTAGTTTTTTTTTTCACTTGGGTTTTAGATTCAGATTCTTTAAGGTCTTAATGAGCAGGAGTCCAGAGGCCCCCTGAATGCTTCTAGAAGTGTGAGCTGAGTTAGTTGACGGTCTTGCACACCCATGACTATGACATGCCAGGGAATCCCAGCCACAGGGGTCCTTCTCCCTGCCATTTTGTCTTGTTCTTTGCCTTCCCACCATTCTTCTCCAGCACCTATCCCTTGCTTTCCCCACTCACCAGCTTGGGTCTCCTGGGGGACTGCATGACCCAGAAGAAGCGGCAGAGACAGCAGAACAGGTACCATTGTTTCCATCGTGTCTGGCTGGAAGGTTCTGGACAGGAAACAGCTCTTTCCTTGGGTCCTGGCACCCTGCCCAGGGGAGGTGAATTCACAGGCCAATGAGGGAGCCAGGATGGGTTCCTCCCCAAAGAATGTGAAAAAAGGATTCATGAACCGGCTTGGCAGTGTGGTCGGGGGGTCTACAGACAGGCTCTGCAAGCAGAGTGGAGAGAGCTGATCTCAGGACTCTGAATTCCTTAGGTGAAAGAATGCCAGTGGGCTAGAGGTGTGGGTGAAGAGTGGTAGACGTCTGGGATGTGTGTCTATGGTGACACAACTGCCCTGGGGTCACTGGGGGGATTGGGGTGTTGTGGGACCATACTTCACCCCTCTCCTCTGGAAAAATTATTTATATGTCAGAGCTTGGGTAAACCCCAGCTAGTGAAACCAAGGGGACACCTAAACTGACCCTCTAGTGTCACTTGCTTTTAGTTGACTTTAAAACCACTAATTCTGGAAGTCACTAGCTGAGTAATATATTATTCATCTCTCACCAGGTTTGCTACAGTTGACACCTCTGACATGTGGGTCATGATGGTAACATAGATTAGGTTATTTTACAGGGACTTGAAAGCTACTGGCTTTTCACTTGGGTTTGCACAAGTGTTCGATGCGTGACCTTTTGATGGCAGAAGGCTGAAAACTCCGCCTTGGAATCATGTGTTGTCATTTTGGTAACACTAGTCCCGTGAAGAGCGATAAACATTTGACTGCGCATGTGCAGACCCTGATTGCTTCACCTCCAAAAACCTTTCTTTGCACCTAAAACATCCTACTTTCTTACTCCATAGATATCCCCAAATCCTACCTGACAGGAGGCAGATTTGATATGTGGGGTTCGCCCTCCGCACTCAGTTGCTTGTGAATAAACTCTGTTTGCAAAACTCTTTCGCATTGATGGCATGCTGTGTGGGGACTGAGTGGTGGCGGGGGTGATGCAAACTTGGCCTGATTTGGCATCACAAGGGGACAACCATTATTCTCTCGCACACTGCTCCCAACCAGAGCGTCATCTTGAGGACATATCCACCTCTTTCCCTTTCCATGCCTGGGACATCCCGACCCTCCATCATGGAAGCAGAAACAGCCAGAAATAGGCGTGCACACGGCTTAGGCTCAGCAAGCACTTGCTCCTGTCCTGCCCGTTGAGTCAGGAGTCAGGGAACCGAAGCGGGCGCAGTGGACATCCCTTCTTAGTGGGTCTCGACAGTGACCCAGCTCCTGTGAGCTCCCTAGCAGTGGTGGCTGAGGTGGCGCCAATGTCCAGCGCTTGACGGTACCGGCGGTCAAAACTGTGGCATCTGGCGCTCCCTGCTGGCAGCTGCCGTGCATTCGTGAAGTGATTTTGAGTGTGTTGCTTCTGCTTAATTCTGAGCCTGGGTTCTCCAGCCCTTCTGTGGACTCTGAGCGCTAACCAACCAACAAATATTCTGCTTAAAGTCAGAACTCAGTTCTGTTTCTAGCAACGGTTGATCCTGACAGATGCAGAAATTTGTACCAGGATTATTTTCAGGCCACAGTCTCTCAGGCAGCTGAAGGACTGGGAATCTGAGATTGGTTATAGGGGCCATACTGGGGCTGAAGGAAGTGAAAAACCGAAAGACTTGGGTAAGTTTTGCTGGCCTAGTATGAAGTGGTGGCTAAAACTGTGGACTGAGTTCTCTCTTGTGGTGGACAGGAGCAACGGTCATTGAAGGCAACATTTGAACTCCCTGTGAGGTGATACTACAGGACAGTATGAAGGACATGAGGAATCCAAGGAGTGAAGGATGGGATGTTTGAGCCCTAAAGTGGCAGGAAACAGAGTAAAAGAACAAACTCAAACCCTGAAATTATTAGCTGCATGCGTTAGCACACACCTTTAATCCAGCAACTTGGGAGGCTGAGGCAGGAGGATTACAAGTTTGAGGGCAGCCTCAGTAACTTAGCGAGACTGTAAGCAATTTAGAAAGACCCTATTTCAAAATAAAAATTAAAAAGATCTGGGATTGTGGCTTAGTGGTAGATTGCCCTAGCTTCAAAATATATATGAAATTATCTATTCAAACTACAATCTGAAAATCAGGCCTTTTCTATGACAGTGCAGAGATAATATGTCTTTTGCAGTTGCAAGTATGAAACAGATAAGAAACTCTACAAATTCCTACTTATTAAAATATAATAACAAAAAATAGGTTTTGTAACCTAAGTACCCAAATCTAATAAATCTAATAACAAAATGTGATCTAGACTGTTGAGGGCCACAGCCGAGTCGGGATGACGCATAGCATTTTTGCCAGAAGTAGTGGTTGAGAGGTGATGCCAGCGAGCCATTAAGATGATGACTTTTGAGTTCTCCCGGAGTTCCTGTTGAGTTCCGGTTGAGCTCTCGAGGGGATTCCTGAAGAGTTTGCGTTGGTTGGTGAAGTTCCGGTGGTGGGAATTTGGGTTGGTGTGTGGTGTGTTCCTGGAGGAGCCCCGTGGGTGGCATTGGGGAGAGTTCCCGGGGAGTGTGCTGGTGGAGTTTGGAAATAAAGTTTGTTCCTGCTTGAGTGGCTCGTGATTTGTGCCCACCCAGACTGCGGCACTAGACATGTGATCTGGAGTGGCTCTGGGAAAGACCTCCTGGGTGAGCAGGACATTGGACAGAGGTAGAGTTTTTGTTGGCAGAGAGGGGGCACATGTCATTAGGACAGGGACAGTGTCTGTCAAATTCTTTTCTCTGTCCCTCGTGCTTGGTAGAAAGAAGGTAATCAATATACACACAAATAGATCAATGGGTAAATGGGCAAAGACATGAAGAGTGGCAGCAGACATATTTGAGGGTCACTGAGACCATGCTGGTGGGAAAAAAAAAGCTTATGAAGATGATTGAGGGATTGGGTAGATAGGGAAATTGCAATCAGATTCCTAAGATTTCCTCAGTGCAGTGAATGTCCCCCACCACCCAGTGAATGAGGAATATTCCATGACGTCTTTTCCCTCACAGCCTTTGTTCTCCGGCTGCCCCATTTCTATAGGTCAGTAGCTCTCAATCTCCTTGCCAGTTGTTCTCAAGATAATTTTTTTATGTATAAAACAAAATATACTCGATACAGAGGAAGCCAATTAAACGGTAACCAGGTCTTTCCATGAAACTCTGGACAGATGGGCTCTTTGCAGAGGGGTCCCCAAATTACAAAATGACATACTATTCTAAAATGACCAAGGAATTATTGAATAAGGAGATAATTTGTGGCAACGAAACTCTCTTGGCTTGGGGCATCCTCTGATTGCACTTGAAGTTGATTCCACCCGCAAGAGAATCTTTGTTGGTGGCACTTTGTTGGGTGGGTAGGGAGTGACCCACATTTGGTTTTCTGGACCCCTCTATCCTCTTGGTGTGCCCAGTCAAGCCCATGGTCTACTTTCATATTACTTGCCTCGTCAGACCCTTGTGACCCTTCCCTGTCAGCAATCTCACACCCAACTGGTAAGGAGCATTCTTTTTTTGGGGGGGTGGGTACCAGGGGTTGAACCCAGGGGCACTCGGCCATGAGCCACATCCCCAACCCTATTTTGTATTTAATTTTTTTCTGTAGTTGTAGATGGACAGGATGCCTTTATTTTATTTGTTTATTTTTATGAGGTGCTGAGGATCGAACCCCATGCCTCATACATGCTAGGCAAGTGCTGTACCACTGAGCCACAGTCCCAGCCCTATTTTGTATTTTATTAGAGACAGGGTCTCACTGAGTTGCTTAGCACCTCACCATTGCTGAGACTGGCTTTGAACTCGAGATCCTCCTGTATCAGCCTCCAGAGCCGCTGGGATTACAGGTGTGCGGCACTATGCCTGCAGGAGCAATCTTTTGACCTCTTCTTGGAAAGCTGTCCCACCCCCACAAATTTTATTTTATTATTATTTTGTCCCTTTTTAATTGGTACATCATAGTTGTATATAATGGTGGGATTTGTTACTTATTTGTACGTTCACAATACAAAACCATAATTTGGCCAATATCACTCCTCCGCATTTCCCTAACCTTTCTCCTCCCTCCCCTGTCCCTTTCCTTTCCTCTACTCTACTGATCTCCCTTTGATTTTCATGAGATCTTCACCCCCTCCCCCAACTCCTACCACCTTTCTTTTCTTTCTCCTCTGTAGCTTCCACTAGGAGAGAAAACATACAACCCTTTACCTCCCTAGTTTGGCTGATTTCACTTAACATAATGTTCTCAAGTTCCATCCATTTTCCTGCAAATGATACAATTTTATTCTTCTTTATGGCTGAATAAAACTCCATTGTGTGGCTGGGGGTTGTGGTTCAGAGATAAAGCGCTTGCCTAGCATGTGTGAGGCACTGGGTTCCATTCTTAGCACCACATAAAAATAAAATAAAGTGTCCCCCCTCCTCCTCCCATCTACAACTAAAAATAAATTAATAAAAAAGAACTTCATTGTGTATATATGCCACATTTTCTTTGTCCATTCATCCATTGATGGACATTTAGGCTGATTCCATAGTTTGGCTATTGTGAATTGTGTTACTGTAAACATGGGTGTGCATGTATCATAAGGAGTGGTATAGCTGGGTCAAATGGTGTTTCCATGCCTAGTCTTTTGAGGAACTTCCACACCAATTTCCACCTGAATGCCTCCACAGCATAAAAGTGCTGCTTCTCCTTGTCCTCTCTAGCATTTATTATTATTTGCGTCCTTGAGGACTTGGCAAGCTGTCTAAACTGTCACACCTCCTTTGTAATCCGATTCCCTCCAGGAAGTTTTCTCTGGGTTTCTGAGTGGTTCTGTGTCCCCCCTACCCCCACTCCCAGACACTTGCTCTTCTGAGATTTCCTCCTCCTTTGCCACTTTGTCCCTCTCTCCTGTTATAGATGGGGCTGGATTTCACATTCCCATCTCCTTAGCCCTGGCCCGTTTGGTTCCCTCAATGATCTGAAATTTTCATTCTGTTATGTGCCATCCTTTATTTGTTCAAAGTATCAGGAGTTGCTTTGAAATATCACTGGCTGGGTTATTTCCTTCTGAGGTCTTTGTTTTTCTTTCCTAAGTAAATTGAATAGCCCTGCCAAAGGCAGCATTTACACACACTGCCCATCTGATACGGTGTAAGAAAAGAGTACTAACATGAACAAGAAGTAAGGAAAGATCATGGGGCTTATCTGGGCCAACTTCTCACTGAAACAACGTGGAATAAGGACAGAATTAGAACCTAGGCCCCTTCTCTTGGTCTCAGGAGTCAGCTGACAATGTCTTTCTCAATCCCCAGGCTTGTGCTGAAGTTGGAGCTTTTGTGAATGCTCTCAGTGGGTTCAGCAGGATTCTGAAAGACACCATTCTAAGCCTCTAAGCCTCCCTCTCTCCACAGGGTCATCTACCCTCGTAGGTTCCCTCCTTCAAGGTTCCTTGGTCCATGTCTTCCTCCATGCTGATGAGTAGAACACACAAAAAAACAAACAAACAAACAAACAAACAGTGAGCCCTTAGTCCAGTGGCAGGAGATCCCTGAGCAGCTCCTCAGGACGCTCCTGCTCCAGTCAGGCCTCAGCTTACTTCCCTTAGATACTCTCTCCCTCCCGCTTCTGCTTGGGGTCCAAGGCTTCTGGGTCCAAGAGGACTCAGGCTGGGATTTTTTTGTTGTTGAATTTTCTGTTTTTTTCCTACTTTCTATTTCTCTTGCTTTTTTTATTGTAGTCTCTGTTACATTTCCTAAACTATATATTTTTAACCTTTTTACTATAGAGTTTTAAAAACTCTGCTGTCATATGTTTAATTTCTAAGAGCATCTCTAAATTTTAGTTGGTCTTTTTTTTTTCTCTTTTGGCAGTACTGGGGATTGAATCTAGGACCTCATGCATGCCAGGCAAGAACTCCACCACTGAGTCACATCCCCAGCCCTTAGTCTTTTAAAATTGTGTTCTCCCTGACTGAGCTCTGTTTCTGGCTACTCAATTATTTTTTTCCCCTCCACTCTTCGGTCTATACTTTCTTGTCCAAGGCCTATTTGTGATGTCTGTTAATCCTCAGGTGTCTGCTCATGTTTACAAGTGAGGAGAGGAGGCAGAAAAGAGTTGCTTTGGGGATTTAAGTGTATGCAAGAGCTTGACTTAATAATCACTTTTAGCTACTTGCTCATTTAGGTGAGGATCTTCAGTGTCTTTATCTTTAGGTCTTCTCCATTGGGGTTGATAAAATTCCCCAGAGAAAAACAGGACATATCAGGACATAGAACAACCCATTGCTGGCTTGACTCTGGCTCCAGCCCTTATTTTCCTTTTTGGTGCTGGGGATTGAACCCAGGGCCTTATGTATGCAAAGCAAGCACTCTACCAACTGAGCTACACCCTCAGCCCTGGCTCCAGCCCTTGATGAACCACCTGGGGCTTTCCAGGGCCAGCAAGGAGGGAAGACCATCCTGTTCCTTAACCTTCCTATTGCTTGTGGCTTCATTCATCTCTAAAGCCCAGCTAGGGACTTTGGTATGCTTCTTTCCCTCCAGTCACAGAGCTGGGGTTGGCAGAGCTGGGGTTGGTGTGGATGGTGGTCACTGCCACTGTCCCTCCCACCCTCATGCTTTAGATCCAAAGCAGCACTTGAAGTTCTGATGCCTGCCCCCAATACACAAAATAGCCTATAACCCTTAACTTGACCTGTGTTCCATGTCTATCAGACTTATCAAAGATCAGTGTGGACCACTTGGATGCAATCCTGCTCCGATCAACAAGAACAGTCAATTCACAAACTACACCTCACCCCTCTGGACAACAGATCACTCAGCACAAAAATAGATGTGGGAGGGACCAAGGAGGATGCTGATGGCAGGGAGAGGCATCTGCCATGGACCTTGGGATCTGTGTTCTTGTTGGGTCTGTCAAGAATGCAGGGCCCTATTAGACCAGAGACCCTGCACCTAAGATCATTGTACTGTCATGTGTAACTAATTAAAACAAATTAAAAAAAAAAAAAAGAAAATCTAAAAAAAAAAAAAAAAAAACGGAAAAAAGAAAAAAAAGAAAAAATAGGCCCAAATCCGCATCATGTCCGCTTAGGACTTGACTTTCTTTTTCTTTCTTTCTTTCTTTCTTTCTTTTTTTTTTTTTTTTTTTTAATATTTTTTAGTTGCCAATTGACCTTTATTTTATTTATTTATATGTGGTGCTGAGAATCAAACCCAGTGCCTTACACATGCTAGGCAAGCACTCTACCACTGAGCCACAACCCCAGCCCAGGACCTGACTTTCTTAACAAACCTCCTAAAGCAAGAGAAGTAAAATCAAGAATCAACAAATGGGATGGAATCAAACTAAAAAGCTTCTTCATAGTAAAGGAAACAATCAAGAACGTGAAGAGAGAGCCTACAGAATGGGAGAAAATCTTTGCCACCTGCACCTCAGAGCATTAATCTCTAGGATATATAAAAACTCGAAAAAGTTAACACCAACAAAACAAATAACCCAGTTATTAAATGGGCAAAGGAACTAAACAGGAACTTCACAGAAGAAGAAATATGATTGGTCAACAAGTATATGAATACATGTTCAACATCTCTAGTAACTAGAGAAATGCAAAATAAAACTACACTGAGATTTCATCTTTCTCCAGTCTGAATGGCAATTATCAAGAATACAAGGAACGATAAATGTTGGCAAGGATGTGGGGAAAAAGGTCTACTCATACATTGCTGTTGGGACTGTGAATTGGTGAAACCACTGTGGAAAGCAGTATGGATATTCTTTTGAAAACTTGGAATGGAACCACCATTTGACCCAGTTATCTCACTCCCTGGTTTATACTCAAAGAACTTAAAATCAACATACTACAGTGACACGGCCACATCAATGTTTATAGCAGCTCGATTTACAATAGCTAAACTATGGAACCAGCTTACATGCCCTTCAACAGATGAACAGATAATGAAAATGTGTATATATACACAATGGAATACTACTCAGCAATAAAGAGAAATGAAATTGTGGCATTTGCAGGCAAATGGATGGAACTGAAGATTATCATGCTAAGTAAAATAAGCCAATCCCCCCAAACCAAAGGCTGAATGTTCTCTCTGATATGAGGATGCTAACTCACAATAAGGGGGTGGTAGGGAAGCATAGAGAATTTTGGATTAAACAAAGGGGAATGAAGGTAAGGGAGGGGGAATGGGAATAAGAAAGAGAGTAGAATGGATCAGACATACCTCCCTTATGTGCAAATACTATTATACAACCAATGCAATTCTACATCATGTACAACCAGAAGAATGAGAAGTTATAGTTCATATATGTATAATATATCAAAATACATTCTACTGACCTGTATAACTAATAAGAACAAATTAAAAAAAGAATGCAAAGCCCTGTCTAATCTTCCTCTAGGCCATTTCTCAGGGTGTGTTTGCAGTGAGGTACTGACCCACTTTGGAAAAAGAGCAGGTTTGCTTTTACTTCACTACAATGGCATGCGTTCCTCAGGGTCAGTGTTCCTTGCCCACAACCAAGTCCACCTGGGCTGCTCAGAGTCACCATCTGTTACTTAGGGGCATAGAGGACTCTCACCAGCAGATGCTTATGCTGCTGGCTGCTCCCTGATCTGCTGTCTCCCACGCAGCCTCTCCTGTCTTCCGCCAGCATCCAGAAAATGGCAACGGACTAATCCATTGGTTTGCAAATAGGGTTAAATTCTAGACCTGGGCAAGCACCTGTCCCGGGGGAGGATCTCACCTCCTCTCCTGGCTGCACTGGGGTTACAGCTCTGTATGCTGATTCAACCAACCCACCGGAGATGTGGGATGGGGTTAGGAGCCAGGGTTAGAATTGGGTTGGAGCAACAACAGCCGCTAACTTGAGCGTGCTTGCACTGTTTCCAGAAACCCGGTTCACCACGTGGCGGGGCTAAAGGTCAGAACGATCCGGCCTGAAACTTTGCTGGGGACTCCAGAGCCAAATTTAATCCCTTGATGATTGGGCCAGAGCCAAGGAGCAACGATATAAAAGTGGTCGCTAGGTGGCGGCCGATCACCGCGGGACCTGGACGGACCGGTCTCCAGTGGTCTTGGATTTCCAGTCCCGCTCGACGCTCGACGCTCGACGCGGAGCCTCGGCCTTTGCCCTTTGGATCCTGGAGGTGGGAGATTGGTGGCATCCACACTGGGTGACCGCAGAAGCCTCCGGGGGTGATGGTGTGCAGAACTTACGCATTCTGATTTCATGCCTTGCCTTAGATAAACCTTGGGCAAGTTGCAGAACCTTTCCCAGCCCGGCATCTTCAGCTGTGCCCAACGGTGCTCAAGCTCAGTTTTTGCTTTCGGATCTGGATCATACCTGTTCACAGCCTGTGTGTCTACAGAGCATCATCGCGGTGTCCCCTGCTCCCCCAGCGGGGTCTCAGAGGTCCGAGGTCCCCAGTGCGCAGAGTCTGAGAGCGCAGCTGGACTCTGAGCCACAGGAAGAAGGAGCGGCTTCCTAATCCTGCACCTCGCTTACCCCTTGGGTCCCTGAAGCGGCTTTTGTTAGAAAATGGGTCTTTCAGAATCTCTGTGGGATTGATCTTCAAGCCTACAGTTTAACTTCCAGGGAACTGGGCTTCATCTAAGGGTTCATCGCCTAGTATAGTGATTACAAAGGTTTTCTCCCTAATGATTGCAAAGGACTTCTCCTCTATCCTGCTTTTATCATCCATGTCCTGATTCTTTTCTTTTGGTACTGGGAATTGAACTCGGGGCACTCAACCACTGAGCCACATCCCTAGCTAGCCCTTTTTTTGGGTATTTTATTTAGAGACAGAGTTTCACTGAGTTGCTCAGCACCTTGCCCTTGCTGAGGCTGGCTTTGAACTTGAATCCTCCTGCCTCAGCCTCCTGAGCCACTGGGATTACAGGCATGCACCACCTCGCCCAGCCGTGTCCTGATTCTTGATGTTTCTATCTCCTCCATCCATTTTCAACAATTTATCATCCCTTTCCCCTTCCTGAACTCCCACTTTCTGGGATCAGTGTAACCCTTATTAGGACTTCAATCTCCTTCTGGTTATTTGAAATCCTCTTAACTAGGATTTTACCTGATAGAGTGAGAATTATTAGCAAATTCACATTTCACAGGGAAGCAGTGCTTGGCCTTGACTCTCACCTCTACCACTATCTGCTAAGTTTGTGACTTTAAGAAAATGACTTAATTTCTCTGTTTCAATTTCCTCATCATTAAAAATGGACATTATAATAATAGTGTTATCCTGGAGGTTTTTTTTTGGGGGGAGGGGAATGAGAATTCAGTGGTCCATAATACTTACTCAATAAATGCCATCTACTAGAAATACCTAGTGTGCATCTCTTCTGTTCCTCATGACTTCTGCCCACAAGTTTTCTGTTCCAATGTCTCCTAGGATCCTCTCTGTTTTAGTCATCTCTATTTAGAAAATAGTCCAGGCTTTTTTTTTTCCTAATTTTTCTTTCTGAAGTCAGAGTCTCTAAATTCTGTGCATGTCTACTGTTGCCTTTGGTGCTGCTTCTCCTCCTCCTCCTCCTCCTCCTCCTTGTACTGGGGATTGAACTCAGGGACACTCGACCACTGAGCCACATCCCCAGCCCTATTTTGTATTTTATTTAGAGACAGCGTCTCATTGAGTTGCTTAGCGCCTGGCAGTTGCTGAGGCTGGCTTTGAACTTGCGATTCTCCTGTCTCAACCTCCCAAGCCACTGGGATTATAGGCATGGGCCACAGCGCCTGGCACCTTTGATTCTTTTTGTTTCAGAAAAAATCCAGTCCCAGGGTTTAAGAACCAGCTGTCAAATGCAAAAGATGTGAGACTGAAGAAGGAGGTAGACAGTGGATTGCACAAAGTGCAATTTATTGGGGACTTCTGAGCAGAGCTTGTCTTGGGCAGTGTGAGACAGGTAGACCCCTGTACCCAAAGGCAGGAGAAGGGGTTTATATGCTAAGCCAGTCAAAGATGGGCAATCAGAATGTACCTGGCCTTTCTCAAAAGCTCTTAACATGGGCTGGGGTTGGGGCTCAGTGGTACAGCACTTGCCTAGCACATGTGAGGCACTGGGTTTGATCCTCAGCACCACAGACAAAAATAAATAAAATAACGTTGTTATGTCCATCTACAACTAAAAGCATTTTTTTAAAAAAAAGTTATTAACATGTCCAAGGTCAGTTTAGAACAAGAGACCAGAACAAGGGGCCAGAACACAATGTTTGACTGACTATCTCAGTAGCTTTGTTTGTTCTATAAGGTTGGGGTGTGTGCCAGGGTCACCTGGTGGGCAAGATGGTGGTTACAATAAAAAAGACTATTGTCATGTCAAGTGGGATCTCTACATCTCTTTGAGGCTCTGATATTTTCTTCCTGCTAACACTCCTTTTCACCCCCACTTGGGAACTGCCCCATGAGCTTGTAAAATCCACAAATCTCAGTCCACCGAACTTCTCTGCCTTTGGAAGAGTTTTTTTGATGTCTTTCAAGTTCACTGTGAAGAATTCCTTCATGGTTTTCTGGACTTATCTGTCTTCCTATCCCCCATCCTCACCAGCTGGGTTTGGGGTTCCAGGGGCTCAGCATTCTGCCTTTATCACCATACAGGAAGAAGGCCTGGCTCTTTGGGGTGGGCAGTGGTCTGAAACCTAGGGAGGCTTTCACAGAGCCAGGACTATCTGTTGTAGTCACAGATTAAGGACCTGTGAAAATGGAAAGAACTTTGAGGTGTGGGGTCAGCTGGGGAGTCCCACTACTGGGCAGGAGGGAATGGTCTG
Source organism: Marmota flaviventris (assembly GCF_047511675.1). NCBI lineage: Eukaryota > Metazoa > Chordata > Mammalia > Rodentia > Sciuridae > Marmota > Marmota flaviventris. The sequence goes on from NC_092516.1 coordinate 30,861,062, forward strand.
GTCATTGGGCGCTTCCCATTCCCTTCCAGCGCCCAACTTTTTCCTCCTGTTGACCTCCCAGCACTGAAGGAGGCAGACAGAGGATTGCCTTTAGGCCAGAAAATGTGTGAAGGTGAACTTACTAGAAAATTTGAGTAATGAGCCAGAAGGGATCAGCATGGAATAAAACCAAAATACTCCCTCTGCACCCTGGTTCTTTGAGTTGAACTTGTTGCTAAATTGAATCTTTGCTACGGTGGTGACAAATGCTGACTATTTGTAAATATTGCACATTTAAAACCTGCACATTCTTAAGCAATCATTTGAATATAGTTTTGTTTCCCTCCAGATTTCCTTGTGATGGTTGGCCCTGGACTAGATTGGATCTCTTCTCTTTATGTCCTGCCGTGTCCCAGGTATTTAGTTCTGTGGGGAGCTGTTTTCTTGCTGTTTCTGATGATTTTCTTCTGCTGACCTCTCCTAGAGCCTTCTTCCAACGGGAAAGAGGGAGGGAAGGAGAGAAGAAAGATCCCTCCTCCCTTTGTTCTTGGGGTGCAGAGATACTGAAGTGCTGTCCTTCTTTCCACTTCCTTCCTTTGGGTGTGCTTGCTCTCTGGGTACCCGGCGGCTCCAGATCCTGGCACACATCATCAACATATGGCCGTGGGAGGAGGCTGGTCTCATCTGGTGGGAAGAGAAGGGACAAGGAGGGCATTGTTGGTGGAATAAAGAAGTGGAATGAGAACTCCTTCTAACCCTGGGGGATTCTTTCTTGGCACCAATCCTCAGAAAGTTATTGTGAAAGAGAAGTTTGTCTTGGTGCTTTAGGGTCTTGACAGCAGCTTAGAAATCATTAGGCAGAACCTCCTGCCCCCAATCCCAGGACCAACCTTGGCCTCCTCCCCTGATACCCACACTGACCCAGACTATGGACATTTATAAATGGAGCCATTGAGGAATCAGGAGAATTTCATGCAACTTTGAAAAATGTCCCTGTGCACTGGGCCCTGTCCATCTCCCCACTTTCTGCCCCCATTGCAGACATTTAGATAAGGGACTTTGGTCACTCTGGCTGGACCATCTGTACAGCACTGAACGGTGGGGGATCATAGCTCTCGGTTTCCAAGAATATGATCCCAAGCCTTGAGCAGAAATGTGCTGACCACACCTGACTCAGTGACTCCTCCCTGAGAAGCTGTTTAGCGGAGGGAAAGAAATGGCTCCAGACTCCAGAACCATCGTTGGTTCTGACCCTGCCTCTTCCACTTACCATCTTACTGGCCTTTGCAGGTGAGCTCAACCTCTCCATACCTTTATTTCCTCATTCACCTATATCATAATGATGCCACTAATACCTACTTTCTAGGATCATAATGAGGGTCGAATTGTAACAGGAACTTAGAATGGCTTTGCTCAAAGCAGTGACTCTTAGGCCTGAAGGTACCCTGTGGGTATCCAAAGTGTAGGATAAAGCTTGGCATCTCTGACTTCATTTTGTTTCTGTCTCCTTGATCACCTTAAACTTTGGGTCAGGTTCCCACTCAGTTCTGCACATCAGTATGCTAATCATTTAAGGAGTGTTTATATGGAAATTAATAATACAATGCTGGGCATGGTGTCACACATCTGTAATTCCAGTGGCTTTGGAGGCTGAGGCAGGAGGATTATGAGTTCAAAGCCAACCTCAGCAATTTAGCAAAGTGCTAAGCAACTCAGTGAGATCCTGTCTTTAAATAAAATACAAAATAGGATGGGGATGTGGCTCAGTGGTTGAGAGCCCCTGAATTCAATATTCAGTACCCCCTCCCCTCAAAATTCCCAAATAATACAGATTTTTATTTTTATTCTTTTGGTACCAGGGATTGTACTCAGGGGGTACTTAACCATTGAGTTACATCTCTAATGGTTTTTGTATTTTATTTAGAGACAGGGTCTCACTGAGTTGTTTAGGGCCTCGCTAAGTTGCTGAGACTGTCTTTGAACTTGTGATCCTCCTGTCTCAGCCTCCTCAGCTGCTGGGATCACAGGTATGTGCCACCATGCCTGGCTATAATACAGGTTTATTAGACTTGGATTTACCCACGCTACCTCATGTCTTTTGATATGTGAGGTCAAATTTTCAGGGAAGTTTGTAGCATCCTGTTTCAGGTCCCTGGAGTGGTGCCGGGAAGTCTTGGGTCCTCGTCCTTCACCTCCAGGAGCAATCATCTCACAGGAACTGAATTGCCCCTTCCAGGATCATAGGTAAACATCCTGTGTAACAAGTGGAAATCGCCCCCTCAGATGTTAAGGAGTTCTCTGAAGCCACCTTACAGAAAGAGAACTTGGAGAATGATCAACCAGACCGCAGTTTGACCAAGACTACCTAGTTATGCAGACCTCTTGCCTTGCCTTAATTCTTCCTCTATTTAAACCTAAAGCTCCTGTTGGCATCCCAAAGACAGGGCTGTGATTCTAGGTCTCCCTTGGTCTTCCCAATATAGTCATATAGATTAAAGTTTTCTTTCCTGTTTTTCACTATGATTTTTTCTAATTTTTTTTTTTTTGTGGTGAGTGTCTGGACCTGGCCTCAGGCCTCTGGCCTAGGATTCTGGTTACAAAATGAGTTAGAATTGGACAAATGCTTAGAAAAGTATCTGGCACATTTTATTGAGTCTTCTTTTTTGCTCTTTCCTGGAGGAGTCTTGTTATAATAGACTGTTTCAGTAGGCAGTGTTCACTCTCTGAGTGGGACCAAATGTTTGGATTCAGATCTCTGACAGACCATTGGAGAGGTATTTGGAAACAGGGACTAGGAATTCAGGGTCCCCTGCTGCTGGCTGAGCCATGTGGGAAGACTCATAGTGTGTTGAGCTTGCCTTCATGCCCTGATTTTAATGAGAGAGAGGAGTTTTAAATGCTCTCTGCCTTCCTCCAGTCTCTGCCCACTCTTTGCCCTTGCATAACTTTATAGAAGAATGAGGACAATGATCTAGTGCTATATGTGCTCTAGGAGTCCAGAAGACGCCCAGTCCTGAGTCAGCTGTAGGGGAGGAGGAAAGACCCCAGGGTTAAGTCAGGAGATTTGCTGTGCAACTTTGGGAAGGACGCTTCACTCCTCTGGGTCTTATATTTTTTCCTTCTTTGCCTTTTATAGTGCAAAAGAACACACATAGAGGAAGCTATATAAAATTTAAATCTATCACTTAGCAAGTAAGTGTAATGCAAACACTTGTGTAAACAGGGCTCAGATTGAGGAACAGAACATGTTAAAGGAAAAAAAATCAATGACACTTGTTAAAGCACTGTAAAGAAGATTTCATTCAAGATGGGGCACTATTGCAATAGGTCCATATGATAGAAATTTTGCTGTGGGGAAGAGAGATTGAGAACTTCAAATGCAGTATAAGCCAATGATTATTCATAGCTAAGAGGCAAGCCCCATGGATGGAAAATGACTAAGAGGAGACAGCAAATATTTCCTAAACCCACCTAAAGGAGTCTCGCTGAAGGCCTTGGAGATCTGTCATCTATGCAGATTACTTGCTCAAATCCCAACTTTTCAACTCTTGAATAAGTCACTCTATATTCTTCATTTCTCTTCTCTGTAAAAGGAGATAACCTTACATCATAGGGGTGCTATGAGGGGTGATTGAACACCCACACAGCACTTAGAATATCCATTATTTTATTTTGCAGTACTAGGGATATAACTCAGGAACATTCCACTCCTGAGCGCCATTTCCAGCCCTTTTTATTTATTTGAGACAGAGTCTCACTCAGTTGACCAGGCTGTCCTTGAACTTGTTAACCTCCTGCCTCCACTTTCCAAGTGGCTTGATGAATATCCATTATTTTAAAGCTCCAAATTACATTAGTGAAACTGGGTATTACATAGAAACACTTGGGATTTCAAGATGCAATGCTTAGGAAGTTCAACATCATATATTGCAAAGTGACTTGCTGGTCTGAGATGCAATGTTTCAAAAACAAAAGCAAAAGACAACAACAAATATTAATGTTATGCCATTCTTAGGCCCTACACCCATGTCAAAGTTGCATGAAATGGTAAGATTGTCTGAAATTGGAGGGAGAGGGAATTGGCTTTGGAGAGTGGATATTCTTTGGAAAGGTGTTTTATGAATTTTCCAAAGATGAAGGGAGAAAATGCTATCCTTCAAATCTCAAGTCTAATTTGTCTACTGATTCCTGCCAGAAAAATAAAAAATGTGAGTGTTATGGTTTACATATGGGATGTCCAAGAAAGCTCATGTATGAGACAATGCAAGAATTTTCAGAGATGAAATGATTAGGTTATAAGAGGTGTAACCTAATTGGTGGATTAATCCACTGATATGGATTAACTGAGCAGTGACTTCAGGCAGGTAGGCTGTAGCTAGAGGAAGTGGTCACGAGGGGCATGCTTTGGGGGTTTATATTTTGACCCTGGTGAGTAGAGCTCTGTCTGCTTCCTGGTTTTCCTGTCCTGACTGCTTTCTTCTGCCATGCTCCTGTGTTATGATGTTCTGCTTCACCTTCAACCCAAAGCTATGGAGTCAGCTGACCATGGACTGAACCTCTGAAACCACGAACCAAAATAAACTTTTCCTCCTCAAAGTTGCTCTCTTCAGGTGTTTTTTTTGTCACAGTGACAAAAAGCTGACTAAGACACTAAAAGATAGGAGAACAAGCAGGTGAATGGAAGGTGATGTGGCCCCATTGGAATTGGCCTTCTGCCCAGGTAAAAGAGTGTGTTACCTGTAATTTTGCTAATAATTTTATCCCAGACAAACTGAAAATCAGGCATAAAATTAATAGAAAAATAATTTGAATATGTGAACTCAGAAAATTTTATTCCCATGGCCCCTCTTAAAAAAAAAAGTTAGAGCATAAACTTCAGCTAATCATAACACAAGGGACTGGTTGTCAAATAATATAGTAGAAACCAGAGAAAATGGGAAGATAATGGTTGCAGTAGAGAATATAGTATACATTTTGTCAAAAATTTGTTATAACTATAACAACTGCATGGGAGAAGGAGAGGGGAGATGATGGGTGAGGTAACGCTTGTAAATCAAGGAGTGAAATGTAAGCAAACACTACAGTTGAATCGGGAGTAAAGAAGATGAGATCATTACTTAGAGAGACTGTTTACAGAAAGAGAAGGTATTCTGTGAAGTTCAGGTTAGAAGATAACTACTAGATGAAATACAGATCTCCTAAAAATGCCTGGCATGGTGCTGCGTGCCTGTAATTGCAGTGACTTGGGATCGCAAGTTCAAGGACAGCCTCAGCAATTTAGTGAGGCCTTAAGCAACTTAGGGACACCCTGTTTCAAAATAATAATAATAATAAAAAGGGCTGGTGATATGGCTCAGTGGTTAAATGCCTCTGGGTTCAATTTTCTGTAAGAAAACAAAAGCAAGAAAAAATACAGACCTTTTAAATTTTCAGAAAAGACATACCTGAAACAATGAACACATAGACCACATGGTAAAGGAGTTTCAAAAACTATAGAAATGGGACAAATACAATAAAATAATGAAAAGCCTTGTCAAATAGAAGAAAAATGTATTCATATTAGATATACAAAGCAAAATTCAGCCTTGTGTTCAACATAAAAAGTGTCTCAAAAAGGTTGAAAATTAGGGCCAGGGATGTAGCTCAGCATTAGAGCAGTTGCCTGGCTGGTATGAGACCCTAGGTTTAATTTGCAGCACTGGAAGCATGTGCATGTGCACACCCTCATGCGATACACAAAAGTTTTATCAAGCAAAAGAAAAATCACAATTAAGTGGGTGTTAGGCTCATAATATCAAACTAAATTGTACTTAATAAGGTAAAGAAGAACACTCTATAAAATGTTCAATTTATATTGAATAGATTTATTGAAATTGTAAGGAGTCTGACAGTGGAAATGTTCAGGGAAACATTCCCCTGGTGAGCAAACTCCCTGGGGGGTAACAGGCACCCTGTTTCCCACCCTTAGAATGCCCTGCAATCTCTCTTAGGATCTAGTAACATAGGGAGTATATGTACAATGCCTAGCTGGTATGGCAATGCCCTGAGAAGCCTCTATGTAAGAGCCTCATCAAGCCTTGACCTTGATTTCTGGCATATGGCTCCTGGGAATAAAGGGACTTGCTTGCTTGATAACTACAATGTTTCACCAAGCTCCAGTGCTCCTGGAGCTGCCCACCTAACAGTAACTTCAGACCATGGACTTTCTTGAGAACTGCACAAAGCTCCTAACATTGCATATTGTAACTCTGAAATGTAACTGCAAAATAAGCAACCTTACTGATACTCTAGACAATAATGTGGTTATGATACTAATGACCTAATGTAAACATAACTGTTAGGACAAGGAGCCACTCTGCCACCTTCCCTGCCTTTGCACCTTGTATCTGTCTCATTATTATTATTATTTTTTTACAACAAGAACACTTTATAAAGTATGCAACTTACAATGAATAGATTTATTGTAATGATGCAAAAAAGTAACAATATATATTATATGTATATAATATATATGCAGGAGATAGATAGAGAGATAGGAGTATATTAATAAAAGAAGACTAGTAATTTAGTCTTGTTTTGTCCAACTGGAATTTTTAGTCTTCTGTTTTTCCTACTGTTTTTGTTCAGAGGTCAATTATTGAAGGAAAAGCTATAAAATATTTGTTTCCTGTTGGTTTTATATATTTCCTGTTGATTTTATGTATACTTGTGTACATCTGTGTATTATATGTTGTATCTACATATATTAGGTACATGGTATCAAAATCTGTTTATAGATAAATGAGTACTCATAAATTTAATAAAAATATCAAATAATTTTTAGTTTACATGACTTAAACATTTTTAAAAAGGTTCAATTTAAATTGGTTAAACATGGGGGCTGAGGCTGTAGCGCAGTGGCAGAGCACTTGCCTAGCATTTGTGAAGCACTGAATTTGATCCTTAGCACCACACAAAAATAAACAAATAAAGGCATTCTGTCCATCTACAACTACAAAAATTAAAAAAGTTAGTTAAACAGATAAGAGTTTGAGATTGCTTTGTTTCTGTGTCTTCACTAAAAACAAAGTTACTAAAAGTTAAAATTCTAACATAATTCTATGTGCAAAAAGTGCAAAAAAAGTTTCAGTTGTGTAAATAACAAAGTATTTAATCTTATTAAGATGGAATAATTAGACCAACATCATTCTAAATGAAGAAAAATTGAAAGTGTTCCCTCTAAAAACTAGAACAAGACAGGGATGCCCTTTTTCACCACTTCTATTTAACCTAGTTCTTGAAACACTGGCCAGAGCAATTAGACAGATGAAAGAATTAAAGGGATACAGATAGGAAAAGAAGAACTCAAATTATCACTATTTGCTGATGATATGATTCTATACCCAGAAAACCCCAAAAAATTCCATCAGAAATCTTCTAGAACTAATAAATGAATTCAGCAAATTAGCAGGATATAAAATCAACACCCACAAATCAAAGGTATTTCTGTACATCATTGACAAATTCTCAGAAAGAGAAACAAGGAAAAACCCACCCCATTTACAATAGCCTAAAAAAATACTTGGGAATAAACTTAATGAAAGAGGTGAAAGACCTCTACAATGAAAAGTACAGAATGCTAAAGAAAGAAATTAAAGAAGATCTTGGAAGATGGAAAGATCTACTTTGTTACTGAATAGGCAGAATTAATATTGTCAAAATGACCATACTACCAAAAGCATTTTACAGATTCAATGCAATCCCAATAAAAATCTCAGTGACATTCCTCATAAATATAGAAAAAGCAATCATGAAATTCATCTGGAAAAATAAGAGACCCAGAATAGCTAAAGCAATCCTTATCAAGAAGAATGAAGCAGGTGGCATCACTATACCAGACCTTAAACTATACTACAGAACAATAGTAACAAAACCAGCATGGTATTGGCACCAAAATAGACCAGTAGGCCAATGGTACAGAATAGAGGACACAGAGACAAACCCACATAATCACAGTTATCTCATATTAGACAAAGGCACTAAAAACGTATATTGGAGAAAAGATTGTCTCTTCAACAAATGGTGCTGGGAAAACTGGAAATCTACAGGTAACAAAATGAAATTAAACCTCTATCTCCCACCATGCACAAAACACAACTCAATGTGGATCAAGGACTTAGGAATTAAACCAGAGACTTTGTGCTTAATGGAAGAAAAAGTAGGCCCAAATCTTCATCATTTTGGATTAGGCCCCAACTTTCTTAACAAGACTCCTATAATGCAAGAATTAAACCAAGAATCAATATGTAGGATGGATTCAAACTAAAAAGCTTCTTCTAGGCAAAAGAAATAATCAGTAAGGTGAATAGAAAACCTACAGAATGGGAGCAAATCTTTAGAATGAGCACATCAGAGCACCATTCTCTAGGATATATAAAGCACTCAAAAGCTAAACACCAAAAAACCAAAACAAAACAACAACAAAAAAAACCCCACAAATAACCCAATTAATAAATGGGTACTGAAAAATTGTGCGGCCAATATAGAAAGCAGTATGGAGAGTCCTTGAAAACTTGGAATGGAACCACCATTTGACCCAGCTATCCCACTCCTTGGTCTATACTCAGGGACACAGCCACACCCAATGTTTATAGCAGCACAATTCACAACAGCTGAATTGTGGAACCAACCCAGATGCCCTTCAGTATAGATAGGGAAACTTTGGTATATATACACAATGGAATATTACTCAGCATTAAAAGATAATGAAATCATGGCATTTGCAGGTAAATGGATGGGTTTAGAGAATATAATGCTAAATGAAGTAAGCCAATCCCCCAAAACCAAAGGCTGAATGTTTTCTTTGATATGAGGATGCTGATTCATAATGGCAATGGGGGCCTGGAGCATGGGAGGAATGGAGGCACTTTTGATAGGGCAAAGGGGAGGGAGGGGTAAGGAGGGAGGATGGGGGTAGAAAAGATGGTGGAATAAATTAGACTTCATTACCCTAAGTACATGTTTGAAGACATGAATGGTGTGAAAATACTTTGTGTAAACCAGTGACTTGAAAAATTGTACTCTATTTATATGTAACAGGAAATGAATTGCATTCTGCTACCATATATAACAAATTAGAATAAATAAGTAATTTAATTAAAAATATAATGGAGTAATTAGAAAAATTCAGAAATTTCTTGAAGATTGTTTAAGAATGTAAATTTTAAGAAAGGGTCAGCATTAGGAAAGAGATATAAGAAAGTTCTCAGTATGGAAATATAAAAAATTTAGAAGGGAAAGGAAATGTTTCTGGATAAGGAAGTCTTTTGTATGGCAAAGTGAACAAATTGTAGCATGTCTAAGTAAGTTACACAAGGTTTGTGAAGGGTAAATCTCAAGAGGTTTGTGTGTGATTAAATTGGCTATAATTAGCACAATCAGTTGAAGTTATTTAAGGTTTTTTTTCCTGAGGTCAAATGTATTGATATAAACCAGAATTTAATTCTAAATATGTTCAAATAACAAGGGTTCCTGAAAACATTTATCTGCTTTTATCTATCAGGATAATTTCTTGTATCTGTTAGGCTTCACTATTTAGGGGAACTAATCTTAAAGGGATTAAGGTTTGTACGACTCTGGTTAAACAAACAACTGTCATTTTAGATTATTACACTACTCTACGGATTCTAAAAATTTCTTATAAGTTAAACTTGATTAATACAAGGACATTCATGTAATTGGAATGCTGTTACTAGCTTTTGTATATTATATGTATTCATGTCCTCCAAGGATACAAATCTTTAAAATATAAGGTTTAGGAGAACACTTTACCAAGCTGATGTTTTCCAAACTAAAGTTTTTCATAGCAGTAGTCTCTTTCAGACTTATATAAAAATACCAAATTTAGTTGGAAATTTATGTGATTTAATATTTTGCAATTGGATAAAAATAACCTGCTATCAGTAACTTATATACAATATTTTGTGTTGCTCTTTACACTGGAGTGGGAACTTGAATGCATTTTTGGCATGTAACAAGGTGAGCATGATTTATTTAAAGGTTGACAATATGGGATATGAAAACATTTTGCCACTTTTCCACAAAAGAGGTTCAAAGCTGTCTTAGCTTGTTTAATTCATTTTCAGATGTAATTTTGAATTATGTTAACTGATATTTATATAGACTCAGGAAATGGTATATGAAAACTTTATACAAATAATATTTGAGAAAGAGGTAACGGTCAGTTTCAGAAATAAAACATCTTACCTAAGATTTGTCAAGAGGCCACCTCACTTGAGTTAAGACTCTGCCTCTCACCCTATTCCATGTTAGGATAACCACTCAAGTTCATTTGAAGTTATGTTTAAAAGACAGATTTTATTTTTGATATAAGGATTTATGTGATCTTAAAATAAACAAGGAATATAATATTTAAGTAAATGTTGGGGATTAAAAAATATGTTTCTTGGTTCATAGCTATTATAAAAACTAAATATGTTTTTTTTTTGTGATTTAAAATAAAATCTTTAATTGCACATTTGTGACTTGAGTTCATCTATGAGGTAGGAAACCTCCTTCTTACTCCCAATCCCAGTTACAATCTGTCATCATGGTCCAGCTGTCCGTAAGGGGGTGGGGTGGGTGCAGGGTTAGGACCCAGGAGCCATCTCAGAGCTGGCCAATGAATCTGCACCAACATGTTCAGGGGAGAGAGCTCAGACCATGGTTGTTTTTGCACTGTTTCAGGGCCTCATTGAAGCCCTCACACAGGGACAGGTAGCTCTGAGTGGTTGAGCAGTCCAGAAATTGCTTGATCTCATAGGAGCAGGGCCCCATCTGTAGTGGAGCAGCACTGGTAGGGGCCTGCTGGGCAGCAGGCTGGGAAGGCTCTGAGCTTCCTCCACTGAAGGTTCCAGTCAGGACACTGCCCATGACATGTCCCATGGCAGAGCCCATGGCTACCCCAGCGGCTGTGGATGCCGTCTGTGCCATGAGACCCGGCTGGCCTGAGGGGGCAGGAATCAGGGCAGCTGCTGAGGGCGGTGGGTGTGCAGGTGGATGGGCAGAAGGTGCCGCTGGGCGACTGGCTGGCCGGGCCGCCACGCTTCGGCTCCCGCATGGCATGGTGGTTGTGGTGGGACTTGGATGAGCTGAGTCCCTAAATATGTTTTTAACTCTTGTTAATTTCATTTTGTATTTTTCATGTAAACTTTATGACTCTTGTCTGTCAGGGCTTTACAGAAGTACAACTTCTAATACAATAACCTGAATTAGTTTGAAATAATGAGCCATCACCTATAGGCTAGACAAAATATAAGGCTGACTTCCAGCATAATAGGGACCCCAATTAAATGGAAGGGGTAAACAACTGTAAATATAGACATTAGGGGCCGGGGTTGTGGCTCAGAGGTAGAGTGCTCACCTAGCATGCGTGGGGCACTGGGTTCAATCCTCAGCACCACATAAATATAAAATAAAAATATTGTGTCAACCTATAACTAAAAAATAAATATTTAAAAAATTATAGACATTAAATTTAGAACACAGTACTCCTACTTTAAGACTGGTGCAACTGGCCTGCTAGATGATTAAACCCAAAATTTGGAGACTAACAATAAGAAAATGAAAGAGCCAAGGAAAATAACCAATATTTGGCTCCTGCCCTCTGAGATCAACTTGGGCCCAGGGAATGATAGGGACTTCCCTAAGAGCTTTATAACTCTGGGCCACATGACCTCCAAATCAGGGGAATCAACAGGATCCTAGAGGACAGGAAGCCAATCAGTGCACATTCTGCACAGAGGAGTGCCATTTGAGAAGGGAATATCCCTGATGCTTCTGAGGGAAGCCACATAGGGTCAGCAAGACCATATTCTAGAAGATGGCACTAGACAAGCTAAGAGGCTTCTCACAAGTTCCCAAAAGTGATCCCCTGAGGATTCTCAGCTTATTCTTAACAGTAGATAGGGACAAGGCCAATATTGACCAACCTTTGTTTTGAACATCTGTCAGGAGAGTTATAACCAAAGCCCAGCTGTGCATGGGCCAGTGTTCATCGCTAAGGTGGTACAATTTGTGGCAAAGGGGTTAAAGATCATCTGGAAGCTACAACCAAGCAAAGCATATCTGGAAACCCACCTACACTGGATCAAATATTGCCAAATGCTTTGTTAATTACTAGGTCTAGCCCTATTAGACAGACAGAATTCTCCTATTATGATTCCTCATGGGTGTCCTCCTCCCATAATAAGAGGTATATGAGACCTAAAAATTAAACAACATTATGTCTACCCCTTTAAACCAGGTGATGCTATTTAGGTAAAAGAATGAAATGTCCAACCCCAAAAGCCTCTTTGGAGGGGTCAATTCACTGTCATTTTATCTATCCCTACTCCAGTGAACATGGTCAAGTGGCCTCTTAGATTTATCACAGCAGGGTAAAACCAGCCTCATATGATTGGGAGTATATTCCTGATTCAGCTGCACCATGAAAGTTGAACATCCAAAATAAACAAGGGCAGTCCAGAGGCTCCCGAGGACAACAGCCCTACTTTGGTCACTCTGGGAGCCGACTATGCATGACAGAAGCTTGAGGAACCAACTGCTAATTGGGATAAACGGACTGCTCTTATTTTCCATATTGGTCTATTTACTGTGATGCTCCTTTTGGCACTTCCGTTCTGTCCCTGCATCCTTAACATACTGACTCAACTTGTCTCCACCCACCTGTAGGCCATGAACTTCCAAATGGTCCTCCAGAGTTACCAGCAGCTTAGCCTAGAGGATATGGACAAAGGTGATGTCCCTTAAAAAGGTTAAGAGGCCATTAAATTGAGGAATGAGATGGCAAAACCAGACCTGGTTGTAAAATAAAATTTTAAAACTCAGTTCTCCTTTCCTTCTGAGAGGCTTTCTTCAGGAAACCTAATTAACCATGGGTCCCTACCTTTTGGGCTGTAAGCAATTGTCTCTGACTTGAACCTTTTGAAATGTGAACACCCCTGTGTGAGGCTTTCAAGGCTAGAGATTTAACAGGTGCCTGTGAAAAGGGCCATTTCATCTTATTTATTTCTATAAAAATACTTTATTTTAGAGACCCCTCCCCTCCACCAAGGCCTTCAGTCATCTAGATTAGGAATTTTTTAAAAAGAAAAACCCACCCTTAATGATAGGATGGGTCCAAGATGAGGCCAAATAACCTATAAATGTTGTGAGAAACTGGATCATAGCCCGGAATTTGGAGTTTGTTTTCCTCTGGGCCTGCTGGCATAAAATAAAGTTTGGAGTTCTTCTTCTCTCTGAGTGCTGCCTGTTCCTCGCGATGGGTCTGTTTCCAACAACAAAGAAGCAGCCTAGAACCAGTCCCTCACTCCACGTTCTGCAGCCTCCAGAATTACTTTCCTAACTGGCCATCCGCTTGCCCAGCTTTGCCCCTTCCCATGGAGGGAATTCTGGCTAGCAATGAAGGCAGGAATGGCCATGTCACAATTCTCCTCGGACATGGTGGAGAAGGGCTGGGTTTTCTAGGTTGCTGGGGGGAACATGGAGCAGATGCCTATCATACTGAGAGGGGAGTCTGTGTTATTTCTCTCAATCAAGAGGAGAGGACATCTGGAAGTCACCATGAATTCTAGGAGGAAGAAATGCAGCAAACCACACACACACACACACACACACACACACACACATATACACATGCACTCACACACACTCTTCTGTGGGTGAACTTGTGCTTCAATACTTGGGGCAGGAGAGCAAGGGTTTAGTAGATATTCAAACCCTTGGTAATGCTCTCTGTTGCTGTCTGCAAGGCCCCACCACAGAAATATGCCGGAGGCTTCCCTTTCAGAGTTTGAGAATCCCTGTCTCTGTTCTCTTAGAGAGCACACCCCTCGCCTTCAACAACAGACAGTCATTCTCGGGAGCTCATGCCTTAACAGCAGGGCTGTGCCTGCTCCTCCAGCTGCAATTCTTTCACTTTGCATTGAAGATGCCAGGAATGACAAGGGGAGGGGGGAGAAGTGGGTGGTGCCAGGAGGCAGGGCCAAGGGAAGAGCCGGGACCCTGCAGGGCTTCAGCCTGAGGATTCTTCTCTCTGCTTCTTTCCCCAGAGATTGGTGCTTCTGCTCAGAGCTGCAAGGTGAGTGCAGGTGAGTGCATGGGTGAAGAGCTGCCAGGCTGGCACAGGGCCTGCCGGTAGTAGTGGTGGCGGGAGGCTGCTGGTCTCTAGACACGTTTCTCCAGCTCTGACCACACAAATCACCCGGGGATATTATTGATCCAGATATGATCTGGAAGTTGGATATGTGCCAGGAAATGATGCATTCTTGCTGATGCTGGTATTGATGCTTCATGGCCATACTAGAATATGAATAGAATAGATGACTCGAGGCATCTGGAGTGTTTTTCAGGAAAGCTGTGAGATGGGAGCAATGAGCCTGGGTGAGCATTGACAGGTTCTTCCCTTGTTGGTGGACATTCCCTCCCTTACTCCTAAACTCCCTGGGATGGTTCTGCCACCAGTGGAATCCCCCCCCCCACCGAAAGAAAAAAAGAAAGAAAGGAAGGAAGGAAGGAAGAAAGAAAGGAAGGAAGGAAGGACACGAGATGCTTAGAAAAATTCTTTCCAAAATCATGATGGAATTTGAAGAATTTGTTTTAGCTATTTGAAAATCTGCTCAAAGTCTGGGCTTTCTTTTCTTTCCCAACTCTTGAACTCACAGGTGATGCTTCACTAAAATCTGGACAGGGCTCAGATTCTGCCAATTCCCAAACTTATTTGCAAACGATTCCCCTATATTTGGTTGTCTGGCATGGTCCTAGGGTGGGTACAAGAAAGAGAGAGGTCATGGGGAAGGAAATAAGAGATACAGACTGTGGGAAGTGCTTGAATTCCTGACCTTGGACCCTGTTAGGCCTGCCCCTTATTACATTTTAGGTCTGCTGGGAGTGCATTTAAATGGGTGCTGGTGTTTTGGAAATCATGCTCAGCAAGAGACCAAGCAAACACGGGAGGACTGCAGAACTTGGGTTTATTTATGCAGAGGATCTAGATGAGTGCTTTTAAAGTTCTGGGCCCTGAGCTGCAGTTACATGGAGCTTTTATAGGAAATTTGACATCATTTCTTAACCATTACAACTTAGTGGGTTTGAATTCTTGGTCTGTGTGACCGAAGACCAGGCACAGGGAATTTATAATAAGTAGTTCAAAGGTGTAGAAGAAAGACAGTAAAACACATGCCTGTGTTATCACCAAGTGGCCTTTACCATGGGCAGCAGTAACTCAAGATGACTTGACTTCATCTCCCCAAGAGCTATATTTCCAAGAACTAAGCCTCTGAGGTTCTAGTTTAAACAGCAGTTAATTGATATAGAAACCTATACTTTATACTAGCAATTAAGTAATGTAGCTACATTCCTACAGAATTCAGAAAGTTACAAAGTATAAGAATAAAGGACTCTTTTCACAGGCACCTGTTGAATTTCTGGCCTGTGGAAAGCAGGAGTGTTTATATTTCAAGAGGGAATCCTCAGACTCCTGGAAACAGTTATTTACAATCCAATAGAGAGGGACCCAGGGTTGACTAGGTTCCTTGAAGACAGGTTGACAGAGGGGAGGGGGGGGGAATTAACTTTTTACCCAAGCATTGCTTCTTCATCATAATATTCATCTTTCTTTTAAACATTTATTTATTTATTTTTTACATACATGACAATAATGGAATGCATTACACTCATTATTACCCAATTACAGAACAATTTTTTGTAACTCTGTATATAAAGTATGTTCACGCCAAATTATGCCATTATACATGTACTCTTTTTTTCTTTTTGCATTACAATTATTTTTTTAAAAGATTCATTCCTTAGATGTTTATTGATTTATTCATTTACATACGTGCTGAGAATCGAACCCAGTGCCTCACATATGTTAGGCAAGTGCTCTACCACTAAGCCACAACTCCAGCTGCATTACAATTCTTAATACACATATACACCACAATTTATCATATCTCTGTTTGTACATAAGGTATGTTGACACCGAAATAATATTCATCTTATAATCAGGTCTGGTATCCCTGATATATTGGGCCTACATTTTGAAATAAGATGAGGCTGAGACCAAAATTTGAGAATTTTCTGAGTTACTATTCAGTCTGATAACTCTCCAAGAGAGCCAGGGCAGATAATCTCAGATCCCTGGAGCTGTCTCCTCAACTCCAGGGACCCTGTAGCTTATGAGGTGGGATGGGGGCATCCTCACAAAAGGGACTGATTGGGGGGAGATTTGTATCCAACCTGGAAGGTGGACTGAGTATCCTGGTCCCCCACATGGAAGGCCAGAAAAGCTCTTTGAGAAGGTCTTTGAAATGTCTAGACATACTACTTTACAGAGTTGTTCACAGAGGCCAAGAATGGAGAAATGATAGGCCAGTGCTACTCCTTAACCAGGAGTGTGAAATTGCCCCCCAGGACATTTAATGGTGTCTGGGGACCTTTTTGGTTGGAAAGAGTATGCTGCTGGTGTTTAGTGGGTGGACACCAGGCACGCTGCTAAACATCTTCCACTGTGCAGAGAGGCAAATAGAATTATTGGGTTCCAACTAGTGCCAAGGTTGAGTGACCTAGCACCAGCTTTGGAACTAGATGTTCCTTTTGGTCTTCTGTGGAGCTCAAGTTCAACTCAAACAAAACAGTCAAACATTTATGGAGGAATGACTTTTTTCAGGCACTTTACTAAGTGCTTCTCGTGCAGTAAGTCAGCTGCAAGTTGAGTATCCCTTATCTGAAATGCATGGGATCAGAATTGTTTTGAATTCTGGATTAAAAAAACATTTTAGAATATTTGCATAGATATAGTGAGGTATCATGAGCCTGAGAATCAAGTCTAAACACAAACATTCATTTGTTTTATACATATTCACACAGCCCTGAAGATAATTTTATATAATATTTTTAGAGCACTTGCCTTTTGTCTGTGATGCACGTGTCGGATAAAGTCAGGTATGAAATTTTCTTCTTGTGACATTATGATGGTGCTCAAAATGTTTTGGATTTTGGAGCATTTTAGAGTTTTAGGTTAGACTTGTAGTGATTTTATTATTAGCTTGATTTTCAGAATTAAAAAAAGATTTTGTTCCTATATTTACTTACTTTTTGTTACATTCATTATTCATTTTCTTCTACTCAATTCTAAAAGAGTTTCCCAAGTCTGTTTTCCAGTGTCCCAATTTGATTTTCCTGCAAATATCATATATTACCTTCAAGTTTTAATTGCGCTATGATTCTTGTCCTATTCTACTTGCAGTATTTTTTGATTAATTTTTCTCAGTTATTTATTTCTCATGAGTATATGCATTTAAAAAATCCATTTATTCTGTCTCTCTCTCTCTCTCTCTCAACCAGGGATTGCATCCAGGAACATTTTACCACTGAGCTACATTCCCAGCCCTTTTTATGAGCTACATTTCCAGACCTTTTTATTTTTTATTTTGAGACAGGGTATTGCTAAGTTGCTTAGGGCCTAAGTTGCTGAGGCTGGCCTCAAACTTACAATCCTCCTGCCTCTGCCTCCCGAGATGCTGGGATTTCAGGTGTGTGCCACTGCACCTGATTCTATTCTCATTTTTTTGAGGAGTTTTGGAAAGAAATATTTTTAATATTACATCTTTAATTATGAGACCAACTTTATATCTTTTTAGAGATTAAAAATGAAGCCTTCTAAAAATCTTACCCATTTTAATAGAAAAATCTCAGTAACCCAATATACTTCTAATATAGCCATCATAAGTTTAATAGTCAATGATGGAGGTAGAAGTATAGGGCCTGAAGGAAGGCAGAGATTCAAACTCTGACTCCCTGTGGCACATTTCTGTCCCATCTGGTAGACATATTTATCTGGTCAATCTAAGACCCTTGGAATGATCCCTTGGGAGCATCTCAGTCCATCCCTTCTGCCTAAGCTTTGGCATATGCTTTGTCCTTATATATGGTTTATAATACTCATGCTCATTTAAAGTTGTTTTGTGATTATTACTGGGTATTATAATCTGGAAACTGATATGAAACAAATTAGATATGTCTCATTTGCTGCCATGTTAACTTAGAAATCCAGGTAATTGATATTAGAGTTAAAGGGAGATAGCTAAGCATATTCAAAGCCAGAGAGGGAACAGGATGTAGGAGGTCTGAATTACAGGGAAGATAATTTGGGGATCAAATCTTTAAAGAATCAGGAAAGTAGAGACCTAGTAAATAGATTTGGGAGAATAACACTGGGCAAGTGTAGGGCCATCTCTGTTTAAGATGTCTTTTATCTTAGTAGTAAGCTGTAGTAACTGTGGAATTTCACTTGAGAGTTTCTATTTCCTCTGTGGAATAAAAGGTTTGTATGATGTCTTAGTCTGTTCAGGCTGCTATATCAAAATGGCTTAATGTAATGTATAAACATCAGAAATGTACTTCTCCAAGTTCTAGAGGTTGGGAAGTCGAAGGTCAGGGTCTTAGCAGATATTGCATCTGGTGAGGGCCTGATCTTCACAGAGGGTGCCTTCTTTGTGTTCTCCATGATTGAAGGGTGGAAAGAAAAGCTCTCTCAAGCTTCTTTTATAAAGTCACTAATCCCACAAGAGCAAAGCCTTTATGACCTAAAGGTTCCATTTCTGATTGCTGCCACATTTGGTACTGGGATCCAACATACGAATTTTGGGAGGATACCACTATTCAGATCATATCACATTGTCTTCTGGCAGCGAGAAGAACCAGGTTTGTAAGGATTTGGGTTAAATGGAAATTGTTGTAAACAGCTTCTGGGCATTGAGAAAACCTACTGGTTAGGGCAGAGATCAATATGGCAAACTTGGGTTTGAAGTATGATGGTATTTTGGTCATGGAACTTAATGCATTTCTGAAACTTGTCCATCAACACGAGGGAGATACATACCCAAAGACCAATGGCAAAGGAGAGTAAAAAAATTGAATTTCTGTGTTCTCATTTCTCGTGTTGGCCCCAAATCCCCGTGGCCTTTAATTATGGCAGATTCTCCAGGGTTACCTTCAAATCATTCTCTTGTTTCTATTTTGGAAGGTTCAAAGAGCATCAGACTAAACTAAGCCTTGAAATTCAATCTGTTTATTTAATCCCATCTCTATCTATCTCCTTAAACAGTCCCCTCTAGTCTTGCTACTATGATGGGAGTAGAGATCATTCCAGTATACCTGTGAGCACCCAGGGGCACAGCACCAGAGAAAAGCAGACAGCAAGAGAATGCACGTACCCTCCCAGTGTCAGCACTGATATGGTTAAGATGATGTTGTTAGTGGCACCAGACCTGGTAGAAAATTTCCCAAAGGTGAGAAATAAAAGTGCACCTTGGTTTCTTACTATTAGTCTTTGGGAAAGGGAGAGAGGGAAAGAGGAAAAGAAGGACATAGATATTCTCAAACTGCCAGTTCTCCATTCCAGGAATACAGAAATGGGAAGCAGGAGAGGGAGAGAGGGAGAGGGAGAGGGAGAGGGAGAGGGAGAGGGAGAAGTTCAGTAAATCAGACAAAGGTGAACAAAGGGAAGGGAGGGGTATAGGAATAGGAAAGACAGTAGACGGCTCTGATTTCTGATCGATTCTTGTATATACATAACCCAAACTCCCTTAATATCAAGATTATTCAACACACAGACACGTACTTGGGAAGATTATGGAGAATTCAGGTGTTTATGCCTCGTTGACTATTGACTGTCAAGAGAAGGAGATGGAGAGGGAGAGGGAGAGGAAGAGGGAAAAGGAGAGGGAGAGGGAGAGACAGACAGGCACACACACACACATACACACCTAAACACTTTCCTTTTTTAATATTTATTTTTTAGTTGTAGTTGGATGCTATACCTTTATTTTATTTATTTTTATGTGGTGCTGAGGATGAACTCAGGGCCTCGCACATGCTGGGCAAATGCTCTATCACTGAGCCACAACCCCAGGTCTCCTACACACATTCTTTACTGTATCATTATCTTACATGGATGATTCCATTAGTTAAATAGGGGCAGAATCTTTATATTTGCTATAGTTTGCATGAATATTCCCCTAAAAGTCCATATATAAAGACTTGGCTCTCCGGGTGACTGTATTGGGCGGTGCTTTGAGAGGTGGGGTCTATGGGAATTTTTTAGGTAATTAAAGAGATGCTCATGAAAGGGGTTGTGGGACCCCATCCATTCCCACCCTCTCCTTGGATTGCATATGTGAGCATTTTGCTCCAACATGTAGTCTCTGCCATTTCCACCCAAGACATGAAGTGAGGTATTCAATGGATGACTTTCAACAAACCTGTGCTATTCTGTTTGCACTTTGAAGCTCCAAAACTGTAAGCTAAATGAGCCCTTTCTCTTTATAGAGTTAATTACCTCAGGTGCTGTGTTGTAGGTATGCAAAGCTGACTAATGCTATATTTGATTGATCAGACTTTGGAGAGGATCAGAAAGGCTTTTTCAGATCCTCCAGTTAGCAGTGACAAGGTCAAGAGTGACAAGCTCCCTCTAAAGGGCAATGAGCAACACCTGCACTGATCATCCTTCTCTGTTCAATTACAGGATGTGTGGCAGGTTCCTGAGGCAGCTGTTGGCTGAGGAGAGCCAGCACTCCACCCCTGTGGGACGCCTCCTGCTTCCTGTTCTCCTGGGAGTCCGTCTTGTGCTGCTGGCTGCCAGTGGGCCTGGGATCTATGGTGATGATCAGAGAGAATTTGTGTGTCACACTCAGCAACCAGGCTGCAAGGTGGCCTGCTACGATGCCTTCCACCCACTCTCTCCGCTGCGCTTCTGGGCCTTCCAAGTCATCTTGTTGGCTGTGCCCAGTGTCCTCTATCTGGGCTTCACCCTTTATCATGTGATTGAACACTGGGAAGAATCAGAAAAGGTGATGAAGAAGGAAGAGATCCTGACCCACAAAGGGGACAGCAGCAGAAGGGTCTCAGCGGCTAGAAGCCTCAAGCTGCTCTGGGTCTATGTGGCACAGCTGGGTGCTCGGCTGGTTCTTGAAGCGGCGTCCCTGGGGGGGCAGTACCTTCTGTATGGGTTCAACATTCCCAGCTCCATATCATGTCGCCAAGAGCCTTGCATTGGCAGTGTAACCTGTAATCTGTCCCGCCCCTCTGAGAAGACCATCTTCCTAAAGACCATGTTTGGGTTCACTGGCCTCTGTCTCTTGGTTACTCTTTTGGAGCTGGTGCTTCTGGGTTTGGGGAGATGGTGGATGATTCTGAAACACAAATCTTCCTCCCCAACTTCAGAGAGCACTACAAGATACAAGGAACCAACTGACAACTTCCCAGTGGTGGAAACAAAAGAGCAGTTTCTAGAAGCAGGTGAGAAGGACCCTAAAGACCCTCTCACTTCCTGTCCCTGATGTCTCTGTCTACCTGGGGCAAATCCTTCACCCTTCCGGGAAGTACAACTTCCATATGTTCCAAGTAGATAACCAGTTTTCAGGCAGATGAGTTATGACCACTGCCCCCAAGTCTATTCCCCAGTGTCCATCCCCATCGATTGGACAATTCCGACCATGGACCAGGATGCGAGTACAAGTCCCTTCTACTGCCTGCCCTTCAATTTTCCTACTTAGGAAATGTCTCAGCTTCTGCTCGATGTCTACTTTACAGAGTTATAAAGGCACCTGGCTTGCCTGAAGGAAACCCTATGATTGGATCTTCTTTGAAGCATTCAGTTAGTGGGGATTCACATCCATGACAAGTTAGAGGCTCTCGAAGGATATCAAAGGACCACACTGGCCCAGGCTATTGAAAACATTACTTTAAAGAATTCCTGACTCTGTCTTCTTCCCACAATTACCTGGTGTCAGCATCACAATTTTCCTGGGTTTGGTTCAAACATCAGCCAGAAAAAGCCTCCTTAAAGGACAGACTTCTCTTGCCATCCTCAATAAATATTGATGACTATTATTGGCATTCCTGTTGCTGCTCTTTCCTGTGTCAGTTACTCCACTTATTTTTTTTCTGTTCCATATTCTGTGCTCCTCCCTAGCTTCAAAGACCTATCATCTGTGAATGCCACCCAGCCTTGCAGCATATGTCATAGTTAGAAACTTTGGCCTTCCAAGTATATACATAACCCAAACTCCCTTAATATCAGGATTATTCAACACACAGACACATACTTGGGAAGATTACTGAGAATTCAGGTGTTTATGCCTCGTTTACCACTGACCATTGATGGCTCTGATTTCGTGTGTGTGTGTGTGTGTGTATTCTGTATAGTTTTTTTGTTTTTTAAAATTATTTTTAATTTTCTTTAGTGAATATATATATGTATATACTATTATATATATTAGTTGTAGATGGACACAATACCTTTATTTTTTAATTTGTTTTTATCTGGTGCTAAGGATCGAACCCAGTGCCTCACACATGCTAGGTAAGCGCTCTACCACTGAGCCATAACAAGCCTCTATTTTCTTCATTTTTATTTTATTTTTTTAAATTTATTTTATTTTTTTAAGTGTGTTATAAAATTTATTGGTGTAAGCATCCAGATACTTCCAGGTGGGAAAGATGATGATATGCAGATTCCACTAGGAGGTGCAACAGAAAATCATGTGGGCAGGACAGTACGCCTGGTGCACGACTCCAAACAAAGGTTAGATGAGAGCGCTTCCTCTGGGAAACTCAGAATAATAATTTAAAGCTTCATGAGGCAAGATATGTCCTGATTTAAAACACTAAGAAATAGTACCATCAATGAAAAAGGAAATCAACTTCTAAGTGTACCAAAAGGGGTGAAGGACAAACAAGAGGGACATTTGCATCTGTTGAGGTACAAATGGGAGTGTTCCATCCAGGGGCGTTAATTATTATTAATGGCAAACCCTGCAGATACAAAATAAAACCCAAATCACTGGTCACATGATTCAAAATTTATATGTAATAAAGGCAAGGCAATAGACTCAAGTTATGGCCTGTCAAATATTTACTCCACGGACATTATCTACAGAAGCATTTGGCCAATTTGTACACAGTGATTCCTTATGCACGCCAAAGGGATTTCTGTAAAAATGTCGCTATATACAGTCTGTACACAGATCCACCAGCGATTCTCCATCTCCCGGGGGAGTTATCGACTTAAAGCAGGATACCTGAGGTTTCATGTCTTTAGTTGCCTTATCACAATCCCAAATATACACTTCAGGGGTTTTGTTTTCAAAGACAAACAAATTTTCCTTGAATATGTGCACTATGGTTAAAATTAAAAACAATAAAAAAATAAAAATAATTGCTTGAAGGAGCTGGCCCTCCCCACCCCATGCGAGAGACTTCATCAGGCTGTGGCACAGCGAGGGCTGAGTGTGTCCCTGGACGGCGCCGTGGGGGTGGCCCTCTGTGGCGCCTCCAGCAGAGCCGCAAAGGTTCTCCTCGACTTTCAAAAGGAGGATGCAAAGGAAAGGAGGGAAAACAAAACCCCAGAGGCCAAAGGGTTTCAGTGGGACGAAGTTCCTCCACCACTTAGAGAATATCTCTGCAGCCGCTGCACCAGCTGGGCCACCGTGGTGTGGGAGATCCCGGGGCAGGCCTCTTCTGCCAGGTAGATGGCCCCTCGCAGCTCCTCTATGGACCCCAGGTTCCCTCCACATGCTTGGCTCTTCTCCTTCAGCTCCGCAAGCAGAGGAGAAATAATTGTCGATAAACACTGAGAGAAAGGCCTCTTTGGGATTTCTTTCATCTTGTTTCTTTCCAAATCCAATGGCTGAAGAGCTCCGTTCTCAAGATTCTTGGGATCCTTCTCTCGGATTGTGAAGATCCAGTCCCCGGAGTCACTACCTCCAGATGCCTGGCCATCTGTTTCCACGTCCGAGTCCTCAGAGCTGGAGTCGTCCTGGCTCTGCTCGGCCTTCCACCGCTTGTACCTGTCGATGAGCTCCGTCAGGTAGGACGTCTTCTTTGCATTGCGCATTATGAATTTGTGCTTCAGCAGCTCCTTAGCAGTAGGTCTAAAGCTCAGCTCCTTGTTCAGACAGGCCTCCACGAACTCCTTGAGGGGTTTGCTGTAGTTCCCTTCCAGTGTCGGGGGCAGGGGGGTTTGTTCTTTGGAATCAGGAATAAAACCTTCATGGGATGCAGCTCGGAATGAGGGGGCTCCCCTTTCGTCAGTTCTATAGCTGTTATACCTAGTGAACAGATGTCCGCCTTGGAGTCCTAAGCTGACTGTTTAATGACCTCGGGCGCCATCCAGAAGGGGGTGCCCACGAAGGTGTTCCGCTTTATCTGGGTATCTGTCAGCTGGCCCGCCACTCCGAAGTCGGCCAGCTTCACCTCTCCATGCTCAGATGTCTCTGTGGATTTTCTTCTCTGAATGAAGATAATCAAGTCCTTTCAGAATTTCTCTTAATATGGTGGCAATCTGAATTTCATCTAAAGGGCCAGGTTCTAATAGATCCAGTGCAGAGCCTCGGTAAGTCACAATAAAGGAATGGGGAGGGGAAGAAGAGAAATTCAGTAAATCAGACAAAGGTGAACAAAGGGAAGGGAGGGGTATAGGAATAGGAAAGACAGTAGATGGTTCTGATTTCTGCTCAATTCTTGTTCTTCACTTGGTGCATTGCATGGGATCACAATTTCCAGGGCAGCAGCAACTCAAATGCAGGACCATAACCCTCAATATCACTGAGGGAAGGTGATAGAGATTTACTGCTGATTGGGAACTACCAACCAGGGAGGTTTACAAAACAGGGTGATTCAGTAGATCCTTTAAATCTAAGTATCAGGTTTCTTGACTCTTTCCTTATTTCTGTTGGAGAATGCTTCCCTCCACCATCTTTTTGCAGAGTTCTCTTTCTCTGTAGTTCCTTCTCACCCACAAAAGTCTCATTATATATAGTTACTGTGTCTTAAGTTATCCCCAAGTATGTCAGATGATCAACAGATCATCTGGTAACAACTAGAAAAAAACTTTTCTTCCTGTTACAAAAGTGTTTCATGAGAATCCTTTATCTGCTATAGCCAGAGCTCGGACATGGGGACCAAGGAACAAAACACAAATGCCATCATTATTCTTCCTTATCCTACTCCTTTAAAAACAGATACAATCCACAAACCATGTAATTTATGCATTTAAAGTATACAATTAAATGGGTTTCAGTATATACACAGAGTTGTATATCCATCAACACAATTTTAGAATATTTTTTCAGTTGAAAAAATGCTTATCCCCCAACCTCTAAACGTAAGTAACTACTCAGCTATGGCTTCTGTGGATTTTTCTACCCTGGGCTTTTCATATAAATGAAGTCAAGCAAAATGTGGTCTTTTGCATCTTGACTTCTTTCACTTAGCACAATGTTTTCTTTCTTTTCTTCTTCTTTCTTTTGGTACTGGGAATTGAACCCAGGGGCACTTTGCCATTAAACCACATCCCCAGCCCTTTTGTTTTTTACTTTGAGTCAGGGTCTCACTGAGTTGATTAGGGCCTCCCTAAGTTGCTGAGGCTGGCCTTAAATTTGTGATCCTCCTGCCTCAGTCTCCCAAGCTGCTGGGATTATAGGTGTGTGCCACTGTGCCTGGCAGCATAATGTTTTCAGGGTTCATTCATGTTGTAGCATGTTTCAGCACTTTATTTCTCTGTATTTCTCATTATTACCATACACCACATTTTGTTTATCTGAACATTTCTGTTGTTTCTATTTTGGGGGGTATTATGAATGCTATTTCTATAAATGTTTACATATCACTTTTTTGGGTAAACATGCTTTTGATTCTCTTGAGTAAATACTTAGGAGTAGAATTGCTGGGGTATAGGATGACTCTGTGTGACTTTTAGAGAAACTGTCAAACCTACTTCCAGAAAAACTGCATTATTTTTACATATCTACCAGCAGTGTGTAAAGATTTCATGCTAGCCATATTCTCACCAACACTTGTAATTTTAAAAAATATTTTTATTTTTTAGTTGTAGATGGACACAATATTTTTATGTGGTACTGAGGATTGAACCCAGGGCCTCACACATGCTAGGTGAGTGATCCAGCACTGAGCCACAATCCATGCCCCAACACTTGTCATTTTTTATGTGTCTGTGTTTTAAAGCAAAATTCTAGCCATCCAGGTGGATATAAAATGTCTTCTCATTGTTTTGATTTGCACTTCCCTAATGACTAATGATGTTAAACATTTTCCACTTGCTGTTGACCACTTGCATATCTTCTTTAGAGAAATATTGGCTCAAATCTTTTGCAAATGTTAAATTTGAATTATTTGTGGTTTTGTTGTTATAACCTAAGAGCCCTTTACATATTATGGATATTAGATATTTATTAGAAACATTATTTCCAAGCATTTTCTCCCATTCTATGGGTTGTATTTTACTTTCTTGATAGTGTTCATTAATGCACAAAAGTTTTAATTTGGGGGCTGGGGATATAGCTTAGTTGGTAGCATGCTTGCCTTGCATGCACAAGGCCCTGGGCTCAATCCCCAGCACCACAAAAAAATAAAGTTTTTAATTTTGATGAAATCCACTTATTCATTTTTTCTTTTGTTCTTTGTGATTTTTGCTGCATATTTAAGTAGACATTATCTAATCCAAAGCTGTGAAAATTCACATCTGTGCTACCATCTAAGGATTTTATAGTTTTAACTTTTACATTTATGTCTCTGATTTTGACTTGATTTTTATAGCAGAACAAAGACAAAGATGACCTTGATTTCTCATTGGAAACAATGTAAGGGAGAAAATTCTTTAAAATACTGAAAGAAAGCACTTTTAACCTAGAGTTCTATAACTTTCAGAAAAACTTTTCAAAACAAAAGGTTAAATAAAGAAGTTTTCAGGTATAAGAAAGCTGAAAAATTTTATCTATAGCAGATCAACTCTTCAAGAAGTGTTAATAAAAGTTCCTTAGGCAGAAGAACATGACACCAGATGAAAATCTCTTTCTGCACAAAGAGCACCAGAAATAGTAATGCATGAATATATCTGCTGTTATTTAAATCCTCTCTAAAAAGTAATTTTGATGATAGCTGTATGTATTATATTTCTGATTCACAGGGTGTACAGATATTTGGCCAAAAATTATTCTAGTTGTTTCAGTGAGGATGCTTTTGGATGAGATTAAATTTAAATTGGTAACCTTTAGTAAAGCCAATTGCCCTCTCTAATGTGGGTGGGCCTCATGCAATCAGTTGACAATCTGAATAGAAAACAAATAACCTTTCCCTGGAGCAGGAGGGAATTCTGTAACATTGGACTTCATCAGCCATCTTGGCTCTTCCTGCCTGATGGCATTTGAACTTGAACATCAGCTTTTTCTGGGTCTTGAGGCTGCCATCCCACATAGCGGATTTGAAGCCAGCTATCATAATCATGTGAGTTAATTCCTTATAATAAACCTCACACACCCACACATTTATGCATACGTGTATACACACAGACATCCTATTGGCTCTGTTTCTTTGGAGAACCACAACAGGAAAGTAATTGACTATTTTAAAAAACAAAACCATAGGCTCCCGTTCGCCTGCGTCTTGCAGACAAATGGCTGTGACTCAGCGCTAAATGATCCCGCTGAAACAACTTTTCAGCTTTTCCTGATCCTGCAGAGGTTAATACCAACCGAGCCTCCATAGGCAGTGGCGACAGGATTGAGACGGGGCTTGGGAGAGCCGGTCAGGACCCACCCGTTGCATCAGTCACCCGGCAAAGGAAACGAACTGTCGCCATTCACATGGGATATCACCATGGCAGAGAACTGACGTCACCAGAATGCTGTGGAGGAAATAACTTCATTGAAACCAGCAGCGGCAGCTGTGTAACCCCCTAGCCCTCCCTCTCCACACAGCGGGGAATCCTCAAGGGCCCCTCCCAGCTCTCCCGTGAGCGTGATAGTCAGACTGGGGGAATCAGGAGTGGCGTGGGACCCGCGTCCAGGGATCCTGGCTACTGCTCCCACCAGCGCTGACAACTGAGGTCTCTTGCACCAGCTACTGGGGGCGTGGCTACCGGAGGGCAAGCAAAATAAGCTGAGGGTTCTCAGCCCCAAGCTCCACAACCTTAGGGTCCGAGGGAATGGCAAGCAGGGAGAGTGTGCCCAGTCGTTCAAGAAAATAGGGCTCTCGGGAGCAGCAGACCTGGCATGTAGCCAGTACTGTGGTGAGCGTCACCAATGAGCAGGGCCTGGCTGGAGAAAGGGCCCTAGGCAATCAGGATTGGAGACCTGCCCAGTGGGGGAGGAGGAGCTAGTTCACAGTGATTGGTTCTGGCGTATTGAGAGGAGAAGCTTGGCCCGGTGGGCACAGCTCCACCTACTGGAAGAGAAGTTAATCAAACTCTAAGACTACACTTTTTAATTTTTTTTTTTAATTTAGATTTAAATTTTTTAAATTTTAAATATTTATTTTTTTGATTATTTAAAAATTTTTTTCTTTTTTCTTTTCTATTTTTTTCTTTTGTCTTTTCATTTCTTTTCAATTTCCTTATTCCCCTTTCCTTGACTTCTACCTGTTTACTCTCATTCTCTTTAGTGACTTCTTCCCTTCTCTTCTAATAACTTTCCTCCCAAGCATCACGTCGCTGTTTATGTGTAATTTACTAAATATGTATAGGTAAGTGTTCTGAGGCATTATATAGTGCTACAAAGTCCCTAGCTACCCCCAAATACTCCAGACCATTCTCCTGTTAACATCCCTTGTCAGTAGAGCAACCCACCAAGGTTGCCAAGAGATACCATCCTCAATACCATCACATCATTCGACCTAAATATAAGTCCCAAGACCAAACAACAGACCTCTATATGCCATCAGAATCTGTACACAGTTTAGGAAACGAATGAATCTGCATTAAAGTGCAACAAAACTCATCATCTCTAGTCATAGTCTCCCATCACAAAAGAGAGACCCCAGAGATACACAAAACCAAATAAATTTATAGGAGTAAACAGTAACTCAGCAGTCAAACAGAACAAGAAGTAACATGAGCAGCATGAAAAAGCAAGGAAGAAAAGGAGTACAAACAATGCAGGACAGCCTAAATACACAGGAGGACCTAGAGGCATCAGAAAAATGGTCAAATAAAGAACTCAAGGAATACCTTAGACAGATGGAATGGAATCTTAAAGAGGACATGAGACAGCAAATTCAAACAATGAAAGAACACATTGAAAATGAATTACATAAACAGATAAAAGAAGCAAATAAGCATCTTTATCAGGAGATAGAGATTATAAAAAAAATCAAACAATAATCCTAGAAATGAAGGAAACTACAAACCAAATTAAAAACTCAAATGAGAGTATCACTAACAGAGTGGAGCAAGTAGAAGCCAGAACTTCAGATAGTGAAGACAAAATA
The DNA here is from genome assembly GCF_047511675.1 of Marmota flaviventris. Classification (NCBI taxonomy): domain Eukaryota; kingdom Metazoa; phylum Chordata; class Mammalia; order Rodentia; family Sciuridae; genus Marmota; species Marmota flaviventris. The sequence continues at coordinate 30,890,366 of NC_092516.1, forward strand.
TATCATCTTGAAAAGAGTCTAGCCAACTCAGAAAGGCTGGTAAAAAATCACAAGGAAAACATCCAAGAGATATAGGATAACATAAAAAAACCAAACTTAAGAGTCATCGGGATAGAGGAAGGTATAGAGGTTCAAACCAAGGGAATGAGAAATCTGTTGAATGAAATAATTATGGAAAACTTTCCAGAGATGAATAAGGAAACGGATGTACAAATTTTAGATGCATACAGGACACCGAGCATACAAAATCACAGTAGACCAACGACAAGACACATTGTTATGAAGATATCCAATATACAGAACAAAGAAAAAATCTTAAAAGCTACAAGAGAATGGAGGCAGATTACATTCAGGGGTAAACCAATAAGGTTAACAATGGATTTTTCATCACAGACGCTGAAAGCGAGAAGATCCTGGAAAAACGTATTTCAAATACTGAAAGACAATGGATGCCAACCAAGAATTTTGTATCCAGCAAAATTAAGCTTCAGGTATGACAACGAAATAAAAATCTTTCATGATAAACAAAAGTTAAAAGAATTTGCAGCCAGAAAACCAGCATTGCAAAGCATCTTGAGCAAAACACTACACGAGGAAGAAATGAAAAACAATAACCAAAACCAACAGTGGGAAGTACTCAGTAAAGCGAGAGGGTGGGGGGAAAGCTAATCATGGAGAAACAAACCAAATTAAAAAAAAAGATAAATAATCAAACATGGCTGGAAGTACAAAGCACATATCAATAGTAACTCTAAACGTTAATGGCTTAAACTCACCAATAAAGCGACATAGGCTGGTAATATGGATTAAAAAACAAATCCAACAATATGCTGCCTCCAGGAGACACATCTAATTGGAAGAGACATACACAGGCTGAAGGTGAAAGGTTGGGAAAAAACATACCATGCACACGGTCCTCGTAAGCAAGCAGGGGTGGCCATTCTCATATCGAATAAAATCGACTTCAAGACTAAGTTAATCAAAAGGGATAAGGAAGGACATTATATACTGTTAAAAGGAACCATTCACCAACAAGACATAACAATTATCAATATTTATGCACCAAATAATGGTGTTGCAACGTTCATAAAACAATCTCTCCTCAAGTTCAAGAATCAAATAGACCACAACACAATAATTATGGGTGACTTCAACACACCTCTCTCACCATTGGACAGATCCTCCAAACAAAAGTTGAATAAAGAAACTATAGAACTCAATATCACAATCAATAACCTAGAGTTAACTGACATATATAGAAAAATCAACCATCATCAAGTGCATATACTTTTTTTTTCAGTAGCACATGAATCCTTCTCAAAAATAGACCATATATTATGCCATAGGGCAACCCTCAGTAAATATAAAGGGGTGGAGATAATACCATGCATTTTATCTGATCATAATGGAATGAAACTGGAAATCAGTGATAAAAGAAGGAAGGAAAAATCCTACATCACATGGAAAATGAACAATATGTTACTGAATGATCAATGGGTTACAGAAGACATAATGGAGGATATCAAAACATTCTTAGAGATAAATGAAAATACAGATACAACATATTGGAATCTATGGGACACAATGAAAGCAGTTTTAAGAGGGAAATTCATTGCCTGGAGGTCATTCCTCAAAAAAAGAAAAAACTAAGAAATAAATGAGCTCACACTTCATCTCAAAGCCCTAGAAAAGGAAGAGTAAAACAACAGCAAATGTAGCAGAAGGCAAGAAATAATTAAAATCAGAGCGGAAATCAACGAAATGGAAACAAAAGAAACTATTGAAAAAATTGACAAAACTAAAAGTTGGTTCTTCGAAAAAATAAATAAGATTGACAGACCCTTAGCCATGCTAACGAAGAGAAGAAGAGAGAGAACTCAAATTACTAACATACGGGATGAAAAATGCAACATCACAACAGATGCTACAGAAATACAGAAGACAATTAGAAATTATTTTGAAACCCTATATTCCAATAAAATAGAAGATAGTGAAGACATCGATAAATTTCTTAAGTCATATGATTTGCCCAGACTGAGTTGGGAGGATACACACAATTTGAACATACCAATATCAATGGATGAAATAGAAGAAGCAATCAAAAGACTACCAACCAAGAAAAGCCCAGAACCGGATGGGTATACAGCAGAGTTTTACAAAACCTTTAAAGAAGAATTAATACCAATACTTTTCAAGTTATTTCAGGAAATAGAAAAAGAGGGAGCTCCTCCATATTCATTCTATGAGGCCAACATCACCCTGATTCCGAAAACAGACAAAGACACCTCAAAGAAAGAAAATTACAGACCAATACCTCTAATGAACCTAGCTGCAAAAATCCTCAATAAAATTCTGGCGAATTGGATACAAAAACACATCAAAAAAATTGTGCACCATGATCAAGTAGGATTCATCCCTGGGATGCAAGGCTGGTTCAATATATGGAAATCAATAAATGTTTTTCACCACATCAATAGACTTAAAGATAAGAACCACATGATCATCTCGATAGATGCAGAAAAAGCATTAGACAAAGTACCATCGCTTTATGTTCAAAACACTAGAAAAACTAGGGATAACAGGAACTTACCTCAACATTGTAAAAGCTATATATGCTAAGCCTCAGGCTAGCATCATTCTAAATGGAGAAAAAATGAAGGCATTCCCTCTAAAATCTGGAACAAGACAGGGATGCCCTCTCTCACCACTTCTATTCAATTTAGTTCTTGAAATACTAGCCAGAGCAATTAGACAGACAAAAGAAATTAAAGGCATAAAAATAGGAAAAGAAGAACTTAAATTATCACTATTTGCAGGTGACATGATTCTATACCTAGAAGACCCAAAAGGGTCTACAAAGAAACTACTAGAACTAATAAATGAATTCAGCAAAGTGGCAGGATATAAAATCAACCCGCATAAATCAAAGGCATTCCTGTATATCAGTGACAAAACTTCTGAAATGGAAATGAGGACAGCCACTCCATTCACAATATCCTCAAAAAAAAAAAAAAATACTTGGGAATCAACCTAACAAAAGAGGTGAAAGAACCCTAAAGAGAGAAATAGAAGAAGATCTTAGAAGATGGAAAAATATACCCTGTTCATGGATAGGCAGAACTAACATCATCAAAATGGCGATATTATCCAAAGTTCTCTATAGGTTTAATGCAATGCCAATCAAAATCCCAATGGCATTTCTTGTAGAAATAGATAAAGCAATCATGAAATTCATATGGAAAAACAAAAGACCCAGAATAGCAAAAGAAACTCTAAGCAGGAAGTGTGAATCAGGCGGTATAGCGATACCAGATTTCAAACTATATTACAGAGCAATAGTAACAAAAACAGCATGGTACTGGTACCAAAACATGTGGGTGGACCAATGGTACAGAATAGAGGACACAGAGACTAATCCACAAAGTTACAACTATCTTATATTTGATAAAGGGGCTAAAAGCATGCAATGGAGGAAGGATAGCATCTTCAACAAATGGTGCTTAGAAAACTGGAAATCCATATGCAACAAAATGAAACTGAATCCCCTTCTCTCGCCATGCACAAAAGTTAACTCAAAATGGATCAAGGAGCTTGATATCAAATTAGAGACTCTGCGTCTGATAGAAGAAAAAGTTGGTTCCGGTTTACATATTGTGGGGTCGGGCTCCACATTCCTTAATAGGACACCCATAGCACAAGAGTTAATAACTAGAATCAACAAATGGGACTTACTTAAACTAAAAAGTTTTTTCTCAGCAAAAGAAACAATAAGAGAGGTAAATAGGGAGCCTACATCCTGGGAACAAATTTTTACTCCTCACAGTTCAGATAGAGCCCTAATATCCAGAGTATACAAAGAACTCAAAAAATTAAACAATAAGATAACAAATAACCCAATCAACAAATGGGCCAAGGACCTGAACAGACACTTCTCAGAGGAGGACATACAATCAATCAACAAGTACATGAAAAAATGCTCATCATCTCTAGCAGTCAGAGAAATGCAAATCAAAACCACCCTAAGATACCATCTCACTCCAGTAAGATTGGCAGCCATTATGAAGTCAAACAACAACAAGTGCTGGCAAGGATGTGGGGAAAAGGGTACACTTGTACATTGCTGGTGGGACTGCAAATTGTTGTGGCCAATTTGGAAAGCAGTATGGAGAAACCTGGGAAAGCTGGGAATGGAACCACCATTTGACCCAGCTATTCCCCTTCTTGGACTATTCCCTAGAGACCTTAAAAAAGTCTATTATTGGGATACTGCTACAACGATGTTCATAGCAGCACAATTCACAATAGCTAGACTGTGGAACCAACCCAGATGCCCTTCAATAGATGAATGGATAAAAAAATGTGGCATTTATACATAATGGAGTATTACTCTGCACTAAAAAATGACAAAATCATGGAATTTGCAGGGAAATGGATGGCACCAGAGCAGGTTATGCTAAGTGAAGGTAGCCAATCCATAAAAAACAAATGCCAAATGTCATCTTTGATATAAGGAGATCAACTAAAAACAGAAGAGGGAGGAAGAGCATGAGAAGAATATCACCATTAAACAGGGACGGAGGGGGGAGGGAAAGAGAGAGAGAAGGGAAATTGCATGGTAAAGGAAGGAGACCCTTATTGTTATACAAAATTACATATAAGAGGAAGTGAGGGGAAAGGGGAAAAATGAGGGGGAGACATGAATTACAGTAGAGGGGGTAGAGAGAGAAGATGGGAGGGGAGGGGAGGGGAGGGGAGGGGGAATAGTAGAGGATAGGAAAGGCAGCAGAATACAACATACACTAGTATGGCAGTATATAAAAAAGTGGATGTGTAACCAATGTGAATCTGTAATATGTATATGGGGTAAAAATGGGAGTTCATAATCTGCTTGAATCAAATGTATGAAATATGATATGTCAAGAGCTTTGTAATGTTTTGAACAACTAATAATAAAAAAAAATTAAGAAAAAACAACAAAACCAGCTTATTGTGGAGTTTGTAATGTATTTAAAGTTGAAATACATGACAAAAATTGACACCTTTATCACTAGGAAATGAACTTTATCTCTGGTACTATTTTTTGCTCTGAAATCTGTTGATATAATATAGTCACTCTAGATTTCTTTAGTATTGACATCTTATATCATTTTAATTCTTTTACTTTAAACATATATGGGTCTTCCTATAAAATGATCATAGTTGGGTCTTGCTTTTTAAGATGATACAACCAAACTCTCTGCCTTTGGTTTAGGGTAACTAAGATAATTTATATTTAATGTGATCAATAATACAGTGAGATTGGTGTCTATTATCTTGCTATTTGCATTTTGTTGTATTTCTTTCTTTTTTCACCTTATTTTTGATAAATCAAGATTTTAAAATCATTCCACTTTATTTCCTTTGTTGATTTATTATTTACAATGGTTTTATTTTAGTGTTGCTTTAAGGGTCACAGCATATACTGATAAACCCAGCCTGATTCCCTCTTAAATTTGGGAGCCATCTTGCCACAAAGGCATGAAAAGCTAATTTCAGCTTTACTATAAATTACTGAGAATTCTAAACTTGCTTGGAATGCCTGCCCCTGCCTTGAACTCACCCATGCCTGGCTTTCCCTAACCAGATAACAACCCTCTCTGAGGCTCTAATGACCTTCATAAATTCTGATGTTGGGGCCAACAAAAATATAAACTAGCCTTTGTGTTATGCTCGTCAGAATTTTGTTATCCGTAAGTTCTCACCCCCCCCCTTGTGTAATTTTCTGGGCTATAAAACTGCGCTTCTAGAAAGTTGCAAGGCTATCTTTTTTTCCTGTGGTTTTTGTGGGAGAGGCAGCCTGGCTGGTCAAAATAATAAGTTTGCTTTAATTTGATTTTAATTGGAGTCGGTGGTCTTTTATTTGCATCCTGGTCTAATAATACCTTTATCAGTCTACCATCAAGTGATATTATACAACTTTACAACTAAGAAATATGTAATATTATATTGCTATTCCCCCCCACCCCCATCTCAATCTTCATGCTATTGTCTGGATAAAGGAATCCTCAAAATATTATAAATAGATTTCAACACTAACCACCTGTTCTGGGGAAAAAAAGACATTTTTACTTCAGGGTAACATTACTGGTAATTGGAGAGCAGAGAAAGATTGAAGATTACTGTGGGAATATGTTAGAGGTTAAAAAATATCTACCTCCTCATGTGGAAATCTGGGATAATCATTGGAATTCAGCTGGCCATCAGTCTCTAGCAAGTCTCCCTGTCATCCCTCCAGAGGGAGACACAACTCTTCACCAGGTGGGGTTTGCCTAGCTCATGAGGTATTGTACCGTAGCACTGTGGACAGAGTACACCTGACATTTTTTTCTTCTCCTTTTGTCTCACACCTCTGGCTGTATTCTTTGTCTGAGTCCCCTAACATCTTTAGTTAGGCCATTAATGACTCATGGGAAATAAAGCTATTCTTCTTTTGAATGAAAATTCCCTCCTTGAACTCTGGCTTAGAGACACACATTCCTTGGCTCCCTTTCCCCTCCTCATTTGTGTCCTGGGTAGTCCATCAGTACTGTCCATTTAGATTCCAATTTCATGTTCCGTTCAGCTCCTGCATAAGATGCACACAAACAAATATGGTAGCCTCCATTGGTCACTTTTCTAGTGGCCACCCAAACACTTCTTTCTCCTCTGGATTCTCCTAATTGAACTATTTAATATTCACTCTCCATGAGCTTCAGAAGATGCAGTCTCATTTAAGGTATTTACGGCCAGTGGAGCTAGGACAGAAAATTTTCCAAGGTGCGTCTAAGTCATATTCAAATATTAAAAATATTTTATATTAATTATATTTAAATATGAATATTTTGAATATTAAAAAGAACTTTAAAAAACATTTTTACCATTTCTGATGTTAGCAGCTATATTGGAACTGAGAACACAGGGACAGTGGTCTTGGTTAAAGATTTCCCTAAGCTTTGTTTTGGCAGTTCTAAGAAATGATTACACCTTCTTATCAGGACTTCTTCCAGTACCCACATTGATAATTTCTTATCATTGGGAAACTCATCAATACTTTTTCCTATTCTTCCTGTGGGCTGTTGCAAGGTTGATTGATTCTTCTACAAATCCTTATTCTGATATCAAGTGGAGCCGATAAACAAATTTTATTTTTTCATCCTTTGGCTTCCTTTTAAATCACTGGTGGCAACAGTTCCAAATCTTTCCTCTACAATTGGGAAGAAGTTAAATTTTCATTTTAGGGGGGAAAAAAACCACATTAATATCCTCACCTCATATTATTCAGTCCTTTTCCTCTTTTTTTGTGGGTCTTGATGTTGACCCTCCTCTGCTCATCAGGTATGGATGGGATTCAAATATCTGTAATTAATAATAATAACGAAACAACAAACTGAAACACTGAACCCCTTTGATGCTTTTTACATACAAAACATAATTGAGAAGAAACTTTCATGGTAGATTTTCAATTTTACTTAGGGACTTCTGTGAGATTTTTCTATGTTAATGTGTGATATGACTCATTAAAAGTGTTGGCAGCAATTCAGCAGCATCTTTCACCACAGAAGCCATTGTTCTTGGCACAGTGATTGGGACTTCCTAGAAGGAAATTTGGCCATCCCTACTTATCCTCCAGTTTCTGGGCCCCACGTGGACCTTCTAGGATCTCAACTCCTCAGATCCACAGTGAGAGCCAGACTGCATCGCCCTGGCCCTCTCAGGTCATGGGTATCCTCCTCCACTGGAAGGTGCTCTCTGCCAGGTGCCAAAGAGGGTAGAGGGGCATCTTGACGTGAGGAAGACAGACAGGCCCATCCCTTAGACAGTCTTTATACGGGTGGGTCGGAACTAAACTCGGTGCACTCTGAAGACCTGGTGGTTCCTAGAAGGGGAGACGGAAGTGCTGGCGGATGGATCCTGGTGAAGGAACGGATGTGCAGCCTGGGCGGCTGGGAGCGCCCAAGTGTCTTTTCTGGAGGATGAGGCTCTTCCCTGGTGTTGTTAATCTTCAGCCCGAGGTTAAGGCTGTGTTAACTAGGTTTTTATTTTTTTTATTTTTAAAATTCACATTTTCCCATTATTTATTTGTGCTTTAAAAACCAGTAACTGGGCTGGGGTTGTAGCTCAGGGAGAGCAGGTGAGGCCTTGGGTTGGATTCTCAGCACCACATTAAAAAAAAAAGTCACAAAGTCTCTTGCACACCCAAGGGGTTGAGGAAGCAGTTAGGAGAATGAAATTGGGGGCAGGGGCCGGAGCCAAGCGACGCCTGGTGGCAAAAGTATTTTTGTGTGTGAGATGTGTGTCCACTTAAATTATTTGTAATGCTTCTGAGCGGAAGACTTCCTTTCTCCTCCATTTGTTTAATTACTTATGCCAAAAGAAGCTCATGGAGATTTATTTTATATTTTGGGTTGCAATCCAGCATCACATTACTTATCTTTTGGTCAAATTATTCCAGCTTTGTTCATTAGGAATCCTTCATATTAGCTCCCTTGTCCTTCCAATTATATTTCCATTGTGTTAGGTCCATTTGGTGTATTGTGTTCAAGTATTCTGTTTCCATATGGATTTTTTTGTCTACATGATTAATCTGTTATGAATTAATGGCTCCTACTGTTATTGTGTTGCTGATGATATCTTCCTTCAGATCTGTCAGTGTTTACCTTAAATTAGGTAGAGTGATGTTGGTTGCATACGTTTTTTTCTTTGGGTTCTGGGGATTGAACTCAGGGACACTTGACCACTGAGCCACATCCGCAGCCCTATTTTGTATTTTATTTAGAGACAGGGTCTCACTGAGTAGCTTATTGCCTTTCCATTGCTGAGGCTGGCTATAAACTGGTGATCCTCTGTCTCAGCCTCCTGTGGCTGGGATTACAGGCGTGTCCCACTGCAACCAGTTTGCATACCTATTTTTAATCATTACATTTTCCTATTGAATTGACCCTTTAATCATTATATAATGACATTTTTTGTCTCTAATGCCAGTTTTGACTTACCTATTTGTCTTGTATAAGTATAACCTCACCATGTTTTCTATCAGTTACTGTTTGCATGGAATATCTTTTTCTTTTCCTTTACTTTCAGCCTATGAGTGACCTGAAACCTGAAGAGAATCTCATGAAGACAGCATATAATTGGATTTTGTTCTCTTAAATCAATTCAGCCACTCTAGGTCTTTTGATTATTAATTTCATTGCATGTAAAGTGATTGGTGATAAGTAAAGGATTACTATTACCATTTTAAAATTGTCTTATGTCATTTTTTTAGTTCTTTTATTCCTCTCTTTGTAGATGTTTTCTACAAAGTTTTGATGACTTCTCTTTTGTAGTGACATATTTTGATTGTTTTCTTTTTTTTTTTTTGGTATTTATTTGTATAGTTTATATCTGCAATGACCCCAAAGGCTCATTATTGAAGGCTTGGTCTCAAGCTGATGGTGCTATTAGGAGGTGATGGGTACTTCGGAGATGGAGCCTGGCTGGAGGAAGTAGATCATTGGGGGTATAGAGGTACATGGGGACACAGGCCCCTTCTTCCCTCTCTTTCTGCTTCCTGTCTTCCATGAGGTGAGCAGATTTCCTGTGTCATTTACTCACCACCATGATGTTCTTTCTTTGCACATACCCAAAGCAATGGGACCATGGATAGTGACCTCTTAAAATGTGAGCCAAAATAAATGTATTCATTTTAAGTTGTTTATTTTGGGTGTTTTGTCACAGCAATGAAGCTGGATAATACAGAAAATTGGTTTTCAATAGTGGGGTCATATTTGTGATTATACCTGATACTGTGGTTCAGAAGCCTCTGGAATTAATTTTGGAAGACTTTTCAAAAGGTTTGGAATTGTAGAGTAGTGAAGCTCTAGAATGCTGGAAGTGAAGCTTAATGGGCAATTCTGGTGAGGGCTCAGAAGATCAGACTTCTATAGAAATGCAGAGAGTAAAGAATTTGCTAATGAGGTTGCAGATGAAAATGAGGACTTGACTGGGAACTGAACTTTAGGCCATTTATGCTATATCCTAGAAAAAGAACTTGTCTACGTTTTGTCCATACCCTGAGACTTTGTGTGAGGCTGAGTTTAAAGTTTAAAGGATTAGTTAATCTGGTGGAGGAAATTTCAAGGCAACACAGCATTCAGTCTTTTGCATGGGTATTACTAACTCATTTTAACCATATTTATATTGAGCACAAAATGCAGAGTGGAAAGATTTGAAAATTTTTCATTTGGCCAGATAATGGTATGAAAAGTTGTGGTCAAGGAGGGTGTGGTTGCTGAAGAGATTAATACCATTTGAAAGAAGCCAAGTACATTGTACCAGGACAATAAGAAAGATAGCTTGAGGGATCTCAGAAGTTAGAAAGAACCAGCTCCCCATAGCAGACTGAAAGGGTATACAAGTGTAAACTCAGATCAAAGACTTTTGTTTGAGAAGAAAACCTTGGGACACCCTGCTCTCGTAGGGCCCCCTAAGAATTTTTTTCCCAAAGGATTTCCTTTCCCATGTTCAGGTGATGTGTACTTAGGAGGTGGAGCTTGGCTGGAGGAAGTAGATCATTGGGGGTATAGAGGTACATGGGGACACAGGCCCCTTCTTCCCTGAAGAGGCTTTTTCAGTCAAAGTTAGAGCAGGCCACAGTAATAAAGTTCAAGCTGTCAGCAGACTTTGGCATTGTTCATGAGGTGCCATTTTTTTTGGCAGTCATGAAGAATGAAAGTGTTCTGGGGTTGGGGATTCTTCCACCAAGATCTCAAAGGAAAACCTTGAAGGACAGCCAACGTGTGTGACAGAATTGGAGTTCCTTTAGGCAGCCTGTGAGTGAGCAATGTGTGAAGTTGTGAGAATGAGTCCAGAGTGGCGGTGGAGACTTCAGGAAATCAGGTATGCAAGAAATATGGAATGTCTGCCAAGGAAAGCCACAGGTAATGAGCAGAGAGTGGCAGTGTGAGCTGCAGCAAGCAAGGCTGCAGGGGCACGCCTGTCAAGTCTGTTGGAGCTCACATAACACCACTGTGTGTCCCAGCTGTTGGAAATGGAGCTATAGGTTTTATTATTTGTCCTATTGGGTTTTTGGTCCAACCCTTCCTTTGTATATCCCTATTACTCACTTTAGAAATTGGAATATTTCTCCTGTGCCATTATGCCTTGGAATTATGAAACATTTTAAAAAATATTTTTTTAGATATAGATGGACCTTTATTTTATTCATTTATTTATATGTGGTGATGATAATTGAACCCAGTGCCTCACACATGCTAGGCAAGCACTCCACCACTGAGCAACAACCGCAGCCCCTATATAACATTTTTTAAAAAGATATATATATATATATATATATATATATACATTTATTTTATTTATTTATATGTGGTGCTGAGAATCGAATCCAGTACAGGCAAGTGGGCTGTGGCCTGGTAAAAATTTGTCTTGAGTCTCAGAGGAGAATTTGCATAGATATTTGAGCAATGTTGAAACTATTGAATCTCTTGGGACTCTTGGAAATGGACTAAATTTATTTTGCATCATAAGATGCATGTGAGCCTTTGGGCCCCAGGAGTAGAATGTTGTAGTTTGGATATGGATTGTCTCACAAAGGCATATATGTTGAAGGTTTAGTCACTAGCTGGTGGTGCTCTTGGGATATGGTGGAAATTTTAGGAGGTATGGCCTAGTTGGAGTTAATAGGTCATTGAAGATGTGACCTTGAAGGATACATTTGGACCCTGGCTGTGTCTATTCTCTCTCTTTCTGTTTCCTGACTGCTACGAGGTGAGCAGTTTGCCTCTGTCAAGTGCTCCCTGCCATTGTGTTCTGCCTTGATACAGGCCCAAAGCAGTGGGATTAAGCAACTCTGAACTGAAACCTCTGAAACTGTGATTCCCCCCCAAAATCTTTTCCCCTTAAAGTTTTCTCAGGTAGTTTGTCACAGGAACAGAAAGCTGACACACTGATAAGACTAATGCCATGAGGGTGGAGTGATTAGATTAATGTCATCATCACAGGATTGAGTTGATTACAAAAAGATTTAGTTTGGCTTTCCTTTTTTCCACTTTTCTCTCTTACTCTCACTTTCTTTATCTCTCTTCTTCATTCCACTATGGGATGTTTGCATCCAGAAGACCCTCATCAGATTCTGGTCCCTCTGTCTTAGACTTCTCAACATCCAGCACTATGAGCACAATAGATTCCCACTTTATTATAAATTTATTCAGTCTGTGGCATTCTCTTATATCAACACAAAATGGACTAAGACAACAGTCAACTTATATTCAAGAAAATCCCTTAGAAATAAACAGAGAAAAACGTCCTGATATTTGTCTTTGCAGTGAGTTCTTTTTAAAAATTTTTTTAGCTGTTGATGGATCTTTATTTCATTTATTTATATGTGATGCTGAGAATTGAGCCCAGTGCCTCACACATGCTAGGCAAGTGCTCCACCACCCCAGCCCCAGCAGTGAGTTCTTGAATATGACATCAATAGCACTGGCAACAAAAGCAAAAATATCTATGAAGTGCTAATTAAAAACACTTAAATAGAGGAAAGAAAGGGAAATGAGGGAGGAGGGGAGGAAAAGTGGATGTACTCTCACTCTCAGGCCACTATAGGGAACTAAGGTGGAACAAATTATATTTTATGCTTGTATGATTAGGTCAAAATGAACTCCACTATTATGTTTAACTATAATCCACGAAAAAAGCAAAAACAGATAATTGAGGAGATCTTAAACTAAAGCTCTTCTGCTCAGGAAAAGAAATAATCAACAAAATGGGCAACCTATAGAATGGGAGAAAATATTTGCAATCCTTATTCGAGGTTGATATCTAAAACATATAAGGAACTCCTGTAACTGAACATCAAAGCAATTATCCTATTAAAAATGGGCAAAGGATCTGAATGGAAATTTCTCAGAGAAGACGTACAAAGGACCAATAGGTATATGAAACTCAACATCACTAATTATCACAGAAATGACTATCAAAATCACAGCAAGATATCACCTCACACTTGTTAGGATGGTTATGGAGAAAAGTAAACCCTGTGTGCTGTTGATGGAAATACAAAATGGTGTGCCACTGTGAAAAACAGTATGGAAGTTCTCTGAAAAATTAAAAATATCACTATTTCATGATTCAGTAATGCCAATATTGGGTATACTCAAAGGAAATGCAATCAGGATGCTGAGGAAATTATCTGCATTCTAATGTTCATTGCAGAGATGTTCACAATGGCTAAAACATGAAAGCAACTTAAATGTCTACTGATGGATAATAGATAAAGAAATTGTGGTATGCATATACAGTGGAATATTACTCTTCCCTAAAGAAAGAAAGAAATTCTTCCATTTTCAAAAATGTAGAAGAACATGGAAGAGAGTATGCAAAATTAAATAAGCCAAAGAAGGACAAATTCTACATGACATGTGTATGAGGAAGCTAAAACAACTATCCTCGTAGGATCAGTAGAATGGTGGTTGCCAGGGAGCTGGGGAGGCTTTTGTACAAAGCCAAAGTGTATAGATTTACAGTTATACAAGATGAATATGTCATAGTAATTCTACTATACAGTGTATACATCTGTGGGAGGCTGCCTGCCCATAAGCTGAGCATCCTCTCTCAGCTTTGAGTAAGGGGGTGCTGGTCTAGTATCATACACCTTACTCTATGCGATGGAGTGGCCCCCACCTTCACTCTGCAAAGAAGTTTGCTCTAGCCCTGGAGTTGAGCGTTACCCAGTGGGATTAGACAACCCCCTTTGAAACTGTATCCCCTGCCTTATTTGGTGAAGAACATTCTATTGAAACTCCTGTGTGTCTCCCCTATGAACATAAAGAGATTCTGGGTGCACACTCTCTTTTCTAGTGCTCTTTCCAGCATGGAAGCTGACCTTTAAGGTCACAGGCAGTCCACCCTCCATGTGAAAATTTCTTCTGTGTCCTGTGCTTTTTCACCATTTTCTTAGCTTAATGTTGCAGCCCCAGCTCTTGTGAACCCAGTGCATCTTGTCAGTGCAGGTGGCTGGCGAGATAGAGCCTATAGTTATCAATTATACTTTGTATACTTAAAAATTTGCTAAGACAGTAGAACTTATATTGTGTTTTTTAACATACAGAAATTATAATGATAAATAAAGAGAATGAGAGTAAAGTTTTGGAGATGATGGATATATTTATAGCATAGTTTATGGTGACTTCATGGGTATACTTATCTCTGAACTCATCAACTTTTATTTATTAATATGTCCAATGTTTTGTATGTTACTCCTTCCTCAGTAAAGTGGTTTTATTTATTTATTATTATCTTCAATATTTTTAGTTGTAGATGGTCACAATACCTTTACTTTGTTTATTTATTTTTATGTAGTGCTAGGGATCAAATACCAGTAAAGTGTTTTTTTTAAAAAGATAATCCATTTTATTTATTTATTTTTAATGGACTTTTATTTTATTTATATGCAGTGCCAAGAATTGAACCCAGTGCCTCACACATGCTAGGCAAGTGCTCTATCACTGAGCTACAACTCCAGCCCAGCAAAGTGGTTTTAATGTACAAAACAAAACACATTTTTTATTTTCCTTTTGATTTCTTTTTTGACCTATGGGTAATTTAGAAGTCTCTCAATATTTGGAGTTTCAGGAGATATTTCTATTATTGATTTCTAATTTTATACTTGCCTGAGAATACATTGTATGGCTTAAAGTTTAAATTTATTGCTCCTTTTATTATGGCCTAGAATATAGCTTATGTTGATAAACTTTTCCACATACATATAAAAATGTTTTCTGTTTTTTTAGATTGGAGTATTTGGTAAGTTTCACCTAAGTCAAGTTGGATAATAGTATTATTTTTTCAGATTTTTTTCTGTTCCTCCTGTCTCTACTCTTTCAGGGCTCCAATTACATATATATTAGATGGCTTGATGTTGTCCCAAGGATAACAGATGCCCTGTTTATGTCTTTGCCTTTACCTGGACCTTTCTTTGCCTTTTATTACCTGGATAAACTTTACCCCAGTTTAAAGATCTTAGCTTAAATGTCACTTCTCAGTCGGTAGAGCATGGGACTCTTAATCTCAGGGTCATGGGTTCAAGCCCCACGTTGGGCGCCACTTCTACCATGCGACCAGTGCGAGCTTCATGAAAGAATGTTCAGTTCATAAGAAATTGCTAGTGAGTTTTAAATTAAAGAGTCAGACTCTCATTACCTTTAACCCAGCTCCAAGATGGCTTCTCCTAGCTCCCGCCTCCAGCCACCTAATGCGGTGGTGAAGTTTACAGAAGAGACAGACAGAGAGAGAGGGAGAGAGAGAGAGAGAGAGAGAGAGAGAGAGCGCGCGCATGCCAGGGAGTGAGCTTTTATTGGGGAACAAAAAATTCAAGGGTGTTGGCAGCAGGTCCACCTTGGCCCCTGGAGCCCTACCTCCACTAGTTTGTTCTGCATGCCAGTGTGGCCAGCTCACAAGGCCATGGCGAACTTGCAGTTTTTCTGTTCCTGCTTATCCGTCTGAGACATATGTATCCCACGGGAATGCCTTGACCTTTTCTGGTCTGATGGACTTATTGTTAAGGGAGGTTTCGGTACCTGACAATAATAGATGTTGAAACTAAATTTCTCCCCCCTCCCTCCTGCTTTTGGGTAGTTTTCCATTTCTGCTGCTTGGGGTATAAAAAAGGTGTGGTAGCAATAAAGGGTATTGACTCCTGGATGAAGAACCTTGGTGTCCTGTGTGTCTTTTAACCTCGCCGTCCCTCGCCGGACTCGGCTCCCTTGGCCGGACGCGGCACAAGGGAAAATCCCATCCAATGAAGGCTAAGGGAGGCAGCATCCCAAGGTCAGGGGCGATGATTGGGTCTTCAGGGCAGTGGCCAGGCATGCCTCTGCATGGACAAGCCCTGGGACCTGGGAAAGAGTGGGGAATGGCTCAGACACAGCTGTGTTTAAGCACCTCTCACCCAGCCAGGGAAGTAACTCAAATCACGTGCGAGGATGGCCTCCCACAGTCATTGGAGAAAGGAGTTTTCCCATTTGATCCAGTTTAGTACAATAATTGAGAACAATGATTGCTTCAAGGAGTGGCTATCAGCTAAAGCTCTGTTGTGCCAATTCTTTCCTTGGTGTTTTCTAGCCAGGAGGAGGAGTTTTGGGTTTTAAGCCATGAATATGGCCTTAAGAGTTTCCAGATACCATGTGTGCCTTTCATATAGAAATGCCTGGGAGAATGAGATTGACACAGAGACCCAAGCCAAGATGAAAAGTGGATTAAAAAAAGCTCTGGAATTATTCAAATTCCCGGATCTATTTGATTCTAAGATCAGTCATACTCTTCTCATTGTTATGATTTTTTCCATAAGATACAATAAATTGGAAATAGGCTAGGCAGTGATTACTGATCCCCTCATAACAAGAAAGAAGACAAAGAAACAACATATCTGAGAGATGAGTAACAAAATAAATGCACCAAGACCCAATATTACAAACTCTGAGACCTGGAGGAATTTGAATATTGGGCATGAGAGTAGAAAACAAGCACAGAGTTCCCCAATCCTAACCTGGACCAGGGTGAGGGGAAGAGGAAGGGGCAACAGAGAGAAAGCGGGAATAGGAAAGCACATAAGCTCACCCCCTTAACAACATTTGGAAAGAAAACTAGGAAAAATTAAAATGTAACAGGAACAGCAGTGTCCTTGAAGCAGATCAAGCAGTATAAAACCAAATTGTGAATAGGAAGCCCTGTGACACTGTAGCCATATTGGGGAGACCACAATTGACCTGTCATCCCCTTAAATAAACATGGCATTTCCCTACTTCCAGACAGCAGCAAGTTAGTACAGAGCTCTCTTGTAATGGGTTCTTTTTAAGAATCTGGCTAGGAAGAATTTGTAGAAGGATCACTACTAGCTGAAACTTGTTGAAACCCCCTCTCCTTCACTGAGAACAAGGGGAAAGGGTAAACAGCCCTGCTCAGGAAGTGCTCACTCAACCTAGTGTTTTGCTCAGCTGCCACTGAGGCCACAGCAGAGATGGAGCAGATGCCTGCAATTCAGGGAGTGATGGAGCTCAGATCTGAGCAGAGGATGGGAAAGGGGAACCCTTAGAACTGCTGGCCACCGGCTGAGAGTAGAGGGAGAAGTGGTGGGAAGTTGTGCTAGTCCTAAGAAACCCAGAGAGACTGTACCCCTGATCATGGGCCTGTAATTACAGATTTGGGGGACCCAAAAGACCACCAGGAGCCAAATCTGATGCAAGCACACAAGAGTCTTTATTGCAAGCTTGAGCCTGGACTCACAACTGTTTCCAACAAGTGGTTCCCAGGAGTGAGTCCCGGTCCTTCAGTGAGATTTTATAGGTTTTTGGGGATACTCTAAGCATCACATAGCAAATCATTCCACACCACGGGAAAATCAAACAACAACTCTTAGCATTGATTGGTACATTCATTGGTGGGAAAAAAGTTGGGAAGGGGTGATTGGTTAGTACAAGAGGTGGATTCGTTTGAACTGATTGTTTTAATCTGCGAGGGGTGTATGTGCTACACTACATGGTTTCCTAACATGTTATCAATCATCGAGACTACTGGGGAGTTCACCTGGCATTCCAGGTATTTTCCCTGTCTCATGCTGATTTGTTGTTGCTAGGGGGTTGCTATGGGTCATCATGGTCAGGCCTTTGGCCTCACACATTCTTTGGTCTTTCCAGGAACTAGCTCAGTCAGGGAAACCTGGTCCTGCAGATCTCTCCTATTATTTACAGACAAACTACTCTGCAGGGTGGCTATGTGCCTAGGAATGGTCTGTGGGTTTTCCAAGAACAAAGGTCACCCCCTCTCCCCCTTTGGACAGGCCTTGAGGTAGAGGCTGTTTTTTTCCCCCCAAAATGGAGTCACATCAGTTTCTCAGGCCTCCATGGGGCTGACCTGGAGAGAAGCTGCCTGAATATCCAATGGCACAGAGGTACAGATCCCTAGATCGTGGCCTCATCTGGTGGAAATCTGTGACAAGAAGGTGTCTAAGTCCCTCAGAAGCTTAAAGGAAAAGTGCCCAGACCTTTACCATAGCCATTGGGAGGTCAGTCAAGATAGAAATTTCCCTGGGTCCCAGGCAACAAAAAGCAAGGGCCTCCAACCAGACCCACCTCCCAGCCTGACTTTTGCCCACAACTGTGGAGTGAAAGGAAACTGTTGGGATACTGGCTGGACTTTGCCTCAGTCACAATCAGCAGAGGGAATCTGCACCCATTATTCACAACCTGGAAACTAGAACCCAGATGAAAAAGCTGAGTTCTTTTACACAGTAGTAATGACAGCACCTCAGTGAGGTTTGTAAGCCAAGTTTAACATTGCCATACCACGGATCACCTATGAGAATCCACAACCACAGACCCATGTTTATAGACATCCATCAGCCCCTGCGGCACCAAGAAAAGAATCCTATAGAGGAGAGCAGGTACATGGTGACCCACACAATCACAGCCAGAGCTCAGAGCCTGTATTTGAACCTCTGCAAACAATAGAAATAACCAACAGACATACCACACCCTCTGAGCAATTAGCCACAGGCCCCTGAGCTGACAAACCAGAACCAGCCAGTGGGAGGCCCATAGCAACTGGAGGGAGTAGGGGTAGCTCCTGTACCCAGCACTTCTGGAGGGATCCAAAGCCAAAGAATGACAGATATATTTTTAATGTCCCAAATACTAATGAAACCTGAACCAAGATTTGACAAGAATTTTCTTCACTTTGGCATGGTTTTCTATAAATAACTCTATTATCAACTTTGGTAATATATATTACTCTCTATCTTAAATGTTAGTTGTTACGGTAATAACTAACATTGTGACTTCATCCCATTTGAATGAATTTCTTCTAATGGGTTAAAACACTAATTGGAATCATTCTTTCTATCTTTGTTTTCCTAGCCCTAGTTTGTATTTGCTCATCTTACCCCCTATTCTCCCTCTCACATGTCTTTAGGACCTCAACCCCACCCCATCATCTTTTTCTGCTTTTTAACTTGGTCTGTATCTCATAACAAAGTGGACTTCAAGACAAAGTTGACAGAAGAGACAAAAAAGATCACTTCATATTGGTTAAGGGAATTATCCAACAACAAGATGTAATGATTTCAATATTTATGCCCCAACCTGTGGGGACAAGTGCATGGAGTACTGCATACATGGCATACGTTAAGGGCGTAGGGCATCTGAGTTGCAGGCCACTCCCCTCGTCCTAGACAAGTGAGCAGCAGGCCTCTTAACCCTTAGGTAAGCCCTGGGCGTGAGGCTATGTGTTGCAGTCCCCATGGCCCACTCCTCAATTGGTTGCTGCAAGGACAGTTAGCAGGACATTGCATTGGTGGCTGCCTGTAACCCGCTTAGCTACTGCCTGAGTATATATACATGGTAACTGTGCAATAAAATCAGACCTGCTTCCTGCTTTGTTTCTGGAGATCTTGATTAGCGACTCTGCAGCCACACTCTCCTCCACCCTGTTCCGTGGACCTCCTCACTGGACGAGAGAGAGCCCACGCACCAAACAATGGTATATGTATATGTGTGTGTGTATATATATAAAACAAACTCTTCAATATTAAATATTATACTTAATACTGGGTGACTTCAACACACCTCTCACTACTAGATAGGTCATCCAGACATAAACTAAGTAAGGATTCCTCAGACCTAAAAAATATTATTAACTAAATGGACCTAATAGACATCTATAGAATATTTCATCCATCAATTACTGAATTTACCTTCCTCTCAGCAGTGCATGGAACATTTTCTAAAATATGTGATATTTTAGGTCATGAAGCAAATCTTAGCAAATATGAAAAAATAGAATTCCTTGCATCCTATTGGAACATAATGGAGTGAAATTAGAAATCAATGACCAGATAAAAAATAGAAACCACTCTAACACCTGGAGATTAAATAATACATCTTTTAATGACAAATGGACAGCAGAAGAAATTGGAGGAGATATAAAAAAATTCTTATAAACAAATGAGAATATAAAAATCTCTGAGCCAGTATGAAGGCAGATCTAAGAAAAATTTTTAGCCCTGAGTTCATACATTAAAAAATTAGATATCACATAGATAATCTAACATTACACCTCAAGGCCCTGGAAAAAGAAGAACAAACCAACACCAAAGTCAGTAGAAAACAGGAATTAAAATCAGAGCCCAAAACCAATGAGATGGAGAATAAAAAAATACAAAGGATCAATAAAACAAAGAGTTGATTTTTTTAAAAGATAAGCAAGAATGATAACCCCCCTAGTCAAGTTAACCAAAATGAAGAGAGAAAAGACTCAAATAAATACAATTGGAGATGAAAAAGGAAATATTATCAGATACCACTGAAAGCCAGAGGATCATCATAAATTATTTTGAAAATTTATACTCCAATAAGCTAGAACTTCTTGAAGATATCGACAAATTCCTAGAGACACATGACCTACTCAAATGAATCATGAGGATCTAAAAAACTTAAACAGATTAATATCAAGTAATGAAATTGAAATAGCTATCAAAAGCCTTTCAATAAAGAGAAATCCAGGACCAGATGGAGTCATAGCTGAGTTCTATCGAATCTTTAAAGAAGAATTAGTACCAGTCCTCCTCAAATAATTCCATGAAATCGAAAAGGAGGGAATCACTGCCAAATTCATTCTATGAGACCAGTATCACCCTGACCAGACAAACACACATCAAGGAAAGAAAACTTCAGGCTGATATCCTTGATGAACACAGATGCAAAAAATTCTTAAGAAAATATTGGGAAGCCAGGTGTGGTGATGTAGGCCTGTAATCCCAGTGGCTCTGGAGACAGGAGAATAGTGACTTCAAAGCCAGCTTCAGTAACAGTGAGGTGCTTAGCAGCTCAGTGAGACCCTGTCTCTAAATAAAATACAAAATAGGGCTGAGCATGTGGCTCAGTGGTCAAGTGTCCCTGAGTTCAATCCCCAGTCCCTCCTTGCCCCCTCCAAATATTTTGGAAAACTAGATACAAAAACATATTAAAAAGATTGTACACGACAATCAAGGGAGTTTAATTCCAGGGCTGAGAGGTTGGTTCAATATATGCAAATCAATAAATGTAATTCACCACATAAATAGACTTAAGGATAAGAATCACATGATTATCTCAATAAATGCAGAAAAATCATTTGACAAAGTACAACACATATTAATGTTTAAAACATTAGAGAAAGTAGGGATAAAAGGAACTTACCTCACCATTGTAAAGGCTATACATGACAAATCCAAAGGCAATATCACACTGAATGGAGGAAAAACAGAAATCACTTCCTTTAAAAACAGGAACAAGACAAGGATGTCCACTATCACCATTCCTATTCAATACAGTCCTTAAAACTCTAGCCAGAGAAATCAGGCAAGAAAAGGAAACTAAAGAAATACAAAAAGGAAAAGGAGCTCAAATGATCTGTGCTAGCTATTGACATGATCATATATTTAGAAGACCCCAAAAACTCCAACACAAGACTTCTAGAGCTGATAAAATTTTAGTAAAGTATCAGCATCCAAAATTAACATATATAAATCAATCACTTTCCTATACTTCAATATAAATCAATCACTTTCCTATACTTCAATAAGGAACCACTGTAAAAGAAACAATAACCTGAAAAAAGTGGGACTAAATATCATGAAGGATGTCAGGAACCTTTGCAATGAAAAGTATAGAATGCTAAAGAAAGAGATTGAAGAAGACCTTAGAAGATGGAAAGATGTCCCATGGATAGGCAGAATTAATATTATTAAGATGACAATATCACCAAAACCACAATAGAGATTCAATCCAATTTCCATCAAAATACCAATGACATTCTTAACAGATCTAGAAAAGGCAATTCTAAAATTCATTTGGAAAAATAAGAGACCCAAAATAGTCAAAGCAATCCTGAGCAAAAAAAGATGCTGGAGGCATCACAATACCAGACCTCAAAATATGCTACAGAGCTATAATAACAAAACAGCATGGTACTGGCACCAAAACAGAATGAAGAACAATGAAATAGAATAGAAGATAGAGAGGCAAATCCACATGAATACAATTATCTGATACTAGATGAAGGTACCAAAAACATTCATTGGAGAAAAGATAGCCTTTTTAACAAATGGTTTTGGAGTTATTGGAAATCCATATGTAGAAAAATGAAAGTTAACCTCTATCTCTCATCCTGAAAAGGTCAACTCAAAGTGGATCAAAGACCTAGGAATTAGACTGGAAACTGCAACTCCTAGAAAATGTAGGCCCAACAGTCCAACATGTTGGCACAGGAACTGACTTCTTTAACAAGACTCCTAAAGCAAAAGACATAAAACCAAAAAATCAATAAATGGCATGGCATAAAAATGAAATTTTTGTATAGCAAAGGAAACAAGTGAGTGAAGAGAAACCTTGCAGAATGGGAGATTTTTGCCATCTGTTATTCAGACAGGGCATCAATATCCATGATATAAAAAGAACTTAAAAATCTTGACACCCAAACCTCCCCAAATAGCTCAATTAAAAATGGGCAAAAGAACGAAACACACTTCTCAAAAGAAGAAATACAATTGGACAACAAACATGTAAAAATGTTCAATATCTCTAGCAGTAAGGGACATGCTAACCAAGAGTACATTGAGATTTTATCTCACCCCAGTCAGAATAGTAATTATCAAGAGTACAAATAATAATAAGTGTTGACAAGGATGTGGGGAAAAGGTACACTTATACATTGTTGGTAGGACTGAAAATTAATGCAACTACTCTGGAAGGCCATATGGAGATTTCTCAAAAAACTAGGAATGGTCTCAGCAAAGGAAACAATCAATGAGGTGAACAGAGAGCCTACATTTTGGGATCAAGTTTCTGCCACACGTCAGATAGAGTACTAATCTCCAGGATATATAAAGAACTCAAATACTTAACACCTAAAAACCAAACAACCCAATCAATAAATGGACTAAGGAGCTAAATAGACACTTCTCAGAAGATATATAACTGATCAACATATATATGAAAAAATGTTCAACATCTCTAGTAATTAGAGAAGTGCAAATCAAACTATTCTAAGGTTTCATCTTATGCCAGTCAGAATGGCAGTTATCAAGAATACAAACAACAATAAGTACTGGTGAGGATGTGGGGGAAAAGGCACACTCATACATTGCTGGTGGGACTGCTAATTGGTGCAACCAATCTGGAAAGCAGTATGGAGATTCCTTAGAAAACTTGGAATGGAATTACCATTTGTGTAGAGGGAAGTGAGGACTGGGGTGGGGCTGTGGGGATGAGAAAGATGGTAGAATGAGACAGACATTATTACCTTATATACACATATATACTGGAGTGACTCTGTACCAAGTACAGTCAGAGGAG
Source organism: Marmota flaviventris (assembly GCF_047511675.1). NCBI lineage: Eukaryota > Metazoa > Chordata > Mammalia > Rodentia > Sciuridae > Marmota > Marmota flaviventris. The sequence goes on from NC_092516.1 coordinate 30,913,768, forward strand.
TGAGAAGTTGTGCTCCATTTGTGTACGATATGTCAAAATACATTCTACTGTCCCACTCCTTGGTCTATACCCAAAGGACTTAAAATCAGCATACTATAGTAACACAGTCACCAAAGTTTATAGCAACCCAATTCACCATAGCTAAACTGTGGAACCAACCTAGAACATATAGAAACTGTGTTATATATACACAATAGAATATTACTCAGCATTAAAAGAGAATAAAATTATGGCATTTGCAAGTAAATGGATGGAGTTGGAGAATATGATGCTAAGTGAAGTAAGTCAATCCCCCCAAACCAAAGGCTGTATTCTCTCTGATAAGTGGATGCTGATACTTAATGGGGGGACATGGGGAAAATGGAGGAACTTTGGGCAAAGGGGAGGGAGAGAAGGGAGGGGTCATGGGGGCAGGAAACATGGTGGAATGAGATGGACATCATTACCCTAGATACCTGTGAGACTGCACATATGGTGTGATGCTACATTGTGTACAGCCAGAGAAATGAAAAGTTGTGCTTGCTGTAATTGTGTACAATGAATAAAAATGCATTTTTCTGTCATATATACCTAATGAGAATAAATAAATAAATAAATAAACCCAAAGAAAAAAATCGAAAATTAAAGCAAAAAACAAAAACAAAAACAAACAAACAAAAAACAATATAGGAATGGAACCATCATATGTCTCCCACTTTTTGGTATATATCTGAAAGAGATAAAGTCAGCATGCTGTATGGATACAGCCACATCAGTGTTTGGTAGAAACACAATTCATAACAATCAAGCTATGAACCAACCAAGGTGTCCTTCAACAGATGAATGGACAAAGAAAATGTGAAAATGTGATATATATCCATCTGTAGCCAATGGAGTATTAGTCATAAAGGAGATTGAAATTATAGTATTTGCTGGTAAATGGATGGAACTGGAGACCATCATGCTAAGTGAGTTAAACCAGAATCAGAAAGCCAAAGACTGAATGTTTTCTCTGATTTGTGAAAGCTGGCCCAAAATAAGAGGGAAAAAGAGAAAAAAAAAGATAAAGGGAAAATGATTTCATAAAATAGAAGAAAGATAGGTGGAATAGATAAAGGGGGCTGAGGGGGAGGGAGAAGGAACATGATAAGGGAAGAACAGCAGAGTGAATCTGACCTAACTTTCACATATATGAATATATGTGAAATACATATATGAATATACCACATATGTGAATATACCACAGTGAATCTCACATATATATCCACAAGACACTAACTATAAAAAACATAAAGTTCAATAGCAGAAAGATCTGTAGAGTAGAGGATAGGGAAGATGGGGAGGGAGGAGGGAAGGGAAAGGGAAAAATACTGGGGACTGAATTAGGACAAATTATATTTCATGCTTTTATAAATATGTGAAAATGAATCTTAATGTTATATATAACTAAAATAACAAAAAATTTTGTTTCATGTCACTTGCATGGACATTGATTAATACAAATCCTTAACACAAGCTGACATAGTTGTATCTGTAAATCTTAAGGAGGAAAGGACCCCTCATGCTTGTTAATCACTATGTAATCAATCCAGTGCATGGTACACAGCAAGTGCTCATACAATGTCTATCAAACAAATGAATGAATCATATAAATGCCATAGCTGCCTTAATTTAAAGCTAATTATATTCTTGCATAAAGGAAGGTACGGGATAAAAGTAATAGTCTGTAGGTTTTGAAGACAGTGATAATACATTTCATCTATTTAAACAACAAGCCACAATATGGAGTCAAGTAAGCTCAGTGAAGCAAGACATTTTGATATCTAAGTTGAGAAAAGAGAAACAATAGCTCAAATATGCTTATGATGAGTGCTGGGGCTGTGGCTCAGTGGTAGAGGGCTTGCCTAGCATGTGTGGGGCACTGGGTTTGATCCTTAGAACCACATAAAAATGAAATAGATTATGTATGTCCATCTAAAACTAAGGAAGGAGATCCAACATGGTGATGGGAGCAGAGAGATCAAGTCTCTGACCTCTTCAGCTGTGCAGGCATAGGGAGTCGTAAACCATCTAAATGCTGTTTGCTCAGGATCACTAGGTAATGCTGAGCTGACGTGGATCTGGTGCGAACAGTCTGGGCCTCTCAGAACACACACCGAGTCCGGATCGGCTGAATTCAAGCTCCCGTTTGCCTGCTTCTCGCAGACAAACTGCTGTGACTCAGCACTAAACGATCCCGCTGAAACAACTGGTCGGCCCTTCTGAATCTATGGAGGTTAATGCCAACCGAGCCTTCATAGGCAGTGGCCACAGGATTGAAATGGGGCTTGGTAGAGCCAGTCAGGACCCACCCGTTGCATTGGTCACCCGGCAAAGGGAACAAACTGTCGCCATTTGCATGGGATACCACCATGGCAGAGAACTGACATCACCAGAATGCGGCGGAGGAGATAACTCCATTGAAACCTGCGGCAACAGCATCAAATAAATTTATAGGAGTAAACAGTAACTCAGCAGTCAAACAGAACAAGAAGTAACATGAGCAGCATGAAAAAGCAAGGAAGAAAAGGAGTACAAACAATGCAGGACAGCCTAAATATTCAGGAGGACCTAGAGGCATCAGAAAAATGGTCAAATAAAGAACTCAAGGATTACCTTAGACAGATGGAATGGAACCTTAAAGAGGATATGCAACAGCAAATTCAAACAGTGAAAGAACACATTGAAAATGAATTACATAAACAGATAAAAGAAGAAATTCAGCATCTTTATCAGGAGATAGAGATTATAAAAAAAATCAAACAATAATTCTAGAAATGAAAGAAACTATAAACCAAATTAAAAACTCAAATGAGAGTATCACTAACAGAGTGGAGCAAGTAGAAGCCAGAACGTCAGATAATGAAGACAAAATATATCATCTTGAAAAGAGTCTAGCCAACTCAGAGAGGCTGGTAAAAAATCACGAGAAAAACCTCCAAGAGATATGGGATAACATAAAAAAACCAAACTTAAGAGTCATCGGGATAGAGGAAGGTATAGAGGTTCAAACCAAGGGAATGAGCAACCTGCTGAATGAGATAATTATAGAAAACTTTCCAGAAATAAAAAAAGGAAGCGGATATACAAATTGTAGATACATACAGGACACCGAGCATACAAAATCACAGTAGACCAACGCCAAGACACATTGTTATGAATATATCCAATATACAGAACAAAGAGAAAATATTAAAAGCTACAAGAGAAAGGAGGCAGATTACATTCAGGGGTAAACCAATAAGGTTAACAATGGTTTTTCATCACAGACGCTGAAAGCGAGAAGATCCTGGAACAACGTATTTCAAACACTGAAAGACAATGGATGCCAACCAAGAATTTTGTATCCAGCAAAATTAAGCTTCAGGTATGACAATGAAATAAAAATCTTTCATGATAAACAAAAGTTAAAAGAATTTGCAGCCAGAAAACCAGCATTGCAAAGCATCTTGAGCAAAACACTACACGAGGAAGAAATGAAAAACAATAACCAAAACCATCAGTGGGAAGTGCCTCAGTAAAGACAGAGGGCGGGGGGGGGGGAAGCTAATCATGGAGAAACAAACTAAATTAAAAAAAAAGATAAATAATCAAACATGGCTGGAAGTACAAACCATCTATCAATAATAACTCTAAACGTTAATGGCCTAAACTCTCCAATAAAGCGACATAGCCTGGTAACATGGATTAAAAAAAAAACAAACAAATCCAACAATATGCTGCCTCCAGGAGACACATCTGATTGGAAAAGACATACACAGGCTGAAGGTTGGTAAAAAACATACCACACACACGGTCCTCGTAAGCAAGCAGGGGGTGGCCATCCTCATATCGAATAAAATCGATTTCAAGACTAAGTTAATCAAAAGGGATAAGGAAGGTCATTATATACTGTTAAAAGGAACCATTCACCAACAAGACATAACAATTATCAATATTTATGCACCAAATAATGGTGCTGTGACGTTCATAAAACAAATTCTCCTCAAGTTCCAGAATCAAATAGACCACAACACAATAATTATGGGTGACTTCAACACACCGCTCTCTCCATTGGACAGATCCTCCAAACAAAAGTTGAATAAAGAAACTATAGAACTCAATATCACAATCAATAACCTAGACTTAACTGACATATATAGAATATATCAACCATCATCAAGTGGATATACCTTTTTCTCAGCAGCACATGGATCCTTCTCAAAAATAGGCCATATATTATGCCATAGGGCAACCCTCAGTAAATATAAAGGGGTGGAGATAATACCATGCATTTTATCTGATCATAATGGAATGAAACTGGAAATCAGTGATAAAAGAAGGAAGGAAAAATCCTACATCACATGGAAAATGAACAATATGTTACTGAATGATCAATGGGTTACAGAAGACATAAAGGAGGAAATAAAAAAATTCTTAGAGATAAATGAAAATACAGACACAACATATCGGAATCTATGGGACACAATGAAAGCAGTTTTAAGAGGGAAATTCATCGCCTGGAGGTCATTCCTCAAAAAAAGAAAAAAACAACAAATAAATGAGCTCACACTTCATCTCAAAGCCCTAGAAAAGGAAGAGCAAAACAACTGCAAATATAGCAGAAGGTAAGAAATAATTAAAATCAGAGCAGAAATCAACGAAATGGAAACAAAAGAAACTATTGAAAAAATTGACAAAACTAAAAGTTGGTTCTTCGAAAAATTAAATAAGATCGACAGACCCCTAGCCATGCTAACGAAGAGAAGAAGAAGAGAGAAAGAACTCAAATTACTAACATACTGGATGAAAAAGGAAACATTACAACAGATACAACAGAAATACAGAAGATAATTAGGAATTATTTTGAAAACCTACATTCCAATAAAATAGAAAATAGTGAAGACATCGATAAATTTCTTAAGTCATATGATTTGCGCAGAGTGAGTCAGGAGGATACACACAATTTGAACAGACCAATATCAATGGATGAAATAGAAGAAGCAATCAAAAGACTACCAACTAAGAAAAGCCCAGGACCGGATGGGTATACAGCAGAGTTTTACAAAATCTTTAAAGAAGAATTAATACGAATACTGTTCAAGTTATTTCAGGAAATAGAAAAAGAGGGAGCTCTTCCAAATTCATTCTATGAGGCCAATATCACCCTGATTCCAAAACCGGACAAAGGCACCTCAAAGAAAGAAAACTACAGACCAATATCTCTAATGAACCTAGATGCAAAAATCCTCAATAAAATTCTGGTGAATCGGATACAAAAACACATCAAAAAAATTGTGCACCATGATGAAGTCAGATTCATCCCTGGGATGCAAAGATGGTTCAATATACAAAAATCAATAAATGTTATTAACCACATCAATAGACTTAAAGATAAGAACCATATGATCATCTCGATAGATGCAGAAAAAGCATTCGACAAAGTACAGCATCCTTTATGTTCAAAACATTAGAAAAACTAGGGATAACAGGAACTTACCTCAACATTGTAAAGGCTATCTATGCTAAGTCTCAGGCTAGCATCATTCTGAATGGAGAAAATTTGAAGGCATTCCCTCTAAAATCTGGAACAAGACAGGGATGCCCTCTATTACCACTTCTATTCAATATAGTTCTCGAAACACTGGCCAGAGCAATTAGACAGACGAAAGAAATTAAAGGCATAAAAATAGGAAAAGAAGAACTTAAATTATCACTATTTGCGAATGACATGATTCTATACCTAGAAGACCCAAAAGGGTCTACAAAAAAACTACTAGAAATAATAAATGAATTCAGTAAAGTGGCAGGATATAAAATCAACATGCATAAATCAAAGGCATTTCTGTATATCAGTGACAAAACTTCTGAAATGGAAATGAGGAAAAACACCCCATTCACAATATCTTCAAAAAAAATAAAATACTTGGGAATCAACCTAACAAAAGAGGTGAAAGATTTATGCAATGAAAACTACAGAACCCTAAAGAGAGAAATAGAAGAAGATCTTAGAAGATGGAAAAATATACCCTGTTCATGGATAGGCAGAACTAACATCATCAAAATGGTGATATTACCAAAAGTTCTCTATAGTTTTAATGCAATGCCAATCAAAATCCCAACGGCATTTTTGTAGAAATACATAAAGCAATCATGAAATTCATATGGAAAAATAAAAGACCCAGAGTTGCAAAAACAACTCTAAGCAGGAAGTGTGAATCAGGCGGTATAGCGATATCAGATTTCAAACTATATTACAGAGCAATAGTAACAAAACAGCATGGTACTGGTACCAAAACAGGAGGGTGGACCAATGGTACAGAATAGAGGACACAGAGACTAATCCACAAAGTTACAACTATCTTATATTTGATAAAGGGGCTAAAAGCATGCAATGGAGGAAGGATAGCATCTTCAACAAATGGTGCTGGGAAAACTGGAAATCCATATGCAACAAAATGGAACTGAGTCCCCTCCTCTCGCCATGCACAAAAGTTAACTCAAAATGGATCAAGGAGCTTGATATCAAATCAAAGACTCTGCGTCTGACAGAAGAAAAAGTTGGTTCTGATCTACATATTGTGGGGTCGGGCTCCAAATTCCTTAATAGGACACCCATAGCACAAGAGATAATAACAAGAATCAACAAATGGGACTTACTTAAACTAAAAAGTTTTTTCTCAGCAGAACAAACAATAAGAGAGGTAAATAGGGACCCTACATCCTGGGAACAAATTTTTACTCCTCACAGTTCAGATAGAGCCCTAATATCCAGAGTATACAAAGAACTCAAAAAATTAAACAATAAGATAACAAATAACCCAATCAACAAATGGGCCAAGGATCTGAACAGACAGTTTTCAGAGGAGGACATACAATCATTCAACAAGTACATGAAAAAATGCTCACCATCTCTAGCAGTCAGAGAAATGCAAATCAAAACCACCCTTAGATACCATCTCACTCCAGTAAGATTGGCAGCCATTATGAAGTCACACAACAACAAGTGCTGGTGAGGATGTGGGGAAAACGGTACTCTTGTACATTGCTGGTGGGACTGCAAATTGGTGCAGCCAATTTGGAAAGCAGTATGGAGATTCCTGGGAAAGCTGGGAATGGAACCACCATTTGACTGAGCTATTGCCCTTCTCGGATTATTCCCTGAAGACCTTAAAAGAGCATACTACAGGGATACTGCCACATCGATGTTCATAGCAGCACAATTCACAATAGCTAGACTGTGGAACCAACCCAGATGCCCTTCAATAGATGAATGGAGTAAAAAATGTGGCATTTATACACAATGGAGTATTATGCAGCACTAAAAAACGACAAAATCATGGATTTTGCAGGGAAATGGATGGTACTAGAGCAGATTATGCTAAGTGAAGCTAGCCAATCCCTAAAAAACAAATGCCAAATGTCTTCTTTGATATAATGAGAGCAACTAAGAACAGAGCAGGGAGGAAGAGCAGGAGGAAAAGATTAACATTAAACAGAGACATGAGATGGGAGGGAAAGGTAGAGAAAAGGGAAACTGCATGGAAATGGAAGGAGACCCTCATTGTTATACAAAATTACATATAAGAGGTTATGAGGGGAATGGGAAAAAAAAACAAGGAGAGAAATGAATTACAGTAGATGGGGTAGAGAGAGAAGATGGGAGGGCAGGGGAGGGGGGATAGTAGAGGATAGGAAAGGTAGTAGAATACAACAGTTACTAATATGGCATTATGTAAAAATGTGGATGTGTAACCGATGTGATTCTGCAATCTGTATTTGGGGTAAAAATGGGAGTTCATAACCCACTTGAATCTAATGTATGAAATATGATATGTCAAGAGTTTTGTAATGTTTTGAACAACCAATAAAAAAAAATAAAACTAAGGAAAAAAAACTCCAAAATATCCTTATTACAAGAGGAGGGCAGGGAGTGAATGAAACATGGGAGTAAATGCAATGTAGGGAAATGCACTTTTCTTTTTATTTGTCCATATAAAATCTCCTGACATGTTATTTAATGTACTTTATAAGAATTGGAGTACCAACAAGACTGAGAGTGGTAATTACCTGCTATCATTTGTATAATATAATAAATGGGAAAGACAGAAAAGTGGCCATTGTGCAAGAAGATACTCAGACTGTCTTCTGAAAAGGGTAGCATGAAAAGAGGCTACAGAGATCTGGATTCTGTAATGAATACATTGTTATAAAATATCCTAACATGTTTTTTTTAATGATACTGTGCTCTGATTTTTAAAAAATTTGTTCTAATTAGTTATTCATAAAAGTAGAATGCATTTTGACATATTGTACACACATGCAGCACAACTTCTCATCCCTCTGACTGTACATGGTGCAGAGTCACTCCAGTATATATGTGTATATAAGGTAATAATGTCTATCTCATTCTACCATCGTTCTCATCTTCACAGCCCCACCCCACCCCTCACTGCCCTCTACACAAACACCAAAGTTCCTTCAGTCTTCCAGACCCACCTGTCCCAGTATGGATCAGCATCCACATACCAGAGAAAATATTTGGCTTTTTTTTTTGGGGGGGGGGATTGGCTTATTTCACTTAGCATGATATTCTCTAGTTCCAACTATTTACCTGAAAATGCCATAATTTCATTCTTATTTAAGGCTCAGTAATATTCCATTGTGTTTATATACCACATTTTCCTGACATGTTATATTTATGTAGTAATATTTATTTCTGGAGAATCACCAAGTGTTAGTGTGGGAATTAACTTCCTTCATTTCTTAAATTCTTTTCTGTGTAAAGATATTCAGGAAGACCGTTAAAAGGGCATACTGGGTAAGGGAGACTCGATCTTTCTCAAAAATTGTCTTCTCAAAAGGGTAGCATGGAAAGGGGCTACAGAGATCTGGGTTCTGTAATGAATAAAACAAGTCAGGGAGTGTAGGAATAGTTACTCCGCATTGTTAATTGGCCCCTAGAGAGGGTATTCCCATGCTATCTTCAGAGCCAGAGTCCCAGAATTATCAAGGTCCCCCAACCCTGCAAACAAACTTCAAGTACAGAACTCTGGGATTATCACCTCAGTGCACACAGCACAGAGTAATTGGTATCTTGGGTAATGGTGCCCAGAAGAGATCCGGGGTGTGTTCTGGTGGGAATTCTTGATGCCACTAGGGATTCAGATCTCTATTCACTTCTGCTGACATCATAGGTCCTGAGGACCAGGGGGCTATTTCATCTCTCATGGAGTATGCTCCTCTTTTCTCATGAATGACTCATGTCAGGCCAAGTCTGGCCTCTTCTAACCCTTGTGATTACTGTTGAGGAAACATCTGTGTAGTCCAGAAGGAGCTTAGTAACTGCATAACATATACATGTTTGGATGTTACTAAGTAGGGAATGAAGGTAAAGCCAGAAAGAGGGTACCTTAGTGATTCCAAACCACAGAGACTGCAAAGTGGATCTTTGTTGGACTCTGGGAGCATTGAAGATTAAGCTGGTATTATGTTTAGCATCTTACTCAGGTAACATAAATGGCCATTCCTATTTCCCAGGCTCTCAATCTGGTAATGAAAGGTAGTTCAAATATATGTTCAGGGACAGAGGAAACATATATACCATACCATGTTCCAACCAGGAAGGGCCAAATGCATTCAGTTACTTAATCTGTCCTGCTTTGGGCTCATGGGGCTCAAACTATGAGCACAGATATTGAGAGGGTCACAGAACCCCATATCCTATTGTTTCTGTGATGCTCCATCACTAGGGTAATTAGTGCAAATCATGATGACTATGCTGGACCAATGTCCTCTCTGGTATTCTACTAGGAGATGGCAATTTCCAGGGTTAGAGGAGGAGTCTGAAGAATACTTCAGCAAGTGCTTGTATGGAAGACCAATGGCCAAAGTATGGCTGGGATGACTGTTCTTCCTTCTCCATTTCACTTCTGTGCTTGTTCTGTCTACAAATCTCTGCAGAGGAAATGACAGGTAAGATAGTGCTGGAGCTTGAGGTTTTATTAGAAACTAGAGCATTGTGAGATTATCCTTTAAATCGAGGGAGACATTTGGTTAGCTCATGAGGATGCTTCCTGAGAAGGCAGAAAAACAAAACAAAACAAAACAAAACATTGAACCAAAAAATGTAATTTAAGGGCCAGAAGAAAGATTGGAAAATTATTAGGCGGGTTGCCTAAGGGAGGAAGAGGAATAGAGTCAGATGGTGGAAAACTTGTACTATGGAGATTTCCAGATATGGTTAGAAACTAATGAGGAAAGAGAGATGTGTATGGATAATTAGGTAGAAAGGATGTTTGTAGACCATCTTGACTCAGTTGGAGTAATCAGGGGGAGCAGTGTTGAAATTATTCTCTTAGTCCACAGAAGCTGAGTGTGAAATATGACATGACTGCCACAAAAATCCTAGAGTGACCCTAGGGCACAGGAAAAATGAATGTGAGCTCTTTATTTCCTGGAAAAAATTGCTATTTGATCAGAATGCATTCAGTCCTGTGTTTTTTGTTTTTAGGTTTTAAGTTTTTTTTAATACTCACATATTTTTAATTATTTGTGTTCACTCTTATGAATGTCATGATCCTCACAAGTCTACCTAGGGCATAGGTATTGTTGCTTTGTTTTGTGTCAACACAGCATCCATTCACATTTTAAAAAATTATAATCAATAGTTAAATAAAGACAACATAAAATATCCTTTTACCTAGTCTGATATGACTATTCTATCGTTATCTTTTTCCAAGAATAGTATATAAAATATACAACCCTTTCTTCATTAAGGGAAAAAAAAAACCTTTTTTTTTGTATTTTGTGTGAAATTTATTCTATTCCTAATTCATACTCCTCCTTTTATATCTAGTAATTGAAATACTGAAATATGATATTAGGTTTTATTAATACCTCTTATGCTTGATAAGAGGGTGAAAATGAAATAAACACTTTATTTATATAATATTAATGGATAATATTCTTATCAGCATTAGGAAGAAATGCACAAACTATGGTGGTTTGTGTTCCTGAGGGTTGCCCACATGGTCATTATTGTTGTTTATAACTATCCTATTTCACTTCCCAGTCCATATTTCCTTGGTTCACAGATAGTCATTGTTCCTGGTCTGGTAGGGTGACCCAAATCTTCCTTTCTGAAGGATCTGAACCCTTATCAGCATGATCTGACTTGGGCTTTAGTTTTCTATTGCTCTGCATTACAGGACCTGGGAGTTTGAAGACGAACTTTAGAAAATGTCCTCATTTCACACTTGCTCTTCCTCCTCTGTATTATATAGTTATAACAACTCAGTTTCCCCTTCCTAGTCAGAATCAATCACTCCATGCCATAGGGTGAACTTCTTCACCTGCTGATTCAGTTATAATGAGGATCCTAAAGTGGCAGCAGGGCAATCTCAACTCTCAGAAAATGGAATCACAAAACAAAAAACAAAAACAAAACAAAACAAACAAAAAATAAACCACAAGTGTCCATTTTATGTTAAATGTAGTCCAATACTATCAAGGTGCTATCAACTCAGGTTGGTCTTTGCTATTGGCAGTGGGTATTCAGCAATGGCTTCAGGCAGATTTGCCTTGGTGAGTGGAAGTCCATTGTGCTGAATCCAGGGATAATCTTTACCCCTGCTGCCTTGTCTGGTTTGTTCATGGTTATTGTGGGCAGATGCCAGAACTGAGTGAGGAAACGGCTGATAGCTAAAGAATGGGTAAATACTTTTTTGGATAAGATGATCTATTCTGTGGGTAGGAGTAATGAGGATTTCTTTCTTGTTTCCACATGAATATTCTTAATATATCTTAACCAGATAATTTTGAAGTTCCAGGAGACAAAAGGGTCACATGTTTCAGAAAAATGACTGTCTCCCATAGGTGAACTAAAGAACTGTGGATTTTCGCCTGGAGAAAGGGTTAACATTTGCCTTCATGCTGGATGTCCTGTATTTTGTTAGGCAGGTAACTGTTGTATTTGGAGGTTAACCTGACTGAAGGTGATGTGTATGTGTGCCAAATTGGTAGAAGATGGACTGCTGTGACTTTGTGATGTATGAGGTTGGCTACGATGAACTAAATCCCACCAAATTCCCTCTAATCCATCGTTTAAGGTGGGTCTTAGAGAAGCTTCCTGGAAGATTAGAGGGAAGAAGGGAAGCAGCCATCCTGTAGTACTAATACATTTTTGCTGGTCTGCTGGCTCACACCTCATTGGCATGGAGCAGTGGCTGGGCCTGCAGTTGCTCTACCTTCCCCAGGATTCTCCTTTAGGCTCTTGGAATTCTGGGCTAGGAGTGTGCATTCAGCTTCATTAGAAATCTGACCTAAATTTTCCATGTGCCTATATGAACATACCATACGGATCTCAACTTTATGTATAACCACAAGTAACTAATAAAAAATATGAATCAATAGCAGATAGATCAGTAGAGTAGAGGGAAGGGAACAGAGGAAGGGAGGAGGAGAGGGAAAGGGGAAGTACTGGGGACTGAATTAAAGCAAATTATATTTTATGCTTTAGAATTATGTCAAAACAAACCCAAATATTTTGCATAACTAAAAAGAGTCAATAAAAAAGAATCCCAGCCACTGATTCCATAGGCAAGCACACCTGACATTTTTTTTTGTCTTCCCTTGTGGGGTTACAGCTCATGCTTTCAGATTTAGTATGCCTCTTGTCTGCCCTGCTTTATACTATCTTCCCTTTCTACTGCTTGTTTTGAAAAAAGTATATTTCAATAATTACAAATAGAAAAAAAAATCTCTTCACAAATGTATTATTTGATCAAAAGGGCTTATCGCCATGTATGCAGGATCCCATATATCTGGCATCACACTTTGTCTCCACTCCCTGTTTCCCTAGGGAATGAGAAGGGACCATGTGGCTGAGGAATCAGACGTCTCTGTCAGACTTCTTCCTTGAAGGGCTCTTTGATGACTCCCCAACCCACCTTTTCCTTTTCTGCCTGACCTTGGTGGTCTTCCTTGTTGCACTGAGTAGCAACACCCTCACCATCTTCCTCATCTGTGTGGATCATGGGCTTCATACCCCCATGTACTTCCTGCTCAGCCAGCTCTCCCTCATGGACCTGATGCATGTCTGCACAACCATCCCCAAGATGGCTACCAACTACCTCTCTGGCAGCAAGTCCATCTCCTTTGTGGGCTGTGCCACCCAGCACTTCCTCTATTTGTCTCTGGGTGGTGCTGAGTGTGTTCTGCTAGCTCTCATGTCCTATGACAGGTATGTTGCCATCTGTCACCCTCTGCGTTACACTGTGCTCATGAGCAGGAAGGTGGTACTGATGATGGCTGTCACCTCATGGTTGGGTGCATCTCTGAACTCCCTAATTCACACAGTCATCTTGATGCACTTTCCTTTCTGTGGATCTCGGAAAATACACCACTTCTACTGTGAGTATCCAGCTGTCATGAAGTTGGTATGTGTTGACGTCACCGTCTATGAGACCACAGCGCACATCAGCACCATCGTGCTTCTCCTCCTCCCCATCATCCTGGTTTCTACATCCTATGGCTTCATCCTGCACAGTGTCATTGAGATGCGTTCAGCTGGGAGTAAGAGAAATGCTTTTGCCACTTGCAGCTCCCACTTCACTGTGGTCTCTCTCTGGTTTGGTGCCTGCATCTTCTCATACATGAGGCCCAGGTCCCAGCGCACTCCACTGCAAGACAAAGTTGGTTCTGTGTTCTATAGCATCATTACTCCCACACTGAATCCTCTGATTTATACTCTCCGGAATAAGGATGTAGCTAAGGCTCTGAGGAGAGTGTTGAAGAGAGATTTTATCTCCCAATGACTATACCCATGTTTGTCCCAAATGTTGATGTTATTCTGGGTAAATCTCTAAGAATTTTCAAGAATCCATATACCTGATGTTCTCTGACTCCTCCAAGAAGAAAGTGGTTTATGTATAACTTCACTATTTTAACTTATTTGCAGGAATTCAAGCAGCATTGTATATGTGTCTACAGTCATTCAGAGTATTAGAGAAATATCTTTACAAATCCCATTAAAAGAAGACATATAATGGTTAGTGACACTCTAAAAATATTAAGATAAATATATAAGAACCTTTTTTATTATTATTTATCAACAAGACGTATGTAAATCATGCCACCAGAGGGTATTTATGGAGTGTAAAATTAGAATTTGTTGCTTAATATCAGAATCATGGGATGTAAAGGGTGTTTTGAAGGAAAGGGTAGATGATACAAAATTTATACTCATAGGCATTCATAGTTCTTGATTCCGTGTTTATGAATTTATAAGGGAAGGAATAAAGAGGTGAGGGTATGGAGAGGGGTGGAGAGAGTCCCAAGAGAGCCAGAGAGGATGAGTCTTCATGTTTGGCAATGAGGTGGTCACCTCCTTTCCATCACACAACTCAGAGTACTGTGTAGAGACACTGACCAAGCCCCGCATCACTAGTAACTCAAGAGCAGCATAAATCTATCTTCAATTCATTTTTTTATTCATAGAGCAAATCAAGATGCCTTTTGTTCTGACATACATCCTTCTTTAAGAACAGAGCATGAATCTTTAGGGAGATTCAAATTCTACTTTACAGGCTTTTCTCTTGACACAATCTTTAGAACATTGGTTTTTCTGGCTGAAGTAATGATTCCCTGCTGAATTTCAGAGGAATCTGAAAACATTAAACTAGCATACTTAAAAGTAGTAAATGAAGCACCAAAAACAGAAGGAATTAGAAAAGGTACATTTCAGATAATTAAGCTGTACAAACATATGAAAACTACTTTTAGCCTTGTATGTCTGGGATTCCTTCCATTTATTTTATAAACTTTTTCAAGATTGGATAGTGAAAGCATATATACATCTGTCCATTCACCAAAATATTTCATGAGCATCTATTCACTACCATGCCTGGAATAAAATCATGCTGGCTTGTGTTTTTTTTAAATTTAAATTTGTAACAATAGAGCTGGGGATGAGGCTCAGTGGTTGACACTTGCCTAGCAACCGTGAGGCCCTGAGTTCCCTGGTACCACAAAGAAAAAATTTTAAGTAAAATGGATGAATTTAAAAAATTTAAACCAGAGTCAAACTCTCTGTAAAGCTAAATAAAATGAACTTCATGGATGTTTGCTCAGGTTCCTTCATGCATGGGTTACACAGGAAACCCTGAGTAGGTTTTATAATTTGAAGTATATGAGTAGTCCTTCCCTTCTAAAAGAGTCCAGTCATGCCTCTTGATTGAACCCATGCAGTTTAAAGATGGAAAAGACCTTCAGGGACTATTATGCTTACCTCCCTCCAAGGCTCCTCTTTGTCTTTACTTCCAAGAGAAATGCAAATGGGGAACTTTTGAGTCCTACAGAGTTTTGAGGAGCACTTTTGCCCTATTCTCACCAAGGCATTCCTTTACTGTCAGGGTACCTCCAGCAGAGTAATCTTCTGATTCCGGGAGAGGGAAGAGAAGAAAATTGTCATTGAGATTGAGAAATTCCAGCTGAGAAAGACTAGGAGCTTGCAGAAAGTACCTACCCCATCCCAGGTGTATTAGAGACTTATTTCTATCAGATCTAAGTTCCCTATATGTACATACGTGAAGCATAGCTACATGGCTGCCCTGAATCCTCAAAGAAAATGATAACCATATCTCTCCTCTCATTTCCCATATGGAAAACTAACTGATGGGGGAGGATTTGCATATTAAATAAACAATCCCTAGAAATAAGCCATATAAGTCCTTGCTTTTTATGACTCAATTACAACTTTATATTTTTCAGAGAAGAGATTCCACATTGTTCCATAAATGTAACAAATTTCTATTTTTAAATTTCAAATAGTTTGCAGATATTTTATGCATACAGAGAAACACGTGTGTGCATGCACACACACACACACACACAAACACACACACAGAGGGAGAGAAATGTCATTTGTAAAATTTTAAAATTAAAAAGAGCAAAAAAAAAAAAAAAAAAAAGACAGCCATGAAATCTAATTCAATGACAAGTCACTCCTTAAATATTTACTGACTGCTTGCCATGGGTGAGGTCCCCTACAAGTCACCACTGGGAGTTTATGTAAGGCATAAATAAGGTGATGTGGTTAAGTGGGATGATGTACTAAGATACAGAAAAAATAGGCCTCCAGGGGCTGTGGTTGTGGCTCAGTGGTAGAGTGCTTGCATAGCCTGTTTGAGGCACTGGGTTCAAGTCTCAGCACCACATTTAGAAAACTAAAAGAAAATAAAGATAAAATATAGGCCTACAAATGGGATGTTTTAATAACAAAATATTAACTTAGATGATGAAAACAGTTTGCAGTAACCAATAACAAAATGGAGGAGTGAATAAGTCTTGCATTAGATGGGGTGGATTCCTTGGAAGAGTTTGTATATTGAAATAGAATTTGAAGGATGAGAAGAAGTGGGGAATAAAATTCAGAAAGAGTTATTGTGGAAATGTAAAAGAAGTAGTTTTTCTGTAACAGGACTACTGGGGGTCAATCAGGATTACCCTGGACTGTATAAATCCTTCATAATGTTAAGAAATTATTGACATCAGTGATTCTCAATTTTTCCTGAGAATGAAAACGGAAGGATACAAGATCAGTATACAAAACAAACTGTGTTTTTTTACACTGTGATAAACATTCCAAAAGGGAAATTAAGAAATGAATAAAATAATTCAATTTATGATATCATTGAAAAGAACAAATACTTAGGAATCAAATTGACAAAAGTGCAAAACAGGGCTGGGGCTGTAGCTCAGTTGATAGAGTGCTAGCCTAGCACTTGTGAAGTACTGGGTTTGATCCTCAGCACTACATAAAAATAAAATATATTGTGTCCATCTATTATAAAAATATTTTAAAAAACTAAAAAAGTGAAAAACAGGTACAATACTAACTCTAAAACACTGTTGAAATAAATTAAAGAGGATCTACATGACTATCAAAAAACATGCAAGGTTCATGGATCAGAAAATTTAATATCAGCAAATGGCAATACTCTTGAAATCAATTTGCAGGTTTGAATGATCTTTGTAAGAGAATCTTAGCTGACTTCTTTGTAGAAATTGACAAACTGATTTAAAATTTAAATTGAATTTAAAGGGATCCCAAATAGCCAAAATGATCTTGAAAAACAAGAACGAAGTATAGGATTCACATTTCTTTATTTCAAAACTTAATGCAAAGCAAAAATACATTTTTGGTGATAAAGCAAAATGGTAGAACTATTTTAGAAAAGAGTTTTGGTGGTTCTTTATTAAGTGAAACACAGAATTATTGGTACTGGCAGATGGGTAACATGTAGATAAATGGAATATGATTTGGAGTTCAGAAAGAAACCCACCTGTCTATAACCTGTGGAATTTTGAGAAAGGTGCCATTGCCACTGAATGGGGAAGACTCTCTTCAAACAATGAAACTGGAACAACTGAATAGCTACATGCAAAACAATAAAGTGTTGTCCTTACCTGACCCTGTATGTAGAACTTAACTCAAAAATGGTTGAAATACCTAAGTATAAGAGTTAAATCTATGCAATTCTTGACAGAAAATTACAACTGTGTAACTCCATATGGCCTCAATGGAGTATGAGATTTGATACTTAAAGCACAAACAATAAAAGGAAAACACATAAATCACACATCATTCAAATGGAAGTTTCCGTGACATGTTGAGTTTTTAACATTTTTATAAATAGCATCATATTGCATGCATCTTCTGTCAATTTCTTTTCTTTTACGAACTTTATAGCTTTGAGATTAATAGATTTAAGATTTTGAAATCTAGTTCATTCATTTTAATGGTTGAGGTATATAGTAGCTTCCATGAAAGGAATAAATTGCAAAAAACTAAAAACTTTGTGCTTCAAAGGACAATATCAAGAAAGGGAAAAGACATCTATAGAATAGGACAAACTTGTTACAAATCATAATATAATAAAGATCTCTGTGAAGAATATATAAAGATTCTTATGCCCCAGAATGAAAAGACAAATACTTTGGGTATACATGGGCAAAAGACGTGGTTAGATTTTTTAAAAAAATATTTTTATTAGATATGGATGGACCTTTATTTATTTGCTTACATGTGGTTCTGAGAATTGAACACAGTGCCTCACACATGCCAGGCAAGTGCTCTACAACTGAGCCACAATCCCAGCCCATGGATAGATATTTCTTTAAAATAGTGGATCTGTCTTAACTTTCCTATGTACACAGATGAATACACCACAGTGAATCTCCACATCATGTACATCCACAAGACTGGGATTCTAATTAGAATAAGATGTACTCTATTTTTGTATAAATATATCAAAATATACTCTTCTGTCATGTATACCTAAAAAGAACAAATAAAAATTAACTAACATTGCTCAGTACTATTAACCAATACAAACCAAAACCACATGAGATGTCACCTTAAATCCACAACAATGTCTAAAATTAGAGGTGGAAACATAAAGTCTTAGAAAAGATGTGAAGTAATTGGAACTCTCATACATTTTTCGTGAGAAAGTAAAATGATACAACTATTATAGAAACAATTTTTGGTGATTCTTTATTAGGTGACACACAGAATTATTGCATAAGCCAGAAATTTCACTCCTGAGTATACACCAGATGAAATTGAATACTAGAGTTCAGAAACAAGTTTCACACTGTTATTTATAATAGCACTATTCCCAATGGCCAAAATGTGGAAATCACCCAAATGTCCATCAACTGATGAATGGATAACCAAATTGTGATGAGATATATATATATACACACACACACACACATACACACACACATACATACACACACATAAATACACACACACAAAATGAAATATTATTTGGTCATAAAATCTGAGGTACTGATATATATTTCACTTGAAAACAAAATGCTGGGCAGACCTGTGACTGACCGGGAGAACAGGCCCAGCGGCCCGCCGGCGTGGTAGACAGATCACCCCAATTGGAGGAGGGGCCCAGCCACCGCCCGCAAGGTAGGCAGACCGCCGTCCTGGAGAAGGAGCCTAGCGGCCAGCCGGCATGGTAGACAGAGCACCCCAATTGGAGGAGGCGCCCAGCCGCCGCCTGCGCCTGCACGGTAGGCAGACCTGCGACCTGGAGAACAGGCCCAGTGACTCGCCTAAGCGGTAGACAGACCTCCCCAGTTGGAGGAGCCCAGCCTCCCCTCGGTGAGGTAGACAGACCACTCCAACTGGAGGAGGGGCCCTGCCGCCTGCCTGTGCGTGGGGTCACCTGACCGAGCTCTTGACAAACATAAGGTTTCCCCAACACCCCCACCTCATCAAACACCTTATGAGAAAAACTGATGGAACTCATCTTGGAAAATCCCACCAACCCTTAAAACCCACCAACCGGTTAACTGGTGTGGCTACCAGTGCGGTTCTGCAGTGGATCAGGCACCTGGTTTACATCTCAGAGAATAAGAGTAGAGAGGCCACAGGTGGAAGCTCAAGTCCTCTCACACTGACTACCACCACCATCCTGAACCCAGAGACTCAAGCTAGGAATAGACAACGCCACCAACTGGAAGAAATGAAAACAGAGTTCGGAGAGACTTTTTTTTCTTTTTTTCTTTCTTTTTCTCTCTCCTCTCTCTCTCTTTTCAGCCATTCACCCAGTCTCCTCTACCCTTGCCCCTCGGGTCTTCGCTACCTCAACATATGTAAAACCAAAAATTGTACATGAAAAAGGTGTTTAACAACTGAATCACCAGAATAATATACTATAGAGGAATTTTATATGCCCCTCCTCCCTTCCCCCTTTTTATTCCTTTTCTTTTTTCTTGTATTTTCTTTTTCCCACTCTCTTTTTTCTCTCCCTTTCCTTGTTATCTGTTTTCCTCCCTCTATCCCACTAGCAAACTCCTAAATTTTACTATTCATAAATAGGGTAATCTTATAAATACAGATATGAATTTGAATCTATACATTCTTCCATAAATTATGCATCTATTGGTTAGAGCTCTCCAAAGTTACTAAGTTAGATTAACCCCATACCCTCACTCCTTTCCCCATAAACATAACATCCTACACCTGGAACCCAGTTTTCTTCAAGCTACCAGAAATGGTATGCCTTTCATGAAACTAATGACTATATTTGTAAATGATAATCGTAACCAACATTTGTAGACACAGAGTCTAGCTATAAATGTAGTAATAAGGAAAACGTGTGCTTAGATGATGTACTATTGATATTGAGAACTGTTAACATTGTCTTTCTCCACAAAAGGGAGACTTTGCAACTATACAAGAGCAATATAAATATATAGGGAGAAAATTCAATAACACAACAGTTTCAACAAGCAGAAAGAAACGCGAGCAGTATGAAAAGACAAGGAAAGAAAGAACCACAAGCAATGCAGGTCAACTCAACTTTAGAAGAAGTAATATCTGCAGCAGATGGAATGTCAGATAAAGAATTAAGGATATACATGCTTCAGATGATCTGGAGTCTCAAGGAAGACATTAGACAGCAAAATCAGACAATGAAAGATCACTTCGATGATGAATTACAAAAACAAATCCAGGAAGCAAAAGATCAACTATACAGGGCAATAGAGGTTATAAAAAACAAACAAACAGAAATCCTAGAAATGCAGGAAGCAATAAACCAACTTAAAAACTCAATTGAGAATACTACCAGCAGAGTAGAACACTTAGAAGATAGAACATCAGACAATGAAGACAAAGTATTTCAACTTGAAAAGAACATAGACAGCTCAGCAAGACTGTTAAGAAACCATGAGCAGAACATCCAAGAAATATGGGATAACATTAACAGACCAAACTTAAGAGTCATTGGGATACAGGAAGGTATAGAACTCCAAACCAAAGGAATGAGCAATCTATTCAATGAAATAATACGAGAAAACTTCCCAGACTTGAAGAATGAGACAGAATCCTAAATCCTAGAAGCCTACAGGATGCCAAATGTGCAAAATCATAAGAGATCCACACCTAGACACATTATAATGAAGATGCCCAACATACAGAATAAGGAGAGAACTTTAAAAGCTACAAGAGAAAGGAAGCAGATTACATTTAGGGGTAAACCAATCAGGATAACAGCTGATCTTTCAACATAGTCTCTGAAAGCTAGAAGATCCTGGAACAACATATTTCAAACACTGAAAGAAAATGGGTTCCAACCAAGAATTGTGTATCCAGCGAAATTAAGCTTCAGGATGGAAGATGAAATTAAAACCTTCCACGATGAACAAAAGTTAAAAGAATTTGCAGCTAGAAAACCATCTCTTCAAAACATCCTCAGCAAAACATTACAGGAAGAGGAAATGGAAAATAACAATGTAAACCAACAGTGGGAGGTAGTACAGTAAAGGGAAAAAATAATCAAAGAGGAAAACCAAACCATGTTAAGTAACATAAATAAACAAATATGGCTGGAAGAACAATCCATATCTCAATAATAACCCTAAATGTTAATGGCTTAAACTCACCAATTAAGAGACACAGGCTAGTAGAATGGATCAAAAAAAAAAAAAAAAGATCCAACAATATGCTGCCTACAGGAGATGCATTTGATAGGAAAAGACATACATAGACTGAAGGTGAAAGTTTGGGAAAAATCATATCACTCATATGGACTTCGGAAACAAGCAGGAGTGTCCAGACTCACATCAAATAAAATAGATTTCAAGCCAAAGTTAATCAAAAGAGATAAAGAGGGACACTACATACTGCTCAAGGGAACCATATACCAACAAGACATAACAATCATAAATATATATTCCCCCCAAAATGGTGCAGGTATGTTCATCAAACAAATTCTTCTCAAGTTCAAGAGTCTAATAGACCACCATACAATAATTATGGGAGACTTCAACACACCTCTCTCACCGCTGGACAGATCTTTCAAACAAAAGTTGAATAAAGAAACTATAGAACTCAATAATACAATTAATAACCTAGACTTAATTGACATATATAGAATATACCACCCAACATCAAGCAGTTACACTTTTTTCTCAGCAGCATGTGGATCCTTCTCAAAAATAGATCATATATTATGTCACAGGGCAACTCTTAGACATTATAAAGGAGTAGAGATAATACCATGCATCTTATCTG
Source organism: Marmota flaviventris (assembly GCF_047511675.1). Taxonomy (NCBI): domain Eukaryota; kingdom Metazoa; phylum Chordata; class Mammalia; order Rodentia; family Sciuridae; genus Marmota; species Marmota flaviventris. Next base: position 30,935,870 of record NC_092516.1, read on the forward strand.
ATCATAATGGAATGAAACTGGAAATCAACGATAAAAGAAGGAAGGAAAAATCATGCATCACTTGGAGAATGAACAATAGGTTACTGAATGATCAATGGGTTATAGAAGACATCAAGGAGGAAATTAAAAAATTCTTAGAGATAAATGAAAACACAGACACAACATATCGGAATCTATGGGAAACATTGAAAGCAGTTGTAAGAGGAAAATTCATCGCTTGGAGTTCATTCCTTAAAAAAAGAAAAAAACAACAAATAAATGATCTCACACTTCATCTCAAAATCCTAGAAAAAGAAGAGCAAAACAACAGCAAAAGAAGTAGAAGGCAAGAAATAATTAAAATCAGAGCTGAAATGAATGAAATCGAAACAAAAGAAACTATTGAAAAAATTGACAAAACTAAAAATTGGTTCTTTGAAAAAATAAATAAGATAGACAGACCCTTAGCCATGCTAATGAAGAGAAGAAGAGAGAGAACTCAAATTACTAGCATACGGGATGAAAAAGGCAATATCACAACAGACAATTCAGAAATACAGAAGATAATTAGAAATTATTTTGAATCCTTATACTCCAATAAAATAGAAGATAGTGAAGGCATCGATAAATTTCTTAAGTCATATGATCTGCCCAGATTGAGTCAGGAGGATATAGACAACCTAAACAGACCAATATCAATTGAGGAAATAGAAGAAGACATCAAAAGACTACCAACTAAGATAAGCCCAGGACCAGATGGGTATACAGCAGAGTTTTACAAAACCTTTAAAGAAGAACTAATACCAATACTTTTCAAGCTATTTCAGGAAATAGAAAAAGAGGGAGAACTTCCAAATTCATTCTACGAGGCCAACATCACTCTGATTCCTAAACCAGACAAAGACACTTCAAGGAAAGAAAACTACAGACCAATATCTCTAATGAACCTAGATGCAAAAATCCTCAATAAAATTCTGGCAAATCGGATACAAAAACACATCAAAAAAATTGTGCACCATGATGAAGTCGGATTCATCCCTGGGATGCAAAGATGGTTCAATATACAAAAATCAATAAATGTTATTCACCACATCAATAGACTTAAAGATAAGAACCATATGATCATCTCGATAGATGCAGAAAAAGCATTTGACAAAGTACAGCATCCCTTTATGTTCAAAACTCTAGAAAAACTAGGGATAACAGGAACATACCTCAATATTGTAAGAGCTATCTATGCTAAGCCTCAGGCTAGCATCATTCTGAATGGAGAAAAATTGAAGGCATTCCCTCTAAAATCTGGAAGAAGACAGGGATGCCCTCTCTCACCACTTCTGTTCAACATAGTTCTCGAAACACTGGCCAGAGCAATTAGACAGACGAAAGAAATTAAAGGCATAAAAATAGGAAAAGAAGAACTTAAATTATCACTATTTGCGGATGACATGATTCTATACCTAGAAGACCCAAAAGGGTCTACAAAAAAACTACTAGAAATAATAAATGAATTCAGTAAAGTGGCAGGATATAAAATCAACACGCATAAATCAAAGGCATTCCTGTATATCATCGACAAATCTTCTGAAATGGAAATGAGGACAACCACTCCATTCATAATATCTTCAAAAAAAATAAAATACTTGGGAATCAACCTAACAAAAGAGGTGAAAGACTTATACAATGAAAACTACAGAACCCTAAAGAGAGAAATAGAAGAAGATCTTAGAAGATGGAAAAATATACCCTGTTCATGGATAGGCAGAACTAACATCATCAAAATGGTGATATTACCAAAAGTTCTCTATAGGTTTAATGCAATGCCAATCAAAATCCCAATGGTATTTTTGTAGAAATAGATAAAGCAATCATGAAATTCATATGGAAAAATAAAAGACCCAGAATAGCAAAAACAACTCTAAGCAGGAAGTGTGAATCAGGTGGTATAGCGATACCAGATCTCAAACTATACTACAGAGCAATAGTAACAAAAACAGCATGGTACTGGTACCAAAACAGGCGGGTGGACCAATGGTACAGAATAGAGGACACAGAGACTAATCCACAAAGTTACAACTATTTTATATTTGATAAAGGGGCTAAAAGCATGCAATGGAGGAAGGATAGCATCTTCAACAAATGGTGCTGGGAAAACTGGAAATCCATATGCAACAAAATGAAACTGAATCCCTTTCTCTCGCCATGCACAAAAGTTAACTCAAAATGGATCAAGGAGCTTGATATCAAATCAAAGACACGCCGTCTGATAGATGAAAAAGTTGGCTACGATCTACATACTGTATGGTTGGGATCCAAATTCCTCAATAGGACACCCATAGCACAAGAGTTAATAACAAGAATCAACAAATGGGACTTACTCAAACTAAAAAGTTTTTTTCTCAGCAAAAGAAACAATAAGAGAGGTAAATAGGGACCCTACATCCTGGGATCAAATTTTTACTTCTCACACTTCAGATAGAGCCCTAATATCCAGAGTATACAAAGAACTCAAAAAATTAAACAATAAGAAAACAAATAACCCAATCAACAAATGGGCCAAGGACCTGAACAGACACTTCTCAGAGGAGGACATACAACCAATCAACAAGTACAGGAAAAAATGCTCACCATCTCTAGCAGTCAGAGAAATGCAAATCAAAACCATCCTAAGATATCATCTCACTCCAGTAAGATTGGCAGCCATTATGAAGTCAAACAACAGTAAGTGCTGGCGAGGATGTGGGGAAAAGGGTACACTTGTACATTGCTGGTGGGACTGCAAATTGGTGCGGCCAATATGGAAAGCAGTATGGAGATTTCTTGGAAAGCTGGGAATGGAACTACCATTTGACCCAGGTATTCCCCTTCTCGGTCTATTCCCTAAAGACCTACAAAGAGCATACTACAGAGTCACTGCTACATCGATGTTCATAGCAGCACAATTCACAATAGCAAGACTGTGGAACCAAACTAGATGCCCTTCAACAGATGAATGGATAAAAAAATGTGGCATTTATACACAATGGAGTATTACTCTTCATTAAAAAATGACAAAATCATGGAATTTGCAGGAAAATGGATGGCATTAGAGCTTTGAGCAGGTTGGATTGACAGGCCAGTCTCAAGCTGGGAAACATAATTATCTTTCCTTTTCTTTCTGTCCCTCCATGTGTGTGTAGTGGAGGATGAATCAAAAAAAAGGACTTCCATATAATTGCATTATTTTTTCAGAATTGAGAAGAAGTTCCTAATCTTTTAAGTTATTAGCTACTATTTTTAAGTGGCTATATCCTGGCATCCCTTGCAAGATATTCATGCTGTACATATATGGAAAAGCATAACTGGTCTGGGCAACCTAGTTTTCCAAGGTTATCTGGATGACTGCCACCAATCATTTTTTTCCTGTGCTGCCTGTGTAAGATGCCCTAGGTCATAATGCTCTCTGTCCCCTGGGAGAACAGTTTACCTACCATGAGGGGCCTTTGTATTTACACAACAGCTGTAATATAAATACTGAACACACATCTGGTGGCTGGATACCCACTCTACCCTCACAAGAGAAGAGGAATTTGGGATAAAAGTTTATGGAGCATCTAGCACAGGGCCTGCCCCCTAGTAGACACTCAGTAAATAACTGATTAAAAAAACTGATGCCTGTTTAACAAGTTCTCTACAATGTGGAGACTTCCAAAACATACCTCATACAAAAGTCTTTTTCTTTGTGAACTTCAGGTAGTTGTGTCACTGGGATTTATGCAAAAAGCTCTCTTTGCAGCAAGGGATGAAGAGTGGAAGAGACTTCGAGTCTTGCTGTCGCCAGTGTTCTCCAGTGGGAAACTCAAGGAGGTAATAAACTAAGAGGACTTTAATTAGAAACTTAAATAAGGATTTGGGGATGGGACATATGTGAGAACATCATCGTTTTCCAAAGAATATTCCACTAAGTTTGAAATTCCTAATTAAAAAAAAAACTAAAAGCAAATATCAGAAAGATCAATAGAGTAGAAGGAAGGGAACAGAGGGAAGGAAGAGAGGAGAGAAAGGGGAAGTATTGGGACTGAGTTAGAACAAATTATTTTTCCATGCTTTTATAATTATTTCAAAAGGAAACATTGTTATATATAAATAAAAAGAACTAATTAAAAATTTCAAATCAACTTTTGTCTTTATGTCCTAGAAGAGTTATTATTTGATTCATTATAAATATCTCATACTTTATAATCCTGGGAAAACCAGAGCCTTGGGGACTCGATTCTCCTCTAACTGTGGTTGGAGTTGTGTTTGTGCTTAGATGTTCCCCATCATTAACCAATATGGAGACGCATTGGTGAAGTACCTGAGCCAGGAAGTGAAGAAAGGCAAGCCTGTCACTGTGAAGGAGTAAGTAGCAGGCAGCTCTGGGGTTCTGAGCTGTTTTAAGACCTTCCAGCAGCCTGCCAGGGAACTGAAATTACCACTGTTGAGCTACTCCCCTGACTAGACAAAAGTAAGTGTGGGGTTATCACAACCACAATGTGCCACCCAAGGAGGAGAGGCTCCTACGATGAGGCAGGGTGCTGGGACATCTGTGTACAGAAAACAGAATTAGTTTATCTGCTTGATCATCAATGTGGATATTATGTAAGTCAAAACACATGTTTTACAATGAAGAACATGATCACTCAGAAGTTGAGGGTAGAGCCTAGGGAATGTTGGATGGGGGGAAGTTTCTGGTACCTATTGAGCAGGGATAGAAAGATATAACACAGGGCTAGGGTTGTAGCTCAGTGGGAGAGCACTTCCTAGCATGTGTAAGGCACTGAGTTCAATCCTCAGCACCACATAAAAATAAACTGATAAAATATAGGCATGCTGTCCTCTACAACTAAAAAATTATTTAAAAAAATTTTAAAAAGAAAGATACAATGCAGGCTATGGAACAACAAATCTCTTCATGGTTGCACTGAGAATATCAGCAAAATACAAAATATGAAATATTCTCACCACTTCTTCCTCCAGTCTCAACGGAGATAAGGTCCTGAAAGGATTGGATTACAACTACCATATCATTTGTTGTATAAAATGGGTTATTTTGACCCATGAACAACCACTGATACTGTCTTGGGAAATCTGAGAGAATATGTTCACCAAGTTGTGAGCTCATCCAAGTACATTTTGAGGAGATTTTCAATGTTTTAACTGAGGATATTCTTACTCATTCCCTTTTGGGAGATTCTGTCCTTGGGGCCACTTTGGGTCCTGGAGTGCAGGACCTCTCAGGAGCTATAGCAGTGGGTGCAGAGAAGGTGGGGGACAATGTTTCTGCCTCTCAGAACAGGGTGTTGCTGTTATGTGATGTGCTAGAGAGGAATCAGCTCTGGGTACAGACTGTGCTTAGGCAGGACCTAGGTCAAGGTCACCTATCTTGGATCCCCTAGCAGGAGTCAATTATAACACCCTGGTCCTGCTGAAGCTCCGTACTTAATCACTTTTATCATCTACACTCCACTCACTGGTGTAATTTGTCTGATTAAGGGTGTCTGTCTCTCTGTGACTGAACTCCTTGAGCTCACTACCCTAGTGTCCCTAACTCCCCTGGCACAGGGGCAGCTGCCTCATGGCATTTGATAGGAACATGGACTAGTCATTTTATCAACAGATATTTCTGAAAGTGTGTGAATGTGCTCATATCACTTCTTCCAGCATGTGTAGTAGGAGAGTAAAGCAATACAGATTAAAATCTTACATTTCTTTCTTTACTCAGAATGTTGGGGAGCTACAACATGGACGTAATCATTAGCACCTCCTTTGGAGTTAATGTCAATTCCCTCAACAATCCACAAGATCCATTTGTGAAAAAAGCCAAGAAGGTCCTTGGTTCAGATGTCCTTCAAACATTTTTTCTTATAATTAGTATGTGGATTACCATTTCTTTTTTCTTTTAAAATAACAACTTCATTAAGATATTATTTACATACTATATGATTCCTTAAAATGTAAAATTCCATAATTTTTAGCATGTTAAATGATACATGCAGCCATCACCATTGTCAAAACTCAGAAAACTCATTATCTTTTAACTGTCAGCTTTCAAAATCATTTACCCTGAACAAACACTACTCTATTTTCTATCTCTTTAGCTTTGCATATGATGTATACATTATAAAAATGGAGACATGTAATATGTGGTCTTTTGAGATGCAAAGTGATATCATTTAGCATTCTGTTTCTAAGTGAAATATATATCAGTACTTCATGTTTATGGCCAAATAATATTCCATTGTATAGATATACTACAATTTAGTTATCTTTTCATCAGTTGATAGACATTTATGTTATTTCCACCTTTTGGCTATTATGAACATTAGTGTGAAACTTGTTTGTGAACTCTAGTTTTCAATTTCATCTGAGTGCATACTCAGGAGTGAAATTTCTGCCTTACAAAGTACTTCTGTCAGTGTTTTCTATAATAGCTGTACCATTTAATATTCTTACCAAAAATGTATGAAGTTTCCAATTACTTCACTTATTTCCTAACACTTCCTGTTTCCATCTCTTATTTTAGACATTGTAGTGGATGTGAGATGGCATCTTATGTAGTTTTGATTTGCATTTTCCTGTTGGTTACTGATAACAAGCAATGTTAATCACTTTTTATTTGTTCTTTTAAGATATGCATGACATATCTATAAAAACATAAAGTATACCTTATTCTAATTAGGATCCCAGGCTTGTGTATGTACATGATGTGGAGATTCACTATGAGGTGTTCATCTATGTACATAGGAAAGATAAGTCAGATTCACTATTTTTAAGATTATCTGTCTATATCTTTTGCCCACAATTACCTGAAGCATTTGTCTTTTTGTTTTGAAGTTTAAGAATTTTACTGGTGTGAGTCTGTACCATGTACAACCAGAGGAAGGAAATCTTGTGCTCCATTTGTGTACAATCTGTCAAAATGCATTCTACTATCATGTATAACTAATTGGAACAAATTAAAAATAAAAGAAAAAAAAATTTTTAAATAATTTAATTGAAAAAATACTTCTTCATATATTCTTTACACAGTTTCTTACCAGATTATGATTTGTAACATGTTTTTCCTATTCTATAGATATCTTTTTACTTTCTTGATAGTGTCCATTGAAGCACAAAGTTTTTAGGTTTTTGCAGTTTATTCCTATCATGGGAGGTACTACATATCCCAACCATTAAAATGAATGAGCTGGATTTCAAAATATTAAAATGTATTAATTTCAAAGCTGTAGTGTTCACAAAAGAAAAGCAATTGACATAGATGCATTGAATTTGATGCCATTTATATAAATGTTAAAAACTCAACAGGACTTGGAAACTTAACATTTAAATGATATATGATTTATGTCATTTCCTTTTATTGTTTGTGCTTTAAGTATCAAATCTAAGAATTGATAGAAACCATATGAACTTACACACTTTTTATGGTTTACTACTAAAAATTGTAGTTTAGCTCTTATATTTAGGTTGCCCAACCATTTTAATTTAAGTTTTACATACAGGGCCAGGTGAGGACATCATGCTATTCTTTTGCATGTGGCTATCCAGTTGTTCAAGCACCATTTTTTGAAGAGTGTCTGCCCCATTCAATGGCCATGGCACCTTTCTCAAAATTCCATGGGCCATAGACATGTGGGTTAATTTCTGGACTCTAAATCCTATTCCATTTATCTATATGTTTACCCATCTTCCAGGACCACATTTTATTTTTGCTTTGGAGTAGGTTTTGAAATCAAGAAATGTGAGTCCTACAACTTTAATCTCATTTTCCAACATCATTTTAGCTATTCTGTGTCCCTTTGAATTCTATGTGAATTTTAAATCAACTTGTCAATTCCTCAAAGAAGCCAGCTAAGATTCTGTTACAAATGCATTAGGATCTGCGAATCAATTTCAATACTATTTCCATTTGGGTAATATTAAGTTTTCTGATCCACAAACCAGAGATGTTTTTCTAGTCATGTAGATCCTCTTTCTTTTATTTCAACAGTATTTTGTAGTTATTATTGTGCTTGTCTTGCACCTTTGTTAAATTGATTCCTAAGTATTTTATTCTTTTTAATGACATTGAATATAGAATTATTTTTTAACTTCTTAGTTTTTCTTTTGGGTTGGTTATTACAGTATATAGAAATGCAGTTTATTTTTGTGTACTGATCTTACATATTTAAATGCTGGTGAACTTGTTATTACTTGCAATACTCCAAGAGAAGTGGTGTGAGAGAGAGATGCTTGTCATGTTCTTGATTTGGGGTGAAATATTAAGCTACAAGTTTTCATAGATATCCTTTATCATGGTTTACAAAATTTCATCCTAGTTCTAATTTGTTGAGTGTTTTATCACAAAAGAATGGTTTTGAGGATTATTTTTCCGGGGGGAGGGTTGGTTTTGATTTTTATCAAATGTTTTTTTCTGCATCAATTGAAACAATCCTCTGTGTTGACTTTTTGTTTAATGGATTTGGTGTAGTACACAACCTTTTCCTTGTTGTCTTTGCTTTGTGTTAGTATTAGGGTAATACTGGCCTTTTAGAATATATTTAGAAATGCTCTTTTAATTTTGGAAGTGTTTGTGAATAATTGTTATTAGTTCTTTATTTCATAGAATCTACTATTAAAACAATCCAGATCTCGGCTTGTATTTGTGAATAATTTTCTATTTATAATGCAATCATGTTACATTTTACAATTTTATTCAGGTTGTATATTTAATTCTCAATCAATTTCTATAGTTTATGTCTTTAAGGATTTTCTGCACAAAGATATGTGAACAATCAAATTGTTAGAATTCTTTCAAAATCTGTCTCCAATGTTAGTAATAATTTTTCCTTTCATTTCTCTTGCTATTCATTGCATTCATTTCTTTTTTAATATTTATTTTATTTTTTAATTAACATGTATGAGTTATGCAAATAAATGGGGTTCCGTATGATGTCTCAACACATGTATACAGCATACACAAATGAAATACAGCCTTTCTTTATCCACCTTCTGCCATAACCCTTCCCAACCTTTAATAATCACTATTATACATTCAGGTCAAATATTTTACCTTCCACATATGAGAAAGAACATGTGGTACTTGTATTGATGTGTCTAGTTTAGTTCATAAGCTGAATGTCCTCTAATTCCATCCACTTTTTGCTACAAAATACAGGATTTTATTCTTCTTTATGAATGAATGTTCCATTGGGCATATATGTATGTGTGTGTGTGTGTATATATATATTAGAAATACATAAATTTTATATTATAATACATAATATTATATATATATATATATATATATATATATATATATATATATACATATATATATCATTTTCTTTATCCATGCATTGATGGATACCTAGATTTAATGCACATCTCAGGTATTCAGAGAAGTATAGAAATAAATCTGGATGTACAGATGTTCCAATCATTTAGATAAAAATAGATTAATATAAAATATGTTTTATATATCTATAGAGTATTACATTTATAAATGATATATACTTCCATTATATAACAAATTTTAGAAAACTTAATGACCAAAACCCCCAAGGAATCCAGTTTTAAAATAGGAAAATGCTCCAAATAGTTATTTCTCAAAAAAACAAATACAAATGACTTAAAAATACATGAAAAAACTCTTCAATATCACTTGGTGTCAGGGAAATGCAAATCAAAACTACAATAAGACATCATCTCACCCTGGTTAGAATGACCATTATCAAAAAAAGAAAGAATGAATGAAAAAATAACAAATGCTGGCTAGATGTGGAGAAAAAGTTCTCTTACATATTGTAGGTGGAAATGTACACCATTCTGGAAAAGAGTGTGAAGGTCCCCCCCAAAATAAAAGTAGATATACCTTCTGATCCAGATGCCCTCTTCTAGTACATATTGAGAAGAAATATCATCATATGAAACTGTTATCCCTTTGTATTTCTTGGTCAATCTGGCTAATGGTTTGGCGATTTTTATGACATTTTCAAAGGGGTAAGGTGACTTATAGACACCTTTTGTTTTCGTCGATTTTATATCTTTTCTATTTCATTTGTTTCAACTTGGGTTTTTATGATTTTTTTCCTTATGTTTGCCTTTTGTTTAATTTCCTCTTTTCACCATTTTATGATTTAACTTAGACTATTGACTTGAGAGCTATCTTTTATAAAACTTATACATCTGTAGCTATATGTTTATGAGCGCTGCTTTTGCTACTTCTCCTAAGTGTGATATAACATGTCTTCACCTTAATTCACCTAAAAACAACTTCTAGTTGCCTTTGGATACCATCTTTGATGCTTGACAACTGTATCTAGAAGTTTTATGGTTAATTTGCACTTCTGTCTGAGTTTCCTGATTTTCCATCTGTTATTGATTTCTGGTTTCATTTCTTGACAGCTGAGGAAAATAGGCCAAATTGTACCTATCCTGCCTACTTTTCCTTGAATGCATAATTAATTATAGCACAGACTATGGACTGGTTTACCCAGAGACCCTATTCCAATACATAAAAGGGTAAGGGGCCAGGGAATTTAATCCTCTTCCTTTGCTCAGTCCAGTGGCATTGATGGGGCCACTGATCCCCTGCTATGGTGGCTGCAACCCCATGTATGAAGTGCCCTTGCTCAGCCATGAACCAGACATCAGGTCCTGGCCACAGAGGGAATGGCTGCTGGTTGAGAAAACTGATGATTTTTAGAAAATGATGATTTTTTAGAAAATGATCGATGCTCCTGGGATGTTGCCTTTTCATCAAGGTTTCTCTTTATTTTTTCTTTCACTTTCTTTCTAGTGCTATTTCCATTCCTTAGACCAGTGTTTCAAGCATTAAATGTCTGCAGGTTTTCAAAAAGGGTTCTGGATTTTTTTTAAGTGCTGTAATGAGGATGAAACAAAAACGCCTAGAAGATAAAGAAAAGGTAAAACCTGGTGTTGGTGACATGACGATGTTCGCTTTCTGATCATTTATTTGCTGTGTACATCTGACTTGTGCATATACAAATATACATGTAATTTTGTAAGTGGTGCTGGGGATTGAACCCAAGGCCTCATATATGCTAGACAAATACTGTTATCACTGAGCTTCATTCCCCAGCCCCTCTCTGTACATTTTTTAAAGTTGATGGAAAACTTTAAGATTTGCACTGGAGAATTTTTACATTTTGGTTAGAATGAAGATGAAATTTTAAAAAGGCAAACTGATAATGAGTAAGACTGACAATGTTTGATACAATAACAGATGTGATGTTATGTCTTGAGATAAATATCATTCAAATAAAAACCTTATCATTCACCTGCCATTCAGTAAACTGTCAAAATAAAAATCCTATTTCAAAATGATTTTACTGTTAAAAAGTATTCCCCTAATCTTAGATTGGTGAACAATCATTACAATTCGAAGCCCTTTACATCTTAGTTGACACATTCTTCAAAGGAAGGTCCTATTGGGCACCTGGTGAAGTATGTGTATGTTAAATCTGAGTCCTTTCCTGTCCACAATCAGGCCGTGCTCTTCAGTGACCTTCAAGGTGATAGGTTAACCCAGCTTTGCCTTCTGCTTTGCCTGGAGGTCGGCAAAAGAATGTCTCCAGGTCAGGGAGGCAGGACAGCCGTCCCCAAATGTGACTGAAGATTGAATCATGTACCTAATGTGTGGAGAATTTGATGATACACAAACAAAAGCTAGTAATCATCTTTGAAAATACCAAGTGTATTCAGTGTGGCCATTGAATAAGAATTAAGGCAAACTAAAAGAATTGAAGTCCAGGACCACTTCCTGGGCAATCAGGTGTGACAGGAGAAGGAGACAAACCCAGCATTAGGGAGAGCAAAGACCAACAGATATTGGACACCATAGCAAATATATCCTGTTTTCCATGGTTTATACATGCATGTTTTGTTCACTGGTGGGTTGTGCAAACCTACCAGACTTCTGGACTTTAAAGGAGCCATATTCTAAGAAGGGAGGTGAAACGCTACATTCCAGATTTACTTCTGACTTTATGACTGATTTAGTCATTTCCATTTCCATTTCTGCTTCCAGCACTGCATTGATTTTCTCCAGTTAATGATTGATTCCCAGAATTCCCAAGACAAGGAGTCCTACAAAGGTAACCAAGAACGTTTCATGGTCTACTGACAGGGAAATTCAAATAAGCAAATTATCCTGAAAATACACACGTTTTCTAGAGAAAAGAGATTTCCACCAAATTGCAGGAAGATACACATTTGGATATGGCAAATGGTGCCCATATGTACTGTCTAGAATCATACAGGTGTAACAAGGCTCAAAAATTGAAGGGAAACTAGGAGAAAGCATTTCAGTCTTGAAGTTAGTCAGTTGTCTTTTTACCATCGACATCAGAACAAATGCTGATCTGCAGCCTCATTCAGATGCACTGAATCAGAATCTCTGCCTGGATATTTGCATTTGTACATCCAATCAGGAGGTTCACTATCCCAATAGTGGTGAGGGTCACTGGCAGTACTGGGTGAAAATGTGTTCACTAGCTTCATCTGATATTAAGATTAACTTTTCCAATGTAATTCATAAGAATGTTGTGGGGGAAACCTCTGACACTGTGTAAGCATCCTATTCCTCAGCATACTTTCACCAACTAGTTTTATTATACATGTATGATTTTTGATAGAAAGCATTTGTATTATGATGTTTACAAACTGCAGTCTTTATCATCCTATCATCTACTGTACATATATGACTTGGTATTAGATTGTAAGAGACTTCCATTCTTATTTATGTCAGTATGATATTATATACTATGAATTTATTCTCTTGCTATCATTTTTTTATTTTGATGGTCAAATTCTCTTGGGCTTAAGTCTTTTCACAACTTCTCTCTCCTCCTTCTGTTCTTCCTACATCTCCTCTTCCTCATCTTATATTTTGATTGTTAAAATTGACTATATTTTATGGAACTTTTAGTTTTATAACAAAACTGAGGAGAAGGCATAGAGATTTCCCATATCCATTATTTCTCTAAATTCATATGTTGCCCCCATTACAAACACCCCTCACCAAAATGATATATTTGCCATAATCAATGAACCATCACAGATAAGTCACCTTACCCCTAAGTTCATAGGTTAACATAAGGGTTCTTGAGTTTGTACATTCTATCAGTTTTGATACCTATATAATGACATATATCCCCACATTATAGAAACATACACAGTATTGCATATGTTTTCTCATATTGTTTTGGGAGAACATTCTTGCTTTCTGGTGCAAGAAACTCTAAGTTCCTTGTCTATTTCCTCTGATCAGGCCTGGAACCACCCATTTTTCCAGAAGCCCTGGCTCCTTTAACTGAGAGACAGTATTAGAAACCAAAATCTGGAAATGTAATGTGACCATTTCTACTGTAGTTTCTTCTAGATCCTCTCTCTGAACAGAGATATGAAAATAAAATATATTTGTGCAGACTGAGCAATATAAATATTTCTATGTGAGTCCATATGCATGGTGTAAACAGTACTCCTCTCCCTGCTTCCACTACAATTTTCTGTGGCGAAGGAAGTACTCAATATACGTATTGTTCATACAGTAAGCACTAGACACGTGGCTACGAGCATTTGACATGTAGGTAGTATTACTGAAGAAGTGAACTTTCTATTGTTATTTAGATTTAATTCATTAAAATTTAAATTTAGATAGACACATATGGTTAGTGGCTACCAGATTGTACTGAACAGCTGTAACTTAAGTTTATAATCCAATTTCATTTCAGTATCATTGGGTTTGTGCCAGCAGTAGGGAAAACACGGTTTGAGGTTTTCCCACAATAGCATCGTAGAAAGCTTGTGTAAGCTAGAATTCCATGTAGATCTTTCTCACACTCATTTTGCATTAATTTTTGTTATGAATTATATGGTTGGAATGTATACCATGTTTTTTTTAAGGTATTCAAGTATCAACAAATCCTAATCATTTCTCCAATCGATGAGATGAATGCTTGAATGTGACTTTTCAGGAGAAAAGTCAAAAGAAACAACACCTTCTATCACAAAGGCTGTTTGATGATTATGAAGTTGAGCAAATAGAGGGGACATGTACTAGGGAAGATGACATTCAGCCCAAGATTGATAAGCAATGCTAATTCCACTCACTGAAACCCATCCTCCTATGATAAGATACTAAGTGCATTTCTGCCTAATGCCCTGTATCAATACATTATTTCTTGTGTGATTTTAATACCACTCATTAGACTCCAGTTAATTACTACTCTTCTGGGTTTTTTCTCTGTTTAGTTTCTGCACATCCTGAGATCATCCATTTTGAAGACTGGTGCCCCAGGTCTTCTATTACCTGATTATTCTTAGGCTAGTTTGTGGACAGAGTTGACCACATCTCATGAAAGTTCAGATTTCAATTTGGTATCTCTAGAGCAATGCTTGAGCTTCTGTGTTTCTAATAAACTCCTTGAAGCTGTTGATGCTGCTGGTCCATGGACCACATTTTGTGTAGAAAAATTTCTCTGTGGCTCAGTATAGTTCTGTCAATCATGGCCTTTATTTTCCCTGCAAAGATGCCAGTATTGCAAATACTTTAAAGGTTATTCAACCTACATTTTAGATAGAGTAAGTTTATTTTTCCCCAGGGGAAGAGTGCTACCCAATATTTATAGCTAAATAACTTTCTTGATTATGCAAGGCACACTTGAAAAATACTGTGTATGTTTGACATCCATACTATCCCTTGAAATGACCCAGTTGTGTTGGTGGTGGGGGTGGCAGAATTAGGAACATTATGAATTGCTCTTCCAGTTTTTCCTCATGGGATTTTGGATCATCATTCTGATTTATGTTCATGTAAACTGTAAAATGTGCATGGACCTGCTTAGACTAAATTGTCTTTCCTCTCCTTTTAGGTCTATCTGATCTGGAGATTGCAGCCCAGTCTATTATCTTTATTTTGGCTGGCTATGACACCACTAGCAGCACTCTTTCATTTATTATGTATGTACTGGCCACCCACCCTGATGTCCAGAAGAAGCTTCAGCAGGAGATTGATGAGACTTTGCCCAATAAGGTGAATGAATGGCACCTGGAGGGGAGAGGAGAGGTACAATCTCTGGGCATCTCAGTGTGCCATTGGGCAGTTCTAAAATCATGATGGTTATTAAATGCTTTCTAAATGCTATGGTATTTTACCAATATGAGTTATTTGAGGAGCTCTGAAAACATCAGTGTACTGTGTCAACAGAGTTTTAAGTCATTTCCAAATCTTAATTTACAAAAATTTCTTTCTTGCCAGGCACCTGTCACATACGATGTACTATTTGAGATGAAGTATCTGGACATGGTGGTGAATGAAACTCTCAGAATATATCCAATTGTTGAGAGAATTGTGAGAGTCTGTAAAAAAAGGTGTTGAACTCAATGGGGTGCTCATTCCCAAAGGAACAATCGTGGCTATACCAACATATAGTCTTCATCAAAACTCCACGTACTGGCCAGAACCTGAAAAGTTCTACCCTGAAAGGTACAGGGCTCCTGAGAAAGGAAATCCACCCTTAAGAGGCTGTTTCACACATATTCTGAGGTCTCTTAGTGCAGATGAAATACATGTGATTTTAAAATTTTCTTGTTTTAAGAAAATTTTAAGTCTTTTTCAAAGTGATAATTGTTTGAAATTTAGAAAACAAGCACTAGAAAAAAATAAATGACTATAGCCTTTTAAGGCCATAGAACATCAAGATAAGCCCTATCTATTATTAATGTGATAAATGTCAGTATGGACATTTTTATATAAATGTGTAGCTTTTAAGGGCTGAAATGCTATTACATTATATTTGATGTTGAACTGTTTTTTATTTTATTTAACAGTAATCTATAAACTTTTCTGCCATTTGACCACTCTCTTATTTTAGGTGCTTACATTTTTTAATCGTTTTAGGGTTTTTGTCCTGTTCACTTTAGCTCCTTGAATTTTCTACTGCCTTTAGTAAGCACTTCTGTCTTCCATTTGATTAAACATTGGTTCCTGGTTCCTCCAGCACAATTGTTAAATACAAGTTAAGGCCTGAGAATTCCCCCCACACCCCAGATGGTTCAAGCAGCCTCACTGAGGATGGAGAGAGCTCAGATCCTCTGAGTCTTGTCTCTGGAGTGTTCTGGGCCAGCTTCTCATACTCTCCACAGTTGATAACTCTTTCAAAGCCAAGTAACCTGCCCCAAAGACACCTGAGATCTTCATCCTTAGATATGTCTTGACCTTGGTCTTCTGAATATTTGGATCCAACCTCACAGTTTGCACTCTGGAAAGAGTTACTGTTTTCCTGTTGTTGTACTGAAGAGCAAAATAGAGAAAGTTTTCAGGGCAGTGTCTGGTGGGTCAGGTGGCATGGGATCAAGACTTCTCTTGGCCCCTAACTTTACACTTCTTGATTAGAGTGACCTTGTCTTGTTGGTTATGAGTTCCTCAGTGCCAGTTTCCTCCAATTTTAGCACTTTGAACTTTTGAACTTCACAGATACAAAATCAGAGATTACACATCTCTTTGATTCACTGAGGCATAATAAGATACTAAGTGCTTAAGGTGCATCAGGGACTAGACCAGGATGAGGAAAATTACAAAGATGTACAGTATGGAGGACACTTGACATACATGCAAGCATAATCTACAGACAGTAGTCTGGAAAAATGCTTCAACATCTGCTCATCATCTGCCCAAACAACTATCCACCAACCTCAGCAGACCTTTCACACACCACCTCACCCTCTAATAGATTCCATTTTACTTTGAATCACAATCACCTGTAAATTTGCCAAAATTCTCTCAAATATATAGGAATACTTTTAAAGAATCACACTGTCATTATCACTTTCTCCTTAAAGCAATCCAATAACTAGGACTCGATTTGAATAAAATCTGGGTTCAACATTCAAGGAATTATTTGTAACCTGATGAGACAGACTCAGAAGACAGTGATAGGATATTCTATGGGGAGAGAGGCAGAGACAGAAGGAGAAAGAGAAAAAAAGAAGAATGAGGAGGAGGTAGAGGAAGAGAGGAATTGGGAAAGGGAAGCGAGAGAGGAAGGAAGGGAGAAAAGAAGATCGAGAAAAAAAGGAGTATAGAGAAGAGAGGTAATTATAGTGGGAGCATTTTCTCCTCCTTCATCAATAAAAATATGAAATGCAGGAGTGGGAGTTGAGGCAGGAACACACTTTTCTTCATTTATAAGCTCATTTTCTAATTTTTCAGAGTGTGTATGGTACACAATCCTGAATATAATTTCAGTACTTAAAGACATTTTCTTTTAAATAGCATCCATCACATCTTAACAAGACAGAGAGCTCCTCTAGTGTAAGGAGAATGAAAAAGTTTTGTAGGTTTCAATTTTTATAAGCAGTCACAGCAGGATTTCAATGACCATTCCACAAAAGAATCCTGTGTTTTGCTGGTTATAAATGTTTAGGAGACAACCCCAATTATGTAGCTTATATAGATTTATGTCTCAATAACTTGTTTTCATCTACTATTGTGGAATCAGGTTCAGTAAGAAGAACAAGGACAGCATCAATCCTTACATATACATGCCCTTTGGAAATGGACCCAGAAACTGCATTGGCATGAGGTTTGCTCTCATGAACATGAAACTTGCTCTCAACAGATTACTGCAGAACTTCTCCTTCCATCCTTGCAAGGAAACACAGGTCAGGACACTTTATGAAAAAGTAAGGTCTTGTGGGTAGTTTCTTTTAGTTGAGGAACCTACTTAAAGAAAAGTATCTGCTCATTCAAAGAATCTCTTTTGAGACACTTGTGCGATGTTAGGCTTCTTCAGTTTTGGAGCTCTATATCTGTGGCTTTATAAAAACAAGAGTTTAAAGATCAGGTAGAGTCTATTGAGATTAGGTTGACATGCTTATGTGCAGTGTTTTTGAACTTTATCAAAGTATAAACTCGATTATAATTCAAATGAAGATGAGGCTGCTTTACATAATCAATCCTGAACTATGAAAATCATGTTTTGATGATGTCAAGTGCTGTTTTCCTCAACAAAACTTATGGAAATTTTGTGACAGTTTTTCTCAACTATTGTCTGAACATTGAAATCAACATAGAATTTTAAAAATACAAGATATTTGGGTCATCTCCAAAATTCTAAAATCACTTGCCTAGAGTTTGACTCTAAAAGCTCCCTATTGTCTCATTCTCAGACAAAGTTGAGAAACATTGACATCAATCATTTCTTAAAGATAGGAAGGATTTATGCAGTTCAGCGTTTTCCTAATTGATCCAACCTTCCTGGAGTCCTGTTGCAGAAAAACTAATTTTACATTTCAATATTAACTCTTTGAATCTTATTTCCCCATTTTCCTCATTCTATTCTCATCTTTCAACTTCTAGTTCAATCCCCAAACTCCTCTAAGGAGTCCTCCCATCAATGCAAGACCCATTCATTCCTCTCTTTTGATATTGGTTACTCCAAACTTTTATGATCATCTAAGTTAACATTTTGTCCCAAACGCATCCCATTTGGAGGCCCATTTTTTTCTGTATATTAACTACATCATTACCACTTAACTACATCACCTCATTTTTGCCCTTCATGAACTCTCAATGGTGACTTAGAGGGAAACTTGTTCATGGAAGGATTCAGGAAATATTTAAGGAGAGACTCATCATTGATTTAGAGTACTTGGCTGTCAATTTTTTGCTTTTTTTAATTTTAAAATTTAACAAATGACATTTCTCTCTCTCTCTCTCTCTCTCTCTCTCTCTCTCTCACCCTCTTTCTCTTCTAATCTAATGTCAACCTAATCTAATGTTTGTGTTTCTCTCTATGCAGAAAATATTTGCAAACTATCTGAAATTTAAGAATAGTAATGTGTTACATTTATGGAACTATGTGGAATCTCTCCTGCGAAGAATACACTTTTCATTGAGTCACAAAAAACAAGGTTCTGTATGGCTTATTTCTAGGGACTGATCATTTATTATGCAATTTCTTTCCCATTTGTTCATGTTCCATATGGGAAAGGAGGAGACAGAAGTGGTGACCATTTTATTTGAGGAGTCAGGGTAGTCAGGTAGCTACCCTGTAAGCAGGAAGGAACTTAAATCTTGGAGAAAGTAGGTCTCTAGTACATCTGAGATGGGGCAGGTACTTTCTGCAAGCTCCTAATATTTCCCAGATTGGAACTTCTCAATCTCCATGACAATTGTCTTCCCTTCTCTCTCTTGGGTGTAGAAGATTACTCTGTTGGAGGTACCCCCAACACTAAAGGAATGACTTGGTGAGAATGGGACTAAAGGGATACTCAAAACTATGTAGGACTCAAATGTTCCCCATTTGCACTTCAAAGAGGAAGAGAAACTTTAGGGGGAGAAAGCATGTTGTTCCCTGAAGGTCTTTTCCATCTTTAAACTTCATGGGTTCTATCAAGAGGCATGCCTGGACTCTTAGAAGGGAAGGACTGCTCATAGAGTTCAAATTATAAAACCTGACCAGGGTTACCTATGAAACCCATCCATGAAGCAACCTGAGCAAACATCCATGAAGTTCACTTTACTTCGCTTTAAAAAAAGGGTTTGAAATAATACCAAAAAGCTAATTTAAATTAGTTAAATTCATCTATTTTGCTGAAAATTTTTTATTTGTGTTGCTGGGGAACCAAGGGCATCACACATGCTAGGCAAATGTTCTACCACTCAGGCTCATCATCACCTGTTTTCCTAAAATTTAAATTAAAAAGAACACAAGCCAACATTATTTTATCTCAGCGATGGTAGAGAATAGATGCTCATGAAATACTTCTTTAAATGGACAGAGGCATGTATGCTTTCATTCTACAATATTGTCAAAGCTTAAAGAATAAATGTAAGGAATCCCAGACACATGAGGCTGAAAGTAGTTTTTATATGTTTGTATAGCTTTATTGTCTGAAATGTACCTTTTCCGATTCTTTTCTGTTGTTCGGGTTTCATTTACTACATCTAAATATACTTGCTTAATGTTTGCAGATTCCTCTGAAATTAAGCAAGACACCATTTCTTCAACCAGAAAAACCCATTGTTCTAAAGGTTGTGTCAAGAGATGAGCCTGGAAAGTAGAGTCTAAATCTCCCTAAAAATCTCTGCTCTGTTCTTCAAAGAAGATGTATCTCAGAACAAAAGACATATTGATTTTCTCTGTGAATAAAAATTGGTATTGAAGATGGATTTATGGGTGCATGCTGCTCCTGAGTTACTAGGGATGCTGGACCTTGGCTGGGCTTGTTCAGTGTCTGTGCACAGTATTATGTGTTGTGTGATGGAAAGGAGGTAACCATCTGTGTGCCAGATATGAAGACTCAGCCTCTCTGTTTTTTTTTGGGATTCTATCCACCCACCTCTGCACCCTCACCTCTTCATATTTGCCCTTATAAATTCTTAAAAACTGCTTCAGTAACTCAAAAGATCTGAGTACACATATTTTATCATCAACTCTTTCTTTCAAAACAGGCTTTACTTCACAGGTTTCTAATATTAATCAACACATTCTAATTTTATACTCCCTAAATAGTCTTTGCTGTCATGATTTACATATGTATTATCAATAAAAAATAATGATAGAAAAGGTCTTTATATATTTATCTTAATATTTTTAGAGTATCACTGAACTTCGTATGTCTACTTTAAATGGGATTTGTAAAGGTTTTTCCATAATACTCTGAAAGATTATAGACACATACACAATGCTACTTGAATTCCTGCAACTAAGTTAAAATAGTGAAGGTATACGTAAACCACTTTATTCTTGGGATAGTCAAAGTACGTCATGGATCTGGATTCTTGAAAATTCTTAGAGGTTTACCCATAATAACACTCTATACTTGGGCCAACTACAGGTGTAGTCATTGGGTGATAATACCTCTCCTCAACACTCTCCTCAGAGCCTTAGCTACATCCTTATTCCGGAGAGTATAAATCAGAGGATTCAGTGTGGGAGTAATGATGCTATAGAACACAGAACCAACTTTGTCTTGCAGTGGAGTGCGCTGGGACCTGGGCCTCATGTATGAGAAGATGCAGGCACCAAACCAGAGAGAGACCACAATGAAGTGGGAGCTACAAGTGGCAAAAGCATTTCTCTTACTCCCAGCTGAATGCATCTCAATGACACTGTGCAGGATGAAGCCATAGGATGTAGAAACCAGGATGATGGGGAGGAGGAGAAACACGATGCTACAGATATACACTGTGGTCTCATAGACGGTGACATCACCACATACCAACTTCACAACAGCTGGATACTCACAGTAGAAGTGGTGTATTTTCCGAGATCCACAGAAGGGAAAGTGCATCAAGATGACTGTGTGAATTAGGGAGTTCAGAGATGCCCCCAACCATGAGGTGAGGGCCATCATCAGTGCCACCTTCCTGCTCATGAGCACAGTGTAACGCAGAGGATGACAGATGGCAACATACCTGTCATAGGGCATGAGAGCTAGCAGAACACACTCAGCGCCACCCAGAGACAAATAGAGGAAGTGCTGGGTGGCACAGCCCACGAAGGAGATGGACTTGCTGCCAGAGAGGTAGTTGGTAGCCATCTTGGGGATGGTTGTGCAGACGTGCATCAGGTCCATGAGGGAGAGCTGGCTGAGCAGGAAGTACATGGGGGTGTGAAGCCCACGATCCACACAGATGAGGAGGATGGTGAGGGTATTGCCACTCAGTGCAACAAGGTAGACCACCATGGTCAGGCAGAAAAGGAAAAGGTGGGTCGGGGAGTCATCGAAGAGCCCTTCAAGGATGAAGTCTGCCAGAGACGTCTGATTCCTCAGCCACATGCTCCCTTCAAAGTCCTTGGGGGAAACAGGGAGTGGAGACAAAGTGTGATGCCAGAAATATGGGATCCTGTGTACAGGGTGATAAGCTCTCTTGATGCAAGAAAACATTTATGAAGAGCTTTTTCTCTCTTTGTAAGTATCCAGAAACTGAAATTATTGAAATTCAATTTTTTTCAAAAGAAGACAAACCTAAAATTTGTCATCACGATCATGGTCATTTGAAATTCCAAGACTCTATTAAGGGCCAGAATTTATGACTCTTCTTACTAAATATAGGCATATGTGTGTGTAATCATATGTGTGATTTGTGTTAGTGTGTGTCTGTGTTTGTATGGTTGTTGGATTATGTTTCTTATTTTACCAGGCAGGTTCTAACACGAGCAGCTGAACCACTAAGATATTTCTAGTTATGCATGTAATTGTTAAGGGTTGTGTTACAGAACTTTGGCCTTATTTCTTTGTGGAAGCTGGTTAAGGAGTTGGTGTACAGCTGTCATGTTTAAGTCTGCTGTGGAAACTTAAAGTCTACAGGACAAGCAGTAGAAAGGGAAAATAGTACAAAGCCGGGCAGACAAGAGACAGACAAAATCCCAAAGCATGAGCTGTGACCCCGCAAGAGAAAACAAAAAGAGTCAGTCTGCTTGCCTATGGAATTAGGGATTAAGGTTCTTCTTTTTATATTGGCCCTTTTGAATTCTACAAACTATTAGGGTTTCTTTTGACATAATTAAAAAGCATAAAATAGGCTTCAATTCAGTCCCCATACTTCCCCTTTCCCTCTCCTCCTCCCTTCCTCTGATGCCTTCCCTCTACTCTGCTGATCTGTATTTATTTATGGTTTTTTTTTATTAGTTACTTGTGGTTATACATGAAGATGAAATCCATATGGTATGTTCATACAGGCACATGGGAAATTTAGGTCAGATTTCTAATGAAGCTGAATGCACACCCCTAGCCCAGAATTCCAAGAGCCTAAAGGAGAATCCTGGGGAAGGTAGAGCAACTGCAGACCCAGCCACTGCTCCATACCAGTGAGGTGTGAGCCAGCAGACCAGCAAAAATGTATTAGTACTGCAGGATGGCTGCTTCCCTTCTGCCCTCTAATCTCCCAGGAAGCTCTTCTTGAGACCCACCTTAAACAGAAATGATGGATTAGAGGGAATTTGGTGAGATGTAGTTCATCCTAGCTAATCTCACACATCGCAAAGTCACTGCAATCCATTTTCTGCCCTTTTGGTACACATGAACACCTCCATCAGTCAGGGTAACCTCCAAATACAAAAATGATACCTGTGTAACTAAATACAATACATCCAGCATGAAGGCAAACACATTAACCCTTTCTCCAGGAGAAAATCCAAAGTTCTTTATTTTTCCTTGGGGAGATATTCATTGCTCTGATACATGTGTTCCCTTTAATATCCTGGAACTTCAAAATTTTCTGGATGATATATATGAAAAAATTCTTATGGAAACAACAAAGAAATACTATTTACTACCACCCATGGGATAGATCTTCTTATCCAAAAGATGGTTAACCAGTAGTTTGGATATCAGCCCCTGTTTCCTCACTCAGTCCTGGCATCTGCTCAATAGATCCATGAACAAACTGGACATGGCATCAGGGAGAAAGATTATTCCTGGATTGAGTATGATGGATATACACACCAAGGCCAATCTGTCTGAAGCCACTGCTGAATATCCATGGCTAACAGCAAAGACCATCGTGAGTTCCCAGCATCGCACCATTCCCTGGGGTGATCAGCCAGCCCCTCCATAGCACATTGATGACATTGAACCACATTCAACATGAAAGGGACACTCCTTTTTTTTACCTCGACTGGACACTCACTCTGGGTATGGATTTTGCTTCCTCTCCTGAAGTGCTGCTGCCAGAACTACCATCTCTGGACTCACAGAATGCTTTATTCACCATAAGGGTATTCCATGCAGCATTGCTCCTGAACAAGGAGCTCGATTCATAGCAAACAAGTGTGCAATGTGGCCTGTGTTCATGGGATTTGTTATACTTAACATAGGTCCTCCATCTTCCTGAAACACAGAACCTGATAGAATGGTGAAATACCCATGTAAGACTCTGCCTCAAGCAACACCTAGGTGGCAACACCTCTCAATGCTGGGCAGTGTCCTCCAGGATGTGATACATGCTCCATGTCTGCATCTAATTTATGGTACTGCTTCTCCCACAGCAAGAATTCATAGGATCAGACCCCCAAGCATTCAATGGATAGAAATGAGAGTGTGTTCTCTCCCTATAAGATTGATGTCGATGAACCACCAACATTTCTGTTCTGCTGCTTTAGAAAACTCTTAGCGACAAAGGGAGAGATTCTTCCACCCAGACACAAAGTGATTACATTTTCTTACGGAAACAAGAAAGAAATACTCATTACTACCACCCACTGGATAGAGATTCTTATGCAAAAAAGGGTTAACTTGAACTTTGGATATCAGCCCCTGTTTCCTCACTCAGTCCTGGCATCTGCCCAATAGATCCGTGAACAAACTGGACATGGCATCAAGGGTAAAGTTTATCCCTGAGACTTGAGGTTGCCACTTTAGGATGCTCATTATAGCTGAATCAACAGGTGAAGAAGAAGGTCACTCTGTGGCAGGGAGTGATTGATTCTGCCTAGGAAGGGAAACTGAGTTGCTACTACACAATACAGAGAGGAAGAGCAAGTGTGCCATAGGATATTTTCTCGGTGCCTCTTCAAACTCCCAGGTCCTGTGATGGAGGGCAATAGGAAACTAAAGCCCAAGTCAGGTCACACTGATAAGGGCTCAGATACTTCAGAGATGAAAGATGAAGGTTTGGGTCACCCAACTGACCAGGAACAATGACCAGCTGTGAACCAAGGCAGTATGGACAGTGGAGTGAAATAGGATAGTTATAAAGACCAGTAATGACCATGTGGACAACTCTCAGGAACACAAACTGCTATTCTTTTCCATTTCTTTTTAATGCTGATAAGAATTTGTATATTTATATTATACAAATTAAGTGTTTATTTCATTGTCATCCTCCTATCAAACATGAGGTGTGAATAAAACCTAAAATCATATCTCAGTATTTCAATAACTGGATATAAATGAAGGAGTATGAATCAGTAGAAACAGAATATATTTCACACAAAATGAAAAAAAAAGGATTTTTCTCCCTTAATGAGGAAAGGGTTGCATATTTTATGTAATCTACTTGGGAAAAGATGATAATATCTTAGGTTATACATAGAATAGTCATATCAGATTAGGTAGAAGGACATTTTATGTTGTCTTTACTTGAATAATGAGCAAAATTTTTAAAAACTGCATGAGTGCTGTGTTGACACAAAACAAAGCAACCATACCTATGTCGTGGGTAGATTTGTGAGTCAACAGATGACAAAAAAAATGCTGAAAAAACTAGGTTTTTCACATTGATTCAGCCACACTTGCCAATCTGCCCTCTCTACAGTTCTCCCACAAACACTAGTCAGAATGAGAAGTTGATCTCCATGGGGAAATTAGACTCAAAAAAGTCATAAACTAAGTAGAGCCTTCTATCACTTCTTACCTCCTAAATATCTTCCTATACTTTCACATATTCTTAATCACTGATGTACATTAACAGGAAAGAACCACCACCATTGAAGGAAAGTGATCATGACAATTATAAGAGTAAATACCAGTAATTAAAAATAATTATGTGAGTATAAAAAATAAACCTCAAAAATAAAAGCAAAAAACACAGGACTTAATGCATTCTGATAAAATTTCAACTCTGCCAGTAAAAACGAACTCACATTTATTTTTCTTCTGTCCTAGGGTCGCTCTAGGATTATAATGACAGTCATGTCACACTGCTACTTCCTGCTCAGCTTCTGTGGACTAAGAGAACAATTTCAACCCTGATGCCCCTGATTACTCCAACCCAGTCAACATGATCTGCATACTTCTTTTCTACCTAATTATAGACACACATTTCTTTCTCTTTCTTCATTAGTTTCTGAATATCTCTATGAACCTCTTGGCATAAGTTTTCCATGATCTGGCTCTATTCTCTTTTCCTTCCTTAAGCAACCCATTCTTACCTGTACCCTTAAATTATGTTTTTCTCTATCTTCTCAGGAAACATCCTCATGTGCTGATGAGATGTCACCATTGATTAAAGGATAATCTCACAATGCCCTAGTTTCTGATAAAGGCTTCTAAACACCTCAAGCCCCAACACTATCTTACCTGCAATTTTCTCTGCAGAGATTTTTGCACAGAAGTGAAATGGATTGAGAAGAAGAACAGTCCTCCCAGCAACACATTGGCTATTGGTCTTCCACACAAGCACTTGCTGAAGTACTCCTCAGACTCCTCCTCTAACCCTGGAAGCTGCATCTTCTAGTAGAATATTAGATAGAATATTTGTCCAGCTCACTCATCATGGTTTGCACTAATTACCTTAGGATGAAGCATCACACAAACAATAGGACATGGTGTTCTGGGAGCCTCTCAAAATCTGTGTTCATTATTTTGAGCCCTGACAGATAGATTAAGTAAAACTGAACACATTGGGCCCCTATTAGTTGGGACTTGGTGTGGTGCATATGTTTCCTCTTGACTCTGAACTTATATTTGAACTTCCTTCCATTACCAGATTGAGAGCCTGGAAAATAGAAATGGCCATTCATGTTACCTGAGTAAGGTACTAAACATAATAGCAGGTTAATCCTCAATGCTCCCAGAGTTCAACAAAAAACCTCTTTGCAGTCTCTGTGGTTTTGGATCACTATAGCACACTTGTCATAGTTTACCTCATTCCCTAGTAGTAACATACAAGTATGTATGTGTTATGCAGTTACTAAGCTCCTTCCATATCACAGAGATGTTTCCTCAACAGTAATCAAAGGGGTCAGAAGAGGCCAGACTGGCCTGACCTGAGCCAGTCATGAGGAAAGAGGAGCATGCTCCATGAGGGATGAAACATCCCCACTAGTCCTCAGGACCTGTGATGTCAGCAGAGGTGAATAGAAATCTGAAGACCTGATGGCATCAGGGATTCCCACTCAGAAGACACACCGGATGTCTTCTGGGCACCATTACTCAAGATACCAATTAGTCTGTGCCGTGTGCACTGAAGTGAGTATCCCATGGTGCTGTACTTGAAGTTTGTTTGCAGGGGTGTGGGAATTGGGTAATTTGGGGAATCTGGTTCTGAAGATAACATGGGAATACTCTCTCTAGGGGCCAGTTAATAATACAGAGTAACTGTTCCTACAGTCCCTGATTTGTTTTGTTCATTACAGAATTCCATGTCTCAGTAGCCCCTTTCCATGCTACTCTTTTGAGAAGACAGTCTGAGTGTCTTCTTGCCCAGTGGCCACTTTACTGCTTTTCCCCGTGTGTCGTATTATAGAAATGGCAGCAGGTAATTCTCATGCTCAGTCTTGTTGGTGCTTCAATTCTATGGACCACACAAAATAGCATGTCAGGAGAGATAGAAAGAACAGTACATTTCCCTACATTTCATTTACTCCCATGTTTTATTCACTCACTGCCCTCCTCTCATCATGAGCATATTTGAGCTATTCTTGTTTCTCTTTTCTCAACTCAGATATTAAGATGCCTTGCTTCACTGAGCTTACCTTGACTCTATATCATGGCTTGTTGTTTAAGTAGAGGAAATGTATTATCACTTGCTTCAAAACCTACAGGCTATTACTCTTATCTGGTACCTCCCTTTATGACAGAATATAGTTTTAATTAAGGCAGTCTTGGCATTTATATGATTTATTCATTGTTTGAGAAATATTTTATGAGCGCCTGCTGCATTCCAAGAACTGTACTGATTACATAGTGATTAACAAGCATGAGGGGTCTTTTCATCCTTAGGAGTTACAGACACAACTATGTCAACTTGGGTTAAGGATTTGTAATACAAGTGACATATGACAGAAGGTGTTGAATCTTTTTTTTTTTCTTTTTAGTTATGTCTAACATTAGGATTCATTTTGACATAATTACAAAGCATGGAATGTAATTTGTCCGAATTCAGTCCGTAGTATTTCTCTTTCCCTTCCTTTCTCCCTCTCCCTTTGCTTTCTTCTACTCTACTGATCTTTCTGCTATTTACTTTCAGGGTTTTTAAATAGAAACTTATGGATATACATTATGGTGAGATTCCTTGTGGAATATCCACGTATGTGATTTAATCATATATGAATTTTACATATATTCATATATGTGAAAGTTACTTCAGATTCACTCTGCTGCTCTTCCCTTATCATGTACCATCTCCCCCTTCTCATTCCCCTTTATCTAGTCCACCTATCTCACTTCTATTTTGATAGAATCCCCCATTTTCCTTTAATCTTTTCCTCTCTTCTTTTTTTCTTATTTTGGACTAGCTTTTACAAATCAGAGAAAACATTCAATCTTTAGTTTTTCTTATCTGGCATATCTCAATGAAAATGAGTCTCCCTTTCCATCCATTAACTAGTAAATACCATAATTTTATTCTCCTTTATGGCTGAATAATAGTCTATTGGTTATGGGTGGAGATATATCACATTTTCTTATTCATTCATTTCTTGAAACACAACTTGGTTGGTTCCATAGCTTGGAACAAAATAAAAAAGTAGAGATATTCCCATGCATTTTGTCAGATCATAATGGAATGAAATTGGAAGTCAACGACAAAATAAAAAATAAAAATTTCTCCATCACTTGGAGACTAAACAATATGATACTGAATGAACAATGGGTTACAGATTGGAGGAGACCAACATAAGTCTTTTAAAACTGATAAAATTTTAGTAAAGTCAGTTTCTAAAGTAAACATACAAAAGTCAATCACTTTCCTATACTTTAATAAAGAAAACTGTTGTAAACGAAATTAGGAAAACTATTCCATTCACAATAACCTGGAAAAAAGTGGTACTAAATATTATAGTGGATTTCAGGAAACTTTGCAATGAAAACTATATAATGCTTAACACAGAGATTGAAGAAGACCTTAGAAGATGGAAAAATGTCCCATGTTCTTGGATAGGCAGAATTAATATTATTAAGATGACCATATCACGCAAAGTATTACAGAGATTCAATCCAATTTCCATCAAAACACCAATGACATTCTTCACAGAGCTAGAAGAGGCAACTCTAAAATTCCTTTGAAAAGATAAGAGACCCAGAGTAGCCAAAGGAATCCTGAGCAAACAGTGATGCTGGAGGCATTACAATACCAGACCTCAAAATATGCTACAGAGCTATAGTAACAAAACAGCATGGCACAAAAATGGACTGAAGAACAATGGAACAGAATAAAAGATGGAGAGATAAACGCACATAATTACAATTATCTAATACTAGACAAACATACCAAAAACATTCACTGGAGACAAGACAGCCTTTTGAGTAAATGGTGCTGGGAATACTGGAAATCCATATGTAGAAAAATGAAACTTGACCTCTTTCTCTAACAAAGCCAAAGATTGAATATTTTCTCTGATTTGTAAAAGCTAGTCCAAAATAAGAAAAAAAGAAGAGAGGAAAAGATTAAAGGAAAATGGGGGATTCTATCAAAATAGAAGTGAGATAGGTGGACTAGATAAAGGGGAATGAGAAAGGGGAGATGGTACATGATAAGGGAAGAGCAGCAGAGTGAATCTGAAGTAACTTTCACATATATGAATATATGTAAAATTCATATATGATTATATCACATACGTGGATATTCCACAAGGAATCTCACCATAATGTATATCCATAAGATATCCAGAGAGGCTGAGTCTTCATATCTGGCACACAGATGGTTACCTCCTTTCCATCACACAACACATAATACTGTGCACAGACACTGAACAAGCCCAGCCAAGGTCCAGCATCCCTAGTAACTCAGGAGCAGCATGCACCCATAAATCCATCTTCAATACCAATTTTTATTCACAGAGAAAATCAATATGTCTTTTGTTCTGAGATACATCTTCTTTGAAGAACAGAGCAGAGATTTTTAGGGAGATTTAGACTCTACTTTCCAGGCTCATCTCTTGACACAACCTTTAGAACAATGGGTTTTTCTGGTTGAAGAAATGGTGTCTTGCTTAATTTCAGAGGAATCTGCAAACATTAAGCAAGTATATTTAGATGTAGTAAATGAAACCCGAACAACAGAAAAGAATCGGAAAAGGTACATTTCAGACAATAAAGCTATACAAACATATAAAAACTACTTTCAGCCTCATGTGTCTGGGATTCCTTACATTTATTCTTTAAGCTTTGACAATATTGTAGAATGAAAGCATACATGCCTCTGTCCATTTAAAGAAGTATTTCATGAGCATCTATTCTCTACCATCGCTGAGATAAAATAATGTTGGCTTGTGTTCTTTTTAATTTAAATTTTAGGAAAACAGGTGATGATGAGCCTGAGTGGTAGAACATTTGCCTAGCATGTGTGATGCCCTTGGTTCCCCAGCAACACAAATAAAAAATTTTCAGCAAAATAGATGAATTTAACTAATTTAAATTAGCTTTTTGGTATTATTTCAAACCCTTTTTTTAAAGCGAAGTAAAGTGAACTTCATGGATGTTTGCTCAGGTTGCTTCATGGATGGGTTTCATAGGTAACCCTGGTCAGGTTTTATAATTTGAACTCTATGAGCAGTCCTTCCCTTCTAAGAGTCCAGGCATGCCTCTTGATAGAACCCATGAAGTTTAAAGATGGAAAAGACCTTCAGGGAACAACATGCTTTCTCCCCCTAAAGTTTCTCTTCCTCTTTGAAGTGCAAATGGGGAACATTTGAGTCCTACATAGTTTTGAGTATCCCTTTAGTCCCATTCTCACCAAGTCATTCCTTTAGTGTTGGGGGTACCTCCAACAGAGTAATCTTCTACACCCAAGAGAGAGAAGGGAAGACAATTGTCATGGAGATTGAGAAGTTCCAATCTGGGAAATATTAGGAGCTTGCAGAAAGTACCTGCCCCATCTCAGATGTACTAGAGACCTACTTTCTCCAAGATTTAAGTTCCTTCTTGCTTACAGGGTAGCTACCTGACTACCCTGACTCCTCAAATAAAATGGTCACCACTTCTGTCTCCTCCTTTCCCATATGGAACATGAACAAATGGGAAAGAAATTGCATAATAAATGATCAGTCCCTAGAAATAAGCCATACAGAACCTTGTTTTTTGTGACTCAATGAAAAGTGTATTCTTCGCAGGAGAGATTCCACATAGTTCCATAAATGTAACACATTACTATTCTTAAATTTCAGATAGTTTGCAAATATTTTCTGCATAGAGAGAAACACAAACATTAGATTAGGTTGACATTAGATTAGAAGAGAAAGAGGGTGAGAGAGAGAGAGAGAGAGAGAGAGAGAGAGAGAAATGTCATTTGTTAAATTTTAAAATTAAAAAAAGCAAAAAATTGACAGCCAAGTACTCTAAATCAATGATGAGTCTCTCCTTAAATATTTCCTGAATCCTTCCATGAACAAGTTTCCCTCTAAGTCACCATTGAGAGTTCATGAAGGGCAAAAATGAGGTGATGTAGTTAAGTGGTAATGATGTAGTTAATATACAGAAAAAAATGGGCCTCCAAATGGGATGCGTTTGGGACAAAATGTTAACTTAGATGATCATAAAAGTTTGGAGTAACCAATATCAAAAGAGAGGAATGAATGGGTCTTGCATTGATGGGAGGACTCCTTAGAGGAGTTTGGGGATTGAACTAGAAGTTGAAAGATGAGAATAGAATGAGGAAAATGGGGAAATAAGATTCAAAGAGTTAATATTGAAATGTAAAATTAGTTTTTCTGCAACAGGACTCCAGGAAGGTTGGATCAATTAGGAAAACGCTGAACTGCATAAATCCTTCCTATCTTTAAGAAATGATTGATGTCAATGTTTCTCAACTTTGTCTGAGAATGAGACAATAGGGAGCTTTTAGAGTCAAACTCTAGGCAAGTGATTTTAGAATTTTGGAGATGACCCAAATATCTTGTATTTTTAAAATTCTATGTTGATTTCAATGTTCAGACAATAGTTGAGAAAAACTGTCACAAAATTTCCATAAGTTTTGTTGAGGAAAACAGCACTTGACATCATCAAAACATGATTTTCATAGTTCAGGATTGATTATGTAAAGCAGCCTCATCTTCATTTGAATTATAATCGAGTTTATACTTTGATAAAGTTCAAAAACACTGCACATAAGCATGTCAACCTAATCTCAATAGACTCTACCTGATCTTTAAACTCTTGTTTTTATAAAGCCACAGATATAGAGCTCCAAAACTGAAGAAGCCTAACATCGCACAAGTGTCTCAAAAGAGATTCTTTGAATGAGCAGATACTTTTCTTTAAGTAGGTTCCTCAACTAAAAGAAACTACCCACAAGACCTTACTTTTTCATAAAGTGTCCTGACCTGTGTTTCCTTGCAAGGATGGAAGGAGAAGTTCTGCAGTAATCTGTTGAGAGCAAGTTTCATGTTCATGAGAGCAAACCTCATGCCAATGCAGTTTCTGGGTCCATTTCCAAAGGGCATGTATATGTAAGGATTGATGCTGTCCTTGTTCTTCTTACTGAACCTGATTCCACAATAGTAGATGAAAACAAGTTATTGAGACATAAATCTATATAAGCTACATAATTGGGGTTGTCTCCTAAACATTTATAACCAGCAAAACACAGGATTCTTTTGTGGAATGGTCATTGAAATCCTGCTGTGACTGCTTATAAAAATTGAAACCTACAAAACTTTTTCATTCTCCTTACACTAGAGGAGCTCTCTGTCTTGTTAAGATGTGATGGATGCTATTTAAAAGAAAATGTCTTTAAGTACTGAAATTATATTCAGGATTGTGTACCATACACACTCTGAAAAATTAGAAAATGAGCTTATAAATGAAGAAAAGTGTGTTCCTGCCTCAACTCCCACTCCTGCATTTCATATTTTTATTGATGAAGGAGGAGAAAATGCTCCCACTATAATTACCTCTCTTCTCTATACTCCTTTTTTTCTCGATCTTCTTTTCTCCCTTCCTTCCTCTCTCGCTTCCCTTTCCCAATTCCTCTCTTCCTCTACCTCCTCCTCATTCTTCTTTTTTTCTCTTTCTCCTTCTGTCTCTGCCTCTCTCCCCATAGAATATCCTATCACTGTCTTCTGAGTCTGTCTCATCAGGTTACAAATAATTCCTTGAATGTTGAACCCAGATTTTATTCAAATCGAGTCCTAGTTATTGGATTGCTTTAAGGAGAAAGTGATAATGACAGTGTGATTCTTTAAAAGTATTCCTATATATTTGAGAGAATTTTGGCAAATTTACAGGTGATTGTGATTCAAAGTAAAATGGAATCTATTAGAGGGTGAGGTGGTGTGTGAAAGGTCTGCTGAGGTTGGTGGATAGTTGTTTGGGCAGATGATGAGCAGATGTTGAAGCATTTTTCCAGACTACTGTCTGTAGATTATGCTTGCATGTATGTCAAGTGTCCTCCATACTGTACATCTTTGTAATTTTCCTCATCCTGGTCTAGTCCCTGATGCACCTTAAGCACTTAGTATCTTATTATGCCTCAGTGAATCAAAGAGATGTGTAATCTCTGATTTTGTATCTGTGAAGTTCAAAAGTTCAAAGTGCTAAAATTGGAGGAAACTGGCACTGAGGAACTCATAACCAACAAGACAAGGTCACTCTAATCAAGAAGTGTAAAGTTAGGGGCCAAGAGAAGTCTTGATCCCATGCCACCTGACCCACCAGACACTGCCCTGAAAACTTTCTCTATTTTGCTCTTCAGTACAACAACAGGAAAACAGTAACTCTTTCCAGAGTGCAAACTGTGAGGTTGGATCCAAATATTCAGAAGACCAAGGTCAAGACATATCTAAGGATGAAGATCTCAGGTGTCTTTGGGGCAGGTTACTTGGCTTTGAAAGAGTTATCAACTGTGGAGAGTATGAGAAGCTGGCCCAGAACACTCCAGAGAAAAGACTCAGAGGATCTGAGCTCTCTCCATCCTCAGTGAGGCTGCTTGAACCATCTGGGGTGTGGGGGGAATTCTCAGGCCTTAACTTGTATTTAACAATTGTGCTGGAGGAACCAGGAACCAATGTTTAATCAAATGGAAGACAGAAGTGCTTACTAAAGGCAGTAGAAAATTCAAGGAGCTAAAGTGAACAGGACAAAAACCCTAAAACGATTAAAAAATGTAAGCACCTAAAATAAGAGAGTGGTCAAATGGCAGAAAAGTTTATAGATTACTGTTAAATAAAATAAAAAACAGTTCAACATCAAATATAATGTAATAGCATTTCAGCCCTTAAAAGCTACACATTTATATAAAAATGTCCATACTGACATTTATCACATTAATAATAGATAGGGCTTATCTTGATGTTCTATGGCCTTAAAAGGCTATAGTCATTTATTTTTTTCTAGTGCTTGTTTTCTAAATTTCAAACAATTATCACTTTGAAAAAGACTTAAAATTTTCTTAAAACAAGAAAATTTTAAAATCACATGTATTTCATCTGCACTAAGAGACCTCAGAATATGTGTGAAACAGCCTCTTAAGGGTGGATTTCCTTTCTCAGGAGCCCTGTACCTTTCAGGGTAGAACTTTTCAGGTTCTGGCCAGTACGTGGAGTTTTGATGAAGACTATATGTTGGTATAGCCACGATTGTTCCTTTGGGAATGAGCACCCCATTGAGTTCAACACCTTTTTTTACAGACTCTCACAATTCTCTCAACAATTGGATATATTCTGAGAGTTTCATTCACCACCATGTCCAGATACTTCATCTCAAATAGTACATCGTATGTGACAGGTGCCTGGCAAGAAAGAAATTTTTGTAAATTAAGATTTGGAAATGACTTAAAACTCTGTTGACACAGTACACTGATGTTTTCAGAGCTCCTCAAATAACTCATATTGGTAAAATACCATAGCATTTAGAAAGCATTTAATAACCATCATGATTTTAGAACTGCCCAATGGCACACTGAGATGCCCAGAGATTGTACCTCTCCTCTCCCCTCCAGGTGCCATTCATTCACCTTATTGGGCAAAGTCTCATCAATCTCCTGCTGAAGCTTCTTCTGGACATCAGGGTGGGTGGCCAGTACATACATAATAAATGAAAGAGTGCTGCTAGTGGTGTCATAGCCAGCCAAAATAAAGATAATAGACTGGGCTGCAATCTCCAGATCAGATAGACCTAAAAGGAGAGGAAAGACAATTTAGTCTAAGCAGGTCCATGCACATTTTACAGTTTACATGAACATAAATCAGAATGATGATCCAAAATCCCATGAGGAAAAACTGGAAGAGCAATTCATAATGTTCCTAATTCTGCCACCCCCACCACCAACACAACTGGGTCATTTCAAGGGATAGTATGGATGTCAAACATACACAGTATTTTTCAAGTGTGCCTTGCATAATCAAGAAAGTTATTTAGCTATAAATATTGGGTAGCACTCTTCCCCTGGGGAAAAATAAACTTACTCTATCTAAAATGTAGGTTGAATAACCTTTAAAGTATTTGCAATACTGGCATCTTTGCAGGGAAAATAAAGGCCATGATTGACAGAACTATACTGAGCCACAGAGAAATTTTTCTACACAAAATGTGGTCCATGGACCAGCAGCATCAACAGCTTCAAGGAGTTTATTAGAAACACAGAAGCTCAAGCATTGCTCTAGAGATACCAAATTGAAATCTGAACTTTCATGAGATGTGGTCAACTCTGTCCACAAACTAGCCTAAGAATAATCAGGTAATAGAAGACCTGGGGCACCAGTCTTCAAAATGGATGATCTCAGGATGTGCAGAAACTAAACAGAGAAAAAACCCAGAAGAGTAGTAATTAACTGGAGTCTAATGAGTGGTATTAAAATCACACAAGAAATAATGTATTGATACAGGGCATTAGGCAGAAATGCACTTAGTATCT
Source organism: Marmota flaviventris (assembly GCF_047511675.1). Taxonomy (NCBI): domain Eukaryota; kingdom Metazoa; phylum Chordata; class Mammalia; order Rodentia; family Sciuridae; genus Marmota; species Marmota flaviventris. Next base: position 30,971,610 of record NC_092516.1, read on the forward strand.
TATCATAGGAGGATGGGTTTCAGTGAGTGGAATTAGCATTGCTTATCAATCTTGGGCTGAATGTCATCTTCCCTAGTACATGTCCCCTCTATTTGCTCAACTTCATAATCATCAAACAGCCTTTGTGATAGAAGGTGTTGTTTCTTTTGACTTTTCTCCTGAAAAGTCACATTCAAGCATTCATCTCATCGATTGGAGAAATGATTAGGATTTGTTGATACTTGAATACCTTAAAAAAAACATGGTATACATTCCAACCATATAATTCATAACAAAAATTAATGCAAAATGAGTGTGAGAAAGATCTACATGGAATTCTAGCTTACACAAGCTTTCTACGATGCTATTGTGGGAAAACCTCAAACCGTGTTTTCCCTACTGCTGGCACAAACCCAATGATACTGAAATGAAATTGGATTATAAACTTAAGTTACAGCTGTTCAGTACAATCTGGTAGCCACTAACCATATGTGTCTATCTAAATTTAAATTTTAATGAATTAAATCTAAATAACAATAGAAAGTTCACTTCTTCAGTAATACTACCTACATGTCAAATGCTCGTAGCCACGTGTCTAGTGCTTACTGTATGAACAATACGTATATTGAGTACTTCCTTCGCCACAGAAAATTGTAGTGGAAGCAGGGAGAGGAGTACTGTTTACACCATGCATATGGACTCACATAGAAATATTTATATTGCTCAGTCTGCACAAATATATTTTATTTTCATATCTCTGTTCAGAGAGAGGATCTAGAAGAAACTACAGTAGAAATGGTCACATTACATTTCCAGATTTTGGTTTCTAATACTGTCTCTCAGTTAAAGGAGCCAGGGCTTCTGGAAAAATGGGTGGTTCCAGGCCTGATCAGAGGAAATAGACAAGGAACTTAGAGTTTCTTGCACCAGAAAGCAAGAATGTTCTCCCAAAACAATATGAGAAAACATATGCAATACTGTGTATGTTTCTATAATGTGGGGATATATGTCATTATATAGGTATCAAAACTGATAGAATGTACAAACTCAAGAACCCTTATGTTAACCTATGAACTTAGGGGTAAGGTGACTTATCTGTGATGGTTCATTGATTATGGCAAATATATCATTTTGGTGAGGGGTGTTTGTAATGGGGGCAACATATGAATTTAGAGAAATAATGGATATGGGAAATCTCTATGCCTTCTCCTCAGTTTTGTTATAAAACTAAAAGTTCCATAAAATATAGTCAATTTTAACAATCAAAATATAAGATGAGGAAGAGGAGATGTAGGAAGAACAGAAGGAGGAGAGAGAAGTTGTGAAAAGACTTAAGCCCAAGAGAATTTGACCATCAAAATAAAAAAATGATAGCAAGAGAATAAATTCATAGTATATAATATCATACTGACATAAATAAGAATGGAAGTCTCTTACAATCTAATACCAAGTCATATATGTACAGTAGATGATAGGATGATAAAGACTGCAGTTTGTAAACATCATAATACAAATGCTTTCTATCAAAAATCATACATGTATAATAAAACTAGTTGGTGAAAGTATGCTGAGGAATAGGATGCTTACACAGTGTCAGAGGTTTCCCCCACAACATTCTTATGAATTACATTGGAAAAGTTAATCTTAATATCAGATGAAGCTAGTGAACACATTTTCACCCAGTACTGCCAGTGACCCTCACCACTATTGGGATAGTGAACCTCCTGATTGGATGTACAAATGCAAATATCCAGGCAGAGATTCTGATTCAGTGCATCTGAATGAGGCTGCAGATCAGCATTTGTTCTGATGTCGATGGTAAAAAGACAACTGACTAACTTCAAGACTGAAATGCTTTCTCCTAGTTTCCCTTCAATTTTTGAGCCTTGTTACACCTGTATGATTCTAGACAGTACATATGGGCACCATTTGCCATATCCAAATGTGTATCTTCCTGCAATTTGGTGGAAATCTCTTTTCTCTAGAAAACGTGTGTATTTTCAGGATAATTTGCTTATTTGAATTTCCCTGTCAGTAGACCATGAAACGTTCTTGGTTACCTTTGTAGGACTCCTTGTCTTGGGAATTCTGGGAATCAATCATTAACTGGAGAAAATCAATGCAGTGCTGGAAGCAGAAATGGAAATGGAAATGACTAAATCAGTCATAAAGTCAGAAGTAAATCTGGAATGTAGCGTTTCACCTCCCTTCTTAGAATATGGCTCCTTTAAAGTCCAGAAGTCTGGTAGGTTTGCACAACCCACCAGTGAACAAAACATGCATGTATAAACCATGGAAAACAGGATATATTTGCTATGGTGTCCAATATCTGTTGGTCTTTGCTCTCCCTAATGCTGGGTTTGTCTCCTTCTCCTGTCACACCTGATTGCCCAGGAAGTGGTCCTGGACTTCAATTCTTTTAGTTTGCCTTAATTCTTATTCAATGGCCACACTGAATACACTTGGTATTTTCAAAGATGATTACTAGCTTTTGTTTGTGTATCATCAAATTCTCCACACATTAGGTACATGATTCAATCTTCAGTCACATTTGGGGACGGCTGTCCTGCCTCCCTGACCTGGAGACATTCTTTTGCCGACCTCCAGGCAAAGCAGAAGGCAAAGCTGGGTTAACCTATCACCTTGAAGGTCACTGAAGAGCACGGCCTGATTGTGGACAGGAAAGGACTCAGATTTAACATACACATACTTCACCAGGTGCCCAATAGGACCTTCCTTTGAAGAATGTGTCAACTAAGATGTAAAGGGCTTCGAATTGTAATGATTGTTCACCAATCTAAGATTAGGGGAATACTTTTTAACAGTAAAATCATTTTGAAATAGGATTTTTATTTTGACAGTTTACTGAATGGCAGGTGAATGATAAGGTTTTTATTTGAATGATATTTATCTCAAGACATAACATCACATCTGTTATTGTATCAAACATTGTCAGTCTTACTCATTATCAGTTTGCCTTTTTAAAATTTCATCTTCATTCTAACCAAAATGTAAAAATTCTCCAGTGCAAATCTTAAAGTTTTCCATCAACTTTAAAAAATGTACAGAGAGGGGCTGGGGAATGAAGCTCAGTGATAACAGTATTTGTCTAGCATATATGAGGCCTTGGGTTCAATCCCCAGCACCACTTACAAAATTACATGTATATTTGTATATGCACAAGTCAGATGTACACAGCAAATAAATGATCAGAAAGCGAACATCGTCATGTCACCAACACCAGGTTTTACCTTTTCTTTATCTTCTAGGCGTTTTTGTTTCATCCTCATTACAGCACTTAAAAAAAATCCAGAACCCTTTTTGAAAACCTGCAGACATTTAATGCTTGAAACACTGGTCTAAGGAATGGAAATAGCACTAGAAAGAAAGTGAAAGAAAAAATAAAGAGAAACCTTGATGAAAAGGCAACATCCCAGGAGCATCGATCATTTTCTAAAAAATCATCATTTTCTAAAAATCATCAGTTTTCTCAACCAGCAGCCATTCCCTCTGTGGCCAGGACCTGATGTCTGGTTCATGGCTGAGCAAGGGCACTTCATACATGGGGTTGCAGCCACCATAGCAGGGGATCAGTGGCCCCATCAATGCCACTGGACTGAGCAAAGGAAGAGGATTAAATTCCCTGGCCCCTTACCCTTTTATGTATTGGAATAGGGTCTCTGGGTAAACCAGTCCATAGTCTGTGCTATAATTAATTATGCATTCAAGGAAAAGTAGGCAGGATAGGTACAATTTGGCCTATTTTCCTCAGCTGTCAAGAAATGAAACCAGAAATCAATAACAGATGGAAAATCAGGAAACTCAGACAGAAGTGCAAATTAACCATAAAACTTCTAGATACAGTTGTCAAGCATCAAAGATGGTATCCAAAGGCAACTAGAAGTTGTTTTTAGGTGAATTAAGGTGAAGACATGTTATATCACACTTAGGAGAAGTAGCAAAAGCAGCGCTCATAAACATATAGCTACAGATGTATAAGTTTTATAAAAGATAGCTCTCAAGTCAATAGTCTAAGTTAAATCATAAAATGGTGAAAAGAGGAAATTAAACAAAAGGCAAACATAAGGAAAAAAATCATAAAAACCCAAGTTGAAACAAATGAAATAGAAAAGATATAAAATCGACGAAAACAAAAGGTGTCTATAAGTCACCTTACCCCTTTGAAAATGTCATAAAAATCGCCAAACCATTAGCCAGATTGACCAAGAAATACAAAGGGATAACAGTTTCATATGATGATATTTCTTCTCAATATGTACTAGAAGAGGGCATCTGGATCAGAAGGTATATCTACTTTTATTTTGGGGGCGACCTTCACACTCTTTTCCAGAATGGTGTACATTTCCACCTACAATATGTAAGAGAACTTTTTCTCCACATCTAGCCAGCATTTGTTATTTTTTCATTCATTCTTTCTTTTTTTGATAATGGTCATTCTAACCAGGGTGAGATGATGTCTTATTGTAGTTTTGATTTGCATTTCCCTGACACCAAGTGATATTGAAGAGTTTTTTCATGTATTTTTAAGTCATTTGTATTTGTTTTTTTGAGAAATAACTATTTGGAGCATTTTCCTATTTTTAAACTGGATTACTTGGGGGTTTTGGTCATTAAGTTTTCTAAAATTTGTTATATAATGGAAATATATATCATTTATGAATGTAATACTCTATAGATATATAAAACATATTTTATATTAATCTATTTTTATCTATATGATTGGAACATCTGTACATCCAGATTTATTTCTATACTTCTCTGAATACCTGAGATGTGCATTAAATCTAGGTATCCATCAATGCATGGATAAAGAAAGTGATATATATTATAATATAAAATTTATGTATTTATAATATATATATATACACACACACACACACACACACATACATATATGCCCAATGGAACATTCATTCATAAAGAAGAATAAAATCCTGTATTTTGTAGGAAAAAGTGGATGGAATTAGAGAACATTCAGCTTATGAACTAAACTAGACACATCAATACAAGTACCACATGTTCTTTCTCATATGTGGAAGGTAAAATATTTGACCTGAATGTATAATAGTGATTATTAAAGGTTGGGAAGGGTTATGGCAGAAGGTGGATAAAGAAAGGCTGTATTTCATTTGTGTATGCTGTATACATGTGTTGAGACATCATACGGAACCCCATTTATTTGCATAACTCATACATGTTAATTAAAAAATAAAATAAATATTAAAAAAGAAATGAATGCAATGAATAGCAAGAGAAATGAAAGGAGAAATTATTACTAACATTGTAGATGGATTTTGAAAGAATTCTAACAATTTGATTGTTCACATATCTTTGTGCAGAAAATCCTTAAAGACATAAACTATAGAAATTGATTGAGAATTAAATATACAACCTGAATAAAATTGTAAAATGTAACATGATTGCATTATAAATAGAAAATGTGTAATATGTATATATTATATTATATTATAAATAGAATATATGTATATATTATATTATATATATGTATATATTATATATGTATATATTATATTATAAATAGAAATTATATATATTATATTATATTATATATTATATTATATATATTATATATTATATTATATAATGTATATTATATTATTATATTATATAATATATTATATTATATATAATATATTATATTATATTATAATATAATATATTATATTATATATTATATTATATTATATATATGTATATTGTATTATATATGTATATATTATATATGTATATATTATATTATAAATAGAAAATGTGTAATATGTAATATCTACAATATGTAAGAGAACTTTTTCTCCACATCTAGCCAGCATTTGTTATTTTTTCATTCATTCTTTCTTTTTTTGATAATGGTCATTCTCACCAGGGTGATATGATGTCTTATTGTAGTTTTGATTTGTATTTCTCTGATACTAAGTGATTTTGAATAGTTTTTAATGTATTTTTAAGTCATTTTTGTTTTTTCTTTTTAGAAATAACTATTTAGAGCGTTTGCCTATTTTTAAACTGGATTACTTGGGGATTTTGGTTGTTAGTTTTTTAAAAAATTTGTTATATTATGTATCATTTATAAATGTAATACTCTATTGATATATAAAACCTATTTTATATTAATCTCTTTTTTATATAAATGATTGGAACATCTGTACATCCAGATTTATTCCTATATTTTTCTGAAAATCTGAGATGTGAATTAAATCTAGATATCCATCAATGAATGGATAAAGAAAGTGATATATATATGCAATATATATATGCAATATATATGTATATAAGTATATATACATATATATTTATTATATATTATAATATAGAATTTATGTATTTATAATATATTATAATAAAATATATATATATATATACACACAGTGATATATATATATATCATAAAAGTGATATATCAAAGTGATATATATATATATATATATATATTATAATATAGAATTTGTGTATTTATAATACACACACACACACACACACACACACACACACACATACATATATGCCCAATGGAACATTCATTCATAAAGAAGAACAAAATCCTGTATTTTGTAGCAAAAAGTGGATGGAATTAAAGGACATTCAGCTTATGAACTAAACTAGACACATCAATACAAGTACCACATGTTCTTTCTCATATGTGGAAGGTAAAATATTTGACCTGAATGTATAATAGTGATTATTAAAGGTTGGGAAGTGTTATGGCAGAAGGTGTATAAAGAAAGGCTGTATTTCATTTGTGTATGCTGTGTACATGTTTTGAGACATCTCACGGAGCCCCATTTATTGACATAACACATACATGTTAATTAAAAAATAAAATAAATATTAAAAAAGAAGTGAATGAAATTAATAGCATGAGAAATGAAAGGAGAAATTATTACTAACATTGAAGAAGGATTATGAGAGAATTCTAACAATTTGTTAGTTCACATATCTTAGTGCACAAAATCCTTAAAGACATAAACTATAGAAATTGATTGAGAATTAAACATGCAACCTGAATAAACTTGTAAAATGTAACATGATTGTGTTAGTAGTAGAAATTATTCATAGTAGATTCTATGAAATAAAGAACTAATATCAATTATTCACAAACACTTCCAAAATTAAAAGAGCATTTCTAAATATACTCTAAAAGGCCAGTATTACCCTAATACTAATACCAAGCAAAGACAGCACAGGAAAAGGTTGTGTAATACACCAAATCCATGAAATAAAAGTCAACATAAGAGGATTGTTTCAATTGATGCAGATAAAAAACATATGATAATAACCAAAACCAACCCTCCCCCTGGAAAAATAATCCTCAAAACCATTCTTTTGTGATAAAACACTCAGCAAATTAGGACTAATTAGGATGAAATTTTGTAAACCTGATAAAGGATATCTATAAAAACTTGTAGCTTAATAATTTAATAGTTTCACCCCAAATCAAGAACATGACAAGAATCCCTCTCTCATCACTTCTCTTGGAGTATTGTAAGTAATAACAAGTTCACCAGCATTTCATGATGCAAGATCAGCACACAAAAATAAACTGCATTTCTATACACTGTAACAAACAACCCAAAAGAAAAACTAAGAAGAGAAAAAAATAATTCTATATACAATGTCATCAAAAAGAATAAAATACTTAGGAATCAATTTAACAAAGGTGCAAAACAAGCACACTAATAACGACAAAATACTGTTGAAATAAAAGAAAGAGGATCTACATGACGAGAAAATCATCTCAGGTTTGTGGATCAGAAAACTTAATATTGTCCAAATGGCAACAGTATTGAAATTGATTTGCAGATCCTAATGCATTTGTAACAGAATCTTAGCTGGCTTCTTTGAGGAATTGGCAAGTTGATTTAAAATTCACATAGAATTCAAAGGGACACAGAATAGCTAAAATGATGTTGAAAAATGAGATTAAAGTTGCAGGACTCACATTTCTTGATTTCAAAACCCACTCCAAAGAAAAAATGAAATGTGGTCCTGGAAGATGGGTAAACATATAGATAAATGGAATAGGATTTAGAGTCCAGAAATTAACCCACATATCTATAGCCCATGGAATTTTGAGAAAGGTGCCATGGCCATTGAATGAGGCAGACACTCTTGAAAAAATGGTGCTGGAACAACTGGATAGCCACATGCAAAATAATAACATGTTGACCTAACTTGTCCCTGTATGTAACACTTAAATTAAAATGGTTGGGCAACCTAAATATAAGAGCTAAACTACAGTTTTTAGTAGTAGACCATAAAAAGTGTCTAAGTCCATATGGTCTCAATTGATTCTTATATTTGATACTTGGAACACAAATAACAAAAGGAAATGACATAAATCATACATCATTTAAATGTAAGTTTCCAAGAGCTGTTGAGTTTTTAACATTTATATAAATGGCATCAAATTTCATGCATCTACTGTCAATTGCTCTCTTTTGAGATCACTACAGCTTTGAGATTAATACATTTTAAGATTTTAAAATTCAGCTCATTCATTCATGATAGGAATAAACTGCAAAAAACTAAAACCTTTGTGCTTCAAAGGACACTATCAAGAAAGTAAAAAGATATCTATAGAACAGGACAAACATGTTACAAATCATAATCTGGTAAGGAACTCTGTAAGTTGAAGAAGTATTTTATCTTTTTTTAATTGGTTGTTCAAAACATTACAAAGCTCTTGACATATCATCTTTCATACATTTTGCTGAGAGCCATAGCTAAGTGGGTACGACACATGGCAATTTCCTTGTCAGCCTACCCCATGTTGCTTAGAGGAAGGACTCTCCATTGTGGAAATGGGCTTGCCTTGGACCCAGGTCATTTGCAGCGACATTGCATGAAGTTTGAGTAAGGTGACCCTGCTCAGCAGATCCGGGTTTAGGGCGGATCAGGGTTTAAGGCGGATCGGGGTTTAGGGTGGTTCCAGGTTTAAGATGATTCCTGCTGGGATTAGGGTGTATCCTGCTGCCTCAGGCGCCTGCCCGCTCCTTGAGTTCCCGTTGAGTTCTCGCGGGATTGAGAGAGTATTTTGGGATGCAGAGCAGAGTGCCGGTGGATTGCCCCTGAACGTGCTTGTAGAGTGCTGGTGTGAGTTCGGGAATAAAGAAATGCTGTTTGAATCTACAAGGCTGTGAGTGGCTCGTGATATTGTGCCCAGCCAGACTGGCAATTGGTGGCCCGTACGGGGAACGCCTGAAACTTGGAGGTAAGTGAAATCGCTCGCCCCTGAAGGAGAGCGAAAGAATGGGTGACCATTTCAAAAAACAATGTGTTCTTATTTTGATTTATTATGTTTTTATTTCAAGTTGCCTGTTCCTAGAACTTTCTCAGGCAAACTGGGGAAAATGGTTGACTCAAGGTTTGAAGTTGTTCGCCTCCGAGGAAGAGAAATTGTTAGAGGAAGGAGGCACCCCAGGAAGACCAAGAACAGTTAGGACATATGTTGATACAATACAAAAATGTAGCCCATGGCTTTTTAAAGACGAGTTATTAAGTATATCAATGGGACCATCATGGTATCCTGTAGAAGGATTTTTCTTTAACAAGAAAGAGATGGCTAGTTCTGTTTACTACACTTGTCTAAGATCTTGGTTTTTACAGACATCTGATTAATTTACAAAGCTAAAGTGTTAAAATATCAATCACTAAATATAAAATCAAGTACTCTTTACTTATTAAGTTACATATGGTAATATATTTAAACATTATGTGTGTTTTCATAAATTGGTGAATGGAAAAATGTTTGATATTGCTTTGGTCTGTGTCTTTGCTGAAACAAGGTTACTAAATGTTAAGATTCTATCAGGTGTAATTTATGTACAAAGAGTATAAGAATTTTCAGTTGGGTTTCAATTATAGTATTATAGTACCATAAAAAACATGAAAGTATTTCATCTTATTAAAGTGGAGTAATTTGTCTAAATCAAAAATTTTATAAGAGTTGTTTCAGAATGTGAATTTATAAAAAGGGTTAATGGCTACAAATGAGATATAAAAAGATTCAAGATGTGGAAATATATTTTAATATAAAGGTTAAAAAATGTTTCTAGATGAGATAATCTCTGTGTGGTAAAGTAAAAAGTTGTAAAATGCCATTTAAAAAGATTTTGAGGAAACTAGACTTACTTTAAAAGCTTGAGAAAGGAAGAAAGAAGAAAAAGATATTTGTACATGGCAGATTGAGACAAAGCTTCTTAATGGAGTTTAAAAAAAGCCTTTGGTTGAAGGGCAGCCATGTAAACTAACATTGAAGCGATTTAAACAAAATCTAAGCCTCGTTTAAAAGAGTGAAGCTATAGGTGGTGAAAAAGTACATTTAAAAGTACAGTATAGATGATAATTGGAAGGCTTTAAAAGGTTAAATTACAGGTGGTTAAGATGCCTTCATGGTGGAGGAAAGAGTGCATCATTCGAAGCCTAGTTAATCTTAAAAGCATTACTTAAAAAAACTATGAAAATTGGAAGATAATAGGATAAAAGATACTTAGATAAAGAAGATTAAAAATTTGAAGTGAAAAACTTTAAAGACAGAAGTATAGAAAGTTAAAAAGAAAAAAAGATAGAAAATATGTAGGAAGATAAAAAAGATGTAGGAAGACAAGAATGTTAAACCCACAAAATAGGAAACAAAAAGAAAACTAAGAGGAAAAAAAGCAACTAAGGGTGAATGTACAATCTTCAGGGAAAAAAAACTAGAAGATAAAAATAAGATAGAAAATGGTTGAAAATGTCAAGTAAAAGTATTTCAGATAAAAAATACAGAAAGCTAAGACAACTATTAGATACAGACATTCAAGATAGAATTAAAACGTACTTATTAAAGCAAAAAGAGGGAATTGGAAAGGGGTATATATCCCTCAAAGATAAACTTAAAATAACCCTTTTTACTCTAAACTTTTAAAATTTGGATTCATCAGGACTTAGTGCTGCGGAAAGACATATGTAATGTACATATGCCTAAGGTACTTTGGAAAGATATTCTAACAGGACAATGGAAAGGTCCTGACCCAGTGATTGTCTGGAGTCGGGGTTCTGTTTGTGTGTTTCCACAGGGAGAACAGCAGCCGATTTGGATTCCAGAGAGACTAACCAAAGCGATTTCTACAGACCAAAAAGAAGATGATTTAACACAAATCCATAACAGCTGATATCCAGAGCTCCAGCTTGGCTATTCCTACATCTGTGACAGTGATTAACCAGGATGCTTTTTTCAATATCTATTTTATTATTGCCTTTTCCCACATCATAAAGTTCTATTTTATTTTCTGAGCTCATACAAACCTAGGTTAATGTTTTTCTGATCAGTTTTATTTTTTGACTGTGGAGTTTTTAAACATTGCAATGGAGATTTCACCTAGGTAAAGCTACAAGGCCTTTACTATTGTCTTATGTGTTGTATGTTATGTGTGCACACTTCTGTTTTGTGTCGTATGTCTGTATGTGCGTATGTCCATATTTCATATATGAGGAGCACTCATGAAAAAATGGATCCGAATTTTTTTTATTCACGTGATTTAAATGGTTTAATTTAAATTAGGTAAACAGCTGTTAAGGATTGTTTTTAAAGGAGGTTAACAGATCTGTTTGTTTACTTTCACCTTTCCTTTTCATTATATTTAATAATTCTGTTCAGGATAATGTCTCTTTAGCATCATTGCCAGAATTCCTATCTTCATCCCAGTGCCAGTGAAGACAAAAATAAAATCAAACTACAGCTTCTATGATAGCTATCACAGTAAACTGTATAAACTGATGCATCAATGAATATAACTCAACAAGTAATGCTCAATCAAGGAGTCAATTTTCTTTGGGAGGAAATGGACATATTGATAGATTCCTCCACTTTGAACTGCTTGCAGAACTTGCCTGGACTGTGTATCACTTGTATAAAATTGTGAACTATCGTTTGGTGCAGCGGATTGTGGTAGTGCTGGCATATCTTTGCTGATGGTGTCACCAGTGATGTGATTTTCCCAAGGGAGTGTCAATTGGCTTGGTGTCATGGCATTTCTGTATCCTCCTCCCTTCTGTTAGTGATGGTGTAAAATTTGGGGGCCAACAGAGGTGAGGCAAAGAACCTCACCCCCCACTGGCACCAAGGCCAAATTTGGGGGCCAACAGAGGTGAGGCAAAGAACCTCACCCCCCCACTGGTGCATAGGCCTATCCACAAGTATGGCTGTATGCTGGACTGGTAGTCAGTGACGGGTATGATCCAATTGCAGTGGTATTAACCTAAGATAGGAGGCTGACGCCTAGAGGTCAGTTCATCCCATGACGGGTAAGAAACATATGTTGAATTGGACAATCTACCAGGCACAGTCCCTAAGCCACATTGCTTGTTGTTTAATTAATGAGAAGGGGGGAGATGCTGAGAGCCATAGCTAAGTGGGTACAACACATGGCAATTTCCTTGTCAGCCTACCCCATGTTGCTTAGAGGAAGGACTCTCCATTGTGGAAATGGGCTTGCCTTGGACCCAGGTCATTTGCAGTGACATTGCATGAAGTTTGAGTAAGGTGACCCTGCTCAAGGACCAGGGCGGATCCGGGTTTAGGGCGGATCAGGGTTTAGGGCAGACTGGGGTTTAGGGCGGTTCCAGGTTTAAGGTGATTCCTGCTCAGAATAGGGCGTATCCTGCTGCCTCAGGCGCCCACCCACTCCTTGAGTTTCCGTTGAGTTCTCGCGGGATTGAGAGAGTATTTTGGGATGCAGAGCACAGTGCCAGTGGATTGCTCCAGAATGTGCTTGTAGAGTGCTGGTGTGAGTTCGGGAATAAAGAATTGCTGTTTGAATCTACAAGGCTGTGAGTGGCTCGTGATTTTGTGCCCAGACAGACTGCGGCAACATTTGATTCAAGTGGCTTAAGAACTCCCATTTTTACCCCAAATACAGATTGCAGAATCACATCGGTTACACATCCATGTTTTTACATAATGCCATTTAGTGACTGTTGCATTCTGCTACCTTTCCTATCCCCTAATATCCCCCCTCACCTCCCCTCCCATCTTCTCTCTCTACCCCATCTGCTGTAATTCAATTCTCTCCCTTGTTTTTTTCCCTTTCCCCTCACAACCTCTTATATGTAATTTTGTGTAACAATGAGGGTCTCCTTCAATTTCCATGCAGTTTCCCTTCTCTCTCCCTTTCCCTCCCACCACGCGTCTCTGTTTAATGTTAATCTTTTCCTCATGCCCTTCCTCCCTGCTCTGTTCTTAGTTGCTCTCCTTATATCAAAGAAGACATTTGGCATTTTTTTTAGGGATTGGCTAGCTTCACTTAGCATAATCTGCTCTAATGCCATCCATTTCCCTGCAAATTCCATGATTTTGTCATTTTTAGTGCTGCGTAATACTCCATTATGTATAAATGCCACATTTTTTTTGTCCATTCATCTATTGAAGGGCATCTAGGTTGGTTCCACAGTCTAGCTATTGTGAATTGTGCTGCTATGAATATTGATGTGGCAGTATCCATATAGTATGCTCTTTTAAGGTCTTCAGGGAATAGTCCGAGAAGGGCGATAGCTGGGTCAAATGGTGGTTCCATTCCCAGCTTTCCCAGGAATTTCTATACTGCTTTCTAAATTGGCTGCTCCAATTTGCAGTCCCACCAGCAATGTACAAGTGTACCCTTTTCCCCACATCTTTGCCAGCACTTGTAGTTGTTTGACTTCATAATGGCTGCCAATCTTACTGGAGTGAGATGGTATCTTAGGGTGGTTTTGATTTGCATTTCTCTGACTGCTAGTGATGGTGAGCATTTTTTCATGTACTTGTTGATTGATTATATGTCCTCCTCTGAGAAGTGTCTGTTCAGGTCTTTGGCCCATTTGTTGATTGGGTTATTTGTTTTCTTATTGTTTAACTTTTTGAGTTCTTTGTATACTCTGGATATTAGGGCTCTATCTGAAGTGTGAGGAATTAAGATTTGTTCCCAGGATGTAGGCTCCCAATTACCTCTCTTATTGTTTCTCTTGCTGAGAAAAAACTTTTTAGATTAATTAAGTCCCATTTATTTATTCTTGTTATTAACTCTTGTGCTATAGGTGTCCTATTAAGGAATTTGGAGTCTGACCCCACAATATGTAGATCGGAGCCAACTTTTTCTTCTATCAGGTGCAGAGTCTCTGATTTGATATCAAGCTCTTTGATCCATTTTGAGTTAACTTTTGTGCATGGCGAGAGAAACGGATTCAGTTTCATTTTGTTGCATATGGATTTCCAGTTTTCCAAGCACCATTTGTTGAAGATGCTATCCTTCCTCCATTGCATGCTTTTAGCCCCTTTATCAAATATAAGAAAGTTGTAATTTTGTGGATTGGTCTCTATGTCCTCTATTCTGTACCATTGGTCCACCCGTCTGTTTTGGTACCAGTACCATGCTGTTTTTGTTACTATTGCTCTGTAGTACTGTTTGAAATCTGGTATCGCTATACTGCCAGATTCACACTTCCTGCTTAGAGTTGTTTTTGCTATTCTGGGTCTTTTGTTTTTTCATATGAATTTCATGATTGCTTTATCTATTTCTACAAGAAATGCCGTTGGGATTTTGATTGGCATTGCATTAAACCTATAGAGAACTTTTGGTAATATCACCATTTTGATGATGTTAGTTCTGCCTATCCATGAACAGGGTATATTTTTCCATCTTCTAAGATCTTCTTCTATTTCTCTCTTTAGGGTTCTGTAGTTTTCATTGTATAAGTCTTTCACCTCTTTTGTTAGGTTGATTCCCAAGAATTTTATTTTTTTTGAGGATATTGTGAATGGAGTGGTTGTCCTCATTTCCATTTCAGAGGATTTGTCGCTGATATACAGGAATGCCTTTGATTTATGCGTGTTGATTTTATATCCTGCCACTTTGCTGAATTCATTTATTAGCTGTAATAGTTTCTTTGTAGACCCTTTTGGGTCTGCTAGGTATAGAATCATGTCACCTGCCAATAGTGATAATTTAAGTTCTTCTTTTCCTATTTTTATGCCTTTAATTTCTGTTGTCTGTCTAATTGCTCTGGCTAGTATTTCAAGAACTAAATTGAATAGAGTGGTGAGAGAGGGCATCCCTGTCTTGTTCCAGATTTTAGAGGGAATGCCTTCATTTTTTCTCCATTTAGAATGATGCAAGCCTGAGGCTTAGCATATATAGCTTTTACAATGTTAAGGTAAGTTCCTGTTATCCCTAGTTTTTCTAGTGTTTTGAACATAAAGCGATGGTACTTTGTCGAATGCTTTTTCTGCATCTATCGAGATGATCATGTGGTTCTTATCTTTAAGTCTATTGATGTGGTGCAAAACATTTATTGATTTCTGTATATTGAACCAGCCTTGCATCCCAGGGATGAATCCTACTTGATCATGGTGCACAATTTTTTTGATATGCTTTTGTATTTGATTCACCAGGATTTTATTGAGGATTTTTGCATCTAGATTCATTAGAGATATTGGTCGGTAGTTTTCTTTCTTTGAGGTGTCTTTGTCTGGTTTTGGGATCAGGGTGATGTTGGCCTCATAGAATGAATTTGGAAGAGCTACTTCTTTTTCTATTTCTTGAAATAACTTGAAAAGTATTGGTATTAATTCTTCTTTGAAGGTTTTGTAAAACTCCGCTGTATACCCATCTGGTCCAGGGTTTTTCTTGGTTGGTAGTTTTTTGATGGCTTCTTCTATTTCTTCCTTTGTTATTGGTCTGTTTAAATTGTGTGTATCTTCCTGACTCAATCTGGGCAGATCATATGACTTAAGAAATTTTTCGATATCTACACTATCTTCTATTTTATTGGAATATAGTGTTTCAAAATAATTTCTAATTATCTTCTGTATTTCTGTAGTGTCCATTGTGATATTGCCTTTTTCATCCCGTATGTTAGTAATTTGAGTCCTCTCTCTTCTTCTCTTTGTTAGCATAGCTAAGGGTCTGTCGATCTTATTTATTTTTCGAAGAACCAACTTTTAGTTTTATCAATATTTTCAATGGTTTTTTTGGTTTCAATTTCATTGATTTTCCCTGTTAAAACTGCTTTCATTGTTTCCCATAGATTCCGATATGTTGTGTCTGTATTGTCATTTATATCTAAGAATTTTTTGATTTCCTCCTTTATATCTTCTGTAACCCATTGATCATTCAGTGACATATTGTTCATTTTCCAGGTGATGCAGGATTTTTCCTTCCTTCTTTTATCATTGATTTCCAGTTTCATTCCATTATGATCAGATAAGGTGCATGGTATTATCTCCACACCTTTATATTTACTAAGAGTTGCCCTATGGCATAATACATGATCTATCTTTGAGTACGATCCATGTGCTGCTGAGAATAACGTGTATCCACTTGATGATGGTTGATATATTCTATATATGTCGGTTAAGTCTAGGTTTTTGATTGTGTTATTGAGTTCTATAGTTTCTTTATTCAGCTTTTTTCTGGAGGATCTGTCCAATGGAGAGAGCGGTGTGTTGAAATCACCCATAATTATTGTGTTGTGGTTTATTTGACTCTTGAACTTGAGGAGAGTTTGTTTTATGAATGTTGCAGCACCATTGTTTGGAGCATACATATTGATAATTGTTATGTTTTGTTGGTGAACGGTTCCTTTTAACAGTATATAGTGTCCTTCTTTATCCCTTTTGATTAATTTACGTTTGAAGTTGATTTTATTCGATATGAGTATGGCCACTCCTGCTTGATTCCGAGGACCATGTGAGTGGTATGATTTTTCCCAACCTTTCACCTTCAGCCTGTGTATGTCTTTTCCTATCATATGAGTCTCCTGAAGGCAGCATATTGTTGGATCTGTTTTTTTAATCCAGGTTACTAGCCTATGTCTCTTGATTGGTGAATTTAAGCCATTAACGTTTAGGGTTACTGTTTATATATGGTTTGTACTTCCAGTCATGCTTATTTATTTATTTATTTTAATTTGGCTAGTTTTTCCTCTTTGGTTATTTTTCTGCCCCTTTACTGAGATACCTCCTGCTGTTAGTTTTGGGTGCTGTTTTTCAATTCCTCTTCTTGTAGTGTTTTGCTCAAAATGCCTTTCAGTGCTGGTTTTCTGGCTGCAAATTCTTTTAACTTTTGTTTATAGTGAAATATTTTAATTTCATTGGCAAATCTGAAGCTTAATTTTGCTGGATACAGTATTCTTGGTTGGAATCCATTATTTTTCAGCATTTGAAATACGTTGTTCCAGGATCTTCTCACTTTCAACATCTGTGATGAAAAATCAGCCGTTAACCTAATTGGTTTACCCCTGAATGTAACCTATCTCCTTTCTCTCATAGCTTTTAATATTCTCTCCTTGTTCTGTATGTTGGATATCTTCATAATTATGTGTCTTGGAGTTGGTCTATTATGGTTTTGTATGTTTGGGGTCCTGTAGGCTTCCAGGATTTGGCAATCCATTCCATCTTTCATATCTGGGAAGTTTTCTAAGATTATTTCATTCAACAGTTGTTCATTCCTTTGGTTTGAACCTCTATACCTTCTTTTATCCCAATGACTCTCAAGTTTGGTTTTTTTATGACATCCCATATCTCTTGGTTGCATTGCTCATGATTTTTTAACATCCTTTCTAGCTGACTATATTCTTTTCGAGTTGATAAACTTTGTCTTTATTATCTGATGTTCTGACTTATATTTGATCTAGTCTATTTGTGATATTCTTGTTTGAGTTTTTAATATGGTTTATGGTTTCCTGCATTTCTAGGATTACTGTTGGATTTTTTTTTTAAATCTTTATCTCCTGGTAGAGTTCATTCTTTGCAATTTGAATTTGCTTATGCAATTCGTTTTCAAAGTATTCTTTCATTGTTTCGACTTGCTGTCTAATGACTTCTCTAAGATTCCATTCTATCTGAGTCTGGTATGCCTTGAGTTCTTTTTCTGATGCCTCTAGGTTCTCCTGTAAATTTAAGTTGTCCTGCATTGTTTGCAATCCTTTTTTCCCTTGTTTTTTTTCATGTTGTTCACGTTAATTTCCAACTCTGTTTAACTGCTGTGTTTCTGTTTTCTCCTATAAATTTGTTTTGGTTTTGTATATCTCTGTGGTCTCTCCTTTGTGGTGGGAGACTATGCCTAGAAATGTTGGGCTTTATTGTACTTTAAAGCTGATTCATTCAATTCATAAAAGGTTTCTGGATTCTGTATGCATATAGTGATTTGTTGTTTGGTCTTAGGACTTTTTGTTTAGGTTAGGTGCTATGATGGTATTAGGGTTAGTATGTCTTAGCTACTTTGGAAGACTGCTCTACTGAAGGGGGATATTAACCGGTGATTGGATCAGGGTGTTTGGTAATAGCTAGGTATATAGGAACCCTATAGGCAGCCTTGAAACAATCACCTATTTGCATTTAGACAATTACACGTAATGGAAGATGTAATGCTTGGGATGAGGGTTGGGGGGAAGGGGAAGGAAGGTGCTCTTAAAAAGAAAGAGGAGGTAGAGATAGATAGAATAGAGGAGAATGGAAAGAACAATAAAACTTGAAAAGGGAAAGAAAGAAAGAAAGAAGTAAAAGGGGAGAAAAAACTAATAAAATAGAAGTTAAAAAAATGAAGTCTTAGAGATCCATTTTCTTCTCTTCCAGTAGGCGGAGCTGTGCCCTCCAAGCCGAGCTTCTGCCCTCTATGTGCCGACAGCAATCCCTGTAAGGCGGCTCCTGGGAGTCTCTCGATCCTGTTAGTCCAGAGCCATTTCCCTTCTCCGGCCCCTCCCCCCTTTCTCCTGTCAGCCAGCCAGGCCCCGCTCACCTGAGGAGCTCCCAAAGGATCTGGTTACACTTGCAGCCCCACTGTGTGCCCTATTTCCCAAACGACTGAGCACTCTGTCATTTATCTAAGCCCCAGTGCTGTGGAGCGGTGATCTTGGAACCGACAGTTTAATTTTTCCAGACCCCTTTGGTGGGCACGCCCTCAGGAACTGGCGGCTAAGAATTTGGGTGTCGCCGGGGTGGTAAGGGGAGTTCGGGATCGAGAATCCCCTCTGCTTCCTTCGGCCCCTACAGTCACGCCCATGCTGGTGTTTGCAGTGGGAGTTGGGGGTCGGGAGTCTCCTCCATTTCCCTCGGCCCCTACAGTCACGCCCATGGAGAGATTTTTGAGGTTTCCTGGCTGTATGTATCTGGTGGGGGTGAGAGTCACACACCAGCTAAAGTGGATTCCGCTGGGAAGGAATCCCGTCGGCCGAATTCTGGTGACGTCACCTCTTTGCTATGGCGGGCCCCAGGCTCCTTGCTGGAGTGTCCGAAGGGAGGGGTAGGACTGGCCTGTCTCTGGTCTGACCCAGTCTCGGTTGGTTTCGGTTCCGGGTTCTCTATTTCATGAAGGCTTGGTTAGAGACCTCTTCATAGGGTCCCTGCACCAGGCCTGCTGAGCTGCCTTGGAGGCTGGTCGCTGCGCATCAGTGGCGGGTGGTGGGTATGGACCTCCATGCCAAGTGGCGGAGATTCACTCGTCTGGGGCAAACTGTCACCTCCAATAATCCTACTAATTCACCTGCAGGTCTCACTTCAGCAGAATTTTGCTAGAAGTTTCTCAGCAGGTAGAATCTGAACGTATTAATGCATCTCTCTGACCCCGTTATTGAGGAGATACTGAAAGCACTGCCTCTCCGCCCGCCGCCATGTTGGGTCCACATGAAGAAGTATTTTTTCAATTAAATTATTTAAAAATTATTTTTTCTTTTATTTTTAATTTGTTCCAATTAGTTATACATGACAGTAGAATGCATTTTGACACATTGTACACAAATGAAGCACAAGATTTCCTTCCTCTGGTTGTACATGGTACAGACTCACACCAGTAAAATTCTTAAGCCTCAAAACAAAAAGACAAATGCTTCAGGTAATTGTGGGCAAAAGATATGGATAGACATTCTTTAAAATAATGAATCTGAATTATCTTTCCTATGTACATAGATGAACACCTCATAGTGAATCTCCACATCATGTACATACAAAAGCCTGGCATCCTAATTAGAATAAGGTATTCTTTATGTTTTTATAAATATGTCATGGATATCTAAAAAGAACAAATAAAAAAGTGATTAACATTGCTTGTTATCAGTAAACAACAGAAAACTGCAAATCAAAACCACATAAGATGCCATTTCACATCCACTACAATGTCTAAAATAAGAAATGGAAACAGGAAGTGTTAGGAAATAAGTGAAGTAATTGGAACCTTCATACATTTTTGGTAAGATTATTAAATGGTACAGCTATTATGGAAAACACTGACAGAAGTACTTTGTAAGGCAGCAATTTCACTCCTGAGTATACACTCAGATGAAATTGAAAATTAGAGTTCACAAACAAGTTTCACACTAATGTTCATAACAGCATCATTCACAATAGGTATAAATAACACAAATGTCTATCAACTGATGAAAGGATAACTAAATTGTGGTATGTCTATACAATGGAATATCATTTGGCCATAAACATGAAGTACTGATATATATTTCACTTGAAAACAAAATGCTAAATGATACATTTTGCATCACAAAAGACCACATATTACATGTCTCCATTTTTTATAATGTATACATTATATGCAAAGCTACAGAGACAGAAAAATGAATTTTCTGAGTTTTGACAATGGAGATGGCTGCATGTATCATTTAACATGAAGTAGCTCCCAAAAATTTTAAGTAGAGAAAGATATGTAAAATCTAATCTGTACCACTTTACTTTCCTACTACACATGCTGGAAGAAGTGCCACCAGGAAGTCCACACACAGTTAGAAATATCTGTTGATAAAATAACTAGTTCATACTCCTATCAAATGCCATGAGGCAGCTGCCCCTGTGCTAGGGGAGTTAGGGACACTAGGGTAGTGAGCTCAAGGAGTTCAGTCACAGAGAGACAGACACCCATAATCAGACAAATTACACCAGTGAGTGGAGTGTAGATGATAGAAGATGATTAAGTACAGAGCTTCAGCAGGACCAGGGTGTTATAATTGACTCCTGCTAGGGGATCCAAGATAGGTGACATTGACCTAGGTCCTGCCTAAGCACAGTCTGTGCCCAGAGCTGATTCCTCTCTAGCACATCACATAAAAGCAACACCCTATTCTGAGAGGTAGAAACATTGTCCCCCCTTCTCTGCACCCACTGCTACTGCTCTCGAGAGGTCTTGCACTCCAGGATCTGAATTGGCCCCAAAGACAAAATCTTGCGAAAGGGAATGAGTAAGAATATCCTCAGTTAAAATATTGAAAATCTCCTCAAAATGTACTTGGATGAGCTCACAACTTGGTGAAAATATTCTCTTCAGATTTTCCATTACAGTATCAGAGGTTGTACATGGGTCAAAATAACCCATTTTACACAACAAATGATGTGGTAATTGTAATCCGTATCCTTTCAGGACCCTATCTCTGTGGAGATTGGAGGAAGAAGTGGTAGGAATATTTTATATTTTTCATTTTGCTGACATTCTTAGTGCAACCATGAAGAGATTTTTTTGTTCCATAGTCTGCATTGTATCTTTCTATCCCTGATCAATAGGTACCAGAAACTTCCCCCCAACCAACATTCCCTATTCTCTACCCCCAACTTCTGAGTGATCACATTCTTCATTGTAAAACATGTGTTTTGACTTACATAATATTCACATTGACGATCAAGCAGATAAACTAATTCTGTTTTCTGTACACAGACGTCCCAGCACCCTGCCTCATCCTAGGAGCCTCTCCTCCTTGGGTGGCCCATTGTGGTTGTGACTCCAGACACTTGCTTTTGTCTGTTCAGAGGAGTAGCTCAACAGTGGTAATTTCAGTTCCCTGGCAGGCTGCTGGAAGGTCTTAAAACAGCTTAGAACCCCAGAGCTGCCTGCTACTTACTCCTTCACAGTGACAGGCTTGCCTTTCTTCACTTCCTGGCTCAGGTACTTCACCAATGCGTCTCCATATTGGTTAATGATGGGGAACATCTAAGCACAAACACAACTCCACCCACAGTTAGAGGAGAACCGAGTCCCTGAGGCAGTGGTTTTCCCGGGATTATAAAGTATGAGATATTTATAATGAATCAAATAATATATCTTCTAGATATAAAGAAAAAAGGTCACTTGAAACTTTTCATTAGTTCTTTTTATTTATCCATAACAATAAGTTTCATTTTGACATAATTATAAAATCATGGAAAATAATTTTGCACTTCTCTAATTGCTTGACCAGTTGAACATTTTTTCATATACTCAGTGATCATTTGTATTTCTTCTTTTGAGAAGGGTCTGATCAGTTCTTTTGCCCATTTATTGATTGGGTTATTTGATTTTTGGTATTAAGCTTATTGAGTTCTTTGTATATTGTGAATATTAACACCATAAATGAAGTGCAGGGGGAAAAGATTTCATCCACTTCTGAAGGTTCTCTCTTTATGCTCTCAATTGTTTCTTCTGACGTGAAAGGATATTAGATTAGAGAAAATAGACAACAATTAAATTATTGTTGTCTATTAAATTAAATTATTAAGTTCTTTCAAGTGCTTGAGATGCAAGAGACAGTATCAGTGGAGACTCAGCCCCGTGTGCTTTTTCCACTCAACAACATGGCCTTTATGGGCCATGCTAGTTAGGCAGGATAATGTGGCCAGCTCTGCAGTTTTGAGGACTTGATGAGAGAAGATGAAGAAGGAGGAAGATGCAAAGCCTCCTCCCATTTGCTTGTGGCACACAAGAACTACAATAATACCTCTGGAACTGCTTTCATCAAGCACTATTAAGAAAATGGCTGCTGAAATTAGCTGATTTCAACCTAACATATTATGAAGTACTAAAGGTCATGGGAACACAGTGGTTTAAAATGTACTGGAAGTCCATTCTTCAAAGTCAATTGAATGAGGTAGGCAGAGAAATCCCTGTGTACACTTCTATTGAAAACTCCTAATTGACAGGGTAAAACAAATGAAATCCCCAAGACTTTACACTTGCAGAGAATGTTAAAATAAAAGAAAGCAGAGGTCAAATCATTTCCCAATCTGTTCATCTCTGTCTCCACTTTTCATTCAAATGTACATAATAACCCCCAGATTTATATAAAGGTTGCTTTTACTAAAGTGACAATCTTGAAAGGAGATTAAGCCATGAATGGTGCACATTTTAGAAAGGTCTGACTTAATGCCTCCTATGCAGTATTAAAGGCTCCTAATAAAGAAAAAAAATGGAAAAGGGGGTAGAGGCTGAGCACTTGAGAGAAGGTGAGGCCAAGAGTGTTTGGGTCATCAGAGACTGAGAAAAGTCTGAAGTGTGACATTCTTGGACATAAACCTTGACACCTGGTGAAATATGGGACCCTTGGCAGGAGGAGGAGCCCCTAAAAGCTTTATGATAATTAATTATCAGTAATAGCTCTGGGCTGCATTGTCCTCTTGCCTTGGAGTGCCCCATCCAACAAGTCGACCCAAGGGAAGTTTCCAAAATACTCACCCCCACATTTTCCCATACTTTTCATGACATTGGGGGTCATATTGCCAAAGACCATGAGAGGAGAAACAAGAGAATTTATATTGTTATTTTGAAAATATTGAACCCTGCTTCTAATTGAGGAACCAATTATTCCAATCTCTTGAAATCAGACTGGAATATGGTCCATCACTGGCAGTTAGAGGGCAGCTCTTATTCTAAGACATCCAAATGCAAAGAAGAGGAAATAAATGAGATATTTGAAAAGGGAATTTAGAGTCCATCTTGAATTTTCTTGAAGTATTGTACATATTGAAGAAATTATCCATCTTTTTTTTGAGACAAGGTATTACCATGTTTCCTATATTGCTCAAGCTGACCTTGAATTTGTGATTCTCCTGCCTCAGCCTCCAGAGTGGTTGGGACTACAGGTGTGTGCCACTGTTTGGCCAGTTGTCCTTGAGTATGAATATGAAGCAAGCCTGGCTTTCTGTATCATTTTCTCATGTGCATGGACTGTTTCTGAAATCCTGCCAACTTTGAATCATTCCCTCCACATGGATGTGAAAAAAGCCAAAGCTGAGAGAAAGTGAGTGAGTTTCCCAGGGACATTCACAAGGATACTTCACTCATTTTTTCCCCAGATCTTTTTCATTTCTCTCATGAATCTCCCTAGAATACTTGGGAAATTAGGAAGTTCAAGGCACCAGTCGCCTCTAACTTGACCATGTTGATATGATTAGTTTAGTTGGTTTTTTCACTACTGTGACACTGATAAGAACCATGTAGAAAATTAAGATTTACTGGGCCCACACGTGAGCTTCTGGGGGACATTACAACCATAACAGTGATTCTCGTGCATGTTGTGGAGTGAGAAAGAATAAGTGAGGATTGACAAAATGGAGTCACCTTCCAGTTTTCCAGCTCAACGTGGAAAAGATGGGGGAGATGCCACCCCTACCCATGGGAGTCAATACATTAAGTCCTTGCTCTAAGTTTTTGCTTCTAACACTTAAAAGGAATTTTTTCTGTTGCTGTGTTTCAGGGATGATGTTTTCATGATGCACAGGGAGACCCCAATTATGGACCTTACAGGCTGTTTAGTAAACAGTTTATCTGGGAAGTGTGAAGATTAAATGATTGTTTTTCCAAAGAGAACATAATTATGGAATTCTCAAGTGGCCATTAGGTCTCCAAATTGTAGAAATTGAATCTAGTTAAGAAGCCTCTGTCTTTGGGAAAGATAATCTAAGCAGAGAGCAGCATATCCTCTGACCATCTGGATTAGAGTTCATGAATTTCTATCCAGTATTCAGGTCCTGAGTCAAATACCTAACCAGGTTAATCACCAATGCAGCTACAAATTCACATTTGTTTTGGAACACTCCATTCAATTGACTTACATTTTAATAATTTTTTTAAATCATCCAATTTCTGTTCATTTTATATCACTAAATCTGACCTTGTTGAAAAACAATACTTATCTTGTGATTAATTATGTGAAGTCTATAGATAAGAGCTGTCTTATCTCTTTCATATTTTTTTCCCTTCTAAGACTCACAGGTAGGGTGTTATCTTTGAAAGATAATAAAAAATGCAGATTGCTTTTGTTTCATCTCTCCAATCCTCTACATGTACCTTTAGTAGTAAAACTTGGGTACTGACATGGAAATAATCATAGATTTAGACATTAAGAAATTATGTATGTGCAAACATGAATATGAATACTTGCATTGTTCAAGAAATTGTAGTTTCAAATATATCCATGAACACTTTTTAAAATAAAGCTACTCATGAGATCTAGTTATGAATAGAAATGTTTGAATGTGCTTGACAGCTTCTCTTTCACAGATTTTTGCTCAAATGTGCAAAGGCAAATTAAACATCCTCTTTATGATATGTACAAGTCTGGAAAACATCATGAGCATCAAATGCAGGTGAATTAGGGATCTGAGTATTTCCACTGAGGCTCTTGAAGAGTTTACAACAGAGCCCCAAGGAAAACCTGGCCATGCTCAGGGTGGAGCTTGCACACTGTTTCAAAAATGATGAGAGTTGGGAACTTCCTCCCAAAGAAATGCATTTTTACCAATGACATTAATGTGGCATTTTCTTTGCCAAATAAAAAGAAGAAACACAACCATACTCACCTTACAGAAGCATTCCAAAGAAATGCAGAGGTGTTGTCCCAGGAATTCCCAGCTTCTCACAAAGCACATGTGAATAGGTTCCATATCTATAAAGTGAGAGAGAAAGCCCGGTCACCATGATTGTCATTCTATAAATAAGGGCCTGACAAGTCTCTGACTCAGAAACTGGACCAGACAATGAGGGAGGTAACATGTAGGTGATATATAACAACAAAAACTCCAATAGCACATTCGCTCCTTCCCAACTCCATTTAGAGAGCCCCCCCTCAACCCAAAGGCACAATGATGAGCTAAGATAAGTTGAGACTTCATGCCCCAATTCTTGGGTTCATACTCGAAACATTCCCAGACTTGAGTGCTCCTGCAAGGTCCAGCCTGGCTTTCTGCCAGGCATTTCATTTGCATGTCTCTTTGGTATGTTGACCCTTCCTTAATGTAGTATTTTCAGTCTAAAAAGGGTGTGTGTATGATATTTTGGTGCTACTTTGATGAAGAGATTTTGGTTAACACAATCTACTCAATCACAGCAGATCCAATGAGAGCCTCTGGTGACATTTTTTTTTCTTACAATGGTCATAAAGCTTTTGGGCTTTTCCTTCTTTCCATGCCATGCTCCTGGTTCATATGTATCCTTGGAAGCAGTAATAATATTCTTTGGTTGAATGGCAAATGTAGCATTTTGAAACAATGAGACTTCCCTCTACCTCACACAAATGTGAGCCATGTTGAGTGTCACTGAAATCTGTTGTCAGACAATCTGGTTGCCTTGAGCCAGAGGGAAGACAGAGTTCCCTATGTACTCTGAGTGCTACTGTGAGGAATGAATGACTGAGGAATCATTTCCAGCCCATTCTCCCTCTCATTGAGTCTTTCCTCCAACTGGTGATGCTCAGATGATAGCGCAGAGCCAGGCATGCTCATGTTCATCAAGGTGGCCAGTCACAGCATAGTTTGTTTATTGCCCCCGTGCATCAACTCCCTTTGTATGAAAACCCACAAAAGCTGGTGCTCCTTTGGCCTGGCTGGCCAGCAACTCAGAGGTGTCATACTCACAGCCCCATGCCAGAGTGTTCTATGTGATACAACCCCTGCCCCACCATCTCAAAAGATGAGAGAAATATGGAAAAAAGAAATGATGTACAAGAGAGTCCTGGCAGCTATTTTAACCATGAAACAGCTAGTTCTGCAAAAGTGGCCCCATAGTGGCAGAGGAGAAAACTGTGGCATGAATAAATGGCCCAGCATGCTCTGTAATTCCTTTCATCTACATGAAGGGGGACCCTCCAAAGTTCAGGAACTGTCCTGTCGACTGAGAAGAAAATATGCAATATAAAATAAGAACCCATAATGTGTTCTAGACAGTTGCAATAAGAACTTGCTGCTGCTTTTTAGAGGAGAATGTTTAAGGCAGTGTAGGTTTCATATATTCTGTACAAATCCTGCTATTAAATACTGTGATAGTAAAATCAAATATGATTCCATTTTGTTTTGTGCCTCCATTCTATAAAACAACCATGCCAAGTAGAAGGGTCATGACTGGGTCAAGATGTTCCTTTCCTTTTGCTATCAAAACTTTTAAGGACACGGAACTACCTAACGGGGCATTGTTTCTGTAACTAGGGTGACTGAGCCAACTGTGATTGGTTAGGCCTCCTGCCACTTGACTGCACTCTCCTGCTTCTGTAACCTGGCTTGCTTGCATTGGCTAGACCCCCAAGCGACCCTTTGGTGGTTTTCAGGGTTATAAGGAGCACCCTTGCGATTGTTCACAGTTGATCAAGGGATCAGCTTTATATTCTGGTCAGTGGCCACTAGTGTGTTTCAATAAAGACTGATTTGCTTATACAAGAGTGGTCTGGAAGTCAGTTTATGAAACCCTGGGATGAAGCTTTAACTATAACATCTGGGGACTCATCCAGGATTCATTTCTTCCTTACCCTCACACCAAATTTGCCTCCAATCATGGGCCTTTGAATTTCGGCCCCATCCTAGGATGCTCTGAAAAGCCTCTTGCCGGCCTGTGAGATATGGTGATTCGAGTCCCTGGGGAAAATTTCATATTTTCATATTTCATATGTTGCTTACACCTTTCCCAGGACAGGATGAGATATTGTCACTGTCTCCCTGGAGGCCTCCCAGTGGGCCCTTACCTCTACCTGGGGGCAGGACCAGTCATGTCTCTGCCCCTTTGGAGTTCTCCCTGTGTGACCTCATCTGTCTGTATCTGGGGGCAGGCTGAGATGTTGTCTCTGTCCCACTGGAGGCCTCCCTGCAGCCTCATCTGTTCCTGGGGGCAAGACAAGACATGATCTCTGCCCATTAGAGGTCTCCCTGTGTGACCTTACTTATTGTTGCTTGTCCTGCATCTGTTCTGCTGTTTGTCATTTTTCCAGCTTCTGCCTTGCTATTTGTCATTTGTCCAGTGTCTGTTTGCTGGCCGTCTGTCTTGTGTTTATCTGTGTGTGTGTGTGTGTGTGTGTTGTGCGTGGACCTTTTCTTGTTCTCATTACTGCTCTTCTTTCATCAGGACTCCTTCCCTCTATCAACACCATGGGACAAGGGAGCTCTATAGTGATCTCTACCTGGACCTATTTAACTTATTTTCTTAACAATTTCAGAACTTTTGTTTGTTGGTTTGTTTTTGTTTGTTCCCTTTGTGTTCTGTGCTAATTTCTACTTCGGTTTGTTTCTAATGGGAAAAAAATGGTTAAAATGGTTTTAACTGTGCTCACTACAGCTTTCATTAAAATGTAAAGTGCTGCCAACAGGACTAAAAGAATTGTCAAAAGTAAAAGCTAAAGGTTAAAAAAAAAGCATTCTGGAGATTGCCTTCATTTAGGAACTGGGCCAGGTGGCCAACTGGGTAAATCATGTCAGTTCCTATAGAGGACAGATTAAAACTAAAGTGTTTTATAAAATTATTATTCCTAAATTGTATAACCAAAAGCATAATTTTGTCTAGGAAATTTGGATTTTGTCTCTCAGTATTTGCAAGCATGAATAACTCCCAACTATTAAAAAAGTGGTCCAAAGATTTTTCAATATCAGGCTAAAATTTGGTGGCCACTATCCAAGAAACCAGAAAAAACAGTTTAGAATGGGACCCCAACCTGGAGGACTCTCCCAAGGAGACCAATGGAGCTGCATCTTTAGGAAATTCCTTCAGGAAAAAAAATAATACCCTTTCATTTTTCTATATTCCCTTAACTCTATTTAGCTTTGATGAACAGGACCACCTCAGGAAAAAGGTCAGAAAAACTTTCAAAATTCTATATTTGTCAAATTGATAATTTTGATCCAATATGCCTAGATTAATATGTTTTTCTGATTACACTCTACTTTATTCTAAGGCCAATTTACAAGGGTTAACTCTCAATCTAATAGGTTTTTAAAAATAAGCTACAAGGCTTTTGTTTGTCTGTTTGCTTTGTGTGGGTGCACCAGTGTACTGTCCATCTACATGTATTGCCATGTCTACATATATTTGGTACAAAAAATATTGACATCTGAGCTCATAAATTAAAATTTAAAAAATAGATCCAAATACCTTTGGTTAATATGATTTAAAAGGCTCAATTTAAATTGGAAAAATAAATAAAAGTACAAATGTCATTAAAGTTACTAATGCACAGTTTCGTTTCTAGATGGTTAAACAGCTGTTTAAATGTTAATATTTATAAAGTGTCTGATATCCATTGTCTCTAGGATTTTTTTTCAACAGGAAAAAAAATGTTACTAACACCATTCAATGCACTTGTATGATACCTTGTTTTTTTTTTTTTAAAAGAAACATAAATTACATCTAAACATATATAAAATTAATCATGAATGTGTTTGTTAGAGACATCTAATTGTTTTACAAAGTTAAAATGCTAACTGTTACATATAATATCAAGTACTCTTAACTTCTTAAATTCCATAAGACAAAATACTCAAACAATGTTGGTGTTTTCATAAGTTGATAAATTAAAAAAAAAATAAAATTATTTTGTGTCCAGCTGGGGATGTGGCTCAAGCAATAATGCGCTCACCTGGCATGCGCAGGGCACTGGGATTGATCCTCAGCACCACATAAAAATAAAATAACGATGTTGTATTCACCAAAACTACAAAATAAATATTAAAAAATTCTCTCTCTTTGTCTTTAAAAAATATTTTGTGTTATCATAAAAATAAGGTTACTATAAATTAAAAGTCCCAACAGGTATAACTCTACATTCAAGGAGTCAAGAGGTTTCAACTACATTTCAATTAAAGTACCATAAATAACAAAATATTTCATCTTATTAAAATGGATTAATTTATCTAAATTCAGAAATGTATAAGGGTTATTTCAAGGTACAAACAAAAAGAAGGATCAATGGATTAAAAATTATTAAAAGGTTCTAATATAAAAATATATTTAGTAAAAAATGTTTCCAGATAAAAAGCCTTTATGTGGTAAAGTATAATTGTAATATATCTAAGTAAACAACAAAAGGGCCTAATTAATTAATATATAGGTCTACATATAAAAGATAAATATTAAAACATTTATATGTAAATAAGTTGGTTATGTATGTAACACAAATAGTTAAAACTATTCAAGGTCATTCTCTACAGATAAATATTAATGTACTGATGTATTTATATGCTAAAATGACAAAAACTTCTAAAAATATTAATTACATTGTGACTGTTAATTTTATCCCCTAGAATAAGTAATCTTGGTTAAACAGCAAAGTTTATTTTAAAATATTGTCCTACATTACAGAGTCTAGATTTTTCTTTAAAAGCTAACCTTGGTTAATATAAAAACATCGACAAAAGTATGGTACATTACTCTTCTTTACAGATTAAATGTGTTCATATCTTTCAGGTATGCAAGTCTTTAAGGTAAAAGATTTAAAAGAACATTTTATCAAGTTGGTATTCTCCAAACTAAAATTGTCTGTAATGATAATTTAAACTTATAAGGATAACAGATTTTATTGGGGATTTATTTATATTATTTGATGTTTTGTAACCAAAACTTATGTTACCTTTTACACCGGGATATAAAAATTTAAAGGTATTTTAAAAGATAATGAGAGCCTGATCTGTTTAAAGCTTAATATTATAAAACATTTTTTCCACTTAAAAAAGAGCGCTCAGCCTTTTCTTAATTAATGTTTCAGATGTATGTCATATTGTGCTAGCTAACATTCATACAGAGTTAGAAAACAATATATGTAAACTTTATAAAATAATATCTAAAAGAGAGACAAAGATCAGCTTTAGAACTAAAACCCTTTACCTAAGATTTGTGAAGAGCCCTGCCTTACCTGAGATAAGGCTCTGCCTCTCACCTTACAGCATGTCAAAATAACTTCAAAGTGGGCCAGATTTCAGTTAATTTAAAGTTATATTCAAAGATTGATTTCATTAAAAAGATTAATTTAAAGTTATATTCAAATATTGATTTTATTAAAAATACTATGATCTCAAATAAAAAAATATAATATATAACTCAGCCAGGGTTCAAAATTATATACAAGCTAGATAAGTTTTTACTATTGTTAATTTCACTTTGTATTGTCTTTTTTTTTGAGAGGGAGAGAGAGAGAGAGAGAGAGAGAGAGAGAGAGAGAGAGAGAGAGAGAAATTTCTAATACTTATTTTTTAGTTTTTTTCCGGCGGACACAACATCTTTTGTTTGTATGTGGTGCTGAGGATCAAACCCGTGCCGCATGCATGCCAGGCAAGTGTGCTACTGCTTGAGTCACATCCCCAGCCCTGTATTTTCATTATGACTAAAAAAGTGACCATGACACTCAGAACAACCAACAAACCTTTATAGTGGTAGTGTCTGATTAATAGGAAAAAGAGAGAGAGAGAGAGAGAGAGAAAGGAAAGTACAAGGGGGGGCAGGACAAAGGGTATGAGAGAGGGAAAGAAAGAAAGAGAAAGAGAATGAGAGGGAGAATGAAAGAGAGCAAAAGTGAGATAAGAAAGAGAGAACAAGAGAGGGGGACCTGGCAAGAGAGAAATTTTGTAGCCATATCTAATGGGCTCTCTGGGTCTACAAGCTGCCTTGTTGGCATACAGTGATTGTATCACTGTAGTTGCTAAGAGTGTCATCTTCTGCCGTCAGGCAGTCCAGGCAGGGGTCAGATGTGGGTTTCCATTATAACAGATGGGTAAAAGTTGAGTGTTCAACCTTGAGTGGGGTTGAGTGTTCAGACTTGAGGCAAACAAGTGAAGCTAACATTTGTTCAGCCTGCTCTGCAACTAACAATAACTGATGCCTGTTAATGTTTTAGAGAGGTAATACTTCATGAACACACAACCTAAGTTAATTTGAGATATTAAGCCATCATATGTAGACAGATAATAATTAAAAGGGATTAAACTAATGGTAAAGGGGCTAAAGTTATGGCTCAGCAGTAGAGTGCTAGCCTTGCATGTGTAAGTCACTGGGTTCAATCCTCAACATTAAATAAGTTAATAAGTAAAATAAAGATATTGCGTTATGTAAAAAAAATTTTAACTCTAAAGTTATAAACATTAAAGTTAAAACAGAGTATTCTCAGTTTAAGACTGATAAAACTGACTTGCTAAGTGCTTAAGGCCAAACTTAAAAATTAAGGTTAAAATAAAGGGGACAAGAAAACCAATATTTGGCTCTTGCCCTGTGAGTCAGCCTGAACCCAGGACAGGAGGAAGAGCTTTGCAACTCTGGGCCACATAACTTACTGATAAGGGAAATTAATGAGACTACTGGAGAACAGAAAGCCAATGAGTGTGCATGCTGCAAAAGAGGAGGTTCATTAAAAAGGGGAGACATGCCTGATGCTTCCAAGGGAAGCCACATGGTCAGCAAGACCTTGACCCATCCTAATGCAGATGGCACTAGCAGAGCTGAAATGTGGCTCACAATTTCCCCAAGAGTGTCCTCCAGGAAAACTCAGCTGACTCTTACCAATAGGAAGGAAAAAGTTCAGTTTGACCAGCCTGGTCTTAAACACCAAGCAAAAACAGTTAAAAACCAAAGCACAGCCATTTCTGGGCATTTAAAATAAACAACAGTTATTTTAATGTAACTTAAAATGTACACTTGTGTTAACACCCCCCCCCCCCAAAAAAAAATAAGTAAGACTGGAGGCAACAAAAGAAAAATTTTTAGGCAAGAATGCCTGATAATAAAAATTGCCAGAGCCAGAAGTTTTTAGTCAGATTAAGGCCTACATATTTTCCTAACCTCATACACAAGTAGACATAATCAGTGTTCGCTAGTATAATTATCTACCCCTAAGTAACAAAGAAATCTCTACTGAATGTAGAGGTCATGCCAATAAAGATATTTTACAAAAATCAGATCACATTAACTAACTTAACTAAATGTTGTGTCTACATTCCTGATAATTCTGACAATGTTAAAGATTTATGTCCATAAAAAAGGGCTTTATTAGGCTTTGTTAGGCCTTGTTATGGGGACAATTTCTCAGGTTTTCCACATCCTGGTAAACAATAATTAATTTCTGTCATTTTCATAATATTCATGAAAAGATTTCAGATGCTACAACTGCTATTTTGCATTAATCTTATTTCAGTACTCATGTCTTTTTGTTTCTCTCAGAGAAGTACCCACCCCCTGGTGAATTTACAATCTGTTCTTCCTGAACCAGATTTTTACCATGGACTCCTTGACCCTCTCAGTTTCTACAAAGGGACTCCAAACTGCTTGCCCACTGTGCATTGCCCCCTCTCAGCTCGAAGCAGCAAGAACGGTCATCGCCCTTTTCCCTTACAGCAGTAGTAAGTCCCTAATATTAGAGAAAAATTTATGGTCAGTATAGATGTTCGCCAATATGTCTAGTTCAGGAAGATGTACCTGGGGAACTACCCCCAATAGCACCCTGCGTGATCTCCCAGAAAGAGACACTTGCTCCCACAACCCAAATGATAAGTGGGACAATTCCCTGTTCACCAAAAATTGTGCTTCCCCGGTCCCACTTCAAACTCCTTGCCTAAATCTCAAAACTGTCAATACTCTGAACTATGTAACCTACTATTTTGATGGAGAAAAAGGAAAAGAACCTGGGCTTATTAAAAGGCCAGGGCCCACTGATTTATCAACATAGATAGGCTGCCCCCATTTTATTTCCCCTCCTGGCTGGTATGGAAATCGCTGGATCAGTATACTGCTTTGGGAACTGCAGATCTTATCACAGGCTCTAAAAATTTTAAGTCCCTCACCCGTCAAATAGATATAGATTTAGGAGAACTAAAAATGTCAGTCTCCAAACGAGAGATTTCACTAGACTCTCTGACAGAAATAGTATTACAAACAGATGGGGTCTAGATTGTCTCTTTCTAAAACAAGTAGGACTTTGTATGGCCCTAGGAAAAACATTTTGTTTTTATGCAACCATTCTGGGAAAATAAAAAACAGTTTGGTGCTAGTGAGAAAGGAAATATAAAACATAAGACGCTTCAAGCAATTAGTTCCAAAACCTATTATCATAGTCTCCTTGGCTGACTACCATCATCTCAGACATAGTTGGGCCCCTAGTCCTTCTCCTGATTGGGACTACTATATGGCCCTGCCTCTTAAACAAGTGTGTAGCTGAGGTCCAAATTTTGGTCTTGTGAGCCTAGTATGGTCCCTTAGATGCAGAAGGATGAAAAAGAAACTGAGTTCTAATGATGTGCAAGATTGACATCAAATCTACTAAAACCAGTGGGGAATGTGATAGCAAAAGCAAATGTGACTCCATTTTGTTTTGTTACAACATTCTGTAAAACAACCATGCCAAGTAGAAGGGTCATGACTGGGTCAAGATGTTCTTTTCCTTTTGTTACCTAAATCTTTAAGAATACAGAAGTACCTAATGGGGCATTGTTTCTGTAACTAGGGTAACGGGGCTCTGATTCTGTAACTGGGGAGACTGGGATCACTGTGATTGGTTAGGCTTCCCTACACTTGACTGCACTCTCCTGCTTCTGTAACATGGCTTGTTTGCATTTGCTAGACTCCCGAATATCCCTTTTGAGATTTTCAGGCTTATAAGGAGCACCCTTGCAATTGTTCAGGGCTGATTGGGGGAACAGCTTTATGTTCTCGTCAGTGGCCACTAGTGTGCTTCAATAAAGGGTTGAAACAATTATATGTGAGTGGTATGGGAGTCAATTTATGAAGCCCTGGGACGAAGCTTTAACTATAATAATATAATAAAATTAAATTACATCACTTCTAGATGGTATAGATTCATTCTTTCATGCTGGAGTGTAGAGGGAAATAAAAAAGAAAAGCCCAATTGAGTTAGGGGTATTTGTCACCCCAAATATAGATTTTATATTGGGGGGTAAATAAGTCTCTTTACTGATGCTAATCTCCCAGAGGGAGGAAAGATAATACAAAAGAAAAGAATAAAACTTCTTAAAATTTCTGTCAGGTATTTTCTGTTCTAGTCACTCACCATTTAGACATTTCTCTGAATTTCAGGGTGGGAGAATGGAGTTTTAGGAGGGAAGAATGTGCTAGGAGAGGTTCACAGAATAGAGGGAATTGTTCAGTCAGCCTCCCAGGGAGTCTGAGGGGCTATGGTGCATTGTACAAATGGTACTACAGCCAGGAGGTCATAGGAATCACTATATGAACTATATGAACTCCCAGGGAGTCTGAGGGGCTATGGTGCATTGTACAAATGGTTCTACAGCCAGGAGGTCATAGGAATCACTATATGAACTATATGAACTCCCAGGGAGTCTGAGGGGCTATGGTGCATTGTACAAATGGTTCTACAACCAGGAGGTCATAGGAATCACTATATGAACGGGTACAGTCCTCCAGAATATCTTTTTGCAGAAAACACAGAAAATGGAGAGATAAAACCCAAGGAACCTGGTTTGTCCCAGAATTCCCAAAGCTTGAAAGGGTGAGATTCCCACTGCATGTGATAAGAACTTACACATTAGCTGTATCTGTTGAATTCTCTTTCATCACTCTACGTGCAAACTCAGAGCCAATCAGATTATCCCTGGGGACACACCTCCCCATGAATCCCGAAACCCATAGTAAAATAGATTTCAGGACAGGGAGAAGCTCTAGCAGTCTGCCTAAGATCAATAGAAAATTCTTAAGTGTTTATAGCAATTTCAATTCCATCATCTATTTTGATCTTCCAAATAGTTAAGGAAAACAGGTACCTGATTAGGCCACCAACTCCAGGCTTCTGGAGGAGAAAAGGCTGGATGGTGACTCACAGATAGAAGAGCATAAGGCTGATAGCCAGGAGGACCCAGGTCTCTATGGAAGAATTCAGGGTCAGATTCTTCACCACTTTGCTTTATCAGTTTTGAATTCTGTATCTTTCTTTCAGCTACATGGGCTGCCCTTTGCAGAACTGTGCCTGCAGAGTGCCCCTTCAAAAGCTGTGATTCAGTGAGGCCAGTTGTTGTGCTGGGGAAGAAGGTGAGGCCAGAAATGAATTCAGTGGAAAGGCCACCTTTGTATCTCCTGGAATTGGAGGGGTAAAGTGTCCTCTTTGCAGTTGGCAAAGAATCATGCACTCTCCTACTTTGACCTTTGTTTGAAAACAGGGACTTACAGATACTGCCTTGGGTAAAGACAATGACTCTGGGGCCTGCAGCAGTACAATGAGTAACTAAAAGCAGGATAAAGCTTGGCATTCTGCCTTCATTCAATATTCTTTACTAACTTAATATTTGTGACTGCTCAGCTCTGCACATAGACATGTTAATAATTTAAGGAGTGCTTATATAAAAACTAGCAATAGATTATAGATTACAAATTTATCTAACCTATCTTATCCCCCTTGAAGATTGAGGCAAGATTGAAGGGACATTCAACCATCAGCTTTTGTAAAAATATTCTTTTTCATTGTAGATGAACAAACACCTTTGTTTAATTTATTTATTTCTGTGCAGTGCTGAGTGTCAGACCCAGTGGCTCACACATGCCAGTCAAGTGATCTACCATTGAGCCACAACCCCATCTCCTCAAGTGTCAGCTTTTACAGTATCTTATTTCAGAACCCCAGGGTGGTTCCCAGAAGTCTTCATTCGTTGTTCATTTCCTTCCCGTTAAGGCAGAGCCTTGTAGACAGATAAATACAGGAGTTTATTCCCTCAACAGGAGCAATCATCCCATGGGACCTACACTGCCCCTTTTAGGATTCCAGGTCTGGTAGATAAGCATCCTGAACAATAAATCAAATTTATTCTTTTCAAGTGATAAGGACTTCTCAGGAGCCACCTTACAGTGCTAGAAGTGAGATAGTGATCCTTCAGACCTCATTTTGGACAAGACTGCTTAACAATGCATACCTCTTCCCCACTGTCCCAATTCTGCTTCTATTTAAACCTTTGGGTCATGCCAGCACCTGGAAGACATGACTTAAAACATGGATCCCCTTGTCTTTCTGGTGTGGCTGCACTGGCTAAAGTTCTTTTCTTGATTTTTGCAATAATTCTTTGGATTTTCTGAGGGGTGTGTGATATGTGGCCAGACCTGTGTTTTATACCTGGCATGGGACTACTGTAATTTTTTCAATTCTTATTTTGAGGAAAATCAAGAAATCACTGCATAGTCAATAATGCCAAAGGTTATGTGATATTATGATAAACTCAAGTGAGGCCACTGGCATTAAATCTCCTTATATATTCCTGGATCCTAGCTAGCTGCTTGTCTTTTTGTTGTTGCTGTTTTTGTTATTGTTGTTGTTGTTGTTGTTATAAATGGACACAATATCATTATTTAACATTTCTGTGATGCTGAGGATCAAACCCAGTGTCTCACACATGGTAGGTGAGCATTCTACCTCTGAGCACAACCCCAGTCCCATAGCTGCTGTATTTACAAATAAATCATGAGACCTTTGTTAACACAAGCTCCATCCATATATCTTTGCCCACACAGGTTCCTCTGCCTAGAATATTTTTTTGCCTCATAAAAGACTCCTGCTGAGCCTCCAAAAGACAGCTCTTATAGCACCTATTTTGGTACAATCTTTCCTTACTAATCTCAAAGAGTAGAACAACTTATTCCTTGTCTGTTCTCCTCAGGACTCTATAGGCTGAGGCAGGAAGATCATGAGTTCAAAACCAGATTCAGAAATGCAGTGATCAACTAATAATCATATATATATATATATATATATATATATATATATATATATATATATATATATATATAGTAGAAAGAACTGGTCATTACCCTATGTGCATATATGGTTACATGACTGGTGTATGTCTACATCATGTACAACCAGAAGAATAAGTTATACTCCATTTTTGTGTAATGTGTCAAAATTCATTCTACTGTCATGTATAACTAATTAGAACAAATAGTGAAGTGTTGGGGATGTGGCTCAGTGATTAAGAACCCCTGGATTCAATCCCCAGTACCAAAATAAATAATCAAATAAATAAAAAATAAATTAATAAAGGCTGCACCTCAGTGGAGAATCACTTCTAGATTCAATTCCCAGTTCAAAACAAACAAAAAAAATTCTCACAAACCAAGAAATGAACAAACCACCACCATCAACACCATGAACAGCATTTATTCCTCTGAAGTAACTTCTGTGCTCTGCACACACTTTCATTTTTGTCCTCTCTACTCTTCTAGCACATTGCTTGTTTCCCTGAACCAGATGTTAAGCTTCTCAAGGGCCCAGTCTGGGTATTATCCACCATTGTAGCCTGATCTCCAGCATAAGGTTTTACTCCTGGCATCAAGAAAAGTTGGCTGAGTTGAATTGGGTGAGATTGTTGTGGTTGTGCATGATCCTTTCTCGGGAGTCTTTGGTGACCACTCCATCTTCCTGCTTTGTTAATATACCAAGAAGAGTTGGCTCTGTGTCAGTCAGTCACCTTCACTGTACTTTCAGGCCATTCTGTACTAATTCTGTTGGGAAGATGGCCTCCCAAGGAGAGATGGGACATAGACAAGATGGAGCTGATGGTCCCACCAGTGTGTATTCATGTTGCTGTGCAGTCCCTGATGGATATTGCAGTATACAGCTAGTTACCCAAATTTTTGACAAAAAAGAGGTTCATGCTTTCTGGAAAGTCTGCATGTCCCAAACCAATGGATGTTAAAGAGGGGGAAAAAAAAACCAGCGGCCTGCTGGACACATAGACCTCCAAACACCTTGGTGCAATGCCAGAGCAGATACAAGATCTTGGAACACCAAAATATGATTTGAGCTTTCCTTTGCAATAAGTCAGAATATATGGCCTCATGATTTTTGGTGAATAGATGATTAATTAAATGGGTAGACATTGAGTCTGGGCAGCTAAGAGAGGAACAGCTCTGTATCAGGTGTCATTACTACCTGTGAGCCCCCATCACTTTAGTGATGAAAGACATCCCCTGTTTGTTTGGAAATAACACGAGTTTATTATCTAATGTCACATATGGGCAGAGAAAGAGGATTGAGGGGAAGGGAGGAGGAATGGGAAAAAGGGAGAAAAAGTAAAATTAAATGGGCCAAATTATGCTATGTCCATAAATGGATGTACTACGTACATTGAATTTCATCATATGGATGGACTATCTATCTAATTGGAACATTATCTAATATTCTGTGTCTACTTGGTCTGATGAATAAAGAATTAGGTGATAAATCTTCAAAGTTCTTAAAAATCAACAGAAAGAGTAGAAATTTAAGCAGCACAAGCAGGTCATTCTTCTTTTATCTGTTCTTAGTTTTAACCTTCTGTATAAACTTATAACCACCCAAGACAAGTCTTCCCATCCCTGTGGTCTGTAAATCCCCAGGGATTCCTGACACTGGCCTGAAAATGTGGACTTCTCACTGGCAAAATATGATAAGATTTGAATGCATGTAAAACAACATTCATTCAACAAGGAAAGTTTGGCATATTATTTCATGATGATAAACAATTTAATTAGTCCACCCAAACCCCAAAACTTTTTATTTTCTTTTGGAAACACATTCCTATGGGTACTATATGTTTCAATGTTATAAAAACATGTGTTATGACTAAATCCAATATGACTTTCCACCTGCTCTGCTTACATGAGGAACAGCTCATACATGTTAAAATGGACATAATGGAGTTTTGCTCAGCCATAAAGAATAATGAACTTATGTCCTCTGATAGGAAATGCATGGAACCACAGAACATCAGGATAAGTGAAATGAAACAGATTCAGAAAGACAAGTGTTGAATGTTTTCTGTCATACGCAGAAGGTATACCAAACTAAGAAATAAAAAAGGGAGTGGAATCCCATGAAAGTGATAGGGAGACCAGTGGGGCAGAGAAAGAGGATTGAGGGGAAGGGAGGAGGAATGGGAAAAAGGAAGAAAAAATAAAATTAAATGGGCCAAATTATGCTATGTCCATAAATGGATGTACTACGTACATTGAATTTCACCTTTATGTACATCTACAAACACTAATTTAAAAAGCTATAAATAGGGAGGGAAGATGGCAGCGAGGGGAGTGCATTGCCCCCGTGTGCCGCGTCACTGTGTGGGAGAATGATGAGTCAGGACGGCTAAAGGCTCTCTTGTTAGGAATTTCCAGCAATAGTGGGGTGCTCCGGAACCTGGAGGAAGGATTTCCATCGCACGAGGATCAGCTACGGGGGCTCAAACACGAGAGATTTGTCCGCATGGAGGGTCACACTGCTTATTTAGCAAATCGCCCCGTGGCTAGAGTCTGCGGCACACGCTGGGAAACGAGGAGATAGCGACGCAGGGATACAGCGCTGCAGTTTCTGCGGGCTTCTGCCAGCTGTGCAAGCACCATACTCAGTGCTGAATTCTGGGTTCGAGACAGGGGAAGGAAGCGGTCCAATTCAGTTCTCCACACCGGTCAGACCACAGAGGAGGCCAGCGGCCACCATATTGGAGAGCTGACGTCACCATCCCTGTTTTCGACTGATTGCAGCTCATTCAGCCATAGAACAGGTAATTTCAGGCTGCCATTCGCCTGCGGCTTGCAGACAAATTACTCAGGCTCAGTGCTAAATAACCCGCGGAAACTGCTTCTTGGAGCCTGCTCTTATCAGAGCATACACCGAGCACGGAGCGGCCGAGTTCCGGCTCCCGGAACTGGTCTGGCCCATGGCTAAGGAGCCCGCAGAAACTGCTTCTCGGTCTGGGTCCTGCTGAGTACTGTGGAGGTAAATACCAACCGAGCCTTCGTGGGCAGTGGCAATGGGACTGAGATGGGGCTTGTGAGGGCCGGTCAGGACTCCCTGTTGCTTTGGTCACCCAGCAAAGGGAACAAAATGCTGCCATTCGCATAGGATACCAACATGGCAGAGATCTGATGTCATCAGAAAGCGGCGGAGGAGAGAACTTCATCAATTCCAGCGGCGACACAAACAGTTGGTCTCCTGGTAGGGAGGGTGAGTCACAGACACCCGAGTCTCTCTCGCTTTGTTGTGGAGCCAGAGGGGAGGAGCGGGGCCGCCGCCCATGCCCGGAGCAGGCTCAGCGGCTCACCGGCGTGGTGGTTGCATGACCCCAATTGGAGGGGGGGCGGAGCTGAGCCGCCACCCGTGCCCACAGGGTGGGCAGACCTGCGACCAACCTGCAGATCAGGCCCAGCGGTCCGCGGGCGTGGTAGGAGGGGCAGGGAAGGGCCACCGCCCGCACCTGCCAGGTAGGCAGACCTGCGACAGACCAGCGGATCAGGCCCAGTGGCCTGCCGGCGTGGTACACACGTCACCCCAATTGGAGTAGGGGCAGAGCAGGGCCGCCACCCATGCCCGAAAGGTGGGCAGACCTGTGACCGACCAGTGGGACAGGCCCAGTGGCCTGCCAGCGCGACAGACACGTAACCCCATTTGGAGTAGGGGCAGAGCAGAGCCGCCACCCGTGCCCGCAAGTTAGGCAGACCTGCGACCGACCGGTGGAACAGGCCCAGCGGCCGGCCAGAGTTTTAGGCACGTCACCCCAGTTGGAGTAGGAGCAGAGTAGAGCCTTCGCCCACACCCAGAACAGGCCTAGCAGTCCGCGGGTGTGGTAGACAAGTCACAAAAATTGGAGGAGGGAAAGAGCAGAGCCACCGCCCGTGCCTGCAAGGTTGGCAGACCTGCAACCGACTCGCATATCAGCCCCGGTGGCCTGCCAGGGTGGTACACACGTCACCCCAATTGGAGTAGAGGCAGAGCAGAGCTTATGCCCACGCCTGGGACAGGCCCAGTGGCACGCTGGCACAGTAGTCACGTCACCCAATTGGAGTAAGGGCAGAGCAGAGCCGCCTCCCGTGCCCAGAATAAGCCCAGCGACCCGCCGGCATGGTAGACATGTCACCCCAATTGGAGTAAGGGCAGAGCAGAGCCGCTGCCCATGCCTGCAAGGTAGGCAGACCTGCGACAGACAGGCAGAACAGGCCCAGGGGTCTGCGGGTGTGGTAGACACCTCACACCAATTGGAGGAGGGGCAGAGCAGAGCCGCCACCTGCACCTGCAAGGTAGGCAGACCACCGCCCGACCCTGCAAGGGAGACTTTTAAACTATACAAGAGCAATATAAATATATAGGGGGAAAATTTTCAAAAACACAGCAGTTTCACCAAGCAGAAAGAAACACAAGCAGTATGAAAAGACAAGGAAAGAAAGGACCACAAACAATGCAGGTCAACTCAACTTTAGAAGAGGTAACAGCTGCAGCAGATGGAATGTCAGATAAAGAATTCAGGATATACGTGCTTCAGATGATCTGGAGTATCAAGGAAGACATTAGACAGCAAAATCAGACAATGAAAGATCACTTCGACAATGAATTACACAAACAAATCCAGGAAGCAAAAGATCAACTATACAGGGAGATAGAGGTTATAAAAAACAAACAAACAGAAATCCTAGAAATGCAGGAAGCAATAAACCAACTTAAAAACTCAATGGAGAATACTACCAGCAGAGTAGAACACTTAGAAGATAGAACATCAGACAATGAAGACAAAGTATTTCAACTGGAAAAGAACATAGACAGCTCAGCAAGACTGTTAAGAAACCATGAGCAGAACATCCAAGAAATATGGGATAACATAAAGAGACCAAACTTAAGAGTCATTGGGATACAGGAAGGTATAGAGCTCCAAACCAAAGGAATGAGCAATCTATTCAATGAAATAATAGGAGAAAACTTCCCAGACTTGAAGAATGAGACAGAATCCCAAATCCTAGAAGCCTACAGGATGCAGAATGTGCAAAATCATAAGAGATCCACACCTAGACACATTATAATGAAGATGCCCAACATACAGAATAAGGAGAGAATTTTAAAAGCTACAAGAGAAAGGAAGCAGATTACATTTAGGGGTAAACCAATCAGGATAACAGCTGATCTTTCAACACAGACTCTGAAAGCTAGAAGATCCTGGAATAACATATTTCAAACACTGAAAGAAAATGGGTTCCAACCAAGAATTGTGTATCCAGCAAAATTAAGCTTCAGGATGGAAGATGAAATTAAAACCTTCCACGATAAACAAAAGTTTAAAGAATTTGCAGCTAGAAAACCATCTCTTCAAAACATCCTTGGCAAAACATTACAGGAAGAGGAAATGGAAAATAACAATGAAAACCAACAGTGGGAGGTAGGACAGTAAAGGGGGGGAAAATAATCAAAGAGGAAAACAAACCATGTTTAGTAACAGAAATAAGCAAATATGGCTGGAAGAACAACCTATATCTCAATAATAGCCCTAAATGTTAATGGCTTAAACTCACCAATTAGGAGACACAGGCTAGTAGAATGGATCACAATACAAGACCCAACAATATGCTGCCTACAGGAGACGCATTTGATAG
Organism: Marmota flaviventris; assembly: GCF_047511675.1. Lineage (NCBI taxonomy): Eukaryota > Metazoa > Chordata > Mammalia > Rodentia > Sciuridae > Marmota > Marmota flaviventris. The sequence goes on from NC_092516.1 coordinate 31,014,971, forward strand.
GAAAAGACATACATAGGCTGAAGGTGAAAGGTTGGGAGAAATCATATCACTCATATGGACTTCGGAAACAAGCAGGAGTGTCCATACTCATATCAAATAAAATAGATTTCAAGCCAAAGTTAATCAAAAGGGATAAAGAGGGACACTACATACTGCTTAAGGGAACCATACACCAACAAGACATAACAATCATAAATATATATGCCCCAAACAATGGTGCAGCTATGTTCGTCAAACAATCTCTTCTCAAGTTCAAGAGTCTAATAGACCACCATACAATAATCACGGGAGACTTCAACACACCTCTCTCGCCACTGGACAGATCTTCCAAACAAAATTTGAATAAGGAAACTATAGAACTCAATAACACAATTAATAACCTAGACTTAATTGACATATATAGAATATACCACCCAACATCAAGCAGTTACACATTTTTCTCAGCAGCACATGGATCCTTCTCAAAAATAGATCATATATTATGTCACAGGGCAACTCTTAGAAAATATAAAGGAGTAGAGATAATACCATGCACGTTATCTGATCATAATGGAATGAAACTGAAAATCAACGATAAAAGAAGGAAGGAAAAAGCATGTATCACTTGGAGAATCAACAATAGGTTACTGAATGATCAATGGGTTATAGAAGACATCAAGGAGGAAATTAAAAAATTCTTAGAGATTAATGAAAACACAGACACAACATATTGGAATCTATGGGACACATTGAAAGCAGTTCGAAGAGGAAAATTCATTGCTTGGAGTTCATTCCTTAAAAAAAGAAAAAAACAACAAATAAATGATCTCATACTTCATTTCAAAATCCTAGAAAAAGAAGAGCAAAACAACAGCAAAAGAAGTAGAAGGCAAGAAATAATTAAAATCAGAGCTGAAATTAATGAAATCGAAACAAAAGAAACAATTGAAAAATTGACAAAACTAAAAGTTGGTTGTTTGAGAAAATAAACAAAATCGGCAGACCCTTAGCCATACTAGCAAAGAGAAGAAGAGAGAGAACTCAAATTACTAGCATTCGGGATGAAAAAGGCAATATCACAACAGACACTTCAGAAAAACAGAAGATAATCTAAAATTATTTTGAATCCTTATACTCCAATAAATTAGAAGATAGTGAACGCATAGATAAATTTCTTAAGTCATATGATCTGCCCAGATTGAGTCAGGAGGATATAGACAACCTAAACAGACCAATATCAATTGAGGAAATAGAAAAAACCATCAAAAGATTACCAACTAAGAAAAGCCCAGGACTGGATGGGTATACAGCAGAGTTTTACAAAACCTTTAAAGAGGAACTAATACCAATACTTTTCAAGCTACTTCAGGAAATAGAAAAAGAGGGAGAACTTCCAAATTCATTCTACGAGGCCAACATCACCCTGATACCTAAACCAGACAAAGACACTTCAAAGAAAGAAAACTACAGACCAATATCTCTAATGAACCTAGGTGCAAAAATCCTCAATAAAATTCTGGCCACTCGGATACAAAAACATATCAAAAAAATTGTGCACCATGATCAAGTAGGATTCATCCCTGGGATGCAAGGCTGGTTCAATATACAGAAATCAATAAATGTTATTCACCACATCAATAGACTTAATAATAAGAACCATATGATCATCTCGATAGATGCGGAAAAAGCATCCGACAAAGTACAGCATCCCTTTATGTTCAAAACTCTAGAAAAACTAGGGATAACAGGAACATACCTCAATATTGTAAAAGCAATCTATGCTAAGCCTCAGGCTAGCATCATTCTGAATGGAGAAAAACTGAAGGAATTCCCTCTAAAATCTGGAACAAGACAGGGATGCCCTCTCTCTCCACATCTGTTCAACATTGTTCTCGAAACACTGGCCAGAGCAATTAGAAAGACGAAAGAAATTAAAGGCATAAAAATAGGAAAAGAAGAACTTAAATTATCACTATTTGCAGATGATATGATTCTATACCTAGCAGACCCAAAAGGCTCTACAAAGAAACTATTAGAGCTAATAAATGAATTCAGCAAAGTGGCAGGATATAAAATCAACATGCATAAATCAAAGGCATTCCTGTATATCAGCGACAAATGCTCTGAAATGGAAATGAGGACAACCACTTCATTCACAATATCTTCAAAAAATAAAAAATAAAATAAAATACTTGGGAATCAACCTAACAAAAGAGGTGAAAGACTTATACAATGAAAACTACAGAACCCTAAAGAGAGAAATAGAAGAAGATATTAGAAGATGGAAAAATATACCCTGTTCATGGATAGGCAGAACTAACATCATCAAAATGGCGATATTACCAAAAGTTCTCTATAGGTTTAATGCAATGCCAATCAAAATCCCAACGGCATTTCTTGTAGAAATAGAGAAAGCAATCATGAAATTCATATGGAAAAATAAAAGACCCAGAATAGCAAAAACAATGCTAAGCAGGAAGTGTGAATCAGGCGGTATAGCGATACCAGACTTCAAACTATACTATAGAGCAATAGTAACAAAAACAGCATGGTACTGGTACCAAAACAGGCGGGTGGACCAATGGTACAGAATAGAGGACACAGAAACCAATCCACAAAACTACAACTATCTTATATTTGATAAAGGGGCTAAAAGCATGCAATGGAGGAAGGATAGCATCTTCAACAAATGGTGCTGGGAAAACTGGAAATCCATACGCAACAAAATGAATCTGAATCCCTTTCTCTCGCCATGAACAAAAGTGAATTCAAAATGGATCAAGGAGCTTGATATCAAATCAGAGACACGCCATCTGATAGAAGAAAAAGTTGGCTACGATCTACATACTGTGGGGTCGGGCTCCAAATTCCTCAATAGGACACCCATAGCACAAAAGTTAATAACAAGAATCAACAAATGGGACTTACTCAAACTAAAAAGTTTTTTCTCAGCAAAAGAAACAATAAGAGAGGTAAATAGGGAGCCTACACCCTGGGAAGAAATCTTTACTCCTCACACTTCAGATAGAGCCCTAATATCCAGAGTATACAAAGAACTCAAAAAATTAGACAATAAGAGAACAAACAACCCAATCAACAAATGGGCCAAGGACCTGCACAGACACTTCTCAGCGGAGGACATACAGTCAATCAACAAGTACATAAAAAAATGCTCAGCATCTCTAGCAGTCAGAGAAATGCAAATCAAAACCACCCTAAGATACCATCTCACTCCAGTAAGATTGGCAGCCATTAGGAAGTCAAACAACAACAAGTGCTGGCGAGGATGTGGGGAAAAGGGTACACTTGTACATTGCTGGTGGGACTGCAAATTGGTGCAGCCAATTTGGAAAGCAGTATGGAGATTTCTTGGAAAGCTGGGAATGGAGCCACCATTTGACCCAGCTATTCCCCTTCTCGGTCTATTCCCTAAAGACCTAAAAAGAGCATGCTACAGGGACACTGCTACATCGATGTTCATAGCAGCACAATTCACAATAGCAAGACTGTGGAACCAACCTCGATGCCCTTCAATAGACGAATGGATAAAAAATGTGGCATTTATACACAATGGAGTATTACTCTGCATTAAAAAATGACAAAATCATAGAATTTGCAGGGAAATGGATGGCATTAGAGCAGATTATGCTAAGTGAAGCTAGCCAATCCCTAAAAAACAAATGCCAAATGTCTTCTTTCATATAAGGAGAGTAACTAAGAACAGAGTAGGGATGAAGAGCATGAGAAGAAGATTAACATTAAACAGGGATGAGAGGTGGGAGGGAAAGGGAGAGAGAAGGGAAATTGCATGGAAATGGAGGGAGACCCTCAGGGTTATACAAAAGTACATACAAGAGGAATTGAGGGGAAAGTGAAAAATAATACAAGGGGGAGAAATGAATGACAGTAGAGGGGGTAGAGCGAGAAGAGGGGAGGGGAGGGGAAGGGAGGGGGGATAGTAGAGGATAGGAAAGGTAGTAGAACACAACAATAACAAATTTAAAAAAAGCTATAAATAAATAGAACACCAATAGGTTAAATGAAGTGGGAAAGAGGAGAGGAGGGATAGTGGATGCACTGGGGACAAAACTGAAGCAAATTATATTTTATTTTTGTATGATTACATCAAAACAAACCCAACTATTATATATAACACACAAATAGAATTATTAAAAACTGACATCAATATCAATAGGCTAACCTGTGCGTAGGACTAAAGTATATTATTTTCCACGTCTTAACCAATGCATTGGCCCATTCATTGATTTGATTATGTGATTTTTTTAAAGATTTTTTGATTTATTTGTATATTAATGCTCTATCAATGTGTATGTTGTTATAAATTTGCTCCCATTCTATAGGGTCTCCCTTCACCGCATTGATAAGAAGCTTTTCATTTTGAATCCATCCCATTTATTCATTCTTGATTTTATTTCTTGGACTATAGGAGTCTTTTTTTTTAAATTTTTTATTGTTGGTTGTTCAAAACATTACAAATTTCTTGACATATCATATTCCACACTTTGACTCAAGTGGGTTATGAACTCCCACCTTCACCCCATACACAGATTGCAGAATCACATCAGTTACACATCCATTGATTTACATATTGCCATACTGGTGTCTGTTGTGCTCCGCTGCCTTTCCCATCCTCCCCCCTCCCCCCTCCCCACTGCTCCCCTCCCCTCCCCTCCTCTCTCTCTACCCCCTCCACTGTATAACCCTGAGGGTCTCCTTCCATTTCCATGCAATTTCCCTTCTCTCTCCCTTTCCCTCCCACCTCTCATCCCTGTTAAATGTTAATCTTCTTCTCCTGCTCTTCGTCCCTACTCTGATCTTAGTTTCTCTCCTTATATCAAAGAAGACATTTGGCATTTGTTTTTTAGGGATTGGCTAGCTTCACTTAGCATAATCTTCTTTAATGCCATCCATTTCCCTGTAAATTCTATGATTTTGTCATTTTTTAATGCAGAGTAATACTCCATTGTGTATAAATGCCACATTTTTTATCCATTCGTCTATTGAAGGGCATCGAGGTTGGTTCCACAGTCTTGCTATTGTGAACTGTGCTGCTATGAACATCGATGTAGCAGTGTCCCTGTAGCATGCTCTTTTTAGGTCTTTAGGGAATAGACCGAGAAGGGGAATAGCTGGGTCAAATGGTGGCTCCATTCCCAGCTTTCCAAGAAATCTCCATACTACTTTCCAAATTGGCTGCACCAATCTGCAGTCCCACCAGCAATGTACAAGTGTACCCTTTTCCCCCCATCCTCGCCAGCACTTGTTGTTGTTTGACTTCATAATGGCTGCCAATCTTACTGGAGTGAGATGGTATCTTAGGGTGGTTTTGATTTGCATTTCTCTGACAGCTAGAGATGGTGAGCATTTTTTTATGTACTTTTGATTGACTGTATGTCCTCCGCTGAGAAGTGTCTGTGCAGGTCCTTGGCCCATTTGTTGATTGGGTTGTTTGTTCTCTTATTGTCTAATTTTTTGAGTTCTTTGTATACTCTGGATATTGGGGCTCTATCTGAAGTGTGAGGAGTAAAGATTTCTTCCCAGGGTGTAGGCTCTCTATTTACCTCTCTTATTGTTTCTTTTGCTGAGAAAAAACTTTTTAGTTTGAGTAAGTCCCATTTGTTGATTCTTGTTATTAACTTTTGTGCTATGGGTGTCCTATTGAGGAATTTGGAGCCCGACCCCACAGTATGTAGATCGTAGCCAACTTTTTCTTCTATCAGATGGCGTGTCTCTGATTTGATATCAAGCTCCTTGATCCATTTTGAATTCACTTTTGTTCATGGCGAGAGAAAGGGATTCAGATTCATTTTGTTGCGTATGGATTTCCAGTTTTCCCAGCACCATTTGTTGAAGATGCTATCCTTCCTCCATTGCATGCTTTTAGCCCCTTTATCAAATATAAGATAGTTGTAGTTTTGTGGATTGGTTTCTGTGTCCTCTATTCTGTACCATTGGTCCACCCGCCTGTTTTGGTACCAGTACCATGCTGTTTTTGTTACTATTGCTCTATAGTATAGTTTGAAGTCTGGTATCGCTATACCGCCTGATTCACACTTCCTGCTTAGCATTGTTTTTGCTATTCTGGGTCTTTTATTTTTCCATATGAATTTCATGATTGCTTTCTCTATTTCTACAAGAAATGCCGTTGGGATTTTGATTGGCATTGCATTAAACCTATAGAGAACTTTTGGTAATATCGCCATTTTGATGATGTTAGTTCTGCCTATCCATGAACAGGGTATATTTTTCCATCTTCTAATATCTTCTTCTATTTCTCTCTTTAGGGTTCTGTAGTTTTCATTGTATAAGTCTTTCACCTCTTTTGTTAGGTTGATTCCCAAGTATTTTATTTTATTTTTTATTTTTTGAAGATATTGTGAATGAAGTGGTTGTCCTCATTTCCATTTCAGAGCATTTGTCGCTGATATACAGGAATGCCTTTGATTTATGCATGTTGATTTTATATCCTGCCACTTTGCTGAATTCATTTATTAGCTCTAATAGTTTCTTTGTAGAGCCTTTTGGGTCTGCTAGGTATAGAATCATATCATCTGCAAATAGTGATAATTTAAGTTCTTCTTTTCCTATTTTTATGCCTTTAATTTCTTTCGTCTTTCTAATTGCTCTGGCCAGTGTTTCGAGAACAATGTTGAACAGATGTGGAGAGAGAGGGCATCCCTGTCTTGTTCCAGATTTTAGAGGGAATTCCTTCAGTTTTTCTCCATTCAGAATGATGCTAGCCTGAGGCTTAGCATAGATTGCTTTTACAATATTGAGGTATGTTCCTGTTATCCCTAGTTTTTCTAGAGTTTTGAACATAAAGGGATGCTGTACTTTGTCAAATGCTTTTTCCGCATCTATCGAGATGATCATATGGTTCTTAATTTTAAGTCTATTGATGTAGTGAATAACGTTTATTGATTTCCATATATTGAACCAGCCTTGCATCCCAGGGATGAATCCTACTTGATCTTGGTGCACAATTTTTTTGATATGTTTTTGTATCTGATTCGCCAGAATTTTATTGAGGATTTTTGCATCTAGGTTCATTAGAGATATTGGTCTGTAGTTTTCTTTCTTTGAAGTGTCTTTGTCTGGTTTAGGTATTAGGGTGATGTTGGCCTCATAGAATATATTTGGAAGTTCTCCCTCTTTTTCTATTTCCTGAAGTAGCTTGAAAAGTATTGGTATTAGTACTTCTTTAAATGTTTTGTAAAATTCTGCTTTATATCTATCCGGTCCTGGGCTTTTCTTAGTTGGTAGTTTTTGATGGTTTCTTCTATTTCCTCAATTGATATTGGTCTGTTTAGGTTGTCTATATCCTCCTGACTCAATATGGGCAGATCATATGACTTAAGAAATTTATCTATGCCTTCACTATCTTCTAATGTATTGGAGTATAAGGATTCAAAATAGTTTTTGATTATCTTCTGTATTTCTGAAGTGTCTGTTGTGATATTGCCTTTTTCATCCCGTATGCTAGTAATTTGAGTTCTCTCTCGTCTTCTCTTCGCTAGCATCACTAAGGGTCTGTCGATTTTGTTTATTTTTTCAAAGAACCAACTTTTAGTTTTGTCAATTTTTTCAATTGTTTCTTTTGTTTCGATTTCATTAATTTCAGCTCTGATTTTAATTATTTCTTGCCTTCTGCTTCTTTTGTTGTTGTTTTGCTCTTCTTTTTCAAGGATTTTGAGATGATGTATGAGATCATTTATTTGTTGGGTTTTTCTTTTTTTAAGGAATGAACTCCAAGCAATGAATTTTCCTCTTCGAACTGCTTTCAATGTGTCCCATAGATTCCGATATGTTGTGTCTGTGTTTTCATTAATCTCTAAGAATTTTTTAATTTCCTCCTTGATGTCTTCTATAACCCATTGATCATTCAGTAACCTATTGTTCATTCTCCAAGTGATGTATGCTTTTTCCTTCCTTCTTTTATCGTTGATTTTCAGTTTCATTCCATTATGATCAGATAAGATGCATGGTATTATCTCTACTCCTTTATATTTTCTAAGAGTTGCCCTGTGACATAATATATGATCTATTTTTGAGAAGGATCCATGTGCTGCTGAGAAAAATGTGTAACTGCTTGATGTTGGGTGGTATATTTTATATATGTCAATTAAGTCTAGGTTATTAATTGTGTTATTGAGTTCTATAGTTTCCTTATTCAAATTTTGTTTGGAAGATCTGTCCAGTGGCGAGAGAGGTGTGTTGAAGTCTCCCGTGATTATTGTATGGTGGTCTATTAGACTCTTGAACTTGAGAAGAGTTTGTTTGACGAACATAGCTGCACCATTGTTTGGGGCATAAATATTTATGATTGTTATGTCTTGTTGGTGTATGGTTCCCTTAAGCAGTATGTAGTGTCCCTCTTTATCCCTTTTGATTAACTTTGGCTTGAAATCTATTTTATTTGATATGAGTATGGACACTCCTGCTTGTTTCCGAAATCCATATGAGTGATATGATTTTTCCCAACCTTTCATCTTCAGGCTATGTATGTCTTTTCCTATAAAATGCGTCTCCTGTAGGCAGCATATTGTTGGGTCTTGTATTGTGATCCATTCTACTAGCCTTGTGTCTTAATTGGTGAGTTTAAGCCATTAACATTTAGGGTTATTATTGAGATATGGGTTGTTCTTCCAGCCATATTTGTTTATTTCTGTTCCTAAACATGGTTTGTTTTCCTCTTTGATTATTTCCCCCCCTTTACTGTCCTACCTCCCACTGTTGGTTTTCATTGTTATTTTCCATTTCCTCTTCCTGTAATGTTTTGCCGAGGATGTTTTGAAGAGATAGTTTTCTAGCTGCGAATTCTTTAAACTTTTGTTTATCGTGGAAGGTTTTAATTTCATCTTCCATCCTGAAGCTTAATTTTGCTGGATACACAATTCTTGGTTGGAACCCATTTTCTTTCAGTGTTTGAAATATGTTATTCCAGGATCTTCTAGCTTTCAGAGTCTGTGTTGAAAGATAAGCTGTTATCCTGATTGGCTTACCCTTAAGTGTAATCTGTTTCCTTTCTCTCGTAGCTTTTAAAATTCTCTCCTTATTCTGTATGTTGGGCATCTTCATTATAATGTGTCTAGGTGTGGATCTCTTATGATTTTGCACATTTGGCGTCCTGTAGGCTTCTAGGATTTGGGATTCTGTCTCATTCTTCAAGTCTGGGAAGTTTTCTCCTATTATTTCATTGAATAGACTGCTCATTCCTTTGGTTTGGAGCTTTGTACCTTCCTGTATCCCAATGACTCTTGAGTTTGGTCTCTTAATTTTATCCCATATTTCTTGGATGTTCTGCTCATGGTTTCTTAACAGTCTTGCTGAGCTGTGTATGTTCTTTTCCAGTTGAAATACTTTGTCTTCATTGTCTCATGTTCTATCTTCTAAGTGTTCTACTCTGCTGGTAGTATTCTCCGTTGAGTTTTTAAGTTGGTTTATTGCTTCCTGCATTTCTAGGATTTCTGTTTGTTTGTTTTTTATAACCTCTATCTCCCTGTATAGTTGATCTTTTGCTTCCTGGATTTGTTTGTGTAATTCATTGTCGAAGTGATCTTTCATTGTCTGATTTTGCTGTCTAATGTCTTCCTTGATACTCCAGATCATCTGAAGCATGTATATCCTGAATTCTTTATCTGACATTCCATCTGCTGCAGCTGTTACCTCTTCTAAAGTTGCGTTGACCTGCATTGCTTGTGGTCCTTTCTTTCCTTGTCTTTTCATACTGCTTGCGTATCTTTCCTGCAGGCGCGGGCGGCGGCTCTGCTCTCTCCTTATTCCAATTGGGGTGTAGTGGCTACCACGTCAGCAGGTCACTGGGCCTGTTCTGGGCGCTGGCGGTGGCTCTGTTCTGCCCCTACTCCAATTGGGGTGACGAGTGTACCATGCCGGCAGGCCACCGGGCCTGATCCGCTGGTCGGTTGCAGGTTTGCCTATCCTGCAGGCGCGGGCGGTGGCTCTACTCTGCCCCTATTCCAAATGGGGTGACGTGTCTGTCGTACCAGCAGGCCACTGGGCCTGTCCTGCTGGTCGGTCGCAGATCTGCCCACCTTTCGGGCATGGGTGGCGGCTCTGCTCTGCCCCTACTCCAATTGGGGTGTCCTGACTACCCCGCCTGCAGGTCGCTGGGCCTGTTCCTGGCACAGGCGGCGACTCTGCTCTGCCCCTACTCCAATTAGGGTGGTGTGTGTACCACGCCGGCAGGCTCCTGGGCCTGATCCGCTGGTCTGTCGCAGGTCTGCCTACCTTGGAGGCGCGGGCGGCGGATCTGCCGTGCCCCTTCTACCACGCCTGCGGACCCCTGGGCCTGATCTGCAGGTTGGTCAAAGGTCTGCTCACCCTGCGGGCATGGGTGGCGGTTCCGCTCCGCCCCCACTCCAATTGGGGTCACATGGCCACCACACCGGCAGGGCCTGATCCGGGCGTGGGAGAAGGATCTGCTCTGCCCCTACTCCAGTTGGGGTGACGTGTGTACCACACTGGCAGGCCACTGGGCCTGACCCGCCAGTCTGTCACAGGTCTGTTTACCTTGCAAGCGCGGGCGGCGGCTCTGCCCTGCCCCTCCTACCACGCCCATGTACCACTGGGTCGCGGGTCTGCCCACCTTGCGGGTGCGGGTGGCGGCTCCGCTCCACCCCCTCTCCATTTGGGGTCATGCAGTCACCACGCTGGCGAGCCACTGGGCCTGCTCTTGGCGCTGGCGGCGGCCCGGCTCCTCCCCTCTGGCTCGACGACAAATTGAGGAGACTCGGGTGTCTGTGCCTCACCCCCCCTACCAGGAGACCAACTGTTTCTGTCGCCGCTGGTATTGATGAAGTTCTCTCCTCCGCCGCTTTCTGATGACATCAGATCTCTGCCATGTTGGTATCCTATGCGAATGGCAGCATTTCGTTCCCCTTGCCGGGCAACCAAAGCAATGGGTGAGTCCTGACCGGCCCTCAGCAGGACCCGGGGTATAGGAGTCTTATTAAGGAATCCAGGGCCTAATCCAACACGATGAAGATTTGAACCTACTTTTGTCTATTAGGTGCAGTGTCTCTAGTTTAATTCCTAGGTCCTTGATCCACTTGATTTGAGTTTTGTGCATGGTGAGAGACAGGGGTTTAATTTCATTTTGTTCCATGTTGATTTCCAGTTTCCCCTGCCCCATTTTTAAAAAGGCTATCTTTTCTCCAATATAATATTTGGCTCCTTTGTCTAGTATGAGATAACTACATTTATATGGGTTTGTCTCTGTGTCCTCTATTCTGTACCATTGGTGCTAATACCATGCTGTTTTGGTTACTATTGCTCTATATTTTAGTTTAAGTTCTGGTATAATGATGCCACCTGCCTCACTCTTCTTGGTAAAGTTTGCTTTACATATTCTGGGTCTCTTATTTTTCCAGATGAGTTTCATGATTGCTTTTTTTATTTCTATGAGGAATGTCATTGGAATTTTGATTGGGATTGCATGAAATCTGTATAGTGCTTTTGGCAGTATAATCATTTTGAAGATATTAATTCTGCCTATCCAGGAGCATGGGAGGATCTTCCATCTTCTGAGGTTTTCTTCAATTTCTTTCTTTAGTGTTCTGTAGTTTTATTTTAGAGGTCTTTCACTCTTTCATGAAGTTGATTCCCAAGTATTTTATTTATTTATTTATTTTGAGGATATTGTAAAATGGGTGATTTTCCTTGTTTCTCTTTCAGATGATTTGTCACTGATGTAAAGAAATGCCTTTGATTTATGGGTATTGATTTTACATTCTGATAGTTTGCTGAATTCATTCATTAGTTCTAGAATTTTTCTGGTGGAATTTTTTGGATCTTCTAGGCATACAATCATGTTGTTGGAAAACAGTGATAGTTTGAGTTTTTCTTTTCTTAACCATATCCATTTAATTTCTTTCATCTATCTAATTGCTTTGACTATATTTTCAAAAACTACGTTAAATAGAAGTGGCAAAAGAAGGCATCCCTGTCTTCTTCCAGCTTTTAGAGGGAATGCATTCAATTTTTCTCCATTTAGAATGATGTTAGCCTGTGGCTTAGCATAGATAACTTTTACAGTATTGAAAATGTTCCTGTTATGCCTAGTTTTTTTAGTGTTTTGAACATAAAGGAATGATGTATTTTGTCTTTTCTGCATCTATTGAGATGATCATATGATTCTTATCTTTAAGTCTATTGATGTAGTAAATTACATTTTATAATGAATAAAGTCTATTGATGTGATTAATTACATTTACATTTATGTTGAACCATCCTTACATCCCTGGGATGAACCCTACTTGATTGTAGTTCACTATCTTTCTAATATGTTTTTGTATTTTATTTGCCAGAATTTTATTGAGAATTTTTGCATCTATGTTTATTAGAGATAGAAATCTGAAGCTTTCTTTCTTTGATGTGTCTTTGTGTGATTTTGGAATCAGGATAATACTGGTATGATAGAATGAGTTTTCAAGTGCTCCCTCTTTTTACATTTCATGAAATAGTTTGAGGAGTATTTGCATTAATTCTTTAAAGGTCTTGCAGAACTCAGCTGGTATCTGTCTGGTCCTGGGATTTTCTTTGTTGGGAGGCTTCTGATGGCATCTTCTATTTCATTCCTTGAAATATATCTGTTTAACTTGTGAGTACTATCCTGATTCAGTTTGAGAAAATCATATGACCCTAGAAATCTGTCAATACCTTTGATATTTTCTATTTTACTGGAGTACAAATTTTCAAAATAGTTTCTTATTATCTTGTGTATTTCTGTTATGTTCATCATGATATTTCCTTTTTCATCACAGATGTTAGTAATTTGAGTTTATTCTCTCTTCCTTATAAGCATGACTAAGGGTTTATGAATTTTATTTATTTTTTCAAAGAATCAACTTTTTATTTTGTCAATTTTTTCAATTGTTTCTTTTGTTTCAGTTTCATTGATTTCATATCTGATTTTAATTATTTCCTGTCTTCTACTGCTTTGGGTCTTGCTTTATTCTTCTTTTTTGGGGGGGCTTTTAGATTTAATTTTAGGGCATTTATTTGTAGACTTTTCCTTCTTTTAAGGAATGAACTCCATGCAATGAACTTTCTTCTTAGTATTGCCTTCACAGTGTCCCAGAGATTTCGATATGTTGTGTCAGTGTACTCATTTAACTCTAAGAGTTTTTCAAATTATTTTAGATTTTTTGTGTAGTTGTACATGGACATCATGTCTATTTTACTTATTTTCATAAGCAGTTCTAAGAATCAAACCCAGAGCCTGACACATGCTCGGCAAGCATTCTGCCACTGAGCCATAACCTCTGATAATTTTTAATCTCCTCTTTGATGTCTTTCACAACCCATTATTCATTCAATAGCATAATATTTACTCTTCAGGTTTTGGAGTATCTTCTATTTTTTATTTCATCATTGATTTCTAATTTTATTCCATTATAATCTGATAGAATGCAGGGTAGTATCTCTACTTCTTTGTATTTGCTAAGAGTTGCTTTGTGGAATACTATATGGTCTATTTCAGAGAAGAATCCATGTTCTGGTGAGAAGAAAGTGTATTCACTCATTGGTGGATGAAATATTCTCTATATGTCTGTTAAGTCTAAGTTCTTGATTGTATTATTGAGTTCTATAATTTCTTTGTTTAGCTTTTGTTTGGAAGATCTATCCAGTGGTGAAAGAGGCATGTTAAAGTCATCCAGAATTACTTTATTGTGGTCTATTTGACTCTTGAAGTTGAGAAGAGTTTGATTGATGAGCATAGATGCTCTACTGCTTGGGGTATACATATTTATAATTTTTAAGTCTTGTTGATATATGGATTCCTTAAGTAGTATGAAATGTTCTTCTTTATCCCTTTTGATTAACTTTGGCTTGAAGTCTATTTGATATGAGGGTGGAAACCCCTAGTTGTTTCTACAGTCCATGTGAGTGTGTTTTTTCCCAACCTTTCACCTTTGGGCTGTGGATGCTTTTTCCTATGAGATGAGCTCCTTGAATGCAGCATATTGTTGTTGTTGTTGTTTTAAATTCAACCTGCCACTCTATGTCTTTTGTTTGGTGATTTCAGGACATTAATATTGAGGGTTACTATTTAGACATGATTTAGACATGATGTATATTCTTAATTCCTTCTCTGACATTTCATCAACTGCACTTTCCATTTAGACATGATTTGTATTTCATGTCATTTTTGTTTATTTTTGGTATTTATATTGACTTGTTTTCTCTTTTGGCTGATTTTTTCTTTAGTGTAATCACTCCCTTTGCTGATTTTCATTGTTGTTTTTCATTTGCTTCTTTTGGTCTATTTTTCCAAGATGTTCTGTACTGCAGTCTTTCTAGTTGTAAATTCTTTTAACTTATGTTTGTCATGGAATGTTTTTATTTCATCATCAAATCTAAAGCTTATTTTTCCTGAATATGATTCTTGGTTGGCATCCATTTTCTTTCATAGATTGGTATATATTTTTTCAGGATATTCTAGCTTTGAGGGTCTGGATTGAAAATCTGCAGAGATCCCAATATTTTTCCATATATGTAATCTCATTCCTTTCTCTGTTGCTTTTAAATTTTTATCCTTACTCTGTTTGCTAGACCTTTTCATTATAATGTATCTTGGTGTAGATTTGTTTTAATTTTGTACATTTGGTTTCCTATAGGTCTCTTGTATTTGATTTTGCAATTTATTCTTCATGCTTGGGAAATTTTCTAATATTATTTCATTGAAGAGATTGTGCATTCCTTTGGTTTGAATCTTTGTGCCTTCCTCTATCCCAATAAATCTTAGATTTGGTCTATTGATGTTATCCAGTAATTATTGGGTGTTCTGTTTATGGTTTCTTACCATCTTCACTGTGTGCTCAACTTAATTTCAAGATTGTATATTTTGTCTTCATTATCTGACATTTTGTCTTCCAAGTGATCTAATCTGCTATTTATGCTTTCTGTTGAGTTTTTGTTTGTTTGTTTGTTGATTGTTTCCTTGATTTCTGATTTTATTTTCAGAATCTCTCTTTCTTGAAGTACTGTTTTGCTACCTGTATTTTCCCCCTTATCTTTTGTTGGTGTGATCAGTGGTTGCCTGTATTTTCTCAATTAGGTCATTCTTTACTTTGTAGGTCATTTTAATTATGTATATTCTTAATTCCTTCTCTGACATTTCATCAACTGCACTTTCCATGGATTGTATTATTGTAGTATCTTGGTGTGTTTTTTCATGTTTTCTATGTGTCTTCCTTTCTTGCAGTGCAAATCTGAGTTACTACAGTTTCTACCCTATAATCTTATAGTGACCCTGAAGATTACTTGTACCTCACCTTGGTTTTGGACTTCTAGCCCCCAGCCAATGTCCCATGATAAATGCTACTGCAAATAAATGTGGTGGTGCCAATCGTGGAGATAACTCAAGATAGCTGTGAAGTTGTGTCAAAATGGATGCAACTACTCTCAGAGATGGGGCTAAAAAGTGGGCCTTGCAGTGGCTTTGGGCTGCCTGTTCTGCGATGCTGCTGCCTCAAAGCCCTACCTATTGTCCCAAGGTGGAGGCTGTTGCATCGGGAGGGCTATGGCAATGCTTACAGGGGCCCAAGATGGAGGTTGGGTAGGCCTGGGTAGACCAGGGACACCTTCCTCCCTTTTTTGAATGTGTTCTTGCATTTTGCACAAAAAAGGTGTTAAAGGTTCATTTTGAACTTTCCAAATTTTTAACCTGGAATCAATCTTTTATCTAACTAGCCCTGCTTCCTATATTGAAATATGGTATTTTTATTCAAGGATCTGGTCACCAAGACTGATCCACTGGTCCTTGCTATTAAAATGTCACTGTTACCCAGTCCCATTAGTGCAGACATGTATGAATTTAAATTTCTGCATTCAAACACTCAAACAAACACACATACTCACACACACACACACACACTTGTTTCTCTATTTTTCTATCTGGAAAAGCATGAACTCACAGTGATACATTCCATTTCAGTCCTACTTCACAGATCTCATTCCAATTTTCTTTCCTGAACCAGAGAGTCACCAACATTTCCTATGAAAACTGGATTTCATTGTCCTTGATGTATTTACTTTTTAAAACAATCTCTCTCTATACAGATAAATTCCATTCCATCCTATTCTAAAACCACATGCCCTCCTTAGTTCACTGGGGTGTTTTTTACCCTATTTTGTCAACGAGTGTTTATGACAGGCTACCTCTGTCTGTGGAGCCCATCTCAGGTTGATTGGGCTCCCATACTCAGACAGACTGTCCCTTCTGAGGACACCTTCCTAATTGTATCTCATATCTGACTTGAAGCCACCATTATTCCCTCCTCCACTACAAAGTGTGCCCTCACATTGCTAGACCGCATCTAATGGCAGTAGGAGTGAATTAATCAGGAAGGGAAAGGGAAGTAAAGGGAAGGAAGTTATGGGACAGGAATAAGATGGAAAAATCCTGTGTAGCTCCTGATACCAGTTGAATCTGAGGAGCACTGCTGTAAAAATGATTGACTATCAACCATTTTCTAATTCAATGCTCATTGTGCTTGTTATCAAGTCAGTTATTGAAGATGGACTACAAATATGTTTCTTGCTTTCCAGAATCAATAAGGGAGATAGGAAGGGAATATGAAATCTAAACTAGAGATACAGTAATAACTACATCAGTAGAATGTTTCAAATTATGTGCTTCAAAATTTGCAGAAGGACACTATGAATATAATTTTCCAGCAATGCAAAAATTCACATTTGATTAACTGTATCTGTCTTACTATTTAATTTGAATTTCCAAAAAAGCTCCATGTATTCAGTGATTGTGATGATTAAAAGATTGAGTTGTGACTCTCACTGATTCAGTAATATATATCCCCTTAAATGTTCATAGAGGCTTCAGATAAATTTTATAAGGATATATTTATTGACTTTCTCATTATAAAACTTATCACAGCATATTTCAAAGAACGCATCATATATCAAGGTCACTACAAAAGCCACCACAACCACCCTCATTTTCATTAAAAATTGTTGACAAATTTGGTGATAAATATTGATTCTCTGATCAGAGCTCAGGAGGAGCTGCCAGTACTAACTTGTAGTGAGAAGAGAGAGCCCATTACACCCAGAAAGGGTGAATCTTCACATCTGGCACGGAGGTGGGCACCTACTTTTCATCAAAAAATAGGTAATACTCTGCACAGACCCTGAGAAAGCTCAGCAAAGTTCCCCAGCATCTCTTATCATTTATCAATTGAGGAATATAGAGTCTACCTTCATTCTGAGTTTTCTTCACAAAATAAATTTTTGTTCTTTGATGTTCTGCGTCCCAGTGTCCAAGAAGAACCATGCAAAAAATCCTTAGGGAAGTTCAGGCTCCACTAATTGTCCCATCTCTGCACAAAACCTTCAGAATAATGGGCTTTTCAGGTTGAAGAAGTCCTAGATTGCCTAATTTCAGAGGAATCTGTAACATATAGCCAAGCACATGGAGAATGAAGCACAATGAATGAAGCAACAGCAACTGCAGCAGCAAAGTAGAGAAGATACATTAAGCACAGTCATGCTTTACAAACATGAAAACTACTTTTAGTATCATGTATCTTGAATTTCTCCTACTCCTTCTCTAACATGTGTCATGATGGGATAGTAAAATTATTCATTTATGTGAAAAATTATTTTATGAATATCTCTTTTACTAGGCCTGAGACAAAATGAGATCGACTTATTCACTTTATTGATAAAATTGTAAATAAAGGACTGGAGTTGTGGCTTAGTGGTAGAGCATTTCCCTAGCATGTGAGGCACTGGGTTCGATTCTCAGCACCACATATAAATAAATAAAATAAAAGTCCATCAACTAAACAAAAAATGATTTTAAGAAAATTGTACACTAAAAAAACAAGTTTTAAAAAATTTAAAATAGATTCCTACACATTAAGACAAACTTTTAGAGAACTGTATAAAGTTAATTTTGTGCCTGCTGAAACTTAACAAAGAACCCTGAGGAGGTTTTATACACTTCAATGTCACGAGCAGTCTTCAACTTCCAAAGGGTCTGTTCACGTCTCCCAGTTGAACTCAATCTGTAGAATGATGGAAGTGGTCTTAATTCCTTAAGACCATTATGCTTTGCTTTGCTCTTTGGGAATCTCCTCTTGGCTTATAAGCACAGTGCAAATGGGGATCTTCTGAGCCCTTCAGTGTTTTGACTAAATCCTCATGCCATTTCCAGAATCACTCCACAGGGCTGGGGGTATCTCCAACAGAGTACTCTTTTGCTCTCAGTAAGAAGCAAATTATTGTTTAGATTGAGAAGACCAGCCTGGAGAAGACAGAGCTTGCAGAAAGTATCTGCCCCATTCCTGGTGTGTCAGAGGGCCCCTTCCTATCAGCCAATTGGCCCTGAAACCATCTCTACCCTTCTCTCCCATGCAGATGGCCCACTGAGAAGGAAAAGTTGCATATTAAACCCACAAGTCCTGGAATTGAACCACTGTCAATAGGGAGGTTGTGTAAGTTCTGGTGAGGAGAGCTTCACTCAAACATCATAAACCTGTGGTCACCACACCTCACGACTGTGCACAGGGTCTCTCCAGGAGACTTAAAGCTGAATTTACACTGTGCTCAAGTTCACAGTCCACACATACACATGTCACACTAATCTGCATTGAGTCCATATGTTTTTTATACTTTGGTCTTCATAAAACCATAGACTTAGAGCCCCTACAGTGAAGAACTCTAAAACCTCAAAGATGATGCAAAAGAGACTCATTGGACTATAGATCTAAGAATTAAATGATGAGTGAGCATATTTTTTCTGTGACTAGGTCCCTATGTTTGGAAAAACATCTTCAAGTAAAACATGTATATGAAAATCTACTGACCTGTGTTTCCTTACAAGGTTGGAAGGAGAAGTTCTGCATTACTCTTGCAAGAGCAAGTTTTATGTTCATGAGAGCAAACCTCATGCCAATGCAGTTTCGGGGGCCATTTCCAAAGGGCATGTACACATAAGGATCGATGCTGTCCTTGTTCTTCTTACTGAACCTGGTTCCACAATAGATGACAAATCAACAAAACATTAAAACCACAACAGTTACTTGTTTCAAAGTGTCCCTTAGACACCCCCAAGCAATGGTGTAAAAGAGGCTTTTGGGGCTGATTTGTATTGAAATCCAGCTGTGGTTTTTCTGTGAGAATTTTTAAGCTATGGAATTTTTCCACCTACCCTCCTCCCTTAACCTATAGGATCTTTCAGTCATTTTGAGATGAGATTAATGCAGTTTAAAAGGAATCATGGTAAATTGAGACAGTAAAGGAAACAACACACACACAAAATATAAGACATATAAAGCATAAACACAAAATGAAATGAGATAGTGGTTTGTCAGTTATGGCACATTCTATCAAATTTGAACACACAAACATACATACACACACACACACACACACACACATGCATACACACAAACACAGTCATGGTGCCATATCTGAGGAGGATTAGTTTCAGCATCTGGCCACTACAAAATCTTGGGTGATGATGTCTCTTATAAAAATAATGGGGAAATATTTGTATACTCTAAGCACATACTGAAATATATTTTAAATCATTTCTGGATTGCATAGTAACTAATAAAATGTACATACTTTATAAACACTTATTGTATTAGAAAGTTTATAGGGAAATGACAAGAAAAATGTTTATATTTAGTTGAAATCATAGATGCAAAACCTGTACATACAGAGTGTCATCAAGTGATAATGGAGAATTTACACATTATTGTTAAACATTTGTTCAAAATCAAATAAATATGATACAATCTAGTTTTTCAAAAAAATCTATATTTATACAGAAATATGTTTGTGAGAACATAATCACATTATAAACTTGTGATTATTTAAAGGATTTGAAATACTGGATGGATATCGCATCCTTTTTGTTAATTGTCACAAATTTATACCATTTTGCAAGTAAATGTCATGTTTGTAACATGAAAACAGCTTAAAATAAAAAAAGACATACATGAAAATGATTGCACAGTTACCTGTATGTCACCTATGCTAATAGATACAAGGATATGCTTGAATCAGCCTAGCCCAGTTTGTTCCCTTTCCCAGGGTCCCTGTACCTTTCAGGATGGAACTCCTCAGGCTCTGGCCAATACTTTGGGTCTCGATGAAGAACATAGATTGGTATCATCACCAATGTCCCCTTACTAATGAATACTCCATTGATATCAATATCTTTCTTACAGATTCTTTCAAGTCTGGCACCAATTGGGTATAATCTGAGAGTTTCATTTACCACCATGTCCAGGTACTCCATCTGCATCAGGGTATCATAGGTAACAGGTGCCTGAAGGGAAAAAATGAAATTTGGGGGAATTAAGGTTAGAAACTAACTTTAAACTCAATCTATGCTGTATTATTAAAGTGTTAGAAGATCCCAAAATATACTCAGAATGGTGAAGGAGAGTAGTGCTTACAATTGACCTAGCATTGTAATAACAATCATGCCCATTTGACAACCATGTCCATGGCCCATTGAGAAGTGCAGGGTAGTTATGTACATAAGAGACCTTTGGGACAATCCAAAAATTCAGTGTGTTATATCCTCAGCAGCATCATGTACTACTTTTTCTCATGTGAGGAAAAGTGACTAATAGCACCCAAAACAGAATATGACAATTACACTCAGGCAAAATATGTGAAAGTCACTGTCACCTTTCACTAGAAAACTCATGTATCTATTTCAAGTATATAGAACATATAAAAAAAGAAATAACCTTTCTACATCAGTTTATAGTTGAATAATCCTGCTTTGGAGAATGTATATATTATATATTATATATATATAATCTCCAAAGCAGGATTATATATCATAGAGATAACACTACATCATGTAAAAATGTTGGGAGAAACTGGTAACTTCCACCCTAATACCACCAAAAAAAAGGCTAATATTGGATGGCACCATGTCACACAATTTCAGTTCCAGAGAACATTCTAAGGAGGACAGGAAGCCACTCTCAGCCCCAACCTCTGTTGCTGGACCAGTCTCCTGGTTGTTCTTCATGGCTTCATTGTGAGCTCTGAAGAAGAGACTTTGTGCCCACTTCACTGCCAAACCAGCCATGCCAGCCCCAGAGACCAGGTGTATTCATATCCAATAGACTCTCTGTTTAGGCAGAGGTGTGAGGACAGCAGGCACAACATGTGACTAATGCCTGTGTGTCACTGGAGAGGACACAAGGTAGAAGTAAGGTGTTTGGCTCAGGAGCCAGAAAACCTGAATCATCCCGTGACTTCTCTCTAATACATGACTAGAGTGTGAAGCTGTGTGGAGCAGAGCAGAGTCGGCCTGCCCACCAAGCCCAGGCTCACTCAGCAGACAGCAGGGCAGGAGCTCATGCCACCGCTCAGCAGAGCCAATGATCTGGACACTTGAGTGACACATGCTTACACTTCCTAGGTGTCATCATGGTAACTGGTAATGGGTACAACTGAAATTTCATTCTTTTCAAAATTCCTTGTAGTTTTGGGAATAACATTTTCCCCCAAATACTATTTTCTCCTTCATTTGTCTCTTCAGATCCTTTCCAAATAGAGCTGGTAAAAAGAATCAGTGACTATATTTTGGACAAAGCCTCCTAGGAAGGGACGAGGAGGCAGTCATGTTGAGTGTCCCCCTCTCTCCTCCCTCTCCAGGTACCATCTTCTCACCTTATTGGGCAAAGCTGCATCAATCTCCTGCTGCAGTTTGGTCTGGACATCAGGATGGGTGGCCAGTTCATACAAAATGAAGGAAAGAGCACTGCTAGTGGTCTCATAGCCAGCAAAAATGAAGATAATTGATTGAGCCACAAGTTCCAGATCAGACAGGGCTAATGGAAGAGAAAACACAACTTAGTTAAATCCAGCAAATCACAACATCAGGGTTTAGATGAAGAGAAATCCCATTAAAAACCACTGATCACTAGGCAGGACCATGGAAAAGCAATTCAGGGTCATTCTCAGAGTGGTTTTCACTCTCGTGTCTATCTGATAGGGGAGACAAAGGAAAATTTTTTAATCCAGTTTTCCTGAGGTCTACACCACTCTTGGACTTGGTTACTAACTGTGCCATTCTCATCACCACCAAAGATAGGTAATTTCAAGAGACACTATTTCTATCTAAGATACACAGTATGATCAATATGTCCCTTAGATTATCATAAATCTACTTTGTGTAAGTACAAAAGCGGATGATATTCTTGTCCAGGACAATTTTTAATTATTCTAGGTAACATATAGCTTGAAATACTGATTTGATTGTTTGTAATACTAAGGTTTCAATGTGTGGGAAATTGAAACATCTAAACATGTTGGAAGAAATGTAAGGAAATATTGGGCAGCAAAGAGACTGTTGCTATTCAAAGCCTGGTCCATGGACAAGCAGCATCAATAGCATTTGGGAAATTATTCGAAACACAGAATCTCAAACCCATTCTAGAACTAGCAAGTCAAAATGTGAACTTCCATTTTATGAACTTTCATAAAATGTGGTGATTCTATTCTATTGAAAACTGTCAATAGAGCGGCAGTGGGCATGACATGTGGTGAAAAAGTAGGGTCAATTTTAGTAAAACACAGCACTTATTCAGTCACTACTGAATGTCCCCTTCCTTAGTACATGCCCTCTCTCTGCTCTACTTCATGCACACCAAACATCTCTTCTCATAGAAACTGACCTCCATGTTGATTTTTCTCTTGACAGAAGCTAAGCAGAATCATGAAATTAATTCATGTATCTTGGAATGCATCAGGACGTTTAGATACCTGGATCCCTGAAATAACATGGTCCCTATGCCAAACATACAATTCAAGATAAAAAAAGAATACACAAAACAAGTGTTTGAAAGGTCTACAGAGTTGAGATTTACTGATGTTTTTTTCTATGATGATGTCACGAGAACATCTAAGTACCAAATCTTTTTTCCCAGTGAGTTTGAACACCATGAAGTAGGATTATAAAGTCAAGGTTTGGGCCAGGAACAGTGGCACACACCTGTAATCCCAGTGGGAAGCTGAGGCAAGATATTCATGTGTCCTCAGCAACAGTGAGGTGTTATACAACTCAATGAGACTCTGTCTCTAAATAAAATACAAAGTAGGGCTGAAGATGTGGCTCAGTGGTTGAGTACCCCTGAGTTAAATCCCTGGTACCCCACTCCCCAATGCCAAAAAAAAATTTAAGGTTTGAAGCTCAGATGTTTGCATTCATAGCTACCAGCCATATATGAGTGTTTAAATTTTAATTAATTAAAAGTTAATACACTTAAATTCCTCAGTGGCACTAACCACATGTCAAATGGTCAGTAGGCACATGTGTTTGGTGGTTATTGTATTGAAACAAACTATAGACCATTTCCATCATCACAGAGAGCTGAATAGAACTGGGTAGATACATATAGGATAGATGGATGGATGGATGGATGGATGGATGGATGGATGGATGATGGATGGATGGATGTATATGCACATGTGAACACAAAAGTATGTACACTGGAGGGGCTGCAGTTATGGTTCAGTGGTATAGTGCTCACCTCCCATGTGCAAGGCCCTGGGTTTGATTCTCAGTACCACATAAAAATAAATAAATAAAATGAACATAATGTGTCTGTCTACTACCAAAAAATGAATATTTTAAAAAAATATACACTGGGGCTAGGTTTGTGGCTCAGTGGTAAAGCACTCACCTAGCACACATGAGGCACTGGGTTTGATCCTCAGCACCACATAAAAATAAAATAAAAGTATTGTGTTCACCTACAACTAAAAAAGATATTTTCAAAAATATGTACACTGGCAGGCTGTAGTAAGCCCAGCCCTCATCTCTAGAATTAATTGTTCAACATTCAGGAATTTTTATCATATGATTGTCAAGACACTGGGTACCCAAAATTAGAACTGCAATGGGAGTATTTGTGTCACAGAAATAAGCTCTAAATTCGAAAATTTCTTTTGAAGGAGAGAGAAAAATAGTTTATATCACTGGATGTGAGTAGATACAGAAATATTTCTTTCCTCTGCTTCATGTAGAAGTATTTCATGTTAATAATCTTGTCTGCTGAGAGTATCTAAAAGCAAAAATCTACAAGATGATCACAGGTTTTGATTTCTAAATTCAATTAATTACTAAATAAATAAATAAATAAATAAAACCCTAAGATCCATGGAAAAATCACTGCTTCCAAAGTGGTCAGGAGAAACAGGGCAGAAACCTAAAATATCTTAAATCAGAAAGCAAGAAAATACTTGGAAAATAAATGAAAAGGGCACAGAATACACTGTATGTTCCTATAATGTGGATACATGTCAGAGAATGTACAAGACCTAGAGCAAACCTAAGGAACTCTGTAGACTTCGAATGATAGAGGTTCAATACAAGTTCCTGAACTGTGACAAATATAAGTCTCTGGTGGTGGACATTAAGAGTGAAGCAGTATATTCAAGACTACATGGAGAACCTCTATGTTTTCAGCTCAATATTGCTATGGATGTATAATTTCTCAGAATAAACAGAAGCTACTTTTTAAACAAACACAAGGAAAGGTGACAAGAATAATAGAGGACTCAAGAGCCTACATGAAAGGGGTTCCAGTGGACAAATAAGGGAGAAATTGAGCATCAAATAAAAATATTAAGAAAATAAGTTGAATAAAAATACCATGCTAGTGAAAGAAATACTTGTTTATATCAGCTTCAACATTGAACATGGCTCTAGTTGTGCTTCCAGAAAGTTCCTCAGGCTACTGTATATAATATCCAAGCACGGCCTTTCTGCAACTTGGTAGAAATGCTCTTCTTCCTGGAAAACCTGCTAAACATTTCAAGAACAACCCTTCCCACTGAGTTTCCCCATCAGTAGACAAGGTAGCAACCTTGGTTACCTTTATGAGATTCCACATCTTTGGAATTCTGAGAATTTATCATAAGCTGAAGAAAATCCACCCGATGCTAGAAACAGTGATTTCAAAGATAGAATGTTAATTATGAAATCAGAAATAAATTAAGAGTGCAGAACTTATCTACCCTTCTGAGGCTATGACTTCTTTAAGTACAGAAGTCCAGCTGGAGTTTCCTAAGTCATCAGTGAAGAAAAGTATCCATCTACAAACTTTGGAGAGTAGGACGTTTCCCTGAGTGAAAACTGGCTGTGGTGTCCAATAGCTACTGGTCTTTGCTCTCCCTGCTTGTGAGCTCTGTGGATTCTGAACACAGCCTCCTGGCCAGAGAGTGGTTGGCTTTGTCTCCTGTTACATTTATTTGCTCAGGGAGAAGCCCTGGATGGCAATATTTTGTTTTACTGCCTTAATTCTTCACCAAAGAAGCCACAGATTAATCTCCTTCCATTTATAGAGCTCATCATTAGATTTTGGGCAAGCTTCTTGAAAGATCCCACCATGCTTGAAGCTTTGAACTTGTACTGACACCTGGAGGGCCCATCCTTGCTCCCTGGCCTGCACACATTCTTGTGCTGGCCTTCGTACATGAAAAAAAAACTTCACCTAAAGAACCCATGCCTGCTCCATTAGGGGCCAGACAGTACCAGCTACCCTGAGGATGCCTTCTGTGGAGTTTTTGTAAAGTGAGAGGTTTGTAAATGCAATGATTCTTTGCCAATATAAAATCTGATAAAATTAAACCACCAGGAAAAAAAATTCTGTTGAAATTTTATCTATTGAAGAGAAGGGATATGATAAAAAAAATTTTCTCTATTTAAAAAAATCATTTCAACTGATATGTAAAAACATTAAGCTATACACATATTAACAAGGTACCTGATTACTTTGATATATGTATATGCTGTTTGATGTTTATGTCAGTTTAGACACATCTTTAATTGCATTTATCATTTCCTGATGATGGATATTTTCAAAACCTATTTGGATCAATTAATAGGAACAATTTTAAAATAGTGCAGCAATAAACATGGGAGTACATATCTCTCTTTGACATTCTGATTTCACTTCCTGTGGCTAGATACCCAGTAGTGAGATTGCTGGATCATACGGTGGGTCTGTATTTGATTTCTGTGGGCCCTCCAGACAATTTTCCATAAAGGCTGTCCTAATTTACATTCTACTCAACAATGTACAAGGACTCCTTTTTTAGAGTATTTGGGACTTTTTCTATCAGTAATATTTATGCCTTGACAAACTAAATTCCATGCCCATTATTTAATTGTAAATGTTTTCTCTTTGGTTCACTATTTTTTCAATATTTGAAATATATAATTTTATTTATTTTAATATTTTTATTAGTTCTTTTTAGTTGTATGAGAGTAGAGTCCATTTTGACGTAATTATAAAAGCTTGGAATACATCTTACACTAATTCACTTCCCTCTCTGATTCATTCTTGTATCTCAATTACCAGATGCTAAATTCTTTATTCTCCCCAAATGGAAACCCTCTACTACTCTCAACCAAGAGTTCTTCATCTACCTTTTAAAAATATACAAAGAAGCATGGAAGTCATTCACCCATAGGCAAATAAGTTATCAAAAATGAACCTCCTCTGTAGCCACCACCAGATTTTACCTGTTGTTTCTCTTGGAGGCGACTTTCTTTCATTCTGTTTATAGCTTTCTTTAAAAAATTTGTGACATCCTTTGAAAACATAGAGATATTCATTGCCTCATAAATTGGAGTAAGGAATGGAAAGATTGCTGCAGGGGAAAGAAAAAACAAAGGACACTTCAGTGAAAAAATGTAAAATTTACCTGGAGCAATTACATCTTCTCTACCAATCAGAAAAGTGGAAGTCGTAAGGGTTCCTAAAGAGGAACTGTTCCTTCTGAGACTGCTGATTGAGCTCCAGGCAACTGGCTGAGCAAGAGGATGTCATATATAGGGCCACCATCATAGTAGTGAGATCAGAGGCCCCTTGTGCCTCTGTGGAGTGACTAAAGGAGCAAGATGAAAACCCTGACCCCTTTCCCCTTCATGTACTGGAATAGAGTGTCTTTGGATAAATCTAGGCTTTAGTCTGAGGTGGCAATTAATCATGCTCTTCAAGAAAGAGCAGTCAGGATGGGACCAACAGAGCATGTGTTCCTCAAGCACCACAGGAGGAATCCAGAAGGCATTATTAGAAAGAAAATTGGGAAACTCAAAGTATGGGAAAATTGATCATATTCACCTAAATAACACTGAATGAAAGAAGAAATATAAAGGGAAAATAGAAAAGGACTGAAAGAAAAAAAGGAGGCATAATACATTAAACTTGTGGAATGAAGAAAAAGCCATTATTGTGTAGTGGAAAATTGTTATCTGTTAAATAAAAACAAAGATCACAAATGAACA
Source organism: Marmota flaviventris (assembly GCF_047511675.1). Taxonomy (NCBI): domain Eukaryota; kingdom Metazoa; phylum Chordata; class Mammalia; order Rodentia; family Sciuridae; genus Marmota; species Marmota flaviventris. The sequence continues at coordinate 31,042,287 of NC_092516.1, forward strand.
ATCAAACTTCACACAATAAATCATGAAAAAAAGAAGAACAAATTAAACCTAAAGAAAACAGAAGGAAGAAAATATTAAGGACCAAAGTGGAAGCTAATCAAATAGAAAATAATGTCAATAGAAGGAATTAATAAAAACAAATGCAATTATTTGAAAAATATAATCAGTGTTGCCAAAATAATAGCTGGACTGACCCAGAAATAGAAAGACTACAGTTACCAGCATTCAAAATTTAAAAATGGGAACTACTGACATTATAAACATGGGAAGAAATATAAAGATATTGTAACAATCAGATTATCACAACAATTATACAAATTACATGACTTAAATGAAATGGACAAATTCCTAGAAAAACACAAACAACAGAAACTGACACAAAAAGTAATAGTCAATATACTAAGCATACATCACATGATGAGATTAAAATAGAAATTAAGAACTCCATGGACAATTCTACCAAATATTCAAAGAACTAATACCAATTCTTTACTTCTTCACAAACATTCATAGAAATATCTAATATTTTCTAATATAGAATACAGTGAACATTTGTAAACGATCCTAAAATGCCCATGTTAACCTAATACTAAGACTTAACACAAGATAACACAGGAAAACTACAAACTCACATATCTCACAATTATGGATGCAAAATCTCAACTAGTATTAGCAAATGAAATCCAGCATCATATAAAAAGAATTATACACAACAAAAAAGTCAGATTTGGAGGCCAGGAAAAATGGTGTATCAGCAGAACTCACAATATCCCAGCAGTCCCTGGAGATTGAATTAAAACAACAGTTCTGTGGGGAGATGGGAAGACTGTGGGGAAATGATAGCAAGTAACCCAGAAAACTAGCAATCAGGCGAAATCCAAAAATATCAACTTCTAGAATACAAAGAGAATTAATTCATGGGATAGATAGCAGCAGTTCTGTGTGTGCATTGGTTCCCTGGGGGAGAGGAAGCTCCTCTGCAATGGACCCAAATTACTCCCACCCAGTTTAAGATGAATAGTGCTGCTGTCCAACAAAATCATCATCTGAGAAGAAAATAAGCTCATCACAGCTAGCTGAACAGAAAGACCAGGCACTCTCCAGCAGAGAGTAAAATTGGGGAATTGGCAACAGCTAAAGACATTCTCTGTTAGTTCTTTCTGGGAGAGAGACTAGGAATCCCTGCAATTTACCCTTACTTTCATGTTTCATTTATTTTTCACATTTGGCTCCTTTTTGTATTGTTTCTGGTATATTTTCTTTTTGAATACCAAAAAATGGCCACCTAATCCTTATCTTTTACCGTATTGGTGGGTGTCCATATCATGCATCAATCTGGACACAGGAGTGGGACTACAACACAGAAAAGGAGAAGCTTTGTGGGGCAACCTGCAGCTGTCTGACAGTCTGCAGAGTGAAGTGTGAAGGGCACTTTCATTTGAAATTGGCAGTCTGACCTTGGCTGGCAGGAGATGGAAATAGGACAGATCAGGGTCAGGTTGAAAACCCTGGGCCTGTGACAGCATCCCACAGCACCTGTGCCACCTCCCCAAGCTCCAGAGGGTCTGAGGGATGGAGGTAAACATTCCACACACCCCCAGCACAGGGACTCAGGCTTTCTGAAGGAGGGGTGTGAGACACCCAGATGCTGTACTGATTCTCTTTGTTTTCTAGAAGTTGACCAAAAACCCTACCACACTCACATTCCCACCCCAGTCACAAGAATAAAGCCATTTTTAAACTGAAGTCTGCTCTGAATCAGACAATACCCCCACAGCAGATGCTGCCAGGTAGAGGGGTCAGAGCTCAGCACACAGACTCCTCCAGCAAGTTTGGCCACTTTGGGCCAGAGCTGAAAACAGACAAACAGCATGACAATGGTGTCACACAAAATCCTTCATAACTGGGAGATTCTAAAATCAAAACCCCCCAAATCAATGTCTGCAAATTTAAAGCTTCAACAGGAATAAAACTGAAGCTCTATGAGTGTTCTTGCATTCACTATTGGACATAAATTCCCAGTGTCTTCTCATTATGTATTTTTTGGAATTCATATACTTTTCATTTAGTAAATAATTCATTTACTTTTTGAATGAAATGGATCCCATGTCAATTCTGCTTCTCTTTCACCTCCATTTCATTCTCCTCTGCTCCATTGTTTTTTCTCTCCTCTTTCTCTCACTTTATCTTTCTTTTTATTTTCTTTATTGTTTTTCCCTTCTAATACAGTTTGCCATACTATATTGCTAATGCTTAATCTTTTCAACCTACTCTATATTACTCTTCACTCACTTTTCTCTTTGGTTAATAGAGTTGCAGAGCTCATTAGTAATAAATGCTATAGTGTATGTTAATATATGATTTGCTATTAAGTTATTACTGTTACTGGCAGTTATTCTCTCAAAGTGGTACTTGTTCTTGAGCCCAAGACTGATTACACTGATTAGATGTGTTAAAGTTAAAATATGTCTTCATACCAGAGCTTAAAATGATGAAATAAATATTCATTATTCATTAAACTCATATGAAAGGAATACATGAGCAAAAGGAATCCATCTCAACATATACACAAATACATAACCTCAGCAAACATATGGAGACAGGATGACAGCCTGTCTCCAAAAGCTTATTATCCTCCAATACTAAATTCACAGATATTGCAGTTGATGAAATCCCAAGTGAATAATTTAAAAAATTGATTGTTGACATTATCAATAAACTAAAACATGATCTAAGGAATGAACTATGGGTGAGAACAGGATGTGAGAGATATTCTGAAAAGACCAAAAAAATCCGAGAAATAAAAATCTCAATAAATCAAATAAAAATTTAGCTGAATTCTTGCAAATAGATTAGATCACCTGGAAGATACAACTTCACACTTGAAACAACATATATAAACCTCAGTCAGCAATAAAGGGGAAAAAAAGAAACCATGATCAGAATATCCAATAGCTCTGGGATGACATAAAGGGGGCATATAATTCACCACAGTGAATTTTACCTTTTTGCATATCCATAATGCATTGATTAAAAAGAACTATAAATAAATAGAATAAAAACCAGTAGACTAAAGGAAAAGGAACAAGTTAGAGGGAGAGGAGAGGGACAGGGGAAATACTGGAGACTGAATTAGAGCAAATTATATTCCATGCTTGTATAATTATGTCAGAATGAAGCTCAATATTATGTGTAATTATAATGCACTGATAAAAAATTAAAAACACTGAAGTAGCAATGGATAGAAGAAATTTACTTCAACATCATAAATGTTATATATGAAAATCCCAAACAGCATATGGACAAGAAAAAACTAAAAGCATTTTCTTTAAAATAAGGAATAAGACAAAGATGTCCACTGTCACCACTGTTAGTCAATATATCAACTGAAATCTTTGAGAAATGAGGCCAAAAAATGAAATAAAAGGAATGGGAAAAAGAGAAGTCAAATTATTATTTTTTTACAAATGTTGTGATCTTAAAATTCAAAGACAAAAAAAACTGACAGAAGAATTGTAGTGTTGATAAAAAATAATCCCATGTGTCTATGGTTCAAAGAATTTTGAGAAAGGTGCCATGACAGTGATATATGGAAAAACCACTCTTTTCAATAAATGTTGTTGGTTCATCTAGACAGAGACACACAAAAGATTAAGTTGGGCCCTGAATTCATACTGTAAAAAACATCCAACTAAAAATGGACCGAAGATGTAAACATAAAACTAAACCAACTCTTAGGAAAAAAGCAAGAAAGTAAACCTTTATAATTTTAGATCTGGAGTCTAATATTGCGAAGCCAAAGAAAGACAATAAAAACACAAAAATTATATATTATAAATATAAAAAGATGGTACTTCCAAATATACAATCAAAAAGCCAAACCAGACCTGTAGATTAGGAGAAAAAAAATTGCAAAACACATCAGATCAGGAATCTGTATCCAGAATATAGAAATCTTACAACTCGCCTACAAACAGAAATACAATTGTGACTTGAAAAGACCTTTATAGAAAGAAGACATAAAAATAGCTCAACTTGTTCAACATATTAGTTTATAGAAATTAAAATCAAACCCACATGAGATGCCACAATACACCCAGGAGGATGGCTAGAAACAAAACAATGGGAAAAATAAGTGTTGGACAGGACAGGGAGAAACAGGAGCCCTTGTGCATTCCAGGTGGGAACTTGAGATGGGTGTGGCTTTTGTGGAAAACATACTGACAGTTACTTTATTAGGTAAACATTAAAATGTTATACAAGGCAGCAATACCTAGTAAATACATATACCCCCAAACAATGGAGCATCTACATTCTTCAAACTCTTCTCAATTTCAAGAGTAAAATAGACCACAACACAATAATACTGGATGACTTTAACGAGTATAGATCTAATAGATCTTCCAAACAAAAGCTAAACAAAGAAACTATAGAACTCAATAATACAATCAATAACTTGGACTTAATAGACATATAGAGAATATTTCATCCATTAATGAGTAAATACACTTTCATCTCAAGAGCACATGGATTCTTCTCTAAAATATACCATATATTATGCCACAAAGCAAATCTTAGCAAATATAAACAAACAGAGATAGTACACTGCATTCTATGAGACAATGGAGTAAAATTAGAAATCAATGGTAAAATGAAAAATAGAAGGTACTCCAACACCTGGAAGCTAAAAAATAATGCTATTGAATGAGAAAGAGATAGAAGAAGATATCAGAGAGGAGATTTAAAATTCTTAAAGGTAAACGAGAACACTGATACAACATATAGAAATCTCTGAGACACTACGAAAGCAGTACTAAGAGGAAAATTCATTGCATGGAGTTCATTCCTTAAAAGAATAAAAGGCAACAAATAAATGACCTAACATTACATCTCAAAGCCCCACCCAAAACAAGAACAAATCAAAACCAAAAGTAGTAGAAGACAGGAAATAATTAAAATTGGAAGTGAAATTACTGAAATTGAAAGAAAAGAAACAACTGAAAAAATTGACAAAATAAAAAGTTGGTTCTTTGAAAAAAATAAATAAAATTAAACACTTAGTCACACTAACAAAGAGAAAGAGAGAAGAGAGAGAGAGAGAGAGAGAGAGAGAGAGAGAGAGAGAGAGAGAGATCTTACTAAAATCTGTGATGAAAAAGGAAGTATCAGGACGGACAATTCTGAAATACAGAACATAATTAGAAGCTATTTTGAAAATTTATACTCCAATTAAATAGAAAATATCAATTAAATAGAAAATATAAGACATCAATAAATTCCTAGAGTCATGATCTACCCAAACGGAATCAGGATTATATACACAAGATAAAAAGACCAATTTCAAGCAAGGAAATAAAAGACACCACCAAAAGCCTACATACAAAGAAGAGCCTCAGCCAGACAGATTCTTACAAGACCTTCAAAGAAGACCTAATACCAATACTCCTCAAATTATTCCATGAAATAGCAAAAGAGGGAACAATTCCAAACTCATTCTATGAGGCCAGTATCACCCTGATTCCAAAAACAGCCAAAGACACATCAACAAAAGAAAATTTCAGACCATTATCTCTAATGAACATAGATGTAAACATTCTCAATTAAATTCTGGCAAATCCCATACTACCAGAAGTATTTTACACATTTAATGCAATCCCTATTAAAATCCCAGTGAAATTCTTCATACAAATAGAAAAAGCCATTGTAAAATGTGTTTCAAAAAATAAGAGACCCAGAATATCTAAAGCAATCCTTAGCAAGAAAAGTGAAGCAGGAGGCATCACAATACCAGACCTTAAACTATACTACAGAGCTATAGTAATAAAAAGTCATGGTATCTGCACAAAAATAGACTTGTATACCAATGGTACAGAATAGAGGACACAGAGACAAACCCACATGAATATGGTTATATCATACCAGATAAAGGTGACAAAAGCATTCCCTGGAGAAAAGAGCCTATTCAATAAATGGTGTTGGAAAATCTGGAAATCCATATTGGCACCAAAACAGATTCGTAGACCAATGGTACAGAAGAAAAGATACAGAGACAAACCTACATGAATACAGTTATCTCATACTAGACAAAGGTGCCAAAAACATTCATTGGAAAAAAGATGGCCACTTCAACAAATGATGCAGGGAAAACTGGAAATCCATATGTAGCAAAATGAAATTAAGCCCCTATCTCTCATCACGCACAAAACTTAATTCATTATGAATGAAGGACCTAGAATTAGGCCAGAGACCCTGCACTTAAAAAATAGAAGAAAAAGTAGGCCAAAATTTTCATTATTTTGGATTAGATTCTGACTTCCTTAACAAAACTCCTAAAACGCAAGAAATAAAATCAAGAATCAAATAGATTCAAACTAAAAAGCTTCTTCTCAACAAAAGAAACAATAAGGAGAAGAGAGAGCCTAAAGAATGGGAACAAATTTTTACAGCCTACACATCATATAGAGCACTAATTTCCAGGATATATAAAGGACTCAAAAAACTTAACACCAAGGAAACAAATAACCCAATCAATAAATAGGATATGTAACTGAACAGACACTTCTCAGAAGAAGCTATACAATTGGTCAACAAATATATGAAGAAAGGTTTAACTTCTCTAGTAAATACAGAAATGCAAATCAAAACTCCTCTCAAGATTTCATCTCACTTCTCTCAGAATGGCAGTTATGAAGAATATAAGCAAGAATGTATGTTGGTGAGTATGTGGGAGAAAAGGCATACTCTTACATTCCTGGTGGGAATGCAAATTGATGCAACCAATATGGAAAGCAGTTTGGATATTCCTCAGAAAAGTTGGAATGGAACCACCATTTGACCCAGCTATCCCACTCTTCAGTTTATATCCAAAGGACTTAAAATCAGCATACTACAGGGACACAGCCACATCAATCTTTATAGCAGCTGAATTCACAATAGCTAAACTGTGGAACCAAAGTAGATGCCTTTCAGTAGATTAATGAATGAAGAAATCATGGTGCATATACACAATGGCATATTATTCAGCATTAAAACAGAAGAAAATCATGAAATTTTCAGATAAATGGATGGATTTGGAGAATATAATGCTCAGTGAAGTAACCCAATCCCAAAAAACCTAAGGCCAAATATTTTCTCTCATAATTAGATGCTGATCCGTAATGGGAGTTGGTCATTAGAGGAATGGAGGAACTTTGGATAGGGAAAAGGAAAGGAAAGGGAAGGGAAGGGTTATGGGTATAGGAATGATGGTGCAATAAGATGGACATCATTACCCTAGGTACATGTATGATGACTCAAATGGTGTGAATCTACTTTATGTAAAAGTACAGAAATGGAAACTTGCACTCCATTTGTGTATTATGTAGTGAAATGCATTGCGCTGTCATGCATAACTAATTAGAACAAATAAATAATTTCTTTAAAAAAAGGAATGAAGTACTCACACATGCTTTAGGTTGGAAGAATTTGAAAACACAATGATGAATGAAAGAAGTCAGACATGACTTTTAGGATTCCATTAATAGAAAATTCACAGTATCAGCAAATCTATAGAGTCAGAAAATAGATTCATGGTTGCTTAGGCTTGGGGAATAGAGAGTTAATAATGAAATGATAGCTTGCTTCTGAGTTGACAAATGGTCACTAGTGATGGCTGCATATATCTTTGTACTGAAAACCATTTAATTGTATAAGTGGGGTAATCCAAAGGTATATTAATTATGTATCAATTACACTCTTGTTTAAAAAGAGAGAATGAATAAATAACATGGTAGTTCACATACTTATTGAGAAGAGCAAAGGGTCAAAGAAATCAAATCTTAAAAGCTTCTTGACTTTCTCCACAAAGGGATCTTGTGGGTTGTTGAGGGAATCAATGTTCACTCCAAATGATGTAGCAGTGATCACATCCATGCTGTAGGCCCCAAAGATGCTGAATAGAGAAAGATATGGAAAGTTAAAATCAGTGCCTCTTCCCAATCCTTCCACTACACATGCAGCAAGAAGTAGGAGTAAGTTCATGTGCCCAAGCAAGACAAGCATTGAGCCCCACACTGTCAACAGTTATCTGCTGGACCATCAGATCAGTCTATGATCTCTTCACACTGACCATGAGGTCTTCATGAGGTTAAAATGAGGTACTGCCCTTGTTCCAGAAGTGATAGGGACAGTGAGGTGACTTAGAATCACCTCTGAACTCAAGAAGTTCACCCACACAGGGATAAGATTCATAATCAGACACACTACAGTAGCACAAATAGAATGTAGATGATGACAGTTGTGTACAAACTGAGCTTCAGCAGGACAAGGGTGGAATAACTGAGTCTTCCTAGGGGGCTCAAAAAGGTGACCTTGACCTTGACAGTATTTTGTCTTCTAGTGTATCCAAAGTCATAAACAGTAGCCAAACAAACCTTGGTGGATACAGGAGAGATCCTTTCTCCCCAGCTGCCCTGTCTCCCCCTGGGAGAAGTCCTTTCTTGGATGAGAAGTTGGAGTTGGGACTCCAAACTTGCTTTTGTCTGCTCATTGCACTGGCTCAACATTTGGAATTCAGTCTGTGGCAGGCAGTTGGAGGGGCTCCTGGTGGAGCTTGGAATGCCAGAGCTGCCCTGCTACTTACTCTTTCAAGTTGATAAACTTGCCCTTCTCTGATTCCATTCTCATGTTTTTCACCAGCACATCTCCATACTGGTTAATGATGGGGAACATCTACGCACAAAACACAAGATCACCCATAGTTAAGTGAGAGACTCAGTCCCCAAGGCTATGGTTTTCCCAGGATGAAGAAGTATGGGACATTTATAATGAATCTTACTATATCTCTTCTAAAACATAAAGACAAAAGAACATTTCTAGGAAGTTCAAATTCAGAGAATTATCCCTTTAAAAGGGACTACTATCTTTCTCATTTTCTACCCATCCCCAGATTTATTCTCTATGTTTTCAATGAAAAGCCCTCCTTACCTCCTTGAGTTTTCCACTGGTGAAGGTTGGAGACAGCAAAGTTCTCAATCTCTTCCACTCTTCATCCTCTGACAAGGAGATGGCTTTTTTCATAAATCCCATTGGACCAAGATCCTAGAGCCCAAAGGAAAAGAGATTTTGTCCTACATAAATGTGGAGGTTTCCACTGTTGTAAAAGTTGTTAAATAAGTATCATTTATTTAAAAAAATGCTTAATGACTGCATACTAGTTATCTGGCCCTATGTCAGACACTCAATAATATTGATTGCAAGTGCCTACCTCCTGAGAGTTTGGAAGAGACACCCAGGGACATCACACCATATTTGGATTTTATTTTCCAACCTTTGTTTAGATGCAAAATTTCCACTTGGTTGGAAACTTTTTTCCAGGGGAATAGACAGGAAGAAGACTTAAGAAGACCTAGTACAAGCTCCAGGGCTATGCAGAGCACAAATGGATTGGTGACAGATACCAGATGTTTTTTGTCAACCATATGTTACTTACAATCAGTTCTGTCTTTACATGCATTTACAGCATAAGCATCTTGATAAAGGGGTACCTAGGTATGATAATTTTAAAAATAATAATATTTGAAACTTAAAGGATTTGGAATATAAGTGTAATACAGGAAAAAAAAACACAAGTTATTAATGGAAGTTCGTTCAGTATTTTCTAAAAGGCAGAGGAGAAAAGAAAGATAATTCTATTTTTCACCTGGGTGCTAGACTACCAAAGTAAAACTCTTGAAATTTAGGTCCATCATCTAAAATATATTTTTGTGTTAAAATGTATGCTTCCAGCCAGGCACACTGGTGCATGGTACATGCCTGTAATCCCGGCAGCTCAGGAGTCTGAGACAGGAGGATCACAAGTTCAAAGCCAGCCTCAGCAATGTTGAGGTGCTAAGCAACTCAGTGAGACCCTGTCTCTAAATAAAGTACAACATAGGACCAGGAATTTGGCTCCGTGGTCTAGTATCCCTGAGTTCAATCCCCAGTACACCACCACCACCAAAAAATGTATGCTTCCAGCACTCATTCACTGTAAATATTTAGGGGATTAGGAGCAGAGGGAAGCTTCTTTAACTTGACAGAGATTCCACAAAAAACAATTTTCAGCGAACAATATACTTACTGGTGGCAAACTGAATGCTTTCTACCAAGCATCAGGAAAAATTCAACAACGTCTGCTCATTCATATACAGAAAGACAAGTAAAAGCATTCATCTGAGTGTAGATTAGTGATTTGTACATGCTGGGAAGGGGTATGTGGAAGGCAAGTAAATAGAGGTTGTATTTGAGCAGTGTGCAATATATGCATTATTGAAGATCCCAGCAAATCCAATTATTATGCACAATTATCATATATTAATCAAAGTTTTTAAACTTTGGATTGAACCCCAGGTCCTGTGCCTGCGATGCAAGCACTCTACCAACTGAGCTATATCCCTACCCCCAAAGTTTTTAAAAAGTGAAGATAGAGATTGTATGGGAATCCACACACACACACACACATTAGCCTCATCTAAAATTGGGGTAAACTTTGGAAGATTAAAGTCTATATCCTTCAAAAGTTCACTCTCCTGGCTCTTACTCAACTTCACACTGGAACTCCCAGCTGATGTCAGAGGAAAAGAAAAACAAATAAATAAAAGAAATACAGATAGGATTTTCCCTATTTGTAGGTGCAATCTTTGTCCAATGTGGTCACCACACAAGAAGTCAGGCACATTTCTAAGGATAATGAAGAATTGGTGAAAAACACATTAATAACATAATCTAAATCTACACAAATGTAGGCAAGTGATACATTTGGACAGAGCTGCACACTCATTCATATAGGCACACAAAACAGAAAAAATGAAAATAAAAAGCCTAGATTGTATCAATTTCCTGTTACTATAGGAACAAGAACTTAATAAATTTATAGTCATGTAAGAAATTATCATTGGGTAAAGCAGAATATATTATACATGAAACTACCTGGTAATTTTTTGGCAAGGAATGCCCTCTGAATTTGTAAATATCTCAGGATAAAAATTGAATTAATAAATTATATAAATAAATAAATAAATAAATAAATGTTACTTTGGATTAGACAAAGGGGAACTAAAGGAAGGGTGAGGGGATGGGAATAGGAAAGACTGTAGAATTAATCAGACATAACTTTCCTATGTTCATTTGTGAATACACAACTAGTGAAACTCCACATTATGCACAAACACAAGGATGGAAGTTGTACTTCATGTATGTATAATATGTCAAAATACATTCTAGAGTCATGTATAACTAAAAAGAACAAATAAAAACTTAAAAATATAAATAAATGTTAAAATGTTGAAAAGTGAGTGCTTACCCGCCGGTTGGTGAAGACAGAATAACATTCTTTGATCAGCACTGTTTTGATAATGCTGGGCTCCGTAGTAGCCAAAACAGGTTGTGAACCTTCGAACAGGCTGTGTTGGGAAAGCAAAGCTGATTAAATCTAACAGGCCAGATTCTGCAGCAGGAATCCAGACTTTGATCTTGATGTTATCTATTCTACCTGCCTACTCCTACAAAACATAGCAACATGAAGTTCTGGTTGGGGATTCTGACCACAGAAACCACTGGAGTCTTCATAGCATAAAGGGTAATGTAGGTAAAGTAGGTAGGAAGAGAAACTTAGAGACAAAATACACCCTCTAAGAGATCATAATTAGAAATAGCATTGGAACACTTGTTAAATCTAGATGGCAAATACAATAGTGTTACCCATACTACTTTCCATAACTTATTTATGTATTTGTTTATTTCCTTATTTACTTATTTTTGTAATTATAGGTGGACAGAAGCCTTTATTTGTTTATTTTCATATGGTGCTAAGGATCAAACCCAGTGCCTCACACATGCTAGGCAAGTGCGTTACCACTGAGATACAGCCTCAGCCCAAGTCTCCAAAACTTTTTATATGTAAAAATATAGGTTTGTGAAAATTGAAGGCAGATAATTGACTAACTCCTCACAATTACTAAGTTTTGCAAGTGGTAGCTGAAATGGGGAATTTGGAGATCCAGTGGGGTATGTTGTGTCCTTGGATCACATAGTATCTATGGGCCATGTCAACTGAGCAGAACACTCTGGCCAGCCCTGTGGCTTTCTGTGGATTGATGAGAGAAGATAGAGAAGAAGAGTCAATGTCTTCTACCACTATTTTTAGTGTAGAGCAAAATGATTACACCTCTTCTATGGCTCCCACCGAACCCCCACCAGCTCTAAAGGGAATAGTTGCTACAGTTAGCTGAGGCCACCCTCCAATATAAACCCCATCAATCCACCAGGGAACTCACTGATGGAACCCCATCCTATGTCTGGTCTTAACATCAAATGGATGAAAGAGAGAAAGAAATGCTTCCTTGAAAAGTCAACAATGAAAACTTAAAAATGGCATATAAGCAACAATAATTATGACAATTAAAAAGAAGAAAGAAAATAAGGAAATGAAAAGCTGAGCAGAAATAATTTCCCATCTGCTTCCCAGTACCTCCCAGCCTTTTGTTCAAAAGCATACATTAAATCTGAAATTTAAATAAGGGAATTTTGTCTTTAAATTAAAAGGAAATCAGTGGAGGAAAGAGATGATGCCACAGATTTATAAGCTTATGATTTTTTTAAAAAGTTCTCAAATAATACATTTTATTCATCTAAAGGGGTCAAAAAGAAAGAAAAATGAGGAAGATAGGAATAGCCAGACATTGGACACAAAGTAAGGCTGGAGACTCTGGGTCATCAAAAGCAGGAGAAAAGCCAAAATATGAAACATTCTCAATCTAAATCAAACTGTAGACCCAGACTCCTGGTGACATGCATGACCTTTGGCAGGACAAGCCTCCAAGGACTTTGCAGCACAGAGGGTTGCATCCCAAATGTTCTGGGCTGAGGTTGTCCTCACGCATTGGGGCGCCACATCATAACAAGTCTACCAAAGAGAAATTTCCAGAATACTCACCCCCATGTTTTTCCATACTTTTTATAACATTCTGTGTCAAAATTAGACACACCCTAGGAAGAAGAACAAAATGAAATTACATTATTGTTGCAAATGTACTGACATTGCATCAAATGACCCAAATCCCATGAAATCAGGCTTGCTGTTCCTAACAGGTGGTTAGAGAGAAGCTCTTATTCAGAGGCTTCTGAGGAGAAAAGAGAAAATATGCAATATTTGAAATAAAATATGTAAAGTCAGTTGAATTTTCTCTATTATACATAATCAACCAATTTCCCTTGTCTATGAACACAACATGCTTCTCTTCTGCAGTATTTCTTCGTCTGCTTGTGTTGTCTCAGAAATACTGGGACCTTCTGAATTATGATTTCCATAGGCACATGAGGAAACCCAGAGTGAGAGAAAATGAGTGTTTCCCAGGGCCATGCATGATCTTTTATCTCCTCATCAAGTATCGTTTTAATTTATCTCATGTTTTCTGGTAGAATTAGGGTGTAAAGACACCAGCAACCTCCTCTAACAAAGGAGATTTATGTTTTCACAATCATGTCGTTGAGTAAGTAAGTGACATAGTGAGCAAATAAAAGTGGACTTGCCTTCCTGTGTTGGAGCTTAACTTGGAAAAGGTGAGATACTACCTATCTGCACATAGTACACATATAGTTAGACACTGGGTGTGAGTTTTCATCATAAAAACTAAGCTATTAATCTTCCTCATGCTAACTTTCATTTGTAATATTTTAGCTGTACAAATAAAGCATCCCAGAGATATGAGTGTATCTTCCTAGAATCTGCACTGAGAAACACAGAAAATTCTTGAGAATGCTAATAGTCTGAACATAAAGTCCACAGCTTACACTGTTAATGTGCCAGAGTCCTGAGCTCATCAACAGAAGTGAACCTGACACTATGAGGAGTTGTAAACAGAGCCCCAGGATAAACCTGACTGTGCTTTGGATGGGGCCCTCACACAGTTTCTGAAGCTTGAAATCTCAAAACTTCTCTCACGGAGCTAAATTTCTACTGATATAACTAAGCAGGTGTTTGCAACCAAAAGAGGCAAAACAGGGAGCTCAAATGACACTCACCCGGCGATAATTAAGAAGAGTTCCAAAAAAAGGCAGAGGTGTTGGCCCTGGAATTCCCAGCTTCTTAAAATATCCATGTGAATAGGTCCCATATCTATAAAGTGGAAGAGAAATCCAGGTCAAGGGATTGTGACTGTGTGTTATATATTGGCTCACGAGTCACTGATCAAGAATGGGAACAGTGAAGCCAGGCAGGTAACATGTAGGCCATAAATAACAACAAAAACTCCAATGGCCCTAATTACATCTGCTCATCATCTCCTCTCTCACATTTCCTCAGAGACCACAAAAGTCATAATAGTTAACTCAAAGCAGCTGATTATTGTAAAGTTCCATCATTAAGCTCCCAATGCTATAGTGAATATCTGATATAAGTCCCCAAACATGAGTTTAAAAATTCCTGAGCCATTCAGACTATATTTCTTCCAGGTCACTTCACTCACTGGTGTCAGTTTAGGAAGTTGACTTGATGCCATCATGTTGGCCCCTTTAGTGGCCTCCAGTGGGGCTGTCCCCACTCTGGGACTTCTTCCCTGAGCAGGCAGGAGTATCTCCCACTTTCTCATAACTCCTATCTGGATGCCTTTTATTGCATCCCTGGTCCACATTCTCCCTTTCTCATCTGCTGTAATAGATTAAGAACACTTGCATATGGGAAACTGTTGAGTAAGAATAACCTGCTGGGCAGGTATATTTAAAGACATGTGCAATCTACATCATGATTGTATGTATTAGATTAATATTCCTTCAATTGTTCAAAAAAGATGAGGTCATTTTTAAATAGGTTAGTTTTCACAAATACAAAATCCAAGGGTCCTATTTTGACCTTCAGAAGGAACATAAGGAACTTACCTCAAAGAAATTGTACTATTGAACAGAATAAAATTAAGACATTTTCATTAATTTTAAAATGCCACTGGAGGGAAAATAGATGCAACAAAAGCCTGAATACTACCCTTTCCTTCAATTGTTACAACCAGGTTTATATTTTCTATTTTCACATCATTATGAATGCCTATTCTTGTAAAAGTGGAGTTAAGTTAGAAGTCAAAGGTCTCCTTGGGGCAATGTCTTCTACACTCAGTCAGAAATAAGTAACTACCCTCTTCCCATGCTCCATGAAATCAGGAATCCCACTATTTTTTAAAATATTTTTATAGTCATAGGCAGATATAATACCTTTATTTTATTTATTTATTTTTATGTGGTATTGAGGATTGAACCCAGTGCCTCACATATGCCAGATGAGCTCTCTACCACTGAGCCACAACCATAGCCCAGGAATCCCACTATTTAAAGGAATTCTTCTACTAGATGGTTTTATTCATACTCCTTTACTGGAATTTCATAAGCAAATATCTAAAATACAAAATGGGCTTGGAAACTTCTGTCTCTTGAAGCTGTCATTAGATTTCAAATCCACGCAGAAACAAATCTCTATACTAATGCTAACTTAAGGAATAAAAGTTCCAAGTTTCTCCCAGGTCGTTGCTCAATAGTTTCATCATTCAGCAGTAGTTGCATATTGCAGGGTGGAGCATTTGAGTTTTTGGAGGAGGGCTATTCCAGGGAAAGGGAAGAGAACAGAGGGAAGAACTGAGTCTGAGCCTGTGGTAGCACCTGGGGTGCACTTGGTGCATTTTACAAATGGTGCTGGGACGTGGGAGGAGGAGCAGGAACCACCTGTTCCACAGGAGACAAGCCTCCTACACATCTCTTGTCATGCACATAGAACACAAAAGATAAACAATGACACAGAAACTTGTGAAGAACCCTCTTTACCCCCAGAATTCTGAAAGTTTGCAAAGGGTGCATCGCTTTTCTGAAGGTGTGCAGTTGTTTGTAATCTGCATCTACTGAACTCCTCTGGTTGATTAATCTAGGTTCAAACTGAGACTCACTCCAAAGTTCATCCTCCAAATCAAATCATATCACTAAACCTCCTAGTCACAGAAATGGGAGGTTTCAAGAGGCGAGAAACTGGAACAGTTACTCACAGATAGAGGAGCAACAGGCTGATTCCCAGGAGAACCCAGGTTTCCATGGAAAAGTTTGGGATCAGGTCCATCACTACTGTCCTTCCAGATATGTGATCTAGAAGTACCAAGCTTGCATTCTGTGAGCAGATGTGATTCAATGAAGTCAAACTGGCATATTTATATGCTGGGTTAGGAGGTGGGGCTGGGTGTTCAACCAATAGAAAAAACTATCTGTGCTTCCACCCACTATTGCAGAAGCCAGGTGACCCCTCCACCTTGACAGTTGGCAGTGAGTCATGAGGACATGCCTATTTTGATCTTTGAGCTCAGATTTTATAAAAAAAAATTATCTATTAAAAACTTCGATGGTGCTGGGGTTGTGGCTCAGTGTTAGAGTGCTCACCTAGCATATGTGAGGCACTGCGTTCAAACTTCAGCAACACATAAAAATGAAATAGAGATATTATGTCCACCTACAATTAAAAATTATATATTTTTTAAAAAACTTCAATAAGTGTTATCATTATGCCCAAAGGTTATTGCTTCTTTTTTTTTTATTGGTTGTTCAAAACATTACAAAGCTCATGATATATCATCTTTCATACATTTGACTCAATTGGGTTATGAACTCCCATTTTTACCCCAAATACAAATTGCAGAATCACATCGGTTACACACTCACATTTTTACATAATGGCATATTAGTGACTGATGTATTCTGCTACCTTTCCTTTCCCCTATTATCCCCACTCCCCTCCCCTCCCATCATCCCTCTCTACCTCATCTGCTGTTGTTCAATTCTCTCCCTTGTTCCCCCCCCCCTTTCCCCTCACATCCTCTTCTATGTAATTTTGTGTAATATTGAGGTTCTCCTACCATTTCCATATGCTTTCCCTTCTCTCTCCCTTTCTCTCCCCCACTCGTCTTTGTTTAATGTTAATCTTTTCCTCCCTGTTCTGTTCTTAGTTGCTCTATTTATATCAAAGAAGACATTTGGCATTTGTTTTTTAAGGATTGGCTAGCTTCGCTTAGCATAATCTGCTCTAATGCCATCCATTTCCCTGCAAATTCTATGATTTTGTCATTTTTTAGGCCTGTATAATACTCCATTGTGTATAAATGCCACATTTTTTTTATCCATTCATCTATTGAAGGGCATCTGGGTTGGTTCCACAGTCTAGCTATTGTGAATTGTGCCGCTATGATCATTGATGTGGCAGTATCCCTATAGTATGCTCTTTTAAGATCCTCATGGAATAGTCCGAGGAGGGCGATAGCTGGGTCAAATGGTGGATCCATTCCCAGCTTTCCCAGGTATCTCCATACTGCTTTCCAGATTGGCCTTACCAATTTTCAGTCCCACCAGCAGTGTACAAGAGTACCCTTTTCCCCACATCCTCGCCAACACTTATTGTTGTTTGACTTCGTAATGGCTGCCAATCTTACTGGAGTGAGATGGTATCTTAGGGTGGTTTTGATTTGCATTTCTCTGACTGCTAGAGATGGTGAGCATTTTTTCATGTACTTGTTGATTGATTGTATGTCCTCCTCTGTGAAGTGTCTGTTCAGGTCCTTGGCCCATTTGTTGATTGGGTTATTTGTTATCTTATTGTTTAATTTTTTGAGTTCTTTGTATATTCTGGATATTAGGGCTCTATCTGAAGTGTGAGGGGTAAAAATTTGTTCCCAGGATGTAGGCTCTCTGTTTACCTCTCTTATTGTTTCTCTTGCTGAGAAAAAACTTTTTAGTTTATGTAAGTCCCATTTATTTATTCTTGTTATTAACTCTTGGGCTATGGGCGTCCTATTAAGGAATTTGGAGCCTGACCCCACAGTATGTAGATCGGAGCCAACTTTTTCTTCTATCAGGCGCAGTGTCTCTGATTTGATATCTAGCTCCTTGATCCATTTTGAGTTAACTTTTGTGCATGGCGAGAGAAAGGGATTCAGTTTCATTTTATTGCATATGGATTTCCAATTTTGCCAGCACCATTTGTTGAAGATGCTATCCTTCCTCCATTGCATGCTTTTAGCCCCTTTATCAAATATAAGAAAGTTGTAATTTTGTGGATTGGTTTCTGTGTCCTCTATTCTGTACCATTGGTCCACCCGCCTGTTTTGGTACCAGTGCCACGCTGTTTTTGTTACTATTGCTTTGTACTACAGTTTGAACTCTGGTATCGCTATACCTCCAGATTCACACTTCCTGCTTAGAATTGCTTTTGCTATTCTGGGTCTTTTGTTTTTCCATATGAATTTCATGATTGCTTTACCTATTTCTACAAGAAATGCAGTTGGGATTTTAATTGGCATCACATTGAACCTGTAAAGAACTTTGGGTAATATCGCCATTTTGAAGATGTTAGTTCTGCCTATCCATGAACAGGGTACATTTTTCCGTCTTCTAAGATCTTCTTCTATCTCTCTCTTTAAGATTTTGTAGTTTTCATTGTATAAATCTTTCACCGCTTTTGTTAGGTTGATTCCCAAGTATTTTATTTTCTTTGAGTATATTGTGAATGGAGTGGTTTTCCTCATTTCCATTTCAGAAGTTTTGTTGCTGATATACAGGAATGCCTTTGATTTATGCGTGTTGATTTTATATCCTGCCACTTTGCTGAATTCATTTATTAACTCTAGCAGTTTCTTTGTAGACCCTTTGTGGTCTGTTAAATATATTATCATGTCATCCGCAAATAGCGATAATTAAGTTCTTCTTTTCCTGTTTTTATGCCTTTAATTTCTTTTGTCTCTCTAATTGCTCTAGCTAGTATTTCAAGAACTAAATTGAATAGAAGTGGTGATAGAGGGCATCCCTGTCTTGTTCCAGATTTTAGAGGGAATGCCTTCAGTTTTTCTCCATTTAGGATGATGCTAGCCTGAGGTTTAGCATATATAGCTTTTACAATGTTGAGGTAAGTTCCTGTTATCCTAGTTTTTCTAGTGTTTTGAACATAAAGGGATGCTGTACTTTGTCAAATGCTTTTTCTGCATCTATCGAGATGATCATATGGTTCTTGTCTTTAAGTCTATTGATGTGGTGAATAGTATTTATTGATTTCCGTATATTGAACCAGCCTTGCATCCCGGGGATGAATCCTACTTGATCATGGTGCACAATTTTTTTGATATGATTTTGTATTTGATTCGCCAGGATTTTATTGAGAATTTTTGCATCCAAGTTCATTAGAGATATTGGTCTGTAGTTTTCTTTCTTTGAAGTGTCTTTGTCTGGTTTCAGGATCAGGGTGATGTTGGCCTCATAGAATGAATTTGGAAGAACTCCTTCTTTTTCTATTTCTTGAAATAGCTTGAAAAGTATTGGTATTAATTCTTCTTTGAAGGTTTTGTAAAACTCCGCTGTATACCCATCCGGTCCAGGGCTTTTTTTGGTTGGTAGTCTTTTGATGGCTTCTTCAATTTCTTCCTTTGTTATTGGTCTGTTTAAATTGTGTGTGTCTTCCTGACTCAATCTGGGCAGATCGTATGACTTAAGAAATTTATTGATATCTACACTATCTTCTATTTTATTGGAATATAGGGTTTCAAAATACTTTCTAATTATCTTCTGTATTTCTGTAGTGTCTCTTGTGATATTGCCTTTTTCATCCCGTATGTTAGTAATTTGAGTTCTCTCTCTTCTTCTTTTCGTTAGCATGGCTAAGGGCCTGTCGATCTTATTTATTTTTTCAAAGAACCAACTTTTAGTTTTTTCAATTTTTTCAATTTTTTTTGTTTCAATTTTGTTGATTTCTGCTCTAATTTTAATTATTTCTTGTCTTCTACTACATTTGCTGTTATTTTGCTCTTCTTTTTCTAGGTTTTTGAGGTGTAGTGTGAGTTCATTTATTTGTTGTTTTTTTTTTCTTTTTTTGAGGAAAGAACTCCAAGAAATGAATTTCCCTCTTAAAACTGCTTTCATTGTGTCCCATAGATTCTGGTATGTTGTGTCTGTATTGTCAGTTGTCTCTATGAATTTTTTTATCTCCTCCTTTATGTCTTCTGTAACCCATTGATCATTCAGTAACATATTGTTCATTTTCCATGTGATGTAGGATTTTTCCTTCCTTCTTTTATCATTGATTTCCAGTTTCATTCCATTATGATCAGATATGGTGCATGGTATTATCTCCACACCTTTATATTTACTAAGAGTTGCCCTATGGCATAGTATATGGTCTTTCTTTGAGTAGGATCCATGTGCTCCTGAGAAGAACGTGTATCCACTTGATGATGGTTGATGTATTCTATATATGTCGGTTAAGTCTCGGTTATTGATTGTGCTATTGAGTTCAATAGTTTCTTTATTCAGCTTTTGTCTAGAGGATCTGTCTAACGGCGAGAGCAGTGTGTTGAAGTCACCCATAATTATTGTGTTGTAGTCTATTTGACTCTTGAACTTGAGGAGAGTTTGTTTTATGAACGTTGCAGCTCCATTGTTTGGTGCATACAAATTGATAATTGTTATGTCTTGTTGGTGGATGGTTCCTTTTAACAGTATATAGTGTCCTTCTTCATCCCTTTTGATTAACTTAGGTTTGAAGTTGATTTTATTCGATATGAGTATGGCCACTCCTGCTTGCTTCCGAGGGCCATGTGAGTGATATGATTTTTCCCAACCTTTTACCTTCAGCCTGTGTATGTCTTTTCCTATCATATGAGTCTTCTGAAGGCAGCATATTGTTGGATTTGTTTTTTTGATCCAGGTTACTAGCCTATGTCTCTTTATTGGTGAGTTTAGGCCATTAACATTTAAGGTTACAATTGAAATATGATTTGTACTTCCAGTCATGTTTATTTATTTATTTATTTTAGTTTGGCTAGTTTTTACTTTTTGGTTATTTTCCTCCCCCCTTACTGAGATACCTCCTGCTGTTAGTTTTGGGCACTATTTTTCAATTCCTCTTCTTGTAGTATTTTGCTCAAAATACTTTGCAGTGCTGGTTTTCTGGCTGTGAATTCTTTTAGCTTTTGTTTATCATGAAAGATTTTAATTTCATTGTCAAATCTGAAGCTTAATTTTGCTGGATACAGTATTCTTGGTTGGAATCCATTATTTTTCAGCGTTTGAAATACATTGTTCCAGGATCTTCTCTCTTTCAAAGTCTGTGATGAAAAATCAGTTGTTAACCTAATTGGTTTACCCCTGAATGTAATCTGCCTCCTTTCTCTCGTAGCTTTTAATATTCTCTCCTTGTTCTGTATGTTGGCTATCTTCATAATTATATGTCTTGGAGTTGGTCTATTACGGTTTTGAATGTTTGGGGTCCTGTAGGCTTCCAGGATTTGGCAATCCATTCCATCTTTCATCTCTGGGAAATTTTCTAGAATTATTTCATTTAATAGGTTGTCCATTCCTTTGGTTTGATTCTCTGTGCCTTCTTCTATCCCGATGACTCTCAGATTTGGTTTTTTCATGACATCCCATATCTCTTGAATAGATTGCTCATGGGATTTAAGCATCTTTTCTGTGTTGACTATATTCTTTTCAAGTTGATAAACTTTGTCTTCATTATCTGATGTTCTGAATTCTACTTGATCTAGTCTATTTGTAATATTCTCTTTTGAGTTTTTAATTTGGTTTATAGTTTCCTGCATTTCTAGGATTACTGTTTGATTTTTTTTTAAGATCTCTATCTCCTGGTAAAGCTCGTTCTTTGCCATTTGAATTTGTTTGTTTAATTCATTTTCAAAATATACTTTTATTGCTTGGACTTGCTGTCTCATGTCTTCTCTAATATTCCTTCCCATCTGAGTTAGGTATGCCTTGAGTTCTTTCCCTATCCCTGTTTCTGATGCTTCTAGGTCCTCCTGTAGATTTAAGTTGTCCTGAATTGTTTGTACTCCTTTTTTCCCTTGTTTTTTCATGATGTTCACGCTACTTTCCAGTTCTATTTGATTGCTGTGTTTCTGCTCTCTTCTATAAATTTGTTTTGGTTTTTTATATCTCTGTTATCTCTCTTTTGTGTTAGTAGACTATGCTTGCTAAAGTGGATTCCGCTGAGAAGGAATTCCGACAGCCGAGCTCCAGTGACGTCACCTCCCTGCTATGGCGGGCCCCAGACTACTTACTGGGGTGTCCGAATGGAGGGGTTGGACTGGACTGTCTCTGGTTGGTTTCAGCTCTCGGACGCCGGCGGCCGGGTGGTCTCCAGCCGCCCAGTCGCCCTGGCAGCCGGTGGGCGATCGGTCGCCGGCGGGCGGGCAGACTCCAACAGCCCAGTCGCGCGGCAGCGGGTGGGCTGTCGCTGGCGGGCGGGTGATCTCTAGCTGCCCAATCACGGGGTCGGTCGCCAGCAGGCGGGAGGTTTCCAGCCGCCCAGTCGCGCAGGCAGCGGGCGGATGATCGGTGGCCGGCGGGCGTGTGGTCTTCAGCCGCCTAGTCGCACGGGCAGCGGGCTGGCTGTCACCGGCGGGCGGTCCCCAGCTGCCCAGTCGCGCTGGCAGCAGGCGGGCGATTGGTCGCCGGCGGGCGTGCGGTTTCCAGCTGCTCAGTAGCAGGGGCAATGGGCCGGCTGTCGCAGGCGGGCGTGCGGTCTCCAGCCACCCAGTTGCAGGGGCAATGGGCCGGCTGTTGCTGGTAGGCGGGCAATCTCTAGCTGCCCAGTCGCGCAGTGGGTCAAAGGTGGGGGTGGACTCCAGCCACCCAGTTGCGCGGGCAGACAGCGGGCATGCGGTCTCCGACCGCCCAGTCACAGCAGCAACAGGCCAGCTGTTGCTGGTGGGCGGGCGATCTCTAACCGCCTAGTCGTGCGGTCGGTCGCCCGCGGGCATGCGGTCTCCAGCCGCTCTGTCGCAGGGGCAATGGGCTGGCTGTCACTGGTGGGTGGGCGATCTCTAGCCGCCCAGTCGCAGGGGCAATGGGCCGGCTGTTGCAGGCGGGCGGGCGGTCCCCAGCTGCCCAGTCACGCTGGCAGTCGGCGGGCCTTCAGTTTCCAGCTGCTCAGTCGCAGGGGCAATGGGCCGGCTATTGCTGGTGGGCGGGCAATCTCTAGCTGCCCAGTCATGCGGTAGGTCAAAGGCCGGGGGGAGGACTCCAGCCACCCAGTCTCGCGGGCAGCAGGTGGAGTTTCTCCAGCCACCCAGTCGCGAGGGCCTGGCCTCTATTCCCCTGGTTACTCCTGCTAGTCCTGGTTTCTCCTGCTAGACCAGTTTTCCCCTGAGTGATGCCTCTCGGCAGTTCAAACTGTACTCTGGGCCTGCCGTTTGTTGGGCGTGGAGTGTGGCTATTGAAAACCCCTGGCACTCTATTGTTTTGATTTTTTCCTCTTGCCCCTACCCCCGCACTGGCGATACTGGTTTCGTTTTCCCCGCTGATGGGAGGGGGAGTTGAAGGTCGGGTGTCTCTAGTTCTCCCCGGGTCTTTATGCAGGCTTGCTCTGATAATCCCTCCCCCAGAGAGCCTAGGAGAGACTTTTTGAGAATTCCCTGCTGTATGGGAGAGGAGCTGAGTAACACGCACCTGTTTTATTGTTGCAATCTGTCGGAGAGTGGCGGTGGTTACTTCAGCTCTCAAAGATGGTGGCCGCTGGTTTCCTTGGTGGAGTTTCCGTTGTCGGTTATTGCTTCTTATCAGAAACTCAAGTGAAACATTAGAATTAATTGTCCTCTACTCAGTTTTTTTCTCCATGGGTGTTCTCATTACAAAATCCTTGAATTCCACCCAAAAAGGTTATATCTAAATAACTACTCATGAACTTTCCTCTGCTTTCAATGCCCTCATGCCCCATAGAAGACTTTTTAAAAAATATTTTTTAGTTGTTGATGACATTTATTTATTTATTTATTTCTATGCAGTGCTGAGAATAAAACCCAGGGCCTCACACTTGCTAGGCAAGCCCTCTACAACTCAGTCACAGCCCCAGCCCAGAAGACTCTTAATCATCCTTCAAATCCCAGCTCAGTCAAAATTTCATCTGGTAAAGGCTTTCAATGCCACCTCTTCACATGGAGCCACTTCCTCCCCTGGACAACTTCTAGTATCCCTGGAACACATTTCTCTTGTTGTTGTTCTCTTAACTGTCCTACAACATTGTTGGATTCCACTGTTGTTTAACTTTCCAGAATGTGAACTTCTCTGGAGCAGGGTCTGTGTACTATCCACTATTAAGCCCCTAGTCCCTAGCAGAGTTATTTACAAAGAGCTGGTATCTGGGATGTTTGGTCATTGAGTCAGGTGAGATTGCTGAGTCTCTGCAAGTTCTTTTTCTGGGAGTCTTTGGTGACCACTTCATCTTCCTGGTTTATTAATACAGAAAGATGATTTGGCTTGTTTGGGCCACAGTCACCTTCCCAGCACATTCAGGCTGTGTGCCAGTACCCAGATGGCTAGAAGTCCCCTAAAAAAATGGGGATTAACAAGATGACACTGAAGGATGCACTGAGTAATGGCAATCCAGGCTACTTCCTGTGCAGCCAGTAAGAGATCCCTGCAGTATTTAGCACATAGATTTTAGAGCAAAGAATAGCCTCTGTCTCTGAAAATAATGCATGTCCATGACCAATGGGTGTGAAAGGAAGAGGAAGAGAACAGCATCCTGCATGGCCAGGTGAACCACAAATCTCTACCCACCAATCTCATGGCAGATGTCACCACAGAGAGCACATCCAGCACCCAGAACTCCAAAAAGATGATCCCAGATTTTTCATTAGGCCAAGAGGTATCTGAGCAGATGGCTTCCAGCTTTTTGGTAAATGGGTGGTTGTGGATGGAGAGCAGACCCTGGGAGCTGGTTTAGGAGGAGTCTTGTAAGAACAATTGTCACTTGTGAGACTCTCAACAGATTCTTGATGTGAGTGATGCCATGTCTGAGTGCTTGGAAATTATACCAGTACATTATCTCAAGTCTGAGTCAAATTCTTTGTCTGAGTAGCCTGAGAAATGGAGGATTAGGTAACAAAGTCTCCAAGTTCTCAAAACATAACAGAATGAGAAGCCATTCAAGTCTTGTGTGCTTCCTTCTCTCTTTCTTCTTACTCTGCACCAACTGATACTCACCCTTCACCAACCCTTCCCACATCTCTGGCATGCATTCAAACAAGGAGAGATTACAGTGTCATTTGATAACTATTGACAATTAACAGCCTTGAAACAGACTGAACTTGGAGGCACCGCATCAGAAATTGGGAATGACTTCCTCATGCTGAGAGTAGAAATTGGAGGACCATGAGGCTTCCACCTCCCACCCTGACAGGCATCAAAGAAAATGAAAATGGGGATTTCATTCCATCTGGTACAACACAGATTAAATCTGCATGTGTGTATTTCCTGCCTTTTTTTCCAGATTGCTCCCTCTTCAGATCAACCAAATATACACATGTATATCACCTGGCTTTTGTTTCTGTAAATTTTAATTGTGTCTATAAAATAGGTAAGGAGAAGCAATCTAACTGCTTCCTCCTGGGCTGATCGAACTGCATCAAGTTCAATACTCATTTTACCATCTTTTGTCTATTTATCATGTGTCCAGGCAGCTAAATCCAGCCAGCTAGGATCAAGGTAGCTCCCGGGGTTAGGCTGTCAGTAACAATCTTACCATAACACAAAATCTTTTTTAATATTTTCTGTATATAAAACCTCTATGGAACTAATATAATTTCATCTTTCTTCAAATAATGTATTTGGCTATTATGATGAAATAACCAGGGCTATTATGATTTTCCCCCTGTCTTTCATAGCTCTGAAGCTGGTTGGACTGGTTGGGATTTGTACCAACCAAAATGGGTTAGTCATTCCTTGAGATGAAAAATGCATCCAGTGCTGGGCCCCAACCT
The DNA here is from genome assembly GCF_047511675.1 of Marmota flaviventris. NCBI lineage: Eukaryota > Metazoa > Chordata > Mammalia > Rodentia > Sciuridae > Marmota > Marmota flaviventris. The sequence goes on from NC_092516.1 coordinate 31,068,080, forward strand.
ATGCAAAGGTTCTTGTTCTGCAAAGGGCAATTAAAGAAGTCATGCTCTAACCAGGTAGGGTGGCAGACATCTGTAGTCCTAGCTTTTCAAGGATTCCTTGAGCCTAGAAATTCAAGGAAGGCCAGGCAACACAGGGAAAAGTCATCACACACACACACACACACACACACACACACACACACAGAGAGAGAAGAGAGAGAGAGAGAGAGAGAGAAATGAGAGAGAGAGAAATGAGAGAGAGAGAAGAGAGAGAGAAGAAAGAGAGAGGAGAGAGAGAGAGAGAGAGAGAGAGAGAGAGAGAGAGAGAGAGAGTCCTTCACTTGCCAGACACAAATATATACCCAAAGCCATGCCCCCAATGAATCACTTCCTCCAGTCCCACTCCACCTGCCTACAGTTCACACTCAGTTAATCCAATCAGGGACTAATTCACTGATTAGGTTAAGGCTATGCTATATAACCCAATCATTTCTCCTCCATACCTTCGTGTATTGTCTCACACCTCAACTTTGGGGAACACTACACACCCAAACCATAACAGACAACATCATACTAAGTAAGATAAGCCAGATTCAGAAAGTCAAGGGTTTTATGTATTTTATAATATGTGGAAGCTAGAGAGAAAAAAGGAAAAAAAGGGGGAACTCAGGTAAACAGAAGAGGGACCAGTAGAGAAATGGAATTGGTGTAAGGAAATGTGGGAGCAAAGGGAGGGATTTGAGAATGAAATAGACAGTATATGCTATGTGCATAAGTGAATATATCACAATAAAAATCACTCACCTATCTAATTATAATGCACAAATAAAAATTTAAAACCACAAGAGAAAAAATAACTGAGAAATATTAAATAAAGAAGGAAAGATATATTTGGACTCACAGTTTAAGAGATTTCAGTCCATAATCACTTGGATCCATTGATTCTGGGCTGTGGTGAGGCAAATTGCCATGTCAGAAGTGCACCATGGCACAAAGTTGCTCCCCTCGTTATGAATGGGAAGCACAGGGAGGGCAAGGTAGGGGCCAGGGATTTGATAAGCTCTTCCAGGATATGCACCCAGTGACCTAACTCCAACTAGGCCCTAGGCTCTGTCCTCTCTACCCTTCTGATAATGCCATACAATTGTGAATCCATCTATGGATCATTCACAGATGAGATTAGGGAAGTTCATGATCAAATCACCTTCCCCAAATCTCCACCTCTGCGCATTGCTTCATTGGGAACCAAGCTGTTAACCCTTGAGCCTTTGGGAACATTCCAGAGTCAAACCATATCATGATTTTTCCTTTACCCCTTAACTCTCTCTTACTTTGTAAGTTATGAAAGCAGAATCCACAGGACTTGTGGGGTTGGTTGTGTGAGAACTTGGGTATGCTTAGCTCTAATTCCTCATGTGACTGTAGAAGGGGCTCAGTAAATATCCTTCAAATCACAGGAACCCAAGGATCACCTGCCTCTCTCTATCTCTATGATTCACTTGTATTTTCACAAACATGCCACCTCCACATTATTCTCTTTATCTTGCATATCACTGAGAGTCCCCCAGACCCTCCAGTCCAGGCAGCAACCAAGAACTCCTGAGGAAAGGATGAAACTCAAAGACAGCAGAATGGACTGGACCTTGACGAAGACATCTGCCAAGGAGGTCCTAGCTTTAAAATTCTAAAGTGGTTTCTCAACTAGGAGTACAGAGTAAAGGGCATCATACACATGCACACAAACACATATTTGCCCACAAACACAAATGCACGTGCGTGCGCGTGCACACACACACACACACACACACCAATTTTGGGTTTCTTTTACTAGCAGTGATTGAACATAAGGTTGATTAAACATCCGGCCACATCCCCAGCACATTTTATTTTTTTTATTTTGAGACAAGCTCTCACTATGTTGCTTACAGCCTTGCTAAGTTGCTGAATCTGCCTTTAAACCTTCAAACATATGATCCTCCTGCCTTATCCTCCAGAGCCCCTGGTATTACAGATGTGCATCACTGTGCCCAACACACACAGAATGTACCTCAAGCAACAATAGTGTTACTGAAAGCTCAGTCTTGTCCCTGATGTCAATTCAATAAAAAGAACGGTTTTGAGAAAAGAAGAAAGTTTTATTATTCTACTGGGGAAGGAGAAGCACAGGGGACTCCTGTCCCAGAGGCTGTGATTTTGCCCATCAGAGAGAATAGAGGGTTTGGGGTTTTTTTTGTTTGTTTGCTTTTGTATTTTGTTTTTATAGTGGTAGATGGACAGAATGCCTTTATTTTATGTGTTTATTTTTATGTGGTGCTAAGAACTGAATGCAGTGCCTCATATATGCTAGGCAAGTGCTCTGACTCAACTCAACAACAGAGAGTTTTTAAAGACATAATCCATTCCAGGTGTTTCCTGTGAGAGATTCGATTCACCTGTTAATTTGGGAGATAGCCATTCTTATGGCACAAGTACTGAAGTCTGAATTACTTTGTTCTTATGGTGGGTGTATGCTCAAAGACAGATGGATTACTCAGCCTAGGATGGGAAAAGATAATCTTGATCCCCACCCCCAAGTTATGAAGAGACAGAGGGAGACAAGGAAAATAAAATCCTGTCCATTTTAAAATAAACCTCACTGGCAAAGCAGCCAAAGACTGTATTCAAAGCATGAGGTGGATGACTGATACAATAGGTGAAATTTTTGTCTAAAAAATTTTAACTTTTTTTCTATTTCCTGAAATAAATTGAAGAGTATTGGTATTAGTTCTTCTTTAAAGGTCTTGTAGAACTCAGCTGTGTATCCACCTGGTCCTGGGCTTTTCTTGGTTCGTAAGCTTCTGATGGCATCTTCTATTTCATCACTTGATATTGATCTGTTTAAATTGTGTATATCTTCCTGATTCAATTGGGCAAATCGTATGACTTAAGAAATTTATCAGGATTGGGGTTGTAGCTGAGTGGTAGAGTGCTTGCCTAGCATGCCTGAAGCACAGGGTTCAATTCTCAGCACCATATACAAAAAAATAAAAAGATCCATTGACAACTAAAAACAATTTTTTAAAAAGGAATTTATCAGTGCCTTCAATGTCTTCTATTTTAATGGAGTATAATTCTAATTATCCTGTGTATTTCTGTACTTTCTGTTGTGATGTTACGTTTTTCATCATGAATGCTGGTAATTTGAGTTTTCTCTCTACTTCTCTTCATTAGCGTAGCTAAGGGCCTGTCAATTTCATTTATTTTTTCAAAGAACAAACTTTTTGTTTTGACAATTTTTTCAATTGTTTCTTTCTTTTTGATTTCATTGATTTCAACTCTAATTTTAACTATTTCTTGCCTTCTACTGCTTTTGCTGCTGATTTGTTCCTGTTTTTCTAGGGATTTGAGATGTAATGTGAGGTCATTTATTTGTTAGCTTTTTCTTCTTTTAAGGAATGAACTTTATGCAATGAACCTTCCTCTTAGTACTGCTTTCATAGTGTCCTGGATTTTGATATGTTTTGTCTATGTTCACATTTACCTCTAAGAATTTTTTAATCTCCTCCTTGATGTCTTCTGAAACCCATTGTTCATTCAGTAGCATATTGTTTAGTCTCAAGGTGATGGAAAAAAATTTATATTTTTATTTTGTTGTTGATTTCCAATTTCATTTCATAATGATCTGATAAAATGCATGATTGTATCTCTACTTTTTTGTATTTGCTAAGAGTTGCTTTGTGGCATATTATATGGTCTATTTTGGAGAAGGATCCATGTGTTGCTGAGAAGAAAGTGTACCTATTTGATGCAGGTTGAAATATTCTATTTATGTCAGTTAAATCTAAGTTTTTGATTATATTATTGAGTTCTAGAGTTTCCTTATTCAGTTTTTGTTTGGAAGATATATCCAGTGCTGAGAGAGGTGTGATAACGTCACCCAAAATTATTGTGTTGTGTTCAATTTGAACTTGAGAAGAGTTTGTTTGATGAACATAGCTGCACCATTGTTTGGGGCATATATATTTATGATTGTTATGTCTTGTTGGTGTATGGTTCCCTTCCGCAGAAGGTAATGTCCATCTTTATCCCTTTTGATTAACTTTTGGCTTGAAGTCTACTTTATTTAATATAAGGATGGACACCCCTGCTTGCTTCTGCAGCCCATGTGAGTCGTATGATTTTTCCCAACTTTTCACCTTCAGTCTGTCCTTTCCTATCAGATGAGTCTTCTGTAGGCAGCATATTGTTCTTTTTTTAATCCAGTGTGCCAGCCTATGTCTTTTGATTGGTGAGTTTAAGCCATTAAAATTCAAGGTTACTATTGAGACATGGTATTCCCAGCAATGTTTGTTTATTTTGGTTATTTAACTTGACTTGATTTTCTTCTTTGATTAGTTTTTCCTTTAGGGTACTATCTCCCTCTGTTGATTTTCATTGTTGTTTTTCATTTCCTGTTCATGGAATATTTTGCCAAGGATGTTTTGTAGAGCCAATTTTCTAGCTATAAATTCTTTTAACGTTTGTTTATCATGGAAGGTTTTTACTTCATCTTCAAATCTAAAGTTTATTTTTGCTGGATACAAGATTCTTGATTGGCACCCATTTTTTTTTCAGAACTTGATATATGTTGTTCCAAGATCTTCTCTCTGTATTTGTGGCATTGGGGTCTCAGGTGGCTGAGACCACAGCCTAGACTCCAGAGAATATCTCTCTCTGGGGCCTCCAAATGTTAAGGCACTGTTCCAAAATCCCAAATAAAACTCTGTGTCTTTTTTAAGTAAAGACAAAGGATTTATTCTGTCCAGGACCAAGGGAACACAAAGCCACCAATTCTGTATTCCAAGATATTGAATGCTGGTGGGGGGCAGCTTAAAAACACACACACAAAAAGCACAAAGAAGGGAGGCAGGAGAGGCAAATACAATCATAAGTACAATTATTTTATAAAGTGGAAAACACCAAGTTCTCAGAATTGGCACCTTTTTGTGCATAGTCAAGAAGCAAGCTTGCATTAGTTCTACAGTTAAGGACATAGTTGTCAGGGAGCAAGTTGGTAAGGGTGGCTATTTCAGCTTCTATATGAATGAGCTCATGCAGAAATGGGGGCCAATTCTGCCCAGGGTGAATTGTCTGAGCTAAATTGGGTCAGACTGACATAATTTTCAAATCATCCCATAAGAAATACATTTATTTTTTTTTCATTAATGTCCTGTGGAAACATGTGATGCTGGGACCTACTGTGCCACATCCATGCATGCACATTCCATGTTCAGTGAGATTCATTCCACTCTTCCTCCCTTTTTCTGTCCCTTCTTCTTCATCCTCAGCCCCCTCCATCTACTCTACTTATCTTTTCTCTATTTTGATGAAATTATCTCTCCCGTCTTTTGTTCCCTCTCTCTTTTTCTTCTTGTATTTTTTATCTCCACCTCACCTGCCTTATTTTGGATTAGCTTCCCCTTAGTAGAACAAACCTTTGAACTTTAATGTTTTGGGACTGGATTATTTCACTTAACATGACTTATCTTCATTTTATCCTTTAGCTTTGGTTAACCTATAACAGAAAGGAGCAAAGATCTACCAACAAAAACAACTATTTTATAGATTTATTTTAGTGTTGTTCACATACTTACTTTTTTAGTGTTGTTTATATACTTACTTCCTAAGGTTCTTGTGGTCACCTGAGGTTGTTGTTTAATATTCAATCACAATTTTGCTAGTGAGATAGTGTTGTAAGAAGCTATTGGATACATGTCATCCTTGCTGACTTTGTTGGAATTGTGACATCTTCCAGCTGGCTGCCAGTCTCAGTCTCCTCACTTACTTTTCCAAAATTCTGGATATTTTCATATGGTTTCATGTTAATGTTTAGCAAAAAAAATAGTATCTATTTCATTATAGTAGTTACAGAAGGCTATGCAGCCCTTCTCTCTTTCTGGTAAAGTATCTGAAACTTTCTGACTTTGTTGTTGCTAAAATAATTCATCACCATTAGGTTTTATTGATTAAATACCCTAGAAAATTTAATGGGTGTGAACTATTTATAATTCTTCAGGGTTACAGGGCCTTCTCCGTGGCAAATAAGATTTGAGTTCCAACTGTTCTTCATGACAAGTGGAATCTGGACCCAAACTGGTGTCTTCTAAGGTGACCAGTTAATCAGTCTGATGATTTCACAATCTCAATGGGCCTGATTAGGGTGATTAGAATATGAACTTCCTAAGGTTTATGTGTAAGTTGAGGTTGTTAGTTAATAGTCAACCAGGATTATATCTACAAGGGAGAAAAACATTAGATACATGTCATGATTTGTGGCAGTCAAAGTTTGCCTTTTAGGACTCACTTTGATATATATTATCTGTGACAAATTGTTAATGAAATATTGACTTTTAGTGACAGGCTCTAAAGCAATCCCTAACAGCATGTTCCTGGGTGACACAAATTCCCATTCTTACCCTACCTGAACTGGTTGTTGTCTACACTTTCTGAGGTTCTTGTGGTCACCTGAGGTTGTTGTTTAATATTGGACCACAATTTTGCAAGTGAGATAGTGTTGTAAGAAGCTATTGGATACATGTCATCCTTGCTGACTTTGTTGGAATTGTGACATCTTCCAGCTGGCTGCCAGTCTCAGTCTCCTCACTTACTTTCTCTAAGAACATGTAGTTGAAAGGTTGACTTAGAATAATATAGGTGTATTCCCATAGTCAGGTGTGTGAGTGATAGATTTGTGTCTATGGTGTCTGGATTCCTGAAAAGATTTCCCCTCAATATTGTTACTATTTCCCCTTCTTCTTTCTGAATATTCCATTTATGTATTGATCTGGCTGTTTCCCAACTCTCCCAACCTCTGGGCATTTTGCAGTTCTAAAAATGCTTCCACTTTTTCAGTTTAGTACAGTAATGACCATATGCCTCACTACCAATTTCTCTATAAATCTGTATTTTATTACTAAAATGAAGAATTTGAGGCAGGATATTTTGTAAAGAAATGATGCCATTCAGTCACATCTATGCTGTCCCAAATGATAGAAGATCTAATACCAATACTCTACAAATCATTTCAGGAAATAGAAAAAGAAGCAGCACTTCCAAACCCATTCTATGAAGCCAATATCACTCTGATTCCAAAATCAAGCAAAGACACATCAAAAAAAGAACACTTCACACCAATATCTCTAGTGAACATAGATGCAAAAATTCTCAATAAAATTCTGGCAAATTGAATACAAAATCATGTCAAAAAGATCGTGCACCATGATCAAGTGGGGTTCATCCCAGGGATGCAAGGTTCATTCAACATATGGAAATAAATAAATGTAATCATCACAACAATAGACTCAAGGATTAAAATCATATGATCATTTCAATATGTGCAGAAAAAGCATTTGACAAAATACAGCATTGCTTCATGTTCAAAACACTAGAAAAACTAGGGATAACAAGAACATATCTCAACATCATAAAGGCTATCTATGCTAAGCCTCAGGCCAACATCATCCCAAATGGAGAAAAATTAAAGGCATTACCTCTAAAAACTGGAACAAGACAGGGATGTCCTCTTTCACCACTTCTATTCAACATAGTTCTTGAAACACTGGCCAGAGCAATTAGACAGACAAAGAAATTAAAGGGATACGTAAAGAAAAAGAAGACTTAATTAGCATTATCTGTGATGATATGATTCTAAACCTAGAAGACCCAAAAAGCTCCACCAGAAATCTTCTAGAACTAGTAAATGAATTCAGCAAAGTAGCAGGATATAAAAATCAACACCCATAGATCAGAGGCACTTCTATAGTCAGTGACAAATCCTCTGAGAAAGAAAACTACCCATTTACAATAATTTCAAACAAAAATAAGATACTTGGGAATCAACTTAAAGAAAGAGGTAAAAGATAAAAACTACAGACCCCTAAAGAAAGAAATCATAGAAGACATTAGAAGACGGAAATATCTACCTTCCTCTTGGATAGGCAGAATTAATATTATCAAATGACCATACCACCAAAAGCATTATACAGATTTAATGAAATTCCAATCAAAATCCCAATGGTATTCCTCATAGAAATAGTAGAAGAAACCATGAAATTCATCTGGAAAAATAAGAGACCCAGAATAGCTAATGAAATCCTTAGCAGGAAGAGTGAAGCGGGTGACATCACTATACCAGACCTTAAACTATACTACAGAGCAATAGTAACAAAAACATCATGGTATTGGCACCAAAACAGACTGGTAGACCAATGGTACAGAATAGATGACACAGAGACTAACCCACAAAATTACAATTATCTTACATTAGACAAAGGTGCCAAAAACATGCATTGGAGAAAAGATAACCTCTTCAACAGATGGAGCTGGGAAAACTAGAAATCCATATGCAACAAAATGAAATTAAACCCTTTAATCTCTTTCATCTTTCTTATTGCTCTGGCCAGTGTTTCAAGAACTATGTTAAAAAGAAGTGGTGAAAGAGGGCATCCCTGTCTTGTTCCAATTTTTAGAGGGAACGCTTTCAATTTTTCTCCATTTAGAATCATGTTGACCTGGGGCTTAGCATAGATAACTTTTACAACATTCAGATATGTTCCTGTTATCCCTAGTGTTTCTAGTATTTTGAACATGAAGCAGTGCTGTATTTTATCAAATGCTTTTTCTTCATCTGTTGAGATGATCATATGTTTCTTATCTTTAAGTCTATTGATGTGATGAAATACATTTTTTGATTTCTGTATGTTGAACCAACCTTGCATCCCTGGGATGAACCCCACTTGATCATGGCACAGTATCTTTTTGATATGTTTTTGTATTTGATTTGCCACCATTTTATTGAGAATTTTTGCATCTATATTCATTAGAGATATTGGTGTGAAGTGTTCTTTTTTGGATGTGTCTTTGCCTGGTTTTGGAATCAGAGTGATATTGGCTTCATAGAATGAGTTTGGAAGTGTTGCCTCTTTTTCTATTTCCTGAAATAAAATGTAGAGTATTGGTATTAGTTCTTTAAAGATCTTATAGATCTTGGATGTATATCCATCCATTCCTGGGCTTTTCTTGGTTGGTAGACTTTTGATGGTGTCTGGTATTTTATCACTTGAAATTGATCGGTTTAAATTCTGTATATCATCCTGATTCAATTTGGAAAAATTATATGACTCTAGAAATTTATCGGTGCCTTTGATATTTTCTATTTTATTAGGGTACATATTTTCAAAATAATTTCTAATTTTCTTCTGTATTTCTGTAGTGTCTGTTGTGATATATCCCTTTTCATCATGTACGTTAATGATTGAGTTTTCTCTCTCCTTCTCTTCATTAGCATGGCTAAGGGTCTTTCAATTTTATTTGTTGTTTTTTCAAAGAACCAACTTTTTATTCTGTCAATTTTTTCAATTGTTTATTTTGTTTCAATTTCATTTATTTCAGCTCTGATTTTAATTATATCCTGTCTTCTGATGCTTTTGGTGTTGATTTGTTCTTCTAGTTCTAGGGCTTTGAGATGTTGTGTTAAGTCACTTATTTGTTGACTTTTTCTTCTCTTAAGGAATGAACACCATGCAATGAGCTTTCCTCTTAGAACTGCTTTCATAGTGTCCCAGAGATTTTGATATGTTATATCTGTGTTCTCATTCACCTCTAAAAACTTTTTAATCTCATCCTGATGTCTTCTGTAACCCATTGTTCATTAAATAGCATATTGTTTAGTTTCCAGATGTTGGAGTGTATTTTATTTCTTATTTTATCATTGATTTCTAATTTCATTACATTATAATCTGATAGAATTCAGGGAAGTATCTCCACTTTTTTATGTTTTCTCAGAGTTGCTTTGTGGCATATTATATGGTCTATTTTAGAGAAGGATCCATGTGCTTTTGAGAAGAAAGTATATTCTCTTGTTAAAGACTAAAATATTCTATATATGTCAGTTAAGTCTAAGTTATTGATTATATTATTGAGTTTTAG